>NC_064265.1:16416804-17826109 GCF_003254725.2 Canis lupus dingo
TAGAATTTTTTTTGACACTTGCCAGAATTCTTATATGAGAAATTTCCAAAAACCTCCTCTCTCTGCTTTCTTCTAGAAGATAAATTTGTCCTATTTGAGATGGATAATCTCAACAAGAGGGTTCTGCTTTTAATATTCAAATACAATGACTTCAACTGGATCAACAGAAAGTATGTTTCATTTAGCGATTTCTACATGGTTTTTTTTCTATCATTTTTTAATGGGATTCATCCATTCTTACTGACATATAAATAGAGAGTAAATCACCACTTGCCCCTTCTGTGAAGTCTGTGCTAGATTCTTCTGAAACTAATCATTTCCTTTTCTTTCTTCCCTTTGGCATTAAATGATCCAAATAATTTCTTTTTCATTTTTTTGTATGGTAGATTCTCATATTTTGTTTCTCTGATCATGATACACTTTTTTTAAATGTTTTGAGTATCTGGGCAGAAATAATGTGATCATTTTATACATACTTTAGAATATGTAATATTTTAAAATTATATTCATTTAATGAGCCATCAAGCTTTAACAGCAGTTAAAATTGTATAACAAAATTTTCACAGCATAATAATGGCTCTGTTATAATTAGACCATTATGTGGTAATGGTAAATAAATATTACTCATTCTATAGTGATTCATGTCAGATGAAAGTATTATTAAGCTTAAATGGAAACTCTGCAATATTGTTTTAGTAAAATAAGCAAATGACAATACTGTTAAGTGCAAAATGAGATGCAAAATATAGCTCCATTTTACTACCAGGGAATTTTTCTTTTTCATTCTAAGATATTTTCTGATGAACTCATGAAATTTGTGAAAAGTAGCTTCCAGTATTAGCAGCATTGTTTACTGTGGTATCAACAAAGTCTTTTGATTGTTTTTTTTTTGATTGTTAAGATCATTTATTCTTCATGAGTCAAAGCAAAATGATATCTTTGTACTCTATTACGAAAAGATATTTTACTTGATTAGTTGGGAACTATTATAATGAATATACAAATAACCTACCTTTGAAATCTAAAAAAGTTATAATGAAATATTTTTAAAAATAGATCAAAATAATAAATGTGTCTACAATGTGAATGTCACTCTCTCAGTTGTCTCTGCCTTGTATGGGACACAACCTGGATACCTGTAAGCAGCAGGTGTGCTCCTGTTGTAGATGCACATTCATATAACTGGAGACCATTTCATTAGCATAGTGTAAGTACTAACAAAGCAAGCATTATTGTTACTACAAATAAAAACAAAATTTAAAGTAGTTAACTTGATCCATCTATTCCTTTGTGATTTTCTCCATTGGTTTGCTTTCTGTTTTTGCTAATAGAGTTATTTCCCTTTCTGAGATCATGTCACTAGTCCTCTATATTTTCTGCTATTTTTTATAGTAAGTAAAACTTTTAAATTCTGTCAGATTTATTTTAATGCATGAAATATAGTAAAAATCTAGCTTTCTCTTGATTTTATCTATTATGTACTCATCCTTTAAGTAATAATCTTTCTCTATTCATTTCTGATATAATTTTTATCATAACTTTTGATAGAGTCTGTTTCTATAGTATCTCTTTTATTTGTACCTATTGTACTTTAATGTGCTATGTTATTCAATATAGCTTTATAATACATTTCTTTATTTGGCAAGATGATTCTTCACTCATTAAGGAGCTTTGCTTCCATTTTTTCATTAGACATCTTTGCCCATTTATTCTTTCAATGTATAACGTAGGACTTGAAAGAGTGGAGATAAAGAGAGAAAAGGTATTTCAAGGAAGAAAAAAAGTAAAGGCAAAGAACTTCCACTGAGTAGATGGAAAGCAATGTTGAGTCTAAAAAAGGAAGGTCATCTGTTTTTCCACTCTCACCTGTCTTGAAGCTAAAATGGATTCTCTGACATCAACTCAACCAGATAAGAGAATTAGAGAAACAAAAACAAAAAAACAAAACAAAACATAAATACTCTAACAAATATGTATATGAATACTGCAGGCTTGCCACAGCACTTGCTTATTTAATTTGCTCTTCAGCGCATACTGTCTAAATAGAAAATTTCTGCAAATTTTCTGAGAAAGTAAAATTTTCTAAACCTGATATTTGGTTTTTCCTACACCTGATATTTGCTTCACATTGCCCTCCCTGGAAACCTTACCTCTTACCAACTTTCGTGAAGTGTCATTTATTCTTTTAGTAAACCTGAGTCAAGATTCAAGAAAGCCCTGGTTTTATAATTGAGAGGTTTGGGCTTGGTTTCATTTTGAGGTTTTGGGGATGATAGAAACTCAAAACAAAATGAAAGCTCTTTAAACCCTCAAACCTCCATTTTATAAAAAATATTTGTAATGCCCTCTGTTTTGCCACAAATGAAATTTATAATAAATTTACCGGCTGACATATGGATTTTTTAAAATCCATATAAGTCCGATATAAAGAATAAATAGAAAGAAATATATTTATAGTTTCAATATGTAAATGCTTGGTCACAGCCACACTGAAAGGTGTAAGGAAGTTGTTAGATATTTTTTTTGCAACTCTGTGTAGCAATCACGGTGCAAGAGAGCTGTAGAAGCAGATCAATAGAGTGCACAGTATTGGCAACTCAAAAGCCTAAGTGTTTAGACTGTCAATAACTTGATTTTCCAAAATGGTAAACCACTGTTGATAACATTCAGTCTAAGACTGAATATAATCCTTTTTTTGAATTTTATGTAGTTGCATGCTTGAAAAGATCAGTGTATACATAAAGCAAGTCTGAGTCTGCACTCATTTCATTGTACTCATCCCCTTTCTGAATACATTCCAGAAGTACTGTAAACTCTTGACATTCTTAAGGGACAAATATTCATGGACCACCAGGTGTGACATTCCCAATATTATAATGAGATGAAAGACTAGATTGACCATGATAATCTCAAGTATGTTAGAAGTGAATGTATACAGAAGAGGTGGGATTGGTGGGAGACCCCTCTCCCCTACAAGATGAGCTCTCAAACTAAAATTCCAAAACATATAGGAAAAACTAACCTGAAGAGATTCAGCCAACAGAATCAACAATTAAGAGTCATTCCCCACTGAGCGCCAAACCTAATTCCCCAAATGGTCCCATTTCTGCTCCAACAAGATGAAAAAACTATCATGAACCAGGAGAAACCCACCAAACTGCAAGCACAAGTGTGCTTGTGGGAAAGGAACTGCTCACCGAAAGAAGGTGATTAGAACAGCTACAGCAGATGATAAAAACTTCAGTTCTCCTTAAAGAAGTTAGGGGTAAACAATATCTCTGGTATTGAAGAAGTGAATATGTTCACAAATCAAGGAACAATGATCCACTTTAACAACCCTAAAGTTCAGGCATCGCTGGCAGCAAACACTTTCACCATTACAGGCCGTACTGAGACAAAGCCGCTGACAGAAATGCTACCCAGTATCTTAAGCCAACTTGGTGCAGACAGTCTGACTAGTTTAAGAAGACTGGCTGAAGCTCTGCCCAAACAATCTGTGGATGGAAAAGCACCACTTGCTACCAGAGAGGATGATGATGATGAAATTCCAGATCTTGTGGAGAATTTTGATGAAACTTCCAAGAATGAAGCAAACTGACTCATCATCTGACTCAGTCAACTTCTGAAGAAGATAAAACTTGAAGTTACTGGGAGTTGCTATTTTATATTATGACTGCTTTTTAAAATTTTGTTCATGGATCTGATAAAATCTAGATCTCTAATATTTTTAAGCCCAAGCCCCTTGGACACTGCGGCTCTTTTCAGTTTTTGCTTATACACAATTCATTCTGTGCAGCTAATTAAGCTGAAGAAGCCTGGGAATAAAGTTTGAAACAAGGTTAATAAAGATCTTTGCCTAGGAAAAAAAACAAGAGTCACTCCCTCCCACCCCTGCCCCCCGCCAAAGATTTTCTTAAGTATAGAAGAATCTGAAAATAATTTCACCAAGTCATCCTCAATTAGCTCTGTAACTAGATAAATAAAATATTTTCACTTATAAAAGTCTGCTATTTTTCAATAAGATACTTCTAATGACTACTATTTACAGAGTTAATAGTCGAGTAAGAGCTACATCACTCTAGCTAGATTTTTATTGTTTTTGGTTGAGTAAGTCTCACAGGCCACTTGAGGGAGAAAAGCTTATTTCAAACCAAAATTTAAAAAATTAGTTAACCAGTAAAATCTCAAGGAAATAATGGTCTCCTAGAAGTTCAGAATCAAAGACCTCAGAGTCTCTCAATACCAACCAGGGCACCTGCCTAACCCACTTTCAGTGAAATCACTGCATCCGGGCCCATGCTCCTTTCAAATTGTAAATAAAGTTCTTTGTCACACTAATTACAACATGACAGGGAGTGAAGTGAGGCCTTGAACCCCAGAGCAGAGCTAAAGATGGCTTTGTTACTCATCAGCTGTACACTCTTGGGCAAATTATGTATCCTCTCTGCATCTCCATTTTTTCACCTGGTAAATGGGGATGATGATGATGATACTTATGCCCTGGTTTTTGTAAGAACTGAAAGCTAACTTTCATGAAAGGCTTGAGACAGTACCTGGAAAACAGTCAGTGCTACATAAACATTGCAGGAATTCCAGCCTTAGTCTTCACTGCTCTCTTTGAATACTAGAAAACTGCTAGTCCCAGTTAATGATTCCAGATCTTTGTATGATTTTTTCATATTACATGGTTTTTATTCTCTTTCCATCTTTATCAGGCTCCAATTTGGCAATATTCAATATTCTTGAAAACTGGGTTCCTAGATTAAACCTATACCACAGGTGTGTTCTGACCTGTGCCACATAGAATGTGTTCATACTGCAACTTAAAACCAATGTTGGGGGATCCCTGGGTGGTTCAGTGGTTTAGCGCCTGCCTTTGGCCCAGGGCATGATCCTGGAGTCCCAGGATCCACTCCCACGTCAGCTCCCAGCATGGGGCCTGCTTCTCCCTCTGCCTGTGTCTCTGCCTCTCTCTCTTTCTGTCTCTCATGAATAAATAAAATCTTAAAAAAAAACACACAATGCTTACTGTACTTCTACTAAAATATCCAAAAACTTATTCAAATAGGAAGCTGTAATATCAGTCCACAAAATGAGATGTCCAAGATCTTTGTATTTGTATAACTGAACTCAATTTATATTGTATGTCCCCACACTCTTGGATGGTAAAGATATTTGAGTTAATTCAGATTCAGACTCCTTGGCCCCAGGGTTGCATCTGAATTCTAGGGGCTACAAGGTTCACAGGACTCACAGAACCAAGGTATCAGGATGGAGTGGGAGAGAACATCTGATTATCAGTAAGTATCTAGACAATAATCCACTCAGAGGTCCTGGTTCCCTTCTAGACCTCAGTCATTGGTCATTGGCAGGCCAGTATGGCACCCTCCTGTGCTTCCCTGCCATTCCCATCATTAAGACCTCTTTAAGAACCTGATTCTCCTCTGACTCATACCTTTTTGTGGGAGAATTCCACTGTAGGGCCCAGCTGTAATCTGTGGAACACTTGTATTTTTCCGTCCTACACTCATCTGCTGTTGCCATGCCATGTGCTCTAACACAAGGAACTCTGTAAGTCTTGCATCACCCAGACAACAGTTAGGTTTCCTCATCAGGCTGGTGGCAGGGACTGGAGTGCCTGTGAGTGCCTCTCCCCACTCACAGCCCCAGCTACCTCCCAAGGACAGAAGCTTGGGTCTCCGCAAGCTTATCCAGTTTCCTCAATCCTTGGTTCACCCCCAATGTCCTAGAGTGCCACCAGGCTTCATCATGTCCCCCCCCCTCTGCTTCTCTCCATTATTTGGGATAAGGAATCTTTGTTTATTTTTGTGAAGGAGACACTGATTCTGATTCACCATGTATTCTTCTAAATGGGATGAGACTTTTTTGAAAAAAATGATCACTTGTTAACTTTACAACATTTTTAAAGTCTAGTGTCTCCTATGACACTTTTTTCCCAAGGACAAGGAGACAAAATGCCTAGCTCCCCAAATTGGAAGGAGGGAGAGAGTTGGGGGGAAAAGAAAACACGAAAAAAATGCATCAGTTAGAATCACAGAATTTCTCACCTTATTACCTTTTTTGATGACATTGAATCAAATTGAGGCAATTATATAATCAAGTAAAATATTTTCTCAGCCCCAACTGGAGTATAGGTCAGGCATGTTGCTTGGTGCCAGGGGCATAAAGATGAAAGATACTGGGCCTCGCTGGCCTCGCTGCCATCACTAACGGATGTTTCATTGTCTTCACCTCTACTTCTGCTTTATTTAGGATCATGTAATTTTTCAGCTGTGTTACAACTTTTTCACTGGTTTCCCTGCTTCAGATCTCATTTTCCAGTTTTATGTACCCCCTACCTATACTTCACATTCATTAAAACATGAATCTAATCATATCATTCTTTTACTTAAAAATGTGCAGTGGTTCCCATCACCTTTGGGACAAAATTCCAGGCATAATCTTAGTCTTTAAAAACATTATTTCCTTTAGTTCTCAAAGCAACGCTATCAGGTAGCTATTGTGATCTCAATTTTATTCTTTTTTTTTTTTAAGATTTTATTTATTTATTCATGATAGACATAGAAAGAGAGAGGCAGAGACACAGGAGGGGGGAGAAGCAGGCTCCATGCCGGGAGCCTGACGCGGGACTCGATCCTGGGACTCCAGGATGGCGCTCTGGACCAAAGGCAGGTGCTAAACCACTGAGCCACCCAGGGATCCCCGATCTCAATTTTATAAACAAAGAAGCTGAAGCCCAGAGAGCTTCACAGAACTGACCCAACCACAGCTCAAAATAAGCTTTCTTGTCTCTAGACTCACTGTTTTTAAAACAAGACTGAATTTTCTGGTCTCCTTAATTCAATCTCCCTCCTATATTAAGGATGATGGATATAGTAGGACTACCACTGCTATTACTACCACGACTATTATCACTGTAACTAGTTAACTATCACTTTGGATTTTTTGCCCTCACTTATCTTCAATATAAAGAAGGAGGAGGAAGAAACTTACCTAGTCGGCCAAGTCTGTCAATCAGCCAAATGAACCTTGACAGTCCATGGGTGACAAATTTTGAGCCAAGTCACCCTTGCATGCAGTACAGTTTATCCAAAGACTTACAGATAAAACACTCGGTGGCTTGTTCCAGTCTATATACTGTCATTGTGAAAGTAGAATGGAAATTCCAGTCTCCTGAATCTTCTGTCCACTAAGCCAAAATGCAACACATATATCCACTGATCTAAACGAACAGAAACCTTTCAATAAGTTAGCCCCATGTAACAGGCAACTTAACACATTTGAAAGCTTTAAAATATGACAATTAATCACATCTCTAGGAAGCATGTGGTACAGCTGAATGGCGATTCACAGGCAAACCTCAAAAACACCAACGTTGCTTATGACTGTAAACCTCACTCAAAATTTGTTCCCGAGTGGTTTCAGTATTCAGTTGGAAGAGTGACAGTTGGAGTTAATGGTTTTCTTTTCTCACTTTTCTTCAGAAACCAATCCATCTCACTACCACAGTGCTTTGCAACCTTTTTAAACCTATGACTCCCTTGGATAAATTTGGAAATCTCATAATACCATTTCTCCAACCTCTGACTCCCACCCTGACCAGAGCTTGTGTGTGCAGAAAAGGCATAGTATTTCTTATGCATCATGCCAGAAAAGAAAAAAAAAAAAGGCATTTAATGTTCCAAATGATTATGTAAAAAAGGCATTTTGCTTTCCAAATTTAAAAATATATTTTGACCTTTTTTTTCAAATCACATATCATCCATTCATAACCCTATCCCTCCCAGCTACTACATCAACTATATGCTTGCACTTACTAATCTGTGGCCTCTTTTTTTTTTTTTTGGCCTCTTTTTGCGTTCAGTCTACAATTGTCCAAATATTTAGAGTATTTGCCATTCATAAAACAGTTTCTGGCTAAAAAGAGAATCAAGCAATAGAAATGAAATTCACAGACTCAGAGGATGTCCAAGTGTTAGGGGCCCTGAGAGATTACTAGTTCCCATGATTTACACCCCGGATTTATGGAGGAATCTGAGTCTTTGGCCCTGTGGCTGAAGGATTTGGATTACAAACAATAACCCTTAGATGATTATAATAACCACTTGGTGTGGGGAAGGAACCAGTAATACAGCCTTATTCTATTATTTGACAGGTGAGGAAACAAACAAAGAGAGTAAGTGTAGCTAACTCAGTTCGTGGACCTAATTTTGGTTTATACTGGTTATAAAAGCAACCTTAAAAATTTTTTTTTAGGGCAGCCCAGGTGGCTCAGTGGTTTATCACTGCCTTCGGCCCAGAGTGTAATCCTGGAGACCCGGATCAAGTCCCATGTCAAGCTCCCTGCATGGAGCCTGCTTCTCTCTCTCTCTCTATTTCTCTTTCTCTCTCTCTCTCTCTCCTCTTTCCTCTCTCCTCTCTCTCTCTCTTTCTGTTCTCTCTATGTATTTTTTCATGAATACATAAATATGACAGACACAGAGAGAGAGGGAGAGACATAAGCAGAGGGAAAAGCAGACTCCACGCAGGGAGCCTGATGTGGAACTCAACCCAGGACCCCAGGATCACAACCTGAGTCAAAGGCAGACACTCAACCACTGAGCCACCCAGGCATCCCTAAAAGCAACTTTTAAATCTTTAGAATTTTATTTTCATTCTCAGCTCTGATTTCTAGTGAGAAAAAAAATATCTTTTTACAACCACCTCATCTTCCTCCTTTTTCCAAATGTTGCCTGGATAGCTACAAATGACAGATTGAACACATTCCCTTACCTCCTCCAGCAAATTTCTAGTAAAGAAATAAAAGAGGCATAACCTAGTGAAGAAAATGGGAAGCTTATTTACACTTTGGGAAGATGTAAAGCAAATAGTGGAGTGGCAACAGATATGACAAAACAAGCTTAAATCCCAAAGTCATACCCAAGGGGACACCAAAGATAAGTGGACTTATTTGCACTGGAGAACCCAGGAGCAACTATAGGTACACACAGCCAGGGTTAGGCTTAAAGCAAAAAGTGCATAGATGGCTTGAAATTCCAGATATGCATTCATATGCCACCCTCCCCCATCCCTATGCAGAGATGACAGCAGCCAAATGCTCCACTCCCCACAGCAGACAGCCAGATTCTATTCTCCAAAGAAGGTGAAAGGGATTAAGCATCTGACTGTTGATCTCAGTTCAGGTCTTGATCTCACTGGTCATCAGTTCAGGCCCTGTGTTGGGCTCCATGCTGAGTATGGAGCCTAATTTATAAAGAAAAGAGAAGAAAAGAAAAAAGTGAAAGGGAAGATTCATATTCAGAAGCACCAAACACAGCAGAAGGTGGCAGTGAGGTTCAAGATTATAAAAGGGGTAGTCAGGTGAAAAATTTGCATTCTGAATAATTGGACTATCAAGCCTAACTAGGTGTCTACCCCCAGGAGGAAGTTGAAGGATTCATCCCTGGAGATACTGAATGACCACTACATACTGAAATTGTATATGCATGTGTTTTGGGGAGGGAAAGGGATATGCACTAATGAAACAGCTAGTTCTCTAGCAAATAACCATAAGCGGTGGCAACCTTATGTCTGACAGCTTCTATATAAGTTTGCCAGGGCTGCCATAACCACATACCACAGACTGGGTGACTTAAACCGTAGCATTTTGTTTTCCCAGAGTCTTAGAAGTCTGAGACCAAAGTGTCAGCAGGGTTGGTATCTTCTGAAATCTCTCTCCTCGCCTTGTAGATCATTCATTGTCTTCTCCCTTTGTCTTCACATAATCCCCCTCTGTTAGGGTCTTAATCTCCTATTGAGGACACCAGCCATACAAGATTAGGACCTACTGATATGGCCTAATTTTACCTTAATTACCTCTTTAGAGACTCTATTTCCAAATACTGTCACATTCTGAATTACTGGAAACCTCAAAGATACCAATTAATATTTCTTTGGAGAAATACAAGTAAATCTTCAACTGATAAAACCAGGGCTGAATATTTATAGAAAAACGAGCAATAAAAAAACAAAGAACTTGAAAAATTAAACTATGATAATGAAATATAAGTAAACAAACAAATGGAGAAAAGGGAAAGTCAAAGAAATCCCTCAGAGAATTGAGCCCTCACAAGGCAAGAAACTGGACACATGAAAGCAAAGATCATGAATAAGAAGCTCAATATAAGATGTTAAAAATCTGATTAAAAAGAATTTGAGAAAAAGCAGAGAAAAATGGAAGGAAAAATATCATCAAAGAAATAGCACTAAATTTTCTCAAATCTAAATCTCTAATCTGTGTCTTCCCTTTGAACTTCATACTTAATGCCCAACTCAGCTGCCTACTCAATATCTCCATCTTAATAAATGAAAATTTTAATTTTTTTCGGACCAAAAACACCTCATCAAATACTTCATACTTTATAAAAAATTAAAAATTGGGGCACCTGGGGAGCTCAGTTGGTTGAGCATCTGACTCTTGATTTGGGCTCAGGTCATGATCTCATCAAGCCTCTGTCAGGTTCCATGCTCAGCAGGAGCCTACTTAACATTCTCTCTCCCTTTTTCTCTGCTCCTCCTTCCTCTTGTGTGTGTGCTCTCTCTCTTCTTCTCTCTCTCAAATAAACAAATAAATCTTTAATAAACTTAACTAAAAATCATAGACTAAATATAAAATATAAAGATATAGATGTTCTAAGGAAAAAAACTGAGAGAAAAATCTGCACAACTTGGGTTTGGCAAAGTTTGAGTACAAATCTAAAAACATATAACATAAAATGAATTTTATCAAAATTAAAAATATTTGCTCTGTGCAAAGCACTATTAAGAAAACAAAAAGAGTCACAGATGGGGAAAAATATTTGCAAATCACATATCCAATAAAAGACTTTTGTCCAGAATATATAAATAACTATCTAAATTCAACAATAAAAACCAAAGAAAACAAAAATATCAATTCTTACAAAATGAGCAAACAATCTAAATGGACACTTCACCAAGGAAGATATACGGATGGCAAATAAGAGATATTCAAAATCATCAGTCATCAGGGCAATGCAGATTAAAATCCCAAGGTAATACAACTACATACCTATTACAATGGCTCAAACCTTAAAATCTGCAATATCATGTACTGATTCAAGAGCAACTAAAACTCTCAGACACCATTAATGGGAATGCAAAAAGTTAAGCCATTCTGAGAAAAAGTTTGGAAGTATCTTATAACAGTTATGATAAGGAGGGACAGATTTTTCATTGTCAGAGAAGGAAGAGAAGTTACAAAAAAGCAAAAGGTAAAAAAAAAAAAAAAGCAAAACGTAATGGTAGGAAGAACCCAGTTGTGCTGTGTTGTGGTGGGAGGTCTCAGAGTAAACTCATGATTTTGTAAATATGTATTCAGATGGATAGAAACAGAAATAAATATAGACTTGTGTGTATGCATGTGTTATATAGATAAACAGACAAATATGTCTATTTATCTATCTCTTCTAGCCAAGACTGCTTACAAGTTCCAGAAGCAGTGGGAAAATCCCAGTAGCGACCTAGTACCTAGATCTTGGTTTTGAAATACAATCCTACAATAAAAGAAACTGAGGTTTCTTGGACAAGTGGCTAATTCCAGTGTTGGAACAAGTTAAATAAGGAATGAGCCTGGAGACCTTTTCTCTGGTCATAAAGGAAGGAAGTACTATGAAAAAAAAAAAAGAAAGAAAGAAAGAAAGAAAAAGAAGAAAGAGAGAAAGAAAGAAGAAAGAAAATCCGTGAAAAGATTAATTAAATAAGAAAGAAAAGGCAACTGTTCCTTACAGAATTCCAGTTAATAAGCATCCAGGGAATAAGGGAAACAGGAAGTCACCATTAGAATACCACAGTAACATGTACCTGAGTCCCTGATTCTTATGGAAAGGCAATACTGGTTAGTATTGCCTACTTCACATTTCTTTTATGTGATTAGAGAAGTTCTGACTTTTGTCACAGCTATTTTGTATTTTCTGTCATGTAAATTCAACCCAATTCTATGAAGAAGATTCTTTCTAAAAGTTTCTTTTGAAGAACCTCAGATTCTAGTGTTTCCAGCAATGCCTCAGCAACCATTTACTTATACCTACAGCATGCCTAAGATGAGCATTTGACATACATTTATCCCTTTAATCCTTAAAAAAACTACATATATCATTATCTCCTTTTTGCAGAGGAAAAAAATGTTTCTCAAAGAGTAATAATTTGGGGCACCTGGGTGGATCAGTCAGTGAAGCTTCTGCCTTCAGCTCAGGTCATGATCCCAGGGTCCTGGGATGGAGCCCTGCATTGGGCTCCCTGCTCAGTGGAAAGTCTGGTTCTTCCTCTCCCTCTACCCCTCCCACTACTCATGCTCTCTCTTTCAAATAAATAAAGTTTTCCCCCAAAAAAGAGAAAGTAATAATTTGACAGGCTACCTCATGTGACAATACCTAAAAGCCATGTGTATTGGCCATGTCTTATTGGCCATGCTTTTTCTTCCATATCTCATGGTCACCTCAGAGAACTTTTAGAATACTTATAGAGTTTAATACTTAATAGAGTTTAATTTTCCTTGTGGGGAGCTAGGAGTATACTGAGGAATAAAAAGGCTAACCAGATACTGCTGCTGACTTCTGATTTTAAAGATGTCTACAAGTGACATCTCACAGGTAAATAACGTTAAAATCCTCTAGAGGAGTAATCCCAAGAAGTCCCAACCCATGGAACTTCCTCCAGTGACCTGACATTGTCAGAACAGATCTGAGCACAGGGAAAATGTCCCCGTATGCTAAGGTAGCATGTCTCCATAGTTGCCACCAGTTCCTTCTCTCTTAGTACGTGCATGACATTCCACATTGAACATGGGATGCATTCGTCCACCCCTTTGACTTTGGCTGTCTCATGACTGCTTTGACCAAGAGCCGCAAGGAGAAGCATTAGAGCCCCACATCTATGAAAGAAGAAGCCATGTTGTACACTCAGCCTAGCTGAGCCTTCAGATAACTCCAGCCCCAACCCTATCAGACTGCAATTACTTTAAAGTCCCCAAAGAAGAACCGCCCACGCGAGTCCAGTCAACACATAGAACCTAAAGATAATCATAAATTGTTTCAAGACATGACATTTTATTCTTACTTGTTATGCAGCAATAATTAACAGGAAACTTGCTAGTGTCACTTGACACTGACATATGGAGCGTCCTGGAGACCACTGGTCAACAGATCTTTTGAGGCATTTCACAGGAGAGAAGTGGAAAATGCAAAGCTCCCTTCCACTCTCTTCTCCAGCATTGCCCCCAAACTCTCCAAGAATAGGAGGGAAGCTTCTTGCTTCTTGGCTTACCTTCAATAAAGTCCAGATTATAAGAAGAGAAATTTAAAACTCTAGAGAAAGAAGGCATTGCAGAGTGTAGGACAATAGGTAAGAATGAAATGGAGGGAATTCTGGTCACAAGAGGTAGTCCCCTGTTCCTTCTCACCTCCATGATCTGTTCATACTTTTTTCTTCTAGAATACTTCCTCCACCTCCATAACCACCATTTCTTCCAGCAGAGTTAAATTCTGAGCCCAGTGCTTCTTTAGTACTCTGTCATTCATAGCACTGTGATTCTTTCTTCAAATGTCTGTCTTTCCCACTTGACTGTGGGTCCCTTGAGGGCAGGGGATATAGCTTTCATCATCTTGGTTTTTCTGCTCTGTCCTCCTAGCCTATATCAAGAATGTTCATTGACTGAATGATGCATTCTGCAAATAGGCTATAACACAGTTTTCCAAATGTACATGCTAAAACACAGCAGAGTCTGTTTTGCTAATAATATTAGAGACAGAAATAATCCTTGCTATTTTTGTTTTGTTTTCTGATCTCAGAACAAAAGTCAACAAACTAAAATATCTGTAGAGGCAATACAGGTAAAATACATGGGAGAAGCAGGCCAGTCAGAGAGCACATGGTTCATCCAAGGATGGCAGCTGTCACTCACTCCAGTAAAGCGTTCTCCAGTGGACCCAGTGTTGCTTTTGGAACTATTTCAAGAGAAGCCAAAAATCCAGATTTCATGTAAAATACTGGCCAAGTCAAGCATGTCATCAAGGCAAATCCTATCTTTGGTCTGAAGTTGGCCCATATCTGGCCAATTAATAATCTCCAACTAAGAAATGCTTTATCCTGTCTCTACTCAAGAGTCTTCCCATGAAAAAGGCTTTTTTGATCATTCTAAACTAGCACACACACACACACACACACACCCTGTAGACACTCATACACACTCATTTTCAATCCCTTTAAGCAGCTGCTTAATTTTTCTTTATACCTATTATCACTGTGTTTTGTATTTCATACTATGTGTCTCTGCTACTAGAATGTCAGCCCCACTAGAACAAGGTCCCTGTCTGTTTTGTTGACTTCTCTATTCCCAGTACATGTAACAGTACCTGGCACATGCAAAGAACTAAATGTAAACTATTTCAATATTGAGAGTTCCTGCCTCCTTTCTGTCAGATTTTTCCTGTCTCAGACACCCAAATGTATCATAAGAGAGTTTCTTGCAAACTTTCCCTCTCTAGTCCTGAGCTAGCTACTGCCTTTTAGACTGGTGAGCGGAGCTAACATTATCAAATGAACCTCCAAAGCCCCTGATAACTCTCCTTCTCACAGCCAAGGGCTTAGAACAGCTGCAAGCTACCCAGCCTTCTCAGCCCTTCAGGGTCTTAGGAGTTTCCCAAGAATAAGATACTCATCCCTAAACAGCACATTCACATTGCAAAAAGGAAAGAGAAAGAGCCGTAAGGGTCTGACTAGAGCCTTTTCATTAAAGAGACTATATGGTGGGTCCTCCTGCTAACTGAGGGAGAAGACAGGAGAAGGCTGAGCACTTCCATGGGAGGTAGTGCTTCACTTTTCTCCAACATGTTCTAAAGTCTGGAAGATCTCCCTCTCTAAGGAACCTGCGATGAAGATGGAAGAAAGAACATGGAAAGGCAAGCTGGGAGCCAGGACAGTTATCCCATGATCTTCGATGTACATGCTCTGAAGAGTGGAGGCTGGAGGTTTGTGAGGTCACCACAACTTGGAGGCATTCATCTGAGCATCTCAGTCATTTGCCATATCTTGTGTTTTGAACACAGCTTCTGCCACATATATTTGCTCCCTGTGCTATCATTTGTCATTACTTTTTTCTACAAGTGAATATGGTTTTGAAATTACTACATTTACCTGAAAATAAAATTTTATATGACAAACACAAATGAAAAACCTGGATCATTATATATAAATAGGTGACGTGCACATATGCGCACACACACACACAAACTCACTGAGAATAAAATAATGCTATTAACTCCTAGTTAGATAAGTTGGCTGCCAAAGCACCTTGTCTAACATCTGCTCTCTTTTGTACTAATCTAAAGCTTGGTTAGCAAGTGTAATTATTCTTGGCCTAACCAGAAGAGTTAAAGCAGAACTGCAAAAAGAAATAGCTCCATGTGATACCAGTAATCAGTGTCATGGCCCTAAATTCACAGCCTGTAGTACACACTGTGAAACACAACTCTCAAGCTTATGGATACCAGAACCACCTGCAGCTAAAATGGGACATTACAACCCGAGGCAAGCAATTGAGTTTAGAATCTATAAAACTGAAGTTTCTTAGTAGTTGCTGGTACGTGGGGCTGGAGCAAGCATAGAGAACAAATGGAAAGAAAATCCAGGAAACTTTCTCAATCATTCTGCTGTAAACTTGTCTGTGACTCCTCCTCCTGGCTCTTGGCTGGGGCATCTCAGTTCACCTGGTAGCCTTTCCTCCTCCAGGTAGCTAGACTGGGCTTCCTCATAGCTTAGTGATTTCAAGGTTCCAAGAGGGTAAGAGCAAAAACTGCAAGGCTTCTTAAGACCTAGGCCTCAGAATTGAACATCATATACCCAACATGCTATCTTTCAAAGCAGTAGGCTGCTCCAATTGAATGGGGAAGTAAAATAGATTCTACTTCTTCCTGGAAGCAGTGGCAGTATCATCTGGCAAAGGGGTGTAGACATAGACGCATGACTTATCAGGGACTATTATTTAATGACCTATGTATCTACTTCTGTGGACCCTCAAAACTCTCAGATACCTTTGATCAGAGTCTGCCTTCCTTAAAAATTATCAGTGCCATTGTCTTATACAGTAGACAGGGCTGGGAGCTACTAAAAAGAGATCAGGGCCAATTCAATTGAATTTCATGTAAACACTGATTCCCCAGTTGGTTATCAATAAACAGAGGGAAAGTTTCTTTCTTTTTTTTTTTTCTTTCTTTTTTCTTTTTTTAAGGATAGCACTTTTTTCTTTTGTCAAAGCTCTTGAAGAGTGAGTCCCCTCCAACTTGAAGCAGTTTACCATAGCACAGTGATTCTCAAACTATGGTCCACCTGGGAACACATCAGAAATGCAAATTATCAGGTTCTACCCTGGAAGTACTGAATCAGAATCTCTGTAGGTAGAGACCAGCCATTTGGGTTTAACATACTTTTCAGGTAATTTGACTGCATATTGGAGCTTGAAAATCACTGCCATGGTTGAACATACAACTGGATTCAAAATCCCATCTCCATTACATTACATGGTGCATGACTTTGGGCAAGTTACTTAATCTTTCTGCTTCTCAGTTTCCTCATCTGCAGGATGGTGATAATAAGGAAACCTACCTCACAGGTTCTTGAGGGGATAAGACGAGGTAGCAATATAGAGATTTGAAGAGCCTGGCACATTCTAAGTATTGTGTAAGTGATGGCAGCTATCCTTCTAATTACTGGCTGTGCCTCTGGACTGTGGTCTTTCAGAGTAACAAAGTGGCTTGGACTAAGGACATTTTTTAGAGGTAAGATTTTTGATCAAAGGTTGGAGGACAGAGGAAAGCACTGAAAATCAGAAATCTTTCAGCTACAGTTAGTGGGGAAGTGTTTCTGCCAGCACTATCATGTTAGAAGCAGATATTAGTCTGGCTCCCCCCATAGCAGTTCGAATCCTATCTGTAGTGTTACAAGTGTGGCCAAATGTGAGTAAACCTTGATTTAGGAGTGAAAGCTACTAATGCTGAATTTGATATAAAAATTCTACCACTTAAGTTATATGTTATGATAACACATATGATAGGATTGTGGAATTGGAGGGCACCTACCTCTCTCCACATACCTCCTCCACGTTTTGCTTGCTTTTTTTCTTCAAGTCTGTACTCAAAGTCAATTTCTCAGTCAGCCCTTCCTGGGAACTCTGCTTAAAACACACACACACACACACACACACACACACACACACAGGCTTCCTAACCTTCTTCTCTTCTCAATTGTTTACCCTTAAGAATTATCCTCATCTCACATGCTGTATATTCTACTTACTTAGTTTTTTGCTGGTAACAGACAAATCAAATGAAAACCTGTTCTCAGAAGGCAGAGATATTTTTCTGTTTTATTCTCTATTGTATACTCAGTGGCTGGTACCTAGTAGGTAATCAAAAAACAAGTCTTGAATGAATATTATTAATACCTCTACTCCTTTGTTCTATCAAATTGAGAGAGAGATTAAAACAGAACCTGGAGGGGTGCTTACCTGGCTTGGTAGGTACAGTGTGTGACTCTTGATCTTGGGCACATGAGTTCAAGCCCCACATTGGATCTAGAGCTTACTTAAAAAAAAAAAAAATATTTAAAGCAACAAAATTCAAAGAAAAAAACAGAAACCGAAGACCTGAAGTTTTGACTTGGGAGGGAGAGGCGTAGGCTGCCCAAGAAAGACAGAGCCATTAGACACCCAGGAAGTTTCAGTCATGAGGCAGGATGTTAATCTGTGCCTATTGTACACCAGGCACAGTACTGACATTTTAGGTTTAATCTCTACTTCAACCTATCAGATGGGCATTCCTCACTTTATAGATAAGGAAATCAAGGCTTAGAGACCTTCAAGTAACCTGTCTAGGTTTACACAGCTTAGAAGCAGAAGTGCAGAGACTGCATCCCAGATCTTTAACTCCAAGTTCAGGTTTGTTCCTTGCTGCCAATGCTGGGAATGAAAGGTGAACTTGGCAGGCTGATTGAGGGCAGCCTGGGTGGCGCAGCGGTTTAGCGCCGCCTTCAGCCCAGGGCATGATCCTGGAGACCCGGGATCGAGCCTCATGTCAGGTTCCCTGCATGGGAGAGAGCCTGCTTCTCCCTCTGCCTGTGTCTCTGCCTCTCTCTGTGTGTCTCTCATGAATAAATAAACAAAATCTTAAAGAAAAAAAGGAGGGCTGCTTGAAAATGGGAAAAGGGCTCCACCTTTTTTCAGTTTCAGACTTGCCCTAGTAATGATAATAACAATAATAATTATAATAATAATTTGTATTATCCTAACTCAGATTTACTTGGTGCTTAGGATGTGAAGATACTTTTCGTAGATTATCTCATTTCATTCTCAAAATGATTTCTATGGTAGATCTGCTTTTATTGTTTTATAATAGACAGGGTTATTAGGGCTTAAAAATCTAGGGACTTACATGCCTAAGTCACACAGCTACCAAGTGGTAAAGTTGAGGTCTTCTATTGGAATGGTAACGCTAGAAGAACAACAACCTGCAGACATTCACACTAGCAATGTAGCCAGGTTACAATTAATCCCATCTGCCTATTGGTAAATCCAGCCCTGATTACATTAACATTTGTAAATCTCTGAATGTTTTCCAGATTTTCTATCCTAGTCGACAAGTAGACTCACTTAAAAGTAAGAAAAAGAGGAAGAAACATACAGGGTTAGTGAGGAAGAACATTTCCATGATCATCATCTTTGTAGGCACTACGCATTTGCTGTTTTCCCAAAAATGACTTCAAATCAGACCCAATGCTGGATTTCCACTTACCCTGGCATGTCTTTAAGAATTTCCCTAACCATGAGGTTGGGTTGGGAGGAGAGACTTCTTGTAATTCCCTGCCCACCTTACCCTCTGCCCTAGTCCCTGCTTGCCAAATCCTTTACGGTGGTTTTCTGATGTGAGCTATTATCCAGGAGAGTCCCAGAGCTGATATGTGAACTCGGTCTCTTGGAGGGCTCAACCAGAATTCCCTGAAGTGAAAGCTTAGTCTTTTACCTACCAGCCTCCTTCTTTTTGTAGTTAATCAACTGGCTAAGTCCTCTGAAGTGAAAAAAATGCACATTTTGTTGTCTGTGACTTACTGAGGCTGAATGCCTCTCACGAAAGCAAAGTCTATGAAATGACTATATATTAGGGATGAGTGATTTCTCACACTTAATCTGTTTCTATCCAGGACTGCCAAGTTGGTCCACCGGGCCTCAGAACTGAGATATCACATTTCCCACATTTCTTGCCATTCCTTCTATTTGTGCTCCATTATTTATTAAGGTCTTGAGTGCACCTGGGGTTCATCCCCAGCTGGGGTCAGACTTTTCAGACCCTCCCTCATTCTCAGGAGCTGGAGTTTTATAAGGGTGTGAAAGACTCCTACCCTGGCAATTCTACAATTGGGCTGTTATTAAGAACAGAAATGGAGACACAAGAGCTCAGCTGAGAAAAGATATTTCCAATACTGGACATCCAAAGGCCAATATACTTTCTGTTGAGGTTTGTTTTCTTTCCAGTCTGTTATGGCAAAAGCTAGTGAATCATTTTTCTCTATCCATTTGGACAGTTCTGCTTGGAGGTAATGAAGATTCAAAGGGTCCCCTCTACCTCCACCATATATGTGCCAAATCCAGGGGCAAATTAGGGTTTTAGGAATACTGGGCACAGGTTCAAAAACTGTCCTCAGATGTCATGTTTCTCCATCTCTTTCCTTTGCTTCTTTCTCTGTCCATTTCTTTCCCTAGCAGTGTAGCGGAAATTTCTGGCTTTCTACACATGGCTTTCAAATACTCTAAACTGCTATCCTTTCACTTCTGACAGACCTGTGCTTCCTTGCCATCTGGCTCTGAAGCTAGCATTGCCTGCCACTGCTCTGAAAGCTAGACATTCCTGGGATTCTAAACTCCCCAGGGGCAGACCCTAACCACCACCCACAGGTGCAGAGGTATAAATACCCCAATTCCCTCCCCCCTGACAGGAATAACTTTGTAGTTGATGTTGTCTCCAGAACCACCTCACCTTCCACATAACTTAGCCAGAGCTCCAGAACTTTGCTTGATATTGCATCCTTGATTGGCTGCCCTACTTTCCAGATTGACTCCCCCTCAGGTTTTCCTAGGAATGAAATCCTTGATATAGGGGAATCCCACCAAAGACAGGAAGAATCTTTTTACATGCTGGTCTAAACGTTCTAGGCATACAGCTTATTCAACTAAAATTCAGAGCTGTCCAAGCAAAATCCTTTAATTTGATTTAACTTGACTTTAGCTACCTTGACTCAAGTATTCACCCCTAAATCAATCATAGTGGATATAGGATATGCCCAATATTTTGCCAGACCTAGGTCACATGTCCATCCCTGGATCAAAAGTGGGGCCTGGACCACCCAAACCACATGGACAGGAAGCAGAGCTGGTGGGAGGGGTGGTTCTGGCTCTTATGGAAAAATAGGAAATGAATGCTTTAGCACAGTACAGCAGGGATCAACAAACTGATCCACAAGCCAAATGCCTGTTCTTTTAAACAGAATTTGATAGGAACAGGGCTACACACATTTATTTATGTATTATCTATACTGTGTTTAAGCTAGAACAGCAGAGCTGAGTAGCTGCCACAGATACTGTATGGCTGGCAAAATCTGAAATATTTACTACCTGGCCCTTTAGGGAAAAAGTTTGCTGACCTCTTAAACACAGCATCATTTTGGCATATGCTCTGATGTCAGTTTGTGGCACATTCCTAGGAAAGGCCAAGAAGTAATTAATTGGTGTCATCACACTTTCAGGCAGTTTTAAGCTGTTTTCTTCAGGCTTCCAAATTGAGGGAGTGATAGATGTGCTGCAGTGGTTGGCCAACTGTGCATCTAAAACCCCAGCTTTCCCAGGAAGCTCCTGAGGGCTGGGGGACAGCTAGGTGGATGGAAGGCCAGCTCACAGGGCTCTCAGAACCCCTCCGTTCCATGTTTACCTGTTAACCTAGCATGCCGAACATGTGGAACTCGCGGTTTATATCACAGAAATATGTTTTTCATCTTGCTCAGTGTGGCTCCATGGGAATTGTCCTTTCCTACCTCTGAATGCAAATGAAGTCACTCTGTGACTTTTCTGTTCCATCTCAGTTACCAGAAAGTCCTATAGTCCCTTTACGTCACCAACAATCAATTCAGAGATTAAAAGGTAGAATATCAAGTCATATTTTAAAAAAACAAATCTTCCCTCAATAGTGAGGTTTCTAACCTCCCCCAACAGCCCACTACTGCCTTCAGGGAAGGGGGATGCTCATCCTCCTCCCCTTTCCTGCTCTCCACCTGCCCCTGGTAAGCTCCTATTTCTGATTCTTTCTTTATGCTGTTCTTCTGATTGAAGCAGAGCGGAGGGCAGAGAACTAAGGGCAGGAATGTCTTTACCTGTGTGCTCTTGTCTCAGTTTTGTAACCTTCAGCCCTCAGTGGTATTCAAAACCCAGTCCTTCTCTCAAGAGGCACTCCTCTTGGCTTCTTTGGTGATTCTCCAACATTGAGAACCTTTTGGATTACATCCCAGGCAAGGATCCACAAATATAAATCCAAGAGGAAGTAGAACATATACATGGTACAAGAAAGTCTCTTTATTCTTGCCTCTCGTTATCTCTTCAAAACTAATTCAGAGGAGGGCATCAGGGGGGCTCAGTCAACCATCTGACTCTTGATTTCAGCTCAGGTCACAATCTCAGGATCCTGAGGGGGAGACCCGCATCGTGCTCTCTGCTCAGTGGAGAGTCTGCTTGAGGATTTTTCTCTCTCCCTCTCCTTCTACCCCTCCCCACTACGCTCTCTCTCTTAAAAAAAAAATTAAATAAAATCTATTCAGAGGATAATGCTTTCTCTACCACCGATGAAAACTAACCAGACTCAGACTTTTCTGGCCACTTGAAGTCAACAAAAAATTCCACAGTCCCTTTATATCACAATCTCAATTCAATAATTAAAAATGCCCAGCGCCTTTATCAAAATTCCAAATTTGATTTAAAGTTAAGTCTTGTCTTTTCCCACCCTACTTCGGTTTACTAATTTCAGTTTCTTACCTTTCAAAGGTTGCGGTTTGGGAAGAAAAGAGATGGAAGGAAAACAGAAATGATTTCATTAGATATTGACAAGGCTGTGGACATAAAACACACATTTAAAGGGGACTCTCTCATGGAAGACTTCATAAGTTCTGCACAGGTTCTCTTACTAGTCCCTCTGATTGATTGCCTTTTTCTTTTTTGTCCTAAACCAGTGGTTGGCAAACTATGTCAGGTGGGCCACATCCCACTCATTGCCTGTTCTTGTAAATAAATTCTAGTGGTAGATAGCCATGCCCATTCATTTACATAATGTCTGTGGCTGCACGTGTACAACAGTGGCAGATTTGAGTAGTTTCAATAGAGATTGCATTTCAAACTCCCCCAGAGGTTGAAATATTTACCGTGTGGCCCGTTAGAGAGAGGGTTTCCAACCCCTATCCTAAGCAACATTTTCCCTTTGGCTGGCTGCTTCTGAAGCCCCCTCTGTATACCTTACAACCTGCTGTGGTCCTCTTCCCACTCTCTAAGGCATGATCCCTTTAAAAAATAATCCCAGCTCTATATTCCTTCCAGGAGTTCTTTATCTAGCTCTGAAATTCATACTCCTTGACTGCTGCCAAGGGGCAATGCAGTAGTTTCCCAATGGTGTCCAAGGATCCTGCTGCCTTAGGCTGCTTAGAAATCCCCAGTAAGGGGATCCCTGGGTGGCTGAGTGGTTAAGCGCCTGTCTTGGGCCCAGGGCATGATCCTGAAGTCCCGGGATCCAGTCCCCTGCACGGAGACTGCTTCTTCCTCTGCCTGTGTCTCTGCCTCTCTGTCTCTCATGAATAAATAAATAAAGTCTTTAAAAAAAAAAAAAAAGAAATCCCCTGTAAGGTGTTCCACTGTGGTCCCCAGCTATAGGGATAGGTGTGAAGAGCTTCTAGTGGTCCTGCTAAGGGCCTTCTCCCTCTCGCTTGGAATTAGCAGATAGGACACCACACACTTCCACCTATATATGTGGGAAAGTAGAGGGAATGCCAATGAAATCCTTCTACCCAATCTTCCAACTTCCATGACTGGTGACTGGTTACTTTTATATATTTGATGTGGATGACGTGCTATTGTGGTTAGGATCCCAAAAAGCAGAGTCTGAAATATGAATCTTTATTAGGGTTGCCAGATAAAATACAAATGATGCTTAGTTAAATTTGAATTTCTGATAAACAATGAATGATTTTATACTAAACATATGTTCTAAATATTGCATGGAACACACTTACATGAAAATATTATTCCTTGTTTACCTGAAGTTCAAATTAAACTGAGTATCTGTGTGTTTGTTTTCCCTAAATCTGTCAACAATCATGTTTGTTAAATAACTTATTGAAGAAGCCTTTTCAAGAAAAAGGGAATAGGGGAAGCAAAATGGGGCAGAGGGAAGAATCTAAGTGAGGATGTAGTCTTAGTTAGAGATAGGCTTTGACCAGATCCCATGAGTGGCTCTGAAACATGAATTGTACTACAAGGTGGGTGTTACCTTAAGGTCAGCCCTTGGACTTCCACATCTGTCAGTCATGAAGTGTGAGTTGCCCCGCAAGTGAGTTGGTGCCCATTGGTGGTTCAACAGAGGGTAGTCCTCCAGATAAGGAGGCAGCTGTGAGCCTTTAGGATTCAACATTCACAGCTCCGGGCGGGGGGGGGGGGGGGGGGGGAGGGATGCACTAGCCCAGAAAAGAGGCCCTGGGTGAGGCACCAACAGTACCCATCTCAGATCTCTTAACAGGTTAGTGACTACTTTGACAGTTCCATCTGTTAGTCTGGGACATCATCTTGTACTTGGGCCCAAACTTCCAATTTAACATTCTGTTACACCTATTTTATGCAGTGGGTATTATGCTTCCTAATAAATAGGGCTTCATGGCTATAGAAAGATTAGAAAGCATACTAGTCTGGCAGGAGGTAAACTGGGTTCAGATTTTACTAGCTCTCATCTTAGACAAATTTTCACTTCTCAATGTGTGTTTCCTCCTGGAAAGGAGTAAATGACATTTTTTAAAAACCTCTCTCACAGATTATTGTGTTTCGGTTTTGACTCCTGTTCATAGCATCAAAATCTGGTTTTTTCTTTTTCTAGTCATTGTCAGACACCCTTCTGTCTATGGGTGTAAGCATTTCTCAATAGCTGATACATATTTTAGGTCAGTAGAGAGGGCAAATGCTAGACCTTGAATCTGCCTTTTATAGCAGACAATTCAGTGTAGTGTGATTGAGCTCACACGTTGCTAGGGATAACAAAATTTGTTTTCTTATGAGTGGACATATTATTCAAGTCAAGTGGGACAGGACATTTGATCATAGTTTTTAATTTTTTTCACTTTCCTTCCATGAGCTCTTGGAGAAGATAGCAGAGTAGTTTTTAATCTGGAGAACAACCCCCTACAGCATATGTGTTAAAGAGCTCTGCAACAGTTGCTCATAGAGCTCCTACCTGAGGCTCTAATCCAGGATTGCCCCACCCCAACTTCTTGCCCATCTCTACTCCCAGACCATAGAGGAGTCATTTTGCTTCTCTGAGCCTTGGTTTCTATATTAAATTATGGTGTTTAGACTAGATGAGTCCCTTCCACTCAGAATTCCATAATTTTCAACATGGAATGTCTGTAAAGGACTAGGGTTCATTTAATGTAGTTTTCAATAATCTTTATTTGTATAACCTTTTCTTTCTTTCTTTTTAAAGATTGTATTCATTCATTCATTCATTCATTCATTCATGAGAGACACGGAGAGAGAGGCAGAGAGATAGTGGAAGAAGCAGGCTCCTCGCAGGAAACCCGATGCAGGACTCAATCCCTAGACCCTGGGATCACGACCTGAGCCGAAGGCAGATACTCAACCACTGAGCCACCCAGGCATCCTTGTACTACCTTTTACAATTACAAAAGTAGTGTACGTTTATTGGTTATAATTTAGATAACACAGATAAGCAGAAAGAAGCAGGTAAAACTATGTCCTGTATCTACCACCTAAAGAGAGCAATGGCTATTGATGCATTTCCTTCCACCTTCTCCTGTGTGTCTGTATTTGTGTGTTTGTGTCTATGTTTTCCAAAATTGAAAACATACACCCTTTTTTCATGGCATGTGAACTTTTGCAGTGAAAATGTTTTCTTTGGCAAAGTTCTCCCAACCTGGATGTATTATGATGAACTAGGTTAAGTCTTGGGAAATGCTATAAATGATTTGACAGCTTTGGTGTCAGAGTATGAACCCAGCAAGGCAGGTAAGAGCTTAAGAAATCTTGACAACCCAGAGATAAGCAGTGCTTCCTGTTTCTTTTCTAACATCAAGATGGTGGTTTCCTGTAGGCTGTTGATGTGTAATGATTAGAATTTCTTTGATAGCACATTTAACTAAAGTGCCACATGTTGAATGAATAAGGAGGCAAGGGAATCCCATACAACTCTAGGATTAAGTTGAAAAATATTTTGCCTGGAATAAGAAGATAATGATGGAAAATAAAACAAATCATGAACTTAAAAGAAATTTTCTTATGCATTAAATAAGTCCATTAGAATTTGCATCTTTAGGTCCCTTTACCAGATGGAATGGGAAATACTTCTATTTAGATTTCCAAATTCTCTAACAGAGCATCAGACATTCACTCTTAAGAACTGACTTATAAGCAAATTGGTATTCATATTGTGATTGCATGTTTTCAAACAAATACATGTATCATCTAGCTATTATTTTTTTCTACCCTGGACGTGATTTCTTTGATATTGTTCCTTCAAAAGTTGTCCCTGTTGCAGACAAGAAGAGGACTCAGAGAAGTGAAGCAAGCAATTAGGATTTTTGGCAAAGCAGATGCTAAAATGAGAGCATTCAGACTTTCAATCCATTTTCCCTCATTCTCTATTACACCTTGTCCAGGAGGATATATTCTAGGTACTACCAGACATTCTAATTTCTATAACATGCCTTCATAATATGGACATCTTCACTCCATTCCATTCCTTAGCAAACCGAAGATGGATTTGATTTTTGAATATATTTAATAAAGAGTTATGAAAGTCAAGAATACTTCAATTAAAAAAGGAGGTATAAATGTCAAAGTAAACAAGTCAAGAGTTAGCCTCTTCCAAGCTAGCCAATGTGGCAGCACCTATAGAGGAATTACTTTGTTGGGGCCATTCATAAAATAAGCAAGGCCAGATCTTGTCCTGTCTGGGAATCACCAACCTGAAATATTATCTAGTCTCTAAAAATCAATTCAGTCGGGACGCCTGGGTAGCTCAGCAGTTGAGTGTCTGCCTTTGGCTTAGGGCTCAGCCCAACAACTTGATGTCTTAAGTTACAGGAAGACATTAAGTCTATAATTATTTATTGAGCACATACTAGTATCAGCTTCTATGCTATAGTCTGGGGATACTATGGACAAGCACAGTTCTTTCCTTGCCTCATTCATTCATCATTCATTCACTAGATATTTATTAGTCCTTGCTGTGTCTCAAACTAGGGAAAGATAAAATTCTGAATAGCTGTAAAAGGTGAAAAATCTAAATAGCTATTAAAAAAAAATCTATGAAGCATCAGCTGATTGAAAGGACCAAAGGGCTGGCTAACAGAGGCAAAGTAATTAAATGAACTACAAGAATATACCTACCACCAGCATTTCTCCTATGTAAAATACTCGCATTTGCTTTAATGCAATCATGTCTGTAAATTGCTAGCCCTAGAAGAATTCCAAAAAGAATATAAAAATATTAAAAGAATGTTAAAAAACTATACAAAACTCCTAAGAATCTAAATTCTCTCAGGCAGAGAAATAACCAAGTGAGCTGGGCTGTGGTCACCAGCTTCCTTTTCTTCTATTCATAGCTGAATAGAGCTCAACACCAAGACATAGTAGGACCTTTGCCCCATTCTCTCCCCTGGCCCTCTCATACACACAATTGCTTTTTTCCTGAAGAAACTAAAGAGTAATTTTCAAATGAAAGAATGATTGAATTATAGACATACAACTATGGTTGTCTTTTCTTACCCCTGTAATTTTCTGAGACTTGGATTAAAATCTATGTTACAACTTTTAGGACCTTATAATTGCTCCTTTCCCACACTACCCAATAAATATCATAATGAACCTGCTTTTCAGAAGGGGCTCCTAAAAACAAATGTGTTCAAGCAGAGAACATGACCCCTGGGCAGGGCTCAAAGGCTTGCTCGCTTGCCTAGAGTTGCCGCTTCATATTCTTTTAATGTGAATCAAAGATGAGCTACAAGGTAATTCAGTTCTTTAGTGCAATTACAATTCTAATATATGCTGTGGCCTGGAGCCCTTGCAGAGGTTCTGAGTTTTCATCAGTGTTCATTTTTAAATGGTTCAATTTTGCCCCTGATTGCCAGGTGCTAAAATATGAACCTTCACACTTGTGAGTCACCCGATTTAACCAAGCTGTGGCTTTACCCTCAGAGAGTTTCCTAGGTGTGAACCTAACTGTGCCCTGGACCCACAAAAACATTTTAGTCAAGATTTCCAGGGTAAATTCTAGCCCACCTTTGTCGAAACCACACAGACTCCCACCCCCACCACCCTGCAGAGAGTTACTCCTACAACCCTGGGCTTAGCAAGAAGACCCTTTGAACAAAAAATGGGGGAGTTAAAAGTCATGATTTGCCCTTCAAGAGGCTCTCTCTGCTTTTTTTTTTTTTTTTCTCTTTCTGGTAGCTCCAAGATACACAGGGCATCCCAAACATGTTGAACCAAAATGAAAGAGAGAAAATAGAAATCAAAGTTGTTCACATATCAACTTGGATTGTTCTAAAAAAAGGACATGAGAGAGAAATCATTCACCTAATTGACAAGAATTTATTGAGTACCTACTCTGTGTATAGAATGGTAAGAAGCCTTACGGAAACCCAAAAGCAATATCAAGCCCTGATCTATGACTTTGAAATAGCAATGCAGGTTGGCATGATTGAAAGAGAAAGGACACGGGAGTCAGACATATTTGAACTTAGATCCTGATTCTACTGCTAACCTGGCTAGAGGACCTTTGGCAAGTAAATTTACTTTCCTGGGCCTCAATTTCTTTGTGAAGGGGGAATAATCCACAGAGTTATTGAAATAATTAAGAATAAAATAGAGTATATAAAGTGCTTGGCACCTACTAAGAATTCTCTTTGCCTCAAAGAATTTACAAATCTAACTAGAAAAACAAAATATGGACATGAAAAGCAATCGAAAACATGACTGAAGCACATGTATGACAGACAATTAGCAAATAAGATATGGCTGTAGTTATAGGTTGCTAAGTTGCCATATTTTTCATTTATCTGAGATACCATCTTTTTGTAAAGGGGGCATCTGTTTCAAAGATGTAAAATGTGGAGAAAATATACATATTAGAAAAATGAAGTTATGTAAGTTATAACTTGCAAGAAACATTTTTGCAGATAAGCTCAAGAAAATGGAAGTTATTTGCAAGCTATAGACTCATAAAGCTATTTTTTAATTTTTTCCTTTTCTTACTTTTTTCCTTTTACCTACCTTCCTTTTTTAATCTTGGTACAATCCATATATTTTTGTAAGAGTCATTAAAACTATCTTGGAACAAGGTGGAAAATAGATTTTTAGGTGGAGAGATGGTTTAACTTAATGAACTTGTTCTTGGCAATTACAACCATTAGACTGTTTTCCCCAAATGGGTGATGACTTGTGGTTTTCCAAATTCTCAGGCAAAAGATAACATATGTAAATCTCTACATAATAAACTTGATACTGAAAGGAAGCATAAAACTTAAAAAATTCTTTAAGATCCATCTCTTTTTCCTTTAGTTCATATGTGTTATTAGCATAGTCATTACTTCAAGATCTTTAATTTCTCCTTAAGGCAACCATACTTGCTTGCAGTAGGTACCACATCTATTATATTTTAAGGTAATACTTCTATGTGGTCCATTTGATAATGGTTTATCATCCTATGACCTAGATTTTTTCCCTGCCCCACCCCCTATGACCTAAATCTTATTGAATAAACTCAAAATAATTCTCTTTTCATCCTACAGACTACAAATGTATTTGGCTGTTTTGAGTAAATGTCTTTATTAGAAATAAGGGGATAGGGCCTATAGTTTTTTTTTTTTTAAGATTTTATTTATTTATTCATGAGAAACACAGAGAGAGAGAGGCAGAGACACAGGCAGAGGGAGAAGCAGGCTCCATGCAGGGAGCCCGACGCGGGACTTGATCCCGGGTCTCCAGGATCGTGCCCTGGGCCGAAGGCAAGTGTCAAACCGCTGAGCCACCCAGGGATCCCCAGGGCCTATAGTTTTGAATGGGAGGGTAGACTATACACTCCAAGAGAAAAAGAATGAGGGTCTAGTCCAATGCCTGACGCATAGAAAAAGTGCCTTGCAGGGATTTTTTGAATGCATGAATGAGGCCAAGGACAGCTGAGGAAAGAGAAAAAGACTGTGAGTAGTGGTTTAGGAGAGATTTGGTTTTCAAGTAATCCTATCGGAGAAATGGAGTAAAAGAATTTATTTCAAGCAATAAAAATAGGACGAGATTAACTATAGATAAACACTTTTTCAGGCATATTATCTGTTTTATAGGCCTTATCAAGATTACCTTCAGAGAAAATCTGAGGGGTTAGTGACTGAGGGGGGTTAAATTTGCTCTCAGGTATTTGCAACATCATATGATCTCACCACACTTGTTCTTCTCAAATGAATGGAGTTTTGAGTGTGGATTCTCCCAGAGATGGCTGAAGCAGGTAATAATAACAGGGCAGTGAATGGATGGATGGATGACAGATGGATGAATGGAAGGAAGGAAGTCAGGTATCTGCTTAGGGCTTTAGAGTTATACACCGTGTTGCTCCAGAGGTTACCATTTACATAGTGATGTGAATCTCACTGTCCAGACCTATACAACCTGCATGATACTATTCAAAGATAACTATGAAATCCTAGACCATTCAGGTTACCAGACACAAGCCAAGTAGTTGGAGCTAGGGACCAGGTGAAACATATTTATGGATATACCGGGAAGAGAAGACTAGCCTGCAACAAGAATAAAAGCAGATTGGAACTTTAAATGATAATAGGCATCTCCAGAAGAAAGAAGGGACCTGGGCCAGAGATAATTGAGGTAGGTAAATGGCAGTAGAGCACACACTAAGTCCTCAGCACAGCTGTGGTTCTGGCCTTTGGCATATTTATAAATCAGATGAGAAGATGTCATGCTAAATATATGTGTCAATTTGACTAGGCTACAATAGATAGTTATTAACCAAATACTAATCTAGGTGTTGATGTGAAGATAATTTTGTAGATGTGATTAATATCTACAATCAGTTGACCATAAGTACAGGAGATTAACCATCAATAATGTAGGTGGGCTTTATCTAATTGGTTGAAAGCCTTAGGGGCAAAATCTGAGATTTCCCAGAAAAGGAGATAATTCTGCCTCAAGTCTACAGCATCAGCTGCCTGAGTTTCAAGCATACTGACCTGTTATAGATTAAGAATTTACCAGGTACCACAGTCAGATTGCCAATTCCTCAAAATCAGTCTAGATTGAGTGATTATTTTGGTTTTTCTTTTTTGATTTAGCATCTTGTTAACAATATTTTAGCATCATTAATAGGAAAACCACCATTTGCATAGTAACTCAAAATCAGCCATTTAAGAAAATAACGTAATACTCAACCACTACCTCTCATTTGGTTCTACTGGCAAGCCCAGGTGATACCAGATTTGTGTATCCCAAATATATCTATATCTTATCTAGATCTGTATCTTATATATCCTGGAGATATACCCTCCTTTCAAGAGGGCTCCAGGAATATCTAGGAGGCTGCCCTGGCCCAGCCCCAGAGCCTGTAGAGACACAAGGAATAGCTGCCCAGTTCTGAGCCCTCATGGATGAAGTGGTACCCACTGTACTGAATCCCCTAGTCTTTGCTCCTGGCCCCCAGTTTTACCTGCCCTGGACCTTCTTCAACTTCATGGCAGAGGAGGTCAGGCAAGAGCAGAGGCTCAGGTCCCAGGACATGGAGGGATGGAGTGGGCTGCAGACCAAGGCACACAGGAAAAAGAAAAGCTGAGAAAAATGTGCTGCCATGCATTTACTTCCCCAATGGCTGTCTCTGGCAGGGAACCTTCTACTCTGGGCAGCAGATGTCACAACTGCATGGCTCCTCTGTGTGGTTTTGCAGAGAGACTGACAGCTAAAGGCTTTTAGCTGCCAGTCTCAGGAGAACAGAAGTCAGGACAAGAATCTGGCCTTCAACAAGTTCAGGGTGTTATATCTCTACCCTGACTGATATAGGAGACTACATAGAACTAAAAGGCAGAATGTGGTAGTCAACACAGCTTTGTTGAGTGCCTACTATGTGCCAGCCACTGTGGATACGGCTGAGTGCAAGTGATGGCAGTGGGGAGGGAAGTCCATATGAGATGGCATTATGGGCTATGAAGAGGTGGAATCAGCACTGCTCTTGCAGGAATAACACGATAGGCCGCAGAGGAAGAGCTGCCTTTGCTTCAGCCCAGGAGGCAGCCATATCAAGCTACCAGAAATTTCACTTGCATGTGGAAAGAATCTACACCAAGGAATCTGCTGAATCATAATCTAGACTAACCATGGTACCTCGTGCAAACTCATTTCCTTTTTGTCTCTTCACCTGTGACGTTAAACACATGTGTGAAGAAAATAATTTCTTTCATGGTTGCTGAAATCTGGAGTTGGATTGGGTTTATTTCAGCAAGTTACTAACCGCTTCTGATTCTAATTACTGAAGCAGCTGAGAATTGCTGGTTTCCTTTGATGCTTGCAAGAGAGAAGCTATTTAAGACGCTTAGGATCGCATGAAGGTTGATCTACCTTACTGTGATACCTTTGAGACTCACAGTCAGAGATTGGGTTTGGAGGGTCCTATAAGACATTCTGAAACCTGTAGGCACATTGTTCTATTTTTTTTTTGCCCCCCTCTTCCTACTCACCTTCAGATATGGAGAAAATGCTAAATTGACAATGGTTAGGGTTTACAGGCTGCAGAATCTTGTGGTCTGAGCTCTCAACAGCTATCACCAATCCCAAATATTTCCTGTAGTGAGAAGAAGGCCATAGGAGATGCAGAGATGAGAAAGAACACAAGAAAATTCATCATCTTGCTTTTATATCCTGGTAGGAGATTCTCCTTTGGGGGTCATTTGGAACTTTTATCTTTTAATGAAGGCAGAACTGGTTATTGCAATTGTAAGTAAAGGGAGGAAAGCACTAAACTTTTCTCTTTTTTCCCCCAGATTTATTAAGATAAAATTGACATATAACTTTGTATAAGTTTAAGGTGTACAGTGTGTTGATTTGATACACTTGTATATTGCAGAATGATTAGGGTTAGTTAACCTCCATCTAAAGAATTGTAATTCTTTTCAAAGGCCTTATAATATTCAGTGACTCTTCAGAGGTATGAGTGCTTTCATAGCAGTGGACCTCTGGCTGTAAAGGAAGAGCCATCTCTACATGTTGATCTGGAAAGTCTCTAGGGTACACTACTAACAACAACAACAACAACAACAAAAAAAAAAGGAGATGTTAATATATATAATATGTTAGATTTTATGAGAATAAAATAGCTGTAGGAATATATATTTGTATTCTTTTTTTTATTATTTTGAGAGAGAGTGTGCACGTGTGTGTCTGAATGAGCAGGGTAAAAGGAAGAGGAAGAGGGAGAGAGAGAATCTTAAACCACTCCCCAGGGCTTAATCTCAGGATCCTGAGATCATGACCTAAGTCACCCAAGTGCCCCTTGTATTTCTTTATATTTCATAAATATGTAACAAAAAGGGCAGCCCGGGTGGCTCAGTGGTTTAGCGCCGCCTTCAGCCCACGGCGTGATCCTGGAGACCCAGGATCGAGTCCCACGTCAGGCTCCCTGTATGGAGCCTGCTTCTCCCTCTGCCTGTGTCTCTGCCTCTCTCTGTGTCTCTCATGAATAAATAAGTAAAATTTTAAAAATATGTATATGTAACAAAAATAAGTCATAAACTCCTAAAATGTTTACCTCTATTAGAGTCAGAGGATCTACTCTAGGAGTAGAGAATAGAGTAGAAGTTATAGGCATGGGGTCAAGGCACTTCTTTCAGTGTGCCTTTTCATATTTGATTTTTTTTTGTATGTGTGGCAAAATATACATAACATAAAATTTACCATTTTAGCCATTTTGAAGTATATAATTCAATGACAATAACTATATTCATGATATTATATAATCATCATAGCTATCTGTTTCCAGATAGCTATGATATTTGTATCATCCTAATAGGAAGCCCCATACCTACTATTAAGTAGTCTCTCTTCATTCTCCATCCTGCCTAGCCCCTGGAAACCCCAAATCTGTTTTGTACCTCAATGAATTTGCCTATTCTGGATACTTCCTATAAGTGGAATCATGTAATATGTGGTATTTTGTGTCTGGGTTCCATGTTTTCCAGGTTTATCCAGTTGTAGCATGCATTCATACTTCACTTCTTTTTAAGGCTGAATAATATTCTACTTACAGATAGAACATACTTCTCTATCCATTCATTCATTGATGGATATTTGTGTTGTTTCCATCTTTCGCTTATTGTATTTAGTGCTGCTATGAACATTAATGTATAAGTTTTTGTTTGAACACCTAGTCTTACTTCTCTTGGGTATATTCCAAAGAGTGGGATTTCTGGGTCATATAGTAGTTCCATTTAATTTACTGTGGAACCACCAAATTCCTTTACACAGAAGCAGCACCATTTGCATTCCCACCAACAATGTATGAAGGTTCCAATACTCCACAATCTTGCCAACCCCTTCTAATTTCCTTTAATTTTTTTCCTTATCATAGACATCCTACTGGGTATGAAGTGGTGTCTCACTGTGGTTTTGATTTGCACTTCCTTAATGACTAATAATGTTGAATATCTATTCATGTGCTGTTGACCACTTGTATATTTGCTTTGGAAAAATGTCTGTCCAAGTCCCTTGTACGTTTTTAATCTGCTTGTCTGTTTATTGATGAATTGTAGAATTTCTTTATATGTTCTAGATAATAGGTTCTTATTAGAAATATGATTTGTAAGTATTTTCTTCCATTTTGTAGACTGTCTTCACTCTTCTTGATAATATCCTTTGCTCAAAAATTTTTAAATTTGAATATAGATATAGAAATCACTATATAAAATAGAGACAGAATTTACTATAGCTTTCTTTTGTAACTTTTGCTTTTTTATATATTTTTTAATTTAAATTCAATTTGCCAACATGTAGTTTAACACCCAGTGCTCATCCTATCAAGTGACCTCCTCAGTGACCATCACCTAGTTACCGCATCCCCTCCAACCACCTTCCCTTCTGCAATCTGTTATTTTTGCTTTTGATGTCACATCTAAGAATGCATTGCCAGATCAAGAGTAATAAAGAGGGCAGCTGGGTTGGCTCAGCAGTTTAGTGCCACCTTCGGCCCAGGGCCTGAGCCTGGAGACCCCGGATGGAGTCCCAGGTCGGGCTCCCTGCATGGAGCCTGCTTCTCCCTCTGACTGTGTCTCTGTCTCTGTCTCTCTCTCTCTGTTTCTCATGAAATAAAATATTTAAAATAAAATAAAATTTAAAAAAGAGTAATAAGGAGTTATTCATATGTTTATATCTAAGTTTTATAGTTTTGGCTCTTATGTTTAGTTCTTTGATTTTTTAATTTATATATATGGTATTAGGTAAGGATGCAATTTCATTCATTTGCATATGGATATCTGGTTCTTAGCATCTTTTGTTGGAGAGATTGTTCTTTCTCTCATTGGATGGCCCATCACCCTTGTCCAAAATCACCCTGGCCATAAATGTATGGGTTGATTTATGGTCTCAATTCTATTCCACCAATCTCTATGTCTATCTTTAGCTAGGACCACACAGACTACTATAGCTTTGTAATAAATTTTGACATTAGGAAATTTTAATCCTCCAAGTTCTTTTTTTTTTTTTTTTTCAAGATTTTTTTGGCTATTTGGGGCTCCTTGCAATTCCATGTATTTCAGGATCAGATTTTTCCCATTTCCTAAAGCAAAAAACAAAAACAAAAAAACCATTGAGATATTGATAGGGATCATATTGAATCTGTACATCATTTGGTGAGTATTATCATCTCAACAATATTTTTTAAAAGACTTTATTTATTTATTCACGAGAGACACACAGAGAGAGGCAGAGACACAGGCAGAGGGAGAAGCAGGCTCTCTACAGGAAGCCCAATGTGGGACTTGATCCCAGGACTCTGGAATCACATTCTGAGCCAAAGGCAGATGCTCAACCACTGAGCCACCCAGGCATCCCTCATCTTAACAATATTAAGTTTTCCAATCTATGAACAGGAAATTTCTTGCCATTTATGTAGATCCTCTTAAATTTCTTTCAGCACTTTTATAGTTTTCAATGTGCGTGTACTTTACCTCTTTGGTTAAATTAATTCTTAAGTATTTTATTAATTTTGATGCTCTGTAAATCAAATTGTTCTGATTTCAATTTCATTTTCAGACTATTTTTTGCTACCATAAAAAATACAACTGATTTTTTTGTATTAGTCTTGTTTCCTGCAATTTTGCTGAATTCATTTGTTGTCTTTAATAGTTTTTTTGGGATACCTGGGTGGCGCAGCGGTTTGGCGCCTGCCTTTGGCCCAGGGTGCGATCCTGGATACCCGGAATCGAATCCCACGTCGGGCTCCCGGTGCATGGAGCCTGCTTCTCCCTCTGCCTGTGTCTCTGACCCTCTCTCTCTCTCTGTGTGTGTGACTGTCATAAATAAATTTAAAAAAATATTTAAAAAAATAGTTTTTTTGTGAATTCTTTAGGATTATATGTGTGTGAGATCATGTCATCTCTGAGTAGAAATAGTTATACTTCTTCCTTTCTTATTTAGATGTCTTTTTGTATATTTTTTATTAGAGTTCGATTTGCCAACATATAGTATAACACCCAGTAAACATATAGTATAACTTCATCCTGTCAAGTGCCCCTTCAGTGCCTGTCACCCAGTCACCCCATCCTCCCACCCATCTCCCCTTCCTCTACCCCTTGTTCATTTCCCACAGTAAGGAGTCTCTCTTGTTCTGTCACCCTCTCTGATTTTTCCCACTCATTTTCTCTCCTTTCCCCTATAATCCCTTTCACTATTTTTTACATTCCCCATATGAGTGAAACCATATAATGTTTGTCCTTCTCTGATTGACTTACTTCACTCAGCATAATACCCTCCAGTTCCATCCACATTGAAGCATATGGTGGGTATTTGTCGTTTCTAATAGCTGAGGAATATTCCATTGTATACATAGACCACATCTTCTTTATCCATTCATCTTTCTATGGACACCAATGCTCCTTCCACAGTTTGGCTATTGTGGACATTTTAGATGTCTTTTATATCTTTTTCTTAACTAATTTTTTCTGGCTAGAACTTCCATTACAACGTTAACTAAAAGTGGTAAGAGTAAGCATCCTTGTCTTGTTCCTGATTTAAGGGGGTAATTTCTCAGTCTTTTACCATTGAATATGCTGTCAGTTGTGCCTTTTTTATATATTGTCCCCTATAACACCTTTTACCTTAAGGTCCATCTTGTCTGGTATTAGTATAGCCACCCTAGCTTTCCATCAATTTACATGTATTATTTTTCCATCCTTTTACTTGCAATCACTTTGTATCTTTGGCTCTAATGTGAATCTCTTATAAACAGGAAATAAATGCATCATGTTATTTTTTTATTCATTCTGCACAACTCTGCTGTTAAATTGGAGAGTTTCTTATGTTTACATTTAAAGTGATTTCTGATAAGGAAGGCTTCTGTCATTTTGCTATTTGTCTTCAGTAAGTCTTATATCTTTTTTTCATCCTCAATTCCTCCATTTACTGCCTTTTTTTGTTGTTTAATTGAGTGCCGGGGTTTTTTTTTTCTGCACCATTTTGATTCCTTTCAACTTTTAAAAATTTTCAACTATTTTTAAATTATGTTCTCAGAGGTTATCTTGGGGATTGCAGTTAACATCTTATGACAATCGAGGGGATCCCTGGGTGGCGCAGCGGTTTAGCGCCTGCCTTTGGCCCAGGGCGCGATCCTGGAGACCCGGGATCGAGTCCTGCATCAGGCTCCCTGCATGGAGCCTGCTTCTCCCTCTGCCTGTGTCTTTGCCTCTCTCTCTCTCTCTCTGTGACTATCATGAATAAATAAATAAAATCTTTAAAAAAAAAAATCTTATGACAATCGAGTTTGAGTTAGTACAAACTTCAATAGTATGCAAAATTCTACTCCTGTATGTTTCTAGCCTTCCCCTTATGTTGTTATTGTCACAAGTTACATTTTTATACTGTGTGCCCATTACATATATTTATAATTATCACTTTATACTTTGAATTTAATATGTCATTTCACTGCCTCCATGTATTTTTTTAAAGATTTTATTTATTTATTAATGAAAGACACAGAGAGAGAGAGCGCGGCAGAGACACAGGCAGAGGGAGAAGCAGGCTCCACACAGGGAGCCTGATATGGGACTCGATTCCAGGTCTCCAGGATCAGCCCCTGGGTTGAAGGTGGTGCTAAACCGGTGAGCCACCCGGGCTGCCCGCCTTGATGGTTTCTGATGAGAACTGTCTGTTAATCTTATTGAGGATCCCTTGTACAAAATGAATCACTTCTTTCTTGCTGCTTTGTCTTTCAACAGTTTATTATGTGTCTCAATGTGGATCTTTGTTTATCCTGAATATTTTGAAATTTGTTGAGCTTCTTGGATGTGTTGATTCATGTCTTTTTTCAAATTTGGGAAGTTTCTAGCATAATTTCTTCAAATATTCATTCTACCTCTTTCTCTCCTCTCTTTGGGACTTTCATTATGCATATTTTAGTATACTTGGTGATGTCCCATAGGTGCCATGGGCTCTGTATTTTTTTGCTGTTTTTGTTCTTTTTTCCCCTCCTTTCTCCACAGCTGGATAATTTCATTTCACCAGCCTTCAAGTTCACTTAAGGAGTTAACAGGTTATAGTCAGTCAGTATGGCCTCTTCTTTCCCATCCTTCTCTGTCTTTGTTCTCTTTTACTCTCAAACCCAAGCCTGATCATTCACCTGCTCTCTCACCTCCATGATGAAACAATACTGACTGACTATAACCTGTTAACTCCTTAAGGGGATGAGCAAGTTTCTATTTCATCATTTAACTTAGAATTCTGATATCCCAAGATGAAGTAGTGTACAGATGTCAACTCATTCACAAATATGAAGGAAGTAGATCTGTTTGTTTGTTTTTGGAAAGTTAGTTCTAAGTATTGGAAAGGGTAAGGGAAATTAAAGGAAGAGTTGAGATGCCTTGGGAGAAAGATAAGGACAACAAAATAAGGTGCTGTTGGATAAGCATCTCATGATAATTTTGTCTAAGTCAGTGCTACATTAAGTGTGGTAGCTCTCCAGAGGATTCTGAAACAAGCTGAAGTTTGGGAGCCAAAGTTACCTTACTGGGTTTTTCTTGTTTGTATAGCAAAGACAATAATATTCCCTTGCATTTTTATAATGTTTTACTGCTTGCAAAGTTTTTTTATAGACAATAATCCTACCTGTTATCAAAAAGTCCAGGATTATTTCCTCTTTTAATAAATAATAAAATTGAGTTTTAGAAAGCTTATCTGACTTTTTCCATGGTGCATGTTCAAACACAAGTCTCTTGACCTCAAACCTATGGATCTTCTAATTTTGCCTATACACACAATTTTTTTTTAATAAAAGCAAAAAGGATACATCTTTCCTGACATAGTCACTCAGCTTTGACTTTCTTTTGTTTATTCATTGGTTCATCCATTATTCAATCCTTTATATATTCAGCAAATATTCATTACAAACTATAATAAGCCATGCAGGGTGAATATCCAGGGCTGTCTAAAGTCATAGTCAAAGATGATGGCATTTTCTATTTATTGGTTTGGCTAGAATGATACACTTTTAATTATGTATGACTCCATTACATACATTTTCTTTAGTAATTTAGTCACTAGTTTCTTTAAAACCAGCTGGCCTGGGGATTCTCTAACACAGCTTTCTACTAGAATTGTCAGGATTTCTCAAAAACCCTCACATCCAGGCCTCCCTATAAACCAATAACACCAGAATCTGGGGGGTAAGACCCAAGCATTAGTATTTTTAAAGCTGTCCAGGTAATCCTGATGTGTAGCCAAGGTTGAGAGCCAGTAAATTTGAGAATGTTAAGTCTAATTCTAGTGCCCCCCAAGAAAAGTTTTCCTATCCCATGAGTCTCATTTCAGAACATCTCAGACAGACAGACACACTGGGATAGAGGAGTGTTGGGGTTGGGAAGGAAGAATCTGGGTGCATCCCCTTTTGGAAGTCTTCCTCTCCGTTGCTCTGTCAATATAAAGTCTTGGTGAAAATCTAGTATCTTCAAATTATTCTAGCTTAAATTAGTAGAATCAGTCGGACAAGGCTACCACTCTGATTTGAAATATATCTGCCAAACACAGAAGTATGAGTCGCTTCAACTTATTACACAATTTCTTCCCCTTCTACAATTTTACAGCCCTCCATCTATTCCTTTCCTATGATACAGCACTTCCTGAAGTCTGTCATATTTTATGTGTGCCTCTGAGTGACTGCTCAGGGAAGTGACTTCAGGACCTAGAAAATCTATGTGTGAAAACTGGCTTTCTCAGTTACTGGCAGTGAAACCCTGAGCTCGTTTCTGTACCTATCTGAGCCTCAGTTTTCCTGTCTATACAATAAGGGTAGTAATACTTCACAAGGTTGCTGTGAGCATCAGAGACAAAATATGTAAACTACCCAAAGCCTGGCACATTGGCCCTCAACAAATGGAGTTATATTGCTGAAGCTTCCTCTGCCCCACTGGTCGTAAGCTCCTTATCCATTTTCAAAGCATCTTTGCCTTCATTATCTCATGCAATCTTCCCCACAAGGAAGATAGGCTAGAAGTTATCTCTGGGTCACAGAAGAGCAAGCTGAAGTGCCAGACAGTTAATGGGATGGATTCAAGAGACAATTATGCATTCCCTTCATAAAACATGCTTATAAAGGGAAAAATCCTAAGCAGCAATCTAATTGGGGAAAACAAAACAAAACATCCCAAGGCCGAATGCAATCATCTACTTTGGTAGATCTGAAAATAAATACCAGTGTGAGCAAAGTCAACAGGGGAAAAATGCATTCAGAATTTTAAACTTGGATGGCCAAATGAAGAGTGCTGTTGTGTCCAGGTGGCAGGACACTGAGTGAGAGATCTTTTTTCTTTTTTGTATTTTTTAAACGTAATCCTTTTATCTTATGCCTTTCCTAATTAAATGAAACTTGTAATATCAGAGATGAGGCACACATGTACTTACTCATATTTATATATAAATATATATGATTTTCTGTAAGTCTAACCTATGTGGGGTTTTTTTCACATGACAATTGCAAACCATTCCTGATTTGAGTATTCCCATGGACAAGAAGCAACCTCAAGCCTGGTTTGACGTCTCCGTTTCTTCCAACCCAGAGCACCCAGAGAGCAACTGATATCTTGAGTGATTGACATAAAGTTACTGTATTATGCTGCACATTAAAATCACCTAAGGAGATTTAAAAATCCCAATGTCCACTTCTCACACCAGACCAAATGTATCAGCATCTCTAGGGATGGAATCCAGTTATCAGTGTTTTGGGTGTTTTTTTTAAAGCTTCCCAACTAATTGCAGAGTGTAGCTGAGTCTGAGAACCAATGGTGTAGATTAGTGCTTCTGATGCTGTATGTCTGGAAAGGGGACTGGGATGCTGCAGTTCCTCCAAGCTTGCGTCCTGGTTGGTGCTGGTCCTGTTTTTCCTTAGACCACATTGACTGAGTAGCAAGGACGTAAAGGAATTTATTTGCCTTCAAATTAGAAGCATTAACACATGGGCTGCATAATCACCTTAGGGATCTGCCTCATTAGTTATAAAAATGAGAATTTGGGCTGGATAATTCCTTACTTACTTTGGCCCTCCAAACTTGTGTACTTTATTACTAGCCAAGCCACGAGTCTTATGCTCCTCAGGGGCCAGGAGACTACTGCTTATATCCAGCATCTTTTGAGCATTTGACTGTCAGGCTGCCCCTCTGTGTGTGAGATAGACTGAGTCTTTGCTGCTCAAACATCTGTGTGCATCAGAATCATGTGGATTGCTTGTTTTAAATGATCTAGAGCCCTACCTGCAGAGATTGATTTCATCAGTCTGGGCTAGAACCTAGAAATCAATGGTGTTAACAATAATAACGGGATCCCTGGCTGGCGCAGCGGTTTGGCGCCTGTCTTTGGCCCAGGGCGGGATCCTGGAGATCCAGGATCGAATCCCACGTCGGGCTCCCGGTGCATGGAGCCTGCTTCTCCCTCTGCCTGTGTCTCTGCCTCTCTCTCTCTCTCACTGTGTGCCTATCATGAATAAATAAAAATTAAAAAAAAAAAAAAACAATAATAACAGTTAACATTTATTGAATGCTTGCTATATGTCGTCTTTTGTTCTGGTAATTTCATAACCTAAACCCATTAAATTGTCACTATGATCCTAGGCAACAGGGACTCGTATTCCCCCCCCCCCCCAGCTTACAGATGAGAAAACTGATAAGGAAGGTAATTGACCAAGGTCAAATAGTTAGGGAATTGCAGATATGGGATTCTACTTTAAGGAAATTCAACACAGATTTTGAGATCCTTTCCTCAAAGAATTTCTGATTATAAAAGCAGGGGAGGGGTAGCCTGGGTGGCTCAGTAGTTTAGCACCACCTTCAGCCCAGGGTGTGATCCTGGAGACCTGGGATCAAGTCCCATGTCCGGCTCTCTGCATAGAGCCTGCTTCTCCCTCTGCCTGTGCTCTGCCTCTCTCTCTCTGTGTGTCTCTCATGAATAAATAAATAAAATCTTTAAAAAAAAAAAACAGCAGGGGAGGAGGGGATGGGAAAGCAAGCAGTCACAGGGACAGTGGAGTCAAGATTCACAGCCTGGGAAGCTGGCTTCAGATCCCAGACTTTGATCCAGCTGGTTCTGATGCAGACAGCTTCCAGATCACACCTTAAGCTCCCATTTATAGATCTGCTGAGCCAGCGGACTAGCTGCTTAGGGCCTTCTGAGAGTTTTTAAAAGTACAGTCTCTTGAATCCTCCTTCCTCATATTTTGACTTCCAGGATCCAGCATGAGGCCTGGCAGTCTGTTTTAACAGACATACTCCACTCCCACCCCACCCCAAGGATTCTGGTACACATCCAAGTTTGAGAACCATTGAAAGAATAGGACTTTGAGGTTGGCAACCTGCATTCACATCCTAGTTCTGCCAGTTACCATCTCTGTGTCCTCATTCATTCATTTAACAAGAGCAAATATGTGTGTACCTGTTATATACTAGTACTGAGTGCTGGAGACTTACTAGTAAACAAAACAGACAAACCTCCCCTCCTCCATGAAACTTACATTCTGGTTTATCAGAACAGGATAAATGCAATCGGGCCAAATTAAACAGCAAAAGGGGTCAAGAGGGTTGCAACTTTAAATAAAAGTGACCAGAGGAGGCCTCACTGGGAAGATGACATGTCAGTAAAGAAAGATGTAAGGATGGAGTGGGTTAAGTAGAGAGACCTGTGGGAAGGGTGTTCCTGGCAGGGGGAGCAGCTAGTACAAAAGTTTGGAAGTTCAAATGTGCTTGGCATGTTCAAAGAACAACAAGAAGGGCAGGAGGGGGAACAGAGTGAGTGAGGAGGGAGAGTACATGAAAATGAAACTAGAGAAGGAACAGAAGACAGGAGATCTAGAATTTGTGGGACACGAAAAGGACTTGGGCTTTTGATCTGTGTGAGATGGGAGCCGTTGGAAGATTGAAATCATCTGAACTATCTGAGAGGATCCCTTGTTGCTGGGTGGATAACAGACCACAGTAGGATGGCAGCAGAAGCTTGAAGACCTGTTAGGAAACTACTGCAATTATCCAGGTGAGACATCATGTGGCCTAGGTCAAGCTGGTATCAGTAAAGGTAGCAAGAAATGACTGCACCCTGAATATATTTGGAAAGTAGAGAAAATAGGATTTGTTGCAAGTTTGGGTTTGGATTACAAAAGGGAGAAGTCAAAGATCTTTGGTAAAATTTATTCAATCATTGATTCATTTTTTAAAATATTTACTGGGCACTACTATGCAGTCATATGTGTTGGCCAATGTATAAAGTCTTGAGGTACACTGGGACACTAAACATATGGTACCTCCCCTCATGGAGTTACATTCTAGTGACAGGAGGATAACATGTACCTAACTCTTTGCATTATGACAATACAGGGTACATAGTCAGAACCTGGAACATAGTAGGGCTCAATACATGGTAGGTATTACTATTATACAGATTCTTTAGAAAAATGGTAATATATTTAGGTATAGACAACATAATTTGGTGCTAATGAAATACAAATGAAAGGAGTAATTAAAGTGGAGTGGGATAGGGGCACTTGGGTGGCACAGTCAGTTAATCATCGGACTCTTGATTTTTGGCTCAGGTCCTGATCTCTGGGTCATGATATTGAGCCCTATGTCAGGCACTGCACTCAGCATGGAGTCTGCTTGAGATTCTCTCTCCCTCTTCCTGCCTCTCCCACTTGTGCTCTCTTTCTTAAATAAATAAATTTTTAAAATCTTTTTTAAAAAAAAGATGGAGTGGGATAAAGAATTAAGTTAGTTCATATCCTGTGATTTCCCAAATAACACAATATTCATGTTTTCTGATTTTCATTTCAGTATGGTAGATGGTCCAGTACCAAGAAGGTCAGGAGGCCATAGACCTGGAACTGGAGCCCAACTCTGGGAAGGGTTTTCGGTGCCTTTTGAGACTGGAATAGCACAGCTTTTTTGTTGACTTGCATGCTGGGACTAGATCTCAACCAGGGACCGCGACAATGTCTGGAAACATTTTCAGTTGTCATGAACGGAGAACATGAGGGAGAAGTGTTACCAGCATCTAGTGGGTAGAAGCCAGGGATGCTGCTAAAGGTCCTATGTTACACAGGACATCCTCCCCCTCTCACTCACCAAAGGAGTGTACAGTACAAAATATCAGTAGCCCCCAAGATCGAGAAACCATGAGATGAAGAAAAGAAATGTAGAGTTATCCAAAACCACAACCGTGTGGTCATTAACAACATCAGTGGTTTGAGAGAAAATGTGTCCATACTCTCACAAATGTGATGAACTCTGGAAGGACATTATCCTGTCATTAATAAAAGAGGATGCTCAGAAGAACAAATGTGTGCTGTGTTAGCTTTATTTCCAGAAATGGGCCTCTTTGGAGGCAATTATCCATTCTTCCCACTGTCTTCTGTCTTCACCAAGGGGTATTAAAGTGCCTTTTCTTGTCGTTTATAGGTCTTGTTTGCCTAGACTAGGATGTGGGGCATTCTAGGATCAGGGAAAGTCTGTCTGAAGACATTTTATTCTGGGAAAATTAATGGGGCAGACAATGCAAAGGAAAAGAGACAAATTGTTCTTTTGGTTCCAAATAAATGCTTGTTTTCTGACACTGCCTGAATTTAAATGGTCCCCAGTTTGACTGTGAAATTAACACCTCTTTGAGGTTAATTGTGGGGGTGGGGTGCCATTCACACCACTTCCAGAGCTATTGTCTGTCTGGAATGCAGAAGGAACAGCACCAGCTCCTGGTATATTTGCTTAACCAACATTTGATCTGTGTCTCTTCAGCCTTCATCCAAATATTGCAACCCAAAGAAGCAGGCATTCACACTGCTGACCCATTTCCCACACTTGTCTCTCTTGTCCAAGAAAGAAAAGAAAAAAAAAGAAAGTCCATTGAACTTGAGTTCACTTCCATAGGCCTCATTTTCTTTCTCTTTAAAATGGGGAAACTGAACAAACTCCCCAAGGTCCTCTCAGCATGACTCTGCCTTGACCAACAAATTGCTTCTGGCGCTAGAGTCTTGTTTTGGGCGCTGTCTCATTACTGAGCGCGTGGGTATCACGTGAAAGATGCATAACTCATAATTACAGAGTCACAAGCACAAAACCAGCTTCTTCAGTTATTACCTGAGGGACCTTAGGAAAATCTTTTCAATTCATTAGGGCCATCTGGCTACATTTTTAAGTTTCCTTCCACCTCGAAAATTATACAATTTAGGAATCTTAAAATCAGTAACTCAAAGTTGGAAAAAGCTTTGAGCTTTGTGGTGCTGCTGCTCTCAAGTTACATCATAAAAGAATAGTCAGCAAATGGTCCTGTGTACATTTCTGTACCAATCATTTTTCCTTTGGGAAGTGAAAAGTTTTTGATCATTCTTACATATTATTAGGATTCTTTTCGTAAGTATTGAGCCAGTCTTAAGTGTTATTGTCAATGGGTACACATGCCAGTTTTTCCACCAACAGCATTAGATGTTATTTTAATATTTTTGGTTAATTTACTATATTGCTCTTTAAATTGTTTAAATTTATGTACCTACAGCCATTAAAGAGTCTTTCCACATGCAACCATATTTTCTTTATGCACATTGTAATGTGGACATTATGAAACTGGTAAGTAGCTCATAGTAAATAAAGCTTCTTTTAAAAAAAAGATTTTATTTATTTATTCATGTGAAACAGAGAGATAAAGAGGCAGAGACACAGACAGAGGGAGAAGCAAGCTCTCCACAGGGGCCCAATGTGGGACTCGATCCTGGACTCCAGGATCACACCCTGAGTCAAAGGCAGACACTCAACCACCAAGCCACCCAGGCATCCTGTAAATGAGGCTTCTTGCCTTAGCCAAGTGACTTCTTTGTCCACAGTGAAGATTCAAGGAGAAGATATTGAAGCTACAAAGAAAATGCTATTCCAGAGGAGATTTTGTTCTCCCCCAAACTAAAACAAACAATTTTTAAAAAGGAACGAAAGGAAACATTAGATACCTTTCTTAAATTTATTATCCAGGAAGGCAAAAATATCTACTTCTCTGCAGGTCTTCCTTGGGGCACAAATTCTCTACCTACAGTGAAAGAAGAAATGTAGAAGTCTGTTAAGAAGAAAAGGAAAACTGGATTATTCACTGCAAAACAGCAGTCGTCTCTGGATATTTGTGCTTAGAGTCCTTTAAAAAGTTTGAAGAGCAGGACGCCTCAGTGGCTCAGTGGTTGAGAGCCTGCCTTTGCCTCTAGTGATCTTGAGGTCCTGGAATCAAGTCTCACATTGGGCTCACTGCAGGGAACCTGCTTCTTCCTCTGCCCATGTCTCTGCCTCTCTCTGTGTGTCTCTCATGAATAAATAAATAAAATCTTAAAAAAAAAAGTTTGGAGAGCAAAGGCAAAGAAAATGCATGAAAAAAATTCGAAATTATTCCCAGATAACGCATTTTATTAGATTTGTTCCCCCATCTTGTCTTGATCCTAAATTCTCTTACAAACTACCCACCTCCCAGTGTTCATTTCTCTCAATACAAAACCTTGACCCAAGCAAACAAAATCCCAGCATATTTTTAATTATTTTACTCACAAAAATAATATATGTTCACCGTATAAAAGTCAGAAAGAGAGATAACAAAAGGAAGAAAATACAACCCATCTATAATTCCACGTCCCAGAGATAGCCACTGTTAGCCTGGGTTATATCTTTCCAGAGAATTTTCTTGTGAATGTCTTTTAAAAAAGAAGTCATGCTCTTACAACTATTTCTACCCCATTTTCTCATTAAACAACATGCTATGTGCACTTTCTAGGGCTTTTTTTGTTGTTGTTTTCATAGAAACCCACCCTGATTTACTTATAAATCAGAAGATTGCTTCCATTATGGAATCCCAACAGTATTTCTTACTTTCTATGGTTATAAACTTATCTGTGGTTAATACCTTGTCACTTAACTTTTGTGCAGATCTTTAATTACTCCCTTACAGTAAACTCCTAGATGTAGCACTGTTAGATTGAATGGGGATGCCCACTCTTAGGCCTTTGACAAACCATGCTGACTCTCTAAAATCTCACACTGACGCTACTGCCTCTGACTCTAGATGATTGCCATATGGGCCTGAGAAGCCTTGTGTGGCCTTTCGAGCACAGAAAGTCTTTGGAAATGCAGTGATGATTTAGGAAGTGTAGGTGGTTCAGATGACCAAGTGCCCACAAACCATCACAAAAGTTTCAAAGGTAACATTTACAGAGAGTCACTGTACTATTACGATTTCTGGTAAATAAATGGGTGAAAGGCAAAACAGAAAGGGTTTTCTTTGCGAAGGGAAGAAAACCAAACCTCACACAATAACAAATACAGATTTCACCCGTAAAGCTCAAGGCACCCCTAAATGCAGGCATAATTAAACTAAAAATACACTGAAAATTTAAAATGTACATACCTACAACCTGGAAATTCCATTCCCAAATGTGGATTACTAAATTAAATTCTCAATAGAGGAGGCACCTGGGAGGTTCAGTTGGTTAAGCTTCTGCCTTAGGCTCAGGTCATGATCTCAGGGTCCTTGGGATCAAGTCCCACATCGGGCTCCCTGCTTGGTGAGGAGTCTGCTTCTCCCTCTCCCTCTGCTGTCCCCCTTCCCCCAACTTGTACTCTCTCTCTCTCAAATAAATAAATAAAATCTTTTTAAAATAAATAAATAAATACATACATACATAAATAAATAAAATAATTCAAACTGGAGAATTCTTATTTATAAGAATGTAAAACTGGAAAAATGAATTGGAAACTATCTAAATGGTCATCAACAGGGGAATGGATAAATTAATTACAGTATACTCATACAATGCAATATTGTAAAGGAGATAAATACATTCTTGTACATACATCATGGACAGATTTTAAAATCTAATTGTATGTTAAAAAGGGAAAAGAGAGATGCAAAATTATATATACAGAATAATGACATGGAGAGTAATACTATATATAAAGAAAAAATATATATATATATACACAATCATGGCCAGACTCCATATTTGTGAGTCTTTGCCTCTGGGGGATAAAAAGAAAAGAAAGCAGTGAGGGAAGGGGAAGTGGTAGGAGAAAAGAAAAGTCTTTCAATTTTATCTGTAATACTATTTTAATAGTAAAAATCATGCTGTTTTATCAAATCTAAGATGCCATTGATGAAAAAAAAACATTAGTATGTTATGTATCACTGAGGAAGAAAGTTACCACAATATGCAACTAATTTTAAAATGCACGCAACTTAGTGATGCTAAGATGTGAAAAAAGATGTGTGAAATTCTCTCTATAAGGCAAAAAACAAAAGGTTAATATCTGTTAATCCATAAAGTGGTTGGGATACATGGTTATTGGTTATATAAATCTGTGAACTTTCAAAAAGTTTTCCAAAGGAAAAAACACATCAAATATTATAGGGAAGGGATTTCCCCCACAATATATAGCATTTTAAATGCATGCTGCTCGTATAATAAATATACTACTCTAAAGCCCAGCTGCCTTTTTCTGTGTAGTCCCCAAATGAATTAGAATGTGGTGAAGGTGGGAGACATATCCTTGAAGCTTTGTACCTCAAGAAGCATCTGGCTCATGACTTAACATTTACTCAAGAAACACTTGTTCGCTGAACTGAAGCTCTCCCAGTCAAAAAGAACAATCTCAGAAAACAAATCCTGTCGGTTCAATAACCCATGTGCGAGGAATTTGATTCAGCAGACTTAGGTGTCTAGATTCACAGCTCATCGGGTCTGTGCAGAAAGCTATGAATGTTTATTATAAGGTTATTCCTGGGAGAAGCAACAAACTTAAAACCAGGCTATTCATCCTACCCCCTTCGCCAGTAAGCTGAAGCCATCCTAGCTTCTTGGTTCAATGTGAATTCATGGTAGTTGGTCATAACATGGGAACTAACTTGCCCGTAGTCCTTTATTTCTCCCCTTGGCTTAAGGAAGTACTTTCTCTAGAAAGTGTTCAGCAGAAGGAAGCAAAAAAGGTCTAGAGCTAGCATTTCCAGATAGGCCACAGGTTCTCAGATAAATGAATTTCAGGTCAACAATGAATGATTTTTAGGAAGTCTTTTCCATCGAACTCAGACGAGCAACAAATAACTTTTTGCTATAAGTATGACCAAATTATCACATGGGGCATAATTACGCTAAAATTTTTTTCACTGCTTACCTGAAATTCAAATTGAACTGTGTTTTAGTTTCTAAATATGGCAAACCTATTAGGAGAATTAACCTGATGAAAAGAAAAGGGGAAAATCGGACTGGCAGCTACACAGGGAAGAAAAACAGGGAATGGATTTGGAAGTGGCTAGGAAAGGAAGGATGGAAGAAAGAAAGAAACAAACAAACAAAGCAAGCAAACCCAGAAGCTACCCTGAAGGAACGTATTTTGAAGACCATGTCCATTTTTCCTGCTTTCTTTTTGCATGGAGGGTTTCATTCTAAACTGTGTCCATACTTGGACCACTGAGCAATGATTGTGGTCTCAGCAGCCTCAGTTGCCTATTTGTCACTGCCTACTGTGTGTTCCCGTGGGCCAGCCAGCAGCAGAGGTTCCTCCCAGGAGACACGAATGGATCTGGCAGGCTGGCTCAGGGCCACTTCCTCAAACCTGGGCTCCGCTGCTACCTTCCCTTTCACTGATGAGTCAAGAATCTTGGAGTCATTTTTTAACTTTGGATTTGAATACCATGTGTAGTGTGAACTGGAGCTCCCTGTGCCAGCTTGAGAAGAGATGGCAAATGTCCCCCAACCTGGTTAGTCAGCTCCTCCCCCGACAACTGGAGAGCCTGAAGCCCTAGCCCCAGGTCAGAATCATTTTATGTGGCAAGCTTGCAACCTCATCACCTTCTAGAACACAGGCAGACCCTGAATGCTGAAAAACATTTAAAAAAATATATACCCCTTCCTGTTCTTCTCGAAGTTATAAAAATAGAAGGAAGGGGGAGCAGGGGGAAGGCAGAAAGAGAGGTGTCAAGCAGACATTCCCTGGGTCTGAAGGAAGCAGCAGACTCCACTGTGTCTCACACCTTCCCTGGGTTTGTGTGGAGAGCTGTTGCTGCTTGCTTACCCTGTTGCCTGCACGTCGGTCTAGAGAGGTTGATACCTTCCTTTTCCTCTTTGGTTTTACTTGCAATGGTTGTTGAGGTGAGAATTTAGTTACTTCGTTTTTTTCACCTTATGTTTTGATCTCAAGGGGTTTAAAGTTACTTTCACTTTTGCGAACACTGGTGGCCCTGCTGGGAAAGAGTGCAAGCCCTCACCATGGGCCCCTGGTAAAGGGGGTTTCAGGAGAAGGTGTCTCCGTCGTGCTTCTAGCTCTCAGAGCTGTGAGAGGCAGAGCTGCTCCTGATGTGCAGGCTCTGACCATTGGCCTCGTTTGACTTCCTGTTCACGGTGGTGAGTTGGGGAGACAGTGCTATCCCCATTTTACAGAAGTGGAGACCGAGGCACAAAAAAGAGACTGACTCATCTGCCATCTACGTGTTAGATACTAAAATCTCTGGAAATGTAATGAGATGGAGAAAAGACTTTTTGAACACTGCCTCCATGGAAAGATTTTCAAGGAGCTAAGAGGGTTGAGACGATCAGCTAGCTGTTCAGGAGGCAAGGAGAAGGGGAAGGGGTGAAACCCGCCCCCCCCCCCCAGGGCTTGCCATAGATGGGGTTCAGGCCACATTCTAAGAGAGGTGGGGAATTGGAGCTCAGGGCTTCTCTTGTGCTGAGTGGGTTCAATATGTTTGGGAATAGAATAGAAATGTCCTAGACCACCAAGCAGGAACTGCCCTTCTTCCTGGTTCTTGCCATTCTGCTTCTCAGCCTCTGCTTTAAATAGCATGGTATCAGCAAAGAGATGAAGAATGGAAAATCATCTCTTCTCACTGACAGAACTCTCTTGGTCAAGATTCTCTCCTTTTTTTTGATAAAGTTTCAGAAGCTGGGAAGGAAAAAGACAAGTCGTGACTGACTTAATAAACCCAGGAAAGCTGGACTCTTACATATAACTCCACCATACGTGGAGAGCCAAGGATTAGCAAATATCTGAGGAAGACCACAAGAAATCTAGGACAAATCAGAAATCTAAGCAAGGAGATGACAACTTAAAAAACAGAAACAAAAACAGCACATTGGATGCCTGGGTGGCTCAGTGGGCTAAGCATCTGCCTTCAGCTCAGGTCATGATCTCAGGGTCCTAGGATCGAGCCTCCCCATGGGGCTCCCTGCTCTGCGAGGAGTCTGCTTCTCCCTCTCCCTCTACCCCTCCCTAACTCCCCACTCATGCTCGCTCACTCTCAAATAAATACATTTTTTTTCAAAAAGACTGTCTCTAATACTCTGAGATAAAATATAATGCATACATGAAATAAAAATGGATCCTGTTAAAAAAAATTGTTGCAGATATCCAGAGTGAGTTTTGGAAAATTAAAATCTGAAAGCAGAAATGTACCTATCAGTAAAAGTGCTGGAATATAGTTTTGAGGAAATTTCTCAGAAAGAGAGGAGAAGGGCACCTGGCTGGCTCAGCCAGTGGAGCTCGCAACTCTTGATCTTGATTTGTGAGTTCGAGCCCCATACTGGGCATAGAGATTACTTAAAAAAAGAATCTTTTTTCTTTTCTTTTTTTTTTTTTTAAGGAAAATAGAGCAAAAAGACTAAGGGATGGAAAATAAGGGAAAACATTTGAAAATTAGATATTAGAGAGTGTCCAGAAGGCTAAACAACCAAACAAAAGGATTTCTAGAGAGATAGAACAGAGAAAATAATCAATGAAAAAGTTAATTAAAAAAGTTTCAGAATTAAAAAGGTCTCACCAAGGTTCACCACAATGAATTGAAATGGATTCTTACCACAGCTGGGGAATTCAAGGAGAAAATCCCAAAATCTTCCAGAAAAGGTGTTTTATTTATTTATTTTTTTTACTTACAAAGGACCAAGATTCAGAATGGCTTCAGATTTCTCAATAAAACAAAAAAATTAAACACAGTGGAGAAATTCTGAGAGAAAATAGGTACCAATTTATAATTCTGTACCCATCAATTAAATTTCAGTGTCCATGAGAGACATTTTTTTTTAATTTTTTATTTATTCATGATAGTCACACAGAGAGAGAGAGAGAGACAGAGACACAGGCAGAGGGAGAAGCAGGCTCCATGCACCGGGAGCCCGATGTGGGACTCGATCCCGAGTCTCCAGGATCGCGCCCTGGGCCAAAGGCAGGCGCCAAACCGCTGCGCCACCCAGGGATCCCATGAGAGACATTTTTATACAGATAATTTTTTATAATTTTTAACTCCAATGTGCTTCTTTCTCAGAAAGTAAGTCTAAAAGGTACCCTCAAAAGTACAGATTAAATCAAGAGGAGGATATATATAGGGAACTCAACTTACAAGAGACATTAACAGAAAACCTGAGACATGCAAATAAGCCTGGCCAGAATCCAAGACCACTGGGACTAGGATTTCATTTCATTTTTGTTTTATCATATTATCATGCATATAGTTTAACAACAGTTCAATAAGATTTATTATGAAAGCAATCAGCCCCTGGACCATCTTCTTTTTCCAACTACAACTTATTCTCCAGAAGCAACCACCTTCATCTCTTACATGTATAAATATATATATATTTTTAATATATATATTAAATATCTATAAATATATATCTAATATATATATACATATATATATATATTAGAAAGAGATCACATGCATGAGTGGGGAGAGGGGCAGAGGAAGAAAGAGAGTCTCAAGTAGATTCCACCTGAGCACAAAGCCCAATGCAGGGCTCCATCTCACAACCCAGAGACCATGACCTGAGCTGAAATCAAGGGTCAGACACTTAACCGACCTTACCATCCAGGCTCTCACCTTCATCTCTTTTTACTGTCTCTTTTGACATCTGCCTCAAAGTCATTAAATAACATAGTCCTATTCCTTGAGATTTCTAGTTTGTTCATTCCCTATGTATTCTCTACTCTGGACGTTTAAAGATGATTCCTCTTCTGTCACCATTGCCACCAACAACACTTTTTGGATGGGTCTGCTTATTCTGGAAGTTGTCTCTTGCCTTGATTTCCACACTACACTAAAACTTTGGCTTGTGTTTCCTATTACTCAAGATAGTGTTTTGTATGGAGGTGGGGAGAGTATGTGTGTGTGTGTGTGTGTGTGTGTGTAACTTGAAGATTGAATCAATAGGCTTGAAGTAAAGCAAAGACAAGGAATCAGTAAAAATAAAAATTCCTATAATCAAGACAAGCACACAAATGTGTGAATAAGATTTTCAATAGAAACATAACAGAGACCATGCAGGATATAGGGCAAAAGAGAGAAAGTGTTAATAAGTAGATTTATCAGGGCAGCACATGTGAGAAATAAAAGTAAGTTCAAGATCAAAGAAAATACCCAGCCTTCTTACTTTAGATACAAATTGGCAATTAGCCTAGATCACCTTACACAGTGGCCACAGAGGGTTATGGGATCCAAACAGGAAATATCAGCCTCAAAAATCTTAGAAGCCCCTGATGTGAACTTCTCCTCTTTGATCTACCCATCATCAATCTCTCCTTATGAGGACAGATCCTCCTATTTTTGGAGACCTGCTCCTTTCTTCAGACTAAATATATATGGTTCTAGCAAAAACTTCTTGTCCCAAACATCTTATCCTGCAGCCACGTTGATCAAGCTAAAGGTGACTACGTAATGCAAAGCCATGCAAATTCGAATCCTTCCCTGGGATGTTTACAGAATCTTAAAGAAGGCAGAAGATCTTTCTTCACAGTGCCATGAGCCACCTAAAAGTCAGAACTTCTAAAAGATACAAGAAAAGGAAAATGGATTTTGAGGGAAGACCTCTGCCACAATTGCGAACTAAGACAATGCAGCAAGATATTATAACTGGAAATCCCCTGTACACCTGAGGGCAACCGTACACCATTTTTTGCTTTAGAATTTTTCAGCATCAATAGGATAGATTTCAGATTATGCAGATTTACAAAGGAAATGAATGTGAAAACTCATTCCATGACATGTGAAACCCTTAGGTGGTTCAAGAGGATTAGAGAGGGAGGTTAGGAGAGAGAATTTGGGGATGTGGTTGCCACTGAGAAAAGTCTGCTGTGAGCTCTGTGGGCTTTCCCACTAGGTGTGTGTGTGAGGCGGCTACTCTGTAACTGCCTCTACCCCTCAAATCCAGTGAGGAGGCTTCACAGAACATTGGTTAAGAGATATGTTTGCATAGAGTTGCTGTCATTCTAAGAGCCCTGCTCCCCCCATCCTGCTTTGGGGAAGAGGTGAGGCATAGTTGCTTCTGAATAACCAAAGGGTGATGATGGCATCTACCAAAGGACCCTCTGGAGAGCCTTGAGCTGGGAGATAGAGGGGACAGGGCTTGACCTACAATCACAGAAGACTGTGTCTGGGTCCTGTTTAACAAATCTAGAGTGAGAAGGGTTGACCTCAAGCTTTGGTGATGGCACCCAGGAACAGCTGCTGGGTTGAAATGGGTCTACATTTTGTCAGAGCAAGGGATGTGGGCTGTGGGGCAGAGTCTGCATGAAGTCAGCCTGGTGCTTGGGCTTTTGAAAGGCCTCCATTAAGAGGCAAGGAGAACTCAGTTAAAAAACATTAGAGATGTTTGTCACTAGTGCCCAAAGCCTGTTAACACATAAGGCAGGTCATATCCCTTCTATGCTCAAAAATCCCTTCTTTTGCCCACAAAAGCCAAAATTATTACGATGTCCTAGGAAGGTCCTACTGTCCTTGCTTTTCCTAGAAGTAGCCAGTTTAAATCAGCTCAGGCCCTTCACTTGGAATATTCTCCCAGTATCTGCAAAGTATGCTCCTTTACTTCCTTCACATATTGTCTTGGGTTGCATTCCTTAGAAGCAGAGCCTACAACAAGGAGTTTTGTTCAGTAACTTATTGAGGGAGTGCTCTCAGGAGAAACCCTTAAGAAGTGAGGGAAAGAGAATAAAGCAGGGGAAGCTGTTAAGCAAAGATGTGATTTCTAATTTTTTTCTACCCGATCCTGTGGAGAAATCGAAATATGAACGGCACCACAGAATTGTCCTTCCTTGATGCAAGGAGGCCAGGTTATATACCACCTCTCAGTCAGCCAGTGGTTACAGCTTCCTCTCACTGGGATATACTCTTTAAATATTGCTCATTTTGTACAACCAGAATGTAAGCACCATAAGGGATGGCATTCTGTTTTGTTCATTATTGTAACTCCATATAGTACCTAGAATATTACTTGATTCAACAAATAGGTATTTATAGGTACTTCATAGATACTTACTGAATGAAAGACTATATGAATGAATGAATGAATGAATGAATGAATGAATGAATGAATTAGAAATGATCTGGTGGGAAAATGCTTAAAGGGCATGTGGAAGACAAAAATGTTGCTTTCTAGATACTAGTCATGTTTCATGCTCATTTGACAAGCTGATTACTTAAGATACTAGTAATCATTTGGAGGGAAAGTTGGCCCTGGAAAGCAATATCATTGAATGTAGAGGACAACATGAGGTGCTTATCTCATTAATGATGCTCTTTATTAATTTAGTATAGAGAAGACTCTATCAGAGCCCTGGTGACCTGGCATACCAAGTGGCTTAAAGGAGGAGTCTGGGAAGTCCAGAATTAGCCATGTACACATCCATTGATATTTTCAACTTTGGTTGCTCTTTCTGTCTCAGTGGTCTGGGGGAGGGGGTGCAGGTTGGCCCAGGCACTACCACTGTATTGGCCAGAGGCATCTTGGAAGATCTTGGCACTGGATAAAGTGGCTCTCCCCAAACGCAGCATTCTGCACTGAGAGTGCCAGAAGAGGCTAGTCAAATCTCCCCTTTGAAAATCAACATAGATTTCTCAACCCTGGGAAATCTAAACCTTCATGTCAGATTCACTTGGGAGCTTTTAAAAAAAAATCACTGGTGCTCAGGTCTAAAGCCAGACCAATTAAACTCAGATCTGTGGAATTGGGGCCCAGGCACTGGTACACTGAGAAAGTCTACAAGTGATTCTAATGTCCATTCTAGGCGGAAAAGCCACTAGCAACAAAGCAAAGGAAAAGACATTATTCAACTTGTTTAATGAACAGTGATCACATCTACTGGTTGCTTAGAGAAGCTACATGGTAGAAAGGCTGCTTTCCCAGTATTTTCAAGAAACACTGGCTCCTAAGGAAAATTTAAACAATTTGAGGCTCGGGTTATGTCAGGATGGCTGCAGTCTCAATATGGGTATCCTCTCCCTTTCCATCCTGATGGAAGACTGTAGACCCTGGGCCGCGGGATTTCCCTCATGTCCTAACATTCACCCTCCTCGCTTCACTTCCCCCTGTCTTTAACGTTTAGCCAATCCCATATGTCCTCCCAACCATACCCTGCCACCCACAACTTTCCATCTGTGAAAATTAAAGAAAAAAAAAAAGAAGAAACCTCACTAAAATGAAACCAGGAGGTTCGGTAGGGGGAGCTCTCATGCCCTGCCACTTGTCAATTGCAGAACCAACTGGAAGGGAAGGACTCAGGACATGTGGGATACTACTTTACCACCCAAGAGGGCGGAAGAAAGGCTTTCTTCCTCCCCCTACAACAGTGCACCCAATGAGAAACAGTCACAATCAGCCAATGAAAAGCCGGTATTCTTTAAACTGCCAACTGACTCGAATGGACATTTTGTTTATGAGTGCCCCCCCACCCCCCTTCCCGCCCCCCCTCCCCACAACATTCCCTCTTTCCTTTATAAAAAAAAAGCAGTCCTCTGCTTTATTCCAGGGCCTTGCCTATGATTTTTGTCATAGCTTGTGTGTCCTGGATTATAATTCTCTATTATTCCAGAATAAACCCATCTTTTATTGGTAAAATAGTTGGCAGTTTAATTTTTAAGGTTAACACATCTTTGTGTCCTCATAATCAATCGTAAACCACTCAGGCTTGGTTGTTCATTTGAAGCTGACTATTTTCCTCCTACACCCAGTTTCTGTTGGCCTGCAGCAGATGGGGTGACCTCTGATTCCAATGTCTGAAGACACTAAAGAGGTGGGCTGGGGAACAGGGCAGGAGAAAGTAGAAAAGAGGGTTTTTTCATATGGCTTATCAAGAAAAACTGCACCTGCGCTAAACCTTACAATGAGAATTGTCCTTCCCATGGCATTTATACATGTACGTTTGTTTTTGGCAGCCTAGCGTCTACCTGCTCTAACAACAGCCCTACCTTTCTTTATTCTAACTACCTCTTCCCAGCTGGATATTCCCTAGAGGTACTCTATTCAGGGACCATACCCTATTTTAGCCAAAGGGCAGGCACAGGACTTGAGCCAGGCCAATCAGTTGTTCCCTCCTGAAATACACATCTTGAGCAGTGAGTCAAGGCAATTCCAGCCTTGCAGGGAGTCAGCCTGGCAGCGAAGCCCTACTCAGGTTGTTTCTAGTGAAAAACCATCCCATTCGTTCCTGCTCTCAGCTTCCAATACCTGTACCCTCCCAGACCCAGTGTTCCAGCCTCTTTCTGGATGCTTCTCTGAACTCCCAGGAGCTAACAACTTCCTCTCTTGTTATTGCTTTGTTTTGTTTGTGGATTGATTGGTTGAGAGTTTTTCCTGTTTGTTGGTGGTGGTTGTGTTTTTGTTTTGTTTTATTACATTTTTGCCTAAACTAGCCAAAGTCTGTTTGTCCAGTTTGTAAGCAATCAATCAATCCTCCCTCTGGTGTGCATGAGAAATCCAAATTCCTTCTCTGCCCCCTATTTCTTAAGAACCAACAACCAGGTGTAGTAGGCTAAAAACCTTTTTTTTTTTTTTTTTTTTTTTTTTTTTAGTAGGCTAAAAATCTATCCCTCCACATCACCCACCCAATTCCTGTCCTAGGTATATATCAAAGTTCTCTTACATTAGTTGGTGACTAGGATAATAGTGACCAAGTTCCTCTTCTTAGTAGGGGTAGGTTAGGAGTAAATAAAGACACTTAAATTAGTCTTGTATTCAATATATGGCCTACCATGTACCAGAAATGGGGTTCAGGGTGATATCTCATTCCACCTCCCATGTCAGTTTATTTTATTTTTTTTTAAGATTTTATTTATTTATTCATAGACACACACAGAGAGAGGCAGAGACACAGGCAGAGGTAGAAGCAGGCTCCATGCAGGGAGCCCAATGTGGGACTCAATCCCGGGTCTCCAGGATCAAACCCCAGGCTGCAGGCGGCGCCAAACCGCTGCGCCACCAGGGCTGCCCCCCATGTCAGTTTTTAATACATTTTGATGTCTATAAGGAATCTATCCATGTTGACCATAAACCCTGAGCAACCCCCACCTGGCTAGTCTGGTGTTCCTGTATTCTAGTCCCAGTGAAGCCACTATATGTGGTCTTGAACAAGTCACTTCACCTCTCAGATTTCTCTTTTTTTTTTTTTCTAATTTTTTTGAGTAGACTCTGAAGGTGGAGCCCCACATGGGGCTTGAACTCACAACCCTGGGCTGAAGAGTCAGTTACTTAAGCAACTGAGCCATACAGACACCCCATTAGACTTCTCTTATCTATAAAATGAAAGGCCTGGAGAATGTAATGCCCAAGTATGACATTTAATGACCACAGGCAACTTATGTCATATAATTTGGTGTCCTAATCACCTCAGAACCTGGAGTTCCTGATGGGGCCAAGGCCTGCTCGTCACCTTCAGTATCTCGTCAGTCTATCTGCTTCTCTCCATCTCTGCAACCACCATGACTCTCTACTATTGTCAGGATTACTGCAACAGCTTCCTCAAATGTCAGGTCTCACCCAAACTCTTCTCTGCACAGCAGTCAGAGTTCTTTTTAGAAGGTGAATCTGAATATATCAAAGACATTTCGTTTAGGATAATCTGATATGACCCCTTCCCATTTCTTCAGTCTCGTGTCCTACCGCTTTTGTCCTTGCCCTGTGTATTCCAACCTCAATAATCAGTTTTCAATTCCTGCAAATACCAAAGGTTTTCTTTATTCTAGGATCTTTGCACAAGCTCTATCCTGTACCTCTAACACTAACCCCTCCCTGCCCCACTTTGCCCAGCTAGTTCACTCACCCTGCAGATCTTGCCTCAAACATTCCATCCTCAGAGAAGCCTTTCTTAGCCTCCCAGACAAGCCAGGTAGCCCTGTCAAATGATCCTTGTACTTCCCTGCAGGGTCCTTATCATAGTAATTAATTATAAATTTAATTAGATGTTTATTTGAAAAGTGTTATTTCCTCCATTGTTTTGCTTATCACTATAACTCCAACACCTAGCACAGTACCTAGCACACTGCGGAGAGGCAAGAAATGCATTGCATACATGAGCAAAAGAGTGAAATTGGAATGTGTTTAAGCGTCTCAACCCTCTTTCCTGTTCTGTGCACTCTGGGTGCACAGATCCACAACCCTGCCTGAGCCAATGTCCACTTACCTAGATCAACTTCTTCCTTATTCTTATAAGACATGCTCTTGGGAAAGACTATATAGTAAATTAAAGTGAAACTTACCATCAATATGCCTGGAATATTACACATCTATTGGCATTTTATTTAACAATGACCAATGCCTAAGTTTAGCTTGAGCCTAAGGAATCTTAGCTCTCTTAGCAGAACTTCAGAGGTTCAAAAGCAAGCCCCTCATTGTATTGTTTTTTTCCTGGCCCCTTAGACTCCCATGTCTTTTCCATTAAAGGGTCACTTTATCTGCTGGGCCCATCAAAAGAAAGTTACACTTAATATCCCTTTATCTTAACCTATCCTACTGCACTAAGTGAAATTCCTTCCAGAAACATCGAAGTCACTATTCTGTACAACTCGAGAGCCTCCTTTCCAGCAGTTCCTGCCAGCCAGTATAATGACATGGCTTTCTTCCTTTCTCTGGATGGCTTTGAGTAGGATCACAGAATCACACAATAATTGAGCCAGAGGCTTCTGTGAGCCCATCCTAGGTGACAACAGTCTCCTTGAATGCTCTACATGAGCAGCTATGGTCAGAGGTATCAGAAGAAAACCAGCCCTCGTTTCAATGTAAAGTAATATAACAAATGTGGTGATTACTTTGTGAAGCTCCATAGCACCCAAAGTCTTCTCCTAGCTGTGGGATGGAGACACCATAGTGATCGAAGAACCCAGGCTTGGGAGCCAGGCAGACCTGGGGTTAATTCCTGCCTCTGTCCCTGTGAACTTGGGCAAGTGACATCTCTACATGTCTCAGCTCATTATCCATAAAATGAGAACAATAATGCCTACCTCATGTATTAAGACACAAAGCAAAGTCCCTGAAGCAATAAGGGAGGTCATTATGTAGTAGCTAAAAATAATAGAGTTCTCCATTTTTCTGGTTCTGAGCACATGGAACCAGTGGATGAGGAAAAATAATTTTCCTCTACCCTTCTAGATTCTTGGCTGAGACATACCTACAATAAAAAGGTAGATTAACAGGAGAAACCCAAACAAAAGTTTCATAACCTGTATGCCTCCTGTATACATGGGAAATACCCAGGAAAATTGAGTAATTTTCTAGTATGGCCCAAACCATCACCTTATATAAAATCTCTGGCTAAAGACAAAATATGTTCAGTGATGGGGAGTGAGTTATGGGAGGTTTTCAGGCAAAGCATAGTAACCAACAGTATGATTGTTTTGCAGATTTAAATCTCTGCCCTTCTCCATTGATAAGAGTTTTTAGAGACTGAGTCCTCCCCCTCTTCCTGGTACAGCCTGGGAGACACCCCTTACAAATGGAGATTTCCCTTATAAATGTAAATGTCTCTTACAAAAGACAGTGTTGTAAAAATTCTAAATTTTCAGAGCTTCTCCTGTTTCTTAAAAATAACCAGTTTAAAACAATCAATATGCCAATGAGGCATACTTTAGGGTTGTATATTTTGCTTACTTTCAGATTTTGCTGTCAATTTACTCTCTACAGTTTGCTTTATTAGCCTATGCTTTGATTGGCTCCTCTATCTGACTTTTTCTTTCCTGAGACATATATAATACAAAGACATTTTTTAAAAGTAAAATTGCCCCCCAATACTTCATCTAATTGCTATTGGGATAAGTTTATCTGTCATCTCTTTATTTTTCCTTTCTGAGTTTAAAAGGCTATAATGATCTCAGTCTTAGTCATTTAGGGCAGTAGTTCTCAATCTTAGTGAGTTTACCCCAGGGGACATTTAGCAATATCTAGACATTTTTATAGTCACATGTGGGGAAGGGGTGCTACTGGCATCTGATGGGCAGAGACCAGGATGTTGCTAAATATCTTCTAATGCACAAGATTGCCCTTCACAACAAAGAATCATCCAATCTCTCATATTAATGGCACTGAGATTGAAAAATCCTGTTTTAGAGGGCAACTGTTCAACTTATCCAAATCAAAAACTTTGCTTGAATCTGGTAGCTCAGCAGCCTGAATTCTAAGACAAGCACCTCCCCTTAAACTGCTTTGATTCCCTCCCTCCTCCCTAGCTCTGATAAACAGCTGCTTCAAAATAGTAACATGCAAAGTCTATCTTAAACACACTGAGTCAAGAAATTCAGAGTTAAGGTTTAAAAATTCGAGGCTGGCACTCTGCTGTTAAAAAAAGACAAAGCCCAAAGGTGCCAGGGTGTGAGTTGGAGACAAAGTGTCAAGCCAAGCTTTCAACTCCAACCCTGCTACTTTTGGCTTTTGTGGGCTTAGGTCAGACTCTCTGTGCTATCCTGGGGTGGCTGCTCTGTGGTTTCTTTCTGACTTCTATAGAACTTAAAGAAATAAACACTGGCAATATTCAGAGCAGGCCTTAAAAGATGGAGGCATAAGCTATTTAAGGTTTGGAATCCAGGGGTGTGTATCTGGCTTAGTCAGTAGAGAATGCAACTCTTGATCTTGGGGTCATGAGTTTGAGGCCCATGTTGGGAGTAGAGTTTACTTAATAAAATTTTTTACGAAGATTTGGAATTTAAATTTGTAAATAACATTTTTTAAATAAAATCACTAAATCATGGCACTTTATGTTCTAGATTCATCATACTTAAAACATTATTGTTAATGTCAAATGTTCAATAAGTCAATTACCTAATAATTTTGTATAATGCAAAAGATAAGATGGCAGAGCCAAAAAACATAATTTTGAGAGTCAGAACAAATGTGAATTTCAGCCTCACCTCTACTGTTTACATTTTGAACAAATTCCTTAACTTCTCTGAGCCTTACCTTCCTCCTTTCTAGAAAATGGGGAAAACAATTTCTACCTCATAGATGAACATTGTATATAAAATCCTGTCAGAGTTCTGGCATATATAGGCCCTTTAATAAATCTTATAGCTTTAATAAAAGGCAAGGTCCATCCCACCAGTTCTGGGTCAAACTACACACATATGAAAAGGCAAACTAAAAAATTAAAGGCCATGAATGACATGACAGCCTGCCTTGAGATTCAAGAGGATTACAAACAGATCACCCATGATTATTTAGGCCAGTGCCAATGAATACTAGCTATGTGTATATTCTATGAGGATAGGGCAGACCAGGATATCATCAAGCTGTCATAATTAGCTGAACTATAGCATATTCACAAGACTATTGCCAGATGTGAAGCTGGAAAAGTAGATCTGTATTACCCAGATATCAGCACCTTAATGAAGCCACCCCAAAATGCAGTGGTACACAGCAACAAGCATTTATTCTCATGCTCATAGGTCTATATAGTTCAGTTGGGTTTTGGCTGATCTAGATTGGACTTGGCTGGGTAGCTTAAGTCTACTCTGCATCAGGTGGCTTGGATCCAGACTATGGCTTGAGCTCAGTCTTCTTGCATGTTCACACCGGGGCCAAGGCTAACAGGGCAGCAGGAATTCAGGACATGCTCTTCTCGTGGCAGATCCAGAATATAAGAGCCAAGCCAAACCTTGAAAAATGTATGTAAGACCTTTGCTCCTATGACATCTACTCATATTTCATTGCCAGAGCAAGTCACATGGTGTAGGGAAGATAATTCCACCTACAGTGGGAGGGCATAACAAAATTATAAAGCAAAAGTATGGATATGCAATCCCATTACAAGAGATTGAAGAATTGGGCCAATAATTGAAAGTATAACAAAGTCTATGAGGACATATCTTAAATACAGAAGTAATCTATTGTTTAAAAAAAAAAGGGCTGTCTCACTGGGAAATCTTTGGAAGAAAGTGATATGTTCGAAGTTGTAGCTGGCAGTAATATATGCAATAGACTGGAGAATGAAGAAACGATACCAAAGGCAATTAGAAAACACATCTGTAACCTGGGAGGAAGGGCATGGTGAACTGCATTTCAGAGGAGGCATTGAAAACGGAGATAAAGGCCCATGAGAGGGATTGAGAACATAGCATTTAAATAATTTAACTATTGATTGGCTATAAGGTGGGTATATAGCAAAAGAAAAGTAGTCATCAGAAATAATTGGGAATTGGAGAGTTTGGACCTCATAGTCTAGCAAAATGATAAAACTATTCATAATAATAGCATATAAATTTTGTTGAGCACACATTGTTCACCAGACACTGCTAAGAACTTTATAGACATTATTTATTTAATCATCACAATAACCCAGTAAGATAGGTACAGTTCTTATCTCCATTTTTAAGATGACATAGCAGCCTAAGATCATATCCAGAATGTGGGAGAATCAGGATTGAAAGTCTGGTGGTCACCTCCAGAATCTACACTACATAACCATTCATTTCCTATTTAGTCATATACCAAACTATTTCTCTGTGAACAATAAAATAGTCTAAGTGGCAGGTGGAATTCTTTGAAATGCTCTGGATTCTTAGGATTACAAAAATGTAAGGTGGGGCACCTGGGTGGCTCAGTGGGTTAAATGTCTGACGCTTTATTTTGGCTCAGGTCATGCATGATCAGGGTCCTGGGATCAAGAGCCATGACAGGCTCAGCACTCAGTGGGGAGTTTGCTTGAGAATTTCTCTCCCTGTCCCACTGCCCCTCCACCTGCTTGTGTACTCTTGCTCTCTCTCTCTCTCTCTAAAGTAAATAAATAAATCTTTTTAAAAAAAAACAAGGCAGAGAGAAGGTCAGAAAAAACTGATGTCTGGTCAACCAAAATGGTCAAGACTGATGCAAGAGTCACATCTATAATTATTTCACAGAAAGGTCTTTTGTTTGATCATTGTGGTTAAGTAGTCTTGTTTCTTAGTCCTCACTAGCCTAACCACTTCCCAGGTACAAATGAGAATAGATTGCCAGTAGAAATAAACCGCCTAACATTAAGATGCCCCCCATGTATTCTCCAAACTCAACATTCCTTGACTGGGTGCTACATACACTGAGGCTCTTCTCCTTAGAACCAGAAGGATGATACTAGTTCAAGGAGAGTACAAAGAGCTTTCACATCTTAATTATTATCTCCAGGTTGCTACTATCCTCTCCATAGTCTCATTTCACGATTTTGGGGGTTAAGCCTCCACTACTAAAAGTCTCTCTGCAACTATGGCCACGTCATCAGCACTATAATGGTGTGATTCAAAATGGGGAGACTTATCCTCCCATTTCTTCCCAAATTTTTATTTTTATTTATTTTATTTTTTAAGATTTTATTTATTCATAAGAGACACAGAGAGAGAAAGAGAGAGAGAGGCAGAGACATAGGCAGAGGGAGAAGCAGTCTCCATGCAGGGAGCCCGATGTGGGACTCCATCCCAGGACTCCAGGATCACACCCTGAGCCAAAGGCAGATGCCTAACCACTGAGCCACTCAGGCATCCCTTTTCCCAAAATTTTAGCTAATCTTTGAATCACACTGACTTTTTGCATGAAGTAGGAAACATAGAAAAGTAGAAAAGGTTTCCTTTTAAATCCCATTTAATTACTCTACAAAATACTCATCTTCAATCAAGAGTTTGATACTTAATCTTTCCCTTTTAGGAAAGCCTCTTTTAGTAAGTGAGATCCAAGAAGAACATTCCAGTTTTTGACCCTAAAGGAGAAGGAACGTAGAGTTCTGGGGGGTGTGCTACAGAAGAGCTGGAGGTGGTTTTTACCAGCTGACTTTAAAAATATTTTAAATGGCAGATCTTTCTGACTGCTATAGGAAGGAACAAAAGAAGACCTTTTTTTTTTCTTCCACAGAACCTGTAAACTTCTCATTTGTGTCTTCTTTGATGAAGGTGCAAGCCCAGCAGCTGTATTGAGGAGGCTGGCAGATACCAAAAGTCAGTCTTAGCCAGATGGTTAGCACCTGTCAGGTAGCACAGCCGGCAACACCTCTGATATCCATAAGCCTTAATTATTTCAAAAAAAGTTTTGTTTTTGTTTTTCTAATATACTGCCAATTTAAAAGGTGCCATATTTGACAACAGTCTTGCTCTTTTTTAAAAGAAGGCTGGGATTGGGAGGAAGGGAGGGAGGGAGACTCACCTGTGGCTTGTGAAGATAATCTCATTTTGGTTCCACAGAAGTTAATGCACTATTCCATTCAGATGGAAGTAACGTTGGTTCAGGGTTTACCATAAATGCCTTAGAAAGAACCCGGGACAAGGTGGGAAGCATGTGAAGAAAGGAAAAGGATGAATTAAACTTAAAAATATGACAATAAGTGTGCAATTAATGCCTTCAGTGTATTTATTAGGATTACATATGTAATGATGAGAAGAGCTTTAAGAAGAACTCTATTAAAGTAATGAGCGTATAGGGAGTCGGAGGATTTTAGGCACATCATTTAATTTCCTTGTCCCTTAGTTTTCTTCTAAGTCAAGTACAGATAGTAATAACTTCCCTGTTAATTTCTTCAGGCTATTTAAAATTTGAAAGTGCTTTGGAAATTGTATGCTGCATTACTACACAGTTTCATTATCATACGAAAATTGGAGAAATTGGATTAGCCTAATATTATATTTCATATGAATTTTTAAAAATTAGGGACGCCTGGATGGCTCAGTGGTTGAGCATCTGCCTTCAGCTCGGGGCGTGATCCCAGATCTGGGGATCAAGTCTTACATCGGGCTCCCTCTGAGAAACCTGTTTCTCCCCCTGCCTCTGTCTCTGACTCTCTGTGTCTCTCATGAATAAATAAATAAAATCTTAAAAAAATATAATGCAAGTGATTTTGCTATGAAAAACCATTATAATGAGCACGATTTGGTAGAAAGATTACAGATCTTGGAGCTCAAAGACCTGGGTTTAAAGCATTAGTTCCTCCAATTTTTAGTTGTGTCACCCTTGGGAATACTTCCATGTCCTCTGAAGTCTAGTTTGCTCCCATCACAATGAAAATAGCCCATGGTCTGTCAACCTTGTTGGAATACTGTGACTGAGAAGTATGTATAGGGAGCCTTTGAAAAGGATAGGGTTCCACAGGAGTGTAAAACTCTTTCATTATTATCTTTATATTAAGAATATCAATTATTTGTTAGTTGGGTGACAAAATTTTTTACTAAAAAGATAACTAGAAGCACCAAATCTCCGCACACTATTCCATCAACTTTTTCCCTACACTATTACATTTTTAGGGACAGTAGAGATGGATATATTAATAATATCTTTAAAATGTTATTTTCAGAAGGTATGGTAATGTTTGCTGGTTCCTTTTCCTCATTCTCCTTCCTATTAGCTCCTGCTAATACATATCACAAGTCCCTATAAAATCCCTTCTCTATGTTACTGCAACCCAGGAAGATGCACACATGGGTGCAGTTACCATATAACATCTGAGATCTGCCTTTTCCCCAGTTACTCTCTTTCTGCTGAGCACTATCATGCCCTGCAGCATTGGGTATCACAGCCCCCACTGGCCATAGTTTTGGGCAGCACTACTCCATCTGAGCTGCCATCTGTATACCAAGTATGAGCTTTCTGCTGCCATTCATATGCTGATCCTCAAGCATCCAAAGTTGCAGGATACTTTGTGTGCTTTGGGGGTAGGAGTGGTAGGATTCAGTCTCCCATTTAGAGGTTACACAGAGTACAGCTTGTAGAAAAGTCAGTCTTAGAGAGTTTGGGGGTTTTGTGTGGGGGGGGTGTGTGTGTGTGTTTGTGTTTTAAGTAGGCTCCACACCCACTATGAGGCTTGAACTCATAACTCTGAGATCAAGACTTGCCTGCTCTACCAACTGAGCTAGTCAGGCACCCCTCATTCCTAGAGAATTTTAATGACATGGATCTTTAAAAGGTTCATGGTAAGACACAGCTAAAGTATATCATACTTTACTCTGGATGAACTGCCCCAGAATTTCAAGAAAAGATGGATCCTTCTCTTGGACACAGCATTGGTTCCTGCAGAAATACCTACCCTAAACAAACAAACAAAAAAAAAGCCTAACCTTATCAAAGAGATTTTCCTATGGGAAATAGCTTCAAGCTGCAAATTCCTTTATATGCCTAAGACTTCATTCCAGCTTAGTTTCTGTGAAGCAAAGTCTTATATTTTACCCTCTCCATTTTGCAGGCTTTGGAAAGATAGAACCAAATCTCCACCTGTTCTAATAAACAAAACATGACAGATGACCAAAAGTGTGAAAGTCAAAACCATGTGAAAAACTGCCTCAAAAGATGAGAAGCCCATTTGGAGGGAAAATATATGGGTTGCTAGTGGGAGTTTCTCACAATTTAGAATTTCACATAGGCTTTTGCAATGGGGAAAAGGTTATGAGGAGGTGAAGTGTGGAGACCAAGTTAAGATTTCTTTAAAACTTTTTAAAAGATTGCTATTAGCCTATGGAAATATTACTTTCAAGTATTTAAAAATCCCCTCAAAAATAATCTCTAATTCAATCCTGTTGAAAAACATGATATGCAAAAGAAAATCAGTCACATACAATGAAAGATGGTGGACTCCTATGGCCTGGAGAGTGATATGAAAGAAAAGGATGACGGTGAGCAGGAGAAAGAAGTGGGAATATTGTTTGGAATATAACTAACACACTAACACACTAATAACAACTGTGTTGGAGACTTTGAAGCACATAACTAAACTATGAAATCTTCATCCCTTGGTGGTAGTCTTAACAGATCCTTTTGGATATGAAATGCTTGAAGTCATTGTCATCATAAGTACAGTCTTATTATCTTTGATGGTTGATGCTGCAAAACAGAAATAGAATTAGTTTAAGGTTTTTCATGGTCAGCAATTCTACTTTTATTTGTTCCAATTTTTGTCAGATTTATCAATGAATACGTTTGTTCACCAGAGGTAATAACCAGCCCACATAAAGCAGAACTGGATACAAAAATCCACTGGATTTACTCAACCCGTTCCTGCAAATCTTAAGGCATGATTTATAGTGCTTCACAATTGCCCTTAGTTCATTCTTCAGGAATTATGGAATAGAGGTACACTTTTGCTTTGTTGGTTTTCTGAAATAGTTCCATAATTCAGACTGATAGCCATTGTACAATGCTGCTAAAGGTTACATTTTTTAGATAAGAACAAGACATGTCAGAGGAAAACCATTGCCAAAAATGTTTCTTCAATCAAGAACAAAAGTTAACTCCTAAGGCATAATGGTAGAGTAAAACCAGACCATACCCCAAAAATCTAGTCTAATAAATTGAACAAAGTCAAAGAAAAGACAAAGTATGTGTATATATATATATATATATATATATACACACACACATACATATATACATATATATATTCATACATATATGTATGTGTAAATATGTATACATACATGAATATATAAATATATAAATATATATCCATTATATGCATACACATACCATTGACACTTAGACAAGGTATAACTTCAAATGAAGCTTTGAAAAAGAGAGCCCTACTTTGTAGTAATTTACACATGTCTCCTAAGATCTAAGAAAACTCACTAAGAACTAAAAAACATCATTTGAAACATCAAGGAAAAAATTATTTAGTCAAAACAAAGTCCCAGTCATGGAGGAAGGCATTAAAATGATCAAAGATAATGCTGAAAAAAAAAAAAAAGACGAAAAGGTTAAAAACCATTACAGGGATCAAGGTAACAGATGTGGAAAACAGATCACAATGATTACACATACATATAATTTGTTGCATAAAAACAAGACTGTAACTAATAGAATTGAAATAAATAATTATAAAAGAAGTTATTCCCAAAACAAAGGGAAACCTAAATCTATACATCATAAGGGACAAGAAATTTCAGGAAAATTAATACCAAAAAAATAAGAGACAAAACATTGAGAGAAAGAGAAGGAGAGGGAAACATTGCTGTAGTCACTTATATTTTTAAAAATTGCTGGGGCACCTGGATGATTCAGTGGTTTGAGCGAATAACTCTTGGTTTCAGCTCAGGTCATGACCGGAGGGGTCATAAGATCAAGCCTACAGCTGGGCTCCACCATGGGCTCTGCACTGGGGTGGAGCATGCTTAAGAGTCTCTTTCTCCCTCTCCCTCTGCCCCACCTTGTACCATACTCCACCTGCTCCTGCACATGCATGCACCTTCAAAAAAAAAAAAAAAAAGCCAAAATATCAGATTTCCTCCAAATTCCCCATGTGTTGTCATTTAAAATTAAAGCAAGAGACAGAATTTCTCAAGTGTGCAAAAATAATTTGATGACAAAATCTAGCTAATAGATGATCAAATTAATAAAACTAAAGAGGGAAAAATTTTCTGTAAAGAATTTGTCATAATTTTGAACCTAGTGAAACGAGGATAATTCTCACTATGGAAATAAATACAGAACAGAATAAAAATAATTATGGTGCAGCCATCAAATAAAATGAGGAGGAATTGCAGGAACTAGGATGGGAAAATGTGCATGAGATATTCGTTGAAAAAAATATGGAGGGGCACCTGGGTGGCTCAGTTGGTTAAGTAGCTAACTCTTGATTTTTGGCACAGGTCATGATCTCAGCGTCCTGCGATCGAGCCCTGCTTTGGGCTCTGCACATAGTGGGGAATCTGCTTGAGAATTCTCTCTCTCTCTCTCCACCCCCTCTAAAATGAATAAATAAATATTTAAAAGAAAAGATATGTGAAAATAGTTTTATAGTACAACTTAGGAATAAATAGTGCTGATATATAGTAAACAATAAATATTTAATGTATTATTAAATCTTAAAAATTGCTAAAAATTTTAGGAAGGATACAAAAAACAATTTTCATTTTATACTCTTCTGTTTAATTTATTACCAAGGGTATGTGATACCTTTCTTTTTTTTTTTTAAGATTTTATTTATTCAAGAAAGACCTGTCTCTCTTTCTTTCTCTCTCTCTCTTCTGTCTCTCATGAATAAATAAATAAAATCTTAAAAAAAGAAAGAAAGAAAGAAAGAAAGAAAGAAAGAAAGAAAGAAAGAAAGAAAGAAAGAAAGAAAAAAAGAAAGGCAGAGACACAGGCAGAGGGAGAAGCAGGTTCCTTGAGGAGAGCCTGATGTGGGGCTTGATCCCAGAACCCTGGGATCATGACCTGAGCTGAAGGCAGATGCTCAACCACTGGCCACCCAGGTGCCCACCTTTTTTATTTTTTAATTCGGAAGTTTGAAAGTAATCAAACACCATCTTAGTTATCTCAAATTATATCACTGACTATCCAGGGACATTATTTCTAGGATCTGCTGAATAATTTCTGAGAAATTAAAAGCTTTATGTTCTTTGGAATTGTATTTTAAAATATGAAAGCCATTGTTTACTACAGTGACAGAAGGATACCACCAGGATCTCAGAGTTTACTTAATTTTACCTAATGGCTAAAAGCCCTTCTGATGGAAAAATGGTAAAGGGTGCCATATTGACAGCTTTCTCAATTCAGTGGTTGACTGGTGGAAGATGGTTCTCAGCTGATGGAATCATCTGCCTAGATGGTGAAAAGACTCTGCCTTACATTGAGATTTCCAAAAGCAGACCCCGAGATGAGTATTTTGTGTGTAAGTGATTTATTGATGAAGGGCTTCCTACTCTAAGGCAAGAAAAATGGGTTTTCATATACTCAGACCTGTCAGTCATTGGTTATGGGGGCACACCTATTGATCTCCTTTGGTAAAGACAAAGGGAGCTGAAGACACCTCTCCTCACCTGGAAAAATCTGAACATGCAAGATGAAGAAAGCTGAAACTCACAAAGCCCTCTCTCCAAAGTACTCTGAAACAAATACCAAAAAGGGACCCAAGGTAATCTGGGAAGAACACTGACATTATCTGCTACAAACTTCACACAGAGTCAAGAATAGATAAGTGGATCAATGACACAGAGGAGAGAATTCATTAAGAAGATCATGTTTAAAAAAAAAAAAAAAGATCACATTTTAATAAGAATTTAGTAAAAAATAAAAATGGTATTTCAAATCAGTAGGAAATCCAACAGCCAAGAAATAACAGGTCAGTCTGAGCAGGGGGTACATTTCCTGACTTACATCATTTGCAAAAGTAAATTTCAAATGCATTAAAAATTTCGGTGTTTAAGATAAATCAGAAAACTAATACAAAGTTCCACAGGGGAATATTTGTATAATCTTTCAGTGAGAAAGGTCTTTCTTTAATAGGATTCTATGAACAGAAACTTGAGGGAATTAAAATGACTGTGTGGCTAAAGGATCATAAACAAAGTTTATTTACAAGTAACTTAATAGCTCATTTACCACAAGTGCTAAAATTGAAATCATTCAGGAAGAGACAACATAAAGCTTTTCAAAGCCAGGTAATACAGCAAAGGCTTACTGTATAAACTCCCCCAGTATCTTACACCTGATTAGTGTCTTAACTATATATTCTGAATCACAGGATACCAGACTGAGATGAATTGACAAAAGTCCTATAACCTAAGCACCTCAACTCACAGAAGCTGTGACTGTCCCAAACATATATTTTGTTAATGGACAAATGTGAGTTGGACATCAATGGTTTTCATTTCTGTTTTTTTTTGCCCATGAACTTTTTTTTTTTAAGATTTTACTTATTTGACAGAGAGTACAAGCAGGGGGTTGGGCAGAGGGACAGGGAGAAGCCAACTCCCCACTGAGCAGGGAGCCTAAGGTGGGAATGGATCTCAAGACCCAGGGTCATGACCTGAGCTGAAGGCAGATGCTTAACCAACTGCACCACCCAGGTAACTCACCCATGAACTTTTGTGGGAGTCACGACGGTCCTGAGAATTACTCTTTTGCCTCTGCCACCTGTTCAGATAGGACACCAATCAGGAGAGAGTAGGCTTTGATTACATTTTATAATTTAAAATTTAAATTAAAGTCAAAGTAGGGGCACTTGGGTGACTCAGTCAGTTAACTGCCTGACTTGGTTTGCCCAGATCGTGATCTCAAGGTCATGGGATTGAGCCCCACATCAGACTCTGCACTCAGTGTAGAGTCTGGTTCAGATTCTTTTTCTCTTCCCCTCTGCCCCTCGCTGCTTATGCTCTCTCTCTCTCATAAATAAATAAATAAATAAATAAATAAATAAATAAATAAATAAATAAATAATCAAAGAGTAACTGATAACCTGTCATAAATTTGTTAACACCTTAGGTGTCTATCGTCACTAATAGCACCTCATAGGAAACAAGGACTAGCTTTTTTTTTTTTAAGATTTTATTTATTAATTCATGAGAGACACAGAGAGAGAGGTAGAGACACAGGCAGAAGGAGAAGCAGGTTCCATGCTGGGAACCCCACATGGGACTCGATCCTGGGTCTCCAGGATCACACCCTGAGCCAAAGTCAGCAGTAAACCACTGAGCCACCCAAGGGACTAGCTTCTTAAGCTCCAATTACCCATAGAACACATTTGGAATCTTAGGGACTAAGATGAGTGGGAGGCTAGCTTCTCCTAGGAGACAGAATGGGCCCCAAACTCTCAGATAGTTTTCTTTTCTAGCTGTCCCCACTTGCCTGTACTCCATCACTCAGTGCTTTATTATTTGATCAATGTGGTTATTGGCTTCCTCTGCATACTGATAAGAACATGAACATTTTCTTTTCCCATCTACCTTATAGGCACCCTACAAATGTGCAATCACATCTTTTGTAAAAAGCAAATGAGACAGGAAAATACAATCAAAACTATAATGAGCTATCACCTCACACCTGTCAGAAAGGCTAAACTCAACAAGAAGAAACAACAGGTGTTGGCAAGGATGTGGAGAAAGGAGAACCCTCTTATAATGTTGGTGATAATGCAAACTGGTGCAGCCTCTCTGGAAAACAGTATGGAGTTTCCTCAAAAAGCTAAAAATAGGGGAACCTCAGTTTGTTAAATGTCTGCCTTCGGCTCACGTCATGACCCCAGAGTCCTGGGATTGAGCCCTGAGTTGGGCTTCCTGCTCAGCGGGGAATTTGTTCCTCCCTCAGCCCCTGCCCTGCTCATGCTTTCTCTCTCTCTCTCTCTCTCTCTTAAATAAATAAATAAAATCTTTAAAAATTTTTTTTTAAAGTTAAAAATAGAACTACACTATGATCTGGCAATTGCACTACTGGGTATTTACTCAAAGAATACAAAAATACTAATTCAAAGAGATATATGCACCCCCAGTGTTTATAACAGCATTATCTACAGTAACCAATTTATGGAAACAGCTCAAATGTCTATCGACTGATGAATGGATAAAGAAGATGTGATACATACAATGGAATATTACTCAGCCACAAAAAAACAATGTAATTTTGACATTTGCAATGACATGAATGGAGCTAGAGAGTATAATACTAAGTGAAAGAAGTCAAAAAAGACAACTACCATCTGTTTCATTCATATGAGAAATTTAAGAAACAAAACAAATGAGCAAATGGAAAAGAAAGAAGAGAAAGAGGCAAATCAAGAAATAGACTCTTAACTGTAAAGAACAGACTGATGGTTACCAGAGGAGGTATGGGTAGGGGAATGGATGAAATAGGTGATGCAGTTTAAAGCATGCACTTGTGATGAGCACAGGGTGATGTATGGAAGTGCTGAACTGATATATTGCACACCTGAAGCTAATATTACACCGAATGTTTAACTGCAATTTAAATGAAAATTTCAAAAAATAAAAATAAATAAAAATTTAAAGGGCAGATGAGAAGGCCCCATGTCGGGGTAAGCTGTGCATCTGCATGGCGGTTTAGCATGAAACCACATCAGTGAGGACCTCTGGTCTGTCTTTGTCCCAGCCAGCAGGGTGGAGGAGAAAGTGCCAGTTTGGTACTACTCAGCCAAACCTGAGTGGCCGAAGGCAGCATTTACTGAGGACTCATTAATTTCTTCTTCTCCCTTCCTTCCCTGATATCACAGATTTCTCTTTTCCTTCCTTCTATGTGTGTTTATCGACCATCTACTCTTGGGCCCAAAGCAACAAGAAGCACTGGTACTTAAAAAGTGAATGTGACACTGTGCCTTGAAGGGGCTTCCAGTCTTGACCCTTCTACAGGATCAAATGTTGTCAGACACAAGCCCTAGTACTGAAAGACCATCAGCACTGTTTACCTTTGTGAATAATATGGTACAGTCCCAATGGTCTGCAACTTATGGTCAATGCCCAAATCCCCCTCTGGGATGTGACCTCTTTTAGAGACAGTTAACACAAGTGCCACTCACATTGCATATTCAACAGACAGTATCAAACAAGGCAAAGATGTAAACACTTCTCCCCTGATGTGGAGCTCTCTCAACTTTAATGTTGGCTGATTCTCTGAACCTCAGGATTCCAGCTCCGCCTCCTCCATTAGCTTTCCATTTCCTTCTCCATACTCCTCAGAAAGCAGACCACTTGGTTTCTCCCTATCTTGACCTGCAGAATCTGCCTGTCCCTTCAAAGGAAGCTAAATTTCTGGCCCTTCTTAGTTGGGACCCTTGCCATCCCATTGTAAATATCCTTACCCTGGCTAGCTGTGAGGCCCACGTCAATTCTCTTGAACACAGGGGAGCCTCTCCTCATCAGCCCCAGGGTGAAGTTTGAACTTCCAGTGCAGTTGGTGCCACACAGGTTAGCATGTTGGACATAAGCCATTTTCCCTGGCTTTGTCATTGATCTTCACCACTGATGATAATGCTGCTATTATTGATCTTGATATTGGTGTGGGTGCCCCTTCGGTCTCTACCTCGATTCCCCCGCAAAATTCTGCCTCTGTGATTAATGCACAAGTATTTTATGGGCCCCCTCAACATCAGCAACAACAGCAGTGGTGGCTAATGGAGTAGAACATGTACAAGAGGCAAGCCCTGTGCTGAATGCCTGGCTTGCCCAGCTCGCCGCATCTTCACAGGAACCTTTGTGCATAGTTTTTCTAAGCAATCGACTTAGTTTGGTTTCCCCCCAAGGGAGCCTCTGCTTTAAGGATTTGGGTATGAGCAGTTCATTTAGGATATAGGAGGTGGTCTCAGGAAATGGAGTAAGGAGGGATTGGAGATAGGAAACACAGGAAAGCCACAGAGGATTAATGGGTCGATAACCACTGCAGGTACCTGGGCTCAGTTCTCCAGAGGCTTTTGGAGATGGTAGGATGTCCTTCAGGAAGCAAGGAATGGAATAGTTGTCTACCGATTTCCACCCTTCACTGATAGAAGATGGCACTTGGGTGGTTTAACTCTTTGGAGAACTTCCAGATCATGGGCACCAAGTACTCTCTTGCGGTGGAAAGCCAACAGAAGCACTGCTGTGGACAGGAACTGTTTGTCACTGACTTTGGAGTGGGCCAAGTTCATATGGGCAAGCCACTGCTGGGGTCTGCTACGGTGATACTGGAAGAGAAGTGAGGAAGAGGACAAAGACGACAAGGAGTCAGATCTCATCTCATCCTCCCTAAGCTTGCAAGAATATTATATGGACCCATAAAAAGAGTGTAAAATTTATCCACTTAGTAATTATTGAGTGTCTACTAGGTCCCACACACAATTTCCCACACTGGGGGTACAGGAGCAAGCAAGGCAGTCATTGGCCTCATGAAGTTTGCATTCTAGAACAATTAAGTGCTAAACAAATTATGCAATCCAAATGTCCACAAGGGCCCAAGAAGTGAGATGAGTGTGAGCTGAGATGGTCAAGAGGATTTCTTGGAAGATGCCTGGGCAATGAAGGGAGCTTCTGCATTGAATGTCACCCTTAACCAAGAAGCTAGGACAATGGTCGCTATATCACCCCATGAGAAAAATCTAGCCCCTCGTGTGTCTTCTGTGACATTCTTCTGTGAGGAAGAAAGCCAAGTGAGGTACTGAATCAGGCTCCGAAGGCGATTGGTGCTGCCCCCTGACCCTGGTCCCTCCTAGCCCTGCCTCCCTCCCTCCCTAGCTCACTGATCTGGTCTGCAAGAGAGGACCAGACTTGGGAATTCAAAAGTACTTTGCTTAAGTTTCTGTGTTCAAAAGTGGCATTTCAGATATGAGGAAGACTTCCAACTAGTTTGTAACTAGCAAGTGAAACACAAAGCAGCCTGTCAAGCTGCTTCTTGCTGTCATTTATAGATTTCCAGGTACCTCATGCAGAGATTAAATATGGAGTGATTTGGTACACTCAACGCATTTGTGTCTGCCACTTCTTTTTTAGTCATTTTATTGAAGTCTCTGGTGCCTCTACTTCGCTTTTTCTCTAGAGTTACCAGCATGTTCTTCTCAACCCTGTAAGTGCTAGACCAAGGCTTGTCAAATTGACTTCTGAGGGTGACACCCACTGATCCTGCCTTGTCACTCTTAGTATTTTGACTGCCTGTCACACAAACTTTTTAGCACCCAACAGACCTCATAAGACACCCACTTCACCTGACCTGGCCACAGAAGGAAAGAAATTGGGTAGTACAGGGGATGGCAATGGCTGAGCATGGCAGGCAGAACAGGGCAGGGCTGCCTGGGAGAAATGGCTTATATCCACATATCCATTGACTGCTCCCCAGTGTCACTACAACAGCCTCCTGCCGATCTCTCGGCCTCCTCCCTGAGCTCTTTCTGGTGAGGGCCTACAAGCTCCATATGAACTGGCCCCTCCATCTCTCTGATCTCACCTTGTGCCACTGTCCCCATCCCCATTTCTGCTCCTCATCAAGACAGGCACACTCTTGCCTTAGGAACTTTGTACCTTCTGGTCCCTCTCCGGAATGCTCTTCCCCCAAACACCTGCAAGGCTCACTCACTCCATGCTCCATCTGGGTCCCCACTCAAATATCATCTCATCAAAGAGGCCCTCTTGGATCCCCGCCATTATAAAAGCCCTCCCCTTCCACTCCACCACTCTCGGCCCCATCCTCTGTTCTGTACTCTGCCATAGCTTAGCCACACATTGCTTTGTGCGGTTCTCCCCTCTAGGCTGTGTGCACAGGGACTTTGCCAGTTTCGCTCACTGTTATATCACCGGCATCGAGAACGGGGCTTGTCACATAGCCGACCATCAGTAAATATTTGTCAGTGAACAGGAAGAAGGATTTAGAGAGTATGCATGTGTGGAAGGGACTGAGCCTAGAGAAATTGTGACTTGAACATTCAATATTTATGTATGAAAACTTCCACGCATGCAGATGCCACTCCCGTTGCTTTACTGTGGTCCAATTTTTAAACGATCCTGGCAAAAGCAATTGTCCAAAGAATCTTTAAGTGGGAAAATGAGCAACCTTATTAGCGACTAGAGAGCTGCCAATTAAAACAGCCAGGATCCCACTACTGACCAAGATATTCCAGCTGCCGTACTCATAAACAGAACTGGAGAAGGGGCCCGGTACCACTACCACTGCTGGGCAGGGTGCAGATGCATTCAACTTTTCTGACTCATTAATATGCATGAAAAGCCTCAGAATATGCAGCTGTTGAAATGTTATGTGTGAAAAACATTTGTTCATATGGGATTATTTTTACAAGGAAAAGAACTGGGGGATTAAGACATGTAGAGTATAATCTAATTTTTTTAAGATTTTATTTATTTATTCATGAGAGACAGAGAGAGAGAGAGGCAGAGACACAAACAGAGGGAGAAGCAGGATCCATGCCTGGAGCCTGACGTGGGACTCAATCCCGGGTCTCCCGGATCATGTCCTGGGCCGAAGGCGGGCACTAAACCGCTGAACCACCCAGGGATCCCCTAATCTCATTTTTAGTTAGGGAATTCTATGTACTAGAGGCTTGGATCCCAAAATATTAACAGTGCTTACCTCTGGGTAGTAGAATTACAAGTCACTTCAGTTCTCTTCCTTTTACTTGCCTATATTTTCTAAATGTTTTATAGGGAACTTGCATGAATCTTTTGCTTTTCTATCATAAAGTATTACATGGGAAATTGAAATATACTAGTTAGCAAAAATAAAGAGTAAAATAATCTCTAACAGAGATAAATACTAGTAATGATACAATAACTATGAATACTATTTAATTTTAATAAAAATAAGTATTCTAATAACAAAAGATAATATATATTTATGACCCTGGGACACCCTTAGCTTCCACTCTCTTATAAATATAAGGCCACACAGGTAAAAACAAGCTACTGAATCCCCCTGGAGCGCCACTGTTTCAATAACTTAGGGTGGCAGCCTTCTCTCCTGAACTCCAGCTAGTGTCATTCCAGAAAAAGCAAATCTTATTCTGGTTCTCTCAACTGGGGATTGTCCTAAGTTAGTGTAAGGAAATGCCTCCCTCAGACCCATGCTGGAGTAGACCCCCAGAAAAGCTTTCCATCATGTTGTACCCCCTTGACACAGACTGATCTGTATATTATAGGGCTAGAATCTTGGCTATTTAAACTGAGCCCTGTAGACTGATGCTGCACAGCCCAGAGAGGAGACTCCAAAGGTATTACCTTATTCCATTTAACTTAAGTAAGTAAAGATCCCACTCTGCTCCCTCCAAATTGAAAACGGCCACCTACAGGGTAGGCCACCTATAGGATAGGCCAGAAAGATGTTCTTTCAACCAAACATATATGGGGCTTTGTAATTTAGAGAGGGCCTTTATGTGTAATATTCTATTTGGTTTTACAATCCTATGACATGGGTATTAGAGACTAATGTGGGGTCTGCAAAGAAACAGAGAAATGCAGATACCTTAAAGATCTTATACTCAAAGCTCTTTCAGTAATTAATTAGACTGGTTGTCAGAAATCTGCATGTGGAAGGGATACCATGAACCCTTTCTTAATAACAATAAAAGGGGCTCCTGGGTGGCTTAGTCAGTTAAGCCTCTGCCTTGGCTCAAGTGGTGATCCTGGGCCCTGGAATTGAGTCCCACATCAGGCTCTCTGCTCAGCGGGGAGTCAGCCTTCCCTCTCCCTCTACTGCTCCCCCTGCTTATGCTGTCTCATGCACTCTCTCCCTTAAATAAATAACATCTTTAAAAAAAAACAATAGAAAAGATTAGTAATGTTATTTATTCAATATAGATATTTTCAGTAGTTTTACCAAAATCAGGGGAAAATATAGTTTACTTGGTTTCATTTGTGCCAAAGTATATCATCATAGATCTTCTACTTCTAACTCATATCTTCTTATATAATTAGCAATACTAGATTTTAGCAAGTTTGATAACAATAGTTTTCTACTATTTTTTGGTTTCTTTTTTTCTTTCTACAAGTAATTCATCTATATTATCAAAATTCTGTAAAATACAGGAAAATAAAAAGAAGTATAAAATATCACCATCCAGGGGCACCTGGGTGGCTCAACAGGTTAAGTGGCTGCCTTCTGATCAGGTCTTGATCCTGAGGTCCTGGGATTGAGCCCCACAACAGATCTCTGCTCAGCAGGGAGTCCGTTTTTCCCTCTCCTTCTGGCTCTTTCTACTCTCTCTTGCTATCTCTCTCACAATCTCTGTCTCTCAAATAAATAAATAAATAAATAAATAAATAAATAAATAAATAAAACCTTTTTTGAAAAATCACCATCCAGAATACACTATCAATGTTGATCTATTTCTTGCCAGTCTTTTTTTTTTTCAACTAAGATGCATCAATTCTAAATCAAAGTTTGTATGACTAATGATGACTCAGCCTCAATTCATTTTCTGAAAGAAATTTTCTTCCACAGAATTTAGTAAAATTAAAAGTTTGAGAGTCACATACTCAAATCCAAAGAACTATAGATAATGTATATTCTTGTGTATACTTTATGGCAGTTCAAATACCTTCTCTTGGGGTGCTTGGGTGCTCAGTCGGTTAAGTGCCCAAATCTTGATTTGGCTCAGGTCATGATCTCAGGATTGTGAGATCAAGCCCCAAGTCAGGCCCTGCACTGGGGGTGGAGCCTGTCTGAGAGTCTCCCTCTCCTCCAGCCCCTCTCCCTCCCTCTGCTGCATATGCTCTAGTGCTCTCTCTCTCTAAAAGAAACAAAAACAGAATACACACAAATAGCTTCTCTTGATAATAAATTTCACATTTGTTTATTCAATCATTCTATCAATGAATATATATTGAGTGCCAACTGGATACCAAGTATTTTCTAGGTACAGGGAATATGGTATTTTTAAAAATCAGATTAAAATTGCCATAATCACTGGGCTATCACCTTTAAATGAAAGACAATAAACAAGTAATAAGACAAATAAATAGCATACATAGCAAATTAGTTATAAGTGTTAACCACAGAACCAGAGCATGTTGGAAACATCCTGAAGCTTACACCTCAAAGGCAGCCATGATCACATTTGCTGACATACTTTAGAAATGGAGGAATCTCTTTTGAACTGTGATTTTACTTCAAGTGAGTATCTCTGTAGTCCTTCAATACGTTTAATTCCATTAAGCTAAGAGTTCATTAATAATGAAAAGCAAGAATCGACATTGGCTTTGTTTGCCCATTTGGAACCTGAACACTCTGACTTCTTTGTAGATTGCATTTTCCAACTGACCATTATCTAGACATGTGTGCATCTGTAGACATGCTAGAAGTCTACCATTGACTGTTTCAAAGGCACATGCAACACAGATACTGCTGTTTCCCCAAATCTGCTCTACCCATCTCACCCGTGGCACTAAATGGTATGAGCATCCCATCCGGCTGCTCAGATGAGAAATTCAGGAGTCATACTTAGATTCTTTTCTCTTTTACCCTTACCTATGCTACAACCACTTCCCAGAGGGTCCCATCAGCTCTGCTCCTCTCCATCACTTCCACTGACGCACCCTCCTATACAAACTACTGTCTCTTCACAACACCTATTGCACGCATTTCTTCTCCTACCATCTAGAAATGGTTTTCTGCACACCAGCTAAAGTAGCCTTCATAAATATAAAGCAGACTGATTTCCTCCTCTGTTTAAATGGTCCAATTGACTTCCATCACAGAGTAAAATACTCAGTGTAGAACGTGATCAAGAAGGCCCTACATGAGCAGACCCTTACTGCCTCTCCAGCCTCATGGACCACCGCCCCCTAATTCATTCTGCTCCCCTACACTGCCATCCAGCTCCTCAAGCACACCGAGAGCCTTCCTAGCACAGGCTCTTCCTTCTTACTCTTTCTGTGTGGAACTCCTCGCACTCCCTGACTGGTTTCCTCCTGCTCATTTTTATTATTTTTGTTTGTTTGTTTTTTTTAAAGATTTTCTTATTTATTCATGAGAGACATGCACACACACAAACAGAGAGAGAGAGAAAGAGAGAGAGGCAGAGACACGGGCAGAGGGAGAAGCAGGCCCCATGCAGGGAGCCTGATGTGGGACTCGATCCCGGGACCCCAGGCTCACGCCCTGGGCTGAGGGCAGTGCTAAACCGATGAGCCACCTGGGCCACCCAACCTCCTGCTCATTTTTAATGTCTCAGCTGAAACCTTGCTTCTTCAAAGAAACCTTTCCCAGTCCCCAACCTAAATCAGTATCTTATGCTAGACACTGGATTGACTCACTCAGTGTGCACTCCTCCTTCCTATTTGGAGAGGATAAAATGCTGCTAACTACAATGCAAACTGCCTTGCAGCCTAGGTTCTGGATGCTGATTAGTTTCTCCTGGCAGTTTCTACCAGCCAGCACCACCCTAATAACATGAGGTGTCTCTGTAGTGCCCCATTTTTCAGATTCCTGGCAGTGAAGAAGTAGAGAATGGAGTGGCATTCATGGTCATGGTGGCATCTGGATCTGACTTCCTAAATCATGAACCATCCATGGTACATTTGGTAGCTTCCTGGGTGTGCAGAGGCTGTTTCAATAGGTTATCTATAAGCTAATTGTGTTCTTATCACATCTGATCTGATCTTGGTTCTGGCAAATTTCCATTGTGGTGGCTCCCCTGGTGGGACAATTCTGCAGTATTCTAGAAGATATTCCTGAACACTCAGGGTTAAACTGCTCCTTCAGCCTTGTCAATGATTTTTACAAATACCTAATTCCTTGTATTAACCTATATCCTTCTTAAAATACCTAGAGCTACTTCTGTTTCATACACTGGAGCCTGACTGATATAGTCTGCCTGTTAAACTCTCAACATTCTTTTCATAATTTGCAATTACATATTTATTTGTAGAGTATTTTGTTTCTGTCTGGGTCACTGCTGCATCCCCAGCACCTTGCATAGAGCCTTGCATACAATGGGAGATTAATACATATTTGTCAAACCAGGGAGAGAATTTAGCACTTTCAACTATGTGGGTAATTCATTTGTCAACTGATGATGGAGATAATTAGATTCAAACCCCAGTTACCTCTTACATCTTGAAATAATAATAAGACTGCAAAATGTCTAAAAGGAATACAAATAGAGTTCTTTTTTAAAGCATGTACAAAATATTTAGAGCTGCAATAAGCCTATAGCCCCAGTAAGAGAGGTGGTCCTGGAAAGCTAATGAAGAAATTCTATAAGCTAATTCTGTTCTAATCACATCTGATCTGATGTAATGCCTACTCAGTCAAGGGATTTCATTAGGTCAACTGGAAAGGGACAATCAACATAGCAATCTGGTAACTCTGGTTATGCTATTGTTAAATAAAAAGATTTTTGTAAGGGTGCCTGGGTGGCTCAGTCAGTTAAGTGTCTGATTTTTTATTTCAGCTCAGGTAATGATCTCAGGGTTGTGGGATTAGGCCCTACATCTGGCTCTGTGCTCAGTGGGGAGTCTGCTCGTCTTCCTCTCCCTCTGCCTCTCCTCTGCTCTCTCTCTCTCACACTCTCTCTATATAAAATAAATAAATAAATAAATAAATAAATAATCTTAAAAGATCCTCTCTTCTCCTTTCTCTTTCCCTGCACACACACTGTCCCTCTCTCTCTAAAAAAAGAAAGAAAGAGACTTTTATAGCCAACTACTTCTGGATGTAAGGATGAAAAGGAAACTAGACCAAAAAGTCTCCAACCTCAAGTGTAAGGTTTGAAAGAAGTTAATCTGCTCTGGAATTCAATCAGGGTGTGTGTATGTATGTGTGTGTTTTAACTGAGTCTGAATGCTGTAAAAGAAGGTAAGGGCAATGAACATTAGCAACCAAAGCAGTGTTTCCAAAGCACCAGGCACTGCAGTATGGTGGCCAAGGCACAGTCTTTGAACCATACCAACCGAGTGTAATGTTGTCTCTGCCACTTATAACATGTTAAGCCAGTCATTTACCTTTCCGAGCTTTAATTTTTTCATTTGTAAACCAAAAATCTTAGTTATACTTGTGACTAGTCACAGAGTTTGTCTCTGGGATTTAGGTTGAATCATGTGTATAAAATACTTAGTACCTGGTAACTTAGTGGGTTAAGAGTCTGCCTTTGGCAAGCAGGTCATGATTCCAGAGTCCTGGGATCCAGCCCCAAGTTGGGCTCTCAGCTCATTAGGGAGCCTGCTTCTCCCTCTTCCCCCTGCTCATGTTCTCTCTCTCTCTCTCTCTCTCTCTCAAATAAAGAAATAAAAAAAAATTAAAAATTAAAAAAAATCTTAAAAAAATAAAATAGCATGGAATTTAGAACATAACCTATGTTTTTTTGACAAATAACTATATATTTTTTTACTGCTTAGTGAATATATTCTTGTCCTTTTCCTTCATTATAGAAGGTGACATCTGAGCCATCAGTTCTGAACCTGGAAAAGGAGTCACTGGCCCTACTTTTACACTGTGTTAGTTCCAAGTGTTTCTGTTGGAGTAAAAAGGTCCAAAGCTGTACTGTATCATCAAGAAAGTACACGGAAACACCAGAAAGTATTTTCTCAGCTGTAAAATGCTTATTGCCACCCATATTCTTTTGAAATCATACCCACCCCTCCTTGTTCTGTATGGTCCTGTTAGAGCTGCCCCCTTCCTGAGGTGACCACCCAGGATATTTCAACTACCTGGACATAGTGATTGTTCTAGAGTGGAGTATGTGCCCCAATCCTATCAGCATGAGATCTTTTCTGGAACTGATATGGATGTGGAAGAAATCTTACTTTCTCAGGTACTGCATGCTGTAGAGGCAGTATAAGCTAGCCTCAGGGCACCATCTTTTCTGTCTGAAAATAAGATAATAGATATAGGGAAACAGTGGTGAGAAAAAGACAGAGAAAATGAGAAAGAACAAGCCATTTCATTCTGTGGATCCAACCATCCTTAAATAGGATTCATGACCTTTGGACATTGCATCATATGAGTCAATGAACTGAATTTTTTTTTTTTTTTGGATCTAGGCTAGGTTGAGTTAAATTGAATGTTATGTCACTTCCATCTGAAACGATTGTGATTTATACAAACACTGGCTTAGTTTGGAGTACCCTAACACAAGAATTCAAATACAAGTAGTTTATTTGGGTGGTAATCCCAGGAAATACCAGTTAGAGAGTGAAGAAGTGTGTCAGGCAAGGGAAGGAAGCAAGGGAATAATGATTCAGGGAGCCAGAAGTGGTGTATAATTGAGCTAGTTATCACTATGGCTCCCTGGAGCTTAATACCACTAGGGAAACTCTGGCTCCAGTGTAGACTCTAAGACCTTGGGGTCCTCTGAGTGATCCCACCCAAGAGGCAGGGAAACCAGGATATAGATAAGCTCTTGTTGGTCATTGGTTGTAGCCTGATTGGGGAATGATGATTCTCTGGTGTCAGCTCTTCTTATGGGATATACCAGGGACTGGTTGCCAGATTAAGCCCTTAGACAAAAAAAAGATACAAAGGCTGGCAGTTGGAGAAAGGCCTGAGGGTACTACAATGGTAAGGCGAGGATATACATGTAGGACCAACAGTATCTGCTATAAACATAGTGTTACTAGGTCACTAACAGGAATCATCATCTCTAATTTCTTAAGAAGAAAACTGGAATCAGAGAGGTTAAGTAAGCTACAGAAGTACACACAGCGTTTATTCAACAAAGCTCAAGCCTGTGTTTTCTAATTCCAAGTTCATAAATGTGCAGTATCAAGATAAGTTTGGTTTCAGAGCAACCAGGGAAGAATAAGCCTTTAACAGACAGAAAATTCACCTCAAATGCAAACATGTAAGGTGACTAAATATATGATATTTTGCCTTGTTTTCTCTCTTCAAAATTCTCTGTGTCATCAATATATTAACTTTATGTTGAAAATGCAGTTATGATTAGTAAAATGTCAGGTTGATCTGAAAAGATAAAAGCTTAAAAAGTTCGTATAATTGGAATCTATAAAAAATTCATTGTCTATATACAGTGAAGTTGAAACAGCTTCTCTGAGAAGCGACTCATGTCAGAAGTGCCCAAGTCTGCTTCCCTGATATGTGAGTTTGAAGGGCAAATGTTAAAGGGAACGTTTCTTTAATAGCTCATACCTTTGCCACATTTCAGAAAAGGAATATTTTCAGGCTTTAGTGAGGTCCAAGGATGTCACCCATGGCTTCAGTTCTAAAGGAGTTTACGAATCAAATAATTAGGTGGATCAAATGATAGACATTGGCTCTAAGACATTCCCAGACATTGGGACAGGCACCTGAGAAAGTTCACAGAATCTCCATTCCTCGAAGACATCAGAATTGTCTTTCAATCTGAACCTTTCCTGAAGAAAATGAAACATGGCCTATTTGGTCACTGGAAATGATCTAAGGAGTGTTGTGAGCCTAAAATAACAACACTAATAATTAACATCACCATAAGACAATGATCTTTTAGTGTGTATATCTCATGTAGTTGAGTAATTAAAAAAGAACAGAAACTAATATTGATGGAAGTAAATACTAAGTATTTATCATCACACTTAACTCATAACTTCAACAAATGGAAATGGAGCTGCTACTATATACCAGGCCCTGTGCTCAGTGATGGGAAATTAGGGTGACCGATGACCTCTGGAGTCACAGCCCTAGCGAATCACACAGATGTGAGAAAGAAAATTGTTGGTGGTGCCAAGAGGGCTATTAGGAAAGCTTATGGGCAGCCTGGGTGGCTCAGCAGTTTAGCGCTCCCTTCAGCCCAAGGTGTAATCCTGGAGACCTGGGATCGAGTCCCATGTTGGGATCCCTGCATGGAGCCTGCTTCTCCCTCTGCCTGTGTCTCTGCCTCTCTCTCTCTCTCTCTTTGTCTCTCATGAATAAATAAATAAAATCTTTAAAAAAAAAAAAAAAAAGGAAAGCTTATAACCAGGAAACTTAGCTGTAATTTAGCTGAGACTTGAAAGATCAATAGCAGTAGCCACACCAAGGGCAGGCCCAGTTGACCCTATGCTTTGGCTTCCTCAGGAGGCCATAGATGACCCAGAGCTTTCCTTGTAACCAATGTGTATCTGGGCAGACAATGGAGTAATTGCTGTTGATGTACACCTGCTGAGGCAGGAGCAAGGAAGTAGCTTTGGCTAAATACTGTAAGATCCATCGGTCTTTGTAACTGGAGTGGGATTCTGGAAAGACCCCTCCACTGGGAGTCAGATGCTATTCACTAGCTGTGTGGATTTGGGGAGATGTGCTGCTTCTTTCCAGCTGGTCAATGTGAGAGATTAGTAGTCTTGCAGATTAGGTTCTTTAGAAGCAGGCCCTGAAAGCCAGTGAGATATTTATTAGATGTCTGTGACCTGGGATAAAAAGGGAGGAGCGTGTGATTAGATCGAGGGAGAGCTCAAAGTGCTATGAAAGCCCAGCTGCAATGGAAGGCCAACACCCCACTACAATGGAAGCTCTGGAACAGACAGAACCAGGCTGCAGTATTCCACTTTGGGCCCAGATGACCTGCTTCTTAGAGCCCTACTTCTTTCTGTCGCTGGATGTAGGCTTACCCTGCAAAGGGCATGATTAGGGGCCAGGTGGCTCTCTGAGCAGAGACTATGTGCTGACCACACCCTCCACAGCTGGGAAGCAAGTCCGCTTTGACCAGAGAACTGGGTTATATGTCTGTGTCTACCACAGATGCTGCAATTCTGGGGAGCCAATTATATTAAGTCCTTAAAAACATCTGGCAAGATGTAGTTGTATAATAAATGTGACTTAAATCATAATTATTATCACATGCTCATTTCAGTATGCAGCAACTATCAAAGGCTCCTATGTCCATCTTTTCAAGCATTTTTTATTAAAGCATCAGTCAGCCCTTTGCATATTCAGCAGCCTCAGAATGGAAAGCTCCCATTCCCTAAAAGAAATCCACCTAAAGTGCTTCTCCTCCATGAATTCTTTCCAGATCCTGCATACTACCTTAAGGGACCTTAATTATTCATCGGACAAATATTTGTTGAGCCTATGGTCTTTTAGGGTGGGGAATATAATAGTGAAATAATCCCAGTTTACCTTCAAGCTTACCTTCTCTCTTCTGGAACAGTCCCCTACCACTCCTACCCACCCTGGCCAGAAGTCCTGTGGCATCTAGTGTACACAATCTTGAACCTGGTATTATAGCTCTCCCATCTCTACTCCCAAGTGATTCTGTGTTCCTGTAAAGCAGAGACAATGTGTCAGTTCCCATAGCTATTGCTGTGAATCTAGAAAACCAGAAATATAGATAATGGATCCTCTCCCTACTCACTAGCAACGGACTTCATTTGGGAGATGAACTAAGAGACATCTCCAGAGTTTTTGTTTCAAATATTCTAATAGATTTGGTTATAGAAAAAAAAAGATTTGGTTATAGAAGTATATACACTTCTTAAAACATAAGTAGACATCTCTCATATTTACTACTCCGTAAGTTCTGGCATTTCAACGCTATCTTAAAGAAAGAAACAGAAACAATAGCATTCTTTCAGCTCTTCCCAAGAAAGTTTTAAAAAGTCCAGAACTTCTTAAACTATGACCTCATCACTTTTGTGAAATATATTATGAATCATTATCATAATTAATTTAAATGAACTTTACCAATTTGTCAAAATAACAAACAACCATGCATTCCTCCAATGGCATCCTGGATTTTGAACTGGTCGTGCATGTGTGTGTGTGTGTGTGTGTGTGTGTGTGTGTGTGTTTCAGTAAATCATAGATCCTGTCCATCTCTAAATTTACCAGCATCCAGTGAATTTAGGTAATTGAGGACTTCACTTTTGTATAGTTAGCAAACATTTTGTATTAGGCTATCTGGAAACCCCTTTTTTTCTGAGTCATTTCCTTAACAGACTGAACAGTATATTGCCACATGTGTGCAGACCCACTTTGTGGCATGAGAAGGAGGCCTCATTGCTCATCCAAACTGGCTGCTAGGTAAGGCTTGTTGCCAGGAGCCAGTCACATCTGAATAATGATCCTACAGGAGACTACTAGGTTTCCATCTTTGGATCCAGTGGGGATCCGAGAACAGGGAATTACAAGGGAGTTGCTCAGGGATAAGAAGCACAGGTGCATTGCAGCTGTAAATCAGGTAGACTTTCTGGAGAAAAAGATGTTTAAATTGAACCTGAATAGAGTCAGAGGTAGAGGAGGAGCACACAGAACCGAGGCTGGGGCAGTGCGGGGAGTGTGGGTGAAGACCTAGAAGGACTTTGTGTAAGTTGCAGCTTTATTCTAAAGACCCGCAGGAACTTATTGAAAGTTTCTGAGCAAGAAGCACAGCCAAATTTGCATTGGTTTGCTTCAAACCAATCAAAAGTAAAAATTAAATCAAAAGTAAAATAAGCAAAAAAATAAATAAATAAAATAAGTACCTGAGCCCAAGCATATTATTATGGTTCATTCCTTGTTTGGAATGACATAATACTCTTTCCTCTGAAAGAAAAATATACTTTCACTCCTCCTACGTTACCATTTTTGTTTATGGCACTGTGCTGTGTCATAAGGAGGCACTATAACGACATAATTTCTGACACATAAACAGAAATTTTCCATTCTTTTCTGCTTTTAAGAATGAATCCCAAAGTATTTTAACCTCCACCACAACTCAAGATGGAAAATACACAAAAGGCATGGCAACTTAAAAACGCTGTAGCTCGTTTGTGTATACATAAGTATTATTTCACAAACCCTAGAGTTATTCAAGAATCTAGAGATTATCCTGTTCAGCAACTCTCAAACTTTTTGGTCTCAAGACTTCTTATGTTCTTAAAAATCATTAATGACCTCAAAGAGCTTTTGTTTATGTATATACATCCATTGATATTTAATTAGCAATTAAACTCAGAACACTCTTAAAACTTAAGAATGTACCAACATGTGTTCCATCTGCCATCAGAGCCATGACATCATCCCATGTTGTGTGGCCTCCAAAAAACTCCTGTACACAATCTTGAGAGAATGAGTGTGATAAAAAGTAATAATATTTGGCATTATCATAAAAACAGCTTTACCCTCATGGATACCTGAAAGGATCCTAGGAAAGCCCACACATGGACTGCCTCACCATACTTTGAGAACCACTAATCTACTTCAACTAGTAGATTAAGCCAAGAACATGCTTCAGATCACAGAGCTGTAAGGATGAGAGCCCAGGTTCCTGTTCTTTGACACTCAGGGACATGTATCTATCACCACAAGGTCACTTAGCAGTCACTCTGATGTGTACTAGTTAGGGAAATCCTAGCAGAAGGCAACAAATTAACTTAAAATTTCAGTCGCTTATTTCTCACCCATATAATAGTCCAGGGAAGATGTTCCTGGGTAGCAGACACTCTTAGGGTGACCAATAAATCCCATTTTGCCCAGGACAGTCCCAGTTTTAAAACCAGAAGTCCCATATTTCAAGAATCCCCTGTCCTGGGCAAACCAGAACAGTTGATCATCTTAACCCTTCTCCCAACACCGATTCAGGGGTCAAAGTTACCTCCATCTTGGATTTCTATCATCTTCTAGGGTGTTGGGCTCTCTGTTTCTGGCCAGTAGAAGTCATACCCACTTCTTTAAAATGTCATTGCACAAGTAGCACCCTTGCCCTCCACTCACATTTCATGGTGGGAAGTAGTTCCATGAATGTAGGAGACCCAGAATGGGTAATAATGTCAGGCAGCTGAGGTCTTTAGAAGAGAGAATGTACAGGCTGGGCAGACCGTTAACCAACTTTGGCAAAAATGGTATTACCTTACTTTATCTCCATAATACTGCTCAGAGGAAGGTAGGGGAAGCACTACAAATGCTACCCATTGTTCCCAGGGTTATAACAGTGATGAGAAAAAAACTGAGCCCTAACCAAGTATTGATCTGATTTCCAACTTGAATCCTGCATAGAGGATTTGGTTTAAAACAATCGATAATGATTGACAAAAGAGCATATTAATTATCATAATTATTCTTCAAGAATGTTGACCAGTCAAATCACATTTTAAATGCATCAGAAAAAACTCCATACTCATAGGAAATTCTTCTAATGAAAAATAATCTACATGAAAAACAAAACCAGAAATCTTACCCCCTTCGATCCGTGCATGTGCATATGCATGCACGAGCATGTGTGTGGTGTTTTCTTGAAGTGCCACGACTCTCTTTATTTCCCACTTATTTCGAGGCTGATCTCCTACTGATCAATATTACTTTGAATGTCAAGTGTCTGGTGCTCCATGTCCCCCAACAAAGAGGTGCCAGAAATGAGTCTACCACCCTCGCCAGAGGCTTTCCCACTGTGTTTGGATCTGAATACAAATTCTTTTTTTTTTTTTTAAGATTTTATTTATTTATTTATTCATGATAATCACAGAGAGAGAGAGAGAGGCAGAGACACAGGCAGAGGGAGAAGCAGGCTCCATGCACCGGGAGCCGGACGTGGGACTCGATCCCGGGTCTCCAGGATCGTGCCCTGGGCCAAAGGCAGGCGCCAAACCGCTGCGCCACCCAGGGATCCCTGAATACAAATTCTTAAAAATGATCCATGAATTCAGAAATAAAAGAACATCATCTCACTGGCAGGAGAGGAAGTTGTCCTGAAGAAATCTGGTAGCCTGGGCACACCTTTTTAACTACCAGAGATGTTGAATCACGTAATTCTAAGTTAATAAGAAGGAAAATATGGGACACCTGGGTGGCTCAGCTGTTTAGCGACTGCCTTTGGCCCAGGGCATGATCCTGGAGTCCCAGCATGGAGTCCCACATAGGCTCCCTGCATAGAACCTGCTTCTCCTTCTGCCTGTGTCTCTGCCTCTGTTTGTGTGTGTCTCATGAATAAATAAATAAAATCTTTAAAAAAATAATAAGGAGGAAAATAAAAAAGTGAAGTGAGACAGTGGGAAGAAATTTTCCCTGTCCTTCAAAGCTCACATTTAACAAATTGAAGATGTTCTCATTAGTTAAAAACAAAAACAAAAACAAAAACAAAAACAAAAAAAAACAGGAAAAAAGCTGCACAAAAACTGCAAGTCACTAAATACGCAGAAGACACTGTTACTGAGGAATTAAAAAGGCAACTTAGAAATTGCTTGGAATTAAGAGAGAAAAGGTTTAGTAAAATTAGTACAAATTTAAATTCTATTTTTACCCAGTTTCTAAGTTATAAATAACTACATAAATGCACCCAGGCCATATGACCCAAGCTATTTGCGTTTAGTGCTCATTTTTTCTGTTACCTTAAGAATTTAGCAAGGAAGATTTTCTTTATTTTTACAATAATTGTTCTTCCTTGACCACACATTTTCCTCCTTGAATGAATCATAGTTTACCTCCCAAACAAAAGCAAACTGTAACAGTTTGGCTGTTGTAAAAGCATATTCTTCTAATACTAAGTGAATTTCCCCAGTATAAGATCGCACCCTTTCTTTTAACTTACTGTTAGCTGTCAAATGTAGTACTTTGCTGAAAGTGTAAACTTTGAGATTTGGAGGCTTCATCTGAGTCATATATGATTTTATTTTTACTAAATGCTGATATTCTGGTTCGTGTCAAACTAACATACTACTAAGAAAAATACAAAATATACTTTGTATTTATATGGTATTTTCTCTAAGGACCAATAGAAGTGTTAATATTTCATGTTCAAATCTTAACATGTACATTCTTCCTATATTACTGTGTAAAATTCTAGGTTGTGTTTTGCTTTTCAGAGTACATCTTGTCTGAAGGAATTAGTTGCTTACCAAGGACTTTTAAAAAAGATTCTTCTTCGGTTCTGAGATGAAGCTTTTTACTTGAAATATAACTTGCCCAAAGCAGTAAATAGAAACAGTGGCAGTTCTTTCCATGTGATTTGCCAAAGGGGTGTTAAGAAATTTCTGGGTTTTTTTTCTATATGTGTGATTTGAAAAGAAGTGCTAAATTGCTAAAGGAAATTAAAATGGAGGGAAAAAATGGAATTCTACACTTTTCAATCTTTGAGCAATTTCTGAGTCCTACATAGCCAGTTAAGCTGAAGAATCCAGATGTTGGTAAGGGAAAGACTTGTTGGAAATAAAGAAGGGGGAAAAAAAGAACAATTAAATTAAAGCTATTGAGGTGTCCTCGGCTGAAACAGAAATGCTCACTGTGTACTGAAAAGAGGAACCCAAAAGCAGACAAATTAAGGGGTAAAATAAGTAGCTGTTTGAGGGGATTTTCATTTAGGGGAGTGGTTTTGAATTTTCTTTCCTTTGTATTCTTATATTATAAAAGTCATGATAGAATAATATTCAGAAAGTATATGAAAGCAGAAAAAACAAACAAACAAACAAAACCAGGTCCACCAGCCCAGGTGCCAAACAACAACCACTATTATCATTTTGGTGTATTTCCTTCCAGTTACAAAACACTTCTAATGAGATGGCTTCTTTCAAAAACAAAAACTGTTTCCTAAAGCTGTTTGACGGTTTTGAGAAGTGGATAGAGCTTTCAGTCTTGAAGAGCAATTGGTATTCATTTATTTTGTTTTTCAAAATCTGGTGAAGAATCATCCCTTTGATATGCAATCAGAGCAACAGGTAAAAAAAGGAAACATTAGACTGCCCAACTGGAGCCCGATAGACCTTTGTCAGCATTTAAAAGCTCCCCAGGCAGCCCCAGGCTTCTAAAGTGGAGATTGCCTGACTCCAGTATTGAAACTGGCTTCCTTCTTCCTAATCCTCACCAAAGACCATTACTCAGGATCACCTAGTCACTTCACTCAGCCTTCCACATTGGTTTTCCCATCTAGCCCCTTATCCCCAAGAGAAAAGAAACCACAGTCCCAACCTGAATTCATCACTTGAAATCTCCATGACAGGAAGTGCACTGTGACATGACAAGAAGTGCCAAGTGTCCTCCCCAAATCCAGATGACCTCAATACTCTGGGCCTTGCAATTTGAGAGTTACTGTCTTTAAGTCATTGAGAAGTCTAATCACTGGGTTCATCTCTATGATGCAAAGGAACTCAGACACAGAGAAAGTGGCTGAGAGCCTTGTGAATTTGAATCATAACCCCATAGGGATGATTGGAGAGTGTTAGAAAATAAAATTAACCTCTTAAAATATTTTTTTAAGGAATTCAGAATATCATTACATCTTTGATCAAAACAGCCTTATGAGGTTGTTGAAAATGAGAACTGACATCTTTCACAAATGAGGAAATGGACATTTGTTGAGGTCCAGACATTAGACTAGAATTTGAAACATGGGATTTCTGAACTAATTAGGCAATGTATATTTGTTAATTACTTACTGTCAATAAATAGACTTTTAACAAGACAAAGCCATATTCCCTCTCTTCAAGTAATGTATAACTAGAAAGGAAACAAAAAATATTTAACACATACAATGTCACTAAAATTTGGTGTTTATCTAATTGCCAAGTGATTATTGCTAAGGACTTGCAGAGCTGGGTAAACACTGATTGCCAGGTAGGTTTTGGCACTGGTTAGGGTTTTGAAACTGGGCTCTGGATATGGGATGTAAGAATTTGTAATCTCCATTTGCTAATAGGAATAGAAAAAAAAATGTCAAAGGAGCCCAATCCAATGTTTGCTGAGAGACTGAAAAACAGAGAGAGAGAGAGAGAGAGAGAGAGAGAGAGAGAAAGAAAGAGAGAGAGAAATGTTGTCCTAAAGAGACAGTTTTTATAACATAGTACTTGGAGGGCTATTTGAAAGAGGAATTAAACTAATGTTATAAGGCTTCCTACCAAAAGGAGAATATTCCAGTGGAAGAAATTTTAGCTCTTCTGTAAGTATCGCACAAGAGATGGATCATCCTTAGAGATATTTCAGAAAGCATTCCCACAATGAGAGATAGTTTAGAGGAGATGACCCATCCTTTGTAAAGCTCACTAAGCATATAGTACATCGTGAAGTGTTGAGAATAACTAGGGAAGTACAATTAAAATCCATGATGCTGAGATGCAAAGAAAAGGAAAAGCTACCTGTTCGTGCCATTGGCACCCAAATCTGGACTTGGTTGCCTTTGTCCCAGGATACACAGAGTGATTTGCCATTTGTTGAAAACTTTCTCCTGTGATGGAAAAGTCAAAGACCCTACTTGGTCAACAGAAATACGCATAGAGGCAGCTGCTGGAAGACCTAGCCTTACCTCATGGTGTAACATGTAGTGACTGTATCTAAAGAATTCAAGAGATTTGTCACATAGTAGAATAGGAGATACTATTTCATGAAGTTATCTGATCTACAGGCCACTTTTCCAAGATAGTGAAATTCTTTTTTTTTTTTTCAAGATTCCATTTAACTATTCATGAGAGTCACACAGAGAGAGAGGCAGAGACATAGGCAGAGGAAGAAGGAGGCTCCCTGAGGGGAGTCCAATGTGGTATTCGATCCTAGGACCCGGGATCACTATCTGAGCCAAAGGCAGATGCCCAACCACTGAGCAACCCAGGTGCCCCAAGATAGTGAAATTCTGAAGCTATCACTAAATGGTCCTTCCATTTGTGCAACTCCTTAACAGAGAGTTTTGTGTAATGTCTGGTCCCCATGGTTCTTTATTAATCCACACAATTAGCAAAATTTATAGGACAATTACTTCATTCCAGGCTCTGTGCTATCATTAAAGATAGAAGGGAAAGTAAAAACGATTGGATCTTATGAAAATTATGATCAAGTCAGAAAGAGAGACAAACATTAATCAAAGAATCATATGATTGAATATATGAGTACGAATGTTCTAATTTTATTAGCGAAAATCAGAGGATACAAGGAACATGTATTTGACAAGTCTGACCAAACCTAAGATGATCAGGGAAGACTGCCCAGAGGCAGTGATATCCTGGCAACACAAAGCAACATGACATATCAATGCATTGTTGGGACTGAGAGGAGGGCCAGGTGGCTACAGAAAGGGTATTTAAAAAAAGGCAGCCTATGAGAGGTGAGGTTCTGGAGATTGGCAAGAGGCTATCAGTAGCCTTTTCACTTAAGCAAGAGAAGGAATTGCTAAGGAGATGATGGGCTGGGTAGGACGTGGTAGTGATGACAAAGGTCTGGACTGGAGAATTATTTAGATTATAAAATCAGCAGTCCTTAGTGATGTTTGAAACTTGAGAGTAGAGGGTATTAAGAATGACTCCCTGGGGTGCCTGGCTGGCTCAATCAGTAGAGCATGCAACTCTTGATCTTAGGGTTGTGAATTCAAGTCCCATTAGTGCTTAAAAGAAAAAAAATTTTAAAATGACTCTCTAACTTGTGATTATCCAACTGGAGAAATGGTGTTATAGTTCTCTAGGATGGGAAATTCTAAATAATCAGTTTAGGAGAGGATCATGAATGTGATCAGGACATATTGGCTTAGGGTTGCTTTGAGACATCTAAATGGAGATATGAGTTCATTGTTGGATACTTGTGTGAGTAGAATTCTTAGCCCATACATGAATTAAATATTGTTATCTTAAACCCTTCAAAATAGCTCAAATGATTAGGTCAAGAGAAACTCAGTCCAAACTCTTCCCCTGAAAAAACAACCAAATAGCATGTAGTAATAGTTTGAAAGGTGCTGGGAAATCAGACTTCCTTCTAGAATTACATTCATTCATTTATTCATATGCATACATTCAAATATTATATATTAAATAAATAGATATTATAACTTTGACCTAATAGATATTACACAATTGACCTATAAAATCTATCTGGATCTTTGTTTTGGTGACTCATGTAAGTGTGTGTATGTGTGTGTGTAATTCTACTCACTGACATATGCACTCACAAAGCATCCTGAAATAAAGCATACTTAACACATTAATATTTGAACAAATACCTGTAAAAGTCGTAAGCCCTTGAAATCACTATATTTACTTAATAAGAAGAATCAATTCCAGAGCTTCAGATTCATCTGCTTGAATCATATTCTTTAACTTAGAAGTGAATATACAACGTAGTTAATGCTAGTTGTCCAAAAGTGTCCTCTCAGGACGTGGTATCAAACAGCCCCACTCAACAAAGCACTCGTGCACCCATTTCTATCAGGCCCCTATTTGCTAACAAACCCTGAATGGTTTTCATGGGTAACGGGTTGACATATCATCCTTGACACATGGCACGTAGGCCACATGCTTGACTCGGTCTTGCAGCCCTTCAGGCAATGAAGGATTGCAGACAGCCACAGCCATGCCCACAAAGCTGCGCAGGTGCCCTCTGGAACCAGCGGTAAGATTATTTGTGGATTTGGATTCCAAGGGCTCATAAAGCGGAGTTAAATATCATCACTGTACCAAAGTTTATAAACTTGTTAATGCACACACTGCTCATTGGTACATGCAGATGAGCTAGCTGTGATTATTAACGTAGCATTTATGGAGGCAGATGGGGAAAGCATGCAGGAAAGATGAACAGTGTTCGGGTCTTAGAAAGGACACCATGTTTGTGTTGAGGCTCTCCATTTGACCAGGACTTTTTCATCCTAACACCAAAATACAGTGAAAGATGTTTTTAGATAGACCAGCTACATTTTGCCAGGATGGCTCTAAATATTAGGCTGTTTGTTTTTCGGTAATTTCTGAAAATTGGATGATCTAGGTATACATGCATGGTTTGCAAACTTTAACCCCAAGATACATGTGACACAATTGTCACAAGCCTTTGGAGAACTGCAGATTTGGAGGAAAAAATACCCTCATAATGCAAATGTTTTTAAGTATAACTATACACAACCTGTTCCCCTGCAAAGCCTGTACAGTGCAGGTTTACCCCAGAACCAGGGAGGGGGGTGTGGAGCTACAGAACTGAGGATGTTGGGGAAAGCTGGAAGTTTGGTTTCCATAAAAAAAGACCACTGAGCCATTTCTAAGGAGAAAGGTCTGGAAGAGCCAGGCAGGATTTTGAGGGAGAGAGAGACAGGGATGGAACAAGCTCCCCTAGAGACTGGGGGATCTTCAAGGAGAGAAACATCTCAAGAGATTTGTTATTTTGCCATGAGTTGCAGGGCAGATTTCTCACTTTGTTACCTCTTCTGGAGAATTCAGGAAACATGTTTTATTTAAGATTCTGGGGATAGCTATTTATATTTCTTTTGTTGAAACAGATTTGAGAGGGAATAAACGACCTCGGATCATTCTGAATGCAACTCCCATTCTTGGGAGGTAAGTGCAGCACTACAAAAACTTAAACTGCTACAACATTCCATAGTATATCAATAGCATTTGTTAGTTAGGGATACACAGAAGAGGGACGTCATTCCCACACTCCAGGGGTCTCTTCAGCTTTTGTCTCACTCAAGAAGGCAAATTAAAGTGTATGTGACTGAGAGAGATAAAAATCTAAAAAAAAAAACCCCTGACTCTGCTCTCATTTATAAAAATTTTATTTACAGGGGTGCCTGGGTGGCTCAGTGGGTTGAGTGTCGGCTCAGGTCATGATCCTGGGGTCCTGGGACCAAGCCCCTGTCAAGCTTCCTGCTCAGTGGGGAGCCTGCTTCTCCCTTTACCCCTGCTCTTGCTCTCGCTCTCAAATAAATAAATAAAATCTTTAAAAAATTTTCAATTTACAAGTTTCTGTATTTTAACCACTTTGGGCAATATGTAAAGCAGTGTAGCATTGTTCTTTAGAATTGGGTTTGGAAAAAAAAAAAAAAAAAGAATTGGGTTTGGGAGCCAGGTTGGTTGAGCCTGAATCCCCACCGCAGCCCTTTCCAGTCATATGATATTGGACAGATAACCTCTCAGAGTCAACATTTCCTCATCTCTGAATTATTGTTGTGAAGTTTGAATAAAATCATGTATGTAATTATTGCTTAGCACTATATATGTGCACAGTAAAAATTAGTAAATTTTTGCTATAGTTATTTTTAGCAATAAGCAATGTGGAAAAAGTTTCACAACTGATAATAATAAGCCAGCAAGTCCTAATTGCTACTGTGGGTAGTCCTGGGGTTCTCCTAATTTTTTTTTAAATCAGGATTTAATTTTATTATTTTAGTTAGGACTTAATTTTAGTTTTATTATTTTATCACCAAGTGGAATTTATCATGCATCTATGCCACTTTATCCCATGATAAGTATTTTATAGTGTAAGCTAAATGAACATGTCTTTAGCCTTAGGAAAGTAGAAAAGAAAATAGGCATCTTAAACAAAACAAAACAAAACAAAACAGAAAGGATGCCTGAGTAGCTCAGTGGTTGAGTCTCTGCCTTCAGCTCAGGTGGTGATCCGGGGGTCCTGGGATCCAGTCCCTCATCGGGCGCCCTGCAGGGAACCTGATTCTCCTGCCTGTGTCTCTACCTCCCTTTCTCTGTGACCCTCATGAATAAATAAATAAAATCTTTTTTAAAAAATGGGCAACACTGACCAAGATTAACATTTCTCAGAACATATATAATTTATGTGCTGATAAAAAGGAAGCTTTTTAAGCAAAATCAAAGAATAATAATGAAGAAACTGGACAGTGAGGTGTTCAATTGCAGAAATTATCAATTCTTTCTTGATCTTGGCTCCCGGGCATTCATTCCTGGAAGCACTACATGCCTACAAGAGCCTGGTATGTTCCAGGCACTGGTCTAGGTGCCTGAGCTACGGCCCCTAACAAAGCCGAGAAAGAGTCCAGCTTCATGCAGTTTACATCCTATTGAAGGCTGGATAGCATCGTTTTATTTGTAACGTATCAAAAATGGCACCATGAAGGAAGGTGGATCTGAGACTTGCCATCACTTAGGCTCCTTTCCAAGGCTGGTCCTCTAGAGGCTGAGGCTATTTATTTCTTCCTAGAATCGTGTCTTTAAGTGGGTAGCTCCCACCAGGAGACAAGGAAAATACAGGCAATTCTCGATCCTTAAAACACTTGGATTTCCCTTAGGAAAGGGACGCTGAATTAAAAATGCATCACATGGGGGGGGGGGTGCGGTGGCGGCGTGTCTGCCTGGGTGGCTCAGTCAGTTGAGTGGCTGACTCTTGATTTCAGGTCTGGTCATGAGCTCAGCCTTGCATCAGGCTCCGCACTCAGCTGGGAGGCAGCTTGAGGATTCTCTCTTCCTCTACTCCTCCCCCATCTCTCTATAAAATAAATAAATAAATCTTTTTAAAAAATGCATTACATCTTCCTATTGAAAATATAACTTGCTCATTGAACAATCACTTAACCATCTCTAGTTGATCTCTAGTATAAAATTTAAAGTAAGTTTCATCAAAATGAAAACTTCTATGCACTTTCACAAGCTTTCTCACAAATCTTCACCTCTTAGTTTAACCCGGTTTTCTGCATAATTGGTATAAAGAAATATACTCACGTTGAATTCTTTAACTAAAAAGTCTTATGTAACACATTTAAGATGCAGGCACCAATTCCCCTTACCAGCAATTTATCAGGGAATTATTCATCAGGGCTTGTCCTTGGATATGCTACCCATCTATCAAGTCACCATAAGTAGAAACTATGGAATCAGGGGCTCTTCAGTAAAGACACTATGCTTCTGAAAAAGAAAAGAAATATATATATAACACAAATGTAAGCCAGATTGAGAGAGAGAAAGAGAGAGAGAGAGAGAGAGAGAGAGAGAATGAAGATCCTAATAGCTATATCTCAAGATTCTAACTTGAGAACTACTCAAAAAATGACACCACAGTGTAGATAGCATTAATGAAAATTAAATAGGTCTTCTTCCATGAACCAATCTTTCACATGGCCTAAACCAGTTTACAGGAAAGTAGACGTTTTACTAATGTGTTTTAGAACATTGAGGCAAAGGAAGGGTTAATAACAAGAAAAAATAAAAGCACAAACATAAATACCAAGCCTTCAGCATACCCCCAGAGGATGTTTAATTGTCAGACAAATAGTTCAGACCTTTTATGATAAATGTCAAATGTTTGATGCTTATAGAGGAATGAAGTAAAGTCAAGACGGAAATTTGAGCCTTGAATCAGTGTGTGAAAGCTAGGGCCACATTGCAAGGAGGTGGGTGCTGCACAGGAAGCCTGGTGAGCTCAGAGCCATGGTGTCTGGGTCACTGTGATCCTGGAGAAGTCATGGAATCCCCACTACTGGGGGAGCAGACCAGCTTCAAGGAGCACCCCTAGCTGTATGATTTTAAACCACTTCCCCCACCACCACCACCCTTAGTTTCTGAGTCATCATGAGCTATATTTAGAGAGTAGGCAAAACAGATTTCCTTTGCCTGATTTGTTCAGAAGCTGAGAATATCCAACCGAACACGAGTCCTTGTCAGTTGTACACATTCAGGCCCAACTCAAAGCTTAATTCCTCCATATAACTTTCCTTAACCAAGCTTATCCTCACTCTGGTGCCTCCATGTGGTTTCAGCAATTCTGCATGTTCTTTACATTGTATTTTCTATACAGTGATTATCATTCTTCTTGCATGCATTATTGAATGCTGTGTTTGGGTGACTGGATTATTGAACGGTCTAGTAGAAAAAACATAGGTACATATTAACAGTGTTAAATAATGCCATTTCTCTATGTTTCAATGTTTCATTATTAAACACTCAAAATTTTCAATTGAAAAAAAAAGAATTAAAGGTGTGGGCACCATAGTCGGACCTGGGTTTAACTCTCAGCTTTGTATCTTTCTAGCTGTGTGACCCTGGGCAAGTTACTTAATCTCTTTGATCTGTAGTATCTCAACCGGAAGAAGATTGTGAACAATGCTGACCTCATAGCAGTTTTTGAAGATTCCTTGAAATGCTGAGTATAAAATACCTGGCACAGAGGAGACACTATGTCGTTTTAAAAAGATGTATTTATTTATCTTAGAGAGGGGGAGGGGAGATGGAAAGGGAGAGGGAGTGGCAGAGGGAGGGAAGAGAGTATCTCAAAGTTTGCCTAACCAATGGAGCCACCCAGGCACCCCAAGGAGATTCTATTAATCTTAATTCTCTGTCTTTTTTTTTTTTTTTTTCAGAAGTACCAGTCTTTTGGGGGAAGAGTGGTTGTTTTGTTTAACTCTCTCATAATTTCAAACATTTAGCACAGTTCTTTGCCTAGGGAAAGTATCCAATTCCCACTGATTGAAACAAATCTTTGATTTAGTAAAATACGAAGAGAATTAAGGGTAAAACAAAAAGGAAAGAATGTTTGACACCAGATTTGGTTCTCATTCTTGGCTAGCTGAGTAGGCTCTACCCTCTGGGAGAACCATCCTTAGAAGGATGGAATTGAACTAGAGCACAAGGTTGCAAACTGGTGGCCCTCAGACTATACTTGGCCTATAGACTTGTTTTGGTTGGTCCACAAAATATTCTTTTCTGAACCTTGACTTGTTTGGGAACATTAAAAAATTATGACATTTACCATGAAAATCAGATTGCTGAAATTTTATGGAAAGATCTGGCAACCTGGGTCCATGTTTCCACATGACAGCAGTGTAACAGAGTGGAGGTCAGCTCCCCCTATAGAGGTGGCACGTGCCAACCAGTTCACACAGTCCCCTTCTGGCTCATCACACTTGCTTGTGTTGCCTGCCTCATTCTGGAAACACAAGAGAAGATAAATTCCAGAATCCCTAGTTGTTCTCATTTTTGAAGCTGAGGGCATAACCGCTGGTAGAGCCAGCAATGATTTACAGGAACACTGGCTCCTGTCTTGGAAGGGCCCAAAGGCCTGGAGCTAGACCTTTTGCCTCTCTCCATGGCCATACACTGAGCAGCAGCCTGGAGAACATGGAGGTTTATAACAGGAAAACTAGAAGAAGAAACCAAACTCATTAATTGTTCCCAGAGCATTTGGTAAAATAACTGAAACTTCATTGCTTTCAGAGAATATTAAGGAGGAGACCCTAGTTTCCCTTCCAGAAGCATCTCAGAATGATCCCTTTGGAACAGAAACCAGTGCTGTGCCAGAAAGTAAAGGAGGATATGATTTTAATGCAGAGCCATGGGGCCTTTGCCCTGCCTATCACTGTGAGGGAATTAATTCTTTGGACTCCCTAAGACCACGTGAGCCTCTTCAACCCCCAAACAATGTCCCATTGGTAAGACAAAGTTCGGAGTGAAAACTTGAAGACTGTAAGTTGACATTAGTGGCAGGCACCAGCAGCATCCCAAAGCCACCTCTGGTAAACAGTGAGAGTGGGGCAGCTCAAAGGTTTCTTAGGAAAGATACATGCAGGTAGATACAACCAGGAACGTACTGCTGCTTAACACTGTCCTGCTACTTAACCCACCCACAGCTGGTCTCTGACTCAGCTTTCTAACAGACCCAAAAGATTCCTCAAGAAATGGCACCTAAACCCTGTCTTCCAGGAGGTCCGTGCAAACAGCAAAGCAAAAGAACAGGTGTATCTGTGGCTTAAAAAGTTGGGGGGCAAGAGGGGGATGAAGGAGAGAAGCAATCTGCGTGTAATATGCTGTGGTAGTTAAATCGTTATCTTCTTTGAATTCTTTTAGAAATAAAATAAATATAAAAAGACAAGTAATTTTCTCACCTAATTTGCTTGTGGAGCTGATAATTAAGTGTTGTTGGTTGCATCACCAGAATGAATTTGTGCTACTTGCTGTAGTGTCTCTGCATATTTAAAGACGAAAATGTTCTTTCTGGTGCTTAGTAAAAATATCATTTTTATGAACCCTTCCCCCCCACACCCTGCCCCCCGCAGCTCTTGTAACCTCATTGCCATGTTTATGGAGCTGCAAGACTCCCTGTCTGAGATGTGGCAACGATCAAGCTTACCCCCAGACACTCCTGCCAGGCTGCCTCTGCTTTACCTCTGAGAAGCAGGCCTGCACTCAGAGTTCTACAGAAATTCCAGATGCTTTCAGTCACCTTCTCCCCTGCATCTGTATGCTTTCTTCCTGGTGCCCCCTTACAGTTGAGAATATGGTAGGGAGGGAAAATTGCAAAATGGCTTAAAAAAAAAAAAAACAAGCTTCGGATGCAGTCCCATTTTGGAAGGCTTATTAAACTCCTTCAGCCTCACTTTTTCCCCTCTCAAATGGAAGCCATAATGAAGTCATGAAGGTTATAATGATGAAATGACCTAATGCATGGACAGTCTTTAGCACATGCCTGGAGAATAGTAAGAGTTCCATACAGGGTAGATTTCATCCTTGTCATCATCACTATCTATTCTAGATGACTCCAAAGTGGTTGCATGTCAGAGTAGCCTGAGGAGTTTCTGAAAAAAACATATTCATGGGTCCCACACCCAAAACCGAATTAGAACTTGTAAGAGTGGTCCTAATGGTTTCTTCGAAGCTCCCTAAGTGAATAGGGAGTGAAATGCTCAACCAAGCCTGGGAACCACTAACCCAGGCCTGGCTTCACAGAACCTTCGAGACAGAGCATGTAGAGAGTGATAGCTCCAGGGGGAGTCAAGGTCAAAGACAGAGCAATGGCCCAACTGCTCCCCTGAGAATCATTTTATTTAGACTTTTTATTTTGTTTGTGTTCAGGAAAGGGTATTATCCCAACTGTCATTTGGTATAAGTCCCCTTTCTCCTCTCAGCTTTCTTTTTAATCTTATTAATTGGTGCCAAGGACACCCATTGCTAGAAGACTGGCAATGAGACCAGATCTGCTCATTCTTTGGATAGATATGACAGTGGAGAAAGCAGGATAAATACGAATGAAATCATTTTTTAATTTTAAGAAATGGGGAGACATTCGAATCCAGTTTTTCTAACTAGCATCTCCGGTCGAGCTTAGCTCCTATAAGGGTACTCACTAAATATTCTTTGTGTGATGTCCTCAGTTGAAATGATTAGCAAAACCCATTTGTCCCATGAGATGTGCTGGCCTTCTGCCAGCTGGGACAAGTAGGTGAAGGAGCAAAAAAGTTCTCTGTTCTAGCTGACTGTGCCAAAAACCAAGAGTTGTTTGGACTGTGGAATAGCAGTGTTTCCTCAGGCTTTCTTTCTTCTGCTGCTACTCAGGTGATAGATTTCTGAGAAACCAATGTGGGTGGCGGGTGTGGCCAGACCTTGACAAACCCTCAGAATGCGAGAGAGAAAGCAAAGCCCTGCACTCGCTCACACACATCACCACCATGGTGGGTGGGTCTCTGGTAGTCACTGCAGGCATCTCAGCATGCACCTCATTCCCATAGCTGTTATACCACTGCTGTCCCCCATTCAAGAAGTACCTTGGTCTGCAAGTACCAGCAACATTTTTAGAGGGATAAATATACATTTGGTTGGTCAGAACTTCATTCGAACTGAATTATTTGTGAATTTGATCCAGGCTTTACTGGGGCTTCCAGTGTAATTCGCAACTGATTTTGGGATTGGGAGATTTGCAATCGAACAGTGGACCTCAACTGGGGCGGTGGGGGGGGGGGGAGATTTTGCCCCCAGGAAATATCTGAAGACAGATTTGTTGAAATAACTAGGTCAAGGGGCTGCTTGCAGACATTTAGTGAGTAGAGGTCAAGAATGCTGTTAGAAGTTCTGCAATACACAGGGCAGGTCCCCAACCAAAGAATGAGCTTACTCAAAACGGCAATAGTGCCAATGTTGAGAAAGCTGGTTGTAAAAGAATCTGTCAGTGAGCTCCTGCTCACTTTAGTAAACCTCTCCACCCCCTCTGCTCTTTTGTGCCCCATCAGAACAGAGGGATAGCCTGTATTGGTTTTCATTGTTGGCTTGTCGGTCAGCCTCTAGGGCAAGGGACATCTGCTTGCAGAAATCTCTTTCCTCTCACAGGCAGCCTGGAGGAAGTGTGTATTTCAAGCTAACCTGAAGGATTACAATAGCACAGCTAGCTCCCGGGTGGTGGAGACCCTAGTCCTGCATCCTGTAATCACTAGCTTGAGTGCTTAACAAAATCAAAAAGATGAATGTATATCATCTGTGCTGCCCCTCTGTGTTGAACTAATCAGAAATAAATGGAGAAAGTTGTTAAACAGATGGCATGTGGATTAACTACAAAAGGAAGTTAAAATCCAAATAGTATAGTAAATCTGCCTTGTTGTAGCCATTCCTTTTGCTGCAGGCATTGTAATTACTTAACACCCACCCTAAGGTATGGCCTTTGGCAAATATGTTCTTCATACTCTCGGCTCCAACTGGGTTTTGATATCTAATTTTTTTGAGAAAATAATATCTGAAAATCATGAGCTGTGGCAACATCAATAGTATGTGATATCCTAGGGAAAATGTGGACCAAGCTCTGAAAGTAAGATTATTTAATTTGCATTCATGTTTTTGCATTCCTTAGATCTCATTTCCCCCAGATGGTTTGTTTCTTTTAAAATAAATTTTTTTTTTTTTTTTTTTTTTTTTAGTAAAATAAATTTTTTTAAATTTCTTTTAGAGTGAGAGAGTATGAGGCGGAGGTGAGGGGAGGGGCAGAGGAAGAGGGACAAGCAAGTTCAGGGCAGAAACCCACACAGGGCTCCAACCCAGGACCCTGAGATCATGACCTGAGCCAAAATCATCACTGACTGAGCCACCCAGGCACCTGGGTTTGTGTTTCTTTTTTGTGGCTATGAAAAAGGATGATCATGACTCTGGGTTAGTCATTAGCCAATGGGCACCTGTTCTGATTCAGCAGCAAAAATGCAAACAAAAGAATCATTTGGAATTCCCATTAAGGAAATCCTATAGGATTGGCTCTGAATCTTGTTCTATTGAAAAATTTAAAAAGAAGGTGAAATAATATTTCATTATTTGGACTTTGATACATCAAATTTTGCCTCCTTTGAGCACTCATCCTGCTCAAAGGGTTGTAGAGAAATTCTTATTAGTGCTCACCACCACCACCACTACCCTAGGCATCCTAAGGAAGTGTCAAGGGTCTGAGGTAGCCTAGAGCATTAGCTCACAGCTGTGTTCCCCACAGATTGCCCACTGTCCAGGTGGTCCCTAACAGGGCTGCTGCAGTAAACAACTTCAGAGAGCACCATTCACCTACACATTAGGTGACTAGTCTAAAGACTATACTGTAAAGGGCTCCCCTAGAAAGAGTCAAAGAAGACATACCGCCTCAGCGCTGCTGGGCCAAGCTGTGGCACGGAGACTGCTAATTCTGGAAGCTACTGGAAACATGCTCAAGCTGGCTGTTCTCCTCTGAGATTCTCCCAAATCCCTGGAGCACTGTGCAGGAATAGGGTGCCAGTTGGTCTCATACCTCATCTCCTTGTCAGTTTTGGAGAACCTCACCAGACTTTTCAAGACCCCTTCAACCTTCTTGCTTTTCCTTTCATAAAACTCACTCACTCTCCCGCCTACCCATTGTCCTTCTAATCAACTTCAGTGGATCATCAGAAGTAGGAATTTAGCCTTTCCTTGGTGGGGACCAAGGAGGGACAAGACAGAGTGGAAAAATGAGATGTTAACATTGTGTGGTGTTTTTGCTTTGTTTTGCTTTTTGAATTCTCCCTTATCTACCTGGGGCTAAGTTATTTCCAGAACTTTTACCAGGAAGATTCTGAAGTAACTTGGCAAATGAGAGGAGGAGAGAGCATCCCAAGAGCATTATATCTCTTGAAGAAGAGCCCAATCGTGACACCCTTAGTGGGAAAGAGATGCAAGTAACTTGAGAGTGAAAGGCGTAAAGGAAAAAGCAAAGACAAACTTTAAAGAAAGTGTCAGTTCTTCTATTCAGAATATCTGTTAGGTGAACAATTCCCTTCTCTAGTTTCCTTCTTCTGCAGGGCTCTTCGATGGGATCAGCTTCCAGCTTCAGGTTCTAATCATTCCTCTTCATTCTAAGCATCATCTAGTCCAATGGTGCCCTGGCTCCGGAGACCTCCCACCTTCTTGGATCAGTCTATTGGTGTCAGAGTTATTGGCTGAGAATGAAGTTTCCAGGCCATATGTAAGGAGAAAAACCATTGTGATCAGGAAGAGAATGGAGAATCTAAATACCAAGAGTTGAGGATTTCCCATGCAAAGAAATATTCTGATGTACCCTGACATTTTTGCCTTGAAAAACAACTTTTATAATTCATTGCTTTGCTTAGACATATTGTTCTACTATTTCATAGATGCTTCCCAACTCGCAGGATCTTTACTGTTCCCCTCTGTGCCTTCAAGGTAGTACCTAGCACATTGCCTTGCACACATTAGGTGCTCTATATTCATTTGTGGAGTGGAAATAAAAGCAGGAAGCTATGAAGATAGAAAAGAAAAAAAGTATGGGAACCAAAGCCACTGGTAACCATTTTTCATTAATCTTATATAACAGCAGCTCTACTCCTGAAAGCTGTCACAACTTTGAAATGAGACAATGTTGTGTGTATGTGTGTGTGGGCATGTGAGCGCATGTGAGTGTGTTTTAAAGGAGAAAGTACAAAGCATTAAGTTGGCTTGTTGCTCAGCCACCCTCCCACCCTCCCACCTGCTGGGAGCCTGAGAGTCACTAATGAGCGTGGGTTTTATGCTTCCATTCGTCCCTGTTAGCTGGATCAGAAGAGAGCATCTTTGAGCCTAAGCAGCCCACAAATCCTGGAGCACTTCCCTTTCATGTGCCCCACTGCTTATCTACTCTGACAACAATATGGTGAGACTTCCCTCCCTCTGGCTTAGGGCCATGGTCACCATCAGAGCACACACAGTGCTCTAGAAGTGGACAGAATAGCAGGAAAAGGTCAGAATGAATAGTTACTTCTCTTGAAAGAAATACACCTTAGTTCAATTGCTTGTCTACAAGAACAGAGGACATCTCTGCAAGCATTTGCTGAAACAGCAAGTGCTTCTGAGGACAGAGTATTGAACTTGTAACCACAACCTGAGTCAGTCAGAAGTGTCACTCCTTTACAACAACCAGCAACTCTAATAAAAAAAGGTCCTGAAGGGGGATGATCCATCTCACCCCTAAGTGGTGATAAAGGAGAAAGGGGAAGTGATAGGTAATGTATAATATTTGGGTCTGTTTGTCTTGAGTGAGAAAGAGAACAAAAAATGAATTGATATCAAAGTGCTAGTAATGTCAAATGTCCCCAGTAGGTCTTCGCAGGGAAGGGGGCAAGTGTCCAGGCCTTATTTAAAAAGATGCTGGGCATGCCAAATCTCCTTTGCCTCTTTAAAATTTCTATCTTCCATTCTAAGATATTTTCTCACTTAAAACAGGAAGAAAAGGACATCAATTTGCAATGCCACTGATAAATGAGACAAACCCTAAAACAGTTAGGTGATGTGATGTGTCCATTCACTTTTGATGTGCAAAAAGCCATCACATCCTAAAACTTGGTGACTTAAGACACCTGTATTTAACTCACAGTCCTGTGGGCCAACAACTGGCCTGAAGCTCTGGTCTAGGCTATGGCCAGCTGCCGAAGCTACGAGGGCCTGGAACAACTCGTCTCTGCCCCGCGTGCTTTCATCTTCCAAGAAGCGGAGCTTGTTCACCTGATGGCTGACAAAGAGACAAAGCTAAGTTGCTCACAATTTCTGGAGACCTGAGTGCACAACTGGCTCAGCACGTTTTCTGCCTCATTCTACGGGTCAAGCAAGTCATGTGATCAAACCGTTTTAAGGAGTCAGAAACAGACTCCACCTCTTGAAAGGAGAAACTGCAAAATCACTTTGCAAACCTGTGTGGCTTCAGAGAGGAGTCTAATAATTGGTAACTTTCTCAAACTATCTGCACAGTGTGGCTTTTAGGCACTTGGTCCTTGGCTCTGTCACAGCTTTGAAGAAATCCAGAGGTAGCCAGTAGCTGATTCAAAAGAAAAGCACTGGACTAAGAAAAGGGAAACATGTCCTGATCCTGCCATCATCAAACTGTGTGATGCTGGAACTTCGATCATGTCTAAAAAATCAAGGAGGTGGATTCAGCAGACTCTATGGCCCTTTCCATAATTAAAGTCCCATGATTCTTGGATAAGAAGAGGTTTCCTTTCAATAGCTCAATAAATAAGCATAGCATAAATTTTTGTATTAAAAATGGATATTATGTTTTTCATTATTTTCCTCTATTTACTACCCAGTTAGCTTGTTTGTGTTCTGTTCTACTCTCTAAGGTATCTCCTCTGGAAATTTGGATCCATTGGGAGTATAATAAGTAAGTATAATAAATAGTATCTCTTTGGTTTTAATTACTTGTTGCAGGGCGACTGAGTGGCTCAGTCGGTGAAGCATCTGCCTTCTGCTCAGGTAGTGATCACAGGGTCCTAGGATCCAGTCCCATATTGGGCTCCCTGCTCAGCCGGGGAGCCTGCTTCTCTCTTTGTCTCTGCCTCTTCCCCTTCTGTCTCTCATGAATAAATAAGCAAAATTTTAAAAAATAATAACTTGTTGCACAAATAACATCATGAAAATACTGTCACAAATAAACATTCAAAAAGCCTACCACTCACATAGTATATGCATAATTACACATGTTCCATGAATACTTATGTATAACATGCATAGCATTTAAAATTCATGGTCATCATATTTAAAGCATATGTGGTTATTCTAAGAAGCATACATACAGAGAAGTGCACATTTTTAAGTTTTCAGTTGAATTAATTTTCCAAATTTAAACATACCCGCAAAGCCAATATCCAGATCAAATAAAATGTTACCAAAACCTCAAAAGCCCTCCTCATTCTCCTCTCCCAGTACTATTCAACTCTTGAAAGTTAACCAGTGGCTTGGCTTCTCTTCCTTTAGATCAGTTTCACCAGTTTTTGACCTTCATGTAAATAGAATTATGCAACATGTACTTTTCTACCTGGCCTCTTTCCTTCAACATTATGTTTGTGATTCATTATGATTCACTCATATTATTGCATGGAGCAGCAGTTTATTCATTTTAATTTCTGTAAGTTATTTCAGTGTACAAACATACCAAAAATTTATTCATCTGTTCCACTGTTGAGCATTTTGGTAGTTTCCAGTTTGGGGCTAGTATGAGTAGTGCTTCTGTGAACATGCTCATAAATGTTCTTGGTGCACACATGTACAGATTTTTTACTTCTATACCTGGGGGGGAATCTTAAACCAGGAGTCTTATGTTCAGCTGTAGTAGACACTGTTAAATAGTTCTCCAAATGGATTTTGGCAAATTACATCCTTACTGAAGTTCTAATTGTTCTACATCTTTAACAATACTTGGTGATGTCAGCCTTTTAAATCATAGCAAATGTAGTGAGTGTGTACAGTTATGTTGTGGTGGCTTTGTCAATGTCATTTTTTTAATGTTTTGTGTGTGTGTGTTTGCTTGTGTGTGTGTGTGTTTATACTACATTAAAGATCATTTTTTGAAGTTCCATCTGTACCTTGAATTCTCTGATTCTTCCTTTTCTGATACGAAATTTAAAGAAAACAAACATGCAAACGCAAAATGTGATCTATATACATACAGCAGACAATTACTCCATTTTAAAAAGGAAGGTAGTTCTAACATGCTATATAACATAGATGAAGAAGGTTAAGGAGATTATGCAAAGTGAAATAGCATTGTGTTATTTTTAGTCACAAAAAGGCAAATATTGTCTTATGCCACTTACATGAGGTATTTAGAGTAGTTAAAATAATATAGACAGAAAGAAAATGTTGGTTATCAGGGGTCAAGGATGGGGAATAAGAAGTATGTTTGTTGGGTACTGAGTTTCAGTTTTGCAAGATGAAAAGAGTTCTGCAGATGGGTAGTGGAGATGGTTGTATAATAACATGAATGTACATAATACCACTGAACTGTATAACTGTATGCTTAAAAACGGTTAAGGTGGCAAATTTTGTTATGTGCATTTTACCAGAATTAAAAAAAAAAAGCAGAAAGAAAATGGACATCAGTCCCAAACTTTATATAAAATATATGATATCTCCTCTTGTCTTGACCTTCAAAGTTCTTTCAGGAGATGCCGGGTAGGCTATGAAGAGAAAGAAGAATATGAACAAAAGAATGTTTCCAAGCATCACATGTTCTTATACCAAGCATCATAGAAGTCATCTGCCTCCTTCCACTCACAAAAAAATAGAATTACTGAGTGTATAGAGTCACAAGGAAGCAGATTTCAACTCAATATAAGAAAACATCTATCTTTTAATAAACTGAAAAACAACAACAAAATGGCCTTTTGGACACTGGCCATGTTTGAATTTTTCTTTTGAGAGATGCTAAAGAGACAGGAAAACTGAAGTTCCTTCTGATTCTCTAATTCTAGTAGCTTTTTCTTGACAGTTGATTCTTAAACTGAATATGTACACTAAATATTATTGCTGACTTATTTGAAGTGCCTTTTTGAAAGTATTTCCCCCTTCCCAGGAGGTAGACTATCCTTTCAGATCATTCACAACCATGACACCACAGGCCTATATGAGCCTGATAAAAATAGCCTCAAGATGACATATATCATTATTAAGAATAGACTCTGAAAAGAAGAAGAAGAGGGAGGAGGAGGAGGAAGAAGAGGAAGAAATTCTGAGTGAAAGAGTCTAAACTTGATGGATATCCATTAGATTGCCTCCTTTCTTAGAGACTTGGTGCCAAAGACTGGATGATTGTATCTCTCCCAAATTCTCATGTTGAAACCTAATCTCTAATGTGATAGTATTTGGAGGCAGGGCCACTGGGAGATTATGATGTGATTAGGGTGAAATCTTCAATTAATGGCACTAATGCTCTTATAAAAGGGACCTCAGAGAGTTCCCTCACTTTTTCTACTATGTGAAGACACAGTGAGAAGACAGCCATCTTGGGGCACTTGAGTGCTTCAGTCAGTTAAGCTTCTGCCTTCGGCTCAGGTCATGATCCCAGTCCTGGGATCAAGTCCCACATCAGGCTCCCTGCTTAGCAGGGAGTCTGCTTCTCCCTCTCTCTCTGCCCCTCTCCCCAGCTCATACTCTCTCTCTCTCACTCACTCGCTCGGTCGCTCTCTCTCAAATAAATAAATAAAATCTTAAAAAAAGAAGAAAAAGACAGCCATCTTATGAACCATGAAACAGGCCCTCACCAGACACAGAATCTGCTAGTGCCTTGATGTTGGACTTCCCAGCTTCCAGCCTCCAGTTAGCATAAATGGATTAAGATACTTGGCTTCTTAACCTCATTCATATTCTATAACTAAGCCCTTAGTCTCCGGTACCTCTCATTTGAACTTCTACTGATTCTCCCCTAAACTCTTTAGTGTAAATTAGATGCCAGCCTGTTGTTTCTCTGGGACTCCCCTGACACAGTCCCAGTCCAGCCTTAAACGTCCTATGCAATGCCAAGTGAGAAGAGAGATGGATGAAAATGTTTCTTATTTAAGCCATTTCCTGTCTGAAATGGAAACCAGGGTAATGACAGGCATAGACATAAAACATCACTTTTAACTAGGATATGAATCAGCTTGGTGTAAAAGACTCTTTTATAGCTATTTTTATTTTCATTAGAGCTTTGTCAGAAAACGTTATTTTACTAGGTGCCAAATCCAAGCTTAATTTTTAACCAACTTAGGTCTCCAATATTCTTCAACCTGAAATACTTAAGGCAATTTGTGCAGTTACGTCTGCATGTGCAGTGCAGTTGGAAATCTTTTGCGCAGTTTGAAGAAAAATTTATGTCAAAAGATGCTATCAACTGTGTATAAATAGACAATTTCTAAGGCTTATATTGGTTTTAGAATGCTATGATTTCTGTTAAGTAATAATAATAGACATCATTTATTGACTACTTTCATTTCATGAGGAAGAGAGGTGCAATCATTTTCACCCATTTTACATATGAGGAAATTAAGTCCTAGTAAGGAAGAATAAACTTCCAAGATCATTCCTAGTGCCTGGACTCTAATCCTGGTTGCATTCTACACATGTTCGTAACCACTGCTCTCTGTAAAAGACTTTGAATTGTAATCCTCATTTACTGAGCCAGACCTAAGGGAAACAGGCATCAGGAATGAGAAGGGAGATGAGTTGGATAGAAAAATTCACCATCAGTAAGAGTTAACAAGCAATGAAAAATGTTATTATAAAGAAGCTATGACATATTTGCTACAATATTTTAAAAGACATTTTATGCTCCTATCCAACTACAATCAATCAGGTGAAATTGACTAAATCAGACACTACAGGAACAGTGGAAGAATATTCCAATCTGAAATTCTATATCTAGTGAGGCCCCGGGGAGAGCCAATTCTGCTTATCCATTGACAGTTTTACTTAAACATCATCTATGAAGAAAGATGCTAAGTCAGTTTATCACTGTTTTGTCTGGCATATTGAAGACATCCAAGAAATGTTTTTTGACTGCCTAATTGGTTGAATTTGAGCATGTCCTTGCGTATGTGGGTGAGTAGATGGGGTGGGCTACCATGATTTTATTGAGAAGTAGGCTTGATGAACCTTCTTAGACATGAAATAACTGAATTAGTTGAATTAGTGATGTTAGAAGCTGTAGAGTACAAGACTTCCAAACAAATTGGGCGGGGGGGGGGGTGGGGTGGGGGGGGGAACCATGGCTATAGTCCTTGTCTGAGAAAAAAGGAGGTCAGAGCCCTTACATTTAATGTGATAATCTTGGCTGCACTTAAGGGAAAGGAGTAGTTTACATGCAAAAGAGTCCCTCCTGCATCTAAATTGAGCTCTGGATGAATCTTGGGGGAACTTGGGGTAAGTTCCTAAGAAGAAAGGAACTGTAGAGCCTAAATATCAGCTAGTGAGAAAGTGTAGTGAGTTTTCAAGAAGTGGGGAGCATTTGTTTCTGGCTTTAGTTCAGAAGTTAGCACTGAAGGGAGGAGAGCCTATATCTCACAGCTCATGGGAGATGTTGACGCTGAACAACTATAAGTCAAGACAGATAGCATGAAGTAGAAGCCACAGAGGAGGTCTTGAGGACCATTAGAATGGATGGTCTCACGGAAATCAAGGCCCAAGCACAATGTCAGAAGCAACAGACAGACAAATAAGCCCAAGCACAATGTCAGAAGCAACAGACAGATGGAAAGTAGGTTCCTTGAGTGGAAGAGGTCTGCAGCAGCTTGCTGACCAGGACAACTTAGGTCACCTGCAGTACTGTAACCAACTATCTCTGTCCTTGGGGCCTGAAAGAAAGAGCACTGGTCAGAGTTGTTTCCTCCAGCCAGAGCTCCTGGGACTAGGCTAGATGTTGGGAAGTTATCTATTCATCTTCTGGTGCTCCCCTAGAAGCCACATCCCTTATTTTTACCCAGAAGTATACAGGAAAATAATTCTACAGCAAAGTAACTCTACAGGAAAGTTCCCATATAACAGACTTATTTATTCTGTTATATGGTAATAATTGGCATCATCAGAGAACTAGGGAAAACAGGGATATTTGTAAATGTCTTCTTCACAAAGCTCTTGTATTCAAGTTACTACAGGTGATAACTCTGATAATAAAATGGATATTTATTTATATTAATACCAGTTTTATTACTTCCTCCAAAGACTCAGAGAAGAAATTTATCCTGTCTCAGTACCAAGAATAATTTTGCCTCTTTCAAGTAGCAATTTTTGCTTTATGGTACTTGTGCTGTGAATTGTGGGACAAATCTTGTTCCCTGCTAAACTAATCAGAAGAGATCTAAATTTGTCACCATACATCTTTATAGAATATGGCTCTTATGGTATGCTTTTGCTACTCTAATTTTCTAAATCTTACTTTACCCTAATGCTACTCCAATATTTCAATTTACTTACACTGATTTTCTCTTAATTCAATTGGGAAATCACTTTTATTTTGTTTTGTTATTGCCATTGTTGTATGTTTGGAATTTTGTTTGTGTATGTGTTTGCTTATCTAATTGTACATTTTATATTTTATAAGTCACTACAAACCCTTTTGGGAATGAGTCAGTATAAAAAATAATGAGACACAAAGAAATAACTAGGAATTTCTTTGACACTTTAAAAGCTTCAGACAGTGATAAAAGAAATTGAAGAAGACACAAATACATGGAAAGATAACCCATGTGCATGGATTAGAAAAATTAATATTTTTTAAATATTCATGCTACCCAAAGCAATAAAAAAAAGGTCCACCAGCATTTTTCACAGAAATAAAAAAAATCTAAAATATATGGAACCACAACAGATCCTGAATAGCCAAAGCAATCTTAAAACAAATGGGACTACATCAAACTAAAAAGATTCAGCACAGCATGGGAAACCATCACCAAAATGAAAAGGCAACCTATGGAATGGGAGGAATGGGAGAAAATATTTGTAAGCCACTTGTTTGATAAGAGGTTAATATTCACAATATGCAAGGAAGTCATCCAATTCAATAGCAAAAAGCAAGACAAAACAGAACAAACAACCTGTTTAAAAATGGGCAAAGGACCTGAATATCTAGACCTTTTTCCAAAGAAGACATTCAAATGGCCATAGGTACATAAAAAGATGCTCAACATCACTAATCATCAGGAAAATGCAAATCAAAACCACAATGAGATATCACTTCATACTTGTTAGGATATTTATCATCAAAAAGATAAGACATAATTGCTGGTGTGGATGTGGAGAAAAAGGAACCCTTGAACACTGTTGGAGGGTTAGTATATAAATTATAATAGCCATTATGGAAAACAGTATGGAGATCCTCAAGAAATTAAAACTAGAACTACCATATGATCCAGTCATCCCACTTCAGGGTATATATCAAAGAAAATGAAATAATTATCTCAAAGATATCTGTTCTCTCAATGTTCATCGGCTGCATTGTTCACAGTAGCCAAGATATGGGAGCAACCTAAGTGTAACTTCTGAGGTTTTAATGTGAAACATGGTGATTATAGTTCCTAACCCTGTATTATATCATTGAAACTTGCTAAGACAGTAGAACTTTAATGTTCTTTTTTTTTTTTTTTTTTTTTTATTTATTTTTATTGGTGTTCAATTTACTAACATACAGAATAACACCCAGTGCCCGTCACCCATTCACTCCCACCCCCCGCCCTCCTCCCCTTCTACCACCCCTAGTTCGTTTCCCAGAGTTAGCGTCTTTACGTTCTGTCTCCCTTTCTGATATTTCCCACACATTTCTTCTCCCTTCCCTTATTTTCCCTTTCACTATTATTTATATTCCCCAAATGAATGAGAACATATAATGTTTGTCCTTCTCCGACTGACTTACTTCACTCAGCATAATACCCTCCAGTTCCATCCACGTTGAAGCAAATGGTGGGTATTTGTCATTTCTAATAGCTGAGTAATATTCCATTGTATACATAAACCACATCTTCTTGATCCATTCATCTTTCGTTGGACACCGAGGCTCCTTCCACAGTTTGGCTATCGTGGCCATTGCTGCTAGAAACATCGGGGTGCAGGTGTCCCGGCGTTTCATTGCATTTGTATCTTTGGGGTAAATCCCCAACAGTGCACTTGCTGGGTCGTAGGGCAGGTCTATTTTTAACTGTTTGAGGAACCTCCACACAGTTTTCCAGAGTGGCTGCACCAGTTCACAGTCCCACCAACAGTGTAAGAGGGTTCCCTTTTCTCCGCATCCTCTCCAACATTTGTTGTTTCCTGCCTTGTTAATTTTCCCCATTCTCACTGGTGTGAGGTGGTATCTCATTGTAGTTTTGATTTGTATTTCCCTGATGGCAAGTGATGCAGAGCATTTTCTCATATGCATGTTGGCCATGTCTATGTCTTCCTCTGTGAGATTTCTCTTCATGTCTTTTGCCCATTTCATGATTGGATTGTTTGTTTCTTTGGTGTTGAGTTTAAGAAGTTCTTTATAGATCTTGGAAACTAGCCCTTTATCTGATACGTCATTTGCAAATATCTTCTCCCATTCTGTAGGTTGTCTTTGAGTTTTGTTGACTGTATCCTTTGCTGTGCAAAAGCTTCTTATCTTGATGAAGTCCCAATAGTTCATTTTTGCTTTTGTTTCTTTTGCCTTCGTGGATGTATCTTTCAAGAAGTTACTATGGCCGAGTTCAAAAAGGGTGTTGCCTGTGTTCTTCTCTAGGATTTTGATGGAATCTTGTCTCACATTTAGATCTTTCATCCATTTTGAGTTTATCTTTGTGTATGGTGAAAGAGAGTGGTCTAGTTTCATTCTTCTGCATGTGGATGTCCAATTTTCCCAGCACCATTTATTGAAGAGACTGTCTTTCTTCCAATGGATAGTCTTTCCTCCTTTATCGAATATTAGTTGCCCATAAAGTTCAGGGTCCACTTCTGGATTCTCTATTCTGTTCCACTGATCTATGTGTCTGTTTTTGTGCCAGTACCACGCTGTCTTGATGACCACAGCTTTGTAGTACAACCTGAAATCTGGCATTGTGATGCCCCCAGATATGGTTTTCTTTTTTAAAATTCCCCTGGCTATTCGGGGTCTTTTCTGATTCCACACAAATCTTAAAATAATTTGTTCTAACTCTCTGAAGAAAGTCCATGGTATTTTGATAGGGATTGCATTAAACGTGTATATTGCCCTGGGTAACATTGACATTTTCACAATATTAATTCTGCCAATCCATGAGCATGGAATATTTTTCCATCTCTTTGTGTCTTCCTCAATTTCTTTCAGAAGTGTTCTATAGTTTTGAGGGTATAGATCCTTTACATCTTTGGTGAGGTTTATTCCTAGGTATCTTATGTTTTTGGGTGCAATTGTAAATGGGATTGACTCCTTAATTTCTCTTTCTTCAGTCTCATTGTTAGTGTATAGAAATGCCACTGACTTCTGGGCATTGATTTTGTATCCTGCCACGCTACCGAATTGCTGTATGAGTTCTAGCAATCTTGGGGTGGAGACTTTTGGGTTTTCTATGTAGAGTATCATGTCATCGGCGAAGAGGGAGAGTTTGACTTCTTCTTTGCCAATTTGAATGCCTTTAATGTCTTTTTGTTGTCTGATTGCTGAGGCTAGGACTTCCAGTACTATGTTGAACAGCAGTGGTGAGAGTGGACATCCCTGTCTTGTTCCTGATCTTAGGGGAAAGGCTCCTAGTGCTTCCCCATTGAGAATGATATTTGCTGTGGGCTTTTCATAGATGGCTTTTAAGATGTCGAGGAATGTTCCCTCTATCCCTACACTCTGAAGAGTTTTGATCAGGAATGGATGCTGTATTTTGTCAAATGCTTTCTCTGCATCCAATGAGAGGATCATATGGTTCTTGGTTTTTCTCTTGCTGATATGATGAATCACATTGATTGTTTTACGAGTGTTGAACCAGCCTTGTGTCCCAGGGATAAATCCTACTTGGTCATGGTGAATAATTTTCTTAATGTACTGTTGGATCCTATTGGCCAGTATCTTGTTGAGAATTTTTGCATCCATGTTCATCAGGGATATTGGTCTGTAATTCTCCTTTTTGGCGGGGTCTTTGTCTGGCTTTGGAATTAAGGTGATGCTGGCTTCATAGAACGAATTTGGAAGTACTCCATCTCTTTCTATCCTTCCAAACAGCTTTAGGAGAATAGGTATGGTTTCTTCTTTAAACGTTTGATAAAATTCCCCTGGGAAGCCATCTGGCCCTGGACTCTTGTGTCTTGGGAGGTTTTTGATGACTGCTTCAATTTCCTCCCTGGTTATTGGTCTGTTCAGGTTTTCTATTTCTTCCTGTTCCAGTTTTGGTAGTTTGTGGCTTTCCAGGAATGCGTCCATTTCTTCCAGATTGCCTAATTTATTGGCGTATAGCTGTTCATAATATGTTTTTAAAATCGTTTGTATTTCCTTGGTGTTGGTAGTGATCTCTCCTTTCTCATTCATGATTTTATTAATTTGAGTCTTCTCTCTCTTCTTTTTAATAAGGCTGGCTAATGGTTTATCTATCTTGTTAATTCTTTCAAAGAACCAACTCCTGGTTCTGTTGATCTGTTCCACAGTTCTTCTGGTCTCGATTTCGTTGAGTTCTGCTCGAATCTTTATTAACTCCCTTCTTCTCTTGGGTGTAGGATCTATTTGCTGTTTTTTCTCTAGCTCCTTTATGTGTAAGGTGAGCTTTTGTATTTGAGTTCTTTCCAGTTTTTGAATGGATGCTTGTATTGCGATGTATTTCCCCCTTAGGACTGCTTTTGCTGCATCCCAAAGATTTTGAACGGTTGTATCTTCATTCTCATTAGTTTCCATGAATCTTTTTAATTCTTCCTTAATTTCCTGGTTGACCCTTTTATCTTTTAGCAGGATGGTCCTTAACCTCCACGTGTTTGAGGTCCTTCCAAACTTCTTGTTGTGATTTAGTTCTAATTTCAAGGCATTATGGTCTGAGAATATGCAGGGGACAATCCCAATCTTTTGGTATCGGTTCAGACCCGATTTGTGACCCAATATGTGGTCTATTCTGGAGAAAGTTCCATGTGCGCTTGAGAAGAATGTGTATTCAGTTGAGTTTGGATGTAAAGTTCTGTAGATATCTGTGAAATCCATCTGGTCCAGTGTATCATTTAAAGCTCTCGTTTCTTTGGAGATGTTTTGCTTAGAAGACCTATCGAGTATAGAAAGAGCTAGATTGAAGTCACCAAGTATAAGTGTATTATTATCTAAGTATTTCTTCACTTTGGTTAATAATTGATTTATATATTTGGCAGCTCCCACATTCGGAGCATATATATTGAGGATTGTTAAGTCCTCTTGTTGAATAGATCCTTTAAGTATGATATAGTGTCCCTCTTCATCTCTCACTACAGTCTTTGGGGTAAATTTTAGTTTATCTGATATAAGGATGGCTACCCCTGCTTTCTTTTGAGGACCATTCAAATGGTAAATGGTTCTCCAACCTTTTATTTTCAGGCTGTAGGTGTCCTTCTGTCTAAAATGAGTCTCTTGTAGACAGCAAATAGATGGGTCCTGCTTTTTTATCCAGTCTGAAACCCTGCGCCTTTTGATGGGGTCATTAAGCCCGTTCACATTCAGAGTTACTATTGAGAGATATGAGTTTAGTGTCATCATGATATCTATTCAGTCTTTGTTTTTGTGGACTATTCCACTGAACTTCTTCTTAAAGGGGAATTTTAAGAGTCCCCCTTAAAATTTCTTGCAGAGCTGGTTTGGAGGTCACATATTCTTTTAGTTGCTGCCTGTCTTGGAAGCTCTTTATCTCTCCTTCCATTTTGAATGAGAGCCTTGCTGGATAAAGTATTCTTGGTTGCATGTTCTTCTCCTTTAGGACCCTGAATATATCCTGCCAGCCCTTTCTGGCCTGCCAGGTCTCTGTGGAGAGGTCTGCTGTTACCCTAATACTCCTCCCCATAAAAGTCAGGGATTTCTTGTCTCTTGCTGCTTTAAGGATCTTCTCCTTATCTTTGGAATTTGCAAGCTTCACAATTAAATGTCGAGGTGTTGAACGGTTTTTATTGATTTTAGGGGGGGATCTCTCTATTTCCTGGATCTGAATGCCTGTTTCCCTTCCCAGATTAGGAAAGTTTTCAGCTAGAATTTGTTCAAATACATATTCTGGCCCTCTGTCCCTTTCGGCGCCCTCGGGAACCCCAATTAAACGTAGGTTTTTCTTCCTCAGGCTGTCGTTTATTTCCCTTAATCTATCTTCATGGTCTTTTAATTGTTTGTCTCTTTTTTCCTCAGTTTCCCTCTTTGCTATCAACTTGTCTTCTAGGTCACTCACTCGTTCTTCCACCTCGTTAACCCTCGTCGTTAGGACTTCTAGTTTGGATTGCATCTCATTCAATTGATTTTTAATTTCTGCCTGATTAGCTCTAAATTCTGCAGTCATGAAGTCTCTTGAGTCCTTTATACTTTTTTCTAGAGCCACCAGTAGCTGAATAATAGTGCTTCTGAATTGGCTTTCTGACATTGAATTGTAATCCAGATTTTGTAACTCTGTGGGAGAGAGGACTGTTTCTGATTCTTTCTTTTGAGGTGAGGTTTTCCTTCTAGTCATTTTGCTCAGTGCAGAGTGGCCAAAAGCAAATTGTATTGGGAAAAAGAGAAAAAGAGAGGAGAGAAAGAAGGAAAGAAAAGAGAAAGAGAAGAAAAAAAAAAAAAAAAAAGGGAAGAAAAAGAGAAAAAAAAACGGAAAAAAAAAAGAAGAAAAAGAGAAAGAAAAAGAAAGGAGAAAAAAGGGGGTGGGGGAAGGAAACAAATCAAAAAGCAAAACAAAACAAAAACAAAACAAAAAAAAAAACAAAAAACAAAAAAAAAAAAAAAAAAAAAAAGAACCACCGGGGAGTATCTTCTGATTCTGTGTTCTTTAAGACCCTTGGCTTCTCCTGGAAGTTGTCCGTCTAGCTGGTGTTCTGGGGGAGGGGCCTGTTGTGCTGATTTTCAGGTGTTAGCACTTGGGGGAGCTGCTGTGCCCCTGCCTGGTGCAGGGCTCGGTGGGGGTTGTTTACCCCGTGAGGCCGCAGGAGGAACAGCCCCAGTGGCGGGGCAGCTCTGGAGCCCTGGATTCAGCTCCGGCAGGAACTCCGTCTGCAGGGCCTGGAGGCTCCGGGGCGGGGCCGCTGATGTGCTCAGCTGGGGCAGGAGCGTCCTTGCTGTCCTGGGCCCTCCCGGCCTCTGCCTGTCCCGGGGGAGGCGGGATCCTGGGCTGTGTCCCGGCGCCCTGTGCTCCGGAGCCTGCGCTGGTGGATTCGCGCTCCCGGGCCGCGCAGCCCCCTCCGCGGAGCCACCGCCCGAGCCCCTCCGAGCTGCTCCTGGAACCGCGCAGGCCCCTCTGCACGGAGCCTCTTCCTCTGCCCGAGCCCGGCCGAGCTGCTCCCGCCCCGCAGCCCCCTCCGCGGAGCTGCCGCCCGAGCCCCTCCGAGCTGCTCCGGGTCCCGCCGGGTCCCGCCGTGCGCGCTGCAGCCCTTAGCTCGGCGCACTCTCCTGGGCGCGCAGGTGCTGTTACTGTCCCCGGGAGCCCGAGGGCATCCCCGCCCTCCTGGGTCCTGCTCCAACTCCCTGGGAGCCCCTTTCCGCCCGGGAAGGTCGGTGCAGCTCCTGCGTCTCCGGGACGGGGCTCTCCTGTCCTGGGGACACTCGCCCCGGCCTCAGCCCGGCTCCTCGCGGGGCCCCTCCCCCTTGGAGGCCTTTGTTCCTTTACTTCTTTTTCCCCGTCTTCCTACCTTGATAGATGCGCGAACTCTTCTCACTGTAGCATTCCAGCTGGTCTCTCTTTAAATCTCAGGCCGAATTCATAGATTTTCAGGATAATTTGAAGGTTTTCTAGGTAGTTTGGCGGAGACAGGTGATTTGGAGACCCTGCTCTTCCGCCATCTTGCTCCTCCCAAGTCGAACTTTAATGTTCTTAAATGCACAGAAAGGCAAAATATGTGAGGTGACATATGTTCATTAACTGAATGGGAATATCATGAGGTGAATGTACAGTTGGCCTTTGAACAACATAGGTTTGAATGTGAGAGTCCATTTAAACATGGATTTTCTACAGTTCGGTACTGTAAGCATATTCTCTCATCCTTATGATTTTCTTAATAACATTTTCTCTGTTGGATCTCATGTTATTATAAGAATATAGTATATAATACACATAACAGAAAATATATCAATTCACTACGTTATTGGTAAGGCTTCTAACCAATAGTAGGCCCCTAGTGGTTAAGTTTTTTTTTGTTTTTGTTTTGTTTGTTTTGTTTTGTTTTGTTTTTTAAGATTTTACTTATTTATTCATTCATGAGAGAAAGAGAGAGAGGCAGAGACACAGGCAGAGGGAGAAGCAGGCCCCATGCAGGGAGCCCCATGCGGGACTCGATCCTGAGACCCTAGGATCACGCCCCAGGCCAAAGGCAGGCGCTAAACCACTGAGCCACACAGGGATCCTCTGTGGTTAAGTTTGGAAGGGGTTAAATGTTATACACAGGGAGCACCTGGCTGGCTTGGTCAGTAGAGCATGTGACTCTTGATCTCAGGGTCATGAGTTTGATCCCTTCATTGGGCATGGAACCTACTAAAAAAAAAATCAAAAATTAAAAAAAAGTTTAATGAAGCTGACAAAATTTTTTTTAAGTTATACACAATTTTTGACTCTAGGGTTTGCCAGTGCTCTTAATGCTCATGTTGTTCAAGGGTCAACTGTATATCGAACTATCACAGTGTCTTTTAAATATCTTAAATATTGTATCAATTATACCTCCATAAAGCTGAAAATAAAATAAAATAAAATAAAATATAGACTGCAAGAATAATAAAACAACAATATTAAAGCTTCAAAATCTCTGGAGTCATCTTCTTTCATTTTTCAAAGCAAACACCATGCCCTTTATTTTCTTCGTCCTATCAAATAGAGTTATATTTTGGAGAATGCTTATGTGGTACACTGATATCATGGTACCTTTAGGGCCTTGGGAAGTTATGATCATAAGTTTATAAGATATTCTCAAACTCATCAGCTTGTAAGTTCCATGAGGGCAAGAGTTGGTTGTTTTGCTTTACCTCTTGAATTCTCTATATATAGCACAATGCCTATGAGGTACTCAGAATTATCTGTTGAATGAACAGTCCTACCACTGGGATACTGTATTGTCAGAATAAATATGGGGAGACGACTAGCAGTTTCTGTAGTAGCAAAGCATGAGGATGCCAACTAGAGACTTAAAAATAATAATACATTTGAAGTTTGGAATTGTCATTTGGAGGAAATCATTGCAGTAAATCAGTAAAAAAAAAAAGCTTACTAGCTATAATTCCCCCCCCCCCACCCAAACTCTGCTATATTTATTCCATTTTAATCATCTCTGGCCTTCCCTTCCTATTTCCCACCTCGATTCTAGGGAACGAAAACACAGTTCCATATGTCTCTTTTTTCCCTACCTCCTTGTTTAAGATGTAACAGTAAGTGCTAGGAAGTCAAGATTTGGAATCTCTAAGAGTTAAAATAAGAAGAAGCATGAAAAAGACCATGATCCATTTTCCCTAAGCCCGTTGATCTTCCTGAGTTCCTACTGTCAACGGATTCTCCTCAGCAGGTTTCATTTCAATCCATTGCCAACTAGTATGTATGGAATCAGCATGAAAGTGGAAATCGCATTATGGCTAAGTGCAGAGAATATAAGTGTCTCAAAATGGTATCCAAAGACACTGAATTCAAAACGAGATGCTGCAGATTTCTGTGACCAAGTCACTAAAAAAAGCATTCCTGTAAAATGAATGAGTAAATCAGAAACAATATGTCAAAATAGTGAGTCTTCTTTTTTCTTTTCTTCCTTTTGAATTGTGCAAAAAATAAAAGAGGGGTGTTAAAGTTTTGCTTGTCACAGAATGCTATTCTAAATTGGATGAAACTGATATTCCAATATTCTGTTGTTTTCGTTAGGTTTAGTTTGGTTTGGGTTTTTGCTGGCACTGGAGTGAACCAAAGAATAGAATAATCTCTGAGTGTAAGAGGGACTCCTGAAATCTCACCCTTAATTAATTCATCTATCACCAACAGAATGATGCAGCAGAGAGGGAAAATGTATATTTTTAAAAGTAATTAAAACCCTATTGGGGATGAATCTCAAATGCATTACATTAAGTGAAAGAAGCCAGACTCAAAATACTACCTGCTATATGATTTCATTTATGTAACACTCTGGAAATGGCAAAATAATAGAGACAGAAAACAAGCCAGTGGCTGCCAAAGCCTAGGGTTGGGGTAGGAATTGACATAAAAGAGTGATAAGCATTTTGGGGGTAACAGAAATGTTATATGTCTTGTCATTGTGTTTATACAACTGCCTGCATCGATCAAAACTCACAGAAATGTACACTAAAAATAGTGAATTGACTGTATTTAAATTATTCCATAATAAAAATAAAATGAGGGGGGAAACCTCTATTAATACAAACATGCCCATTCCTCCCCAAAGGATGAGAGTCTGTGGAATGAAACGAGAGAAAGGAGGTGCAGTAGAAGTAACATTAGCATCAGCACAACTACTTCTCTTTGCTTTCTCAGCATGTAACAGATGTGCTGCAAACATGAGCTCATGTGATTCTCACATTTGTTTTCTGAAGTTATATACTGAGTAGGCCTGGGACATGGGTTTCAAACCCCAGTCTGTCTGACTTCAAACCCCAAGATTTTCATAACTTTGCTAACCTGCTTCTCCCACTCTGCTCAGGTACTGAATGTACAAAAATGCATTTACTTCTCTGTGGTAAAATGAATGGATCAGTGCCCGCCTCTCACAGATGAGGAAACTAAGCAGAGCTTTGCAATCAGCTCCAGAGCCAGAGCCAGGATTCAGACCCAAATCTGTCAGACCCTATGCCATGTTTGTGTTGCTGTTTGTTTGTCCTCAATTTCACTCTTTCCATCGCTTTTCTGTATACAAGCTGAAAATTATGAAGAGAATATATATGTGTCTCATTTTTCCTACTCATGCACACAAGAATGCAGGCCTTGTTACTAAAGAGTTTGCAAAGGTGGCTACCTTGCACAGTTAATGGTAAGCCTAAGACCAATGCCTAGCTAACTATACATGTGGAATTAATTATAATAAGTATTAATTGATTAATTAAAGTAAATACACCTTATTAAAATTTGCAGACGTTGAGTGACAGGTGACAACATGGCTTTTATTTCTTTTTTTAAAAAGATTTTATTTATTCATGGAAGAGAAAGATGAAGTGAGAGAGAGCACAAGCAGGGGGAGGGAAAAGCAGACTCCCCATCAAGCAAGGAGCCCAGCTTGGTGCTCGGTTCCAAGACCCTGGGATCATGATCTGAGCCAAAGGCAGACGCTTAACCAACTGAGCCATCCAGGGCCCCTAGATGCATGCCCCCAAAACATGGCGTTTAGAATCAGATGACTCAGGTCTGAAACCGGATTTAATGCTTACTAGCCAACACTCAATGAATTTCTTAAATTTTCTGTGCCTCAGTTTCTTTTAAAAAAAGAAAAAAGAAATAGAGATGATCACAGTACCAAACTCATTGGGTTGTCTTTGGAATTAAGTTAGTCAATCTGTATGAAACGCTTAGAACAAGGGACGCCTGAGTGGCTCAGTGGTTGAACATCTGCTTGTGGCACAAGTCGTGATCCTGGGATCGAGTCCTGCATTAGTCTCTCTGCCTATGTTTCTGCCTCTCTCTGTGTTTCTCATGAATAAATAAATAAAATCTTAAAAAAAAGAAGCCACCCCAAAACTTAGTGGCTTAAAACAATCATCTTTTATTTTCTCATGCAACTTTATGGGTCGACTGAACCCATTTAGACTACTCTAGCTTGAGATCTCTCCTACAGTTCGAGTCAGACAGTGGCTGGCACTGGAACCATATGATGCTTTAACTGGGCTGGACATGGGACATGGCTCACTCAAACAGCTGGCAGTCAATGCTGGATGTTCAGCTGGGGCTGTGGAGACCACAGTACCCATAGGGGGCCTCTCATGCAACTATTCTCCTCACAGAATGGTGGTTAGTTTCCAAGGAGAGTCCTGAAAGAGAGTGTCCCATGAGCAAGCATCCTGAGAAGCCCAGGAAGAAGCCATGAAGCCTGTTATGGCCCAGCCTCAGAGGTTCCAAAATGTCAGCTCCTCCCCACTTCTCAAGGAAGCAAGTCACTCAGCCCAACCCAGATCCAAGAGGAGGGGAGTTAGATTCCACCTCTTGATGTGAAGAGCAGCATGTACCTATGGGGAGGAAAGGAATTAAGGGTGGCCATCCTTGGAGACCATCACAGAAAGAGACAAATGCAGGAAATAAATGTAGGCATAAAAAGCAATAGGCACTATCCGTTAGTCTCTTTTCCTCAATAAGGGCCCCATTAAAAGGAGGTGGACTTTATAAGCTCGTGCTCTTCTTTCCCAGTTCCCTCCCACAGACATAACTGTTCCCATGTAGAATAAGAATGAGAGGGTTCCTGGACGCGAGGTGCCCACTGATTGGAGTACCGGGTAATTTAAAGCCAGGTCCGATTTGATACTATGTACTATCACTGGCAGGTCCTCAAGTGTCCTTGATGTTTTCATCCTCTTTCTCTCCCTTTTCCTGCTTCAAGCACGTGGCTGCTTCTCCTGACAGCAGTGAGATAAGACTGTACACAAACGATGAATAAAAATAAAAGCCAAACCTAACAGTTCTTCTGTCTCCCCCACCCCCACCCCTGCCAAGTAAGTTTCTGATTTATTTTTTTAATAAATTAAACGTTTTTAGAACAGGTTCAGATTTACAAAATTCTTACAAAGATTTCACAGGCTGTTCTCGTATATCCCACATTTTGTTTTCCTTATTCTGAACATCCTTTATTAGCGGGGTACATTATTACAATTCATGAATCAACACTGATATATTATTATTAACTGGAATTCATATCTTACTGAAATTGCCTCAGTTTCTCCCTGCTGTCCTTTCCTTGCTCCAGGAGCCCACGCCTGTGACCACACACACATTAAGTTGTTTTTTTCTCCTTTTTTGCTTGTTTGTTTGTTTTGTCTCTTTATGTTCCTCTTGGTTGTGGCCATTTCTCAGACTTCTTCTTGACATTTGGGAATTAGTGGGCAGGTATTTGTAGAATGCCCCTCAATCAGGAGTTGTCTCTTGTATTTCTCGAAGTTAGACTAGTATGATGCATTTAGGGGTTGTTTTATTTTTCATCTTTCTGGCTTGATCTCTTCTTTCTCAGTAGTCTCAATCATAATAATGGTTTCAATATGTCTCGTATTTGGAAAGAAAAGAAGGCTATGAGAGGGTAATATTCTGATTTTTCTTAATCTGGAATCTGACTTGGAGGGTCTAAACCTGTGGAATCAATTATCGGCTGGAAGCACCGAATTTGAAACATGTTGGACTCTCAGGAACAAGGATCATGATATCAAACATAAATTTCTGTAGGTAAATACATGAATATGCACCATTGTCTCAAAGTGAAATCACTTAACTTTTTCTCTGGGACTTAAAAAGCCCTGACAATTCAGTCAAAATACCTGCTCAGAACCTAACCATATTGTGTGTATTTTCAACCTTACCAAACAGCAGTCCTTAAAATCTGTCATTTTTCCCTGAATGGAACAATTTTGGCTTCCCACTTGTGTAAGTAAATTTCATGACAACCTCTCTAGGAAAATTCACAGAATGAAGAGGAGTGGTTTGCTCTGGCAGATAAACAGCTTCTCCACTCAACATTTCGTCAATGTGTTGTTTTATTTCTCTCCTTACAGTTTCCTTTCTCCATACGGAGGGAACATATTTTCACGCAAACAGAAATATGTTCATATCAATATTTGGTTGAGATTTTGTCACAATGTTCCCCCTTGGCATCTATTTAACTACTGTTAAATAACAGACTTTCCATATTTACAGTGTCAACAAATGCTCAGGGAATTTTTATTTATTTTCTGCAGCCTGTAACAAAATGGTTTCTATTACATTGAACTCCAGTGGGGAATACTGTGGAAGGCTCTCCTCCGTCTCTCTCTCTCTCTCTCCTGCTCCATCTCCCCTCCTCAACACACACACTACTTTGTCAATAAAATATGGAAATGGAAAAATATGCCAGTACTAGTAATAGTCATAATGGTTTTAAAACCCAGCCCAGGTATGAGATTTGTGAGGAATCTTACTTACTGAGGGAATTATGTTGGTTGATGTGTTGCCACCAACTCTCATTCTGGGTAACTTTCTCCCTAGCCCTCTCTGGATTTCATTTCCTATATTGGATTTAGGAAATTATATTAGATGATTCCTGATTACTTTCCCAATACTAAAACTCCATGACATTTTGTTCTTTTATTCCTAAACCTCCCACTATAGCAGTGGTGTGCTAGTAAAGCAACTCCTATGGAAGACAACCCCTGACTTGCAGCACTTGCTACTTTCTGTTAGGTACATATCCCCATCATCACCAATTTCAAGCTACTAACATTTTAGCAACCAGCTTTCAAAACAACAACGACAACCAGCTTTCAAATTTTCTATATATTTAGAAATCAGTTTTTTTAAAAGATTTTATTTATTTATTTATTTATTTATTTATTTATTTATTTATTTATTCATGAGAGACACAGAAAGAGAGAGGCAGAGACATAGGCAGAGGAGGAAGCAGACTCCATGCAGGGAGCCTAATGTGGGACTCGATCCCAGAACTCGAGGATCACGTCCTGAGCCGAAGGCAGATGCTCAACTGCTGAGCCACCCAGGCATCCCTAGAAATCAGTTCTAATGGGGTGCTGTGAGTTTGCTCCAGCATACCAATCAAGCAGCCAGTAATAAGGATTAGGATTAAATTTTAATGAGGATTGAAGTTGTTTTGGAAAAAAAGATACCTATATACTTTCTGATTCAACTAACACAATTCTGAGAGTGAAAATACTGTATGTATGCTGGAGAACCCCTTTCTTTCTATTTTCACTGCCTCTGTCTTATTTGAGCTACCCGAATCCAGATTTTTGCAAGTCACCATAACCACCTGAATTAGTTTTGATTACCCAAGAAGCAGAGCCTTAGAGAAGGATTCAAATTCAGGTTGTTTATCTGGGAAAAGATAAGAACTTGGATATGGGAGAGGAGGAGTAAGAGTCTATATTCATCATGTCTTTTATATTCTGTATTCTGATGCTTTGACATCTAGAGACTTGGGGAGAATGGGAGGTCGGAAGGGACTACCCCTCACACCTCCCAGAGTTGACCATTTCCTAGAAATAGTTTAAAAATTGCTCATGAGAGAGTTTCAAATATTAGCCAGTCAATCCAGAGCCCACATCCTAACCACCTCTGTTACTGGACTTTCATACTCCAGGCCATTAATCACCTGCCCTAGTCACCCAGGACCAGGTATCAGACAACTAGGAACAACCCCTATGCCTTAGAGCCTGCTGAAATTATTCCAACTAGCCAATGCTAAACCCACTTATCCTGCCCCTTCTGTTCCTTCTCGAGGAACCACAATAAGGGTTCTTTCCTAGTTTCCCCTCTCCTTCTGCCTCCTGACCAACCTCACTCTTTTCCCCTTACCCCACTAAACCCCTGTGGCAGGGAGTTCCCCCTCCTCTTGGGAGCTATGAGTAACAAACTACCTTTCCAATGGCAATCATTACCTGATCTGACTGGTCTGTTAATACACTATATTTTAAAACAGTTGAAAGCAAGGTGGTCATTAAAGCATATGTTATCAAGCCAGCTACAAACTGTAGGCTGCTGGAGCCTAATCTCACTTAGAGCCAAAGTGGAACACACACCTCAAGGTTGTCTCTTGAGGAACAAGGAAATTGGGCTATTTACACACCAAATCCTGTCTCTTCTAGTGACAGAACTGGCTCCAAAGACAAGAGACAAAGACAATCAGGTGCTGAAGTGGTGTGGATACAGTGATATGAGTAGTGCACTGATAATGTTGCTGCCCTACTGACCAGAGCTCCCTTCAGCCCCCTAAACTTTGACATCCTCTTTGGGTCACCAAAAACATCAGGGATATCACCTGGAGTTGACTCAAATTTGGGGGCCTATAAATTCCGAAATGTGTCTCCCCTTCAACCAATTGCAAAAATCCATGGTGACCCAGGTTTTCCTAATTTGAATCTTTCCTTTTCCAGTGGTGAATCAAATGGTCAAAACCCTGGCAATCCTCTAGAACCATCACCTACAGCCAACACATTGATTGAACATCTTCATAGACTGTTCTATTTTCTCAACAATCCTGAAACTTTCTCTACTACATAGCTTCTTAAATTAAGCCTGTACAAAAGTTTGTGAGTACCTGCCATGCATTTGCAGGCCACCGAGTACCTCAGGAATCATCTTGGGCCGTTCTCCCCCTAGCTTCTGTAACAACCCTCCCTCCATGATTGCCAGGCGTCCCAATTTCCCTTGAGTCCCTACCTCTGTCCCTCTCTCTGTCCTTTGAGCAATCTAATTTCTAAATGTTTACTGCCATCTGAACAGGCAGTCCTGAAGGATATTGTAGTTCCCAGAAATTATCTCTCAGTCTGTTATACTGTCTCATGTCCCCTGCATTAAATATTTGCTAGATGAATGAATCTACCCACAGCAATGAAGGGCAGCAGATGATATATTTATCCTGACTCTTCATTGCCCTTCCAATGCTATGCAGCACCCACTCCTCCTCTATGCCATCAACTTTATTCCTTTCCCATACCAATGTCTACTCATTTCTCCACATAACCATAAAGACTTAGCACAGTCTTCCTCCCCCCACCCCCCAAGTTCTGGCTGGAAACAAGATAAGTTACTGATGTAGATTGTCTGCAAAGATGGCTACCAACTATTCTTTTCATCCATAAAAGCACACTGCTTCTCCCATCAACTGAGGGAGTCCAATAGCCCTCCTCTTGAATCTCAGTTTGGCCCTGTGATTTGCCTTGACTAATAGAATACAGGTGATGTTCTGTGAGTTCTAGAGCCTCAGCCCCAAGAGGTCATGTAGCTTCCATTTTCCCTTTCTTGGGGTCCAACCACCACGTGAAGAAGCTTGAGCTAGATTCATAATAAATGGGAAGTATTGATATAGAGAGAGAAGGAGGAAGGGTAGTGCAGGCAGCCCTCAGCCATTCTAGCCATTCTAGAAACAGACAAGTTTCCAGACATGTGGGTGAACATCTTGGATATTCCCGGGATGATTTGCGGCCACATGAGGATTCTAGTTGCACCTCTCAGAGCAGAAGAACTGCTCAGTTAACTCAATCAACCCACAGAATTATGAGAAATCATAAAACTTATTTTTAAGCCACTGAATTTTGGAGTTCTTTATCATACAGTAATAGATAACAGGTTTTTTTTTTTTAGTTTTCTTTCTTTCTTTCTTTCTTTTTTCTTTCTTTCTTTTTTTCTTTGAAAAAGAAAACGGCAGCCTGCTTTTATTGATGCACGCATCGACGGACCTGCGATTGGAAGGGGCGGCGATGGTAACACAACACTCGTGGTTAACCCAACGGAAACATGAGGGCAGGAGATGGCTTTGCAGGAACAGGATGCCTTCATAAGTCAGGGAAACGGAACGCCAGCTGACTGCCCTCTCATTTCAGGTTCTTCACAAACTCCTCTCCCTTCTTGATGGAGGCCTTCAGCCTGGGGATGGCTTCTGCTATCATCTTCTCTCCAAAAGGGGACACCTTGCCAATGCCTAGATTCTTCTTGATGCCCTTTTCCCCCAGCAGTAACGATGTGGAGAAACAGGCACAGCCTGCTTCCTGGGATTTAACAAAGAACATTGGACAACTGCTTCCTTCCCGTTCATTGCATCCACAAGGGAGGAGCCAAGCCCGGCTGCAGCGCACGCGTGGACAGGGGTGCAGAGCCTGCCCAGCTCTGGCCTTCACCACCTCAGGCCGGCCTCCTGGACCCGCCCGGAGACGGCTGCCAGCGGGTCCTGGGGAAGGTCCACCTTGGGGGTGCACTGGGAGATCGGGGGGCGGGGGGTGATGGTCTTCCCGGCAAGGCCCCCGACAACAGGGTTGACTCCCACGGGATCCACACACTTCAGTTCTGCAGTGAAAGTGGTGGCCCGCGGGAAGGAAGCAGTTGTCTAATGTTCCTTTGTTAAATCCCAGGAAGCAGGCTGTGCCTATTTCTCCATACCGTTGCTGCTGGGGGAAAAGGGCATCGAGAAGAATCTAGGCATTGGCAAGGTGTCCCCTTTTGGAGAGAAGATGATAGCAGAAGCCATCCCCGGGCTGAAGGCCTCCATCAAGAAGGGAGAGGAGTTTGTGAAGAACCTGAAATGAGAGGGCAGCCAGCTAGCAGTCCGTTTCCCTGACTTATGAAGGCATCCTGTCCCTGCAAAGCCATCTCCTGCGCTCACGTTTCCGTTGCGTTAACCACGAGTGTCATGTTAACACACCGCCCCTTCCAATCGCAGGTCCGCCGATGCGTGCATCAATAAAAGCAGGCTGCCGTTTTCTTTAAAAAGAAGAAGAAGGAGGAGGAGGAGGAGGAGGAGGAGGAGGAGGAGGAGAAGGAGAAAGAAGGAGAAGGAGAAGGAGAAGGAGAAGGAGAAGGAGAGAAAGAAAGAAAGAAAGAAAGAAAGAAAGAAAGAAAGAAAGAAAGGAAGGAAGAAGAGGTGGCCCTGACGATGCCCAAGGTCGTCACCCCAGATTCTATTGGGGTCGTAAGCTCCGTGTTTCTTGAAAACGTCGGTTGCAATTGGGACGGTGGAGTTGACCGGATTTGAAATGACGCAGATCATGGCCTCGGGGCGGTGCTGGGCGCAGGCAGCGGCCAGGGGGGCCCCAGTTGAGGCACTGGTGTTGACCAGGTCATCCCGTGTCCTGCCTGGTTTTCTCGGGACTCCTGCGGGAACTCCCGCCACGTCGCAGCCTCGAGGCAACCCGGCAGCTGCTCAGGTCCCAGGTGGCCTCTCACGGTGGCTCTGGTCGGGATGTGGCCGGACCTGCAGCCCCTCCGGCGTATGAGCAATACGTAGAGGGCCAGGCGGCTCACTAAGGGCTGGTCTGGGGGAGAAGCGCAAGGGCTGCCCAGTTCCTCCCGAAGCCCCACGCACGGCGACCTGAGCCTGAGCCTCGCTCTGGCCAGGGTGCTGAAGCTGCGGCGGGGTGCGCGGGGCGGGGTGCGCGGGGCGGGGAGCCAACAGCCCGCGCAGGAGCCCCGGCTGGCAGGTGACACCAGCGACCTCCGCACTGCACAGGGCCTCCCCTTTAGTTCCCTTTCCTAACTCCCACCTACACCCATCATTTATTTGACTTACAGAAAATAAATCCAGTTACTGAAAAAGGAATAATTGACAATAACAGAGCTCTGTTAATAGAGTCCCGTAATTTCATTACCAAGCACCGCTTTAAAAAAAAAAATTCACCAGTGCCAGCAGTAGCCAAAAATGGAGACCTCTCAAAAGCTCATTAACAATAGAATGGATAATAGGGGGAGCCTGGGTGGCTCAGTCGGTTGGGTGTCTGCCTTTGGCTCAGGTCATCGTCTCAGGATCCTGGGATCAAGCCCTCCATTGGGTTCCCTGCTAATTGAGGAGTCTGCTTCTCCCTCTGCTCCTTCCCTCCACTAGTGCATGCTCACTCTCTTTCTCTCTCTCTCTCAAATAAATAAATTTTATTTAAAATAATTTTAAAATCCCAATAGAGTGGATAATAAATGGTGGTATATTTGAATAATGGTATAATTGAATAATACAGCAGTGAGGACTGACTACATAAACATGAGTGAATTTCACAAAGATACTTTGAGTGCATGAAGCCAAACAGAGAAGAGTATATAGCATATTATTTAACTCATCTGAGTACAAAAACCAGGCAATTCTAGGCTACCTAAAAGAAGTTATAACTTACCTCTTTAGAGGAAGTAGGGCTTAGAAGGAAGTGTGAGGGTAACTTTCAGGATGATAGCAAATTCTGCTTCTTGATCTTGGCACTGGCTGCACAAATGTGTTCAGTTTGTGAAAATTCATTAACCATAGACTTTTGATATATATTTTTACATTAATAAAAGGTTTTAAAATATTAGAAGATTTCTAAAAAATCCACAGAAACAGCTTATAAATACTGGAAAAGCTTTGTAAGTTTGTTATATTTCAGGTATCAAAATTCTGTTTCTAAATATTGTGTGTATTTTTTATTGTTTGTTCATTTTTTAGTGATCTCTATACCCTACATGGGGCTCGAATTCACAACCACGAGATCAAGCAGTCACATGTTCTCCCAACTGAGCCAGCAAGATTCCCCCTATTGTGATTTTATGATAACATCTCAGCTGTCATGTGGAGGAGCTTTTTTGATGTTCCACATCCCTAAAAGTTGAGGCACACATAGCATTTGTTAGGAGATAAACATTTTTTTCATTTTTTACATTTTTAAAAATGACCTTCCATTCCAAATGAGAAACCTACTTGAAACAATAAAGCCTGGAAAATGAAAAAAAAAAAAAAAAGTCTCTCTTCCTTTGGACAGCATAGTCTAGATACTCCCTCAGTACAGAAACTTCACTGGCTCCCAATACATTGTCATCTGAATTCAGACCCCAAGGTGAGCTCAAGGGAACCACGGAAATAAGAGATACGTAGAGATTCATTACACACTCCCAGGGAGGAACTGGTAGACATGCATAATTCACCCCAGTATTTATCGCCTTGAATGTGTTAAGAATGCTGCAAGCACTAAGCATACAATGATGGGCCAGACAGACACCATTCCCAGCCCCACATGGAATATTTATCTTTTGTTTTACTCATCCATTCAATTAACATGTCCATTTTGACAAAGATGGTTGTACAACAATATCCATGTCCTCTTCTTTTGGCACACAGCTAGACCACATTTTTCTGCCTCCCTTACACTTGGATTTGACCTTGTAACTGAATTTGGTTGAAGCAGAATGTGGAATAGAAGTAGAATGTGTGCCAATTCCAGGCTTGAGCAGAAACACACACCCTTCTGTGAGCACTCTCCCACATGCTCTTTCCTCCTTCCCACTAACTAGGATGGAGATGGCCCCTAGAAAAACCCTAGAAGTTACACGGAATTGTCAGTGACAGAGATTTTGCCACACTGGGTCCCTGATTGCTTGGAAAAAAAACATCAGTGGAGTGTTCCATGAATGAGAAATAAACTTCTATGGGGGCATTCTTTATTATAACACTTACCATTAAAAATTAATATATCAGTGTTTCCATTTGATCCAAAAGTCATATCATCTTTTATCTACTGAAAGGACTTGCAATGGAGAGGTGTTCTGCATATAGAAGATAATCCGTTTTCAATTAATGAAACCAATATGCAGAAAAGGAGGTTACTTGGTATGTTGATTTGAATTCCCCAGAATTTGACTCTGAGACACAAGATTCAAGTGCAAGTAGTCCATCTGGGAACGGACATTGAGAAACCCCAGTAAGACAGTAGGAAAGTGAGATGGAAAGGAATGCAGTCAATAAATGGTGCATGGCCAATACTACAACGTCCACTGTGGGACACTAGATTTCATTCCCGATAGGGAACCCTGGGACACAAAAGCAAACCCTGGTTTTATCCCAACTGGAGGGCAAAGGATCTGGAATAGGTACCCACCAAGTTCTCATCGGACATCAATTGAGAGACTTAACTCTGAAACTTCCAGCCTATCCTTTGCACCAGCAACCATGCTCACATGGCCAGGGTGGGGGGAGATTAAAACTCAAAGGCAAAAGTACATATTTGCAGTAAACAGCCTCATAAGTGTAGAGAGCAGAGATGAATTCCAAGGAATACAGCAAGGCACTGATATTTGACCTTGGAGAACCCCAAACAAGGAGCCATAGTCTAAGAATCCTGTTGGAACAAGATCAATAGATTGGTAATTAATGGGTCCATAGTAGGAACCAATTCTTGATTCTCTGCCAGATCAATCACATCCTGTCTCTAGTTTTTCTCTGGTCTAGACAAATCATCCTACATTCTACCCCAAGAATACCAGGCTGCTTTGCCTGGTGCCTTTTTAAATCTCATAAATTTCCTGCCCAGACTTCCTTGCTAATTCAAGTCTTAGTTTCCCTTGTAGGCTCACTTCCAAATGTGCTTTCTCAGAGACCCTTTCCCTGGCTCCTCAAGTCCTCAGATAACATTTTCTTTGCCTCCTGCGAACTCATAGTCCCTAATTGGAGCACTTCTCATTATATACACCATTATATATACTACCCTCTGCTATCTCTACTTCTGCTATCTCTACCACAATACTTGAGCTGGTTCCTTAACTCGTGTGAAGCTGCTTAACTCTGCAGAGCTGTACGTATCTGATCTCCCCAGTGACTTTGCAAATGGTAAGGACCATTTGCTATACTTTTCCATATTCACACTTAGCACTGTGTACAGCCATAAGTAGATAATTGGCAAATTATTACAGAAGAAATAAAGAAACTGGGGGAAGGGGTTGTAAAAAGAGGAGGGGAGAAAAGAAGATGGAATTGGAGGAGGGAAGGAGAGGAGCAAAAGTGGAATGTGCTTCTAGGATGAATATTTTCTGCAGATAGCAGACAAATAATTGAATAAAAAGCTTTGATTCATTTACATATATACACATCACCATATATTTAGTTATGCTAGAGCACAATTCTCAAGTTATTTTACATGAAATATTTCTGAATTTTCTTTTTTACTTTTCTTATTAGATACTATTATGAAATTCCACAATATTCAGCTTTTGAATAACCTCACTTTTTTGAACATGATATGTTCATACTATTAATTCAATAGGTAGATAGACAGATTTATCTATTTCTTTTTATAAGTATTTATATATCTACGTAACCAGATATGGACACTAATATGTTGTTTGATGAATAACATTGAAGATGAATGATTCCACACAGAAAAATGGAAGTACATGCACTACTTGTATATAGCATATGGGTCATAAATTAACACAGTTGATACAAAGGTAAAAAATATGTTGTGTCTCAAAAACAGAAAATCTTTACCTTCGATGAGATGCTCAAGGATTTAACTTATTGACACAGTACAATTTAAAAACAAAAAACAAAAAGCAAAAACAGGGCACCTGGCTGATGACTCTTGATCCTGGATATTGGGGTCATGAGTTCAAGCTCCATGTTGAGCTTAGAGATTACACTAAAAACAAAACAAAACAAAACAAAACAAAACCACCCCAGAATACAATTAAAGAATATACATAGTATCTAGAACTATCTTGTTGGAGACTACCTAAAATGTCAGATGTCAGATACAATTAAGGATATAATATATCTTAACTCTCTGGAAACAAAAGCATGCATTACAGTGTGTAATCATATCACTTGATGAGAGTCTACAGTTTAAGAAATGCATCATGTATAAAAGGGTGGGGCCAGTGAGTTATCTCCATGAGTCCTTTAAAATAGAGCATTGAGGGGCACCTGGATGGCTTACTCAGTTAAGTGTCGGACTCTTGGTTTTGGCTCAGGGTGGTGGGATCGAGCCCCATGTCAGGCTCCATGCTGAGTGTGGAATCTGCTTAGGATGCTCTTTACCTCTACCCCTTTCCCCAACATGTTTTCTCTTTCTCAAATAAATAAATCTATAAATAAATAAATAAGTAAATAAAATAGAGAAAAAAGCTGGCTACTTTCTACATAAGTTATTATATTCCTTTGGTTGCAAATAATAGAAACCGTATGAGCTTGAGTGAAAAAAGGAATTTATTACTAAAACCACAGATGACAACCCTTACTCTTAAAGTCAGAGAAGAGGGTTTTTGAGCAGCGCTTCTCAATAGGTGGTTCACAGCCTGTTGTCAGTCCAGAAACTATGAGTTACACTCATGCAGCAAGGGAAATATAGAGAGTAAGCCTAAGTATTCAGAAACTTTCATGACTTGACATTGCCACAACATCTATGCACTTGACTGAATTTTACAAAATTATTGGTCCACAATATTACATATTATTTCTAAAATCATTATAAATATTAAAGAAACAGACCTTCACCAAATATAGTTTGAGATGCATTGTTCTACACGACACTGTCTGGTGCTTCTCTGCCATACATCTCCTCATGGGGCAAGGAGTCTGTGGGCCAGGGGATGTTGATTCAAAGCTTTTAAGGTCATGCTGCAAGTGCCAGGACTCCAGAGATCTCTGTCCAAATGCACACGATGAAAGACAAACATAAAAAAGCTATTCCAAGCCGGCTCAAAAATAGGATTAGGTCTTTACACTGAGTTACCTATCTGGACCATGCTTCCTCCTCTGTCTCCACCTCATACTTTGAAAATAATATAGAATATATTAGAATGAAGGGTGCCTGGGTGGCTCAGTCGGTTGAGTGGCCAACTCTTGATTTTCGGCTCCGGTCATGGTCTCAGGGACTTGAAATGGAGCTCTATGTCAAGCTCCTGCTGAGTGCAGAGTCTGCTCAGGATTCTCTCTCCCTTTCCTTCTGCTCCTCTCCCCATTCACATGCACACACACACACACTCTCTCTCTCTCTTTGTAAAATAAATAAATATTTTTAATAATAAAAAATAAAAAATAAGCATAGAATGGGAAGCAAAAAAGAATGATAATCAGAAAAAGAAAGGAGGCATAATGAGAAGCTTTGAAGACGTGGAAGCAGAATTGATGTCACCATGAGAAAAGCAAAGTCTTTTCCCACCCACCCAAAGTTGGTCAAACAATGAAACAGAGACCCTTCCACAAAGAGTCATTTTCTGATATTGCGGTGGTTCCAGTTCAGCTCTTGCCTGCTTGAGGGAATGCTTGGTGCCCACCAGGTCTGCTTTCAAGTTCCTGAAGGTCACAACTGTGTATGCAGCCACTGGTGTCCATGACTCCCTGTCCTCCCCTAGGTTGCAGCCAGTTTAGAGCCTCGTTAACAATACCCTGTCTCTAGCTGCTCTTTTCTACCTGTAGATCTGGACTCACCCAGCCCTGAGCTATAGAAGCGATGCAATGTAACTGCCAATAAACCCAAACACACCTAAGTGCACAAAGTACTCACTTTCTTGACCCCAATTGGAGGAAGCCAAGAAGAGAGAATCTGAGCCTTTGCAGTCCAGTACCTCCTCATGGGATTGGAGAAAGAAAACATCTTTTGGTTTACTTATTTATTTTTTTGTATAGTAGTTCTGCCAAATTCAATCATTCTGATGACCCTGGTATCACCTCACCTTATCTCCAAAGAGAATCTTGTCCCATCTCCCTGGCTAGCCTGTCAATTGATTCTTTTATTGTTTATTCAGTGAATCCTGCAAACGTCTCCCATACAGGATTTAAGGAGAAAGAAAACACAGTCATTACTGTAGTTCTAAGCAGCTGGAGGAGGGATTGGGGCCTGGGTGCATGCTCACCATGTGAAAGAGAAGCTGGAACACTTCTTCCATCATGTGGAAAAGATAAACAGGCAAGTCACTTTAAGGGCGGTGGGGTAGGGAGTATGACTGCCATGAGCAAGATGCTAATCCAAAAAGCTCCATAAGTCATGGTTCCTTAAGGCAACAGACCTGAAGTCATTCAAAAGAAACCAAAGCAACATGGATCAAACCCCTGGCGTGCTACCGGCTGAAGCAGTCACCAAGAGAGGACTACATGGCTGAAGTAGAAGTCCTAGGTTGGCTGGAGCAGAAAGAGGTAAGGCACCCTGAACAGTGGGCTGTTCCAGAGCTTCATAGACTGGACAAGAAATAAGAGATAGGCTGTTGCCCTCATCACAGAATTGACTTTTCCACCAGCTACATTTTATGCTCATCTCCCGAGGTGAACTTTTGCTAAGAAGTCATGCTTTTCTGTTCAAAACAAGGTCGAGAGAAGGGCTTCTGCAGGAACAGCAGTGGGGGCTGATCAACATTCCCTGAGTGGAGAAAAATATCTGGCAGGGTCACAAACAATGAAAAAGGGAAAATGTTCTAAGAGACAGTGAGAGAGGTAAAAGTTCAATGATATCCTTTGAGTAGGTTTATGATGCAAAGAACAGACAGCAAGCAAGAGTTATAGTCTGCTGAGTGGGTTTTGTGTGGAGGGTGAAGGCTCCACAGGGAAGAATGATGAGCATCACCCCATGCGGAGGGCTGTGTGCCATCGTACAAGGAGAAAAGAAAAGGATAATAAGGAGAAGGGCAGAAATTCAGTTCTGCAATCTTGGGAAACCTGGAGGAAAAAAGCATTCAAAAGGCATTATTACCATTCTAAGAGGGCTAAGCACAATCAGATCCTTTCTGACTTATGGCCAAGAGGGGAATCATCTTCATATGCTCTTCCTTCACCAGAAGTCCTTTTTCTTTGAAAACATATACACACTTCCCTGGTGCCCTCCCTTACTTCCTCCACTGTTCCTCCTCAGCCCACCCATGGCCTCCATCCAGGTCCCTGCAATAACAGAAGGAAGAAGAGACTTCAGGAGACAGCCCAGCTCTTTGATCTTCCAGAGACAGCACTGAGCCCCACCCTGCTGGGTGCCCAGCACCTCTTCCTGCTCATTCAGAAAGCTTCATTGATCTTTAACTACTCCTTCCCTGTGAGAAAAATAGAGTGAATGTCTTGCCATCACTTCCTAGATGTCAAAGCCAAAACCCTGAGAAATTAAGCAATTTGATGTAAACATAATACATCAGTGACTCTCAAGAAATGCTGAACAGCCGACATTTCAAATCCCAATGTATTACCCTCCTACAGAACCATCTTTCCATAAAGAAGGGTTCAATGTCTCAGAGGAAAAAAAAAAAAAAAACCAACCCTGCTAATTCATACAGGATGGTGGAGGGAAGTAAGGACTTTAACGCTAACTTGAAAGGAGGAAATCATAAATACATTATCTCAAAGGGGAAGAAATAATGGCAAAAATGACCTGTTTGGAAAAAGAAAGGACTGGCATATGGGATTTTTCTAACAAAATAAAATATTCGGTGTCTTGATTAGATAAGATTTTGAAAGCATCGAAGTATGCATAGCACTCTGGGGCAGGGGGAAATAAATTAGGAGATAGGGAGGCTCTAAGTGTTTATCTAAGTTTACTCAGTGCACAATTACTACCCGGAAATATCTGTGTTTATTCCTTGATATTCTCCCTTTTCCGAAAACAATGTAAGGCAACTTGCAAAGAAGTATACAACACATTAAGATAAAATAAAATTAAAACACATGAAAAAAAAAAATGAAACCAGGGATAAAAGCAGGATGGCAAGGCAGAGAAAGAGGAAAGGTTAAGTATCCTAAATACTGGCCGTGCAAGGGAGCATTAGAGAGTGGCTAAGAGCATTTTGCTGTCAGACAACTAAGTCTATACTTCTGCCCTACTAGTCTTCTGTGACCTTGAACAAGTCCACTTACCAAGTCTCAGTTTCCTCCTCAAGAAAATGGAAATTGAAAAGAGCATTTACTTCATAGTTCTGTTATGAGGAATACCTGAGAACATTTTCCCCAAGGCATTTATCACACTGTTTATCAAACAGCCCTTGGAAAAGAAGGCCTTCTCTTGTAACCTCTCCCATTCTAAAAGAAGCCCCTCCACAGGATCTCAGCTTTCTAGCAGCCACCAAGATGATAGGATTTCCAGGAGACACTGCAAATTAAAATAAATCCATTGGTCAGGAAAGTATAAAAGTTTTTCCCAAATCTGCATCCCCCAAAGAACTTTCTGGGATGCCTGGGTGGCTCAGTGGTTGAGCGCTTACTTTCGGCCTAGGGTGTGATTCTGGGATCCTGGGATCGAGTCCTGCATCAGGTTCCGTGCATGGAGCCTGCTTCTCCCTCTGCCTGTGTCTCTGCCTCTCTGTGTCTCTCATGAATAAATAAATAAAAATTTAAAAAGACAAAGAACTTTCTCCTGTGGACCTCGACAAAGAAACACAATAAATCATTTTTTAAAAGATTTTATTTATTTATTTATTCATGAAAGACAGAGAGAGAGAGGCAGAGACATAGGCAAAGGGAGAAGCAGGCTCCATGCAAGGAGCCTGATGCAGGACTTGATCCCATGACTCCAGGATCATGCCCTAGGCGGAAGGCAAGAACTCAACTGCTGAGCCACCCCGGCATCCCAAAACACAATAAATTAAATGATCCTAGAGTAAACACAATAATGAACTTCAGAGGTGGAGTTTTTTAAAATCTCACTCCTTTTTATGGGCTCCAGCTTTATGCTGAAGCACAGGTAAAACCAGGCAGTCCTTCAGAGGCTCCAATGTATGTGACTCAGCTAGCAGGTTCTCCAGAGATCATTTTTATACTGGGGACAGATTTTAGAGTTTCAGAAAGATTCCTTTCTTGTTTTGTTCTGTTCTGTTTTGTTTTATTCTGTACTCTAATCTTTTTTTTTTTTTAAGATTTTATTTATTTATTCATGAGAGACAGAAAGAGAGAGGCAGAGACACAGGCAGAGGGAGAAGCAGACTCCACGCAGGGAGTCCAATGCAAGACTCGATCCGGGGCTCCAGGATCATGCCCTGGGCCAAAGACAGGTGCTAAACCGCTGAGCCATCCAGGGATCCCCTGTACTCTGATCTATGCTTGGATTTCTGGATATCTCTGAACCCACTATTATCAGATGCAAAATCTCGTGGGAAGAGGACAAAAATACATGTGTTTCTCAGAGTGATAATCCATAGCTTTCATCAGATTCTCAATGGAGTCTGTGACCCCATACACCAAGACCCAATTTCTCAGAGGAATGGATAGAATATATACACTATCAGTAGAAATATTTCATTTAGTCTGGTCAACCTCATCTGGATATAAAAAGCTATGGAATAAAAGCACTAGATAGTTTCAACTGGGAATCCAAAGGCTCACTATACTTAGCAAAACTGAGAAAATGTATTAAATAAATAGATAAATAAGCTAATAAAAAGTGGTTAACCAAGGCAGAAAATGGAAAACTTACAAAGTCACAAAAATACAATTTGGCAAATGCTGAAGCCATGTTTACTATAGTGGAGTAGTATTTAAAAAAAAGTACTTAAGGGGCACCCAGGTGGCTCAGTGGTTTAGCATCTGCCTTTGGCTCAGGTCATGATCCAGAGCTCCTGGGGCTCAGGACCTGATCCTGGATCCCAGGATCAAGTCTCACATTGGGCTCCCTGCATGGAGCCTGCTTCTCCCTCTGCCTATGTCCCTGCCTCTTTCTCTATGTCTCTCATGAATAAATAAATAAAATCTTTTAAAAACATACTTCAGTTGGCTCTTATATGTTACAAATAATTCTAGCATTGCTAATAAGCTTTCAAAAATCCTGAGGATTCCCAACCAGTAGCAAAGACATGTAGTATGTCTCTTATATATCCTTATGTCCCTTCCCACTTCCTTCAGGTCATAAAGGAATCATTTTCACAATAAAGCCTTTCCTCACCTAAAACAGCTACCTTCCCATCTGACATTTTGTAGCCATCTTAATTTTTTCCTGACACTTTATTATTTTCTAATATCCTTTGTATTTTGTTTCATTTTGTTTATTGTCTCTTTCCCAACTAGGGTAAATTCCATGAAAGCAGAAATTTGTTTATATTGACATTGTCAGTGATGACTAAAAAACTGGTAACAACTTAAATTTCTATCAAAAGAATAGAATAAATGATAGAATGTCTGTAATTGTAAACTATTTGGAAATATTGGAATTATTTCCATATTGGAAAATACTTCACAGCTAAAAAGATTAAATTAGATTGAGATTACCAGCATAAAACACTGTTTAAGAATCAATGTGAAATGGAAAAAAGGTAACTAGGAGAAAAATATAGACAGTACGATGCAACTTACATTTTTTTAAAGATTGATTGATTTGAGAGAGAAAGTGAGAGAGCAAAAGCAAAGGGAGGGGCAGAGGGAGAGAGAGAAGCAGGCTCCCCACTGAGCAGAGAGCCCCATGTGGGGCTTGATCCCAGCACCCTGGGATCATGACCTGAGCCAAAGGCAGACGTTTAACCAACTGAGCCACCTAGGCTCACCCACAAATTACTTTAAAAACAAAAACACTATAACTCTGTATTTTTCTACAGGTCATATATATGTATATAAATGCATAGAGAAGAAAAAAAACCTAGAGAAAGAAATTAGAGTCATAACATAACTTCCAAAGTATTTATATCAAGATAGGGGATTTTGATGTGGGATTTCTTTTTTTTTTTTTTTTAAGATTTTATTTATTTATTCATGACAGACACAGGGAGAGAGAGGCAGAGACACAGGCAGAGGGAGAAGCAGGCTCCATGCAGGGAACCCCATGTGGGACTTGATCCTGGGTCTCCAGGATCACGCTCTGGGCGGAAGGGGGCACTAAACCACTGAGCCACCTGGGCTGCCCTGATGCAGGATTTCAATGTGGGGTAAAGAACCTTAGTTTTGTCTGTGCTATTTACCTTATTACAAAGAAGAATTCACTTAAATAATTTAAAATAGACAAATAGTTGCTTTAAATTCCTACAGAATCTATCTATCCATCTAACTACCTATTCATCTATCCTGAGTATGCCCTTATATATACAATTTGATCACAGAGCTGGTAAGAAGTCTGCACATATCCAAGTTCCCACTTAACTGTTCTAGTTCTCTCATATTTCACTCAACACTTCCTTACCTTGAAATACTTCTATTTATATGCATTATCTTACGAGAATGGTGCAGTAAATATTACTTAGCTTCTCAGTGAAATAAACTATTCTCCAGTAAAAAAATAAATTGTGGGTTAACTCAGAAAGTGGTTGAAATCCTGAATGCAACACTGACCATAGCCCACCTCATCCTTTCGTTCCCCCATTGCTGCTCCACCTCAACCACCTGGTTTCCTTCTAGTACACTTGTCAGGAAACCTGCAGGTGGTTTTACCTTCTGCTGCACTGTTGTCACCTAGTTACCTCCTTCTCTTTCTACTCCCTGTGATTCTTCCCTAACCACGCAGATCAGTTTTGAGTGCCCCTCTTACTGACTTCCATAATACCTTGCAACCTTCATGCCCTTAGCACTTACAACTTGGGAGGGATCAGAACAAATTGTACTGAGCATCTATTGTGTTTCTCGGGCCAGACACTGTATAGCAGGCTGCAGATCCAGTGGTGAATTAAAGACTGCAAGGAGTTCACAGTGCGAGATACTTGCTTATTTGTTTGTTTCTCTTTAGATCTGCTGTCTCCAAATCATTTTCCTCCTCACATCCAACCCAGTAAATACATTTACATTTATATTCCCAATAATGCGCTAATAAGTTTAAGTTCACTTAAAAATTGAAAAAGCAAAAAAGAAAAGGAAGAAAAAAGTTTTTTGCACTTGGGGAGAGCAAAATAATTCAATACTCTTTTCTTAAAAAAAAAAAAAACTATCTTGGTTTAACCCTTTGTGGTTAGGTCATTTTTCTGCTCATAATTGCCTCCTGGAATTACTGTCTCTGAGTTACCTCAACCACTGCTGTGTAGTTTTTCAGTATTATCAATCTGTATAGCTGATTCCTCATATTAAATTCCCTCGGGGCACCTGGCCTGCTCAGTCCGAGAAACATGCAACTCGTGATCTGAGTCGTGAATTCAAGCCCCACCTTGGGTGTAGAGCTTACGGGAAAAAAAAACAAAAGCTTAAGAAAAAGAAATTCTCTCAACCAACATAACTGTTGCAGTGTCTGTTTTCCTGTTTGGACCCTAAATACTATACCAGGAAATATTTTTATATATGAGTGCATTGAGCATTATCTCTCCTTCACACATCTTGCATAATACTTCTCCCACTCTTCCTTGACAACAGTAAAATTTAAGCCACTGAGGTCATCTCTTCCTGTCTTTTCTATGAAGGAAATGCTCAAGCCAGCCATGCTTATCGAGCAAGCACAACAAGCCAAGAAGTCAGGTGTTGAGGGGACATTTCACACTGAACCAGGACCTTTGTCTTTGATTTCTAAATAGTTTCAACCCTTGAAATCATCAAACTTAGTTTCGGTTTTGTTTTTGAAAGGTAGGCTCAGGTCACCTGGATGGCTCAGTGGTTGAGCATCTGCCTTTGGGGTCAGGTCGTGATCTGGAGTCCTGGGATCAAGTTCCACATCAAGCTTTCTGCATGGAGCCTGCCTTTCCCTCTGCCTATGTCTCTGCCTCTCTCTGTGTCATGAGTAAATAAATCTAAAAATAAAAAATAATAAAAAATAAAAAGTAGGCTCTTTAAGGAGAAAACTTAAATAATGTCATCCTCTCAGAATAAAAACTATTCCCAGGCTGTTCCTTAAATAAAATTCCCACCTACTCCTCAATTTACTGTTTGCACTTACTGCAGGTACCAGCAAAGTAATGGAAATGCAGTTCTGCTTGTCCCTGGACAAGGACAGAAAATAGTTTGAGTTAATAGCAAGGAATTCTAACTCATAGCAGGAACAGCTCAGCCGCAATGTGTGGTGTTCCAACTCCCTTTACTTCATGGGTACAGCTAACAAGAGGATCCCTTTTCCTCCATCAAGTTTGACATTGACCATCCTTTGCCTGCTTCCCCAAATGCAATCTCTCTTATATAATATGGAAAGTAAGTCTGATTTTTTTTTTGAACCAGCATCTGATAGCCTAGCTATTAAAAAGCCATTCACCAGGAAATTGAAGCTAAGGATTCTAACAAGTGGCTTGTTAGCAGAGAATGTCCTGACTGAAGTAAGGAGCAGGCTTGTCACTTTTTACCTCATCCTCTGAGGATAATAAGTAAGGAGGACAAAATGAGTGCAGCCCTCCTGGGTCTCCCCTTAAGAGTTTAAAAGCAAAATATTGATTTTGAGTTACCCTGCTTCAACTCAGCTTTGCTCTCATGATATTTTTATTCCCTTGTAGATTCCTGGGTCCATTTGTTGCAGATTTTAAAAGTAAATCACTGGTGAATCTGTGGTGTGTCCATGTAACATTTCTGCACCTAAAAATATGGTCAATTGACACCTTAAAGGTTTCTGAGCAGCTCTAACTCTAAGTGACATCTCTGGTTGCGTCCCCAGTATGCTCAAAACAGATAAAGTGGATGCATTGATTTTAGTTGTATAAAACCCTTGACAAAATCTCTTTGTGGCCATCTCTGCAGTCTCCTGATGATTTAGAAAGGATTTGCTTATGACACAAATGTGATCCTTCCACTCCTTTCCATTTTGTTTTTCAACTAGGTCCACGGTGAATTTCCTGAAGACCAGCAGCAGAAAGTGCTTAGGTACCCAGGGCTAGCCATGGAATCTTTACTCATTTGTATTAGGAGGTAGCACTAGAATTGTGACTCAGACTATATCAATATTATTGTCAGGAGAGCCTTGAATTGGATCACTTTAGGATTCTTAAATTCTAACAATCGTTTTAAAATGAACTTTCTTCTGCTGTATACAAAGATTTGTTGACTAAATTTGGACCAGTGAGAGCTGAGGGGAAAGTATACTTAGATGCATTTTAAATGAAATTTGACACTCTTCCATGGTGGAAGATCCACCCACTCGTCTTGAGATGAGATAAAAAGAGTTTACATTACAAGATAAGTCTACATTCTTTTTTTTTTTTTTTTGATAAGTCTACATTCTGACTCTTCATTTAAATTTCTCAGAACTCCCTAACCTTATTAATTGTTTCATATGCATCCAAACAAATGAACTTCATTCTTTCCTGGACTTTTTTCCCATGCAAATGAGGAGACATTTCTAGCTAACAAAACAGATCTCAGCTTCTCTATCTGAAAAGGGAGGTTCTGGAAGTCTCTAAAATGTTTTGATATTAAATCCCAAATGTGGAAGATTGCTCTTGGCTGTGACATAGAGATGCTAGGTAACCTTGATCATTTATTTTCACTCCAGTGTTTTATACCTCTAGATGTCTCTCTAGAAAATGAATGTCACCACATTCCTCTGAAATAAATATTTCTCCACAGGGCTGCTGATACAGTCATCAAAAAGGTAAAAATTCATTTGTTCAATATCATGTATTGAGATAAGAAAGCAAGGAGCTGCTATAAAGTGATGAATAAGACGTGGATCATGGTGAGACACAAGCAAAGAAATCAATGGTCAAATTTTAAAGATTTGAAGAAAGAGCCAGAAGAGACTCCTAATTCAGCAGTGGGAGAGGGTGGGAATGTCAGGAGAAGCTTCCAAAAGATGAGACAGCTGAACCGAATACAGCGGGTAAGAGTTTACCAAGTGTAAAGAAGATGTCCTAGCCTCTAGGGCTGCCATAACAAAGAACCACTGACAGGGTGGCTTAGAACAATAGAACTTTATTGTCTCATAGTTCTAGAAGTGCAGTGTGAAATTGAGGTGTCCCTCTGAAGGCATTGGGGGAGACTCTGTCCCAGGCTTGCCTCCTGGCTTCTGGTGATTCCTGGGCTTGTAACAGCATCACTGCAATCCTCACACAATGCTCCTTCTGGTTGTGTGTGTGTGTTCAAATTTTCCCTTTTTCCAAGGACATCAATCATACTGGAATAAGGGTCTCTCGTACTCAGGTATGATTTCATCTTAATTTAATTGCATCTGCAGTGAATCTATTTCCAAATAAAGCTACATTCTGTAGGTACTGGGCTTAGGACTTAAACACATGAGTAAGGGTGGGGGACACAATTCAACCTAGCATGGGGGGGTGGGAGGGGGGGTGGAAAGCCAACAAGGCCAGGCAAATTCCTGTACAGTCACTGTAGGAGGACTCTGGGGTGGGGCTGAAGCATGTGCTGGAAAGAGTGGAAGGAGCCTGGGAGAGTGATAAGCAGTCAGATCACAAGAACCCTGGGAGCCGACCACACACCTTGACTCTTATCCTGAAGATCACATCATGGGAAGCCACTGATCAGAGGCATGGCGTAATCAGGTGTGCAGCTTAAAAAAGTTCTCTGACATCACATGGCAGATCAATGGAAAGGGGCAAAATAGAGGCGGGGGAGGGATCCTTTAACAGAAGCAGAGGGCAAAAATAGCAGCTCCTATCTTAAGAACCATTTCTTTAGTCTAATTATTTAATTAATAATTGTTTCCTCATTAACACTAATTTCCTAGAAAGCAGTTATGCTCATAATCAGACTCACTGAGGTCCTACCAAATGCCTTGGTATGGTATGGTATGAGGTTATGGGAATATTTATCATAAATTGCATAGATAGCTGTATCTTAGATATATTATAAATATCTGAGTCAAAATTATGAAGCATATAAATGTGTTGAGAAGGCAGTGCAAAATAAATTAGGCAAAGAAAACAAAATAGATGAGAGAGAAAATAAAAGTCAATACCAGAAGAGTGATGTGTTGCTAAAAGTGAAAATTTTAGGAAAGCCTTCTGAAAGAAGTGGTAATTTGTACAGATCTTTAAAAACAAGGGCAATTTAGACATAATAAGAATGAGCTGAGTTGATGTTTCAATCTCTCATTTTAAAACAAGTTATTACTGTTTTCAACTACCAGGAGCTTAACTAAGAACTCCTTAACAATGCCAAGATTAGGAGTAAAAAAGTCATAATTGGTACACATTGCAAACTGCTTTAGTTTAAAAAACACAAAATTTTTGTAACTCCACACACGGAAATCTATGCCACGTAAATGCCTTGCTTCCAACATTAGCACTTTAACATTAGGAACTGGCTGGCTATTCTAGGGAGACAATATGAAACCTTCTCCCAGAAAAATATACAGCACTGAATGTCAGCACTCTGGCAAGTAAACCACGGCAATGCCTTTCTGAGCCATCCCAACTTGTTCAGAATCCAGAAAGAAAGTGATTCATTTTTGCCCTTTAGGAAACAGGAGCAATTTTCATATTGTGAAATCTTGGCAATGGTTTCCTCTTCACAATAGGCGAGGGGGGAAAAGCTGCATTAGGTACCATCTGTCAAATAAAATCCTTCAAAACTAGCAGTGACACCAGAATAAAAGAACATGGTGCAAATGTGGACAATTTGTTTTATGTGCATAATCCGGTTAAGAGAAGCTGTCTTCAGATGGTTTATTATCCTTCCTTCATAGTGACATTAAAAAATGTCATACTTGAGGCACTTGGGTAGTTCAGTCAGTTAAGTGGCTGACTCTTGTTTTCAGCTCCCGTCAAGATTTCAGGGTCCTGGGATGGAGCCCTGCTTGGAGCTCAGTGCTCAGCCTTTTTGGGATTGTTTCTCCCTCTGCCCCTCTCCCCACTTGGGCATGTGGATGCTCGCACAACTCTCTCTCCAAAATAAATAAATAAATCTTTAAAAAAAAAAAGTGTTATATTAAACAAAGAGAACTTACAGCATGTAACTGGACCTCGTCTTTATTTTAGGCCTCCTACTCTCCTGCTAAAATGCATTCAATGTGGAAATGCCCTCTGCCCCAGGATAAAATTCAGGATGAAAACTCAGTCCTGTGATTTTTCTAATAACTCTGTAAAGAAGAAAGTGGCGGGGAGGGGGCGGGGGGAGGAAGGCAGGCAGGATTACAATCATTTTAAGTTAGAAAACTTGTCTTAGTAGCTAAACCTCTGTAATCTCATATACTAATCATGAATTTCGAACATGATTTTAAAGTAAAACATTCTCCTTTCTTAACTCTGGAGGCTTCTGAAGACAGGAAGCTGGGGGAAGCAGCTTGAACCTGTTCTCATGCTCTTCATCCCCACACCTCCTGCCTCATCCTCCCCTCTTCCCATCAGGATTGCTGACTCATTCTGGGAATCAGAGCAGCGGGAAGATGATGAAAAGAAGCAGAAACCTTTCACTGGTCTGATTCTGTCATTGTCATATGATGACATGTGAGGCTGCCAATTGATGAAAGTTGATTCTCCTTCCCGGGAATTTTCATGTTTTGTTCGGAGACCACCAGAGGGAACATGCACTTCCTATGACACAGGTGAAGCATTTCCTCTCTTTGGCCACTCTCCCCTCTGCTATTTGAAGTGTCCCATCAGTCCACTCCACAGTCTCTCAGTGGCCTCATTACCCCTACAGGTGGCTCTTCCTTTTGGATAGGATTTAAAATGTCTCTCCCTTCTCTTTTCTCTTCTCACATCCTATCCTTGGGAAAGTCTCATTCTCCCTTTAGCACAACAATCTTTAACATCCACCTTCAGACACTTCAGCTGATGGGAAAGTGACTTGTTATAGATGGACCAGGAGGGATGACCCTCTTAATAGTGACGGTACTGATGATGCTAATACTTACTGACTACTTACTAGTGCCAGATACTTTTAACAACACTTTTCCTGAATGAACTCCCTGAATCTTCACAACAAACCTATATGGTAGGAATTATTATCTCTAGGAAACTGAAGCACGGAGAAAGTGCTGAGTCACCTAGCCAGTAAATGGTGGTGCATGGATAGTTCCTCTTTTCATTGCATTCTGGTCTCATACTTAGGTTTCCTGAATGCCTTTTGCCACCACCCCTCTCTCTTGCACACATCCTGTGCCACTCTCCTGAGAGAACTCCTCTCAAGAAAACAGGATTCCTAGTACCATAGACAAATCCTTAAAAGATATATATACTCATGTCAAACCAAGTGGCACAGTGTCTGTTCCAACTCTTGCTTTAACCAGACCTAAGATAATTCACTCTGGATATTTGGCCAACATCAGGAAGAAAAACACAAGGTAACTCAAGTGGTCACAAGAATAGACTCCAGTGGTCTTGCCTCATTCCCACCTTGTCCTTTATTTGCTATACTTTCCTTTCTTAGCTTGTTCTTTGATAGAGAAGAAACTAGCCTTGGCTCTTGCAGCTAGACATCGGGTTGTCATCTTGGTCAAAGGCATCTTGGTTTTTTTGTTTGTTTTTTAAAAATGTTTAGATTTATTCATGAGAAACACAGAGAGAAAGGCAGAGACATAGGCAGAGGGAGAAGCAGGCTCCATGCAGGGAGCCTGATGTGGGACTTGATCCCAGGACCCCAAGATCAAGGCCTGAGCGGAAGGCAAACGCTCGACCACTGAGCCACCCAGGTGCCTCAAGGCATCTTGTTAATAGATGAACCAAGTGCTGTTAGACCCCAAGACCACAACCTCTCAGGCCAACTAGGGAACATCAAACATGAAACACTGGAAAACAATCAATTTCCACTTTCTCACACCTGTGACAATTTGGAGAATTCCACAATATAAGTATGTGTGTTTTTAGCCATACATTGGTGCAACATTAGAGCATCTCATCTGCAAAAGCCACTAAGTTGGAGATCATCAGCTATATAGTGAGAACAAATAAAGGTTATTACATTCTATATAAAGAAAAAAACCACAATCCTCCAGTCTGCCTTGAGTGTGTCACTAGCAGATGTGAGGACCCGTGGAATCATATCCAAATTCAACCAATCAGATAGCGACTCCTGAATGCTGAAGATGTCTCCTGCAAATAATTGACTTGTCCCAGCCATCAATTTAAGAAACTATCTGTAGTAGCAGTTAAGAAGGCTTATTTTAAGCAAAACTGATGTATTAAAATATGTATTACAAAAGATTAATGTTTAATAATTAAGTTGGTAGTAACTAACAAGGTTTTGTTCATCTAAAATATCCAATTTAAATGAATAGCTGATTTTTTTTTTAAATATTTAACTTATTTATTTGAGAGAGAGAGAGAGCAAGCACACAAACTGGCAGAGGCAGAAACAGACTCCTTGCTGAGCAGGGAGTCCAACAGAGGGCTCTATCCCAGCACCCTGGGATCATGGCCTGAACTGAAGGCAGAAGCTTAACCCACTGAGCCACCCAGGCACCCCAAATAGTTAATTTTTAAAAAGAAATGCAGATGGTAATGAACATGGAAAAAATCCTCAACTTCAGTCCTTAATTTTTAAAATGCAAATCAAGGTAACATACCATTTTTTAACCTATCAGACTGAAATAGCACAACTTCTCTCAAAGTTATATATTCCTCTCCTGATTTTATATGCATTTTACACAAATATTCATATTTTTAAATTTAGATTATTTATTTGAGAAAGAGGGAAAACACTCAAACATGAGTATGTGCAGTGGAGGGGAGAGGAACAGAGGGAGAGAGAGAGAATCCTAAACTGACTCTGCCCTGAGCGCAGAGACCCACATGGGGCTTGATCTCAAGACCCAGAGATGGCAACCAGAGCTGAAACCAAGAGTTGGAGGCTTGACCGACTGCACCACTGAAACGCCCCATAGATATTCACTTTTAAAATGATGAAGTCAGAAACGCAGAGCATTTCAAATCCGCAGATATTTCCATTGCATTGACTGGAGAGGAGGTATGGAAGAGAACAGTCCAGAAGAGTCACTGAGGCAAACCTCAAGTTGTGGTAAAAGATACTAACATTTTTGTGGTCCTTGATTCCTTGGGTAAATCTGGTTCCCAAAGGAGTAAATCCATTTACAGCACCACAGTTGATACTTTCAGCAGTATTAGGTTTTATTGTTTTAAAAATATTCCTTAGGCAAGAGGGACTCATGGGTTTGATTTAGTTGTTTTGAATTGTTTGAATTACTAGTAATGTAAATCTTTGTTTTAAAGATGCAATCTTCTTTCATGAAAAATTTTGTTCATTATCACTTATCATACTATTCCCTTATTTGACATATGATATTTACAATGAGTATTCCTTACTCCACTGTTTCATTTTGGTTTGATGTTTTTTAAATTATGCACATTTTCTATTTCTTATAGTCAAATTTGTCTCTCTTTTCCTCAGTAATTATAAAAACATCTTTTCTAAGATAGAAAATTAAGTATGCTCCAAAAATGTGATATATGAGGGTATTTATTTCTAAAATCTTTCACTCTAAAGTCACCAGGAATTAATTTTGACATGTTATTCAAGGTATAGGTTTAAAAATGAAATTTCCTTGTGATTCCTGGCTGGCTCAGTCAGAAGAATGTGTGACTCTTGATATCGGGGTCATGAGTTCGAGCCCCACATTGGGTGTAGAGATTACTTAAATAAATAAAACTTAAATAACAAAAAAACAAAAACAGGTTTAAAAGATAAAATAAAATGAAGTTTCCTGTCCCTCCACAATTGCTGAGCTGGGCTGTCAATACCATTTAATGAAGAATTGCTCTCTATACTCATTTGAGGTAGCTGTCTCACTGTATGTACTCATATCCCAAAATCTCTGCAGATTTCATCAGAATTTGCATAGAATCCAGTTCAAGTTTTATCTGTGGTCACTGTCCCACCCCAAACCCAAACATATGTCATCCACCTAATCAACAAGCCCAGCAGTGTCTAATCCAAAGCATCTCTTAAAGCCAGTGATCTCCATGTTTATTGCAACACCCAGAGCTCAAGCCACTAGCATCACTTGCTTAGACCAGTTCACAAACTCTGAACTCCTTTTCTGACAGCTGGAGGGATACTTTAAAAATATAAATCCTGCTTATAATCCTCTGCTGCTCATATTGCTATTATATAGCATTTAGACTAAAATGTAAAATGCTTATTCGGGGACCACGAGTGCTGTACGATCTGGTCCCTGAGCACCTTTCTCATCTCCTCTCACGTCACTGTCTGCCACTGTCTCCAGAACCGTCTCCTTTCAGGTTCAAGAAAATCATAAATTGGTCCTCACATGGCGGGTGCTGTGTGTGCTGCCCCCATGCTGAAAATGCACTTCCTCCTGATTCAGGCTGCTGCCCATCTTTGGGGCTGATAGGAACCCCGAGGGTGGGCTTCCCTGGGCTCTCTGTCCAGAGCGGTTCTCCCATCAGCTTTTCATACCAACTGGCTCTACTTTCTCCCTCACTCGTATTAGGATCTGCAATTGCCTTACCTACTTGTTTTCTGGTTTGTCTTCTGTATCCTCTTTTACAAATTCCTTGAAAGGAAAGATCTTGTGTGTCTTCTTCATTCCCATACACCCAGCACTTTGTATAGTGAAGGTTACACAGTAAGTGTCCGGCTGGATGCTGAGCAGGAGGATGAACAGACAGGAGTCCCCTGGTGCTCTTCCCCAGCACCTCCATCCCTAGATTAATGTCTTCTGCAGTGACTTAGTGTTTGTTACCCCCAAGTATTCATTTTCCCCCTTTCCTGTTCCTTACCACTCTCTATGTTTGTGAGGTTGTGTGTGTGCCATCCCCAAGGCCAGGAGTGGCCTGATCTCTCTAGGCACAGACACTGGTTCAGTGATGACCAGGATAGGAAAGCTACTTCAGGTCTGAGACTAGAGAAGAAGCCAGGAGCTTCTGGGGAAGACTCTGCCTTTTTCTTCCATATTGTTAAGATATGAATTAGACTTAATGTAGTCCCAATGAGAATCCCAGCAGGCTTTTTTTTTTTTTTTCATAGCAAAAGGAACAATAAAAGGAAGAAATTAACAAAGATAAATGAAAATATGCATGAATACATCGTTTTTCTTTTTCTAAAATAGTGATTTAAGTAATTTAAGTGTTTAGTTCATTTACCTCCTCTTTTTCATTTTGTTTTATAAACTCATTTAAAGCTGCAGCTTTGGGCACCTGGGTAGCTCAGTTGGTCAGGTGTCTGCCTTTGGCTCAGGTCATGATTTCAGGGACCCAGGATCAAGCACCACATCTGGTTCCCTGCTCAGAGGGGATCCTGCTTCTCCCTCTCTCCCTACTTCTCCCCCTGCTTATGCTCTCTATCTCTGTCAAGTAAATAAATAAAACATTAAAAAAAATAAAGCTGCAGCTTTATAGGGACTCTTGGTTGGCTCAGTGGTTGGGCATCTGCCTTTGGCTCCAGTCATGGTCCCGGGGTCCTAGGATCGAGTCCTGCATCAGGCTCCCCAAGGGAAACCTGCTTCTCCCTCTGCCTATGTCTCTGCCTTTCTCACTCTCATGAATAAATAAAATCTTAAAAAAAAAAAAACCCTGCAGCTTTATAGATATTTGTCAAGCTAAATCTAAAATTCATATGGAAATGTAAAGGACCTGAAGCAACTGTAGTCTGGGCTGCATCCTATTAGTGTGGGCATGTGCTACTCATATGCTTTCCTTACTCTTTTAAAGATACCTTAATTCTATTCTTAATTCCTCCCTTAGTCCCAATATTGTTAGAAAAGATTGACTGCTTAGCTTCTGTAAATTCCAAAAAGGTCTGAGTTTTAAACATTCAAATCTACACTGCTGATTTACATTTTTTTTTGGTAATGGTTAAAAAACATCATCTTCCTGTTTTCTAATTTCAACCATTTGGGAAGCTAAAAAGAAATTTGAGACTTCTTTTTTGAAAAATATTTTAAAGATTTTATTTATTTATTTAAGAGAGACAGAGAGAGCATGCACAAACCTAGGAAGAGGCAGAGGAAGAGGGAGAAGCAGGCTCCCCACTGAGCAGGGAGCACAAAGCCAGAGCTCCATCCCAGGACCCCAGGATCATGATCTGAGCTGAAGGCAGATGCTTAACCAAATGAGCCACCCAGGTACCCCTTGAAGATATTTTTTATAAAATTTCCTCAAATTCTTGAAATGTCCTGTCCCATAACTTTAAAAGTAACTATCACCTTAAGTTTCAATCATCTAATTGGTGCCTTTTGCCCATCATATATTTATGAACCTAAGAATGAAAACCAAGTCTTTATCCTGTAGGTCCCTATGCCCTGTGCCATCAGATCTCTTCAGAGAGAGAAGAAATAGAGGTTCAACGGCTAGTTTTAATGGAGAAACGGCTTCACTCCCTAAACTGTCACACTCTGTCACACATCTGAGAATTTTCAACAGAAAACTAATTGGCCACTTTCCTCATGTTCTGAAAGGGGAAATCTGAGGACATTCGCACAATTTTCATAAATCTGGGGTACTTAACAGTCCTCTTCTCCACATCCAGTTGCTGCAGTTCATTTTGTATCAATGTGTATACTCTGAACTCCTAAATACAGAAAGTTAATTGAAAGTATACTATTGGCCTTCTTAGACAAAGATAATATACTGGCAAAAATATTGCTTTCTGTCTTTACAGGCACAGATAAAGAGATTGACATTACATCCATTCCTTTTCTCTGGAATCACAAGTTTAAGCATTGTACTCAGCAGTAGTAATACTAGATCTTTAAAGATCTAGTAAGGCATGCAAAAAATAAATAAGTAACAAGCAATCTATAAGTAGTGATTCTTTGGTTTAATTCAAACATTCACTTTTTCTAGATAACATCTTAAAAATATAATTTTTTCTTTCAAATTAAATTGTCTTCTTTCTGTTGTTGCCATTCTTTGGTTCATTTTGTATTACCAGTAACATTTGTAAGATCACATTATAATAATAGTAACAAGGAATGCTGGGGTGACTCAGCTGGTTAAGTGGCTCAGGTCATGATCTCAGGATCCTGGGATCGAGCCCCACATCTGGCTCTCTGCTCTGTAGGGAGTCTGCTTCTCCCTCTCCCTCTGTTCTCTTACTCTCTCAAATTAATAAACAAAATCTTAAAAAAATAATAATGACAATGTTAAAGAATTAATAGATTTAACAATCCTAAAAGACATAAATCTAACCTTATTAATCCTGGCATCCTCAAGGCTAGGACAGAGCCTGGCACCTATTCAGTCCTTTATAAATTTGTGTTAAATTTGTGTTAAATGTAGCTGGCACTGAAAAAATGCTGTAGTCCTAGGAAAAGCGTTATGTTGTCCAAGATAAATCACATACCTGGAGTCAGTTGTTAAGATCCTTTGACTTATTTGGTACTCTGCTAAAGTCTTTCTCCCTATTCTGGAAGCTCATTTAATCCAACTATAGTTTTTTGGTAGCAACGGTTTATAATCCTACTAAAGAAGGAGGAAGGGCAGCCCGGGTGGCGCAGCGGTTTAGCGCCACCGTCAGCCCGGGGCGTGATCCTGGAGACCCGGGATCGAGTCCCACGTCAGGCTCCCTGCATGGAGCCTGCTTCTCCCTCTGCCTGTTTCTCCCTCTGCCTGTGTCTCTGCCTCTCTCTCTCTCATGAATAAATAAAAATAAAAACATTAAAAAAAAAAAAAAAAAAAGAAGGAGGAAGACCAGGACAAAGGAGGGGGAGAAGAGAAGGAAAAAAAAAGGAAAAAGGTATATAAACAACATTTTTCTACCTTATCTCTCTTATTGCTTTTTGTTCATAGTGAGCCATCTAAGAAGTAGATTTGGGTCCAGAAGAGATGGTCTATACCAGGTGTTCAATTAGATATCCTATAGTCCATATTCAGCCCACAGATATGCTTTCTTGGCCCTAGACAACATTTTTCTGGATTTTAAGATATGTAAATGGTTTTCAATATTTTAAAATCCAGAAATTTGCACAAATATCTAAATTCTGATCTTTCTTGAATAAAAATGAGAAGAATTAACAAAAGTAGTCTCTTATTCTCACCAGGTGGCAGTGGGCTAGGGCTGAATCATGATTGTCTCTTTAGATGGGGGGGTCCAATGTGCCACAGACACCCCACTTCCAATTCTGTCTGCAATCTCTAATGTCAGCTGCACTTGTGATGGCTGCATTGCAGACAGCAGTCAAGCATGGTGGCTAAGGGCATGGACTCTGGACCAGGTTGCCTGGGTTTTAATCTAGATTCCATCATTTTTGACCAGTGTTCACTTTAGGGAAGTTGCCTGATCTTTCTGTACCTTGGTTCCTTATTTGTAAAGTGGGATAATAGCTGTTACCCAACTTTGTGATGAGAATTAAATGATTCTATACACGAAATACTTAAAATAGTGCCCCCCCACACACATATACACTGCAGTAAACACCAGGTATTATCACCATCTTGCCTGAGCTGTGTTTTCTTATGGTGGAGTTAAGAAAAAAAATCAAATAGCACTTAACCTTCTGTCTCTATTGAAAGTGGAAAATATACAATAGACTCAGAAAGCAAATCATATTTCTGCATGTGGAATATGGAAATAAAATGTATGTGTGTCAAAAAAATGGATGACCCATTATGAAATAATGCACAATAAGAACTTTAACCAGAAATACAAAAAACTATGGAAAATGATCGTCAAAATAAAAGATTGGTGGGCGCCTGGGTGGCTCAGTCAGTTTGGTGTCTGCCTCAGCTCAGGTAATGATCCTGGGCTGGGGTCCTGAGATCAAGCCTCAAGTTGGACTCCCTGCTCACTGGGGAGCCTGCTTCTCCGTCTCCCTCTTGCCCCCTGCTTGTGCTATCTCAAATAAATAAATAAAACCTTTAAAAAATAAAATAAAAATTGGGATTTCAACAAGAGTTCTTTAAAAATTCAAGCAGTATAATTGATCTTGATATAAAATACAATAACATATTAAGAGACAAGAAAGTGACAGTAACACTGCTTCCCTCATTCACTTTATCTGCCTGGGTCTTAATAGGCATCAGGTCTGGTTTCAGGACAAGTCTAAGAACACCCCCCACAAACAATAGTTGTCTGGGTGAAGCAAACTGAACTAAAACCCCCAAACATTAGAAAAGCCAAGTGTAAATCTGTTTAATGTTTACAGTATTGTAAAGAAGAAAATGCTAGAAAACTGTGAATATGAAAAATCACATTTCTAAACAAACAACTTAATAATACAATAAATATAAAATAGACTTCTGCAAAAGGTGGCCCAGGCTTACAGAACACTTTCTTCCACAAAACAAACAAAATGAACAAAAGCCATCCTACACAAAGAATAAGCCAGCCATGCTAAAACAAAGGAGCAAATAACCTACTATTATAAACCATGATAAGAATAATCTAGAAGAGGGGCACTGGGATAGCTCAGTCCGTTGAGCATCCAACTCTTGATTTTGGCTCAGGTCATGATCTCAGGGTCAGTTGGGAGTCAGCTTGAAGATGCTTTCTCTCCTTTTACCTCTCTTTGCCCTCAAACAAATAGATGAATCTTTTAAAAAGAAGATGAAAAGGGGACCCCTGGGTGGCTCAGTTGTTGAGCATCTGCCTTCACCTCAGGGTCTGATCCTGGGGTTCTGGGATTGAATCCCCACATTGGGTTCCCTGGGGGAGCCTGCTTTTCCCTCTGCCTGTGTCTGTGCTTTTCTCTGAGCAGGGAGCCTGCCCTGGGGCTCGATCCCAGAACCTGAGATCATGACCTGAACTCAAATCAAGACCTGGACACTTAAGGAACTGAACCATCCAGGCACACCTAAATGTTCTTATTTTTTGAAGGGAAAACAACATGTCAAACTTACAAGAAGATAGGTATAATGTAGATACAATGGACTGGAAACTAAATCTCAAAGTCTACAGTCAGAAATTCAAAGGCGTGAGGCAGTGGCTGTACTAATTCATTCACACAGTCGATTTCAAGGTATGAAACATGTTCTATGGCTGAGACCCTGCACCAGGCATTGAGAATCCAAGCAGTGAATGAAATAGACAGATACACACTCTGCCATGATACGTCCATTCCACCTGGTTGTCCTTATTCACAATAGTCTATAAAAGCAGTTGTGTTTCTGAGGCATAAAAAAACATAAGTATAAGGGGTGCACGTGGGTGGCACAGTCGGTTAAAGGCCAGACTTTTGGTTTTGGCTCAAGTCATGATCTTGGGATCCTGAGACCTAGCCCCACATGGGGTTCCATGCTGGGCGTGAAGCCTGCTAGAGATTCTCTCTGCCCTCCACTCCCTCTCCTCCCTCCTGCCCATGTGCACATGCTCTCTCTCTCTCAAAAAAATAAAAAAATAAAAAAATAATAATAATAAATAATTAAAATTTTTAAAAACTTAAATATATTACTTAAAGCCATAAAAATAGTCACTAACAGCAGGTTTTTTCTGAAATACGGGTAAAGTATGGAGAGGGAGAAAAGAAGACAAAAGATATAGACTGCATCACACACAAAAAGAAGAAAACAAAAAAGGTGGCAAGAAGTAAAATCATAAAATAAAATGGCAGAATTGAGACCAAACATGAAGCATGACTATATTACTATGTAAAACAGATCGCTATATTATATAGCTATACTATGTGGTATAACTGCAAAACGTTTGAAAATTTATGAACTAAATAGATGGATGAGAATAAGAGAAAATAGAAAAAAAGCTTTAAAGGGCATTTCCAGGTTGTATTCATTTCAGGGATACATTCTTATTAAACTGATACAGGTATTTAAGCTGTTCCATAGATAATAAAAAAAAGTTCTAGCTTATTTTTGCAAAGTTAGCATACTATTGTGATTGAAATCTGACAGACAACACAGACCAATTTCTTTTTTAAGTATTTATGAAAATTCCCAAATAATAGATTAGCATGAGAAGTCTAGCAATGTGCTATGGATATGGGTATAAAATATGACTATAGTCAGTTTACTCCAGGATCACAGGGGTATTACATATTAGAGAATCTCTTAGTAAAATTCACCATAATGATAGATTAAATAGGAAAAACTAAACTAATATCTGTGGAAACCAGAGTTGCCAGAGATGAGGGGGCTGTGAAAAGGGACTGATGACAAAGGAGCACTTGTGAATTTTTCAGGGTGATGGAAACTTTCCTTATCTTGACTATGGTATTGGTTACACAATTGTATACATTTGTCACAACTTATCAAACTACACATTTCTAAAAAGAGTGAATCTTTAGGGGTACCTGGTTGGCTCAATGGTTGAGCATCTGCCTTTGGCTCAGGTCATGATCCCGGCATCCTGGGATTGAGTTCCATGTCGTGCTGCCAACAGGGAGCCTCCTTCTCCCTCTGCCTACCACTCTACCTCTCTCTGTGTGCCTCTCATGAATAAATAAATAAAACCTTTTAAAAAAAAAAGTGAATCTTCATTGTATATAAAGCATACCTTAATAAATTTTACCTTAAAAATAATTGGTTTGAATAAACATCCTATTCATGTATTTATTTATTTATAAGATTTTATTTATTTATTTGAGAGAGACAGAGATAGCAAGAGAGCACAAGTAGGGGGAGAGCAGGGAGCCTGATGCAGGGCTCAATTCCAGGACCGGGACCCTGGGACCATGACACGAGCTGAAGGCAGATGCCCAACTGACTGAGCCCCCCAGTGCCCCATAAATGTGCTATTTATTTAATTTTTTAAGATGTGACATTATGTTAGATACTAAGAGTAGATGGCAAATTCTTTAATTTGCATAAATCCACAAAATACAGACACAAACTATGTATTTACAAAAACATATTCAAATGTATTCTAAATTCCTACATTTGTCATATATATTCAAAATTTAGCATCAGACTGGATGATTTAATATGAGAAACACAAAAAAAAAATAATATGAGAAACATTCCACTAAAGTTAGATAAAAGAGCTTAGTGACACTAATATTTAACATTTGTTGTAAAAGATAGTTCAGTATTCAAAAATTAAACTATTAGAAAAGAGGAGGGATTATGACTATGTCTAGGTGGATAATGGGAAAAAACAAAAGATAATCAAATGTAAAGCTACTCAGTCATAAGGGAATTCAGAAAGTAGTTAATAACAAGATGATTCTTTTAAATCAATAGCTTCACTATAGCAAATAAAATCTAATTAGAAAATGTAGGGGTACCTGGGTGGCTCAGTTGGTTAAGCGTCTGCCTTCAGCTCAGGTCCTGATCCCAGGGACCAGGGAGCTCCCTGTCAAGCGCTCTGCTCATCAGGGAGACTGCTTCTCCCTCTCCTTCTGCTTCTCCTGCCCTCTCCGCACTCATACTTTCTCTCTCTCTCTCTCTCTCTCTTGCTTTCTCTCAAATAAGTAAATATATACAATCTTTAAAAAAAAATGAAAATGTAATAAAAGATCTCCTTTATAGTAGGAGTAACAATATACTCAACAAAAATACATACAGATTAATTTATCAAGAAAGATATAAGCCAGGGGATCCCTGGGTGGCTCAGTGGTTTAGCGCCTGCCTTCTGCCTAGGGTGTGATCCTGGAGCCCCGGCATCGAGTCCCACGTCGGGCTCCCTGCATGGAGCCTGCTTCTCCCTTTGCCTGTGTCTCTGCTTCTCTCTATATATATCTCTCATGAATAAATAAATAAATCTTTAAAAAAAAAAAAAGAAAGATATAAGCCCGCATGCACAAAATGTACAGGTTATATTGAGAGAACACTTGAGTAAATGTTAGATACATTAATTTTGGAAAGAAAGTCTATTTAGTAAAGACATCTTTTTTTTATAAATAAATTTTTAGATTCAATGTAATCCAGTGTAACTGAGTGTAATGCAATCCTGATCAAAACTCCAATTCTAAGTTTCATCTAAAAGAATGGCTTTCTTGGCTAATAAGAGAATAGCCAATAAATTGCTTTAAAAAGAAAGTAGTGTAGAGGCACCTGGGTGGCTCAGTGGGTTAAGCTGACTCTTGATTTCTGCTCAGGTCATGATCTCAGGGTCCTGAGAGTGAGCACCTCCTTGGGTTCCACACCCCTCCTGGGGCTGAATGCAGGCTCAGCACAGAGTCTGCTTGAGATTCTTTCTCTCCCTCCCCCATTGCCCCTTCCCCTATTCTCTTTCTCTCATTCTCTCTCTCTCTCTCTCTCTCTCTCTCAAATAAGTAAATATAATCTTAAAAAAAAAAAGCGGTGTATATTTTGGTGCTATGGGGAAAATTATAAAGCTAAGAAAAAGAATATGTCACTAAAACAAAAAGCCAAATGTTCAATGCTGTTCATAGAACCCAAAAGTATACCCAAGTTTCTTTTTTTTCTTTTCTTTTTTTAATTGAAGTTTGATTTGCCAACATATAACACCCAGTGCTCATCCCATCAAGTGCCCTCCTCGGTGCCTGTCACCCAATTACCCCGTCCCCCCGCCCACCTCCCCTTACACTACCCTTTATTCATTTCCCAGAGCTAGAGGTCTCTCCTGTTTTGTTTCCCTATCAAATTTTTACCACTCATTTTCCCTCCTTTCCCTTTAATCCCTTTCACTATTTCTTATATTCCTCGTATGAGTGAAACCATATGATGATTGTCCTCCGACTGACTGACTTCACTCAGCCTGATACCCTCCAGTTCCATCCATGTATACCCAAGTTTAGATGGAAATGTAGTATATATTTTTTGAAGCACTTTAGATTAGGGCTAATCAGTAAATGGTTTTTAAACAACTCATTAGCTACTTGTTAGAATGTAAAGATGAATTTCCACCATTCTATTCTTCAAAATTAATTTCAAATGTATCAAAAAAAACATGATATGAAAACATTGGACAAAATCTTAAAAAAGATGGTCTGGTTTTTCTACAGGTTCACCTAAAGTCTAACATGTATTAAGAAAGATATTCAAACTTTCTGTGCAGAATATGTCATCATATTCTGAGAGAGAGAGAGAGAGAAAGAAAGATAAATGCTAAAATAAGGGGAAATACTTGTAACACTCTACAAAGTATGATATATGTGATATCTAAAGAGCTCTACTAAATTTAAACATGATGCACAAATTCATTAGTCGTTTTAGAAATAAAGTAATCTTCTCCTTACCAGAATGACAAAGACTAGAAGAGTAAGTAATAGCTGGTGTTGGTGAGAATGAGGAGAAATAGATGTTCTTAAACATTTTTATTGGGAATGTAAGTTGGTAATGTATACTAAAATTTTATACAAATATATTTGGTCTAATAACACCATTTCAAGGGATTCATTCCAATGAAATAGTGTAGATCACTACATACATTACACAATGAAATAGTGTAGTGTATGTAAAGATTTCCATGCAAGGTTGTTTATTGTGGCTTTGCTTATAACAGGAAAAGTTGAACAATGTTTGTATATTTGCATATTACATTTGTATTATATTTGTGTAACATTATGTCCACCCATATCTGGAAAGATACACAATTGTTAAAGTTAGGATATTGATTCAAATTAACTTACACATTAACCTAATTATTATCTCAGAAGGTAGGGCAGGTCCAACCATCAGCAACTCAAAGAAGTCCTCAAGGATCCAGAGTCTTTGCCTCTCTTATCTGTTGCTTGAGCACTGGGTCCCTTAAAGAGATACCGCTCATTATCCTACGATGGTGCCCGAGGCCATCAGGCTACTTGCTTCCTTTTCCTACATAAGTAGGACTGTGAAAGGAAAAAATAAACCTTTGGCCTAACCATGGACTCCAAGTTATCCCCCTCAGTCTGGACCAGTAGCAATTTCCATTGAAACAACACATACTGATTGGCTTACACTACAGAAGGCTCTCCCCCATGCTGGGTTTAGGATCACCTTTCCTTGAGTCACGTGAGGAAGGAATAAATGTCTGAATAAAATAGGATTTTTTTTTTTTTTTTGGAAAAACAAGTCGAATAAGATGGACACAAGGTAAGATACCCATTAGTAACCCTATATGTAGCCACAAAGAGAAAAGAGGGGTTATTACTTAGAGCTTTGGTTACAAGTGCTCAGGGTTGTTGGGTTTTTTTTTCTCACTATTCCTTTTTTTTCCTAAACAAACATCATATATCCTAAAGAGGGAAAAAAGTTTTTCGTTGATTATAAAAAACAAAGTATCAGTGGAAAACCTTGAGAATTTGCAGAGACTTGAGAATTTACTAGTATCAGTGCCTCCACATTTATGCTAGAAATTTTTAACTGAGGCAATTGCTAGAGTCATAAATATATAAGATGGAGGGAAATCGAGGGGTTTCCTCTGGCATTCTTAGTACTTCCCAATCCCTGCCTGCTTTGTCAACACCCTTATGTACGGACGTTCAATGATCTATAGAAAAAGTGTAAGCATTCATAAACATTTAGGGCTTGGATACCAGAACACAAAACACTAAATGTCTGCTAAAGTATCATTAGCATTGATCTTCCTGCCTCTTCTTTATCTTTTCCTTCTTTCTTTAACATGATATTCTTTCCCTTAATACTCCCTAGCACTGTTACAATTCAGTCCTATAAGTAAAAGTTGCCATGCTTAAATAGTACAAGATTTTATTTTATTTTTTAAAATATTTTATTTATTCATGAGAGACACAGAGAGAGAGGCAGAGACACAGGCAGAGGGAGAAGCGGGCTCCATGCAGGTAGCCCAATGTTGGACTTGATCCCAAGACTCCAGGATCACATGCTGAGCCAAAGGCAGGCACTCAACCACTGAGCCACCCAGGCTTCCCAATATAAGACTTTAAAATGTTACAAACCTTGTTTAAAAATATATGGTCCCGGGGATCCCTGGGTGGCTCAGCGATTTGGTGCCTGCCTTTGGCCCAGGGGGCGATCCTGGAGTCCCCGGATCTTGTCCCACGGCGGGCTCCCGACATGGAGCCTGTCTCTGCCTCTGTGTGTGTGTGTGTGTGTGTGTGTGTGTGTCTGTGTGTGTGTGTGTCTATCATGAATAAATAAGTAAAATCTAATAAAAATATAAAAATATATGGTCTGGTGGGTAGAGGGGATGAGGTAATTGGGTGATGGGCATTAAGGAGGGTATTTGATGTAATGAACCCTGGATGTTATATGCAACTGATGAATCACTAAATTCTACTCTTAAAACTAATAATACGCTGCCAACTAAATTGAATTTAAGCAAAAATTTTTAAAATACTTAAATAAAAATAAAAATATATGATCTGACCTCTATCATGCAGCAATCCCAGAGGCCTGATAGAAATGCACTACAGATATTCACCAAAGGACATGTCCAAGAGTGTTCATACTAATACTCTCTGTAATAAGCCACACTGGAAACAACCCAAATGTCTCCAGCAGAATGAACAAATTATATATGCACGCCATAGAATATTACACAGCAAGAAGAATGTACAAATGTAATCATATGCATCACATTGAGCAAATATCCCAAACAAGTTGAATGAAAGAAGCACTATTAGATTCCATTAATATAGCAAGGGGTGGCGGGGAGGCACGCAGGTGGAGAAAAAAAAAAGATTCCACTAATACAGAATTCAAAAAACGAGGAATCTAATTGATGGTGATAGAAGTCAAAATGGTGGCCACCTTTTAGCAGGCACTGACCAGAAGAGGGCATGGGGCCTTCCGGAGTTCAAGCAAAACTGGATTTCTTAACATGGTTGCTGGTTATACAAGGGCATTTGATTTGGAGAAATTTATTGAGCTATATATTTAGGATATGTGTACTTTTCAGTATGTACTACACTTGAATTTTGGAAGTTTATTTTTAAAATATGGCCTGAAAAATGCAGATTATCATTTCCTTATAAGTTTTTTTAATGGATGACATGAATGCTCTTCGCTGTATAATGTTGTTTTGCTTCTATCCCTAAACATTTATAAAACTGAGGTCCAACTGAAATAGAGACCTCACTCTACCACTTAATTAAGCTCTGGAGTCTTTTCTTTCCCCTCACCTCTATTCCCCTTCTGAGCTTCAGTTGACTCAATGGAGACAATTTTCTCAGCTTAGTGTGCTGGTTAAGACCCCAGTGGGTTTACATCCTATCTCTGCAATTTAGTAGTGGTTTGATTTAAAGTAACTTACCCTTCAATGTTTCTCTTTTCTTATTTGTAAAATGTTAATAAAAAATAGTTCCAACCTCATATAGTTGTGAGGATTGAATGAACTAAAAGGTGTAAAGCATTGAGCAGTGAGCTCATTAGATGATGCTGGTTGGCATAAATTCTAGGACACACCTTTTAATTTCTGGAAATCCAGAAGCATTCTTTTTTTTTTTTTTCAGAAGCATTCTATAACCAATGATGTCTTACAATCACTATTGGTCAGGTGAGAGCCTGACCTGGGCTTCCAGCTTTTATTTTCCTTTTATGTATATAGGAATGAAATATGAAAATAACACTTGGTCTAAAAAAGCAGTTTTTTAAGTAAGCACAAAATTAAAATTTTAGGAGCTGGCCTTTTCTCTCTTAGTGACAAGATAATGATATATGTTAATGGATAGCATCTTAGAATTTATGATGTCCTTATGAAATACTTCATGAAGAAGCATTTTGGCATTATTCTATGTTTAAAATATTTCCATGCTTTATTTGACTTCTGTGTTTTAAAATCAATCATTTTTTAAAAAGTAAAAAAGAAATAAAATCAATCATTTTAAACTAGGTATTTTCCAGTGATCTTTAAAGCTTCCCTAGGAACTGGGCAATTGAAAGACTTCCCAGGGATGCAGAGCACTGTGACCAGATGCTCAGCTATCACTTGCTTCTTTCTGCTCTTAAAATGCCTTTTCTCCCTTCTCCACTGCCAATCCCAGAGTACCAGCCAGCAAAGGACCCCAGCACAGGGTTTTCCCTCACAGTCTTTTCCCCTTTCCCTTCTAAAATCAAATGTTACTTCTTCAGAAAGACCTCCATCAACCCCGGAGCCCATTAGCCCAGTGGTTCTCCAACTTTGCTTCATATTGAAATCATTTAGACACTTTCCAGTATTACTGATGCCTGCATCTCACTCTCAGATATCCTGATTTAATTGTTCCTGGGATATTACGGGGGCATTGGGATTTTTAAGAGCTCCCCAGGTGATTCTGCCAAGATTGGCAACCACTGCATTAGCCTGTTTGATGATTTTCTGATATTTTCTTAATTGCTTTATGTTTGTATCTCCCACCAGCTTCTAAAGACATGGAAGCTTATCTTTGTCAACACTGTCCATACAGTCTCGCACCAGAGCACCCTCCTAGAAGCTGAGCCTCACAGTGCATCTTCTAAGAAGCATAGAGAGCTTTGGCTTACTCAAGAGTTGCCATTAAGCCTGAGGGGATTGACTGATTGATTGATTGATTGATTTTTTTTAAAAAGATTATTTATTTATTTATTTATTTGACCGGGACAGTGAGAGAGTACAAGCAGGGGGAGTGACAGAGGAAGAGGGAGAAGCAGGCTGCTCGTGGAGCAGGGAGCCCAACACGGGGGGACCGATCCCTGGACTCTGAGATCATGCCCTGAGCCGAAGGCCGACGCCCGCCTGAGCCACCTGGGCGCCCCCAGCCTGAGGGGACTTAGGGAGTAATTCAGATTGGGTCATTTCTTGGGCCTTTGGCCGCACGCGATTTCTGGCCTGCGTCTACCCAACTGCATCCCCGCCCCCCGCAGCCCAGCCAGGCGGGATGTTAATGCGGCCGACGGTCCCCTCCAGGTCCTCCTCTTTGATCAGCTTTGGGACTGTCTAGCAGATCGCTCCCCCGCCCAGGAGCCCCGGGAGCACGGGGCAGGGTCCGAGAGCTTGTTTACCTGCTTCTGGGGTCTGAGAGTACGAACAATGAGGGGTCTCAAAGGCACGAAAGCCCCCACTGCGAGGCCCAGGCGGGGCTCCGCGCACGCCGTGCAAGGGGGCGCTGCGCCTGCCGCGGTGCCCAGCGCTCCTCCCGCCGCGCGCGCTTCCGGGGCCTCCGAGCAGCAGGCGCTCGGCCTCGCAGGGGCTCGCGGCTCGGCTCGGCTCGGCGTCGGCGCGCGCAGCTGCAAGGAAAGCCCCCAAACACCAATTTAATTTACTTAAGCTTTTCGGGTCATTTGTGCCCTGGGGTGTGTTGAGCTTGCAAAAACTCCGACTTCCCCAGGAACTAACTTGAAGGCGTATTTTCAAAGGAAAACAATCAAGTTGTTGAAGAGTGCTTATAAAAGCGTGCAGATGGGTGGGGGACAGATGAAGAGGAACTCGGGTGCATACACACACTTGCTGGTGCAAAACGTATAATAAGCCCCGAGAATACAAGAAATTAATCGTGCTCGCCGTCAGGCCAAGGTGTGTGCCAGACGATGCAACCTGGTGGCCTTTGAGTTTTTTTTTAAAAGCCTTACGCAAGTATGGATGGATAGATATAGAGATAGATGATTGATAGATTTTATATTGTGCTATATATTGTATGGTATTGTATATAACGCATTCTATTGTGGAAGGTATTATATTTTATTATAAAACCATACAATATGTTATGTAATACGTATATACATTTATCTCTGGTTGGTAAAGTCAAGAAAGTTCAAATTGGCCTCTGCCTTCTAGGCTTATCCATTATACAGACAGAAAGGCTCGCGGAGTGAAAAGGCAAAGACGGAGACCAGAAATATGTGGGACACTCCCATATCTAATCACGCAAGGCACCCGGGTGATTGCGGGGAAAGCGACAGGGGAAACTGAGGCGCTCGGCTACCCGAGTGCATTAGGAGTTCTGCGCTTGCAGCGGGGCAGAAGCCGAGAACCCACGCCTGGCGCGCAGAAGCTTCGGTTTCAGCCCCGCCTGGAATTGACTTTTTTTTTTTTTTTTTTGCTCGGGCCACACACACCGGGGCGTGGGTGGGCTCTATCTTGCGTCAGGAAGAGGCACTCGCTGCGCGCTCCCAGCTCCGAGAGACTCCGTCTGCTTCTCTGAGGGCGGGACTCGGTCCCTGGGCTGCGTGTCGCCAGGTTAGGGCGGCCGCAGAGGCCGGGCGCGCCTGGAGAGACCGACCTGGGAGGCCGCCTCGCTTCCCCGCCCATCCCCAAATGAAAGGCTTGAGCGTCCGCCAGATAGCCAGGAAGGCCCCACCGCCCGCAATCCCAGCCCTGGAGCGCGTGGCCTGGGCGCTGCGCTGCGCGCCGGGTAACTGGGAAGGGGAAAGGGAAAGGAAACGCGACAGGCAGGGGGGCCAGAACTGGCAGCGCTCGCCACTGCTCGCTCTGTGGCTCGCCCCTTTGCCAAAGCTCGAGCCCAGAAACCTCGGTTTTCTATTAAAGGTCTCAGTGTTCTGGGCAAAGAGCACTGCCCTCCCAGCAATCAGGTCCGCCGGAGCAGGAACTCCCAAATTGTATGCCCTCGGGCAATTTACTTGATCTCTCTCTCTTTCAAACTCGGTTTTCCTTCCTATCTGTAAAACGGGGATGATAAAGGCACCTACCTCCGTGAAGAGGTAGCGAGGGTTTACGTGGAATATTGTACACCAAGGACTTGGCCCGGCCCTAGCTTGTAGAGAGAAGTCCCAAGCAAGAATGCCAGCCTGAACCCAGGATTGGTATTTAAAGTAGAGTTATGGGGCCCAGCTTCCATAAAAGAGACTCATTCTAAAGGTCCAGCGAGTGCCATCCACTCTCTTCCTCCCTCATAGGGGATTCCCATTCCAACACTTACCTGGAAGCCAAACCCCTCAAAGAAAACAATGCCCCACACCCCTCCCCATTCACGCATCCTTAACCCCTCCAACTGAGAGCCCCGCAGCTCAGACCGCCAGGATTGGAAAACCCGGGCTACCATTTTTAGCGGTGTGCCTGTGGGCAAGGGCCTTCATTTCTCCAAGTACACTTTACCCCTCTGTAAAATGGGTTGTTAAAAACATTTTAAGGTGCCGATTTTAAAAGATCGCAGAGATAAAGCAGGGAGTCTGGCCTATGGTCAGCTGCTGCTGCTTTTATTTTCCTCCTTTGGCTCTGGATTGGAGGATCAGCTCTATTTGAGACAAGTCGGCCCCAAGTAGATGAAGTAATGACTCCAGATGCTCTTTGCTCCCCCTGGAAATTCCTTTCCTGTGGACTCCTTGCAATCTTTGGGAGGAGGGGGTTCCACGGACCTTCCCGGACCCTGCTAAGTGGTTAAGCGGTCCAGGCTGACCAGGACTTGGGGCCCTCCTCAGCAGCAGCCCTCTACGGTTGATCTTGCTTTGCTCACGTCCTCTCAATTTGCAGATGCTTCCACTGAGGCCCGCAGGGCCCCCCCAACGAGCGGATCCAGATGGTGTGCTTTTAAGGACCCCCTCCTCCCCATTTAGGGTGCCTTCTCCTGGAGGGAGAGCCCTGCGGGAGGCATCCGACCATTCACTCAACTCCTTCGCGGTCGGGCGTTTAACCTAGTAGGTGGACAACAAAACCTGAGCTAAATACCCTATTTTTTTTTCTTTGACAAATAATCGGCCAGAACGGCAAAATCCCGGCAGGAGGCGGGAGGGCCAGGAGGCCTGGGAAAAACAGAATGCTAATGGGAGCCTGGAGGGGGCGGAAGGCGCACCCGGGCTAGGGCGCCCCAGCCGCCTCGCTTTGAAGTGCACCTTTCCAGCCGCGCTCAAGGGGAGGGCCCTGGATTCCACCCCTCCCCCACCCCTTCCATCCCAGGAGGTTCTGGGGAAATTGAAAGAAGCTCTATCAGCAACTGGGGACTCTCCCCTCAGGTTCTAACTGACTCAATCCTGCTTGCTACTTCTAGTTCGTGTTGCTTTTGACCTGTTGGTTCCTAGCCTTCCCCCAGTAGCATGGGAATCCCTGGAAGAGAAAAGACTATGGCTTAGGCATCCTCATTTCGCCCCAGTATCTAGTAAGAAGAGGGCAAGAAGAGAGCTCAACAGAAGCGTGATGGGGAGTAATAGGAAAGACTTTTGCTGTTCTAATTGCTTTACATTCTGTATGCTGTTGTTACAAGTTGGACCTTGGAGGCAGGTTAGGGAGCTTACCCAGACTCACAAAGCTAGTAAAAGGTACAACCACAAGTACATACAATTCTGCATAGAACATTCTGCTTTTCTCTTAGTTTATGGAATGATCTCATTGGTGCCCTTCTTTCTCCCTCCCCCTCTCTTCCCCGGTTATCTTACCGGCTTAAAGCTCTCTGCTGAGTAACTCCCCAACCAAGATTTCCCCTCTCCCCATTTCTCACTGGGGGCCTGAATGGGAGATTCCAGCTGCCTGGTCATTTTGAAGCTTTGGTCAACAGGATCGGATCCTGCCCACCTGTTGTGTAAGACATCCTGCCGCACCTGTACCATAGAGGTGCCTTCTGTTGAAACATCCATTGCCATAGGCTCGGCCTGTCAGCTCTCTTAGTGACATGCGGGTGATTTATGTTCAAGATGATATTTCTCCTTGGCTGCATGTTGCTCGCTGCCATCAACAGCTGTACTGCAATTCCAGCACTAACTTTTCTATTTTCCTGTGGAAGTGGGTCAACTTTGAAATACACAGGAAAAGCCATGCAATAATGTAATAACTTTTGGTTAGAAAAGGTCTAGAAAAGATTTTTTAAGTCCTAAGAAGTCTTAAAAAGATAAAGATGTCAGGTCCATTAACTTAGGAAGATCTGTGTTATCTTTTTTCTTTTAATGGGAGAAAATAGCATTTTCACTTTGGTCTTTATGGTTATAAAGCCTGAGACCTGACAGTCCTTGAGCTAGTTTATCTGTTCTGGTTTAGTAACCCTTTCCTTTCAGTTAACAGATGAACCGCTACTAAGTGTCAGGACTTTCAGGGTGCAAAAGTAAGCAAAACAGGTGGAACCCTGTATAATCCTTTTGTATTTTAATGTAGCAATAATTAGCCAAACAGCCCCATAATTTATTTCTGAGCATATTTTACTTCATTTACTTTGCTCCCACATGGTTTTCTTGTATTTATGTAAATCTATGTACTTCCATAAATGTGAATATAATAATGATAAGGCAGCACTGAAATCCAGGAATTCATTTGCAGTTTAAAAAATACTTTCATAAGAAAAGATTCTTGATTCAATATTTAAGAAAACATCAGTTATTTTTCATAATGAGCAACTTTGGGTATATTTCTTAACTTTCTTTTCACGATTCTCCCACCTCCTCAGATTTTGCCAGTGAACTATATTTGCTCTTAGCAATCTAAGGACATAGATTGATAACTCAGAAAATACTTTAAATTTTCCATGTTTGTTTGAAAAAAATAAAGTGAGTTTAAGGTTTAAGGTCCTTTGCCTCACACATTTGTGGAACTGGCGAGTTTTTGTTTTTGTTTTTTTTTAAAGCAAGTGATCAGTCTATTTCACCGTTATGGTGAAATATAAATTCTTATAAAAGTGAAACTGGGTTGGTGGGTGTATCTTGCTGTTGTCAGCAGAATCAAAACTACTTGTCCTTGCCAAAGTGTTTTATCTTACAGGACATTTTCTTTAAAAGAAAAAAAAAAAAGTGAAACACGAACAACTTTACCGTGATGAAAGCTCCCTCCCCCTTTGCAAAGCGCAGTGGAGGTGGCAGGTCTGGCCAGCAGAGAACAAAGGGCCAAAGAGTTAACCTGAGATGGTGAAATAAAATGTAACATCAACAAAGAAAAGGCCATAGATAAATAGTTAAAGGACCAACTCACCACAAAACACCCATTGACGTTTTCCCAGAGTCCAGGCGAAGCGCTGGTGACCGGGTAATGTTGGAATGTTTTCCTAGGGTTAAAAGGAGAACCGGCAGCAAGTCTGCTCAGAATTTACAAAGTGTTTGAATAACACGGACGGTGTTTTGATAACACATTTTTAGTGGGGGTGAAAATAATAGAATTTATTGGGACATTTATATGGGCCCCCTTGGTTGTGTGTGGAGGGGGGGGCAGGGCAGGAGGAAAACCATATATCACTGCACTCATCTATAACTCACCCCTGTAACTTATATACATGCATATGTATTTGATGTGTAATACTCCTGTTCTAGCAAAATGCTTCTCAGTGTTGCTCTTAAAAGAATGTACCGATAGTGGTTACCTTTAAGTGGGGAGAGATGGGTAAAGAGGTCACCTGGCCCCGGGTTGGCAATAACTTTGTGTTCTCAGGATGAGATGGTGGCATGAAGCTGGTTTGATCGCTTAAACCAGTAGAGCATAAAGATCTTCCATAGGCTCACACACAGGCTTGGCCTGGGCTTTCTGGTAGCCTTCAAAGGGTGCTGCTTGCTCCAGCTCAGGCTGAAAGGTGCAAGATTTGAGTTAATCCAGCCGGCATTTGGGTCTGGGGTTCCAAGGGGTCTCCACGTTTCCTCCCCAGTGTTGATGTTTTTGTTCAATGTATTCCAATACACTGTCAGTTGAGCCACATAAAACCAGGCACCTTTCAATAAATGTCTCATTTGGATTTCATGAAGCTTGGGGTGTAATTGAAATCAAACAGCAAACAGGCTGGAAGGCGCTGTTATTTGCCCACCCAATCTTAGGAGGGTGCTGCCTGACATGTTCACTGAAGCCACTGCTTTAGCTTTCTTTTCTGTTCCTATTTCTGGAAAAGAGTGCATGGATTTTAAAGTTTGGCTGGGATACATGAAAATATTTTTTATGTCTCTTTCTCTGATTATAAGTAAAATTGGGCCAGCAAAAGAAAATCCGTTCCAAGTAGGAAATCACAGATTTGCTCATCTATAACTCTTCAGGCATTTAGATTAGTATATTCCATATGTGACGATAATGATAATGCAATTAGTCAATACAGGAAAAACCATACAATACAATGAGATTTCTTTATGTTGTCGGGGGGGAAAAATCATCTTTAGTTGACACAGTGCTTTTTGTATGATGTCAAAAAGTAATTTGTAACTTACAAATGCAATATAAATCATGGATATGTTTTCCATGTTCCCCAAATCCCAGGTTTCAGAGCAGTTTTGTGCAGCTTGGATTTGGATTCTCTTTGAATTCCTCTTTATTTCTCCATCTGTCAAATGTGTTAAAGTTTGGGTAAAATAATAGATATATCGGGGGAGATGAGGAGATATAAACTGCAGTTTCCCGCGCCAAGAGTCCACGTTAATCTTGATCACACATACAGTGTATATATTTAATAATTAGGTAGCACTCAGAATGAACCCACGCGCTTTCAGAGCTTGCTCTGGGGCTGGAATAAAATCAACCCTTTCTGATGTGGCGCGGGGGACAGCTGGCCCGCGTTATTTGCGCCAGAGTGGGTCGGAACGATGCCTGTTGCCTGCGATGGCACTTTGCCACGCGCAGCGCTTCCCTGGCCGCCTCGAAAGCAGTCTGAAGGGACACCGAAGCCCGCTTTCTCTCTGTGATAAAGCGCAAAACTGGTATCTACCCTCAGCCACCCTATCTCCAAATAATGTGAGATTCGATCTCACCCCTACTTTTCCCTCACACGTCCCGCGTGCGGTTCAGGTCCAGCCTAACGTGGAGAAGCCCGTGTCCGAGTCGTGTAACCAGGTTCCCCACACCCGGACTACGTCTCCGAGCGGCCCGAACCGCGCAGCCCCTTCCTCTCCGGTTCTCGGGACCCCCCGCGGACTCCCCATCACTTTGGAAATGACGAAGTCTTCAAACGCACAAAGTACTTGAAAAATTCAATTCTCCCAGACTTCCATGGGTCGAAGTAAAACAAAAGGCGCAAGGTGGGAGTGGATGGCCGGGTGGGCAGAGCGGGGAGCCACGTCAAACCCGAACTCTACTGGCAGGACGAAGTGCTAGGAGCGCTGGGCAGGGCGCGCTCTGGGCCACTTTGCAGGGACGCGCTCCCGGGCTGCTCTGCCCTGGACCTGCGGGGCCGCAGCCCGGCCCACTCGCTTCATGTGCTCGCTCTCCACTGACTGTGGCCTGACCCTGACAACCTCACACCCCCGGTTTTCACCTCCTCCCCCCCCCCCCCGAAAAACTGGTAAATTCCCTGGAGCGTCCGAGTGTGTTACGGACCGTCTCGGTTTCTACCCCAGACGTGCCGATGTCGGCTGGCGCTGCTGCGGTCTGAGCCCAGGTCGGAAGGCTTCGAGGCGCTCTGCACTGGCGTGTGCCCTCAACAAATCCTGCGGCCGCCTCATCTGTTGTGGGCTACGAGTTTCCCGTGTGATCGCGTTCGGTTGGGGAAGCAGAGTCCCAACATCTCAGCCGGAAAATGCGCTCCCGGAGCGCTTACAAGCCGCGTCTGTAATTGCTTATTAACAGCGAATATTCATGCTTCTCCTTATCCGCAATGAGACGTGCCTCCCCCCTTTTCGGTAATAAAACAATAAAATAAGACGGCACCACTCTTGACTCTACTGTCTGCGGAAACGCAAGGGAGAAACAGGCAGCTGGGGCAAAAGGGCTTGATTCAATATCAAACTGATTATTTCACTAATTATTCTACCTTCTGTGTTGCGCCGCAGAGGAGAGGCGCAGGGAATCTCAACCGCACTGCTGCTGGGGAACCTTTGTCTCTTGGTGCCAGGCCCAGCTGAAGATGCTGTGTGGAGGGAATCCGAGGTTCAGGGAAACTGAGCTGCGGTGGATTTTGAATTGTGGGGAGCAAATGCGATTGCCTCCTGAAAGCAGGCGTGTGGGCGTGAGGATGAGGGTGTCTCCAGTGCCCCACCCCACCCGGGCTTCTGATTCATAAGCTGGGTCCTCAAGGATGACGTTGTGCTCTCACCGACCCCGGAACCCCAAAAGCCGAGCGCAAGGTTCTTCTTCACGAACCCTTCCCGATAAGTAAAAGAGCGGGACCGAACAAAATGGGGTTCTTGTGTGCTGAAGGCCTGGGAGCCTCCCACCATCGGGAGGAAAGTGTACCTGAAGCTACAACTCCTGGTGTGGAGAGAAACCTCGCTTGCCCAGATCCCCACCCTCTGGGACCGGTGCCTCCTGCAAGCTCTCGGCTTGCAGAGCCTTTCTCGTGCCAGCCTCTAAAACCTGCTCCCGCCCCGGCATCCTCCTCTCCGAGTGCCGAGATGACTTCTGTGCCAGCAGTGGACCCCGCTAAGGAGACCCCAAACCCTGTTCCCCTAAACTCCAGCAAAATACGGACACCACGACTGATTCTCACAGTAGGACAGTCTCAAAAAAAAAAAAAAAAAAAAAAAAAAAAAAGGCCTAAAGGAAAAGAAAGTCGCAGTCGACATGATCCAATTAGTAAATGCCTAATTGAATTAGTGTCACCTCCGTCAGCCAATGGGAGAGCCCCCGGGTTGTGGGGCCGCGAAGCCCCTCCCTGGCCGCACATATATAAAGCAGCCAATGACAGGCTGCAAGTTTCCAAGTGGTCAACTTGACCCGCACTTGGGCAGTCGAGAAGGGCAGAAAGGCTATAGCAGCGCTGGTGGGTGGATAGGGCCAGAGATCTAAATCTTCTTATTCCTGGGGGGTGAGCGCGGAGGAGGCCGGGGGTCCAGAGAGGCCAGAAGGACGGGGAAGGAAAAGGAGAGTGCTTTTTCGGTCAACCTCCACCTCCTGCCTTCAAACCCAGGGCGCTTTCCCGGCGGAAAGGGCGCTGTGTTCGGGGCGCGCGGGCGCGCGCCTTAGCGGCCCGCGAGCGGCCAGGTGGGTAGCCCCAGCACCGGAGGAAGGGGAAGTTACCTTCCCCTCGGAAGAGGGCGCTGGCTCCCCCATCCTGCCTTTATATTAAGGCCGCGGGAGGAGAGGAAGCAGCCAGCTGCCGTCCGCGCTTCGCAAAGCATGCAGTTAGGGGAGCAGCTCTTGGTGAGCTCGGTGAACCTGCCCGGCGCGCACTTCTACCCGCTGGAGAGTGCGCGAGGCGGGGGCGGCGGGAGCGCAGGCCACCTCCCTGGCGCGGCCCCCTCGCCCCAGAGGCTGGACTTAGACAAAGCGCCCAAGAAGTTCCCTGGCAGCCTCGCGTGCGAGACGGGGAGCGGGGAGCCCACGGCCGCCAGCGCGGGGGCCCCCGCGGCCATGCTCAGTGACGCCGACGCCGGGGACGCCTTCGCCAGCGCCGCGGCAGTGGCCAAGCCCGGGCCCCCGGACGGCCGCAAGGGCTCCCCCTGCGGGGAGGAGGAGCTGCCCTCGGCCGCCGCCGCCGCCGCCGCCGCGGCCGCCGCCGCCGCCGCCGCCGCCACCGCGCGGTACTCCATGGACAGCCTGAGCTCGGAGCGCTACTACCTCCAGTCCCCCGGGCCTCAGGGCTCCGAGCTGGCCGCGCCCTGCTCGCTCTTCCCCTACCAGGCGGCGGCCGCGGCGCCCCACGGATCCGTGTACCCTGCTCCCAACGGGGCGCGCTACCCCTACGGCTCCATGCTGCCCCCCGGCGGCTTCCCCGCGGCAGTGTGCCCACCTGGGAGGGCGCAGTTCGGCCCCGGAGCCGGCGCGAGTAGCGGCGCGGGAGGCGGCGGCGGCGGGGCCGGCGGCCCGGGGGCCTATCAGTACAGCCAGGGCGCCCCGCTCTACGGGCCGTACCCCGGGGCGGCCGCCGCGGGGTCCTGCGGAGGACTGGGGGGGTTGGGGGTTCCTGGTTCCGGCTTCCGTGCCCACGTCTACCTGTGCAACCGGCCTCTGTGGCTCAAATTCCACCGCCACCAAACCGAGATGATCATTACGAAACAGGGCAGGTGAGAGCAGCGCGGAGGGGCCCCGAGGTGAATGACAACTGAGTGAGTGACTGCGTGGTCCGGGAAGGCCGGGGGTGAGGGAGCGGTGCCCGTTCGCCCAGCGCTACGCTCCGAGGGCGCTTTCCCGCGCGCACCTCCAGTCGGGTGTCCCTCCCGCCCGCGCACAGCTCTGTGCACGGCGCTAATGTTGCAGCTGCGCCCCCGCCCATCCCTTCCCCTCCCGTCACCCTCATCTGGACCGGCGAGGAGGCGGAAATGGAAATCGGGGCTTGTCCACAAAGCTGGATTTCCTAGAACCGCCCGCTCGGCATCCCGAGCCGTCCCCGCGTACCCGCGAGGAGCCGCGGCGGGGGAGAGGCGCAAAGGTTGGCTTCCTGAGCGCAGCAGGGGGGCTCCCGCAGCTTTAGGCGCCGGAGTCGCCGTGGGGCGCCTGGGGGAGGCGGCATCAGAGGCTTAGCTGGTCCGGCAGTGCGTCAGGCAGGCCCTGGAGCCGGACCTGGTGGGGTTCGGGACGTGAGAAAGTTCTGATCCCCATCCGACTGCTAACGGTGGGTGCGAATGGTTGAAGTGAGCGGTGGGTGCCGGGAGAGGGGCGCTCGAGGGGAGCTTTTAACCTGGCGAGCACAATTCAAAAATTTTAACAGGAACAACTGAATGTTGTTCTCTGGCCCTTAAACGTAGAAGAAAAGAATGGTTTTTAACATCCTGGTAGAAAAATTAAGGACTTGAGTGGGGAGAAGGTGTGGTAGCACCTCAATTTGGGAAATACTGACTTTGGGGCAAAGGGTTTCAGAAAACAGACACGTTCCAAGAGTTGACAACTGGTGTATTTCGCAGAGTTAGGGCCCTTTCTGTACCGGTGTTCGGTTCTTCCTGTAGGCTGTTAAATGTCCTACGCCCGCCTACCCACCCCAGATGCGGGCGGACCTGGCCTGCTTTCAGGCATCTGGACTCAAATCGCTGATCCTGGTTCTGTTCCCTTGCACAGGCGCATGTTTCCTTTCTTGAGCTTCAACATAAACGGACTCAATCCCACTGCCCACTACAACGTGTTTGTAGAGGTGGTGCTGGCGGACCCCAACCACTGGCGATTCCAGGGGGGCAAGTGGGTGACCTGCGGCAAGGCGGACAGTAACATGCAGGGTGAGGAGAGAGGAGGCCCAGGCAGGGGAGGAGCGGGCGGGGAACCCCTGACTCAAAAAATTCATTTAAATCCAACACTTTCCACCCTGGTCTGGGGCCTAGAGGTGTTAGTCTGAGTTTGCTTGATATTGATTGTTTGAAACGGGGAGAGTGGGAGAGAACTGCCAAGTCACATTTCTTGCCTACCAGTATAAACTTGGATACTTTTAACCATGACCCTAGTCCCCCCACCAATTCCTATGAAATGCTCTAGTGGAAAGGGCTCCTGACACTCTAACCTTCACTTGAGAAGGCCTTGCTCAAGGTTGAGTCCACATGAGAACCCAGCCACTTTCCATCAGAGATGTTGCCCTTCCAGCTTTAGAAGGGCCCAAATTGACCTTCAAGAGACATCTCCTGGTGGCTCTCATTTTTACTTGGAGGTAGCATTAAGAGGACTGCCTTGTCAACTGAAGGCAGGGAGCACAGGGGCCCTGGGAGGGCTGTCAGTGGAGTCTAGTTGGAGAGTGGAGAGCAGAGTCCTGGGGAGCCTTGTGCCAGAAGACTATCTCTCAGATCTTTGCCCAGAAGTAACAGACATCCCTCCCCTATGTCCATTTGTAATCAGCCCTATCTGCTTGGGTTTTGTGTTTTGTTTCATTTTCTCTTAGGCAACAAAATGTATGTTCACCCAGAGTCTCCTAATACTGGTTCCCACTGGATGAGACAGGAGATTTCCTTTGGGAAATTAAAACTCACCAATAACAAAGGCGCAAATAACAACAACACCCAGGTAGAGTGACAGAGGATGGGGTGTCTTTTGGCCATAGATCTCTTTCCTAACAAGTTTCCATACTCTTCACTGTATTTGTAATATTTGCAGGTGTCACCTGTTTGCTTACCTAGTTCTGACCTTTTTTTTTTTTTTCCCTTTTGACCTTTCTCATTTTTACTAGATTTCGGTTAACAGTGAGTTGACTGTTAGGAGAAGAAATGCTAAAGTCTTTCGGGAGACTTTGTAAACTAAGAGAAAAGAGTGTTTTTCAAACATGCATACCCAGCTAGCTAGGGTTTAAGTTTCAAAAGCAGCAATGATAAGATCTTAAAAAGTGGCTATAGAACAAGGGAACTGTCGGTGGGGGAGCAAGCAGGAGTCCCATTCCAAGACGTGTAGTTTGTTAAGATTTATATCTAAGAGACTCTTTGGATTTGGCAACTCTTTCTCTGTATCACTTCCAGATGATAGTGTTACAGTCTTTACACAAGTACCAACCCCGACTGCACATTGTTGAAGTGACAGAGGATGGTGTGGAGGATCTGAATGAGCCCTCAAAGACTCAGACCTTTACCTTCTCCGAAACGCAGTTCATTGCGGTGACTGCCTACCAAAACACCGATGTGAGTGTCCTCCTAAACGTCCCAAGAATCTCTACAGCTAGATCCAGTGTGACAAAGCACTCAACGACTGTTTTTCTCCCCTGTCTAGATAACTCAACTAAAGATTGATCATAACCCCTTTGCAAAAGGCTTCAGAGACAACTACGATTCGTAAGTGCAGCTTTTATTCATATTTGCACGGTCGTCTTTGAACAGGACATATATAACCAGACACTTCCCAGAGAACGTTCTAGGAAGAGATTTCACATTTGTTTGGGATTTTCACCTATTTTTATTTTTGCGCACCCCCCCCCCCATGGCTAATCTTGCTTTGGAATTTTCATGGAATGATTTTGTTCATTTTTTAATAAAGATTTTATTTATTTATTCATGAGAGACATGCAGAGAGAGAGAGAGGCAGAGACATAGGCAGAGGGAAAAGCAGGCTCCAGGCAGGGAGCCTGATGTGGGACTTTGGGATCACTCCATGAGTCAAAGGCAGCCGGTCAACTGCTGAGCCATCCAGGCGTCCCTTTTGTTCATTTTCTAAAGCAATGTTAAGGGCTCTAAAATGAGGAGCTATTTTTTTTTAACATTTGAGTGGCGATTTGAAATTTTCATAATCTGCATTTATATGCCTTTCATTTGATCCCACTTTTTTTGCCTCTTAGGATTGGGTATTATTACTCTTTCTCTTATTATTATTATTATTATTATTATTATTTTACATAAGAAAAACCTAAAACTAAGAGGATGTCATTTTCACAACATTAAACAGTAAGGCCCCAACAGACCATTTACATGTGGGATTTCTAACACCATAGCCAGCATTCCTTCTGTGACACTGACAAAGGAGAATTGCACTGTTCTCCAAGTTCTAGGACCTGGAAAGGCAGATTTTTCTATATTTTAAACACCTAGAGCTTGGGAGGAAACTTTTTTTTTGTATGAGCCAACAGTCCAGCTGAAGTAGACCAGTGCATCTCCTACCTCCATCCCTCCACTCCAGTAGACTAGTGCTCCCAGTACAGCCTACTATGTGAGCTTTTTTGATTTCTGGGAGGTGGTTATTTGGGGACAACATTAGGGTTTTTTTTTTTTAAGTGTTTCTCTTTATATTGTAGCATGTACACCGCTTCAGAAAATGACAGGTTAACTCCATCTCCCACGGATTCTCCTAGATCCCATCAGATTGTCCCTGGAGGTCGGTACGGCGTTCAATCCTTCTTCCCGGAGCCCTTTGTCAACACTTTACCTCAAGCCCGATATTATAATGGCGAGAGAACCGTGCCACAGACCAACGGCCTCCTTTCACCCCAACAGAGCGAAGAGGTGGCCAACCCTCCCCAGCGGTGGCTTGTCACGCCTGTCCAACAACCTGGGACCAACAAACTAGACATCGGTTCCTATGAGTCTGAATATACTTCCAGCACCTTGCTCCCCTATGGTATTAAATCCTTGCCCCTCCAGACGTCCCACGCCCTGGGGTATTACCCTGACCCAACCTTCCCTGCCATGGCAGGCTGGGGTGGTCGGGGTTCTTATCAGAGGAAAATGGCAGCTGGACTCCCATGGACCTCCAGAACAAGCCCCCCTGTGTTCTCTGAAGATCAGCTCTCCAAGGAGAAAGTCAAAGAAGAAATTAGCTCTTCTTGGATAGAGACACCCCCTTCCATCAAGTCTCTCGATTCCAATGATTCGGGGGTATACACCAGTGCTTGTAAGCGACGGCGGCTGTCTCCTAGCACCTCTAGTAATGAAAATTCGCCCTCCATAAAGTGTGAGGACATTAACGCTGAAGAGTACAGTAAAGACACCTCAAAAGGCATGGGGGGGTATTATGCTTTTTACACAACTCCCTAGAGAGTTATTTTAACTTCGTCAAAATGAGCTCACTTTTTGCAGATGGACTTGGTGGTGTTTTTTTTGTTGTCTTCTTTGCCTAGGTTTGCCAAAAAGACGTTTGCATTCCACCTCGATGCATCCCGTTTTGTGCAATCCTCTAAAAGAAGGTACCAAAGCTTTTTGATTGCTGCAGGTAACTGAAATGAGCCTCGCCATTTTTTTTTCTTTTTTAAATAAAATTAATGAAGGACTGTAAAGCGTTTTTAAAATTCGAAGGTTATTTGAGGTTCTGGATTTATTTATTGGAGGCACTAAACATTCCGAGAATCGGGCTGTGAAGATTTGAGTGCTGAGCGCTAGCCAATGGGTCAAAAGCTTCGGTTCTCGTTTCTATTTGTAAATCTGTAAGCAAGGAGAATCCCAGAGTGGCAAGGTGTTTTGCTTCTGGAAGAGAGGGCTGGGCCTTAAGCTTCAACGGGGGACTTTTTGCTGTTACTTTCTGCTAGGGGCAAAAGATGCTAGGCCTGGGAGGTGAGAAAAACCTTATGTGAAGGTGCTGGCTTTACCTGACTGATTTCCTCCTAGGCTTTTGCAGCAAGCCATGTTTGCCCCTAGTTCAGGACTGCTTCACTTGCTAGGCCTCTGCTAACATGCTGGGGTGGCTAGTAGGACTCAGGAGAGGGCAGGCGAGGGAGTCGCCAAAAAAGAAAAAAAAGAAGAATTTTAAAGTGTACAGTTTTGTGTGTGCTTAGATCCACTGTAGAATAATGTGGGATATATTGTACAAATAGCCTCCTTATGTGTCTGAGATTATGTAAAACTGGTGCTTTGGCTTTGTAAAGAATTCACAAATCACCCGACAGCAGTTGCAGGGCCAGGGGGATAGGTTCTCTCATCATCTGGGATATTGGGGAATATTCTGTTTACTTCTTAGATAGTTAAGAATGTATTCAGCTACTCTGTACTAACTTGAAACGTGTTTAATGAAAACTCCTACTTCACCCTCTTTCTTTGCCATCCCCTCTACCCAGCTCGATAATGTGAAGAAACTAAAACCGGATGCCACAGCTCCTATAGGCTTTTTAGATACCTTGGATTTTTATGTACAGTCTTAGTCATTTTTAATAAATGTGGTTCATTAAGGGAACGGGCAGAGCTGTCTTCTGTACTAAGGGTTTTAATCTTTGTTTTGAAAATCATTTTGCTTCCTCCTCCACCCCCTCCAGCATGAACACTAAGTCCCCTACCCGCCCCCCTTCTCCCCCAGGCTCTAGAATCTGTAAGTGGACACTGTAGTCACAAGGGGGTGGGGTTGCTTTTGTTTATCTTCTTTTCTTTTTTTTTTTTCTTGAAGATGAATGGGTTTATTTCCTCACCCCACTGGGAAGTCTGGACAATGGGTATTGGGCCTGCCGGCGGGGGTGGGGGGAGAGGGGAGGTTGCAGAGATGCAGGATTGCCCATTGCTAGGCTTAACCTGGCCTGGAAAAGCTCAGCTCCCGGCCCTTGGACTCCGGGCCCCGCCTCGGCCCGCGACCACTTGGTTCTCCGGGCTTTTTCCTAGGCTCTCCTGGGGCCGCCCATCCCCGGACCCACGTGGGCTCCCCGGGAAACCCCGTGGCCCCTTGAGCGCCCACGGGTTACCGGTCCCTGAAGCGGCGGGAAGCGGGCCGCCCACAACTCCAGTGTCGGCTGCAACCTGCGGCTTCTCGGTACGCGGAGCCCCGGGCGCCCCCGCCGGCGTCGCGGGCCGCTCCCTCGGCAGCCGCTGGCCGGGCGCTGCGGGCAAACCCGGCCGGAGACGCGGGAGACGCCGGGGACGCCGCGGGCCAGGGGCGGGCGCGACACTTACAAACGAGGATTCCGGTCGTCCCGTGCAGCTCCGCTCTGCAAACAGCGTCCGGGGAGCGCTTCGCCCGGAGTCTAGCTCCGTTTATTTGGCTCATTCCCCAGGAGGGCGAAGGCCACCGCATCCCCCGGCTGAGCCCCGGGCCCGCCGAAAAGTTAAACCCAGGAGTGGGGCGGAGGGCCCTTTGTCCCCCAGCCAGACGTCCCGCCAGGCTTATCAGCAGACGGCTTCTGGCCCAGCTTGCAAACCCTTCCAGCCCCTTCCTGACCCTCCCGGGGTAAAGGTCTGCCGGGAGGGTCATTTTGCTAAACTGCGTGGCGCGGAAATGCAGCTGCTAAGAGGATTAGCTGCTGGGAGGCGAGCAATCAGCCGGGACCTCCTCCTCTTCCGCGCCCAATTAAGGCCGCCGGGAGCCTCTCCCCAGCTTCCCATTCCCCGCACCCTCCCTGCGCCCGAGTCCTTCCCCCGCCGCCCGCGACCTCGGGGGCCGGGACTCTTGCCCCGGGTCTGTGACCGTGTCTGTCCAAAGCGCTTTGCCAAAGCCGCCCGGAATTTTACGACGCTAGAAGCGAAAGCTCGAAACCTGGTTTTGTGTATTTGTTGTGGATGGCAGATTCAGCCTCGGGAGGGGGGGCTTGCAGCGCCCCCCAACCCGGACGGCGCCCCGCCCGCCCCCAAGGCACCTTAAGGTCCTGGGAGCTGCGACGGAATTTCGGAGCGGTGCTCCGCCCTCTAGAAAGCCCGAGAATGCTCCCGGCCGCCGGGATAAAGCTGACTCTGGCCCCAGTCTATTTCGAGTCCTGTATATTTTTGCACCGTACAGTAAAAAGAACCTGGTACTTGTGAAAAGTCCCTCACAGTGTTTAATAGAAACGTAAGTGGCTGAGTGGCCCCAATTAACACCTTGTGATAAGGCATTCCTAAGATGGAGTGTCAGACACCAAATTGTGAAGAGATGTATCTAATTAATCCTCCTAGGATGACACCGATAAACAAGCCTCTATTTAAATAAAGATCAAGGGCTCGGCGCCCCGCTTGTTTACATTCCCTGCCAGGGTCCCCGCGTCTGCACCCGCGCAGGGCGGCGCTCCCGGGCGCAAGAAGGAGACCCCGGCTTGGGGTCCGCTGCGCTGCTCCGCCGGGGTTCGCTCCACCTCGGTTCCTGCTCCAAACAAAAGCGAATAAAGTGCAATGAGAGAGCCCAGAGGAGAACGAAGTGCAAAAAGGACCCGACTCTGAGTTGGAAATGGTGTTGCCATCTTCCACGCTGTCCTTTACATAGCCTTTTTTTTTTTTTTTTTTTGGTTGTTAGAGTTAAAAAAAAAAAAAAAAAAAGCTCCCGGGTAGCCCCTGGAAGTCTTTTCTGGTTTGGGAAGAACTCGGGGCGGAGCCTCCCTGCGCTCCCCACCCCGCCCCAAGGTCGCTCCCCTTGGTCCCAGGTTCCTCCCTCTGGGTGCCGAAGCTGCGAATCGCTGGGGCCTGGGGTGGCCGTCCTGGCAGTGGGGTGCTGAGCCGCCCACTGGGAAAGGCCGGAAGAGTAGGAAAAGAAGTAAGCGATGGGGGAAGCTGCTGACTAGCGCGCCGAACCGGGAACGGGGGCCGGGGTTTGGAGCCCGCTCGGAGTCTGCAGCAAAGCGTCTCCCAACTCCGTGATGGAAAATTTCAAGCTCGGGATCAGCTTTTGGTCCTTGCCTCCCTCTGCTCCAGACACCTTTGATTAGCTTTAAACTGGTGTAAAGGCAGACTCGCAGCCTTCCCTTTCCTCTGCAGTCTCTTCCTTCTTTCTGAACCAACAAGTCTCTCTCTCTCTCTCTCTCTCTCTCTCTCTCTCTCGAAGGTGCTGATGATGCAGTTTTTTAAAAAATTTGCAGGTGTAAAGGAAACGCACCGGAGTAAAAACATTCCCGCAGGTCCCTTGATTTTAATCGAAATTGATCCTCCAGTGGGGGACAGAAATTAAAATCACTCATTTCCCACTCGCCTGGATGCTGGCTGCATCCTTTTTTTTTTCGCGTTCGCGCCGCGATGTCCCCCACTACGTTGCGCGCCCACTGCCCAGGTTTGGCTTTCCACCTGGCGGGGATTTCGGCGTCACCGGGAGGCGCTTTTTAAAGACCATTTGCAAAACTGCAATGAGCCCGATTGAGTCCGGTTCTGTGACATCCCCACCCCTCCGTCTCCCATCCTTCAAATGCAGGCTTTCGGGTGTTCGAGCTCCGGCCCGGGTGGTCTCGACCCCGCGCAATCTGTCCACCCTGCACCTTTCCTCGCCGGGACGGAGGTCACCTATCCTGCGACCCGCGGAGGCCTGGGCTCAGCGCACACACTTGGGGTCCCCGCCTTCCCGGACCGGAATGACGCCTGAAGTTACAACAGACATTTTTTTTTTTTTTAACATGATGAGGACGCTGACCTTGAGGGCCACCGACTTTTCCCTTATTATGGCTGAAAGGAAAAATAAACCTTCTCTCCTAAAGGTCTATTTATCCCTTATTCTTTTCTCCCTCGGCCCTAGGAGCCCTTTGCGCTTCGCGGAAGAGGAGCATCGAGGTCCCCAGCGGGAGGATTTAGCTGCGCCATGTCCGGAGCAGACCCTTGGAGGTGGTCCCCCCAGGGCGCGGGCTTCCGAGGGATCCTCGTCCAACCCCCACGCGCGAGTCACTGCTTGGTTTGGGCAGCAGGGCGTGCACCCTCCACTTTAATCCCCCACCTCCAGGTCTCCTTAAAAAGCCCTAAACTTGCTTCTATAAGCTTGTGGAGGCAGCAGGACTCGCACAGCAACTTCTCTAACTCTAGGTTCGACTCTGCTTTCCGCGCGCAGTCGGAGCGCCTCGCCCTCGGCCCTCGCGTCGCGCTGCAGGGTCGGCGCCCAGGGGCGAGCGCGGTTCTCCCGGGCGGCGAGCAGCCTTCGCCATCTGGTGGCCACCGCGAGTACCTGCCCACCCGGCAGGGCTTCCCGAAGTCGCTGTTCTGGCAGGTCCTGGAGAATAATAAACAATTATTTTCTTTATCCCACTCCCACTCTTTCCCTTTAAAACTCCTTGCTGGGGGGGGGGGGGGGGGGAGGAGCCTACAACGTGGAATTTCTAAGACTCTAAGTTCTAGTTCTGGACTGTGGCTTCCTGGCAGCAATTGCCCTGGGCTTCCCTGAGTTGCATCCATTTCTGCAAAGTGGGGGTTTGAACAACATGGATCTCTCTCAGTAGGACCCAGGAGGAGGAAATGGGATGGTAAATGAACTGCTTTCTAAACTTGCGTAGCTCCAAGTATTAGTAGGTATTATTAATTACCGGTTTTATACATGATGTGTGCTGGTAAACTCAAATGCATTGGCAAATGATTCTTCATTAATTCAAAAAGTTACAGAAAATTTCAAACATACACCAAAGTAAAGAGCAATGGGCCCTCATTTATCTTCTTCCAGATACAGATATCTGTCTTCCAACTCATGGCTGCTCTTGTTTGCTCCTGTAATCCCCACCTTATTCACAAATCCCAGAAATCCTGACATCTAATCCATGATTATTTCCATACTTAGCCCTAAAATATAAAGATTCATATATATATATGAATTCATATATATATATATATATAAATTGATCACACTCACAGAATTAACAATCTTTTCTTAGTATCATGAAATATCCAAGCATGTTTCCTTTATTGTCTCAGTTTTTGTTGTTGTTCCAGTTCGTTTGTTTTTTGTAGTTGGTTTGTTTGAGTCAGGATCCAAATAAGTCCCACACGTCGATTGATGCGTCACTTCATTCTCTTAATTGAGTCGTCTTCCCCTTGTTCTCCTCTTTTATTTCTCCTTAAAATGTATTGCAGAAGTCATTCATTTTAATTTTCTAGGTTCTGGATTTTGCTAATTGCATCCCCATTGTGAAAACATGATCCTTTGGCTCTGGGTTTCCAGTAAAGTGGTAATTACACATGAAGACTTGATCTTGTTCAAGTTCTATTTTTTTAACAGAACTTTAAAAAAAAAGATTTTACTTATTTTTTCAGGAGAGACACACACACATACACAGAGGCAGAGGGAGACACACAGGCAGAGGGAGAAGCAGGCTCCATGTAGGGAGCCCCACGTGAGACTTGATCCTGAGTCTCCAGGATCACACCTGGGGCGGAAGGCGGAGCTAAACCATTGAGCTACCCAGGCCGCCCCAAGTTCTATTGTTTGACAATATTTCATAAAGGTAATATATTCCATCAAAAGGCTCATGATGATATCTGGCTTGTCTCTCCTTGAGGCATGCCGTTGTCCATTGATGATTGTCCACTAGATCCATTATTTCATTAAGGGTTTCACAAAGGAAATAAATTTCAGTACATCTGTTATTACCAATGACATAAACACAAGAAACTTTAATTCTATGACACTTTTTAAAGACGTATTTTCCCCATATTTTGGGATATAATTGAGATATGATATTTTTAAGTTTAAGGGGTACAATCTGATAATTTAATACACGTGTATATTGTGAAATGATTACCACAATAAGGTTAGTTAACACTTCCATCACATCGCATAATAACCACTTGTTTGTGTGTGGTGAGAACATTTAAGATCTACTCTCTTAGCAACTTTCAAGTATGTAATACAGTATTGTTAACTATGGTCACCATGCTGCCCTACGCTTGATCCTCATTTACTCATCTTATAACTGGACTCTTCATAGTCTTCCACCTTTTGACCAACATCTCTTCATTTTCCTTTTGCCCCTGCTGCCAACACCTGGCAAACATCATTTTATCTATTTATTTTCTTTTTAAAAGATCTTACTGATTTATTTGAGAGAGAGAGATTGAGAGAGAGAATGCATGGGGGGAGGGACAGAGGGAGAAGCAGACTCTCCACTGAGCAGGAAGCCCGATGTGGGGCTTGATCCTCCCCAGGATCATGACCCCAGCCGAAGGCAGATGCTTAAACGACTGAGCCACCCAGGTGCTCCTTATTCTCTATTTCTATTAGTTTGGCTTGTTTTCATTCCACATATAAGTGATATCATTCAGTGTTTGTGTTTGACTTATTTCACTTAGGAGAACATCCTCTAGGTTGATCCATGTCGACACAGAAGGAAAGATTTTCCTCCTTTTTAAATAATCCATTATATAGTATATATTATATGCCAGTTTTTATTATGCATCTATCAATGTACACTTAGGTTATTTCCATGCTTTAGCTATTATGAATGATATTGCAGTGAATGTGGGGGTGCAAGTATCTCTTCAGGATAATGATTCTCAATGACACTGTGAATGTGACAGAGTAAACCAAAAAGCCAAGGTCTCTGCCCGTTATATATCACCACAAGGAAACAGCTGTGGCCCTCTGGGGAACATAGGCCATAGAAAATTGAGTGAGAAAATAAACAAAGTACATGACTTGGCAAGATTTAGCAGATGATACACATTTATTGAAACAGTTTGCTACACACAGATTGCTAAGAAATCACATAAAACCAGCATATAACAAAGTGATAAAATATGTTTCCATTTGCTTTTGTACTCCCAGGGAAAATTATCAATTTCCTAATCCCCTTACAGGTATATTTCAGGAATTGATAAGGTAAAGCATCATATGTGGATCATAAGTGATAAAAAGGACTATTAAATAACTTGATGATTGTTCTAGGGAGGTGATGTCATCCATGACCCTTCTCAGGGTTCTCTGATCAAGCCCTGAGTAGGCTCCATTTTCAATGCAGAGTATGCTTGAGATTTTCTCTCTCCCTCTCCATCTCCCCTTCCCACCCATGCTGTCTCTCTCTCTCTCTCTTCTTTCAAATAAATAAATCTTAAAAAAAAAAAAACAAAAAAAAAAAACAGCTAAGCCTGTCATGAGGTGATGTCTATTGCTTCCTGCACTTTGATCTATCCTCAGCTCTGGGGTAGTGAATGCACAGAATCCACAGAATATATGTCCTATATCCTACATAATCGCTGGTATTTTCTGATATTCTTAATATTAGCAGGCAGGTTTTATCTTTATCTTATAAAGTCCAAAAACATTCTTCAGCATTTTACTTCTTGCAGGATTCCACCTTTTTCCTGTAAAAAAAAAAAAAAAAAAAGAAAAGGTGATTATTGATCTAATGAATCAACTAATTAGACTGTGCTCATCACTAAATATTTAGAAGGCTGCAGATAAAGACCACATAGCGGCTGCAGAAAAGCAGAGAAACATGAATTGAGGTACTGTACAGAAATGCTTGTGCATGCTTGTATGTGGGAATGTGTATTTGTGCTCCAGAGAAGAATATCTTTAAGCTGATATTATAGAATATAAAATATGATTAGAATAGAATGATATGGTTATATCTAATATTTCCTTTAGGGACTTTTCTACTCAGAGCTGTCAAAACATTTTGTAAATAGACTAGACTGGGGCGGGGGGGAGATGATCCTACTCATATTGATGAAACGCTCTTCTGAAAGAACATAAAGAGAAGAGAGTCTCTAGGAATACAATTAAATCTTAATCTGGAGATGGGTGCCTTAATAACTCCTTCCCACTACTCTTTCCCTTTCAGCAAAAAGAATTTAGCTTGGCACTGAGGAATAAATGTTCCTGCAGAGTCTCTATTGTCAGGGCACTAATATCCACTAAGTATTCCATTAGAATTCCCATTAGTTTCTTTATATTTCCAAGTCTCCTTGTACTTAGGCAGGGCCATTAGAACCCAGAGAGAGAGAAGAGTGTGGATAAGGCCATTAAAAGCTGCAGCCTTTCTAAGAAGGACTTGACCAATCTGTAGTAAGCTAGCAAAGAGGAAACCAGACTCTCATCCTGCCTTCTCCCCTCCTCACCCTCCCCCCCGCCCCCGCCCGGTCCCTTGCCAGTGTCCCTGATAGGCCAAACCCACTGAGAAGCCAGAGAACCAGGACATCTTTTGATGCTGTCATAGAAGTCAACCTCCTGGATACAGGGAGGAATGGAGAAAAGAGTAAAACTGGGGGCAATGAAGATGTGCAGTCCAGAGCTTACCCCAGCAACTCATCCCCAATGCCTTGATTGCTAAGAGTTAGACTTCTAAATACACTACAGTTGATTTGAGATGGTTCCAGAAGATGTTTCAATAATAGCTGGAAATCTGGATTCTTACATGAAAACTCCATTATATTTCAGGATTGACAACTTATTTGAAAACTCTAATGGTGTGGAGTCTGCTTCAGACTCTCTCTCTCTCTCTCTCTCTGTCTCTGCCTCTCTACTTATACTCATGCATATGCTGTCTCTCTCCCTCAAAATAAATAAAGTCTTTTAAAAAGTAGAACTACCATATGATTTAGCAATCCCATTTGGGGGAGTAATCTGAAAATAAGATATCAAAGTGATATCTACGCCTTCATGTTCATTGCAGCATTATTCGCAATAGACAAGATATGGAAACAACCTAAGTGTCCATTAACAGAAAAATGAATAAAGAAGATATCACACACATGCCCACACACAGAATGGAATATTATTCTGCTGTGAGAAAGAAGGAAATCCTGCCATTTGTGACATGGATAGACCTGGAAGATATGTTAAATGAAATAAGCCAAACAGAGAAAGATAAATACTGTATGATATCACTTAAATGTGGAATCCAAAAAAGAAGAAAGAAAGGGAGGAAGGGAGGGATGGATGGAGGGAGGGAGGGAGGGAACGAAGGAAGGAAGGAAGGAAGGAAGGAAGGAAGGAAGAAAGGAAAGAAGGAAGGAAGAAAGAAAGAAAAGAAAAGAGAAAGGAAAGAAAGAAAAGAAAAGAAAAGAAAAGAAAAGAAAGAAAAGAAAAGAAAAGAAAAGAAAAAAGAAAAGAACAGTCAATCTCAGAATCAGAGAGTAAGAAAGTGGTTGCCAGAGGCTGACAAGTAGGGGAACTAGAAAGAAGTTTTTTTTTTTTTTTTTAGAAAGAAGTTTATGAAAAGATACTAACTTTCAGTTGTAAGATAAATAATAATTGATGCTCAGAACTGAGCATCAAATGTAAAACATGGTGACTATAATTGATAACACTATATTGTGTGATTTAAATTTGCTAAGAGAGTAGAATTTAAATGTTCTCACACATGTAAATAAATATGTGAGATGAAGGCTATGTTAACTAACTCAATGAGGGAGTTCTTTCACAACATACATGCACATCAAATCACCACAATGTATACTTTAATATCTTACAATTTTATATGTCAGTTATACCCCAATAAAACTGAAATTTTTAAAAATACAAAAAAAAAAAAAGGAATAGAGCTTCAGTGAGCTGTGGAAAATTTCAAATAACCTCATTTACATGCAATTGGAGTCCACAAAAGAGAATGGCATGGAAAAAATATTTAAAGAAATAATGCTCAAAACTTTCAAATGCAATGAAAATTATAAATTCACCAATCCAAATAGCTCAATAAAGCCAATCACAAGAAACATGAAAACAACAAAAAGGCTCATGTTAATCAAATTGCTTAAAACTGGTGATAAGAAAAATGCAAAAGCAGATGGGGGGTGGTGGTGGAGGGGGACACATTACGTACAAAGGAACAAAGATTAGAATGATAGCAGAAAATAAGTATAGTAGATGACAGTGAAACGTCTTTAGAGTACAGAAAGAATAAAGCCATCAATTTAGAATTCTATATGCAATGAAAATATCTTTCAAAAACAAAGATGAAAACAAAAACAAAAACAAAGATGACATGAAAACTTTTTCAGACACTTGGCAGCTGAGAGAATTCATCACCAGCAGACCTACACTTTAAGAAATGTTTAAAAGAAATGCTTCAGGTAGAAGGAAATGATATCAAATGGAAATCTGGGATCTACATAAAGGAATTAAGAGCCTTGGGAATGGTAACTACCTCGCTAAATATAAAAGACTGTTTTCTTATTTTCAAAGTCTCTTTAGAAGAAAATCAACTGTTTAGGGCAGCCTGGGTGGCTCAGTGGTTTCGGCCCAGGGCATGTTCCTGGAGACCTAGGATCAAGTCCCACATTGGGCTCCCTGCATGGAGCCTGCTTCTCCTTCTGCCTATGTCTCTCATGAATAAATAAATAAAATCTTAAAACAAAAAGCCAACTGTTCAAAATGAAAATAAGATATTGCTGTATTTATAACATACATAGAAGTAAAATATATGATTATAGCACAATGGCTAGGAGGAGAGAAATGGAAGTTTATTATCATGAGTTTTTATTCTGTACAAGTGATATAGTATGACTTGAAGGTAAACTGTGATAAGTTAAAGATGTTTGCTAAAAATCCTAAAGTAACCATTAAAATAACACAAAAAGAATGACAACGAATAAGCCAAAAAGGAGATAAAATGGAATCATAAAAAATATTTCATTAACCCAAAGAAGGAACTAAAAGAAGAAAAGGGAAACAAAGAATAGAAATGGACAAATAGAAAACAAATAACAATGTGGTAGATTTAAATCCAAAATATCAGTAATCACATTAAATGTAAATGGTTTAACCCCTCCAACTAAAATTCAGATATTGTCATATTAAAAAGTAGGACATAACTATATGTTTCCTGTAAGATACTCACTTTAAATATAAAGACATATATAGGTTAAAATTTAAAAGATTAAAAAGATGCATGTGCTAACACTAATCAAAAGAAATCTAGAGTGGCTATATTAATATCAAAGTAGACTTTAGAGTAAATAATAAAGCAGGTTATTTCATAATGAAAATGAAATAAATTTATCAATAGGTCATAATAATCCTGTTTATGAGCCTAATAACAAAGATTTATCCCAGGTTTATGTGACATTAAAAATATCAGTGACTCCTCCCCCCACCGAAATCAATGAAATTCACCATGTTTATAGACTAAGAATGAAAAACTATGCTTGTCTCCATAGATGGTCTCCATAGATGCAGAAAAAGCATTTGATAAAATCCAACATTCATTCCCAGCAAAACCTCTCAAATATCTTGTAGCAGAACGGAATTTCCTCAACCTTGTTATAGGACATCCATGAGAAACCTAGAACTAATATCATACTTACTAGCAAAAAGTAAAATGCATTCTTCTCTAGATCGGGAACAAGGCAAGGATGTTTCCTTGCACTGTTTCTACTTAATATAATACTGGAGGTTTTAACAAGTTTTAAGAAGGAGGAAAAATCAATAAAAGTCTCCCAGATTAGAAAGGTTGAAGTAAAACTGCCTTTAAAGATAACATGATCATAGACAAAATTCTATAAAGAAGTCATTAAGACTAGTACATTTTTTTTAGTGGAAGTTGTAGGATAAATGATCAATACACGCAAGTTTATTGTATTTTTTACATACTGGCAATGAACAATCAGAAATTGAATTAAGAATACTACTTAAAAATGGTATCAAAAAATTCTTAGGTATAGAACTGACAAAATATGTGACCTATACTCTAAAAACTATAAAACATTGATGAGAAAACTTAAAGAAGACCTAAATAAACAGGGAGCTATATTATGTTCACAGATCAAAAGGCTTAATATTGCTAAAAAGTTAATTCTTCCCAAATTGATACATAAATTCAGGGGGCTTTATTTTCTAGAAATTGACAAGCTGATTCCTAAAATTCCTTTGGAAATCGAAAAGACTTAGAATAGCCTAAAAACTTTGAAAAAGAAGGATTCTGTCTTTAAGATTTATTATAAAACTGCACAAACCAAGACAGTATGTATATATAGTTGACAGAAAGCCAGACAAATAGACCAGTGGAATGCAGTCGGGTATCTAGATATAGACCCTTACAACTGATACCTGACTTTTAACAACACTGTAAAACAATTCAGTAGAGGAAGGGTAGTCTTCTTAATAAAAAGTGCTAGGATACTTGGATAATCATATGTAATCTATGCTTCACACTGTATTCAAATCTGTTCATAATAATAGACATAATAATAATAGATAATAGACATAACTGTAAAATCTAGTATTTTAGCATTTATAATAATAATAATAATAATAGATAATAGACATAACTGTAAAATCTAGTATTTTAGCATTTATAGAAGAAAATAGGAGAAAAGCTTTGTGATCTTGGTCAAGCAAAGACTTTTTTTTCTTTTTTTTTTCTTTTTTTTAATTGGAGTTCAATTTGCCAACATATAGCATAACACCCAGTGCTCATCCCACCAAGTGCCCCCCCTCAGTACCCATCACCCAGTCACCCCAACCCCCCGCCCACTTCCCCTTCCACTACCCCTTCTTCGTTTCCTAGAGTTAGGTGTCTCTCATGTTTTGTCACCCTCACTGATGTTTTCACTCATTTTCTCTCCTTTCCCTTTATTCCCTTTCACTAATTTTTATATTCTCCAAATGAATGAGGCCATATAATGTTTGTCCTTTTCTGATTGACTTATTTCACTCAGCATAATACCCTCCAGGTCCCTCCACGTCGAAGCAAATAGTGGGTATTTGTCGTTTCTAATGGCTGAGTAATATTCCATTGTATACATAGACCACATCTTCTTTATCCAGTCATCTTTCGATGGACACCGAGGCTCCTTTCACAGTTTGGCTATTGTGGACATAAGCAAAGACTTCTAAGCAATCTCTGACATCAAATGTACTATTCCTAGAAGAAAATTCTGATATATTGGATTTTATCAAAAGTAAGTAAGAACTTACTTTTGAAAGTAAAGTTCTTACTTTACTTTGAAAGACATTGTTAAGAGAATAAGGACAAGTCATGGAATGGGGGAGATATTAATCTCTAAACGTTTTACACCTTTTTCCTTTCTCAGGAAAAAAATTGGGTTGTGATTTTTATTTATATTAATTTGTTTTTTTAATGATTTATTTATTTATGTATTCATGATAGACACACACAGAGAGAGAGAGAGAGAGAGAGAGAGAGAGGCAGAGACACAGGCAGAGGGAGAAGCAGGACTCCATGCAGGGAGCCCGAAGTGGGACTTGATCCTGAGACTCCAGAACCGCGCCCTAGGCCAAAGGTAGGCGCCAAACCGCTGAGCCACCTAGGGATCCCCTATTTATATTAATTTGGATCAAACTTACATTTTTGAGATATTAAGCATTTCTAGCCAAGATGATATGTCTACTTACCGAAGTCTTATTTTATACCTTTTAAAATTATGTTATGCTTTTCTTTTATAGATCCTAATTTGTTGTTGAAAATTTGTTCCTCTGTATTATATGAGTTAATCATGAATGAGGATGTTTTTAATTTTTAATTTTAAAATTTATTAGCAATATTTAAAAAGCTCTTGATTTCTCCTTATATAACTTGTTTTCAGATCTTTTACCCAATTCTCTAGTTTACACCAGAATTCTAATAAAGTTTCTTAGGGTTTCTATATAGTCATCATGCTATCAACAAATAAGATCTTGTATCTTTATTTTTACTATATGTAATACTTCTTTTGTTTTCTGTTCTTACTACTTTAGGTAGGATCTCTAAAACAATGTCTCCATCAACCATAGGGATAATTTATTGAAAGGGAGTTGACAAAGGCTGAAGAATCATACTTGACACTAGGGCATTACTTGATATTCTCTTCTTTTTATACATAGTCTTTTCAAGGTTCAAAGTCATGGAAGGCAATTCCAACTCTCTGAACTTGGGTCTCTTACCTATACTTGGCAGTATTCGGGCAATGAAAGGATATATAGGTCTATATCCAATTGAGAGGCCAAGTAATCCAAATACAATGCACTAATAAAGAGAATAACATCTGAGAAAGATCAGATACTATTACAAAGAGAGAGTGGATTCCAGGCCTCAAAAAGTGAAAAATTTCTCCTTAAATTTGTTGGAATAGCTTAGGTGTGAAATCAGTTCTCCTGATCCTATTAGTCCTAAAGCTCTCTTGCCTTCATTAAAAATATTTCATGACATCCGCTGTATTAGTCTGATCATGCTATCATAATGAAATACCACAGACTGTGGCTTAAACAACAGAATTTTATTTCTGGTAGTTCTAGAGGCTAGAAGTCCAAGGTCAAGGTGTTAGCAGGGTGAGTTTCAATCTGAGGTTTCTTCTCTGGACTTGTAGGTGGCCATCACCTCACTGTCTGCTCACACGGCTTTTTGTTAGTGCCTGTGTGTGGGGAGAGAGAGCAGACTGGGATCTGTGGTGTCTCTTCTTGTAGGGGCACTAATCCCTTCATGATAGCCTCTACGTCATGACTTCCTGTCACCCTAATCACTTCCCAAAAGCCTCATTTCCATCACATTGGGGGTTAAGTCTTAAACATATGAATTTAGGAGGAGGGACACATTCAACCCATAGCACTCCCTTTATTATCCTGAAGTGAAATTAATAAATAGTATAATTGCTTATATTCTTAATTTTATGAAGTGATTATTATCACCTAAAGTATAAAGGACACATTTAAAAGTAATTCATAATAAAATAATATGAATATTGATAAAAGTGTTTAGGTACAAATCTACTAGAAAATAGGGGTAGTTAAATATTTAACTACATGTAGAAATTCCATGACTATATATACAAAAAGGTAGATTTTGTGGGTGGGCAGGTGATTCAAATGTCACAAGGCCGAAATGAAAAACAAACCTTAATAACATTTTGGTCCAAAGTATAATCTTCTGTTAATTTAAATGATAATTGCATTTCTAAACATTCAGTTATTATTAAAACCATGCTATTGGGGGGATTGTGTTTTTATATACCTGTGCTTTATTTGCATTTGTGAATTTAGTATTTTCTTTTTTAAGTTTTTATTTAAATTCCAGTTAGTTAACATACAGGATAATATTAATTTCAAGTGTACAACATAGTGATTCAACACTTCTATACAACACCTGGTGCTCATCACAAGTGCACTCCTGAATCCCCATCATCTATTTAACACATCTCCCCAACCCCTCCCCTCTCACAACCACCAGGTTGTCCTCTATAATTTTTGGATTGTATTTATTTATTCATGAGAGACAGAGACGTAGGCAGAGGGAGAAGCAGGCTCCTCACAGGGAGCCTGATGCGGGACTTGATCCCCAGACCCAGGATCACGCCCAGAGCTGAAGGCAGATGCTCAACCACTGAGCCACCCAGGCATCCCTCTCTATAATTTAAATAAAATATTTATTTAAATTCAATTTGCCAACATATAGTATAACACCCAGTGATCACCTCATCAAGTGCCCTACTTAGTGCCCATCCATCGCCCATTATCCCATCCCCCCACTCTCCTCCCCTTCTGCAACTCTTTGTCTGTTTCCCAGAGTTAGGAGTCTCTAGTGGTGTGTCTTCCTCTCTAATTTTTCTCCACTCAGTTTCCCTCCTTTCCCTGTGTTCTCTATAATTGAGAGCCTGTTTCTTGATATGACTCTCTTTCACACTCTCTCTTTTCCCCTTTGCTCATTTGTTTTGTTTCTTAAATTCTACATAGGAATGAAATTTATATGGTAATTGTCTTTATATATATATATATACATATATATATAAAGACATATATATAAAAATATAAATATATAAAATTTATATATTTTATATATATATAATATATATATAACACATTGTCTTCATTCATTTATCAGTCAGTGGACACTTGGGCTGTTCCCATAATTTGACTTTTGTAGATAATGTTTCTATAAACATTGAGGTGCATGTGGTCCCTTTGAATCTGTAATTTTGTATTTTATTTATTTATTTATTTATTTATTTATTTATTTATTTATGATAGACATAGAGAGAGAAAGAGGCAGAGACACAGGCAGAGGGAGAGACAGGCTTCATGCCGGGAGCCCGACGTGGGACTCGATCCCGGGGCTCCAGGATCACGCCCTGGGCCGAAGACAGGCGCCAAACCGCTGAGCCACCCAGGGATCCCCTGTAATTTTGTATTCTTTGGGTAACTACCTGATAGTACAATTGCTGGATCATAGGTTAGTTGTATTTTTAACTTTTTGAGGAAGCTCCATACTGTTTTCCACAGTGTGTGTGTGTGTGTGTGTATGCAAAATGCAAAATACCAGTTTCCATTCCCATCAATGGTGCAAGAGAGTTTCCCTTTCTCCACATCCTTGCCAACACCTGTTGTTTCTTGTGTTGTTGATTTTAGCCATTCTGACAAGTGTGAGGTGATTTCTCATTGTAAGCTTTTAAAATTTATTTTTATTTATTTATTTATTTTTTTTTGGTTTTTAAAATTTAAATCCGATTTAGTTAACATATAGCGGGTTATCAGTTTCAAAGGTAGAGTTTAGTGATTTACCAGTTGCATATAACACCCAGGGCTCATTATATCAAGTGCCCTCCTTAATGCCCATCATCCAGTTTATCCTATTGTAGTTTTGATTTGTATTTCCTTGCTGATCAGTGGTGTTGAGCATCTTTCCATGTATCTACTGGCCATCTATATGTCTTCTTTGGAAAAATGTCTATTCGTGTCTTCTGCCCATTTTTAAATTGGATTATTCATTTTGGGGTGTTGAGTTTTATAAGTTTTTTATGTTTTTTGGATACCAACCCATTATGAGATACGTTATTTGCAAACATCTTCTCCCATTCTGTACATTGCCTTTTAGTTTTGTTATTTCCTTTGCTGTGCAGAAGCTTTTTATTTTGGTGAGGTCCCAATAGTTTATTTTTGCTTTCATGTCCTTGCCTCAGGAGACATATCTAGAAAGAAATTGCTAACACCAATGTCAAAGAGGTTACTGCCTATGTTCTCCTCTAGGATTTTTATGACTTCTGGTCTTACTCTTAGGTCTTACATCCATTTTGAATTTATTTTTGTATGTGGTATAAGAAAGTGGCTCAGCTTCATTCTTTTGCATGTTGCTGTCCAGTTTTCCCAACACCATTTGTTGAAGAGACGGTCTTTTTCCCATTGGATATTCTTTCCTGCTTTGTGGAAGATTGAGCATATAGTGTGGGTTCATTTTTGGGTTTCCTATTCTATTTTTGTACCAGTACCATATTGCTTTAATCACTACAGCTTTGTAATATAACTTGAAGTCTGAAATTGTGATGCCTTCAGCTTTGTTTTTCAAAGTTGCTCTGGCTATTTGTGGTCTTTTGTGGTTCCATACAAATTTTAGAATTGTTTGTTCTAGCTCTGTGAAAAATGCTGGTGGTATTTTGGTAGAGATTGCATTAAATGTGTAGATTGCCTTAAGTAGTATAGACATTTTAACAATATTCGTTCTTCCAGTCCATAAGCGTAGAATGTCTTTCCATTTTTTGTGTCATCCTCAATTTCTTTCATCAGTGTCATATAGTTTTCAGAGTACAAGTCTTTGATCTCTTTGGTTAGGCTTATTCCTACATATCTTATTGTTTTTGGTACAATTTTAACTGGGATTAATTCCTAAATTTCTTTCCGCTGTTTCATTATTGGTACATAGAAATGCAACGAATTTCTGTACATTGATTTTGTATCCTGCAACTTTACTGAATTCATTTATCAGTCCTAGCAGTATTTTGGTGAAGCCTTTTGGGTTTTCTATATAGAATATCATATCATCAACAAATGGTGAAAGTTTTACTTCTTCTTTGCTGATTTGGATGCCTTTTATTTCTTTTGTTGCTTGACTGCTGTGGCTAGGACTTCCAGTACTATATTAAATAACAGTAGTAAGAGTGGACATCCGTGTCTTGTTCCTGAACATAGAGGAAAAGCTCTCAGTTTTTTTTCATTGAGGATGATGTTAGATGTAGGTTTTTCACATATGGCTTTTATTATGTTGTGGTATGTTCCCTCTAACCCTATTTTGTTGAGGGTTTTTATCATGAATACATGTTGTACTTTGTCAAATGCTTTTTCTGCATCTATTGAAATGATTGTATGGTTCTTATCCTTCCTTTATAAATATGGTGTATCATGTTGATTGATTTGAACCATGCTTGCAAGCCAGGAATAAATCCTGCTTGATTTTGGTGAATGATTTTTTTTAATGTATTGTTGGATTAGGTTTGCTGGTATTTTATAGAGAATTTTTGCATCTGTGTTCATCAGGGATATTGCCAATAAATTCTCATTTTTTAGTGGAGTCTTTACCTGGTTTTGGTATTAGGGTAATGCTATTTTTGTGCATATATGTAAAACAGAATTAGGGTCTGGGCTTAGTTTATTATTATTATAAGAGTGCTTTCCTGCAGGTAATATGATATGGTAAAGTAGGTGCTGGCCAATCAGATGGACACCATCTTTAGAGCTGGTGGCCCACCACTGTGCTAGCTATTAACCCTTTGATTGATGTATTATATGTGTGTGTTGGAGGATTTCTAAGGAATCCCTAGGGAAGAGGCTGTGGCAGTTGGAGGCATCTGGGAGGCACTGGCTATTTCCAGCCAACATATTTGTATATTATTCTTTTAAAAACTTGCTTCAAAATGTCTACCTGTCTTTGGGTTAATTCTAGTGATGTTTTGCTAAAAATCATTCATTTCTTTCAGTATTCTCCTATGGCCATTTTATATTTAGATATACCAGTGTTTATAGCTTTTTAATAGCTTAATAGCTATCTAATGTTATGTATATACATATATTTATTAATTTATTTATTTTATTTGAATTCAGTTTGCCAACATATAGTATAACACCCTAATGTTGTCTATTTTTATTTGTTCTCTGTTTTCCCATGGTTTTCAGAGTTTTACATACTTTTCTTTTTTTAATCAGTGTTTTGTTTTTCCCTATTTAAGTCCTAATTTTATTTTTTTAATTCTCCTGATCAAGGGTTTATACTATTCATAGTTTCTTATGCCTATTAGTTCATTTATTTTCACTTTTTAATTTTTATTGATAAAAACATTTAAGACTACATATTTTCTTATAAGTATCTGATTGTCTCAAATATTTTTAAGCTTTTATTCTAGACAGCTAAATTCCTACATTTCAATTTATTGATGTTTTTCAAGATTTTTTTGGTTTTTATTTTGTTTGTTTGTTTTTTTTAAATTATTTATTTGAGAGAGAAAGAGAGCATAAGCAGGGAAACAGACTCCCCACTGAGCAGGGAGCCTGATGCAAGACTCTATCCCAGGACTCTGTGGTCATGACCTGAGCTGAAGGCAGATGCTTAACCGCCTAAGCCACTCAGGCACCCTTCAAGTTTCTTTTTTTTAAAATCAACTTTACTGAAGTTAAACTTATGTAAGTAAAATTTTAAATATGCATTTGAATGAGTCTTTAAACATAAAGCATTCTTCTGACCTTGGAAAATGTATTTTCATCTTTTACCAGTCAAAACCCAATGCCCCTGCCCTGCCCCAAGGCATCCACTAATTTGTGTTCCATCCTTTTATCTTTCCACAATTTTATATAAATGAATTATATGGCATGTGCTCTTTTGCATCTAGCCGCTGTTTAATATTAATATCAAACAGGGAAATACATAGTTCTAAGCCTACTATGTTGTAAGTGTTTAATAAAGCTTTGCTATTTTTACTGTTATTCCCTGGCTGGATTATAAACAGTCTTGTACCTCTCTAATTCTGTGCTGTGCATTCCTAGGTGATCAACATACCCTTTTAATTTGACTGTGGAATATGGTGAACTTTAAACAAGTATTTGCAAATATTGTGTTAGATCTCATTGTAACCACTTTGCAGACATTGATTCACTTATTGCTCAGAATGGCCCTACGAGGAAAGTATGTTATCCTCTGGTAATAGGAGGAACTGAAACACAGAGAGCCAGAAAACATGCCCAGATCATATATCTAGCAAATGGCAGAGCTAAATTTCGATCCAGGCAGTCAGGTTGCTGAATCTAGGTGCTTAAACACTATGCCATGGGGTGAATCCATGAAGTGGAATCTTAGTACAAATAATATTTATTCCAGAATGTCCTGCATTCTCATGACATGGGTAGTATCATCCCAATTTGACAGATTATAGTTGAGTGATCTGAAAGTCACATGAGGGACACCTGGGTAGCTCAGCGGTTGAGCACCTGCCTTAGGCCCAGGGTGTGATCCTGGAGTCTCAGGATCGAGTCCCACATCAGGCTCCCTGCATGGAGCCTGCTTCTCCTTCTGCCTGTGTCTCTGTCTCTGTCTATGTCTCTCTCTGTGTCTCTCATGAATAAATAAATAAATAAAATCTTTAAAAAAAAATAAAAGTCACATGACTCTAGTGCCCCTCAAAGCTGACTCCAAACCCAGTGGCTTTCCACTTCTTGATGTCATATTTCTATTCTCCCACAAGCCATTACATTTATAGAGTCACAAGTCAACTTTTGGTAGACATGATCTGCATATTCAATCTGAACAGTATTGGCAAAATCCCAATCTAATGGTCAGTTTTGGGAACTGCAACAAAATCTCAAGCATCTCTCTTCTCTGGGAGCTCCTTTTCCCCACGCTTTATATTCTCCTCATTGCCCACTAGAGGGCAGATTTGTGTCACCACTTTCTTTTCTGAGAACAAAAAAAAACGATGCCCAGTCCAGCAGGGAGACCCACAAGCTGAGAGCAAACATTGCCCTGAAAGTTAAAATGTGGGTGATCTTACCTCCTTTGTAGGTAAATGATGAGATGGAAGATCAGAAAAAAATCTTAGGAACATTTTAGAGCATCTCATGCCCTGTGATCACTTTCTTACCTCTGCAGAAAGCAAGGGAAATAAGCCGGGGATACCTGTTCTTATTTCTCACTCTTTGTGAAATCTCCAGCTACTAGAGTAAGGACCAGGAGACATGGGAGTCAGGAGCCAGTAACAAAAGGCTTGGGAACAGGGTGAGTTCTTCTATTGGCTTGGAGCTCTCAAGCCTGGTGCTGAGAATAATGAAACAATGTGCTGCTATAATTGTGCACCTGTACTCAATAGCTTACAGATGCAATCTGCTCCCAGCAAAGTTCCAGTGGAGAGCTGTGGGACAGTCGTCCATGGCCTAGCTTGCTGAGCGTGCTCTCAGGCAGCTGGTATTCCCTGACGAGCCCCAACAGGATAAGGCAAGTGCCCATGTCTGTGTCATTGTCAGTCTGGCCAGCCCCGATTCCTATTATAAGCTGCTTGGGTTTGGTGGGGGGTGGGGGAGAGGAGAGGGATGATCCGGCTATATGAGCTGCCTTGCTGAAGGTGCTGGAGGCCTAGAGCTTCTATTTCCCATAGCCTTTTCTAAATGACTTGTAACAGAACCTGATCACAAGGTCTCCAAGCACATTCGGGGTGAATGCAAGGGCATCATTCTCTTCTCCAGAACTGGAAGTAGAAACAGTTTAAAGCAAACAAAATTAAGAGCAAAACCAAAACCACAATTTTGGGGATTTAATGTCTATATATCTAAGTAGAAAGAATGGGTCTCTCTTGTTTGGCTCTATTCCCAAGCAAGGGTGCTACTTGTAGCCTATTTCGGGTGGCGGACCTGAGGCTCACCTCTGTCATTTGAATGTACATGACATTCTTTTGGTTCTGTTTGTTCCAAGCACCCTGCTTCTCAGAGCTCAGTTTTTTATGTCTGATGGCCTGCTCCATGCCCTCATCTGTTTTAATACAAAAGCTGTTGGTGAAAATGACAGGCTACTCAGAACAAGTTCCATGCAAAGGAGGATCAGGGAACCAAGGTGGATACGTCCTGGGAGCTGGGAATTTAGGCTGCTCTGTGAAAGTAACGTCAGGATATTGTGTAAGCGTTGGGTACTGGAGGTCCTTAGGAACCAAGACTTTTATAATTTTATGGTGTGTCCTCCCTAAGGTTTTCCACCAAGCAAAGAGAAAAGCTGTTTCTCTGGGTACCATTTATTTCACAAAGTAAATAATCACAGTAAATGCTATGGAGAGGGTAAAAGTATGGAGTAAGAGGATCCTGAGCTCTAGGACTGTTTCCATCTTAGAACAGCTACTTACTCTCTCTAAGCCTCAGTCTCTCCATCTGTAAAATCAGAATTTTGAAGTGATCTAATTAATAGTTGGGGAAAAGGCTGAGTAAAGGGACATTTGGAAAGTGCTTAGTGAGGTGCTTGGAATGGTATGCATGCTCAGGAGAGGACCGCTATCCCATTACTGAGTGAAATTCTACAAAGGGGAGTCCCTTTGTTAATCTCTGATCGAAGTAGCTACTGAAACACTCCCCTCTCGGTGACTTCTACACTGTGAATGTTCCCACTTGTTAACTGTTTTCTTTAAAACGTCTTTATTTTAGGGGCACCTGGGTGGCTCAGCTGGTTGAGCATCTGGCTCTTGATTTCGGCTCAGGTCATGATCTCGTGTTCATGGGATAGAGCCCCGCATTGGGCTCCCACACTAACTGTGTGGAGTCTGTTTGGGGTTCATTCTCTCTTCACCCTACCTTTCCTCCCACTTGTACTCTCTCTCTTAAAAAGAAAAAAATATATAAATATGTAATATATAAATATAAAAATATATATGTATACTTTTAAAATATTTTATTTTCTTTTTTTCACATTTTTATTAAATTCTAATTAGATGACATATAGCATAATAGTGGTTTCAGGAGTCATTGTCAGTGAATTCAGTGATTCATCACTTACATATTATACCCAGTGCTCAACACAGTGCCCTCCTTAATACCTGCCCCCCCATCTAGCCCATCCCCCACCCTAAACCATTTTAAAAACTCATTTTCCTCTTTGATAGAGGTTGCCTTATGTGGCTTTCATGCCACTCACACAGAGAAGCTGGAAGTAGGGGAAGGAAAATAAGCCTAACTCTGCAGAGGCCTTTTCTATGCTATGTGGCAGGAGCGATGATGAAACCAAGGTCAGAGAGTTGGAAAGGCCTGAGGGGCAGAGCCAAGGCCTGAGTCATATTTTGTGTTGCTATTAAAATTCTCACCCGCCCAGATCCTGTTCCTTACAAGTCCTGTGTAATTTATTTCAGGGCCTGTGCCTGGTGAATCTGTGTGTTTGCTCTAACATGTACTTATGATGCAGCAAAACTTCATTTCACTGTTTTTCTTCTGGAGCTGGTTTACAGTCCCAGCACTCATTTGGGCTGGGTATTACTCACTGGGACTCTCCTTTCTCCTCAGCTTGTTCTCTCCCTCCTCACTTCTCTGAGTTTCAGTTGGGACTGAGGGCCGGGATGGAGAAACCAAACAGTCTGTCAGTGTAGTCAAGCCATTACAGTTCTGAGGAGCTCAGCTGCTAGGATTGTCCTCTCCCAAATAGGGCTCCAAGGCAACACACGAGATGGAGCTCCTTCTGCGTTGGTTACTTGAGGCTCTGTGCATGTGTGGGGTATATGTATATGGTACATGTTCGGTTGGGGGGGATGTGTGTATGTTGGCGAGCAGTTGAGACAAAACCACAGAGCTGGATCACGCAGGCTGCAGCCTTTTATATGTATCATCAATGAACATTTATTTAGCCCCTAACCTACACAAGTCACTGAGATAGGGAGGTGCCAGTACATGTGGTTCCTGACCTTGAGATCCATTTTAATCAACATGGAGGAGAGAGGATATGTGAATATATGGGAAACAAACAGGGGTAATAATGAATGATAGCCAATACTTCAGGAACTCAGATGAAGAAAGATGATGACACCCACTAAGGTCCAGTGGGATTCTAGATGACTTCGAATGAGGATAAAACAATATTGTAGCCAGACTTTGAAGAAAAATTAGGACTCAGGTAAGCAGAGTGGAAGGGTAATGTCTACATAGGCTTGCTTTTTTTTTTTTTTAAGATTTTATTTATTCATGAGAGACACAGAGAGAGAGAGGCAAGGCAAAGACATAGGCAGAGGGAGAAGCAGACTCCCTGTGGGGAGCCTGATGTGGGACTTAATCCCAGGACCTCAGCATCATGCCCTGAGCCAAAGGCAGGCTCTCAACGACTGAGCCACACAGGCATCCTTTTATTTTTTTTAAGATTTTATTTATTTATTCATTAGAGACACAGAGAGAGAGGCAAAGACATAGGCAAAGGGGAGAAGCAGGCTCCCTGTGGGGAGCCTGATGTAGGACTTGATCCCAGGAACCTGGGATCATGACTTGAGCCAACGGCAGGCTCTCAACCACTGAGCCACCCAGGCGTCCCTGCACAGACTTGCTTAACAATACACTGAATATACTGTATGGCTGGTGTTGTTAGTCTGAATTCTTCTGGTTGTCAGTGACCAAAACCCCACTCAAATTACGGACAAAACCAAAATGAGCCATATAATTGAGAATCTCAAGGCATTGCACTGGCTTCAGTTCTTAGAGATGCCATCACAACACTGTCATTCTCCCTTTGGCCCTGCTCTTCAAAGCGTTGGCTTTATTTTTAGGTAGACACTCTTAGTAGACAGGGCTACTTGGGCTCCAGAATTTAATTCTATGAACACAATGTATGCATCTTTCCCTCAGCAGTGCTAGTAAAGCTTCCTGGATTCTCATTAGCCTGGCTTGGGTCAAGCATCTATCTATGAGTCAGTTACCATGACCGGCAGCATGGAATTCTCTGATGGCCAGATCTGAGTCATGAGCTCACTCCTAGAGCCAGGTGATGGGGACAGGCCAACCTGAACCTCATGAACTGAGAGTGAGAGAGGGGAAATCAGGATGGCACTGCCAGAAAAAAGGAATGGTGTCTGGGCAGGCAAAAACAACAGATGTCTCCTGTCATCTCACCCATTAGCAATCTGTTGGCAATGGTTCATATCAACTCCTTCTTGAGTTTCATAATTCCTTTATACAAATATCAGAGGTTCCTGAACACAACGTATTCTCAATATGTGACTCGGAGTCTCAGCAGGGGTCTGTTCTCTCTCTCTCTTTTTTTATTGATAAGAGATCTAATTTGCTGATTAATTCAGGCCCTCAGAGAAAGGAACACTAGAAAATCCTCATTCATGAAATTAGGACCGCACGATTTCCTTCTAGCGATGAATGCTTGTTTGACCAAATTATTGAGATACAATAGTACTTTGGCATTCATGGTGTATCCCCCATGAGTTAACCTAAGAGGTCAACATGGGAGAGTGTTCAACCCAATAAGAAATGGGAAGCTACATATATTTCTGAATATTTTTGTCCCAAAGAATGGTCTGCCCAAAATCATAGCTCTCTCCAACCAAGAGACAAAGTCATTGTTCTATTATTACTTAATAGAGAAACACTCAAGATCAAGATAGAAGTGCAAATGAGCTGAATTGTGCTTGCAAATTGGGACTTGGCAAATGTTTTTGGCAATGAGCCATGTTCTTTTTTATTCTGAAGGCCTGGCATTGATGAAAGATGCCTAAAGCTACACTCAGCATCTGTATCATTAGGGTCTTAGAAACTTAGCAAACTTACTGGTCTGTTGTTTTAAACTACAAGGCAATTTGTTTCTCTAGATACTAATTCTCGGGCCTTTAACTGGAGTAATATATTTCTTACAGACTCAAAACTAGGTCAGAGTTGAAAGGAACCTCATGTTTGTTTTGCATATTTATTTTTCATTTTCAATCTTTATTTTAAGCAGAAAATACCTTTAAAGTCTTTATCATCTCGACCAGACAGTGACAGATACAGCTCTATGTACATGCAAACGTAGAAAAATGTTTTTAACGTTCATCAAGGCTATACTGCATAGTGCCATCACAGTTGAAGTCTCCTAAACGAATCAGAGGTTTTGACAGTATTTAACAAACTTTTCTTCAAAAATAATTTAAATTTGACGTTATACATAACTACACTCTCCTTTTTTTAAAAAAAATAACCGTTATAGATAAAGCTATAATTCTCCTCCTTCCTCCTCCACCTCTAACCCCAAGTCTTGGTATTTCACCTCACTTTTTCCCTGGTCAGCTCTGTTCCCAGTTTTGGAGTATGTGCTTGCACATATGTGGACACACATATCTACATGTTGGTATATCCACAGAGACTTCAGAGTATTATTCAATGTGTATTTGTAAATGATACTATACTAAATATATCTATTTACAACTTGCTTTTCAAAATTCAACCATGTGTCTTTCAGGTCTACTGATATTTTTACCACATACACATTTAGCCAGCCTTCAACTTATGGACATATGGGTTGTTTCTAATTTTTTACTGTTATAAACAAAACCATTGCAAATATCCTTGAACATGCTTCCTTATGTATGTGCATATATTATTCTGTCGATAGAAATGGAGAGTGTTAAGTCATAGGGAGTGTTCCTTTTTAGTTGTTTTTTTTTTTTAAGATTTATTTATTTATTTATTCATGATAGACATAGAGAGAGAGAGAGGCAGAGACACAGGCAGAGGGAGAAGCAGGATCCAACGCCGGGAGCCTGACGCGGGACCCGATCCCGGGACTCCAGGATCGCGTCCTAGGCCAAAGGCAGGCGGCAAACTGCCGGGCCACCTAGAGATCCCCCTTTAGTTGTGTTGTTGTTGTTTTTTTAAACGACTTATTTATTAATTTTAGGGGGAGAGAGAGGACACATAAGCAAAAGCAGGAAAAGGAGCAGAGGGAGAAGGCTGGAATACTCAGGCAGTCTGCTAAGGGTAGAACCTAAAGCCGGGCTTGATCCCAGGACCTTGAGATCACAACCTGAGCCTAAATCAAGAGTCAGACGTTTAATCGCCTGAACCACCTAGGTGCCCCTCATTTTTAGTTTTAATAAATCCTAGTATACTGCAATAAAAAATAGATGTAATAATTAATGCCAACCAGAGTCCCTTTCTCTACACATTGTTAATATTTTACTTTTTGTCAATCAAATACATATTTACCAATATGAAATGTCACCTCATTGCTTTAATTTAAATTTCCTCAATTGTTAGTGAGGATGTTTGTAAGATAAAAGTGTCACCCAGAGATACTAAGGGGCTTACAGTGGCATCGGTAGTAGCCAATTTAGCAAGATGACTTTCTTGTGGTACATATGATTTTTTGTTCACCTGAAAGAAACTCAGTTCGGGTGCCCACATATACTATGTTTAGTGTCGCAGATGTACAAGAAAGCAGTATTTGATAATTACACAGTGAAGAAAGTTCCATAGAGATGCAATTTGAAAACCCATAGGCCAGACTATTATTGATTAACATCTTTGTTTGTACATTTCTGTTTGTAAGAAAACAATGGATTCTTTGAGAGTTGAAAGGCAAGATTTGAAAATCTGGGTGACTGCCACCTGTGAATAACATTTTTGTCTTGCCCAAGGGACAATGTGTCACATGATTTTGAAGGATTTCCAGGAAATAATAATATTGAATCTAGAGTCCTTTGTGGAGTGTACTGAGAGCCTTTTGAAAGGAAACATTGAAAAAATAATAAACTTTTCCTGATGGTGCCTTTAATTGCAAAACCTCCCGCTTTCTTCAACATTTCACAATCACGTTCCAACCCAGACTACTCCCAAAGGTAGACTTCCGAAGGTCATCAGGAATTTGCAATGAATGGTCAATTTTCCAATGGCCTCTTTGGGCTTATTCTTCGTTGCTCGCCATCATTTGGCTTTATTGACTACTTGCTTCCTTGAAACTATTTCCTTTGCTACTTGCTGAGATGATTCATTAGGAAGAGCGCTGTTCAGGAAATCACAGAACCCAATTTTTAGTCCTGGTTCTGCCACTTGCAAGCTATAATGTGCCTTCTAGGAAATGCTCTTTATCTGTAAAATGGAAAATATTAACTGAAAAATCTTCAATAGTACTTCAGGCACTAATTCTATGGCCCAGGATTCTCTCTGTATACATTTTTTTTGGTTTTCTTTGGATGTTCTGTTTGTTTGTTCCCTCCACTCTTCAGCCTAGCTAAGTTGTCCCTGGCTAATATTTTCTACTCCAAATGAATGCTTCCAAGGCTCCATTGATGGCTCTCCCAAATGCTGGAGTCTCCAGCTGTCTGGGGATTCCCTGTTTCCCTATGCGATAAAGTCTGAACCTCTGAGTCTGCCATTCAGGGCACTACGGTTGGGTCCCAGTTTCTGTCCTATGTCCTTAACTCCATTTCTTCCCTTTACAAGGCCACATTGTCTTTTTTCCTTCCCCCAGATGTAATTTCCACTTCATTTGCCAGGCTTTTTTGCTTACATGACTCATTTGTCCTGCTCATCTCTGACTCCAAAATCACTCTCATTCTTTAAACTCCAGCCTCAATTCTGGCCCCCATAGGCGTCTTCCATGATACCCCAAATCTCTTCTGTCTTGAAATTGTTCCTCTCTTATATTTAAGCAATTATAAAGAACACTTTTTCCCCCCACATATCAATAGTTCTGGAATTTGGATTCATTCTACAATCACTATTGCATCAAAATTTGCAAGTAAGGTTTTCAGCAGCATGGAAGAAAATTCTGGAAATATCAGTAGAACATTTTCTTTTTCTTTTTTTTTTTATTTATTTATGATAGTCATCAGAGAGAGAGAGAGAGAGAGAGAGAGAGAGGCAGAGACATAGGCAGAGGGAGAAGCAGGCTCCATGCAGGGAGCCTGACGTGGGATTCGATCCTGGGTCTCCAGGATCGTGCCCTGGGCCAAAGGCAGGCGCTAAACCGCTGCACCACCCAGGGATCCCTCTTTTTCTTTTTTTAAAAAATATTTTATTTATTTATTCATGAGACAGAGAGAGAGAGAGAGAAGCAGAGACACAGGCAAAGGGAGAAGCAGGCTCCATGCAGGGAGCCTGATGTGGGACTTGATCCCAGGTCTCCAGGATCAGGCCCTAGGCTGAAAGCAGTGCTAATCCACTGAGCCACCCAGGCTGCCCTAGTGGTACACTTTCTAGAAATACTATGTCACCAAACCTTTTGATAAGACAAAGGACAATACTGTGTGAAAAAGATTCGAAAGAGTTAGACTGAAATAAGAAAACATTTTAAGAATTCTTTAATCTATTTCACTTTTTCTTGTACATCATATATCATGCAAGAGTGATATATGATAAAAATCGATGTGTAAATGAGTGTCTAAAAAAAGGTATAACATGAAAATTGTAAATGAAGAGGAAGTATTGTGCCATAATTTAATTAGCCACATGCTTTCTTTTCCTAGTGACACATATATAATCTATGACTTAAAATTAATGGTGTTTTAGATTTGGTTAAATGTGGCATATCAGTGATTACGGTTTGCCTCTATCTCATCAGTTGGGTTAGAAACTCCTAGAAAGCAGAGCTGTGTGGTGATCAAAGTTCTCTGCACATAATAAGCATTTTAAAAGATTATCTTAAATTACATTTATTTATTTGTCTTGACATGGAGGTACATTAAATATAGTTCAAAAAACAAATATATAAAAGGCATTGCAGGTAAGTCTTTCTTCCACCACTGTGCCCATCTGCCCAATTTTCTTCCTAACCTGAAATAAGGAAATGATTGTTATTAGTTTCTTATTTCCAAAGATTTTTGATGCATGTGCATGCAAATAAGAGAGACATTTCTTGTTCCTTTTCTTTCTTACATATTTATTTGTTTATTTTAAGCAAGCTCTATACCCAACATGGGGCTTGAACCCCATATGGGGCTTAAACTCATGACCCCAAGGTCAAGAATCACATGCTCTACTGACTGAGCCAGCCAGGCACCCCTCCTTTTTTCTCCCATGCAAATGGTAGCTGGGTCTACATACTGTTCTATACCTTGCTTTTTAAAAATTTAACAGTCTTTAAAATCTATCCGTGTCAATTCATTGAGGGCTTTTTATCCTTTTATTGAAGCTCCATTTCTTTATGTAGATATATTTAACTAGTTTCTCACTGATGAGCATTTGGGTCATTTCCTGTCTTTTTCTATTAGAATCAATCTTGCAGAAAATACCCACATGCAAATATTAAGTTACCTACAGGATACATTCTTAAAATCAAAATTTCTGGTGTCAATATACATTTCAAATTATGTAATTTTGATAGAATTTTCCATATGATTCTACTAGTTTTTATTCCTGCTAGCGATGTCTAAGAACCTTCAGTAAAGATGTGAGAATAAAGAAGGGGTGAATATAAAAAAAAAAGAAGGGGTGAATATGAAGTCACATACACATTTTGGGACCATAAAATTTTCCTTTCCACTCAGAAATCACTTAGTGAGCAAAATCTCTCCAATGAGTGATTAATTTTTCAAATTCTAAAAGATCAATCTCCTTTGAGAGCCCCATGAAATCCTTAGTTCTTAGTGTAATGACAGTATCTCTGGTGGTGTTACCTAGTCTTCTTCTGAAAGTAACTCAGTTTCTTCTTTAGCTGGTTAGAGCTTTGTTATTTCTCAAACAAGAACCTTCTTTGCAGTCATCACAGGACACACATAGTGGTTGTGGCGGTCATTACGAATGGAGGGAGAGCAGAGAGGCAATTAGAAATACATCTCTCCACAATCATTCTTTTTTTAAAGATTGATTGATTGATTGATTCATGAGAGACTCAGAGAGAGAGAGGCAGAGACAGAGGCAGAGGGAGAAGCAGGATCTTGCAGGGAGGCCCATGCAGGGCTGGATCCCGGATCCCAGGATCACGCCCAGATGCTCACCCGCTGAGCCACCCAGGCGTCCCTCTCCACAATCATTCTTAGAAAAGTTTTGCCTCTGCTTCTACCACCAAATCTGCCATATAACTGTAGTCCTTAAAATTTAGATAGCAAAGCTATTCTTTGTGTGAATACACACAGTAAAATAAAGGAAAGTAGATGAGCATATTCCCACCTCTTTGGAGTTTACTGAAGACACACATGAGGCAAATACAACTTTTCCTGAGAAAATAAAATTTTAAAATTCAGATCTCCCATTGGACCTGCATGACCATAAATAAATAATGATGCTAAGCCTTTCTACACATGCTCATCGAATATCTACTCAGGAGGAGCGATCAAGAATTGATGAAATTATCAAGGCTTACCCAGAATTGGTGAGATGGCTCTAGAGTAAATCTGGGGCCCTAGTCACAGGGGTAACTTAGATCAGGTCCCCTAGAAGCAGGGCTTGAGGCAGTGACACTCTGGAAAGCTTCATAATTGAGGTAGTAGTTCTCTCAGGAGAAGTGAAGGAAGAGAAGCAGGCTGGGTTAGTGTTACTCCTGCATTTCACACAAATTTACTGAGAATGAATTATGTCTGAATTTTTTTCAATAACATAACAAGAATAATTTGGCCTTAATGATTCCCTTTTCCCTTAGATTCTAGGAAACTCAGAGCTTAGTTTCATGTCCAAAGTAACCATATTTGCCTACCTTGGGCTGATATAATAACCATCACCTATCATCACTACGTCCCCCTACCACAACCCTCATACATAGATTACAATTTTCCACATCAGTTTTGCTCTTACCTTGGTGTAACTTATTACTATCAAGATAATAGTTCCCATTTACTGGGAGGTATTATACTAAATTCTTTACATCTGCCATCTTATTTAATCCTCACAAGATTCTTGTAGAATCCAGATTGCACAGATGAGGAAACAGGCTCAGAGTGGTTACTTGCCCAAGATGGTAGTGGTCCTAGTGACATAGCCTGAATTTACACCCAGGAAGTTTGATTTTTACACACTCTTCTGATATCATCGCCTCTACTTCTTTCATTATTTGCTAATTGGTAGAACTAAACTATAAATAAATATGAGTGGTAGAGCCCTTACTCATCCAGGAGATGATGGTCTTTACCTGCCTGTTTATACAGGTCGTCTTGTGCAGTAACCGAGCCCTGGCTATGGAGCTGAACCACAGTCTCCGTTGCACAGCTGGCAGAGCACCATGGCTCTGCCCCAGAGGCCCTTGAAGACACTGACAGATCACTCCCCCACCTTCCATCACCATCTTGTTGGCGGTTGCAGCCTCAGGGAGGACATGCCACCCTGGACCACACTTGAGCTGCCTCCTGTGAGTCAGTGCCCTGTCTGAAGCTCTCTTTAATGAGCCTTGCCAGGCCTAATGAGCTTTCTTTGATACTCTGCTCTGTAAAAGGCTCTGTCTGTCCTTAAATGACACCGGTGTCTTTGTTCTTGCTTTTACCTTTTGGGGGTGATTCTTGGTGTTTTGATAATCCTTTGTTCTTGCTTTTACCTTTTGGGGGTGATTCTTGGTGTTTTGATAATCCTGCTGTGCTTTTCAAAATTTCCAACATCAGCCATACTTTCCCATCCCATCCCACCCAAGGGCAGGAAATACTCCTAACTTGCCAGAATTGTCCTCTCTCCTGAGGATGAAAGAGTAAATGAAGCAACGTCTGGAAAGTGACTTGAGCGTGTCAAAGGTAGGCGACGGTATCCTCGCACTGTGGTCTACACATGATTTCATATGGTCTATGTTTCAACACGTTTAAATTTGATACCGACTTATTAAATGAATCCACTATGTTTGTTTTGATGTTGGCTATTTTTTTGAAAATTTTTTATGAGACTATCAGAGGAAATTGTCATTTGCCAAAGGAAGTAAGTGTGTTAAGACACAGTTCTCCCTCTGTATGACTCTGAAGTGCCCACTTGTCCCCGCTCAGCAGGCTTGTCACCTGTTTTCTGCCATTGATAAGTTGGATACGAGAGTTCTACTTGCAAAAATTTCCTAACGTTTGAAAATTGTAACGGTATCATGTATTCTGAGGTACTCAGTACATCATTTAAATTGAGTGATCTAGCCCCATAGCCATGGCATCAGTCTCTGATGTAGCCCTAGGACATGCTCTGAAACAAAACCCCATAGGTTTTTGCACGACAGAACAGACTTTGTGGGTTTGTGTCCTTCGACCCCCTGCTGGAGCAGACACAGGGGTGTTACAAGTTTGGGATTTATTCGTTTTTATCTGTTCAAATTGAAGGATAAACACCTACCTTCATAGACTGTAGTTGTAATGGAAAACAAAAACTTGGGTAGATCAGACCTTGGGGGAGGGGGTGGGAAGGTGAGGGGGATACCAACCAGAGGGATGTTGCATGGTAGATAAATGCTTCAAGGTTAGCTGGGGTGGGGTGGGGTCTCATGTTAGTTCCTGGTTCCCTTGGTTTGGAAACTCTGTGTGCTATTCTAAGTTTCGTGCAAACAGTGAGATACAAGAGCTGGGTTTGAGGCTTGCTAGTTTTAGCAGAAGTTTTTTTTTTTTTCCTCTCCCCTCCGCCTCTTCCCCTTCCTCCTCTTCCTTCTTTTCTACCTACTCAAGCTCTGATATAAATGTTGTTTGATAGAGTTTCCAGCTTTTAGCTTTGAATGACATAATCTTCTATAGAAGCTACCCACACTGTGTAGTGAAGTTTTCTGGCGTTTACCCAAGTAATAAAGTTCAAGAGTCTAAAATACCAGTTTCCCACAACTAAGAACACAATCCCTGTTGGGGAAAGAAAAGCATGTCTATGTCCTGGTGAGGGTAAACCAAAAGAAACTTGAGGTGAAAGTTCTCTTAGGAGAAACTGGACCTCTCAATTCAGCTTCCACTCTCTTTCTATGCTGATGCAAGATTGATTTTATAGCAGACCCTGCCCATCCCTGTTCATATGCAAGCACCTGATGGCCAACATGCCCCAGCAATTCCCAGGTGCACCTCTGTGCCCGACTCCCCTTCCCCAATCACACAAACTCTGTTCTGGTGCCAGGAAGTTAACATTCGCCAAGAGCAACCTCAACTACAAGCCGATGGAGTTGGTGTGTGAATATCCCAACACCCTTACCTTTCTCACTAGGTGACAGAGGTGTGTGTTGTACCAACTTCCAAAGCTGCTCCAAGGGGTAAGCTCCAGTTGCTCACTATTGCAGCTGCCTCAGTGAATGTGTTCCCCATTTGCTGCCTTCCTTCCCCACCTCAATTCCCACTTTCTACCAGTGCCCCCTGCACCTCCTAAATAAACTACTTGCACTGGCACCCATGTTTCAGGGTCTGCTTCCAGACAGTCACATGTCTTATTTCTCCCCCTTCCCCATGTGTCCTGTGATCTGGCCTTTCAAAACCAGTGGGATGAGCTTAATAATGCCAAGGTTAGGAGGATGGGCTTGGGAGCCAGAGACATGGCTCTGCCACCCAATGTTAATACCAGTGTGATCGTGGGCAAATGCATTTGACCTCTCTGTGCTTCAGTTACTTTACCTGTAAAATGGCATAGCAGTACTTAGTCTACAGAGTCATTGTGAGGAGTAAATGAGAGAATGCCCCTAATGCACATAGAATGGAAGCTGGGCATGCTGTGAGCGCTGTCATTGTTGATAGTCTTTCAGTACCTCACTTGTGCCTGGACATTCCCCCCTTTCAGTGTATTTAACAAACTTCTCACTCAAGACCCCACTCAAATATTTTTTAAAGATTTTTATTTATTCATGAGAGAGAGAGAGAGAGAGAGAGAGAGGCAGAGACACAGGCAGAGGGAGAAGCAGGCTCCACGCAGGGAGCCTGATGTGGGACTCGATCCTGGGGCTCCAAGATCACACCCTGGGCCAAAGGCAGGGGCTAAACTGCTGAGCCACCCAGGGATCCCGACCCCACTCAAATATTAACCTCTCAATACACCTTTCCCTTACCAGCTCCTCACACCAACCCCAAGAAATAATTGCTCTCAGTGTTTTGATTCCGTGGTATTTTACATTTTCATACTAACACCATGTTATGGCTAATTGAGTGTGTGTGTGTGTGTGTGTGTGTGTGTGTGTGTGTGTCTGCCATGTGGACTATGAGCTCCCTCAGGGTGGGGACTGTATATTCTTGGTCTTTAAATTTCCAGCATCCTGTAGAGTACCTGGAGTATGGTTGGTGCTCCATAAAATTTAATGTAAGAAGGAGCAAGCGTATAAATGAGTGAATGAATGAATTTGTTGCAGGATATAGAGTAGGACCTACATCTAAGGCCCATCTGTCTTCTGCCTCTTTCTTGAGACCTCCAACAGAGCAGGCAAATGTGTCCCGATCCTCCAACAGTCTATTTGCTTCACATCCTTCATCAGTGCTGACCCCTCCCTCTCATCCAACCTCCCTCCTACACTTTACTTCTGGGCCTGTGGAACATAAGGATGTGATCCTGATAGACTCTCAGCATTTGAGCAGAGAGGCAGGTTCCCATGGTAACCATCCACAAAAACAGTGCCAGCATGTGCTACTACAGACGGTCCCTGACTCACAACTGATGATTTTTCTATTTTATGATGTTGTGAAAGTGATACACATTCAGTAGAAACTTTGGGTTTTGAACTTGGATCTTCTTCTGGGCTGGCGGTATGCAGTGAGATCCTCTCTGGTGTTGCTGAGCAGTGGCAGCGTCTGCTCCCAGTCAGCCACGTGATCCCAAGGGTAAACAACCAGGTGGGACACTGACAGTCTAGGCCATTCTGTTTGTCACTTCGGTTGAGTATTCACCAAATTATAGGAGAGAGTCAACACTTCATTATCAAGTAGGCTTCGGGTGAGATGGTTTTGCCCAATGATAAGCTAATTTAAGTGTTCTGCGCGCACTGAAGGCCAGCAGGGCTAAGCTAGGATGTTTGGAGGGTCGGGGGTACTAAGTGCACTTCGCTGTAGGATGTTTTCAATTTACAGTGGGTTTCTAAGTAGGTAGCCTCATCGTAAGTGGAGGAAGATGTTTCTTGCTTCAGGTGCCCCCCCCCCCATTCCCTGTCTGGCCATGGCTGACGGGAGACAGCAAGGGGATACGCCATAGCATTTCCACATTAGTTTGTGCTGTGCCCCTTGTCTCTTAGTTTCATGCTCACTGTTGTGAGTTTTTAGTTTTGCTTTTCTGTAGTGATTTTGTTCCCTTAAGATTTGTGGTGGTGCAAGTAAGGAGACACGGGCACAATGAACCCAAGTCCCCTTGTTAAATGGTTTTTAAAATAGCAGGAGCCTTGGTCTCCTGTGCTCCTGCCACAGAAATGCTTTGGAGATTAGTGAGAGAAAGCTTGTTTGGAGCTTAAGAGCTCCTTTGTGCGGAGAGGATAATACCTGTTGAGCCAGAAACAAGCCACAGGTGTGTTGTATTCAGCCGGAGCTGGAGGATCCCGGGAAGGACTTGTTTCTTCACCATTGTTCTCAGGACTGCTGTTTACTGGGCCCTGCACCAAAATCACATGGGAAATGTCTTTGCATTTCCTGTATAAAAAAATGGCTGTAGGGAAAGTTCCTTACAATAAGCAAAATCTGATGATAAATTCTGAGAACTTGGGGCCCAGGAAATGTTTATTTATTTCTCTTAGTGAACGATAGCTTATTTTTTTTTTTCTACTATTGGGCAGTGAATGTCATATGGTGCTGGAAGCTCTGAGCTACACATTATGTTCCTGGTGCTATTTTCCTCAGGCAGCAGGTCTCTTTTTGAAGCTGTAATTTTATTAGAAATTACTTTCTATCTTGTCAGTGACTGGGGATGGAGGAAGAATGGTGTGAGTACCTGGTATATGGAAGAGTCTGAATCATGACATGTTTTCTCCATAATTTCAAATGAGTGTGCTGAATTAAGTCCCTCATCTAACACTATAGCTTTTTACTTTCATTTGTAAAACGGCCCATCTTAGTCTTAAAGTTCAGTTTTACTCATCTAAAACTTTCTCATTTCTGATTCACATCATTTCTCCTTCTCAGCCAACCCCCAAAGACTAGACTTGGGGGTCTAAGAGCTAGGAGTGGAATGGGGGGTGGGGGGGGATTGTAGGCCTTTGCTCTCACTCTTCTCTGTGAGCTCCAATGCTCCCTGCTGAAAGGGGGTGCCTCAAGGTAGCCCTCCAAGGTGTGAGTGGTCCCTCTGGAAATCCAGCCACTTTGTCTAACAGACCCCTGGCTCGTGGCAGCATTGGTCAGACCTGGGCGCAGCCCTTGCTCATGCTGTGGTAGTGTCAGACAAGGCTGTAGCCATAGAGCTTACATGCCATCCCTTGGGTATTTGGGCACGGATGTGCCTCTTACCTCTCAGGAGCCGGGAAAGTGGGGTGTGGTACAGGATGGTGAGTGTGGATGCTTGACAGCCCCCGCCACACTGCCTGTCGCCCTGCTACTTCCCTAGTCCTGGTGGCACACAGGCAGGCTGGCGGCACAAAGAATGCTTGCCAGCCAGCCTCCACCATCCCAGGCGATTCTCTTATGTTCCCCTGCTCTTGGGTTTGGGGTTGTGGAAGCAGAAGGAAGAAAAGCAAAATGGCTTCATTCTGTGAGTTTTCTGACTCTGTGCTCCTGGGTGACTTTTGTTTTCAGTGATGACCCTTATTCACAATTCTGGGAAAATGGGGGGAAACATCACACATGACCCACAATCCTATCCTGTGACATAAATAAATTGTCAAAAATTGTTTCCTGAGTACATAAAGATTTTATGGCACCAGGAAAAAAAAAACACCAGAGTTTTGTTTTGTTACATTTATTTTTAAATTTATTTTTAAGTAGGCTCCATGCCCAGCGTGGGCACAAACTCCCAACCCTGACATCCATCTAGTTGCATGCTCTACTGGCTGAGCCAGCCAGGAGCCCCATATTTTGTTTGGTGTGGTTTGGTTTGGTGGGAGTCCTCTCCTTTGTGGATGTCAGACATTTTTATTTTAAGGAAAAGACTAATAAAAGCCTTGTCTTTTCCAGCCTTCCCTTTGCCTGTAGGGGGCAGTAGGTTCATCTAGAGCTCAGGATTTTGTGACATCAGTTTTGTAGGCTCCAAGACAGATATGTGGAGGCTCACTTCCTAATTCTCAGTTCTCAGGTGTGTGGTTGCTAGATATCTCTGGCTACCCATCACTGACTAGTGAAGATTTCCACATTCTTTTCAGTCCACGAGTTGGGAAACATGCTATGTGGCAAAGTTCAAGAGGAACCCATTTTCCTGCAAGGGATTAAGGAAACCACTAATGAGCAGTTGGGTAAATCCCTATCAAAAAAGGACAAAAGGCATAGAAATCTATGGGAGAACAATCCTCTTCGCATAGCTCTATAAGCCTAGTTTGGAATGGTGCATTTGTTCTGTGGCTATAGTATTTTTATTAAAACAGAGAGAAACCTACCTCCTGTAGATGGATGGGTTGGGATAGTGGGGGATGGCGTTGGGGGTGGGGATGCACTTAAAAAGTAGAATCTTCTGTATTGTCAGTCACCTGAGGAGCGCACACACCCTTCAGAACCTCAACTGAGCTCAATGTCCCCAGGTATAGATAACAGCCACCATTTGGCAAACATTAACTGTGTGCCAGGTTCCATCCTAAGTGGTTATTGAGTATTATCTCAGATATTCTCCACAATAACACCATGAAGGGCATCCTATTAAGGCAGCAGGAAAGCTGGGGCAGAGAGAAGTCAAGGAATTTGTCCAAAGCCACAGAACCAGTAAGCAGTAGAGTGGGGATCTGAACATGAGCGATTTCCCTTCTGAGCCCAAATCCTGAACCCTCTGCTCTATTATGGCTGCCCTGGTGTGGGCAGGACTCTTTGGAGCTGGGGATGTGCAGAAACCTAAGCTGGGGAACTCGGATAAAGTCCACCAGCCAGGGGAACAGAAACCAGTTCATTTTACAGTTTGTGCTTTTTTTTTTTTTTTAACCTACACATTTTTTTCCTGTGTGATTTTTTTTTTTTTTTTTTTGTGGTATTGATTATACCCTTTTTAATTTAATTAGGGAGTCCTTGAGAACAGAGTTTTTACAATTAGGTCAGACTGACACAGAGGGATCAGAGTGCCTTGAGGCTACTCTGATGATGGCAAGGTGGGTTCAAGGTGAGACAGCACCAGAAGTACATTGGAAAGGAGGGCCTGGTCCTCACTGTGTGGTTCATTCATATTTGTTCCCATCTGGGCATTCTCCCTCTGTGGCCACAACTTGGAGTTCCCAGTTTGATTTTGTTAGAGAACACAGTATTTTTTAGGATAGTAACTTTAGAAAGAAGTTAGTAATTAAAAAAACCCAACCATTTGGAAATGTTTGGTCAAAAAGGAGATGCTTCTTATAGCCATCCTGACTCTCCAAGAAAGTACTCACTGTGTCCAGGCAGGTGCACGCTTTCCATCAACATTTGCAGTTTTAGAGGCTCTAGGAGCACCCCACTGTGTTCATTTCAGGCTCTGGCTATACTAAGTGGAGTGAGCTTTATAAGTGATGTCCCTTCCGCATTGCAGGGGCCCCAGCGCTGCTCTGGAATGGATCTTCAAGGGAAGTTCAGCCACGTCACTGTAGCTTGTGGCCAGCAGGGGGCTTGGCACTTAGTGGCCTCCCAGGCTTTAGGCCTCCAGGCTGCAGAATTGACGAGAACAAGCAGAGGGTGTCCTCCATCCTCAGAGCCTCTCACCACAGTTCTTTCTGAGCCTTATTCTCCATCTCCACCCTAAATCTGATGTAGAAATAGATACTAGTAATGGATAATAATAGCTGCTATTAGTATTAACCACTATATAATGTATCAATGGTGATGAATGCTTGTTACTAACAGCAAGAGCCTGTATTCTTATGACACACTTCAGTCCTAATCTAGGACTGAACATTTCTTTTCCAGGAGCCTGACTGAATTAATCTCTGCTTACCAGTGAAGAGGTGGAAGGCTGCAGGAAGCCAACGGTTTCCTCTGCTCCAAGCCAGGAAGGCAAGCCATTCTTCCTTTCCATCCATCCTGACATAATTGTAATAGGTACACCATGACTCACAGGTCTCACATGTCTCACATCCAAGAAGTCTTTGGGCCCATTTCTGCCTCCAAAGCTGATGTTTCCAGTGATAAGAACCTAATAAGTCTTAGCTGTTTGGTTATGCTTTAACCTTGGCCAGATGAGATAATGGGAGATGGTGGGGACAGGACCGGGGAAACCCACACTCTTCTCTCTGCCTAAAGGGACAGAGGAGGAAGACCCTACTGAGAAAGCCTTTCTTGTCTCAGTGACAAGGCAGCAAATTTAGCGACAAGAGCATGAGTTCGTTATGAGGCACTTGAAATTCAGATCTGGCTACTAAGTTTTATATATCCATGATCTCAGCTCCTCCATGAATTTCTCCTTCCCTGTCCTCACCTGGAAAATGGGCTTTTACAACACCAGGACCTTTGCTTGACACACTCATGTGTTTTTATTTGTCTTTTAAATAGCTTATTGTCATTGCCATCTTTGTGGACTGTAGAATTCCAGAGAGCCCGTAAAGTGAAGCTTACCACCACGTGGCTGGGGGTGTCATGCACTGATGATAATGTTGCTCATATTGTCATTCACCAGACAGGAACGAGCCACCAACGTGCGTCAGACGTTGTGTCGGGCATTGTTTTTGTACAAATCAAAATGGTCATAATCTTCACCCTCAAGGAATTTACTAGTTAGTGGGGGGGTTCCAGTGCAATGTTACTGGTGTTGTGCATGTAGGGCGTACAGTGGGCCATGTGGAGGGTCGCCTATCTCATACTTGATGCCAGAGAAGACTTAAGGAGCTGCATTTTAAAGAAAAGTAAAAAATAGATGAAAAAAAGTAAGGGGGCATCCAGGGAGCAAGAACACTTTAGGCAGACACAGGCATATTGTGCATTAGTGCCGATCTGAGTCTTATTAAAACTAAGGGTGATACAGCTCTCTGGTCCAGAGGTCAGGAAATCTGGGGTCGTGGCCTGGCACTGTCAACAGCTTTTGAAACTGGTCCACCCAGTAACTTAATCGCTCTGGGCTTGTTTACTCAACGATCCATGTGAAGGCAGGCTACTTATGCTCAAGGATGGCCCCAGGCCTAACCTTCTATATAGTTCTGCATTTTGGGTTAACCCTAAGAAGCCAGGTGACAGTTCCAGGCATTCTTGGTTGGCAACCCATGCCTTGACTGACAGCCCGAAGATTATCAGCCAAGCTTCCTGAACACAATGGTGATGCACTGTATCTAGCTCAGGGCCATCCACAGCACAATTGCCCAAAACACTGCCCTGTAAAACACTGGTCCCCAGCCTTCACCTCCTTTCAGGGGGATGGAAATAGTGATAATCATTTAGAACCATGGAAGACCGATATGTGATATGCCAGCCAGGCAGCAAGGTGTTGAGTGTGGGGGCAGAGAATCTTGGATTTGTGCCTTGAAATCATTTTATGGAAAAAGTTGGAAATCTAGCCCATCCCCTTAGGCCCCCAATATTTCTTTCTTTCTTTCCTTCCCTTCCTTCCCTCTTTTTTCTTTCTTTCTCTTTTTGTTTTTTTCTTTTTCTTTCTTTCTTTCTTTCTTTCTTTCTTTCTTTCTTTCTTTCTTTCTTTCATAGGCTCCACACCCAACATGGAACCGAACGTAGGGATTGAACTCATGACCCTGAAATCAATACCTGAATCAAAATCAAGAATTGGATGCTCAACCACTGAGTCACCCAGGTGCCCCAGGCCCTCACTATTTCTGATGGATGGGGATCTCCAACACACATTCAACTTCTGGAGGATTAAGACATTAACCTTGAATGTGACTTTGAAAAGCTCAGAATCCAGTTTCTTCCAACTCATGTAGATAGGATACAGTGTTTATCAGGCTGTTGTGGGGGGAAAAATAAATTCCTGAGCTGGATGTGGGAGCCAGACCACAAGGAAGTGGTCAGGCAGGATCAGTCCTTGTCTGTTCTTAGGGTTGGCAGCTAGTGTTTCCTTAACTGATCAAAACAAAGGATCTGTAGCATCTTTTATCTCTCACTCCCTACTCTCCCCCCTTGCCTCATATTCTGGAAATAGCTGCTGCCCTTTGTGGGTCAGATCCTTTAACTCTTTAGATCTGGTTGTGAGCAACCTTGGTAGGCTTTCCCCTAAAAACAGCCCCTTCCCTATTCCTGCCGGAAGCCAGCAGAGAAGTCAAAGGAAAGGGAATTGGGCCAGAAATGTACATTCGCCTTGCTTGACCAAATGATGGTGGACATAGAGCCAAGAGGCTCAGTCTCTGAAGCTGTTCAACAGGAAGCAGCAAGAGCGGTTTTAAAAACATAAGGAGGCTATGAGGATCAGGGAAATTCTGCTTGAGGTTTTAGTATTATGTGTTGTTCTTCTAAACGGAGTCCTTCATGACCTTGGAGGGCCAAATGGCATTTCTCCATCAATTCTGAGGAAAAGTTCTAATTCTAATCAATGATCTTCAGAGAGACTTACAGGCAAAGTGAACTGCACCTGAGAGGATATTTTAAGAATACAATTCAAGAACTTCAAGCACTTACTGTTTCCTAGTGAAGGACGACGTGGGAGAAAAAGGTAAAAGGCGACAAGGGATCAGCAACCAGAAAAAGTGGGATGTGTTCAAGGGTTTCTTCTTGAAGCCAAAACCACATTAAAATCACCTTTGTTTCTACTGGAACCCCTGCGTTCAAAGAAGGTCCATTTGAGATTTGTTTTTCTCTCCTTCATAACCCTTGAACTACATGTAAGCCTCTGGGTTTATGATGGTATCTGGTCTAAAACTGCCAGTTTGAGAAAACCTTTGTACCTTATTGCTGATTTAGGCAACACTGAGGATTAATGACGTATTGGGTGGAGTGTTTGAAATGAGATTAAACTGTAGCCGAGCTAATTGTTGCTTCAGCTTGAATTGATGAGGGATGGGCCAACTGAGGGGGGGGGAGTGGAGAGTAAAAGTCTCACTTTCCTTGCCCTCAGGAAACTGCTTTTGAACAAGAAACAGAATGGCTCCCTGCCTTAGACTGGTGACTACACTCGAAATCTGTAGATGAGTCTTCGACATTGTGGCAAGCACAGCTTCAGATATAAGGTGGTAGCTGTTAATTAAAGCATATAGCTACTGTCTTGAGGGTCTTTTGGTTGCTTGGAAGGCCAAATTGAAGAGGCAGCAGGAGGTGAAGGGTGGTGATCTTCACTGATGTGATGAAAGCAAAATCTTCCTTTTCCATGTGGGAATGCTTCTCAGCTTGCGTGGCACCCTGCATCTTGGTGCTCAATGCATCTTCACTATATTAAGAGGCAGCAATTGTGAGAAATAAAGGACTGTGTTTAAAACAATGCACAAAGCATAGGGAGCATATCGCGGAAGACATGCTTTCTGATTATTTTGCACCATAATTGGAGACAACTGCTATTTTTTACAAGTCATGGATGAGCGCCACAGCACCCTAAGGCATTTTTGTTTCAGTCGTTGGGAATAAGGCATAATGTCATATTATTCCCTGTCAGGTGCATCCTTGGGATTACCGATAGAGGGCAAGGAGCTCTTTAGCCGCTGCTGTTCTGTTCCATGACAGGCAGGCTGTCTGTCTGTCTCTGTATAAACAGCATGGTAATGAGAAGCTGCTTCTTTCATTACTTCTGTAGTCTCTCTGAATAAGGGATTATCATTAGATTGGGAGAGATGTACCTCTGAGAAGCCAATGTGACCCCCTGCATACAATCTGGTCCCACAAGATGCCTTCTGGGACAGTGGTTCTCAGACTTGGCTGCATTTTTTTTTTTTTTAAGATTTTAAAATTTATTAGAAAGAGAGAGAGCACAAGCTGGGGGAAGGGGAGAGGGAGAGGGAGAAGCAGACTCCTTGCTGAGCAGGGAGCCTGACAACACAGGACTCCATCCCAGGACCCTAGAATCATGACCTGAGCCAAAGGCAGATAGTTAACCCATTGAGCCACCCAGGTGCCCTGTCATGGCTGTATACTATAGTCAACTGCGAAGTTTCAAAAAAATCCAAATATCTAGACTGCTCCCAGACCAATTTAGTCAGATTATCTTGAGGAGAGATGTAGGCTCTATTACTTCTTAAAATGTCCCTGGTGATTACAGCATGTAACTAAGTTTGAGAACCAGGGCTCAAGAATCCCTTGAAGTTCAGCATCAAGACTGATGATAAGCTCTGCACCCCACACTGGGGACTGGTGAAGCTAGAGAGGGCATTTGCCTGAGACAAAGCAAGTGGGGTATGGAAACCTTACAGTTGTAAATCTCAATGCCCCACAGACAATGTGTGCTCCCTCAGGGCCTCTACCTTGGGTTCAAAAATAGCACATGTCTCAGAATGTGGACCTTGGATAAGAGGCTGGCATATGACATGTCAATCTTTATTCTTTTTTTTTTTTTTTTTTTTTTTTTAAGTAGGCTCCACACCCGGGGTGGAGTCCAATGTGGGGCCTGAACTCATGATCCTGAGATCAAGACCTGAGCTGAGTTCCAGAGGCAGATACTTAATGGATTGAGCCACCCAGGCACCCCTGACATGTCAATCCTGACTAAATAACTAAGCAGACATTTTAAGATACAGTCAGCCCAAATGGATATGAGTATTCTGTCCATTTGTTTACTAGCTGTTTTGAGCATGGATTTATGCTGTGAGTCATGACCTATTTTTTTCAACAAAACTCCCTTTTAATAATTGGAAAAGTGTTGAATTGAATAGTACTAAACACACACACACACACACACACACACACACACACAAGAACAAAGGGTCTTTAATGAGACAGCTAAAAAGATCATCTCAAACAGCTCTGGGACCACTTCCATCCCCCTCTTCCCCTGGATTGTCACAGGCATATCAGAAGCCATTCTCTCTTATCTGGGACTGAAAGGCAGAGTGAAGTGTCACACCTCCCCCCAACACAACTATTCACAACCAGGGCTTGGGTTTGCTGACTAGGCAACTGGAGAACACAATCTCTCTTATATCTATTTTCCAATATTAAAAACAAAAACAAAAACAAACCACCCAAAGTTGAATTGTTCCTTTGGTAGGGGAGTGGGGAGCATGGGGAATTGGCTGTGACAGATGTCTAATTTTGCTACCTAGGGTGGTGGCTCGGGAAAGAGACCATGGCTTATTGGGAACTTCACCTTCTAGGGTTTCAGTGGAAGGGGTGAGAGGTGACATTTGTAGAAAGTTCCTGGACATGTGTGAGTTCCTGCTCTCTACCATCAGCGAAAAGACCAGGCAAGTCAGGACTCCCTGAAAAACAAATATAGACAAATGCATGATCCTCTGAGAGATACATAGAAAAGGTGAGCTGGTAAAGCATATAAATCCTTGAAAGCATGGCCACTGCAGATTTGCAATAGTAAATGGCACTACTATTGTATTCTCATATTCAACATTAAAAAAAATTGAAACAAGACAGAAAGATAACAAAGTACACATTTTCTGAAATCCCATTACCAAGAGAAAGCCCTTATAAAAATCTTCCAAATAGCTCTCTACAAATGTGTGAGCGTGTATGTGCAAGTGCACGAGTATGTGTGTATGAACGTCAATATAACTACACATTTTCACAAACTTGGGCCTAAGGTACATGGTATTTTGAAACTGACTTTTTTAGTCCTCAATACTTCTGGACTTGCTCTATGTCTGTAAATTTAAACCACATCATTTTCAATGTCTGTAGCATGTTCCCTTGTATATATGTATCATAATTTGACCAGCCTTTGATTACAAATAAAGCTGCTAAGAACTCTCTTGCATGTGTCCTTTTTTGGATACACACCTCATTTCTCTTGACATGTACCTACGAGGGGGATTACTGGGGTTCTGGGCTCTCACTCACCTCTTATTGGACATTGAGTTTTTTTCTAATATTTCTGTTTTCTCAAACTGTGCTGCAGTGATCTTTCTTCTACTAGAATATAAGCTCTGCAAGGGCAATTTCTTTTTCTGTTTGCTTCCCAGGTAAATTCCAAATGCTCATGCTGTTATTTCCAACACATCTGCTGAAAGAACTATATAAATATGGATTTTTTTCACATCTATAAGTATAGGGACAATGAATTCTTAACTCAAAGTTTTTACCCCTCTACATCCATGGATGACCATGAAATGCCACGAGTAATGATTTGAGGGTTACAAATTCATGGCAGTGAGTAAGCAAATTTACAAATGTAGAATTCATGAAAAATAAGGATCACTATATTTCATAGGATATATTCCTAGATTTGGACTTATTGGATAATAGAGTATATACACTTTAAGTACCAATAGATACTGTCAAATTTCCACTACTTTTCATGAAAAGATATTTTGATTTACTTTCCCATCAATGCTATGTGAGGGTGCTCACATTCCCATGCTCTTGTCAATCCTAGGTCATGTCTTTTGTTGTTGTCATTGTTGTTGTTGTTATTGTGGATCTAGATTGGGGAAACTTAGATTTTTATTGTGATGACAAAAATCACCCGTGGGAGAATGAAAATTCTAACTGACAAACTGGAAGTGAAATGTGGCTGGGCAACATGGGGAATGGATGTCCAGAGTCCCTGGAATGTTTCCTGGAATCTTGGGTTTCCTTCTGGAATCCTCTAGGTGCCCTGTATACCTCCTGGCACCACGGTCCCAATGGTCGCACAGAGCCCAGCTGGAGAACCAGCCCTCTTGGCCAAGAGTTTTATTGTACAAGAAGATGAAGATGTACAGGGATGTTCAGAGAGTGGCCTCAACTGCAGTAGGTACCTCCTCCTCCTCCAGCAGGCTGTTGGATGCCTAGTTCTGACAGGGGCACTGCTGAATATGAGCCGATAGCTTGACCATGCAGTCGTGCAGCTCAAGGACTGGCCCTGTTAGCAGCACTTCCTACTTATAACTGGTACCCTGGTATCCAGACTGAGTATGAAGGCAAACGGTCCTTCCAGCTCATCTTCCCCTCTTCCTAAGAGACATTGTGGATAGCAACAAGGATGAAGAAGAAACAGGCATGAAACATTTTCTTCATGTTCCTACAGAGAGATCAGCAGCTGGCAGAACAAATGACTGTAGACAGCAATTTGTCAGTGACTGGCAGCTCAGTTTTCTTCTGCATGAGGCTGAAGAGAACTTCTCCTTTGAACATGGAGCAGAAGGCTGTCTCTAGGTTTAGAGTCAGTTGCTGAGCTCTTGGGGGTTGGCAGTCAGGCCAGACAATGAAGCTCCATTCTCCCTCAGCATCACCAGCAAGAATTTGGTGCTCTTGTCTATCTTGGAACGTTTTGATCATCTTCTGGGAGACCATGGGGGCAGATGATCACCTTCTGGACAGTTGACACTTGGCATCTCCACCAGGACCTCAGGGGCAGACATGGACACCCACCAGGACTTGGGGCTGGTTCTGGGTGGGTGGGAAATCACGTTGTCAGCACTGCCCGCCTTGCTCTGGGCCTTGCTGTGGCTAACCATGCTGGTCTGGGCCCCCAGCATCGGGTCCTCAGTCTCCCCAGGGTTGGAGTGCATATAGGGCCAGCTCCTCTAACTCCTCTTCTTCCCCCCCACCCCACTCCTCACAGCTGGAAGTTGTGTGGTGCAGCCATGACACCCCAAATCATTAACCCTATATTTGCAGTGCCTGCCATGCTGTCAGTCCTGAGTCATTGATGGTTGGTTGGTTGCTTAGTTGAATAAACACTTCAGGCTCTTCACTCCTCTCCCATTTAGTTGTGGATTTTTTTAGATTTCTCTGAATCTAATCTTAACAATATTCCCCAGGTGGATTCTCTGGGTATTTTATTCTGACTTTTAATGAGTGCAAATAGCAGTGGGGATGCAAAGCTTATGGGAAGCAATGATGACCCAAGGGCCCAGCTTTTTCTCCACAAAGGCTAAGAGCTAGTAGCAGAAAATGCAGTTACCTTTACAAAGCTGATAAGCAATTGATTTTTCAGTTCAGAAAGTTATGAACCATTTTTTAAGCCAACAACAACACTAATTAACACCAAAGAAGATTAAGCGTGCACTCAAGTTTTCCACTAACTTTAATGAATTAGTTGAGTTGCTGGAACATTACTCAGCATGGGAAGAATAAAGGACAAAGATGCACTCCCCATTCTGCTGAGCATGATAATGAGGTCTGTACCTCATTTGCAGGGAAAATGTTCTTTAGTGAGCATCCACAACTTACGGAGATAATGAATCTATGCCCCATTTTACTTCCAATTTTATTAATAGATTATTTTACAGACTAATGCAATTATAAATTAGCTATTCAACAGCACACAATGAAATTCATGAACAAATCTGGTTAAATGCTTTCCTTGATTGCACTGCGTGTATAACATCTTTAAAACGGGGATTCGATTCTTAATTCACACCATCAATTAATGTTTGCACACATTGTATTAATCAGTTCTTGTTGTCAGGAGAAGTCCCAGTTGTTTATTGGTAGGGATATAATAGCATTTACTGGCATCTCTAATTACAAATCTGAAATTCCTGGGGAAGAGAGAGAAAATTTTTTTAATTTGTATTTTTAAATATCAAAATTCTTATGTTAGTCATATACTTAGGGGGAGAAGCAGATTCAAAATAATATGAATTGCAAAATGCCATTTTTATTTATTATCGAAATGGGTCTAGAAGAAAGTAATCTAAAATTTTGGCCATGGTTATTTCCAGGCAATAGACGCCCTGGTGACTTATTTTATTTTGTCTTTGCTTTCCTGTATTTATGGATGCTTTTCTCCATTTGAACAATGATATATAGAGCTTTCATGTATAAATACACTAAAATCCATGGAAAACATACAAAGCATTACATGGCTTCCAGGAGTCCTAATATTCAACAAATCCTTGTGCAAATGGACTATAAAAATCTATCACTTCTCAGAATGGAATGTCATGGTAAATGAAAACTAGGCTATAACCTCGTGGAAGGAGGGAGGGAAAATGAGCTGAGCAACAGTAGCTTCTGAAAATGGAACTTTGGGTACTGCAGGCCTAAAGGCAAAAAGAATTCTGCATAAATACCTACTCCAGTAGGTAAATTTGTTTCTTGCAGAGCCATGGGTCAGCAGTGTATACCAGGATTGAGTGAAGAAGTACCTACTGTCAGAGAAAGAAGTTGCAAATACCCAGGAGGGAAAGGCTGAATGTGCTTTACTGGTGTTGGATTAAAGTAGGACATACCAGTGTAAATTCACATTTATTTTAAGGTATGTACATTAATATATGTTTAATATACACATATGCATTTTATTTACCTTAACATGCGTTTTAATATATGTACATGCAGATGGCTAGATACAGAAATATAGATATGTATACATACATGTACATACATACAAACATGTGTATGCATACGTATGTTTTCTTGTTCTGTCAGCTGACAGGGCCTGGAAGTCGACACCCAGAAGCGATGAACAAAACCAGTGTCAAGATCTTGGTTTCTAGGGGACACTTGGGTGGCTCAGGTGATTAAGTGTCTGCCTTCGGCTCAGGTCATGATCTCAGGATCCTGGGATCAAGCCCCACAATGAGCTTCCTGCTCAGCAGGGAGCCTGCTTCTCTGTCTCCCTCTGCCACTCCTTCTGTTTGTTCTTTCTCTCTCTCTCTCAAATAAATAAATAAAATCTTAAAAAAAAGAAAAAGATCTTGGTTTCTAAAGGCTATCTCCAACATAAAGAATCAAGGCTGCTCGGGACTCCTGGGTGGCTCAGTGGTTGAGCGTCTGCCTTTGGCTCAGGGCATGATTCTGGAGTCCAGGATGGAGTCCTGCATTGGGCTTCCTGCAGGGAGCCTGCTTCTCCCTGTTTCTGTCTCTGCCTCTCTTCTTCTCTGTGTCTCTCATGAATAAACAAAAATCTTAAAAAAAAAAAAAAAAAAAGAATCAAGGCTGCTTAGAGAAAGGGCTGGACAGGGAAAGTGAGTTTGGAGCATCTTATAGTTTTAAAAATGAACAAATTCTCACCCCCCCACACACCCCCACACACAAAAAGGAATTGAGCATGTCAATAGGACATAGGGACAAAACTTGCAATTGCTCCTTATGGCCAAAGTTGAAGTAATTTGGGCAATAAAATAAATAATGATAATATTGAATTATAACATGAGGAGTAAACTTAATATCCCTGAGTATACATCGATAAAATAAATGATCTAATGAATAAATAAAGGACGGATAAGGGACAGATCTTCTACGCAGACTTCCAGTTAATAAATGTAGAGACTCCTCACTCCAGAAAGTGAAACTGAATTCCTCTTTCCTTGAGCATATGGGCTATACTTAACAGTGATTTACTTCCGATGAATAGAGCACGGAAAGCAGAAGACAGTGCACACACCCTTAACCAGGATGTCAAGGTTAAGATCACCAGTGACAGGCTATGTTGATATCATACCCTCGCCTAATACAGTGAGATCAGGAGCGCACTTCGTGATTTCATCCCCAAAACCCAGTTCCCCAGTCTCATGAGAAAATTTGTCAGACAAACTCAAATTAAGGGGCATTCTACAAAATGCCCCGTCCTCTTCAAAACTGTCAAGATCATAGACATCAAGGAAATACTGAGAAACTCTCATGAGTTGGACTGGTCTGGGGAAGGCATGACAGCTAAACACAACATGGTATTCTGAATTAGATCTTGGAATGGAAAAAGACATTTAGTGTAAAACTGGTAAAATTGGAATAGTCTGTAGCCGAATTAAGTGTGATTTCTTTTCTTTTCTTTTTTTTTAAAGATTTTATTTTATTTATTCATAGAGACAGAGAGAGGCAGAGACACAGGCAGAGGGAGAAGCAGGCACCACACAGAGAGCCCGACGTGGGACTCGATCCCGGGTCTCCAGGATCACGCCAAACCGCTGCACCACCGGGACTGCCCTGATTTCTTATTTTTGTTAAATGTGCCATGGTTAGATGTTAACATTGGAAGAAGATGAGTGAAGGATATCTGGTACTTTCTGTATTTTTGCAAATTTTCCATAAACCTAAAATTGCTCTGAAATTTTAAAAAATTTTAAAATTGATCTCAAATTTCAGATCTAACCTCTGTCCTAGTATTTTCTAAATGTTATCATTATATCTGCTATCGAAAGAAATTGTTTGTTAGTAGTCACTATCTTGTGTTTCACTATTTAGCAGCAGCAGGTGAAGACTTGGGCTGCTTGGATTTGAATTCTCCTCATTATTATGTGACCTCAGACAAGTCATTTAACTTATGTGCCTCAGTTTCTCTATCTGTAGAATGAAGGTATGATGTATCACAGGGACAACATGAAGATCAAACAAGATAATACTCAAATAGTAGAGATCTTCTCAAATATCCCAGAAATAACCTAGAAAAATCGGTTCACCACCACCACCAAATTCTTTTGGTTATAAGTCAGAAAATGGGCCAAAAAGTCAGAGATAGATAAAAAGAGGTGAAATGAACCTACACAGTTTGTAAGTCTCAGTGGGCACCAGAAGGAGAATCCATGTACCTAAAGCAAACTATTCATTTCACTCTTTTTTCTGCCTTTTTTTTTTTTAAGATTGTATTTATTTATGAGAGAGAGAGAGACAGACAGAGACACAGAGGAAGAAGCAGGCTCCATGCAAGGAGCCTGATGTGGGACTCAATTCCGGGTCTCCAGGACCACACCCTGGGCTGAAGGCAGCGCTAAACCGCTGAGCCACCCGCTGCCCCTTTTTCTGCCTTTTTAAGATAATTTTTCTTTTGAGAAATAACCAAAAATTTCCTAAGTGACTCCATTTCTTCCATTTTGTTGTTGTTCTATACTCTTTCTGGGCCAGAGGGCTCAAATACTAGAATGTCATCTGTGAGATGCCTTGCCAAGCTAGATGCAAGAAATATTTAGGACTTACTATGGATAAACAATTACATTTTTCTAATATTCCCTGTATTGCAAAACTCAGGAGAGTTCCTACAAGGCTCATCGAATAACCCTTGGACATTTTACCTTTGGGGCCCATTAGTCACTATTATTACTAAGCAGGATTAAAGTACTAAGCAGGGTAGAGATTTCATTTTTTTAAAAAACCACATTTGCTGGTATCTGATTGAAAGAAACACATCCCCCAAAATTCTGCCTTTTGTATCTCACTGGCAACAAAAGGAAAGAGGTTTTCAAGAATACCCTTGATTGTTAGCCTGTAAGAGAATCACGTGAGAGAGGAGAGAGAGTCTCCAGCAGACTCCCCACTGATCATGGGCAACACTGCCAGCCTGACCATACTTTGGGAATGACTTTCTGTGGTTTGAAAGGACTAGTGTGTTTTAGGACTTATTTTACCCAATGGTCAATGGGAATATGGCTAAAACTGTGTGATAAAAAAGAGATGAATTCACTTCCTGGTGAGCCCAAAAGCATGGAATCACCTGTTATTGTTTCCTCCAATGCTCTGAACAGTGATACCACCACTTTTTGTTTCTCAAGCCTTCTCATGTAAAAGACGTTTGGCTGCTTATCTGCCGGGATAGAGTAAGCTTCCTAAAATGTTCTCTTGTGAACAGGAATGTCAAGGGGTGTGTCTCTAAATCAGCGGTTCTCAAATTTTATTGTGCATGAGAATCACTTGGTGAGCTTATTTTAAAAGCATATTTCTGGGCCCCACCCAAGAAACTTTGATTTATTAGATAATAATAATAGCAAGCATTTATTATACATTTACCATGTGCCAGGCACTATTAGAAGCACTTTACATGTATGAACTGATTTAATTGTTGCAACAATTGTATGAGGTAATGACTATTGTTACTCCTTTTTTTTTTACAAATAAGGAACCTGATGCTCAGAGTGATTGATATCTAGTTAACTATTTATTAACCTAGTTAGTGGTGGAGCCTGGATGTGCACCCAGGCAGTTAGTGTCAAAGTCTCTTACCCACTATTACTCGACCACCTCTTGTCTGGTGAGGCTCTTCACTCTGAGTTTCCCAAAGGGAGCCCGTGAAACAAAGATGTAGATGTAGGCAATTTCTTGGACTCATGGTTTCCAGAGACACAAGTATGCAAGAAAGCCAGACAGGGAACTGCGTTAATGAGCTGGTTGTTGCCATGGGTAGCCAGGGCTCAGTCCCGCTAGGAACCCTCCAAAGGACCATGAAAAACATTCCTTTAGAATTGCCCTACTGAAGTTGGAGAAGCTAGGGTGTGTACTCTGGCTCCTTCCCCTTCTCAGTTGAGGGTTGTCTTGCTGAGGGTTGAATTCTGTGTCACTAACATACTCCTCTGAACCCAGAAAAAGACCTCGGGCAGAATGGTGAAGAGATCAATGCAGAGAATCATCCATCATAGCTGCAGGCAAATTCTGAAGTGGGTCACAGGGATTTGGAGCACAGCTTTGATAGGAATCTTTGATAGGATAATATATATATAATATATATATTAACATTTTAAATTTAAATTTAATTTAGTTAACATATAGTATATTATTAGTTTCAGAGGTAGATTTTAGTGACTCATCAGTTGCATATAACACCCAGTGCCCATTGCATCAAGTGCCCTCCTTAATGCCCATCACCCAGTTACCCTATCCCATCACCTACCTCTCCTCCAGCAACCCTCGGTTTGTTTCCTAGAGTTAAGAGTCTCTTATGGTTCTCCCCCCTCTGTGTTTTTATCTTATTTTATTTTTCCTTCCCTTCCCCTATGTTCATCTGTTTTGTTTCTTAAATTCCACATATGAGTGAAATCATATGGTGTTTGTCTTTCTCTGACTTAATCCATTTAGCATAATACCCTCTAGTTCCATCCACATCATTGCAAATGGCAAGATTTCGTTCTTTTTGACAACTAAGTAATATTCCATTGTATGTATGTATGTATATATACCATATCTTCTTTATCCATTCATCTGTCAATGGACATTTGAGCTCTTCCCATAGTTTGGCTATTGTGGAAACTGCTGCTATAAACATTGGGGTGCATGTACCATTTCAAATAACTATGTTTATATCCTTTGGATAAATACCTAGTAGTACAATTGCTGGGTTGTAGAGTACTTCTATTTCTAACTTTTTGAGGAAGCTCCATACTGTTTTCCACAGTGGCTGTGCCAGTTTGCATTCCCACACACAGTGTAAGAGGATTCCCCTTTCTCTGCATCCTCACCAACATTTGTTGTTTCCTGAGTTGCTAATTTTAGCCATTCTGACCAGTGTGAGGTGGCATCTCGTTGTAGTTTTGATTTGCATTTCCCTGATGCCAAGTGATGTTGAGTGGAATCTTCATTTTTTAAAGAGTTTATTTATTCATGAGAGACAGAGACATAGGCAGAGGGAGAAGCAGGCTCCCTACTGGGAGCCTGATGCAGGACTCAATCCCAGGACCTCGGGATCACTACCTAAACCAAAGGCAGACGCTCAACCGCTGAGCCACCCAGGTGGGTGGCTGAATCTGCATTTTAACCTACTGTTCAGGTGGCTCCAGGAACACATTTTGAAAAAAGTTTTTTAAATTTGAGGATAATTTTGGGCTGCCTCAGTGTGGTATCGCAGGCCATGACAACAGGGTTCTACATGATATGAAACTGAACAATTTCCCATTTCCCTTTTCATCCCCAGCCCCCAAAACCATCCCCTAAGAAGTGAGCCACACCAGACCAGATCATTAAGATCCCACAATGCAGTTGAATCCTGCTTTTTGTCCTAGACTGACAGACACATGGCACAACCAACCAGAAACAGCCCTATCTAACCAATCACAAGAAAGTTAAAGTACTCAGGATGGATGAAGAAAGGGGAGAAGTTTCTGTGCCCATATTGCTCTTAATGTCTAGATTTAAAATTTCAAATATGCTTAAAAATTGGTCACTGCCATGATCACCAATAAAATTGAATCCAGAACCCAAATCATTGGAAGGAGAGAGGATGAAGCTTAAGAGGCATCTAAAAGTAATATATTTAACTTATGTCTCCCATGGACTTGCTGTGTCCTATTGAAACAGCACAATGCTAGGCAGGCAGTGAGAGAGAACCAGAACCAGAAATGTCAGACCTAAATGGGGGGATCTAGGAAAGCTTCGAATTCAGGGCCTGCAAACTCAGAGGCCATCATGGGCCAGGAAGGTATGATGGCTTATTATATAAATGATGAAAATACAATACAGAGGGGAAAGCCTTGGCAACTGGAAAATGCACACACTTTTTAATTTTCAGCAATGCTAGGCTGGCCAAAAGTAAATAAATAATCAAAAAACACTTTGGTGCTCATATTTGCAGATTACTAATATGTGCATATTCAATTTCATTTTTTCTCCTTTGGTTGAGAGGAGACAGTTTCTAGGAGTCACTCAGGGACTTATGTTCAGCTGATATATGTTCTGAATGATCAAGGCATGACTGTAAGTGTCCTTAAATATTTGACTGTCACCTCTGAGTTCAGGCAACAAGCAGACCCAAGGATTGAAAATACATCTACACTCTCTTCTGTCATCTGCCCTTAAAAACTTATATTTTGCATTCATAATATGGAAAAATACATAGAGAAATGTAAAAAACCAATAAGCAGTTATAGATAAGTGTGTTTAACTGTGTAAAATAAGAGTTTTCCATATGCAAAGGATCTTAGCTTCTATTATAAATTCTTTATTTAAAAATTTTTTTATTACAAATTCTTTAGAAGGAGCACCTGTCTGGCTCAGTTGATAGAGCATGATCTCAGGGTCACGAGTTTGAGCCAGACATTGGACATAGAGATTACTTTTTAAAAAATTCATTGGAAGGGTAAATCCATCAGCAGGATACCATCAATGATCTAAGCATTTGTTGATCTTCCTTTTGTTGACAATCACAGTCTCAGTAAACTACCAGTACTTATGTTTTCATTAGGGATTCATCTTTTTTATTATTATTATTAGGGATTCATCTAAACACAGAAGGAAAAAAGCCTTTCTTTGTTTTTTTTCTTTTTCTTAATTGTTTTTAGAGAGGAAGAGGGGGAGAAGCAGAGGAAGAGGGAGAAAGAGAATCTCAAGCAGGCTTCACACCCAGCATGGAACCTGACCTCATGATCCTGAGACCATGACCTGAGCTGGAATCAAGAGTCAAATGCTTAACCAACTGAGCCACCCAGGCACCCTTTTACCTTAACTTTTTAAAAAGTATGTTTATACTTTTATATGTATATACTTATGTTTATAAGTACAAAGTCTCACTGTGTTTACTCTCAAGGAACTTCAATAAAAATCTAAAAGGTTTGGCTACAGTCAACAGTTAAACAAATCAATCGGTTGTGCCACCAGATGTGAGCTTTAGGAGGTAAGGGTATTTTTTGCTTTGTTTACCCTCATATCCCCAGGCACCTAAAATCATGCCTGTCACAAAGACATTCAACGTGTTGCTATGGCTCTCATTTGCCCCTTGGTGGTGGTTATCAGCTGCCTGGAAGATTTAAATTCTGAATTATTTTAGAACCAATTTCTGCTATGCAAACGCTCTGTATCTCCAGACGCTAACAAGTGAAATAGAAGAGGGAATGAGAAAGTACAAGGGACCATTTGGAAAGGTTTCAGTAAATAGCAGAAGTTGATGGCAGATTTTGAAGGGATAGGGGTTAGGGGTTGAGTTGAGGGAGAATATGGAGAGGTGAGCATTCTGAACGTGTGTGCTGTGATTTAGAGGGAAGAGGTGAGAGAATAGCGAGCAAAAGTAGGATTTTCTCAGTTGAGCAGACAGCATAAGGCAGAGGGGAAGGAAAAATAAGACTAGGGATTAAGGGCAGCCCCGGTGGCGCAGCGGTTTAGTGCCGCCTACAGCCCAGGGCGTGATCCTGGACACCCTGGATCGAGTCCCACATCGGGCTCTCTGTATGATGCCTGCTTCTCCCTCTGCCTGTGTCTCTGCCTCTCTCTCTCTCTGACTCTATGAATAAATAAATAAAAATCTTTAATTAAAAAAAAGACTAGGGATTAAGAGAGAGGAGTAATTGGCAGAGTAATGGCAGAAAAGCCATTTTGTCAAGAGTTCCTGGTATCTCTCTAAGCTTTGCTAGTCCATAGCACTCTATATCCAGGGAATACAAAGTGTTGGCTAGATGTTGTATAATTAAGCTTAAAAATACCTTATACTGGGTGCACATGGGTGGCTCGATCAGTTAAGCATTGGACTCTTGATTTTGGTTCAGGTTGGGATCTCAGGGCAGCGGAATCGAGTCCCCACATCAGGCTCCAAGCTCAGCACAGAGTTGGCTTGAGGTTCTCTCTGCCTCTGCCCCTCCCCCTGCATGCTTGCACTCTCTCTCTGTCTCTCTTATTTGTAAGTAAGTAAATAGATAGATAAATAGATGATAGATAGATAGATAGATAGATAGATAGATAGATAGATAGATAGATTAGATAGATAGAATCTTAAAAAATATCCTATGGGATACCTGTCTGGTTCAATTGGTAGAGCACACACTCATGGTCTTAGGGATATGAGTTTGAGCCCCATGTTGGGTTGGGTTTACATTAAAAAAAAATAAACCCTGTAAGAGAGATACTGCACTACCCTGGGAATACGAGTTGGAGCATCCAGAGAGAAAGATAACTGGCCAGATGGCTGGCCTTATGGACCAAGAGGCCATGGCCCTAGGCATGAAAGGAGCCCACCCTGAAAGAAGTGTCACATGAGTGATGGATAGATCTTCTAAGCTCCTTACGCAGATGGCCTAGGGAATATCTGTTCCCAGAAATAGATACCAAATGACTGTGTACCTTATCACTCCTTTTTCCAATAAATATGCCCACAGAAGTTAGATTAGGCATTACTTTTTTTTTAACTATACCATAAAAATGTTCTGCAAAGCTCTATATCAGTGTAATTAGGCAAAGGAAAGCTAGATCTTATGGAAGGCTCAAGAAACTTTTGATCCCATTAGAGCTACTGGGAGATTTGCAGAGCAAAGCCAGAGAAGGTTAATGTCTATCTATGGCTTAATTTATGATCTGAGTGTACAAACCTCTTTCAAGACCATACAGCTGACTAATGAATTTATTAGGGAGATTAATGCTTATTATCTGCCATTTCAAGCTGTACTGGTATGTGCTAACTTGATTCTTATACCTTGGAACATGCTGAAACGTCCCCAGGTGCATCTGACCGGCGGCTGTTTTTCCCAAGCCTGATGCTCCCACAGTTTAAGGTGGGGGGATGAGAGGAGCCAGTCCCCACTGCTGTGTTGGCTTCTGTGCCTTTGCAGCCCATTCCCAGGGGATGGCACATTCCCCCTTACCCCATCAGACTTGCTCAGGGCTTGCCTTGAGTAGGTAGGTGTAAGCAGTGTACCTGCTACAGGTAGTTGTCGCCTCCCTCTGGCAGTCTAGTGGTCTTATTGAAGGCGAACAGATTTCTTTCCCATTGTCGCTCATCTTCAGCCTCCTCCTCACTCCCACCTCAGACACCTGAGCAAGTGAACCATGCTATCTATAAATCCAGATGGAAATAACCTCATTAAGGCAGAAATTAGCGAGGCAGGCCTAATCACCTGTTTCATCCACAGAGTCACATGTGCAAGGGTTCAGTAGGATACTCCTTGTCCAGGTATTTCTCTTCCTTTAGCTGAGAGTCACATGAAAACAGCCAGGGGTTTTTGTAAAGACTGATTCTATGCAATGCGGTGAAAACCACATGCATTTGGTCTTTATGTTTTACCTAGACCAGGTAACTCTTATGGCCCAATTGATCACCTCGAGTGGATTCAACCCTACTGATATTATCAAGAAGTACAGCATGTCTCTCAATTCCTTGAATTGTCTAAGAATCTCAGGGGCTTATTCAAACCAGCGTAGTAGGGGAGAGAGCTGCAAAGTACCACAGAGTCTCATACCACTGGGGCCCTGGCTGCAGGTACGGGTGTTCAGTCTGATCCTACACCGTCTGAGGCACCTTTATCCCCTGTGACAGTGAGACTCTTACCGGTCCAATGATGCCTGGGCCCATGGTGCCCCAACTCTGGACTGATTCAAGATTATAGCTCTTTTTTTAAGATTTTATTTATTTATTCATGAGAAACACAGAGAGAGAGAGAGTTAGAGACACAGGCAAAGGGAGAAGCAGGCTCCATGCAGGGAGCCTGATGTGGGACTCAATCCTGGGATTCCAGGATCAGGCCCTGGGCTGAAGGAGGCGCTAAACCGCTGGGCCACCGGGGCTGCCCCCAGGCTGCCCCAATTACAGCTCTTTTAATTAACTTCATGTGCTTCACATAAGGTGAAGTATTTGACTTCAGCTCTATGCCATGCTACTGCTAACCCTCCCCCACACCCTTTCCCACGTCTCTCTGTGCTGAACATTGGTTACCAGCCCCGACATTCTATTGCCTCCTGGTGAATTCCTTTCTGAGGCTTTTTCCTGATGGCAGCTGTCAGTGGGCTTATCTCAACTGAAGGGAGGTTCTCAAGGTGTTGAGTCTTAAAAGAGTAAGAGCTGGGACTTCTCAATCCCTCTTGTCCCCTACAAAGTTTTCCTACCTCTCCCTTGGAGGACAGTTCTATAAGGGGGGAGGGTCCAGAGCAATGAACCCCTCTTATCTTCCTTTGCTCCTAAGAATTCCTGAAAAGAGACTCTTCCATGAACATTAAAAATCTGGCCATTTTCACTACCCTGTCCTTACTCCCTCTCAAAATAACAAAAAGAAGGAAAGAAAGAAGAAAGAAAAAGAAAGAAAGAAAGAAAGAAAGAAAGAAAGAAAGAAAGAAGAAAGAAAGAAAGAAAGAAAGAAGAAGAAGAAGAAGGAGGAGGAGGAGGAGGAGGAGGAGGAGGAGGAGGAAGTTTCCACTGTTCTGGCACCCCATCAAGAGCAATCTGTAGCAATTTCTGGTTCTTTCTGCTAAAGAAGTACTGTTGAGTGTTAGGGGAGTAGACAATGGGTCTCAGCTAAGGGAATCACCTCTCTTCTGGTACGGGAATCACCTTCTCTTCTGCATTTTTCTTCTTCAGGGTTCTACTAACTGTCTTCTCTCTGTTCACTATGCAATATCCCAATGCTCAGGTCTGCACTTACTTAAAGTTTGAATTTTACTCTTATCTTTGTCTTGCTTTCTTCATGGGAGGGAACCTGGAGATGTGCTCTGGAAATTTGGGCTGCTGTTCTACTCATTATCCCAGATAGATTTGTCTTCTGTTTACAGGACGCTCTCTAGCCTGACCAGGGGTCAGAGTTATGGATTATAGGTTTGTGTCCCTGCAAACTTCATATGTTGAAATCCTCCCCCCCACCTACCCCCACCCAGATGTTGGCATTAGGAGGTGAGGCCTTTGGGAGGTAATTAGGATTAGATGAAGTCATAAGGGTGAAGCCTTCATGATGAGATTAGTGGCCCTATAGGAGTCAGGAGGAGCTTGTTTCCTTATTTCTGTTCTCTACGCTATGAGGACACAATGAGAAGTCAGCAATCTACAACCCAGAAGAGTGCTCTGACTAGTACCTGACTGTGCTGGCTCCCTGATCTTGATTCCAGCACCAGAATTGTGAGAAATATATTTCTGTGGTTCTCAAACCACACGGTCTATGGTACTCTCTTATAAGCAACTCATTTGACAGCAATATCAGCTAGTGTGCTGTGCTACAGGTCTGCGGGAGGTTGCGAGAGGTCTTTATTTGGCACCTTGACATGAAGAGTTATTTCCTGATTGAAGTCTGAGCTAAGAACAGGTTCCGCAGAAAGACAGAAATGAAAATACTATGACACTTCCTATATAACACCACTGCACAGTGTGGCTCCTTCTCCTCTAGTTCAAGGTACATATAGGTTGGAACATCTCATACACTGTCATGTGGTTCTGCAAACTTATTTAAGTTTTGTCACTGGCAAGTTATGCACTCTTTTCCAAATCATGGAGAGGAAGGAGTCATTCATTCAATTGACCAGAGGGTCCAGGCAGTAACCAGGGTCTTAAGTTATCTTTCAACACACACATACAGTTTGCATATGGGATATCCAGGAATGTTCTAGAAGCTCAAAAAGAAATTTGCAAACTCCCAGTTGCCTTGAATCATTATCTATCTTTTTGCTACTTCACTCTTAATAAAGACATGGACCCAGATAACTATTTCTCTACTTCAAGAAAAATAAGGGCAAGTACAAAGCTCAATAAATGAAAACCAGCACCGAAAAGGAAAATCCACTTCTTCTGTTTCTCCTTTATTCTTAACACTACTGCCACACTCACAACACTTCCAACACCAGGAGTGTGGATTCTTTTGTTTCCAAAAATACCAAATTTTTTTTTTATGAAACCAGCTGAGTATCCTACAAGTCAATTCAATTCTGACACTAACTGGATTTAAGGCAGACCTCAAGGGTTAAGGGCTCAGTCCCACGAGACTGCCTCCTACTTTCAGACACTCATCAGACACTGCTTCCTACTTTCTAGACACCAAGTGCTAGATCCTCAGATTACCCACAACTTCTGTTCAACTTGGCCACAAATCAGAGGTTCCTGTGAACCAGCCCTTGGATTTGGTTATTTGTGAGAACAGTTCACAAAACTCAGGAAAGCACATTTACCATTTATTCTATAATATAAGGTATGATAAAGATGAAAAGCCACATGAAGGGATACATGGTGTGAGGCCTCAAAGGGTCCCAAGCACATGAGCTTCTGTCCTCACGCAATTGGAGTACGCTGTGTTACCAGTGTGTAGATGTGTTTACCAACCAGGAAGCTCTCCAAACCCCATACTTTGGCATTTTTATGGGGGTTTCACTATGTAGACATGATGGATCATTAACCCCTTTTTCAGCCCTTTCCCCTCTTTGGAGAGTGGAGGCAGAGCTGAAAGTTCCAAGCTTCTAATTATGGCTTGGTCATTCTGGTGACCAGCCCCCATCCTAGAGCCCACCAAGAGTCACCTCATTGGAACAAAAAGCATAATTATTGACCAGGAAATTACAAGGGATTTGGGAGCTCTGTGTCAGGAACTGGGGTCAAGGGCCAAATATTAGAATAAAAGATGCTATTAGTTGTCTCTGGCTTAGGAAATTGTAAGGGTTTTAGGAGCTCTGTGCCAGGAACCAGAGTCAGAGACCAACATATCTGTATCTTTATATCTATATCTATATTTCTATATTGACTTTCTATTATTTCATGGGCTCTCAGCCTCGAAGTCAGGAAATGATTGGGAATGGTGAGGACTATTGGCACCCTGGGGTACTCACTGGCCATTTTCAGCTGATCCTTGTCATACAAGGAATGTGTGATTTTCCTATTAAATTTTGGCTGAAATTTTGTAAAAACACTGGGTAGTCCAAACTAAACATGTCCACAGACCAGATCTGCCCTTCAGGCTACACATTTGGAACCTGAGATGAGAAACAAGAATGCTTGGAAAGCACAGTTAGCTAATGTTGTAGAGTAAGCTGTAGGCCACTGAACTCACTTTGCAATTGTTTCCTGAGAGATGAGCCAAAACCTCTCAGCATCTTGGGCACCAAAATTCCTCTGAATTACTTCTTTTTCTTAAAGAATAGATCATATATATTATGAAAAGCAATATGTGCAGCTTTCATCACTCCTTAGCTTTAGGAAATGGAAAGGAACTCCATTCTCTCCTTTCATTTGGGGAGAAAAAGATCCAGAGAACAGGTTTCCTTGGTCCAATTTAGAACTTCTAATTTGGAAGTAGCCAGGTTACGATGGGTAGATTGTGTTCACTGGTGCTTTTTCCCTCTGCATCTGGGGAGAGAGGGCAAGAGGTAGAAGCATGCCTACCTGGTGAAAGAAAATGATGGGATGAAAATGGAAGAAGTATTCAATTATAGGATATTTGCAAATATCTGTGAAGCTAGTATGTAGTCAAAACATCTGGATAAGTCACTGACTCTGTCAGCCTCTGGATAGCTGCCTGGTATATGAGGACCAGGAGGGTGCTCTTCCCCCTTACAGATGCAATGCCTTTCCCTGCCTTTCTTGATTCTTTCACCCAGCAGAGAAATCCAGAGTCACTCAATTTAGAATTCCTATACTGTCAATATAGGAATTCCTATAAGTCACCCATGATGGCTAGTCTATCGCGTTCATAGCACCAGGGTGCCAGACCATTCTTACCGGTCCCCTGTACTAACTAACATCTTAGGGGTTCATATTTGGAATACATGTGTAACACTCATGATGCCAAATTGTAACCGAATAGGTTACACACTGAAGAAGATGGCACCTTGCTTGCAATGGCCCTAACAATGAGCAGTGTCCAAGGTTACATTAGAAAGGAAATCCAGATTAAATAATGAAGAGGGAAGTGGATATGAGTAAGCACAACCGGAGTTTGATTTATCAAGCAGGAAAAGAACAGCTTAATTATTCTCAAATGCATAAAAATAATGCTAATGGGTACATCAAACTAGGCAAACAAAACATGTGATCTGACAGCGCTTTAATTAATGGATACAATTTTTAATTAGACCGTCAATTATCTGTGAGGCAAATGAATGTTGGGAAATTACTTGTTTTCTTTAGTCTCCCCAATTTGTATTCTTGGAGTCATATTTGAGTCATCTCTATCTCTAAAAATATCAAGATTCCAAAGCCTGATCGTTGTTACCTTCTTATGCTTTTCAAACCTACCCTTCCCTCATTCTCTCAGCTAACATCCTAGAGCAGTGCTCCTCAAATTTCAATTATACTGACAGATCTTCTGGGGATTTTGTTAAAATATGTATTCTAATGCAGATCCTGTTGGTCCAGAGGTCACACATTGAGTAGCAAGGCCCTAGCCTATGTTCTCCTCCCCACTCTACCCTCAATTCTAACCACCCTACCCTCTAACCTCTAACCTTACTGGCCTTCAGATAAGTGTGTCTCTCTTCCAGGCCCTACTACATTTTATTGGCAAATAAATGTTTCTTCATTACAGCCCTGATGGTTTCAGAGAGGATCAATCAACCACCCTGAAAGGGAGAGTGACACAGGGCACTCCAGTAGTTTTGGAGGGAAGTATTGTCTAATTGATTCTTCTGGAACAGCCCCATCAAGCAAGTAGACATGCAGTCTCCTCCTAAGCTCCTCATTCTCTGTGCAGTCTTTTTCTGGTTGTGATCTCTGCTTCGGTTTCACATCAGCTCCCGAGGGTTTTCTGCTGCCATTTAAAACCCTTACCTGAGAATGGCCCAAAGCCCCCCTCTCCCCGCCTGCATTTTTGGTCTTAGCACAAAAAGGAAGTAGTGATAGAAATTCTAAAGGACAATATGAGAATCAGATTCAAGTATTTGATCTTAAGGCAATACACTCCAGCCCCAAAGCCCAATACAATTTACTTAGAAAATGATCTGACTTTCCTTACCAACTCCAACCTCCATTTTGATGAGCATCATCTTTTTTCTAGTGTCCTAGAAGCTGTTTCCCCAGTGACTGGGCCTAGATAAAAACCTCTCAGACACACTATATTCTCCCACGAAATTCTGCTTTCCATCTGGGGAGGCAAGACATGTTTCATGGTCATAGCCAAATGGTAGACGCAAAAAATGATTTCATCCTTCCTGAACCAGCTTTGCCGATGAAGAAGCATTGTGCGATCCAGGTGAGACCTGCCTCCCCAAATACAGAAAATGGTTGGTCCACATATATGAAACAGCCGTAACAGTTCTTTAACCATAAAATCTCTGTAACATATATAAAACACACATTAACAAACATTAATCAGAGCCAGTTTATCTACCAGACATAGAAGGCACAATGCCTAAGTCCCATGATACTTTTAGGGGACTGTGAAAATGTTTTAATTTCTTTCAAAATAGGAAGAAAAAATAGCTACAATAATATGAATATTATAATAAATTCAGTCTGGATTACATTAATCTTTATACTAATGTAGTCATAAAATATTTTTTTTCATATTTTTTTATGAAGGAAGGGACCCACAAAGACCGAAGTGCCAAGGATCCATGAAAGTCACATGTTAGTCCTGACTGTGAAAAGAGCGTCACTCTCTTTGAATTTATCCAGAGCCCTCTTGACTTGTCAAGGTCTTCCATACCTGGTCTCACTCCACATGTATAGCTTATTACTAATTGTCATCTGCTTGGGCCCTCCATGCTAGCCAATATTTTCCAACTACTATTCGGGTGAGAGCCCCAGGTAAATATTCTTTTGTTAATGTGTCTTTATTCATCTCTTCTTCCTGGCACCTGAGTGGCTCAGTGGTTGAGCAGCTGCCTTTGGCTCAGAGCATGATCCTGGAGTCCTGGGATGGAGTCACTCATCGAAGAAAAAAAGAGGGAGCCTGCTTCTCCCTCTGCCTGTGTCTCTGACTTTCTCTCTGTCTTTCATGAGTAAATAAAGAAAATGTTAAGAAAATATATATTATTCATCTCTTCTTCCACATCTGGAAAGCTCTCTACACTGTTAGTACGGAACTCACCCATTTTATTCCCGTCTTTTTTTCACGAACCCTTCCCTGACAGCCACCACCTGCATTTATCTATATTCTAACCTATAGCACAGTGAATTTACTGTACCTACCAGAATATAGGCCACCCCAGATGGGAAGCAATCACTCATTTTCCCAGTGAGAAACCGCCCCCACCAGAGGAAAAAGAAACATGCCCAATTTAAGCTCATAAGCTTTTGGTGATGTAAATGAAATAGTCAAATGTCTACTTAACCATGCTTAATGTGTTCATTTAAACACACAGGAGTTTTTAAAATAGCTTTTTATATAACATCGTATCTTGATTTGGAAATACTCCCTTTTGGTCTTATCTCACATTTCATGAGGCAGTTTTATTTAGAACTTCTTTGCAACTGAAGTTCTTAGTCATCACTCAGGCTACATTTTGAGTCATTAATTGCGGTGTCCAGATGATATCATCTTTACTTCGAGCTAAGTCTTTACTTCCAAATAAGTCCTTTTTGAAACCCTTTATGGGGCTATTGCTAGAAAATATATTTCAAGCTACAGGTAGCTATTCACATAATAGTAGGACTGCTTGCTTACATTCGCGATTTCCTCAATGTAATCACCGAGTTGCTTTTAAAAAAATGATCTTGTTTTAAACTAGCTTCTTTATAATAAACCGCCAACATTTACAACTGAGAGGAATAATGATAACAGCTTTATTAAATATCTGCATTGCTTTTAAAAAAGCTTCACCACTTGATATCCGTGTATTTTGAGCTAGTATTGATTGAAGTGGTTCCAGGTTAATATACTATTCCCCATTAATACTTTGCTCTTCAAAGTAGAATCATTGAGCAAGATACCCATGACAGAGACTTCTAGGGGCTAGAACTTAAGACCACTCACCCTTTTGTTGAAACAGAGTTTGGAGGATAAAATTTTGCTTTTTCTCAGCATCTAACTGATTTGCTAATTGTTTCAGATGTGTCAATCTTTTCTCTTCCACCCTCAAATAGATTGTTTTTATTTTCCAGTTTTTATGATGGGAATTCTTAAACATATGCAAAACATAGAGACACTAGCTTAATAAATCAGATGTACCTATAACCCATCTTCAACAATAATCAATATATGTCCAAACGTGTTTCACCTGTAACCACACCCAGTCCCCCCACCTGATATTTTGAGGCAAATTCCAGACATTATATCACTTCATCTGTTAGTATCTCAGTGCTCCCCCAACACAATACTATTTCTAAACTTGAAAAAATTAACAATAATCCCTTAATGTAACCAAATATCCAGTGTTCACATTTTTGTTTTATATACTGTTTTTCATTTTATTTCACTCTGATTCAAAATAATGTCCATACATTGTGATACATTTGTTTCATCTCTTAACTTATAGATTCCTCTAACATCTCCCTTTTATTTTTTTCTTGCAATTTTTTGTAGAAGTAACTTGAGCTGTTTGACTTAAGCTTTCCCACAGTCTGAATTTTGTTGCTGCATCCCTGTGGTGTCATTTAACACATTTCTTTATGCCTTGTATTTCCCATAAATTTGTAGTCAATTCAGGAGATTTGACCAGGTTTAGCCTCAATCATTGTTATTTTGGCAAAGCTACACCATAAATGGTGCTGTGTATTTCTCCTGGGAGGTATGTAATGTCTGGTTTTCTTTCTTTTTTTGTGATGTTATCAACTCTTAAGGATCATTGCCTACATTTAGTAATTCAGATGGTAGTATTCTAACTCTATCACTCATTTTTGAAATTTATTTATTTATTTATTTATTTATTTATTTATTTGAGAGAGAGAGACAGTGTGAGCAGGGGATGGGGGGAAAGGGGGGAGAGGGAGAGAATCCAACTCGTCGCTGAGAATCCATCTCAGGACCTTGAGATAATGACCTGAGCTGAAACCAAGAGTCAGATGCTCAGCCAACTGAGACATGCAGGCACCCTTATCACTCATTATTTATTAACTGTAATTTTTCTATAAAGGGTAACTTCTCATATCAACTATTTGGTCATTTTTTGCTTAGTATGTCAGGATAAACATTGATTTTTTATTTGTCAGTTTAAAAAATAATGAAGTTGTTCTCTAGCATCTCCAAAGGAATCCAATTAGTTGAGTTGATATTCTTTAAGTATTGTAATGAATTTGTGGATTTAAACATATCTGAGAGTTTTAACTTATTATTGATGCTTAATTTGCTACATCTTTGGAACTTTAGTATGACACTTGTTTTTTTAAACCAATCCTAGTAGTCTTTAGAACTACCTTGCTTTATGGCATGACAAAGTGCAGTAGGCTCATTTTGTATATGGAAATGTACATGTTCCTGACTGGAATTAGCACTTTTTCCAAGGCATCACAGTCAAAATGCTAGGGTATCCATTGGCAATGGGTTAATTACTGTTGCTAGGCCTTTTCAGTGGACGGACCTACGAAATTTACATTTCTTTTAGATCCACCTTATTAAGGTATAATTAATGTACAATAACATTCACAAATTTTAGGTATACAGGTGAAGACTTTTGACAAAGTTTACACCTATGCAAGCATCACTCCAGTCAAGATGTAGAAAATTTTCATCATTCTAAAAAATCCTCTTGTTACTGTCCTCCCTCTTTCTCTCAGGCAATCACTGATCTGATTTATATCACTATACATTCGTTTTAACTCCTATAGAAGTTCATGTAAATGTAGACAGTATGCACTCTTTTGAGTACATTCTTTTGTTCAGCATATTTTTGAGATTCATCCATAATGTTGTGTATATCCGTATATATAATGTGCATTATAGCATTCATTTTTACTGCCAAGTAGTGCTCCAATGTATACTTATACTACTATATTTGTTTATCTATTCATCTGTTGATGGTTATGATAGTTACCTTTGATTTGTTTCCAGTGTAAGACTATTATGAACAAAGCTATGCATGCAAATTTATTACTGAGCATATATTTTCATTCCTCTTTGATAAATACCTAGACATATAATTGCTGGATCATTTGGTAAATGTATACAGTTTAACTTCATAAAAAAGGATTGAAAAGCTTTCCAAGGTAGTGTTATCTAACACTCTGAATAAAAAAATTTATGAGCCTCTCAGTTGCTCCATATCTCTGTCAACATTTGATATTATCAGAAGTTTTCATTTTAGCTATTATACTCAACACAAAGAAAATTTCATTGTGGTTTTAATTTTTATTTCTTTTATCAAGACTTTAATATATGCTATTCAGCCACATATATGTTTGTGTCCATATGTCCATATGTGATGTGTCTAAAGTCTCTGATGCTTTTTTAAAAAAATGCTGAACTATTTTGTTAATTTTGTAATAATATGCCAGTACTAAAAGTTACAGGAAATAGAAAAAAGTTAATTTATGTAAATCATCAGATTGCATCACTTACCTACTTAAAACTGACCAATTTTTCACCACATTGGAATAAAAATCAGACAACAAACACCTGGAAAAAAGAAATTTGTTTTTAAAATTAAAATTTTTTTGGAATGCCTTGGTGGCTCAGTGGTTGAGTGCTTGCCTTTGGCTCAGAGCATGATCCCAGAGTCCTGGATTGAGTCCCACATCGGGCTCCCTGCATGGAGCCTGCTTCTCCCCTCTCTGCCTATGTCTCTGCCTCTCTCTCTCTCTCTCTCTCATGAATAAAAAAGTAAAATCTTAAATGAATAAATAAATAAAAATAAAATTAAAATTGTTTTGACTATTTTTTAGTTGGGTATATGTCTCTTATGATTGAGTTGTGAAAGTTCTTTACGTATTCGAACACAAATCCTTTGTGTGTGTTCAGATACACATATTGTGAATATTTTCTCCCATTTTGTGGCTTATTTTTTCATTTTTTATTTTCTTAATGATTCTATGGAAAAAGAAACTTTTGATTTCAATGAATGTAAATTTATAATTTTTCTTTTCACATACTGCTTTTTGTGTTCTATATAAAAACATTTTCTCGGGATCCCTGGGTGGCGCAGCGGTTTGGCGCCTGCCTTTGGCCCAGGGCGCGATCCTGGAGACCCGGGATCGAATCCCACGTCGGGCTCCCGGTGCATGGAGCCTGCTTCTCCCTCTGCCTCTCTCTCTCTCTCTCTCTGTGACTATCATAAATAAATAAAAAATTAAAAAAAAATAAAATAAAAACATTTTCTCTATCTCAAGTTCACTAAGATTTCTACCTTACGTTTTCTTTCAGAATTTAGTATAAGTTCACTCTCATGCTTTGATGTATAATCCATTTTGAATAAATTTGTGTGTATGGTGTAATGTACAGGGAGAAGGTAATTTTTTTTCTTATAGATATCCAGTTATTGCAGCATCATTTGTTAAAGAGACTATCTTTTCTACCATTGAATTGCATTAATCCTTTTATCAAAAATCAATTAACCATAGGACTTTCTAATAGCATCTATTTGTCTTTACATATCTTTATACTGATAACTGAGGTTTTACAGTGGGTGTTGAAACCATTCCGAATAACTTCTCCATATCAGGGTTCAATTATATAGAACCATTTGAAGATTATATACAATTAAAAAGGGATTTATGACAGGGATTTGATTGTGTGCCATTGTGCTAACTGGCTAAACAATCTCTGTAAGACTAAGTGTCAGACCCTGGAGCTTCGAGTCCATGGGACAAGTAGGCAGGAAACGAAGATAGATGTAAGCTGGAATCCATGAGTATGAGTTGGAACTCTATGTTGGTGTCACTGCCTACCATCTTCATAGACATGGCCCAGGACACAGAATCTGCAGCTGGACCCAGGAGAAGGTGCAATCCTGGCTGCTGCCTACGCCAACCACACACTCCAGCAGATAAACAACAATGTCATTGTGCTACCAAAAGATACCTGTTCCAACCTTCTGACATGCCTGCTGCATCCTATCTGCTTTCCAAATCCTACATTAAAAAAATTTCCCTTGAGGCCCTGGAAACATACAAGAAGGGAATTCTGGGAAATGTAGTTCTGCCTAGCCAAGTTGACACTGCAAAGCCACCACATCATCCAACTTTGTTATCTTCCAAATTGTTTTTTTTTTTTTCCAAATTGTTTTTATAGCTATTTTACATCCTTTGTGTTTCCATATAAATTTTAAAATAAGTTCATCATTACCTTAAAAAACAAAACTACTGGTTTTGGAATCACATCAACTTCATAGAACAATTTAGGGACACTGGACTTCCTTCCAATCCACAGATACATCCTTCAATTTATTTAGAGCTTCCTTAATTTTTCTCAACAATGCGTAGTAGTTTTCAATGTAAAGATTTTCCAGATCTTTCAAGAAATGTATTCCTAAGTAATTAATGATCTGAAGCTATTGTAAAAATTATAAATAACGTAATTTAAAATTCATTTTCTAATTATTTGTTGCTAGCATATACAAATTCAGTTGACCTTGTGTCCTAAGATCTTGGTAAATCCACATATTAGTTTTTGTATTTCTTATAGGTTGCTTAGGATTTTCTATGTCAACACTCATTTTGCCTGTGAACAGAGTATTTTATTTCTTCTTTCCCAAACCTACCTCTTCCTTTCTTCCTCCCTCTCTCCTTCCTTCCCTTACTCTTTCTTTCTTTCTTTCTTTCTTTCTTTCTTTCTTTCTTTCTTTCTTTCTTTCTTCCTTCCTTCCTTCCTTCCTTCCTTTCTTCTTTCTTTCTTTCTTTCTTTCTTTCTTTCTTTCTTTCTTTCTTTCTTTTTCTTTTCTTTTTAAGTATGCTTCACACCCAAGGTGGGGCTCAAACTCATGACTCAAGATTAAGAATCAGATGCTCTGGGCAGCCTGGGTGGCTCAGCGGTTTAGTACTGCCTTCAGCCCAGGGCAGATCCTGGATACCTGGGATTGAGCCCCAAGTTGGGCTGCCTGCATGGAGCCTATTTCTCCCTCTGCCTGTGTCTCTTCTTCTCTCTCTCTGTGTCTCTCATGAATAAATAAATAAAATCCTTAAAAAAAAAAAAAAGAATCGAATGCTCTACTGACTGAGCCAAGCTAGGCACCTCAAATTTTTTATTTCTTGCATTATGTTTCTTGCTAGAACCTCTTGTTCTATGTTGACTAAAAATGGTAAGAATGGATAGCTTTTACCTTGCTTCCAATCTTATAATGAAAACATTTATTCTTACATCATTAAGTGTATTGTTAGCTGTAGGCTTCTTAAATAATCCAATTGTTGGATTTAGGGATTTATCTTCAATTTTTAATTTGCTGAGAGATTTTATCATAAATGAGTATTTTGGGGGCTTCCTGCATGGAACCTGCTTCTCCCTCTGCCTGTGTCTCTGCCTCTGTGTGTGTATGTGTCTCTCATGAATAAATAAATAAATAAAAATTTTTTTTAAAAAGGAGGGGGGATCCCTGGGTGGCTCAGCAGTTTAGCGCCTGCCTTTGGCCCAGGGCATGATCCTGGAGTCCTGGGATCGAGTCCCACATCCAGCTCCCTGCCTGGAGCCTGCTTCTCCCTCTGCTTATGTCTCTGCCTCTCTCTCTCTCTCTTGTCTCTCATGAATAAATAAATAAAATCTTTTAAAAAATGAGTATTTTTTTCAATGGTTTTTTTTTTTTAGATTTTATATATTTATTTGAGAGAGAGAGAGAGAGAGAGGGAGAGTGCATGCAAGAGCAGTGGGGAGGGGCAGAGGGAGAGGGGGAAGCAGACTCTCAGCTGATCTGGATGTGGGGCTCGATCCCAGGACCCTGAGATCATGACCTGAGCTAAAGGCAGATATTTAACCAATGAGCCATCCAAATGCCCTTTCAATAGTTTTTATGCATCTACTGAAATAGCTATATGATTTTTCTCCTTTATTCTATTAATTTCATAAATTACATTGATTGATGCTTAGATGTCAACTCAACCTTGCAGTCTTGAGATAAATCCCACGTGGTCATGATACATTACCCTTTTTACATATTGCTGTATTTTACTTGCTAATTTTTTTTTTTTTAGCATTTTTGCACATAATCATTAGGGGGTCAGTAATTTTCTTATAATGTCTTTGTCAGATTTTAATAAGAGTTATATTGGTCTAAAAATGAGATAGATTCATTAACTTCTCTTCTGTCTTCTAAATGAATTTATTTATCTTGCTACTATTTCTTCCATAAATGTTTGATAGAATTTACCCATGAAATTATTGCATCTTGGAGCATTCTTTGTGGGAAGGTTTTGAAATATTTTGTTGAATTCACACATATAGGGTTATTCAAATTTCTTTTTTTTTTCTTCTTATTCAATTTTGTTAAGTTTAGCTTTTCAAGAAACTTGTTTATTTCAATTAAGTTATTACATTTCTTAATGTAAAGTTTTTGCTAATATTACCTCATTGTCCTTTTGATGTTTGTAGGATCTATAAAGATAGTTCCCTCTTTCATTCCTAATGTTGATAATTTTTGTTTTCTCTCTCATTTTCTCACTAGGGGCTTATCAATTTATTAACCTTTTCAAATAATTAACTTTAAGGTTTTAAAATTTTTGTCTTTTGTTTTCTTTCTATCTCATTGATTTCTGTTCTTCATTTAAACCTTTATAATGAAGGGGCCACTGGGTAGCTCAGTCACATAAGCATCCAACTCTTTTTTTTTTTTTAATGGTAGTCACACACACACACACACACACACACAGAGAGAGAGAGAGAGAGAGGCAGAGATACAGGCAGAGGGAGAAGCAGGCTCCATGCACCGGGAGCCCGAGGTGGAATCGTGCCCTGGGCCAAAGGCAGGCGCCAAACCGCTGCGCCACCCAGGGATCCCAGAATCAAGAGGTGAAACTCTTGATTTCACCTCAGGTCATGATCTCAGGGTTGTGAGACTGAGCCCTAGGCAGGGCTCCACACTTAGTATGTAGTCTGCTTAAGATTCTCTCCCTCTCCATCTGCTTGTGTGTGCAGGCATAAGGGGGTACCCACCCCCTCTTCCTCTCTCTCTAAAAAAAATAATAAGGAGAATCCCTAATGCAAGGCCATGTGGCTAAAAAAACTTTTGCATCAGAAACTACTAAACATAGGTGAGAAATAAAAGAAATAAAAGCATTTTATAAGTGCTATCAACTTATAAAGAGTGACTTTCTTTCTTTTTGTTTTCTGTTTGTTTAATTGATTTGTTTCTAGTTTACTAAGATGGAAATTTAAATAATTGATTTTAAACTTTCTTCCTTGATAATATTGGCATTTAAAACTTTAGCATCTAGGAACTGCATTAGCAGCATCCTACAAATTTTGAGATGTTGTTTTTAATTATCATTCAGTTGAACATATTTTCTAACCTTCCCTTGTCACTTTTTCTTTGATGCAAGAATTATTTAAAATTTTCTAATATATGTATATTGGGGGATTTTCTAGAGAACTTGTTGTTTTTTTAAGATTTTATTTATTTATTCATGAGAGACACAGAGAGAGAGAGAGGCAGAGACACAGGCAGAGGGAGAAGCAGGCTCCATGTAGGGAGCCCAACGTGGGACTCAGTGGCGCTAAACCACTGGGCCACCGAGGCTGCCCCGAGATCTTGTTATTGATTCTAATTTAATTCTGTTGTTGACAGAGAGTGTTATATACTCTATAAAGTTTCAGTCTTTTGAAATCTAATACACTTACTTTTTAGTCCAGCATATAATCTACTATCTTTAGATGACCCCAGATATGATCTCTGTCACCTCAGTGAAATGGGGCCATGTCATTCTTCTTGGACTCTATCTTGCTGTGCCATGATCAGGACATTTTTCCCTAGGCAGAGCTGGGACAAACATAGGGCTTGCTTCATGAACCTCTCTGTTTTTCTGGACTCTTAGGCTTCCTTAGCTTCTTATCTAATGCCAGAAAACATCTGCTTCTTATATTTTGTCCAGTTTTATAACTGTTTATGGTAGAAGGGTTAGTGTAGTTCTAGATACTCCACCAGAACCAGAACCAGAAATCTCTTCACTTATTTACTTTTGTTTGTTTGTTTCCTTTGCCTTGCTTTGTAGGTGTTATCTACTGGGCCTATTTCTCCTGTGTTGTTTTTTAGTCTTTATTTATGGAATGATTTTTTCTCTTATTTCTAATTCTTTCCTATGTTAAGTCACCATTATTTTCCTTCTTTTAGAGGGAAGGAGGGGCAGGGGAAAAGAGAGAGAGAGAATCTTAAGCAGACTCCATGCCCAGTGCAGAGCCCGATGTGGGATTTGATCTCACAACCCTGAGATCATGACCTGAGCCGAAATCAAGAGTTGGCCACCTAACCGACTGAGCCATCCGGCACCCCAAGTCACCATTATTTTCAAATACTCCTTTTCTGGTTCTGATTGATGCCCCCTCTCAGAGTTTCTGTTATTTTCTTATTGTACTTTAGTTCATTTTAAAATATTAGTTTTCACTGGCATGATTTCATCGTCTATAAGGACATTATTCTGCTCCTTGCTCTCTCTTTCCTTTTAGTAATTTTGTATAGGATTCTACAACGATTTTTTTCTCTTTGTAACTGCTTAAGTGAAATACATGTTCTTTTGTGTTAAGAAAAAGGACAGCTTTTCTAATTTCAGGGCTCTGGAACTGTCCTGTTGTTTTCACGGTGATAAGAAACTCTGTGTGTGTGTGCGTGTGTGTGTGTGTGTGTGTGTGTTCTCAAACTTTCTGAGACCAACTCATATCTGAGCTGCTTCCTTCCCTACTAATATTGGGGCCTTATTTTTTCCTTTGCCCCCAGTGTCCTAATCTGCTCAGCTTGGATTCTATGTCCAGCAGTTTTGCCTTCCTGCAGGGCTTTGCCTTAGAAAAGAGCTCCTGTCTGTTAGCTCTGAGGCTTTTCAGGGCCCAGGTGGTTCAAGCACTGTCAAGACCTATTGCCTCACCATCTCCCTGCATGCACACCCATAATGAATCTTGTAGAACCATATTCCAGTTGGAGTGGCTGTTCTCAGACCAACCCACTGTGCTTTCTTGTGAGAGCATTTGTGTAATTTAGGAGCTGTGTGGAGCCCATTTGCCTCACCTTGGTTTCATCCCATGCAGTTCTTTTTCCCACATGGGTGTTTGTCTTTATCCGCATGTGTTTAGGGTTTGTAAGGACATGTGCAATGCAATTTTATGGTCGATGTTGCCTCTCTATGTTTGGTTTTGGTAGTCTAAGCGCTCTATTTATCTGAGAGATTTAGGGAAATTCATAAAGTATGCTGCATCCTCCATTTACCTAGAATTCTCTGCCTCCAAGTAGAATCTGAGCAGGACAGGGGTCATATTTCTTTCATAACCACCATGCTGTTTTGCTACATGCTAGTCACAGAGGAGATCAGCAATACTTGCTGAGTGATGAGAGTTTATGTATTAGTTTTCTATTTTTATGTATCAAATTATCATAAACTTAGTGGCTTAACATCACACATATTATAATCTTAGAAATTCAGGCATAGTTTGGCTGGGTTCTTTTCTTCAGGTAGGGCTGTGAGCTCATAAGAGGTTTGACTGGGAAAATATCCACTGCCAAGCTCCCTCAGGCTGTTGGCAGAATTCATTTGTAGACCTGAGGTCCCTGCTTCCTCGCTGACTCTCAAGCAGGGCTGTGGCCGGCACCTGGAGGCCACCCTCAGTGCCTTTCCACATGGTTCTCCCTATTCTGGTGGCTTAGTGAAGCCAGCAATAGAAAGCCAGTCTCCAAGGAGTGCTAGCAAGCTGACAATATGCATATCATAGCATAATCACAGAAGTGACATTACATCAGTTTTGTCATAGTCTATCAGTTAGAAGCAAGTAATACATTTCTCCCAAACTCAAAGGGAGAAGCAGGGTATAAACATGGAGCCACACAAGGATCTGTCTACCACAGTTTATATCTGCCTTAAAACTTGCTTTACCCTCTTTCTTTCTTAAGACAAACAGCTTGGGCAGCCCTGGGGGCTCAGCGGTTTAGTGCCGCCTTCAGCCCAGGGTGTGATCCTGGAGACCCAGGATCTAGTCCCATGTCGGGCTCCCTGCATGGAGCCTGCTTCTCCTTCTGCCTGTTTCTCTGCCTCTCTCTCTCTCTCTCATGAATAAATACAATCTTAATAAAAAAAAAAAAAAGACAAAGAGCTTTAGGGACGCCTGGGTGGCTCCATGGTTGAGTGTCTTCCTTTGGCTCAGGTCATGATCCAGGGATCCTGGGGTCAAGTCTCACATCAGGCTCCCTACAGGGAGCCTGCTTCTCCCTCTGCCTATGTCTCTGCCTCTCTCTCTGTGTCTCTCATGAATAAATAAAATTTAAAAACCTTAAAAAAAAGACAAACAGCTTTATATTAATAGACTGTCAATGGTGAGTTTAACTCAATTCCAGGGCAAATGGCTATAAATTCAAATATAACAATGAACTATCCAGTTCAAACATAAAAATATGACAACAAGAACTACAGTAGGAAATCCTACTACAATTAAGCTTTTTTTTTTTTTTTTTTTTTTAAGTAGGCTCCAATGTAGGGCTTGAACTCATGACACTGAGATCAAGACTTGAGCTGAGATCAAGAGTCAGATGCTTAACCAACTGAACCACCTAGCTATTTTTAATGCTCTAATTCCCTGTTGTTCTCTGTGAAATGTCTTCTGGGCATGTGTATTTCTACCATTCCCAATCTCACAGAGAAAGTATAAAATGATCCTCTTTAGTGTTTTTAGGAAAATAAGATTTTACATCTAATGCATTTTTACCTTATTTCATGGCACCTGTGCTTGTGCATACTTTTGGAACCCTTCAGAGAGCTTGTGTTCTAAGAAGGATGGAGCACCAAAAGCAATTGTTTCAATACCCCAACATCAGACAACCCAAGTAACCCTATGGGGGAAAATCAAAAGACACGTGTATTTTGGAAATACACACATTTTTTTGGTGCAAATGATGAAGGAAATAATCTTATCCCACATGCCAGACCATTGTAAGACTTCCATGAATGAATTCATTATCTGAACACAAAGTGGCATTGTTCATTATTTCTGCTTTTGTTCTAATAAATGGGAGTATCCATCATTTTCAGCTCTGTCTCCTCACATGCTCGTTCTGTTTTCTATGTTCTTGATCTCATCATTTCTCCACTGAGCATGAAAGGGGTAGGAAAGATTACCTCTCTTTGATGAAGATACATGATCATTTTTTGGTGATGATGTTGTACATGCTTGGAAGCATTCAGCTGCGGAAGCGAGGGGTTCTCATCTGTTTCATTGCAGCTGAAACACTGAACAGTTCCCCATCTGACGGATGGCACATGAACGCTGTTTGCTATGGTGAAGCCTTTTCCTCCTGGCAACAAGGAGGGGTGGGGATGAGAGGCTCAGGAATACAACGCTCAATGTATGGGTACGGACTGTGCAGGGCACTCTGCCCTGTGAATTTCTGATTCCTCTCCTTGTGAGAACAGCAATGATAATAACCAGAGTGAACACTGATTGAATGATTAATACAGCAAATGATATATAAAAATACTTAACAACAGAAACAGTGTAGGTATCAACCAGTCGGCATGGATGCTGGCGATCACAGCATCCATTCTGATGAGTCCATGTGCTCCTCGTTCCAGTTGTCAAGTGTGTTGATGACCGGCTGTTTGGACGTTTGAGCACTGCCAGTGTAAACCCTGCTTTGCCTTAAGCCCGGCACTGTGCCAAGCACCTAAAGGACCTTTGCTCATTGAATCTTCCCAGCCACCCTGCAGGACGGATGCTCTTGTTATTCTAACTTGACAAATGGGAAAACTGAGGCTTAAAGAAATTGGATGACTCATTTCATATCACATAACCAAGAGGCAGTGAGACTGAACTTGTACCCTGCTCTGCTGATCCAGGACTCTGAGCTGTTAAGTTCTACTTTCTAATAACTCTTTAGGAAGCCACACCCTACAGCTTTCTCTGTCCTTACAAGGAATGTGCACTTTACAAACATGAAAGCTAAACTTTATTACCCTGGTCTTAGTAATAAGTGAGGTAGCCCTTGGCCAATCCATTAATAAAAGCAATGCAAACAGCATAATGAAAATGACAGAATGAAGAATAAGCCCTGAGATCTGGCCCATGCTCCAGAAATAATTCTGGAATCGACCCAAGACTCTTCCTTAAAGTACCATGGAAGCCCAAAGTCCAAACTGGCCGTCCAGCCTGAGAGGGCATTTTTCACGTATTTGTCACAGATCCTAACTCTACATTCCTCTAGCCATTAAAAGAATTCTGTCTGGTTGCAGCTTTTGAAGCTGGGTTGATTTAGAGCAAAGCAAACAACTGGATTCCAGAGATGGGCCACATTGATCTTATGTCATTGTCTTTCTTGACTACATGGCTGGCTGGTTGGTTGAATTTTTTTCAGCCTCAGCCAGCAGCAACACCGCATCATCACTTTCTGTGAGCCATTCTTGATAGTGACACATTACTCTCTCAGAAAACTTGTTTTTCAGCTGTGACACACAGCACTGATGAAATCCTCATGCTCAACACACTGCCACAAGCTGTCTTCACGTTATGTGCTCAGTTGTCACCCTCATTTCTTTCCCATTCAAGAATGTGTAATGGAAATGCAAAAAGTGGGGGTGATGTTCCTAGAGGTATCCATTTGGACAACTTTCTTAGTATCTCTGAGTCTCAGTTTCCACACTTGTAAAATGTTATTGAAAATACAGGCTTTGGGTGTGGGGGAGGTCAGGGCATAGAAGAAGGTATGGTTAGTCAGAGCAAATCTTTATTTTAACTGTTCCACAACATTCACATAGATGAGATCCATTTTCGAATTGCAAAGAATGAGTTACTAACAATACAATACCAGCATCCATATTATCCATGTATGGAATTATGTATTGGATGTTTTGCACCAGGCTTGGCACATGCCAAGCACATGCCAAGCCTGGTGCAAAAGATATCTCATATCTCATTCATTCCTCAAAACAACTTTATGAAATTAGACCCTATGTGGGTATGTTTAACTACTGCTCTGGCTTATAGGAATAGATCAGCGGGTCCTGGGATAGAGGAACCAGATCTAGAGGGTCCATGTAGTCCTCCATGCTCCACCAGACAGCATGAGCATCCTCTGCTGTTGGCACCAAGAGGCTGTGTGGGTACTTAATGCCATGGAGCTTCCAGGTCCCACTCCAATGAGAAGTGCTGCCTGTGTTGAGTAGCTGCACAAGCCATCTAGGGAAGACAGCCCAGCCTCAGCAGCCAGCCAGGAAGCTACTGCCCAATCATCATCCAGCAGAAGTGATGCCTATCTGGCCTCAATGTGCTCCTGTGCAGTGTTCCTAGGACATATTCCACATGAACCATAACACTCACAAGCTCCCCCCAGTACTGATGGAGGCAGTGGTCATAGACACCAGGAGGATTAGGAGAGATGTGACACACATCTGGACCTGTACAACTTCCTTAGAGCAGGGCAGTGGTAAAATAGACCCACATTAACAGGGCTGTTTTGAGGAATGAATGAGCCTTGAGATGTATGCTATTGAGCACAGTCCCTGGGACGTCATCATCAATATCACAAACAATAATTACCAATTGCTATTCTTAGTAAATAATAATAACATAACAATAATGTAACCAGAATGCAAACATTCTTACTTTATTAGTTACATACAGCCACCTCTGTTCACAGATAATCATGACAGGACCACATCACCACATTTGATTTAAGAAGCCCTGCTCCAAACAACAGGGAACACATGTGACTGCAGAATCAGAGTGGATTTTTCTGGCCTGGGTGATGGCTGGTCTTGGACAGCATTACCGAGTGCTGTCTCAGAGGAGCTGCTCCTGTCTCTAGCAACAGCCAGCCAGGGGCACACTGATAAACTGGCCCTATGTAGCTCTGAAGCCTGGGAAGAACCGCTGAACACCATCCAATGCAGCCATGAAACATCCTATGTCATCAGTGCCCAGCCAGGATATTGATGGTGCCATGTTAGATCTAAATGTTCTTACTTTCAAGGACATTGGGGTAGGTCATGGTTTAGCACCTGCCTTCAGCCCCGGGTGTGATCCTGGAGACCTGGGATCGAGTCCCACATCGGGCTCCCTGCATGGAGCCTGCTTCTCCCTCTGCCCCTCTCTCTCTCTCTCTCTCTCTCTCTCTGTCTGTCTCTCATGTATGAATAAATAAATAAAATCTAAAATAAAATAAAATAAATGTTCTTGCTTTCAAGGTCATTTCAGCCAGAGTAAAACTCTTCAAATAAGTGGTACTTCATGGCTTTTGTTTTGTTTTGTTTTGTTTTGTTTTGTTTTCAGTATGTCTAGACCTCTTAATAATACATGACCATTTTACTTCTCTTTCCACAGTTATGTGAAATCATGCAGAGATTGAATTCATTTAATCACATTTTCAGGCTATGGTGAACTTGTTTCTTTACCCTAGGTGTGGAGTCTTTGGATCTTGGGGCTAGAAAAGACCTGGGAGCCCGTTAGTCTGGTGCTGTCTACAACTGTTGGCAGAATGGGGATGGTATATATCTGTACTGTCTAGTGCAGTAGTCACTAGATATAGGTGACTATTGAGCCTTTCAAATGTGGCTGGTGTGAGAAACAAATTCTTAATTTAATTTAATTGTAATTAATTTAAATGTGAATAGCCATATGTGGCTAGTGCTACTTATTGGATAGTGAAGATCTAACCCAATCCCTTCATTTCACTGAAACCCAGAGACATACCAGAGACCTGCGTAGGACCTCACAACTGGGTAGAGGCACAGCAAAGCACAGAAAACACTGGTTACTGCCTTAGTCCATTCAGGCTGCTATCACAAAATATCATACATTGGGTGGCCTACAAAGAACAGAAATGGATTTCTCATCATTCTGGAGTCTGAAGGATCTGGTGCTGGCATAGTTGGGCTCTGGTAAGGGCCTGCTTCCTGGTTTATAGACAGCAGTTTATTCACTGTGCCCTCACATGGAAGAAGATGCGAGCCCTCTGAGGACTCTCTTTTACAAGGACGCTAATCTCATTTATAAGGGCCTCGCCTCTATGACCTAATCACCTCCCAAATGCCCCATTTCCCAACACCAACATACTGAAGATCAGGTGTCAACATATGAATGTAAGAGGAGGGTCCAAACATTCAGTCAATAGCAATCACCACCTCAGTGTTTTCTGTAGCACATCATGTTCTACTTATTTCTCCCCAGGCAGAAACATCGTTCCACCTACACACTTAGGTTATTGGGAGGGAGGAAGGGAAGAAGGGGAGATGGGCAGATGCAAGCTGCTTGTGTTGTCTTAGTCCACCAACCATGCAAACACTGAGGAGACAGGAGAAATAGAAAACACCCTGCCGGAAGAGTTAGTATCCAAAATATTTAAAGAACTGACACAACACCCTCCCCACAATAATCCAATTAAAAATGGGTAGAAGACATGCACAGACATCTCTCCAAAGACATCCAGAGGGCCAACAGGCACATGAAAAGAAGCTCAACATCACTCATCATCAGGGAAATGCAAATCAAAACCACAACGGGATATCACCTCACACCTGTCAGAATGGCTAAAATCAACAACACAAGACACAACAAGTGTTGGTGAGGATGTGGAGAAAAAAGAACCCTCGTGCACTGTTGGTGGGAATGCAAACTGATGCAGCCACTGTGGAAAACAGTATGGAGGTTCCTCAAAAAATTAAAAATAAAACTACCCTAGGATCCAGTAATCACACTACTGAGTATTTACCCAAAAAATACAAAAACACTAATTCAAAGGGATACATGCACCCTGATGTTTATTGAAGCATTATTTATAATAGTCAAACTATGGAAGCAGCCAAGCATCCATCAACAGATGAGTGGATAAACATATGGTATACATGTATACAATGGAATATTATTTGGCCATAAAAAAGAATGAAATCTTCCCATTTGCAACAACACGGATGCATCTAGACAGTATAACACTGAGCAAAATAAGTCTGTCAGAGAAAGACAAATACCATATGATCTCACTTATATATGGAATTTAAGAAAGAAAACAAAAGAACAGAGGAGGAGAAAAAAAAAAAGAGAGAGGCAGACCAAGAAACAGACTGCTAACTATAGAGAGCAAACTGATGGTTACCAGATGCAAGGTGGCTAAAGGGATGGGGGAAATAGGGGATAGGGGTCAAAGAGTACACTTATAAAAATTTTTTTAAAAAAGAGTACACTTATCATGATGAAAAGTAAAAAATAAATAAAATGATAAAAAACATCAAACACCTAGTAATCTAATAAAAGATTTGTAAGACCTCCACAGTGAAAACCACAAAACATTGTTGATAGAAATTAATTAAAATCTAAACAAATGGAGGGACAGACTGTGTTTATGGACTAAATAATTCAATTTAATATAGATATCAGTTCTCTGCAAGAAAACCCCCCCAAACACACAACAAACAAAAAGACACCCACACATAACCACCCTATTTGACATACAAGAAGAACATAGAGGAGACTAGGAAATGGGAGCTGGAGATAGGACTGGTGAATTGTATCACACTGTAATGCAACAGTAACAATTTGCATTGCTTTTTTTTTTTTTCCAGTTCTGTTTCTATAGGATAAACCCATGCAGTGAAACATGAACCAGTTGAATACTGTTGAGGACCCACTATGTAGAAGGCCCAGTGTTTAAAACCATAGGCAATTTCCAAAAGCATAAATTACAGTCCCTCCTGGGGCACCTGGGTGGCTCAGTGGTTGAGTGTCTGTCTTTGGCCCAAGTGGTGATCCCGGAGTCCTGGGATCAAGCCCACATTGGGCTCCCTGCATGGAGCCTGCTTTTCCCTCTGCCTATGTCTTTTCCTCTCTCTCTGTGTCTCTCATGAATAAATAAATAGAATCTTAAAAAAAAAAAAAAGAGTCTCTGCCATTGTGATGAAGGAAAGATAATTTTCCCTTTATGTTTCTGAGCATTTGCTGGATCACCCCATAATAAAAAATTAACAAAAGAAAAACAATCCAAAGTTTATTTACATGTGTGTTTTATGTATACATGTGGATGTCCCCAGGAAAATGGAGTAACTCCCCAGGTGGCTTAATGAAAATTCAGATTAAAAGTAGCTTAGTAGGGAAGGGGAGGAGGACATAGGCCTTTCAGAGGAGAGTCAGTGATTCTTAGGAAATACGAATGGGCCCTTCAAAGAACAAATGGGAGATAGGACAGTTTCTGAAAGGGTGGAGTCAACATCAACATCTAGACTCTTCCTCTGCAATGGGACTCAGTCCTACCTTGGATGCCACTCTCCCCGAGGGGATCGATGACAACTGGGTTCCTCTCAGGGGATGTGTCTTAGGCAGATGTGGGGAGTTCAGAGAAATTCTCTCCCTGAAATTGCTGTTTTTCAAGTGTCAATGGTTCAAAATAACCAATGCGTCAAAGGGTGGCATATTCTGCTACCCTTCATCACTGACGCGGGGAAAAAAGAAAAAAAAAATTTGTATCGGATCCTACATAATGGCCACACGTCTTACAGACAGTGGCCTCTGGGCAAACCAGAGAGACAGGGACTGATGGATGGTCCCTGCTTCTGGGAATGTACTCTACCTTGGTGCTTCCTTCATAAGTTCTTTCATTTCCACTTAGGGACATCAGTAGTGTCCTATCTTCATCTATGACAGGCTCAGGGGAAGCTAGGAGCCCACAGCTGGAAAGGGGGTGCAGCAAGCAAATGTGGTCCTCTCTGTGCTGCCCTCTGCACGCAACTCCACCTCCTAGGACTCCATTCTCCCATCTGTCAGAAAATCCACTTCAACTGGACAGGCTGTTCCCAGGATTCACCAGCCCACACACTGATCCACTCACACCCTGTCCCATTTCTAAACAGAGGCCGTGAACTCCACCAATACTTGAGACTTGATGCTGCCCCCTTACCCCAACATCCATTCTTCAAATCTTTGGCTATTGAATCCTTACTTTGGTACTGGGTCCTCTTTCGTCTCCTGCCAGCTCAAGCTTGGCTTATTTTTCTGGCTTTTCCTCCCCTCATGGAGGAAACACAGCTTTGAGCAGGATAAAATCAGAAAATGAGTGTAAGTGACACACCACAAAGTCAGCATTTAATAATAAGACTCATTAAGTGGAATATCTGTTATCATTTATTAAGCTCTTATTTCGCACCAGCATTGTTCTGAGTAATTTACGTGTATTAACTCATTTAAATTTCCTGAAGCAAGATTCAAGTGCAAGTGATGTATTAAAAGCAGCGCGCCTTAACCCATAAGGGAGTAGGAGAAACAGGATGAAAAAGGAGAGGAGGGGGCGATTTTGGCACAATCCTGCCGGTCTGATCGCACTCGGGAGCGCTGCAGTGTAAAGGATGGGACTGCTGAGCTTTCTTTTCTTTCTTTCTTTCTTTCTTTTTTTTTTTTTTTTTTTTGAGCTTTTTTGCAGAGTGAGACCCCCGACGGTCCACAACTGGGACCAGGGTAAAGACAACCCAGAGGCCTCCTAGTGCTCTGCCCCTGCAGGTGGACAGCTCCAGTGGTCGGAGGAAGTCCACCAAAGAGACTTGTGGGTGTTCGTGTGCAGGTGGAAGCAAAAATAGAGAGAAGCCAAAGAAGGGAGGCAGAAAACACTGAAGGGCTGCCAAGAAGTCTGGTAAAATGCCAACGATGTCTCCTGCAAGCCTTACGACAACGAAAATTCACTTAAGATGAAGCACAGGAGGTTGAGTAACTTGCTCCCATCACATAGCCAGTAAACAGAAAATAAGGATTTAAATCTAGGCAGGCCGCCTCTCAAGTAAATCTGTGCCCTTCGACCTGGTGCAGTATCAGCCCCTGACCTAACCGCTGCTCCTGCTGTTTACAGACATAATGCTGCTGTGTTGGTCCATGCTGCAGACATCTGGAAACATCCTCAAGGGAAGCAAATTGTCCCTTCATATAGGACGTCCTTTGTCCTCCCGGCTTGTCTCAGCCTCCACCACCATAATGCAATCAGGACGCTTTTCATCTCTATCAGCTCCTAATTCCTGCAATTTTCTCATAATGGCACTCCGGATCTTGCTGCTGACGACAGCACCATTCATGGTCACGCCGTGGGTGCTGGGCTTAGGCACCAGGTGCAGGCCCCCAAGACCCCCGGCTTTTCATCCGAAACAAATTTCATTTATTTCAACATTTTGAGAAATGCTGCTCTCCCTTCAAAATGTGAGATCACTCTTTCCTGGAAAGAGTTTGACCACAGTTTGTTTGTTTGTTTGTTTGTTTGTTTGTTTTTTCTACAAAAATAATGTCAAAGTAGTTCCTGTTGGTTTAAGCGATTAGAGAAAGTATGGACTTTATCAAGTACTTTGGCATCACGCAGCAGCCGAGGTACCTTTGATACTTGAATTCATAACCTCTGGCAGTGGGGGTGAATGAACAGACTATGAACTTCTAGGCCATAATTGATGGGATGGTGATAAAAACATCATTTAACATATTGATAAAAAGTTGCAGATTAAATATGTATTATTTTTACATGTGACTGATTACTTTTTATAATCAGAAAAACAACAACTAATATGATAAAGCAGTGATCCTAGCCATTACCTAACACCCTAGAGCAGAGTTTCTTAAGCTTGGCATTCTGCACATTTCTTTCCATGAAGGGCTGTTCTGTATAGTATAAGATGTTTAGCCTTGCTGCTGGCTGTTGCTTAGCAGTGGCCAGTAGTGGTACGCACCCCTACAAGTTGGGATAACCAAAAATATCTCCAGACAGTGCCACATGGCCCCTGGGAAACAAAACTGCCCCCAGTTGAGAATTATAGTCCAGAGGGCAGTAACAGAGAAGGGGTGTCCCATGGTGTGACTGCTGGGCTCACACCCACCAACCTCTCTGACAATCTCCCCTTCTTGGCTTCTGTTTCACTGGTATTTCTGAGGTTGACCAATTTTGGTTCCTTCTGGCAATTTCTCACTACTATCATCTTTTCAATGCCCACACTGTTTCAAGCTTTGGTCCACTGACTGCATTTCTTTCTTTCTTTCTTTTTTAGAAAAGATTTTATTTATTTATTCATGAGAGACACACAGAAAGAAGCAGAGACATAGGCAGAGGGAGAAGCAGGCTCCATGCAGGGAGCCTGATGTGGGACTCAATCCCAGGACTCTGGGATAACGACCTGAGTCAAAGGCTCAATCTCTGAGCCACCTAAGTGCCCCACTGACTGCCATTTCTGAACCTGGGTTGTCCCCATGGCCATTGTGTCTGGAGCACGAGCCTCATTTTCTTGCAAGTTATTATATAACTCATTTTCAGCACTTCCCTTTAGTAACTTTGTTTCAATCTTATGATGTCTAAAATAACAGGGGAAACCAAGGGGAATTGAGAGTGCCCATTTTGACATGTCAGAGAAAACTGGCAATGGAAAAAGAATCCAGATTTCCTAGGATCTAGTGATGAGACATTTTCATTTTTAAAAGTATGATCATTTGAGTCAGAAAAGTTTTAGTAATTCTGACCAAAATGTTCATATCCACAGCCACAAAAGGCAGCTCTTGTATCTTTTTTCAAAGTTCAGGCTGAGTAGCAAGCAAATTTTGCTCATCACACCATCATGATGGATATCTCTTTCCACTGTCTTTTCTCATCGAGTCTCTGGAGTTGGACTCTACAAATGGGCCACCCAAATTACCATGCTGCCATGATCCCAAGCCAGGTTTCTGAGGCTGGGGGTCTGAAGAATGCCTGCTTTCCCTTAAAACCTTCCCTTAAAAATTATACAGTTTTAGGACACCTGGCTAGCTGAGTTGGTAAAGCATATGACTCTTGATCTCAGGGTTGTTGAGTTCAAGCCTCATGTTGGGCTTAGAAATTACTTAATATATATATATATATATATATGTTAAATATATATATGTTAAAATTCTTATATGGAAACATTAGGAAAACTAACCTCTCATGTTTGAAGCTGGTGTCTGAATATTTGTCTTGCCAAGACCTATGAACAGTCAAATTCAATGCTCATGACCATTCAAAGGATGATTCGACTGGATCCAGTGAGTCTATTTAAAACTCAGCTAACTGTACTCCAGACCTCTGTTTGTCTAAAATCTTCTCACCCTTCAAGATCTAATGCCTTACATGATGCTCTCCCTTCTCTGAGTGCCCACACCACTGTGGTCATATTTGTATTGCTCTCCTTTATACTACAGTTATTTGTGATGCATTTGTTTTTGTCTTTCTCTAACTACATGTTTCTTATTTCTCTTTCTTTCATTCATATGTGTGTACAGGATCTGCCTCTGTACAGAGTAGGATCCCAGTAAGTGCTTGTGCAATTGAACTTTCTTTTTGGGGAATAACCCCAGGTCTTTCTGTACCATGTAATGAGTCTTTTTAAAAAAATTTTTTAAAGATTTTATTTATTTATTCATGAGAGACAGAAACAGAGAGAGAGAGAGAGGCAGAGACACAGGCAGAGGGAGAAGCGGGCTCCATGCAGGGAGCCCGATGCAAGATTTGATCCCGGGATTCCAGGATCACACCCTGGGCCAAAGGCAGGTGCTAAACCGCTGAGCCACCCAGGGACCCCCCATGTAATGAGTCTTGACTGAGGAGGGAAGGAAGGGAGGAAGGGAGGGAGGAAGGAAGGAAGGAAGGAAGGAAGGAAGGAAGGAAGGAAGGAAGGAAGAAATGCTATTTTTTTTTACTTAAATGGGCTTAAATACCAGAGTCTTTTAGGAGGTATGAAATGTTCTGTTGAAATCACATTAAGATTATAATGACGTATTTGCCTCACCTAAAGGTAAAGGTCATTATTAATGAGAACTGAGTAAATACCATTCTTGTCCTGCCCCATAATTGCCAAATGTATAAAGAAAGGAAAATTATTGCTTAGTGTACAGATAAAGCTTCTTTCCTTGCTCATGAGCCTCATTTCCTTTTGATTGTCTGAGTTTTCCTATGGCTTTATGGTTGTGAAGGACGGGAAATAATAAATGCTGCTTTATCCACTGGGAAGCACCATGACTTCTGTGGTATGTGAACATCTGTATGCTCTCTCCTCAGAGCAGGAACTTTGGTCATGTGATGGCATTTCCTCCAAATACAACCTCCATCTGCCTGGATCTGAATTTTCCATTATCAAACAGATTCTGCAGCATCCTGCAGCTGTTCTGCTGCGTTCACGCAAGGCTATGATAAACCACAGTCACCAGTGGCTGCTCACTCTATGTGGTTCCAAAGGCTTGAGAGAGGATAGTCAAAGTGGAACTCAGGCTTGAGTGAGACTTCAGTTAACTGTAAGGAAGGTTTCCTGAACAAGAAGGTGGCCCAATCACACAGACTCAGAGACACGTGGTCTTACTTGCATAGCTTATGCAAAGCATACATCAGAGATAAAAAGAATTCCTCTCTAAGACAGTAATGTTAGATGCCAAAGAAGATGTGATGAGATCTGAAGGCTTTGGGATACATAGTTAATGTGGAATCAAACCCCTTGGGGTTTTATATGTTAGAACTTGGAAATCTAACTAAAATGGGTGGAGAGAATTGAGAAGGATGTGGTCAAAGCACAGTCCAGAGAAATGGATAGGACCAAGTCCAAATATCTTTAGTATGAGGCCTTCACTGGGTGATCCATACGCTTGGAAGGCAGGTAGGCTTCAAGGATTTGAAATTTTGTACATCTTTATAGGACAAATGTTCTTCCCTAGAAAGTGAACATTTAACAATCAGGTTGACCATGGAACTAGACCATCTAAACAAAGGGAGAAAGAAAGTGGGTACTGGTCCTGTGGAGGTCAAGATGTGAGAATGGGGGACATTTTGGAAGGTAAAGAAGTTAAAATTCTTACGGGAGAAGTGGGGCAGTTCAAGTGTAAGGAGTAAGGGACGTAGTTTTCTGTGTTTATCTCACCCTGCTGGCATACTTAGCTCTAATCCTATAGACTTCTGAAGGGCAGAGACTTTATAAGGTGACACAATCAGATATGCTCTAGTTCCTGAATATTTAATGATGGGATGCTTTCCAGTTGCTTACTTCCTTTGTTATTTTTAGCTCCTACGATCTCAATAAGACAGAGATGCCATGGCTTTCTTCCAGATGCTGCCATAGAGCAGGCCTAAAATAAAAATTAAATGAGGTGGAGTGGTAGACACATTAGCTGTGGAGGTATAAATGGTAGCTGCTTTCACAACATGATGTGAAAGGCTTCAAGGACAGCATTGCCCATTGATTTACCATAGATAATGTTAGCAACCCCATCATTATCAGGATTATTGGACTATATTGTAATTTTACTCCTGTTTCACGGAAATGTATCAGTCACTGAGACTTTAGTATGAATCAGGATTCCCCTCCTTTTTTCTCAGCTGAAAGTATGTTGAGATGGTGCACTTTGTATTTTGTTTTATTATTATTATTCTTTTTATTTTTACTTTGCTTCAAGTAAGAGAGGAGAGGGAAAAACAGGGTTAGAAAATGGGAGCAGAATTGGAGGGGTGATCGAGTGAGGAAAGGAAGGAGAGTTTCAATGGAAAACCAGCAGAAAGGTGGAAAACGCTTGGATGACCCTAAAGACAAACTTAAGTGGCCTTACAGACTGTTCTAGGGATGGAATGTCACCTTGATTTCCCTATTGGTTCCTATATTAGATCACAGGCATTATAAGGTTTGAGATCAAAGTGCCTTAAACAATGCAGGTAATATCAGGACTCATTTGAGCCGAGCCCAGAGGTTATTGATCTTTCCAGACTGTTTTTCTGGCTTAGCAGTGACATCAAGGTCTCAGTTTATTTCCACTAAGCCCTGGTGTGTGTCAGTTCCACTTTATAGCTGCCACCAGTCCTTCATTATCCTTTTTTTTTTTTTTTCAGGGAGAGGTAAGCAGTTTCTAGGAACTCTCATGACAGCAAGAAAATTTATTTCCCAAAAGCTCCCAGGAAAGCATCTTCTCATACATTACTGTCCACAATTTGGTTTCATGCCCATTCCTGAATCATTGCCTGCAGGGGGGAGATGCCATGCGTTGATTGCCCTCGGAACCAAGAACCAACCTCTAGAGATGGTGTCGCGCCCTCCCAGGTGGCCTCTTGCCGCGATGCCAAGAAGCTGGTGCTCTCCCCCGAGCGGAGCGCCTTCGGCAGCCCCGTGGGCCTGAAGGAGCCGCAGCAGGTCCCGGACAAGGAGGGTCCTCTCGGGGGCGGGGCCGGCGGCGGAGGCTGGGGGGTGAGCAGGGCTGGGGTTGGGGAGGAGGCTTCACGCGCAGAGAGGCCGCTGGGCCCCAGGCCAGTCGCTGCAGTGTGCAGCCCCAGCGGCGGGGGGCGCGAGCCAGCGGAGGGGGACCGCTGCGGAGCACGCAAATGCCAGCCGGGGACAACGCGCAGCATGACTCGCAGCGGTGCACCAGGTCGCCAAGCTCTGCTCCCAGTCGCGAGTCGGACGTTGGCACGGAACAGTGGGACCTGCTCTCTGCGCATGCATAGATTCATCCTACTCGTGTGGAAATGCAGTTCAAGTGTTTGGAGAAACTTCTGTTTCTTCTTATCTGTGCATTACGCTCAGCTTATTAATGCTCCCAACAGCTCCATGCTTCAGAGTTTGTGGATTACTTTGTTGATTAATTGGAGGTGGGGGAGATTAAAGCTACACTATTGCTAAGCTATTTTTACTATAACTTAAACCATGTTTTTATAAGCGCCCAGGTTTCCTAGAAGGTGCTGACCCCTCAGTGTTCATTCTTGCGCAGCAAGGATTTGGGTGGTGGTAATTTAGGCATGATCTGTTTCTAGTGCCAGTTGACAGTCTGCCTGAGTCCAGGTATAGACTGTTCACTTACCTCATCACTAATGTTGGGCGATGAACAAACCTTTGATACTTCACTAAAGAAGAGGAGCCAGCTTTGCTTTTTATACCTTTCACTTACTATTGTACTTTACTAAAATAACAGTGAAACAACAACAACAAAGAACCAATCAGTCTAGCAAAGGGGATGAGACTGGATTAACGAAACACGAGCCACACCTGGACCTGGAGGTGAAGTCCATTGCCTTCTATGATAAAGGCCATAGCTGCCACTCAGTGGGAGAGAGACAAAAAATGCTCAATTTACTACTCCTTCACTAGTTTTAGTTTTCAACAAATACAGAGTATAAAGAAAGATGGAACTAACATTTATTGAGGACCTCTATGCTTTACATATGCTAGCTCATTCAGGTCTTACAACATCTTCTATGGTAAGAATTATTTCTGTGATACTGAAAAGAAAACTGAGATGTCAGCTAACTTACCTGTGTTTACACAGCTAGTAGAGTCGCAGAGCTGAAGCATAAACCAAAGTCTGCCCATATCCAAATTTTACCAACTGTGTCTTCTTGATTATTGCTAATCTATTGTCTATTATCATATTTATTGGTGATTATGAGAACTCAATTTATTTAAACATTTATTGAGTACCTACTCTTTGCATATACCACACTGTACTAGGCCTTGCTCTTCACTGAAAAAGGTTTATATATCTAGAAGCTAATAAATTTCCAGTCCATAAAAAGGGAGAATGATGAGGTAGTAAAAGGAAGAAAGTATACAAATATTTATTCCCTTATTTATTTATTCAGTTCATTTGGGAAATCTTTACCGACCATCTACTTTGTGCCAATCACTGGGTTAGCCACTATTTGCAGCCCATGCCTAGATTTGGCTCACAGGCCATGAGTGGACAACCTCCGGCTTAATACGAGATTAAGTGTAGTTCCGCATCACATATGCAATTTTATCAAAAACAAGTACAATTCTGAGTGCCTCAATCAAGGAAACTAATATCTGGCATGTATATTGCCACTTAATCATCCCCTCCACATACACTCCCAACATACACATCTTACCGGTGGCAAACATTACTAATCAACTGCTGTACTTTATACCTCTAAATCTAAATGTGACCCCATAATCTTTTTACTTGATTCACTTGCACTTAATATTTTTCAAATGAATAATAGTACATTTATGTAACTTTAAAAATATGCTCAACATAATTCTGAACATTTACTACATATTAACTCCTTTATTCCTCATAATCTCTAGGATGTGGATATTATTATAATAAAATAGTGGTATTTTATATGTGGCTAAGTTTAGGAAGAGACAGGTTAAACACTTGTCCAAGCCCACCCAACTGGTAAGGATAGAACCAAAATTTGGAGTTGGGTTGTCTACATCTAGGTGTGTAATTTTAACCACCTGCTTATACTGCCTCTCAACACAGTCTAACAAGCAGGAGGCTCCTTCACCATATGAAGCTCCGACCCTACCAATTGATCATACCAATCAACCAGTCAACCATAATAATCAATCTGGTTAGCTGATGAAGAATTAAAAACCTAGATTTATTTATTTTTTATTTTTAAAAAGATTATTTATTTGTTTATTTATTTATGAGAGAGCGCACACATGAGCTAGAGGGAGGGTGGAAGGAGGGGAAGGGAATCTTAAGCAGACTCCTCACCTAGCAAAGAGCCCTACACGGGGCTCAATCCCAGGACACTGAGATCATGACTTGAGCCGAAATCCAGAGTTCAGATGCTCAACCAACTGAGCCACTCAGGGATCCCAAAAATCTAGGTTTATTTTGAGACTACTTCTAACATGACCCAATCTATGTGGCTTGAACTTTAAGAAAATCATGATTGCATGCATGGTATCTCATTGAGAACATGTTCTTGAAACCAGTTTCTCTCTTGCTACAATTTTTGAAGAACTGGAGGAGGGGTAGAAATTTATGCTCTATCTATCTATACTGCTTAAAAATCAGCTTCTTCCATCAAGGCGTTTCTCATTTTGAGAAGAGGTATCAATATAAGGATTTGTGTTCAATAAAGCAAACTGATGCTATTTCTATTTTAGTGCTAATGAAGGAATAAAGAGATAGAAATAATACAAAACAACAGGAATGTTCAAAAAAGTTCATCTGTTTTGGAACAGTTCATTCTACAGCTCTTCAAAGCAGTAACTTTTCTTGGTGGCCAAGGAATGAAGTAATTAGTGCAAAGAAAGTAATATCAGGATGAACTCTGAAGGTGGTAAGAATTTGCTGCAAACTGGGATGGATAGTAATTGAGATCTGAGTCTAATTTGTTATTTCAAAATTATTTCAATCTATAGTATCCATTCTATAGCTAAAATTAGAAAGACTGTCATCACCAAATCTTGGCAAAGATGTGGAGCAACCGGAACCTTTCTATGTTGCTGGGGGGAGTGAAAGATGGTACAACCACTTGGGAAAACTGTTGGAAGTTTTTTATAAAGTAGAGGCCAATCCTATCCTACAATGACAAAATCTACTTTTAGATATCACCCAGGAGAATTGAAAACATACCCATGAAAAAACCTGCATGAGCATGTCTATAGCAGCCTGATGCATAATAACCAAATACTGGAAACAACCCAAATGTCAGTCAACAAGTGAATGGGTAAACACATTGTAACACATTTGTACACATTTGAGGGACAAAAATGAACAAACTAGCGTTACACAACTATATGAATCACCACCACATTATGCTGAACAAAAGCAGACAGACACAAAAGAGCACGTATTGGTTGATACAATTTACATGAAAGCTGAAAATAGGGGGTAGATATCCAGAGTGGTCACTGGAAGGCAGGGGGTGGACTGGAAAGAGGCTGACAAAAGTTGCTGGGGCACAACATTTTTTTTTTCAATCATGATCCTGGTGATGGTTACATGGATAGATCCATCTGTCAAAACTTACAAATTGCAAATGTAAGATCTATGCATTTTACATTTAAACAAAAGAATAAAAGTGCAGAAAGTGAAGTGATCTACTGTGGTCATAAAAAGTGAACTTTTGACCTGACTCATCTTGGTCTTATCTCCTTAATATAATCCATTTTAAAATCAATTCAACCTGTGGACTAATCACAAACTGTCATCATTTAGACTAAAAGTACATTTGATAAAGCCTTTCTGAAGAAAGGTCCAAGTTCATCACTTTTCTGTTGAATCATTCCACTTGTTTTTATGTGTGTGTTTGTATTTTATGCTAAATGTGGTTCCTTTCTTGGTAAAGAGAATAGCATTGAATTGGGAATGTCTGTGGAATTCAGGTGATACCTACATGGTCAATTAGGAGGTTGAGTTACTAAAGGTGTTATTCTTCACTCTGGTTAAAATTTTCTAGAAGTTGTTCATATTTGTCAAGAAGGCAGAATATTTTCTTTCTAGAGTAGTGAATTAGGAATGAACCTGTTAGACACATTGATATTCATGTTGTACACAGTGGTTTCCTATTTCTCTTGGCCTGTTGGTTCTCAGATTCTTTATTTAATTAAAAAAGAAGAAAGAAAACAAAGTTTTAGTCTTTATGTGAAATCCAGTCTTTCCAGAGAATCAGAAACTGATCCTTTTGTTGTTTGATGTAATCAAGTTGGTTCCATGATGACTGACCTGATATCTTCTAGCTAAAATTACCCACCACGCAGCAAGCAGGGTCAGATACTAAGACGCATGAATCCCCTGGTCACCTGAGCCATGGCCTGGTTCTCTTGTTGTGAGGTTGGAGGCTGAAGTCACTAGAAGCTAACTCCTTTTTTTTTTTTTTTTTTTTTTTAAGATTTTATTTGTTTGTTCATGAGAGACACAGAGAGAGAGGCAGAGACACAGGGAGAAGCAGGCTCCATGCAAGGAGCCCAACGTGGGACTCGATCCCGGGTCTCCAGGATCACGCCCTGAGCCAAAGGCAGGTACTAAACCCCTAAGCCACCCGGGCTGCCCTAGAAGCTAACTCTTAACAAGAAATATAACACATCACTGTTTAATTCAACCTTGCAGCTAATCACTCACCTGCGTTGGGAAAAATCATGCATAAATAGAGTTTTGTATCTCCTCTCCATGTCTCCATGAAAGGAAGAGGGTCAGGGCCAGGCTCAGAAACACTTTCCAGCTGTGCCATGGTTGTCATTCTGCTCTCCCTTCTTTGCTGACCCCACTTACTAACTCTAAGCAATATTAGATTTTGGTGTTCAAGTGGTACAAATAGCTTAATGTTTAGCAAGGACATCGAATTTATTTTGTATCTTTGTGGAAAATACTACTACCTCACTCTAGTGACAGTTGGGCCAGGGTGGGCAGCACAAAGAATTATGGCTCATATTTTTGACTTTTGGCAAAACTTCCCATTTTCTTTTTGACTCACTGTCTCTCTAATTTCTTTTGCTTTTATGCTCTGTTGGCCTTGGGTGAGCAATTTTATTTATATCCCATAGAAAAGGCATTTTAGGTGGGGTTCACCGGAAGCCGACCCAGGGACTGAGATTTACAGTAAAGTGCTTTATTAGGAAGAATAACTGGGATGAGATAATGAGGCAGTGGGAGGTTTGGTGGGGAATAGAAGGAAGCTGGTCAGTAGGGCAGTATCAAGCACGATCTCACCAAGGATTGCTTTAAAACTTCAGGAGAATTGGAGAAGGTACCTGTCTCAAAAAAAAAAAAAAAAAAAAAAAGAAGAGGGAGTTGAAGTATTTATACTCTTGTGCCCATCAATGTTAAAGGCTCTCTCAGGAGTGCACAAATTCCCAGGCTCTCATGGCTCTCTGTGCACACAAGCAAAGGGAGGTCTGGAACTAAAGATAGCCCTCTGACAAAGTGACCCAGGTTCCCACTGTTATGAGTGAAAGCACCCTAGGAGTCTGTGCATAAAAAATGTAATATGAACAAAAATGGTAAAGGAATCCTAGTGGATACAGGCGAAGCACCAACATTCACCCAGTAGCAGGCTTCTCTCTGGGGGCCTGTGATGGGACAGAGATGATCCCTTCCTTCTTCTTCTCATCCTCCCTTCTTTTCTGCTCTCTACTCCTCTTTTCCCCCTTGTTCTTCTCTAAGCAACTTTCTGAATAGTGGCCTGACTTGGCATGTTTTTGGCTCTGCTTTTGAACTACTTGGCTAATTTCTCTGATTGTTCCCATTGGCAAAGTGCAGTATTTTGAAGACTCTTTTTACCCCCCAATCTTATTTTAATTCTTAAAAGAATATCAAAGTGCTATGTAGTTCCCTCAGGCTCTTTTGGGTTCCTGTCATTCCAAGCAAGTTAGACAATGTTTGACTACTTTTCCTTTCCTCTTATCTGTCACTTTCCATCTTGCCATTACTTGTATTCACCCTGGAGCTCTTGAGCTCATGTTTTGTTTCAGTGTATGTCTAGGGCTTATAGACTTTATGTCAGTTCAGAATGCTTTTGGGTGCGTTCTGAAAGGAAATAGTTGGCCAGATAGCTGAACAATATCTAAGACCCAGAATCTCTCTTTCTTTCTTCAGCTCTGTCATCTTCAGGTCACGTCCTTCCTCACTCATGTTCATCATTCCACAGGGGGACAAAATGGCTGCTGTGTGTCAGGGCTTCGCACCCACACAAGGAAGGAGAAAAAGAGAAGGGATCATGCTAACACCATCTAGCCTTTTTTTGGAAAAACAAAACTTTGTTATGATCCTCCAGGAAATTCTGTCATTATGCCTTGTTGGCCAGAACTTGACCAGGTGCCTCTCCAACAGCAAGGGAAGCTGAAAAAGCAAGTAGCTAGTCATGAGGAAACAAGAAAAAAAGGTGAGAAAGTGTTGGATTACTCACTGAGCAGTATATGCCAGAAGTATCACAGAAATACTTAAATTGGTAGAAACGTTTATATTTTCTCCCAATATCTTTGTGGTTCAAAAGCAGTACCTATAGGTATATATATATGTATATACCTATACACTGTATTATACTAAGTATATAATAAAATATATAGTATATTATACATTAATAAAAATGTATTTATAAATATATTGCAGAAATATATTGCAATATATTGCAAAAATAATGCAAAATTATTGCGCATAATCGCTTTTGTCTAATACACTTGGATTGAGCACATGAGCAGTACATATTTGATATCTGAGTGAACAATAAATAATAAAGAATAAAGAAAAGTGGAAACTACATTTTTTTCAGAAAAAAAAGAGACAAAAAAAAGAAAGAAAAAAAGGAGACCATATAATATTTACTAGCTGCTCCCAAAAGTAAGCTAGCTTTTTTCAGTGAAGAGATGTGTCCTCACTTTCAAGCAAGCTTGTGTTATTTTCAAATTTTAAAGAACCATATTTGAATGATAATCTTATCAAAACAATCTAACTCAGGTGTCCTTTCAAGCGGAATATTCATTTTCAATAATGCCATCTTTTAGTCATTAGAGATTTCCACTTCTCTGGGGGTTCCTTACATCTTCTTGTCCCTGAGGGATGCTTCAGGGAAGAAAAATAATTCAGGCAGTTAGGGATAAAGATGAAGAAACATACAATTTTTAAAAATTACAAAACCAAGGCCACCTGGCTGGCTCAGTCTGTAGAGCATGCAACTCTTGATCTTGAGGTTGTAAGTTTGAGCCCTACATTGGGTATAGAGATTACTTAAAAATAAAAAATCTTTTTAAAAAATTACAAAACCTATGGGAGGCTAGAATTACTCATTACATGAATTAATGTAATTAAATGCAATTTAATTTGACCTGTAATTAAATGGCTCTATTCTTCCAATGTTGACATGCTACCCAGAAGTCCTTTCTTCTGACATCATTGGTCAATGATTTATGGGCTTCCTTCCCATGGCTTCCTTACGTTGTCTAGCTGTCATCAGTTGGTTTCTGAGATATGAGAGTAGACTATCTAGGAAGTGATAATTCAAAGTCCATGGTTACTGGGCCTTGTCCTTACATCTAATGTACTCAGCTGGATTCTGCTCCAGGAGGAGATAAAAATGAGAAGCTACTGGAACACTTAATTTGTAAGAGGCAGCCAGCTGCATATTGACCTTCAACTCCTAAGGATACCCTGCCAAAATGATAGTTGCTTAGTTTCCAGAGTCAAACTTACTGATAAAACCCAAAGTCTTTCTCCCAGTAGACTGTGTGTGTGTGTGTGGGGGGGGGGGGGGGCGGGGAGAGAGAGAGAGAGAGAGAGAGAGAAAACACCTTAGTTTGAATGGTGAAGAAGGCCCCCTGTCTGTGTATTTTCAGAACTTGATGGAGGCTATTGGTTTTCCTTCAAAAGCCCACTCCTCAGCACAGGTCAAAGCTTTCCCTAATACATGAGCCATTAACACCCTGTCCTTGGGGCACCTGGGTGGCTCAATGGTTGAGGGTCTGCCTGTGGCTCAGGTCATGATCCTGGGGTCCTGGGATCGAGTCCCACATCAGGTTCCCAGCAGGGATCCTGCTTCTCCCTCTGTGTCTCTTCCTCTTTCTGTGTGTCTCCTATGGATAAATAAATAAAATCTTTAAAAAACAAAAACAACTTTAAAAAAAAAAAAACCACCCTGTCTTTCTGAGGAGGTGAAGACAACAAAACTTCATTGAAAATTCCAGGCTGGAATTCAGGTTCATTGATTTTTGGTGAAAGGTGAGAGCAGGCCTGGAACCACAGATGTTGTGGCGACCATCCTTTATGGATCAACCTGAAAATGCCTCTGGGTGTGTGGGGTTTGGTAGGACAAGAAAAGGGAAAGGTATGGAGAGAATAAGAAATAACGAGGGAGAGAATACAGAAAACACTGGAAAGTAATTGAAGTTGACAGTGTTGGATTTGCCTTGCCTTTATTTGCGTTTTCCATTTACTGAAGCAAGTTTCATAAATAGATCGCATGCTCACAGTAGAGAAGTGGACCTATTGTATAAGATGTCCCGGTTGGAACTTTGCAATTTCTAAAGGGAAAATACTCTTTTTCAGCTTAATTCCTTCCGGCAAAATTTCATACAAACGGCCTGCTGTGTGCCTCTTTGAAACTGTTGATTAAGTCTGGCTTCGAGGGAAATGAAAGTATCTTTGGTCCCTGCACAACCACTTCTTTATTTTTTCCTTTAGCTGCTCACCAGCTTCATGCATCTGTGTTGACAGCTGAAGACCGAAGATTAAATTAGAAGAAGGTTGTTATTGCATTTTAAGATTATGTTAAACACTTAAACACACTGCAATGCTCCAAGGTGGAAATGGCTCCTGTAATCTTTCATCAGGATTTATGACCAACATTTCCTTCAGTGACAGTATCAAAAAGCTACAGTGGCCAGGGAATGTTCTCACCCACGCTAGCGAGGGGATATGATTATGTTCTCCAGCAGAATGTAACTTCCGGTTGCTTTTTTTTTTTCTCCCCTTGTGAAAACAATGGTTTCTGGTTACCCCCAAGGGTACTGTGACTTCATGAAACACTTCATAAAATCAGCTCTGCCGGTTTGAAAGGGATCTACGGGAGATGGGGAATTTCTCTCTTTTTGGAAATGAGGTTTTTCTTTTCTGGAAAATGACAGGGGGAATAGTATTGCAGGCCAGTGTCTCTTACTGTGCAGGGGACTGAGGCTTTACCAGAAATGAGGATGGGGGCAGCCCGTGGCTCAGCGGTTTAGCGTCGCCTTCGGCCTAGGGCGTGATCCTGAAGTCCTGGGATCGAGTCCCGCGTGGGGCTCCCTGCATGGAGCCTGCTTCTCCCTCTGCCTGTGTCTCTGCCTCTGTGTGTGTGTGTGTGTGTGTGTGTGTGTGTCTCATTAATAAATAAATAAAATCTTTTAAAAAAAATAGAAGTCAGGATGGGTTGAATTTAGATCTCTGAGCAGGCAGCTCACCCTCCACCACCAGTTTTCATTTTTCTTGGCCGGAATTTTATTTCTGCTCCTTCAACCTGGCATTGTGCACATGGCCACAGAACATGAAACACTGGCCAGTGTTTTCCAAGAGGCTTTGCCTATAGAGGAAATTAAACTTTCTTTTGCTTTTCTGCTATCAACAAAGAAGGAAAGAGAAGAAGCTAGAATGGTGGAGCACATCTCTTTCTTTTTCTTGTTTTTTTTCCCTCTTGATGTCCCTACCCCTTCTATTTTGGTTTCTGTTGTCTTTATACCTACTTTTCATTTTCTTACTCATGTCTGATTCTGTTTTCTTTTTTTTTTTCTTTTAAGATTTTTTATTTATATATTCATGAGAGACAGACAGAGAGAGAGAGAGAGGCAGAGACAGAAGGGAGAGGCAGAGAGAGAAGCAGACTTTCTGCAGGGAGTCTGACGTGGGACTCGATCCCAGGTCTCCAGGATCAGGCCCTGGGCTGAAGGCAGGTGCTAAACTCCTGGGCCACCGGGGCTGCCAGTAATTCTGTTTTCTGTCTCTTTGCTTTGCTTCCTTTCCCCTCGCTTTGCTCAAGAGGAAATATTCTCTCGTGGTTGGAGGAAGGGGATGAGATTGCAGAAGAACACGTGGTAAGAACAAAGTCGGTGGTGACATCCTGGTGGGTGGGTTAAACTAGCTGTTCTCCCTCCAGCATGGATCTGGAATCCCACCGCTTAGCACCTCCTCTGCTGCTGCCATGTTCTCATCAGCAGCGTCCCCTGCCTAAATTATTACATGACTCCCAACTGCTCACTCTCATTCCACCTGTGCCTCTAGAGAGCTGAGGCACCCAGGGTCACCCTTTAAGAACTAAGTCACTACTCTGCTCAGAGTCTTTCGATGGCTTCAGAATAAATTCCACATCCTTTACAGAGAATCATCGGTCTCTAAGTGAAGTAACCCCCTGATGCTTACCACCTCCGGCCTTGCTCCTGCCACCCCCCTTGTTCACTCCCCATAGCACTCTGCTCCCCTGGCCCACCTGCCTATAGAGCATTCTGGGCTACTGCTCCTCCAGCCTACACCACTCCTCCCCATCATATGCACTCCTTGCATGTCTCTGCCCCAACATCAACGTCTCATCAACAGAACCTCTCTAAAATAACACCCCCCTTTATTTTCTGTCCCCTTTAATAGTTATCACCCCCTGATGGATATTATTTGATTATTAATTTATGTCATTTCCCCAGACTGGAACATAGGATATAGATTTGTCTCTATCCCCATCCAGTACATTGAAATAAATATTTGTGGGCCGAGTGACCACTGAAAAGTCATAATACTAGCAAAATATGTAGCCTTTGGCCAACCTCCCTCTCTATGGCATGTGCATGTTATAGCCACATTTCTTACAATGTATTGGAAAAGAAAGCCACATTGGGCTGCTGAAGGTCCTGACCAGGAGCCAGCTACTTTCTCTTTGGTGGAGCTCTGTGAGCCTTAAGGCTGCCTGCTTTCTTATCCTCAGCTTACTGGTCAGAAAGGGTGTGCCCCCTCTTGCACTTGACTTTGGCATTTTCCAACCAGAACAGTGTGCACCCGCCCTTCCCTCATGTCCCAGTGCCAGGGACTGTACCTGTTGGCTGCATTTTTAGTTCTTATTCATAGTCATGATTCCACCCCACCTGAGTACTTTTATGCCTGGGCAATCTTGGAAATTGAAAGTTGCCTTTGACTTCTGGCAAACTAGTCAGGTCAGGGAGGAAGGACGAAGCCTCTCCCAAGACGACTTGGTGGGTTAAAGCCGTCATTGCTCAGACCCTAAATTGCTCAGACCCTAGAGTAAAGGAGTAGGGAAGAATTTTGAAGACCTCGGAGTACATTGATATTTAATTTCCTCACAAGAGCAGTGATACTTTTTCTTCAAACAAACTGTCTTCTGGACATCCAGTATGTCAAACAACTGAATCAGAGCTTCTGTCTTTGAAAGGGAGCAAGGACTGGAGTCCGCTTGGCTCTGAGAGGGGTCTCTAAGGATTTTTGCAGAGTCAAGAGTTTTCACAGGGAACAGCATGAAAACTCCAGGTGTCATCCAATGTCATTGTATAGATAAGCAAAGAAAGGTTCAGAGAGGTGAAGGGATTTCCCCAAGTTTACACAGAGAGGAGCAGTCCTGGAATGAGACTAGTCTCCTAATTTCCCATTTATACACCTCTTCCCATCATATGCACCATACTCTGTTCATAGTCCACCACCTACTAAGTACCTACTAGGTGCCAATCGTCATGCCAGCTAGCTATTTTGCATTCATCATTTCATTTAATCCTTACATCTATCCTTTGTGACTATTTTTTTAAAGATTTTATTTATTCATGAGAGACAGAGAGAGAGGCAGAGACACAGGCAGAGGGAGAAGCAGGCATGGGAAGCCCAATGCGGACACTTGACCCCAGGACTCTGGGATAATGCCCTGAGCCAATGGTAGACACTCAACTGCTGAGCCACCCAGTCATCCCTGTGATAGATACTACTAATCTCACTTTATAAAATAGAGATTAAGGAAAAGCTGCCAGGAAATTAGTAGTGGAACATAGACTTGAACTCAGATCTGTCTCATTCTAGAGCCTGTGTTCATTCAGTTTCTCATCTAGAATAAACAAAGAAACAAGTTAAATATATCAGCACCTAACAATGTATAATGACCCAAGCCCAAACAAAAAAATGTTTCTTGGGCAGCCCCGATGGCCCAGCAGTTTGGCGCCACCTTTGGTCCGGGGTATGATCTGGGACACCTGGGATCGAGTCCCGCATTGGGCTCACAGCAGGGAGCCTGCTTCTCCCTCTGCCTTTCTGTCTCTCTCTCCCTGTGTCTGTCATGAATAAATAAATGAATAAAATCTTTTTAAAAACATGTTTCAAAAAAAATATGTTTCTTGTTTGTGTAAAATCATCAGACAGATGAACCGGTTAGTGAGGAGAACTTCCACTTTGCAATCATTTAGGGGCCAAGTAGTCAGAGTCTCTGTAATCTTTAACACAAAAGCTTCTGAGGGATGCCAGCTTCCTTCTACACAGTCAGAGAGGGAAAGAGGAGGGAGAATTTTTATAAGCCAAGCCTGGAAGTGGCATGCATTACTTGCACATTCTACTTGCTATAACTCGGTCATCTGATTGCACCTCATTGCAAAAGAATGTTGGAGATATAGTCCCATGATCAGAAGTCTCTTCCCTTTGAGAATTCTACACCATGAAAAGAAAAGCACAGATTTTCAGTGGATGTGTAGCAATTTCTGCCTCACCAACCAGGGGGCTGGTACACAGACAAAACGTTAGATTCAATGTTCTTTTTATTGACATAGCTCTCCAATGTTTATGGCTGCAATCATAGCTTTGGTGCACATTTATTGATTTTGTTTTAAATTTCCAACATTCAATCTCCCTTCTTATTTTGGAGGAATTCACCAATATGCCTATTAATATGGGATAGAGTTCCCCTCATTTTCCTAAAACTAAAAGATAGGAGGAGTTGGTAGCCTCCATTTCTCTTGCCACCAGTGGTAAGAATTCATGCAAGGGAACTAGATTTTTACCAGTTGGTTAGATGGTCCCTCTTGGCACTTAGAATCTTCAGGGTCGAATGCAAAAGCATAGGGATTGTTGGTGTTCACTCACACAGTTTCAACAATATCACTGGTGGCTATTCTTGTAAAGATGTGGTCACACCCACACCAATCCTGTGGGTTGGTATTCAGCCGCAGAAGGAGCACCCCACCCAAAATTGTTCCTGTGACAGCTTCCAGAGTCTTCCAGTTCCCACCTGTTCTCCAAGGTTTGTTTACCCACCTTGCCACTTGAGCCCTGCTTCTGGTCAACTCTGTGAACCACCTCCTGATACCCTTCAATTGGAGAAATCCTCTCTTTTTGCTTGACTGCAACCAACAATTTTGACTGACACAAAGCCTTTCAGAACCTGTTGTCTAAATCTGCCTCCACTAGGCCCGCAAGTTGGTTTAATTTTGATACTGCTGAAAACACCATGGTAACCAACAATTCCAGACGTCCCTCCAATAAACTTTTTAAAACTGGACGTTGTGTACTTTCTTTCAGATACTCAAGTCTGTTGATGCTATTTTTCCCTGCAAGATTTGAGTGAAATTTTGGTGTCAAAGAGAGGACCCAGAGATGCCTGGGTGGCTCAGCAGTTGAGCGTCTGCCTTTAGTTCACATCGCGATCCTAGGATCTTAGGATGGAGTTCAGCATCGGGCTCCCTGAAGGGAGCCTGCTTCTCTGTCTACCTATGTCTCTGCCTCTCTGTGTTTTTCATGAATAAATAAATAAAACCTTTTAAAATGAGAGAGAGAGAGAGAGAGAGAGAGAGAGAGAGAACCCAGACTCTGTATTGTCAAGTCATTAGCTGTTCTTACTGGTAAGTGTGATTACTGTGCTCTTTAAAGAGGACCTCCTGGGGTTGTGGATGTTGGCTTTTGGTACTGATGGAATTTTCAGGATGGATATATTGATCATCTTTCACAGGAGCAACTGTCTCTGTACTCCAAATTCATTAAGACTCCTGAAGCTCATAGACTGAAATAATATTTACATACTCCCCAGACTTCCCTGGCTTATAGTTGTCACCTATGTCTCCCCACCTTCTACTTGAGTCCATGCCCTCACTCTCTTGTGGTCCTCAGAGGTCTCCCCACTGACACCTCTCTGATGTTCTTCAGCTCAAGCAATCCCACAGGTTACTTGATCAATGTACCTGTCATGGGCAGAATTGTTGAAGCCTCCAAAATTCATACATCGAAGCTCTAGGCCCCAGTACCTAGAATGTGACTGTATTTGAAGATAGAGTATTTAACGAGAGGATTAATTTAAAATGAGGCCATTAGGGTCGGCCCTAATCCAATCTGACTGATGTCTTTTTATAAGAGGAAAATAGGACACATAAGGAGACACCAGAGATGCACACACACTAAAAAGATCATGTGAGGACACAGTGAGAAGGTGGCCGTCTGCAGGTCAAGGAGGAGTTGGTAGAATGAAATCAACCCTGCCTGTTGTGCTCAAGATTGCAAATCCGAGAAACCACCAAGGAGCTGACACCGATGCAAGTGCATGAGGGTTTATTAGCAAGCTCAGGCTTGGGTCCAAGTATACTTCATACAACAGAACAGGGGCTTGGACCCCGAGACTAAGAAGCACAACAGTGTTGGCCAGTGGCCAATGAGATTGTAACATACGCAGAAAGTTGCACAGTCATGTTGGTCCACACGCAGGTGGCCAATTGAATTATGATTCACCTTATAGTGACCATTTGAACTAGCCTATTATTCTGGTTAGAACTGGCGCTCAGGTTTGGTGGGCAAAAGAGGGGTTTTCATTTCTTGGCTGGTTAAAGGTCAGAGGTCCCGCATTCCTAAGTGTGCTGGCTTCTGATAAGGGTGTGCTTAATAGCTAAACTAGGGTGAGGGAGTGCCTTAAACAATAGGCAGGTCGTGTACGGGGGTTTCACATGAGATGGCGGGTGTAGCACAAAATGGAGTTAGTCCTGCTCTGCTTGTCCAGGGGCAGAGGATTTTTGTTAGATTTCCTGGGTCCCACATTCCCCCCTTTTTCAGAGGATCCTTTGCAGAACCCAATCATGGGTCCTGGGCCCCTGCTGACAAAGGCAATGGTCTTAATTTTTCTTGGCCTCCACATGCCAACACCTTGATATTGGACTTCAGCCCTCAGAACTGTGAGAAAATACATTTCTGTTGTTTAAGCCACCCAGCCTGTGGTATTTTGTTATAGCAAATGAACACAGTCCTTAACTATAGCCCTGATCGTTGAAACTTGTATTCACCTTGTGTTTCTGATGCTTTGATATCTTGGGGCTAGCCAATTCCTAAAGATAGCAAAGGACTCACCTGTAAGCATGCCTTACACAAACTTAAAAGCGCGCATTTGTGAATCAACCTATTCAGAGGTCATAACCCACCACCTCCTTTCTTGGGCTCTCACCCTCAGGATCATTATCCTCTACCCCAATCACCCTAGAGCTAGGTGCCAGACCATCAGATACAGCCCCTATACTCCAGAACTAGCTGAAATTATTCCAACTAGCCAGTCTTAAATCTGCTGGCCCTGCCTCACCATACTTTCCCATGAGAAGCACAATAAAGGCTCTTTCTCTCCATTCCCCTCCTGTCTTCCTCTGCCTCCTAACTTGTGCTTCCCCAGTGGCCCTGCGAGACATGCCATGACCCCTCCTCTGGGGAACTGAGTAACAAACCATCTCTCCAATGGCAATTGTCTCCTCATGTGTTGGCCTCATCATATCTGAATAATAATAAAACTCTATATTTTTAAACAAGGCTTTGGTGAAAATCTGAACCCTAACCTAGGATGCTCCTTAGCTTTGGGAGAACTGGTAGACCTCCCAAAGCTGAAAACCTTGAGTAGGGTAGGAAAAAAAAAAAAAAAAAAGCCATATTTCTTTTAGTCCTTCCTTTTATATAGAAATGAGGAGAAAGACCTCAAACTCCAAGCCACACCATCACCTGACCCCAAAGCAATACGGTAAATGCCCTGTGAGCTACAAAACCTCTTGAGATTCTGCTCCTTCTGTTTTTGCAACATCTCCTCTCCCCAGAGCCTAAATGAATCCCTGGGCCCAGCTTTGGTAGCAAACACCATACCATCCTCTCCAACTTCATGCACTAAATTTCCTCTTGGAATTACCCTCCCCCTCATGCAAAGCAGTAGCAGGCAAATTACTTCTTGTAGACACTATTTTACATAAGCAGATACATCCAAATTTGTATGATGGTAAACCAGGACCTATCCTCTTCCACAGCAGCCTCTACTAAGAAGGCAATAGATAGTCTGTGAAGTAGGAAAGGGAGAAGACATTAGATAGCACTACAAGACACAGTATCTGCCCTCCAGGCTCTAACTACTTGCTTGGGGAGACTCAACATTTAAAGAATGAAATTGTCTCTATGTCCTTCAGGAAGCAAGCAAAGCCCATTGACAGAGTTCAAAAAAGGGAGAGATGCCTTCTGACTGGATTATCAAGAAAAACATAGTGAGAGATAAGGAGCTTGAGATAGTCCGTAAGAAGTCAGCTGGGTAAAGAGAGATACTCAAGGAAAGACAAGAAGACTGATTGAGGGCCAGCCCTGGTGGCCCAGTGGTTTAGTGTCACCTTCAGCCCGGGTTGTGATTCTGGAGACCCGGGATCAAGTCCCACATCAGGCTCCCTGCACAGAGCCTGCTTCTCTCTCACTCTCTCTCTCTCTCTCTCTCTCTCATGAATAAATAAATAAAATCTTAAAAAGAAGAAGAAGAAGAAGAAGAAGAAGAAGAAGACTGATTGACTTGCCTAGACCAGAAAGGTAGGGAAGTGGAGGAAACTGAAGGGGTTTAAGGCCAGAGGAACAATTGGTGCTTGACTGAGAGGCCTTGAATGGCATGTTAGGAAGCATCTGTAGGAGATACAAAAGAAATGGATGAGTGGTTTTTGCCTTCAAGAGTGTACTTCTTATAACAGAGATAAAGCTTACAGTAGTGAAACATACAAGAGAACATATCATTATATGTTGACATTGGGAGCTCTTAACATGTATGATGTAGAGCAAGAGTCAGCAAATATTTTGTAAGGGTCAAATAGTGAGTGTTTCAGCCTTTGCAGGCTGTTTGGTCTCTGTCACAACCACTCAGCTCTGCCATTGTATTGAGAAAGCAGTCATAGACGATGTATAAATGAATGGAATGGTTGTGCTTTAGTGAAATTTTATTTGTTAACCCTATCAGTGGGCTGGATTGGCCCTTAGGCCTTTGCTGACCACTACTGGTGGTGCAGCATATAAACTTTAAGTAGTTTGGGTCTCTCAGTCAGGAGCTTCTAGTCAAGCCTCAGGAAAAATCTAGACTTTGAAGGATGATTACACGAAGATAGGCATGTCTTAGGGTTCAGAAACAAATAGCAATTTGGACCTCACCAATAGAAAATTTGGGCCTCATCAATACCTCCTTAGATTTATCTGGAAACAAGGCCCATCTAGTCAAATATAATGGACCAACCAACTTCCCCTCTGGAATCTGAGTCTTGTACCTAGAAGGTTTAAAACCTGGAAAATCTATAAAGTCAGCATAAGCAACAGCTCTTGGCTACCACCTATTTTTATGACCTGGAAGGATTCGTCATTCAGCTGTTGATTCTCAATCCTCTATTGGTTTTCTTTTTTTAAGCTTACATTTATTGAATGTCTGCCTGATGGTATGCTGATACACCGATCCTCAAGGTTCTGAAGATTCTTCATCACACACACACACACACACACACACACACACTACCTGGGGACCATGTGTAAGAGTTTGTACTAGTCCAAAAAGGATTTAGTTAGTGTTTCAAAGTTCCACCCTACTGCTCATTTAATCTTCACAGCAATCCTGTGAAGTAGGTACTATTGCTACTATTCCCAGTTATGCAGAAACAAAGAAACTGAGATTCAAAGAGACTTATTACTTGCCCAAGTTTGTGTAGTAAGTAAATGAAGTCAATAGAAGGTGGAATTAAAACTCAGGTATATCTAACTCAAGCCTATGAAGTTAGGCCTTGCTTATTCTGTGACCTGTGCTCTACCTTAGGAGAGTTACTGCTCATCTGGGAAAGGCATTTGGTCATAGGGAAGAAGATCATTACTTGCTATGGTTGTCCAGTTTCCTGTACCAGTTAGTCAGAAACTAGCTGACCGTAGGGCTTAGCACTGGGTTAGATTCCAGGAACCAAAATGAGTCAAAGGACATATCCAGAGCTTCCATTAGCAGACAAAATCCAAAAGGCAAGGGCCAACAGTACTAGAGCCAAAGAAAGGAACTCTGGTCATTTCCAAAGAAGCCCAATTGGTATCAGACCCAGAGACAGGTGTGAAGTTGGATACAAGGGATGAGATACAAGGACCAGAGCCACAGAAAAGCAAATTAAGAAGAGGAATAGAGGGATCCCTGGGTGGCTCAGCGGTTGAACTACTGCCTTTGGCTCAGGGCATGATCCCGGAGTTCCGGGATCGAGTCCACGTGGGGCTCCCTGCATGGGGCCTGCTTCTCCCTCTGCCTGTGTCTCTGCCTCTCTCTCTGTGTGTCTCTCATGAATAAATTAATAAAATCTTAAAAAAAAAGAAGAGGAACAGAGAGGAAGAAGCAAATAGTTTCAAATTATAGACTAAGAACAAGTCTGGGGTGTGGGGAGCTTGAATTGGATTCCAACTGCAAAGAAGGAAGTAGAATAGCTTAAAATGCAGGCTGTGGTCAGGGAGAGGTAATTGAGAATGCCTTCATGGGAGAAGTGATATTGGGGTTTGAGCTGACCCTTAAGGGGCTGACAAGTTTGGATTAGGCCAGGGAGTTATCTCAGGAGACTTAAACAAATCTGGCTCTGTGCCTGATCAGGAAACAGCAAGCTGATGTTGTGGTTACATAAAACTGAAGAGGAGGCCCTGTTTTGAGGGTTACTCATTCCATGAATTCTCTTGGTCTTTACCTCCCCGATGGTCTAGGAATGAAGTATCTGATGTTCATGTCGAGGGACTGCCCTGCATCTAACTAGAGGATTCGAGGCTTAAAATATAGAGCTGGGCTTTTGTCAGCTTGTGCGGCAGGGAATCTACCTTAGAGGTTTATCACTCTTTGTGCTGGATGTAGCAAACTGTGCATATTACTCAAAATATAGATCTGTCACTAAGACTCTCTCTGAAGCAGCTCAGACATTAATAATTGGTCAATCCAGAACCCTCTGATTCCTGAGAAAGTATGGGTTACACCAAGTGCCTCTCTTCCTTCATGCAGAAGACTGCGTCACACCTTATTATAAATGAAATAATGAATGGAGACTTTGCTGTTGTTTTGTTGGACTCTGACTTTGGAAATATGCTCTACCCTCCTCTGTACTCACTCCACCCTCCCACTACAGCAAAAGTTCAAAGTCTTCCCGGCTAAAACTAATTCTGAATTTTGAAATAACATATCTGGGCCACTAAAGCATGATCACATGACTGTGTAATATTAATTTTCCAAAGAACAGAGTACAGAACATGAGCTGACTTGTTGGGACAAAACGTCTCCCTTTCACATGAAGCTCCTAGAACAAAGATCGTGAGAGGAACCTGCGCTCCCTATGAAGATGGGAATCTCAGAAATCTTCTGTGGGCCATAGTGATCCTGACTCTCTCAAAAGTCACTAGGTTGTGGGGCATTGAAAAGGATTGTATTGGGACTCAGCAAAATACAGCAAGGAAAACAGAATTTGGGCCCCTCTTCCTTTTAGAAATCTTTTAAAACAGTATCCAGGAAGAAGAAAAGTCCAAGAATGGTTAAGAGAATCTCAAAGCAGATGAAAACCATGGAGATGCCCACAACTAGCAGGAACTCTGAGTGGATTTTAAATTCTCACTAATATATCAGTATGTGATCACACTACTTCCCTGTCTGCAGTCTTGAGAAGTCATAGGCGCCAGCTGAGAGAGCACTTGGATGGCCTAGGAGCTGTGTCTGAACCTTGCGCCCACACTGAAGGGGGAAGGCAGGTTTGTCAGGACCCCCACCCCAACCACTAATGCAAAGCCATACGAGTGACGTGGGGGCCAGTGCAGAGCATGCTTCATCATTGTCAGGAGGAATGCAGCAACATGAAGCCTATTCTATTTCTTTTTTTTTTTTTTTTTGAGGACTGAAAAACAAAAAGATTAAAGCACAAGGCACTTTTTTTTCTGAGCAGGAATAGAGCAGATGGGATACAGGGCATCTACACAATTATTTTGTTACTCGTGGGTTATTACTGATGTTTGCTTCTTCTCAGAACAGAACCATCTGGAGCTTTAATGTCATTAGACAGGTGTGCGTGTGTGTGTGTGTGTGTGTGTATGTGTGTGAGTGGGTGTGTACTGAATCTCTGATTGATGGGATGTTCTCTCATCAGGGTCTTTGACTCAAAGCCAACAGAACCAGTCTTAGGCAGAGTTATGAAGCAAAATCATAGACCACCAGAATGCAAGTTTGGAGAGGACCATTAGAAACCACAGTTGACAGTCCTCAACAATAGATATGGGAAACTGAAGCCAAAGAGGAGAATTTCTTAGGATGATCACACAGGTCAAGAACCCAGACTCTAGCAAGATACAGTGGAAAGAACATTGGCCTATGACCCAACAGATCTAGGTTCTTATACCAGGTTTTCCACCCACTACCTAGCTATGTGATACTAGATAAGTCACTTAGCCTCTCTGTTTCAGTTTCCTTATTTTTAAAAATGACTATAGCAATTTAATACCTATCTGTCTTCTTTCAGAGGTTTGTCAGAGCAAATGGGTCTGAAGGTGACTTACAAAGTGCCCTCCAAAAATAAACGATTGTGTGTCTGTCTGTGTATGTCTATGTCTAGAATAAAATGTAGGCTGTATAGTATCATGGGAGAAGAGCCCAAATTTGTTAAGATTCTTTTGATTGTTCCATCACAAATAATAAATCTCAACTCAAACTGCTTAGAAAGGACAGAGAGGGGAAAGAAGGAAGGTGGGGCAGAGAGACTGAGATTGATTTATTGATCCCACAATTAAAAAGTCTAGAGATTATAGGGTTTAGGTTCTGCTGGATCTAGGGACTCATGATGTCACCTGGCCTCATCCTCTCTCTCATCGCAGTTGTCCTCTTGGATGCTTCCATTGTTAGGCTTTCCACAGTGGCGCCTAATGGATTCATGTTCACACTACCCTTCCAATGTTAGTGCCAATGGAAAAAGGAGAGCCTTGCTTTCTTTCACATAATTGACATTTGGGACTGACTTGGATCTTATGCCTATAGATTTGTAAAACATGGGCTGAAGGGGTGTGCCACAATTAACAATAACTTTGTGCATGGTAGATCATTTATTTTCCTTTTTTTGTCTTTTTAAAAATTTTGTTTAAGCAGGTGTGTGAGGGCTGGCTAAGAGTTCAAAACTATGTGGTAAGGAATATATTGAAAGAACTGAAGAAGGGCAGCCCCGGTGGCTTAGTGGTTTAGTGCTGCCTTCAGCCCAGGGCATGATCCGGGAGACCTAGGATCGAGTCCCACATCAGGCTCCCTGCATGGAGCCTGCTTCTCCCTCTGCCTGTGACACTCTGCTTCTCTCTCTGTGTGTCTCTCATGAATAAATAAACAAAATCTTGAAAAAAAAGAAAGAACTGAAGAAGTTCAAAAGAGAGGGGACCATGGATAAGCAGAGGAACTGTAGTAATTATTTTCAGATTTTTGAAGGGTTGACATATAGAACATGCTTTTAATGTCCTGAGTAGCTGCAGAGGGCTCCACTAGAAGCCCATGGGGTATTTAGACACGGGGAGGTTTTGGAGAAATGGAGAAGCGCTTCTAACGCTTGGGATTGCCAACACTGAAGTTTCTTGCCCTGGGATGTACTAAGTTTCCTACCACTTCAGGTATGGGAGCAGAAGTGGTGACAACCCCTTGTCACAAATTTATAGAGGGGATTCAGGTCTCTTGTGAATATTTTCCTTAAAAGATGGTGTAGCGAATACTCCCCTTACACATGGCCCTCAGACTTTACCAAATCAGTGTGGTCTGGCTTTTACCTTCCAGCATCTGTTCCTCAGAGCCTGAGGGACTTTTCTGGAACTGTAGAAGGTCATCCTGTCACCCTTGCATGGCAGGCTTGAAGGGCTACAAATTATTACACCCCTAGGAGTAGCCCTCAAATGGTGACTCTTAGGAGCGGGCATATAAATATCTCAGCCATCTTTCCATCTTGTAGGATAATTCCCAGGACATGTTTTGTACCTTTTCCCAGAGTTTCCCTGGGAGGTTAGGCTCCAGTTGTCCACAGAAATAACTTGCTTAACAACACACCGTGTATTGGCTGCCTTCCCTTCCCAATCTCACTTCCCTCTCCCCTACAGTTGTCCCTGGGTCATTTCTCGTAATGAAAGACTTTCACTGGAATCTCATTTCAGAGTGTGCTTCCAGAGGAACCCATATTAGGAGTAGTACCTCCCAACACTTCCTTCATACTTCCCTCAGTTAGCAATCAACAGCAGGGGTTACTCTGGGCGGTAGGTGCCACAGGAGAAATTAAGGTGGCTAAAGTGTGGCTCCTGAGTATGGGAACCATCAGCTTAGAAGGGGAAGATGGACTGCACTGTGATGCATTCTGTATCAGAGAGGTCAGAAGTGTTGTGAGATACAGACGAGGAGCAGTGAGGCAATCAGCTTGGGAGTCCTTCTGCACTGACTTGGTTTCCACAAGCAAAGAATATTTTTGGAACGAGAACTGCTGGAGGCCAGTCCTCCTTGCCTTTTTTGGCCAAGGCCTGCCTGGGAGTCACATCACGCACATCCATGCTCTTAGGAAAAGTGCTTAACAGAGATTCCATCTTCTCTTACATGCTCTCCCAGGCTGAGAGGACAGACAGCTGGAGAAGCCAGCAGCAGTCAGGGTGGGCATATTTCCAGGCCCCCAGGCTACTGGGCAATGACGTCAGCATCAGCACTCTGAGGTTGCTTCTTTTTTTTTTAAAGTTTATTTATTCATGTATTTATCTTAGTAATTGCTACACACAACGTGGGGCTTGAACTCACGACCTCGAAATCACGGGTTGCGTGCTTTTCCAACTGAGCCAGCCAGGCGCTCCACTGAGGTTGCTTCTTGATTTCAGAAATGAAAAGAATGAAAATGCCCCAGTCTTCCTAACCCCTACCCACCCTTTGAAGGCTCAATTCTAATCTTGCTTCCCCTGTTAAATCTTTGTAGAGCAGCTTTCTCCTCTCTTGCCACTCCTGCCATCTCCTAAGCTCCTCTGCCATCATTTATGGGACCCTATGAACCCTTCCCTCTTCTCGCTTTGAGTTACCACCACCCTTTCCTTGTGTACAGTTTTTCTTTGTGGACAGAAGCAATGCTGTTTACTGAACACTGTGTTTTATTGGTTAAGAAGTACAAAGTTTATGGGGAGTCAAAGATATGTAAGTACACAATGAGAAAACTTGAAAAACCCACATGTCCCTTGGGGAGAAAAAGGATAAAGAAGTTTTTACAATCATAGTATGAGATGTCTACATAGCTATTAAGGAGGAAAAGCTACATGTACATATAGGGATGTGGGCGGAAAATCAACACCAATTAAAAAAGTAAATTATAGCCATGAAAAGGCACCAAAAAGCCTAAAATGTATACTGCAAGGTAAAAGAAGGCAGTCTGAAAAGAATACATGCTGTGCAATTCCAACTATTTGACATTCTGGAAAAGAAGGTAAAAGTGCAAATACAGTGAGCTCAGTGGCTGAGGTGGCTGGGGGTGGGGTGGGTAGGGATGAATGGGCGCAGCACAGCGGGTTCTCAGGAAGGTGACACTATAATGTACGATACTTTAAGGTGGATCTGTGTCAGGATGTATCTGGAAAACCCAGAGAACTCAACAGAAGGGGTGAACTCTAATATAAACTGTGGACTTTAGTTGATAATGTATCAATATTAGCTCATCAGTTATAACACATGAACCACACAAGATGATAATATAGGGAAACCGATAAGGGAGTAAAATAAATGGGAACTCTCTGTACTCTTTGCTCAATTTCCTTTAAACCTGAAACTGCTCTACAACTAACAACTATTAACTAAAAAAATGTAGAACAAGAGGAATGGTACGATTCCATTTGAATAAAAAATTATCGCATGGGTATATATGACTTTATATTTTTGAGAATACAGTGAAAGGTCTAGAAAAACCAATACACAATATACTGTTAACAGTATTTCTGGCTGATGATGAGTGAGTAGCAAAGAAAAGATCATCACTTTTCAATGAAATATTCAGATATTAAAAGGAATATAGAATAATGTAATGAGCACCTGTGTACCTCTCCTTCCCCCACCAATCAACTTCTGAATCAAAACATGAGTGATAGGATGCTACTCTTACTTGCTACTCTTTTATATATCTTATAATATGAATACAAGTTTATGTATTCATATGTATTCATATTGTGAGAAAGAAAGAAAGAAAGAAAGAAAGAAAGAAAGAAAGAAAGAAAGAAGAAAGAAAGAAAGAAAGAAAGAAAGAAAGAAAGAAAGAAAGCCAGAACAGCAATCAAAGTGCTGCATGAGAACAAAGATGGAAGCGATGAATTATGGCTAGAGTTGGGGAGAGTCAGAGGTTGGCAGACAGGTAACACTGAAGCTGGGCAGAATCGGGGAAAGCAAAATTAGCAAATGCAAAACAAAGAGCTGGGACAAACAAAGGGCCCAGCTTCTTTAAGGAACAGAAAGTGATTCTGAAAGATGGGGGCAGGGAGGAGAAAAAATATCCCAAGAATTAGAATAGAACCCAGGGTGTTTGGTTGTGATTTGATTTTTAAAGACATTCAATATTGTGGTAAAGAGTTTGGTCATTATGTAATCAGCCAAAAGTAGAAGCTGCATCTAAGCTGGCATAATACATGCTCAGATTTGTATTATAGGGAGTAACAGCAAGTAGCAAGGACTGGAATAGTGATCTCCAGGCATGCCTTCAGTAGGGTGATTCCTGTGTCCCCTGGTTGCAAAGACATTAAGAAAGCATGTATTTTATTTTATGGTCTTTTCATATTTTGTTCATTTGTATCAGATGAGTAAACCTTAAATACTCTCTCCTAATGTGCTGAAACAACAGAGAAGTGCCTAGGAATCTGTGAATGCCCCACTTTACCCTTCTCTACCCCAGCCTTCCTGAAAGGTAGAGTCCATATACCCTCTTTATTTTTGGAAGTCAAGGTACAGCCTTCCTTGACATCATCTTCACAAAGGGTCATGAACTATCTTCAGGAGGTCCCAGTTAAAAGCATCTATGTTACCTGTGCATGGCATTAAATTCCCAAAGTCTCAATGACAACATCCCCTTTCTTTGGAGCTTCTGGGAAGTTCTTCATATTTTCTTCTTAATGGCATGCCATTGATTTTGTATTTCAGAAGTGAGTGACCGCTTGGCCTTTATGAAGCCAACTGTTTTTTTCTAGGAGACAGTCTGTTTTTACCTGTCATGATGAAGGGTCACTATTTGTGAGTCTCAATATCTGAATCAGAGATGCATCTTGATTTGAGGAGGGAGTGTCACAGACTGGGTCTCCTGGGAAGCACACTCTGAGATGGAGTTAGTGTGCAGGAGGCTTACAGGAGAGAGCTTCTGGGGAAGAAAGGGAAATGAAGCAGTCAGGCAGAGGTGGAGGGACTTCTGTCATGTCAGCCCTGTCATGTCAGGCCTCAGTCAACCTCACAGAGCTCTCAAGATGGAAGGATCCTTCAGAGCTCTAGACTGGGGCAAGAAGACCATACCTTTACACCGGACATCAATCAGCCATTGGGTCTGGATGGCTCTGGGAGAGACATGTCATGTTGGGAGGGGTAGTTCTCTTCAGCTGAGGCAGTCCCCAGAAGGGGCTGCGCTGAGAGCATAAGACTTTCAATCCTGAAGTGTGATCTGTGGCATGTATCATGAGGTCTGGGGTCACAAGTGCGCCCAGAGGTAATGCATCCAGATACCATGCTGACATTCAAGGAAATCCATGGGGTCCTAGGCTTCCAGGACCTCCTCTCTTCAAAGTGCCTTGCAGAACAAGCTCTCAAAAATTCTTATTAATAAAATTATTTATTTATTAATAAAATTAATAAAATTCTTATTAATCTTTTTAACAACTACTTACTGAGTGTTCACCAACAGCAGACACTGTTTTCAATGCCAGCATCATGGCAATGAGTAAGCACAGAAGTACTTACATTCTAGACATGGTAGGGTACAGACAATAACAAAAGGACTGAGTAGAAGGCACAGTCTGTTAGATGGTGAGCATTACTATGGAGCAGGAAGGGGTATGGGAAGTGCTAGTGGGGTGAGGTGGGGAAAGAATTTCCAGGCAGATGGACTAGGGAGTGTGAAGGTTTGAGTCTAGTGGTTAAGAAACAGCAAGCATTTTGCCATGGCTGGAGTAGAATAAAAAAAGCAGAGAGTACATGCAGGAGGAGAGGCCCCAGCGGTGTGCAGTCATTGGGGAAGGGTCTGGGGTCTCAATGAGCCTAGTGGGTCACTGTGAGGCTTTGTATTCTTCTCAGACATCGGGAGTTAGTAGAGGGTCCTGGGCACAGGTGACATAATGTGATTAACATTTTAACAAGATCCCTGTTGAGAACAGACTGTAGAGAACAGAGAGTGGAAGAAAGGAAGCCAGTTAAAGAAGCAATCACAATGGTCATGCTGCGAGAGGAGCATGGACTGGACCAGGGTGCTAGCAATGGTAATGGTGGGACATTCATTGCATGCATTTCCTCAATGAAGGCAGTGGCGTCTGCCAAAGAACTCCATCTGAGTACTAAGAAACAGGGGTCAAGGGTGCCTCTAATGCCTTGGCCTAGGGCAACTTGGAAGAAGGTGTTTTCATGAACAGAAGTGAGAACCACGGAAGGAGCTTTAGGGGTAGGAAGCAATCAGGAGCTTAGTTACAGACTTGCTAAATTTCAGAAGATATTAAAACATGCTATGCTTCCATTGGCTGGCTATTTTTCATTAGCTACCCAGCCTCTCAGTAGAGAGATTACTTTTTTTTTAAAATATATATATTTTTTGATTTATATGAGTGAGACAGAGAGAAAATGTGAGCAGGGGGAGTGGCAGAGGGAGAAGCAGACTCCCCCCTGAGGAGGGAGCCTGATATAGGGTTCTATCCCGGGACTCTGGGATCATGGCCTCTGCTCATCCAGAGCACACGGCAGCCTGCAATGATAGATATGGGAGGCTTTGATTAATTTCTATCTCCTTCACTAATCTGCAAGTTCCACAAGGACAGGAGAGGCCATCTCATTCACTCCCTGATCCCCAGTTTTAAGATCAGCTCCTGTTGTGCTGTAACTGTTGTCTTGAATGAATAAATTGAAAAAAATGCATATGAAGAAGAAAAGTTATGTTTTACACCTCCTCTCAGCTTCTTTTCGGTAAAGGAAGGCAGGACGGTCAACTCAGAGCAAGTGTACTTCTAAGGTCTCTACCACCAACCAGTCCCTCACACTTCCCCTGAAGTTAAGTCTCTAACCCCAACTCTGGTGGCAAAGAGCATGGAATTTGGAGTTCAAAATCTGTGTGACCTTGAGCAAGTTCATTAACCTTTCTAAGCCATAGAGAATAATAATTAGTACCCATTTCATAGGATTATGGTTAAGAGGACAAAAAATAATTTATGAAAAATGCTTAGTGCAAAGGTTAACAAATAGTGCATGCTTAATAAACACTAGTTGTTATTATTATTATTATTATTATTATTATTATTATCCATCCTACCTTGAATAGTCTTCATGGCTCACACTGGTGCCTACAGAATTATGTCTAAACTCTACAGCAGGCATCAACATTTATCACCTTCTATTATATCTTAATTTCATTGTCTGTACTGGCCTGCTCAACCGAATGATTCACCTCTATCCTGGGTGCTTTCCTGCAGGCCACTCCCTCTACTTGTAGTGCCTTTATCTCAATTTTCTGCCTGTCAGGTTATGACCTATCTTTAGGATCCAGCTCAAATTAGGAGCACTGTCACCTAATCACTTTTCCAGCCCTTGCTTCTAGATAACTGAGCCTAAGGCAGGGATTAAAATGCTGATGCTGCATTCAGGAGGCAGAGGACAAGGAAGATAATTGGCACAAGGGAAGATGTGGAGCAATATGATGTGATGTTTTATTGCATTGAACACAGATTGTCAAGGAGGTGAGTCCACTCAGCACACAGAACTCTCCAGGGGATGCAGGGAGACAGGGAGAGGGGAAAAGCTTCTCTCCAGCTTCCCCTTGGTGGCAGTTTGCCCTGCAAGCTGGACCTAGATACTCCTGGATGTATCATTCTCTCTTTTCTATCCATCCTATGCTCCGCAGCAGGCTATTTTCATCCAAATCCAGAAGCAGAGGCAGGAGAGGGTCTGGCCAACCAGCAACAGGTGCTAGCCAAGTGGGAAAGCTTTGTCCTTCAAGGGAAGTGCCTCATTGGTCCTGAGCAGCTCGGTGTGATTGAGGAGGGGGCAGCATGAGAGCAATGACAAGGCACAGAGAATCTGTGTCCTTTATGTGTCCAGGTGCCAAAGCTAGTTGGTTCTGCAGGAGACCATTGCCCACCATTTACAAGCTGTATGAACTGGGCAATTCACTTCATCACTCTGTCAATTTTCTTTCTTTTCCCTTGTACCTTTTCATTTTTAAATAATTCGAAAATTTCAAGAGTAGCACAGATCCTCCTGTCACCCATCTTCACTATTAACATTTTGCTACATTTCCTTTATCATACACACACACACACACACACACACACACACACAATTATTACTATTTTCAAAAATATTTGAGAGAAATTTATATCCTGCTCCTTTATTCCTAAATCCTTCAGGGTGAATTTTCTATGAACAAAAATATACTCCTATATAACAACAAAACGATGATCAAAATCAAGAAAGTTAGCATTATACAATACTACTATCTATCTGATCTACAATCCATATTGACATTGCACTGGTTGTCCTCATAGTGTTCCGTATTGGAAATTTTCTAGTGTCTGTTCCAATCTGGCTAATGGGAGCAATACCAGTGCCATCTCATAAGATTGTTAGGAGACTGACATGAAATAATACGTATAAGACACTGTAGTGCGGGCTCTGGTGTGTAATGACAACTCAGTAACTGCCTGCTACCTTAATGATTATTAATTCTTTAGTGAGGTCCTTCCAGTCCCCTTCCCTTCAATTCAAAATCAGTCTCTTCCCTCTATGTTTCCTTTGCAATGTATTTCTACCTGCACTTTTATGTTAGCCTTATTCATAAGTTTCTTAAGATCCTAAGGCTAATTCTTTGCTTCTCCCTATGGCTCCAGGCATACCATCTTGTACATAGAGGCTCCAGGCATACCATCTTGTACATAGACGGCAGATTTAAGGGTTTTTTTTTTGTATGAGGGTGAAGGTTATGAAGAAGATCGGAGGGAATGTATCTCACAGTATTGTGCCAATAGATACATTTTTGTCTTTATTTTTTTTTTTTCATTTTTGTCTTTAAAGAGCTTACGGTTCATGAGGGGAAAGACAAATACACAGGTGAAGAGTTAAACAAAATGGGAACTGGGGCAGCCTGGGTGGCTCAGTGGTTTAGCGCCTGCCTTCGGCCCAGGGTGTGATCCTGGAGTCCCGGGATCGAGTCCCACCCACGTCGGGCTCCCTGAATGGAGTCTGCTTCTTCCTCTGCCTGTGCCTCTGCCTCTCTCTGTGTGTCTCTCATGAATAAATAAATAAAATCTTTTTAAAAAAAAGGGGGGAGGGACTGAATAGATCCCAATGCAGCCTCAAGGGAAGGGCTAAAAGTGAATAGGAATAGACCGAAATCTGGGGAGTTTAAAGGAGGAAAAGACCCTGGAATGGAAAAAAAAAAAAAAAAAAGTCATTTCCAGAGACTGTTTAACTTGGTCTCTTCAACAGGACAGACTTCATGGAGACTTGATAAACCAAAGTTCTAAGGGCAAATCTCTCCAATCTACTTTCCCAAGGCTTGTGAACCTGGGCGAATAGCTGAATGACATCTTGGCCACCCTTGCTGAGATGACGTTCTGGACAAAAGAACCTGGGTGGAAGTGATGAGCTCCATTTCCAGGCCTGGCCTATCAAAATCTCCTGTGTGTGCCCTCTCCTGCCCTGTGACTCTCCAGTGGTGGAAAACCATGATGTCCGGGGAAACTGAACATGAGTCCCAGCATGCCTATATGAAGCAGATTCCCCAGCCCTGCCAGCCTACACTGCTGACAAGAAGAAGAGGCAACCGTGGAGGCCAAGAAAAATCAAGGCCATTCCACCTCAAGTTTAGCATTAGCACAAGTACAGCCATCTTAGGCCCCTGTGAATAAGAGCTGAACTTTATAGGAAAAACTGCAGAATGTCCTCAATGCCCTCGCAGGGAATCCCATATCAAAAAGATAACAGAGCCCATACCCGTGGTAGAAAGTCCCATATTAGAATGAGAACAGAGCTCAATGCCCTTGAAAGCCCCATATCAAAATGTAAACAGAACTTGAGAAGTTCCTCCATCCCTTCTGAAAATCCCCTAGACCAGCCTATAAAAAACCCAGCTGTAACCCACTTCGGGGTCCAAGTCCCTGCTCCACTGTGTCGGGTATACTTGGACCCAAGCTCGAGCTTGCTAATAACCCTCGTGCGCCTGCATAGGTGTCGGCTCCTTGGTGGTTTCTCGGATTCGCAATCTTGGGCACAACAGCAACCTCACTGTGCCATGCCACTGAAACGTGAAGCCTTCTAATTACAGTTACCATTCCTTACCCTGTCTCGTGCACAGTTAAAACTGAGGCTGGCTTCAGAAGATCCGTGTTTATCTCCTAGCTTCACCACTTCATCACAGATGGACCAGGTCAAGTCACTTCATGTGGGAACTGCTGTAAGGAGTAAATGGAAAAAAGGCTTTGTAAACTGTGAACATGCCATAAATGTTGGATATTATTAGTATTTGTCCATTCTTCCTAAACTGGCCAAAATAACAGTCCAAGAATAGTATACAGAGATTAGTCATTCTTTCCAAACTAAGAAAAAGAAGAACACAGTCTGGGGTCTCAGGATACTGGCATTTACTCATGTGTTGGAAAAGGAGTTTGGGTCAGTCTATGGAAGGCCAACGATTTGCTTCGGAGCTCCTGGAGTTACTTTTCTGCTTAGATAGCTATTATGGGGTAAAATTTTTATGAACACTTCAGTATTTGGAGGTAACCTCAACTTTGGAATCTCTTAATAGTTCAATTTTTGTTGAGGGAAGGCAAGAAGAAGAAAAGTGAGGAGAATGATTTCTAGATGAATCTTACCAACTGTTTTTCTCAGAGTCAAATGGATTGAAAGTATCATTTTTGACCTCGGGTTGTTTGGTTTTTTTGTACTTCTTACAAATGTTAACAATTTTTTGCTTTGTCAAGGAGGTTGAGATGAACCAGAAATCATATTCCAACATATACATATTAAAGTGAATGAAGGGCAGGATCAAAAGAGACTTCTTTGATTGAGAGAATTATTCACCTTATAAATTCTAGCACATTCCTGAATACTGGAGCAGTCCTGGGAATGGGTAAGCCATCTTCTTGGTGTGAGGGTTGGAGAATGGGAAAGTATCCCAGCTTCAGTGAAATATTTCCAAGGCACCAGTGGGAGCCTGACAGGATATGGCCCTTCACTGGTGATTGTTCCTCCTACAGCCAGATGAAAGGCAAGAGTTTGATCATTAAAACCATCTGGGCTCATTATTCCTGGCCCTGAACCCACCCTATTCTAAGGAAATGATTTCTTAAGCTAGTCATTGCTCCTTTTCCCCTTTTCTTAGGCCTCTACTTCCTGTGTGTAGAGTCTGGCCGCTCTTCTCCCTAGCCTTCACAAGCTTTTCTTGTTTTCTTTTACACTTTGGGGTTAGAGATGATTCCAGAAAATGAAAGCACATCCTCCTCTTCTGGATCTTTATTCCCTGTGACAATATTTCTCTTCCTCCCTTGTTGGCTCTTCTGTTTGTAAGATTTGTTTTCACTTCCATCTGGATTTGGGGCAGTGATATGGGAATAAGAAGACTTAGGCTCTTGATCAGCAGCACATAGATAAGGTAACTTTATTCTGCTCAAACTCAATATTTCATCTGTAAAAATAAAAAATTGGGACTAGAGCATCTCCTTATCTACTTCCTCCTCCGGTTCTATATAAGATCAGTTCCCCATCAACAGCTGAAAAAGAAGGCCTCAGAACTATCTTACTCCACAGCTGAGTAGGTATTTTTTGTTTTTCTGAGTGAGACATCTGGGGGAATTTCCAGAAGAAGCAAATTCAAATCCTGGGATATGAATAAATTAGGAGTCAGTTATGATAAGACTGGAGAAGTGGCACCAAGCTTAGTTGGCAAGGATCTTACATTATATGTGAGGTTTGGAACTTTATTCGTTTGAGTGATGGAAAATCTTTGGAAGCATGACAAGATTTGTATTGTAGAAGTTTATTTTGATGGTTGTATGAAGTATGGCAAAAACAGAAGATAGTGCCACCCGAAAACTACCAGCTTTTTTCAGGGGGGAAAAATGAAGAGGATCTAAAGTAAGAAAGTGGAACTTAGTTGGAAAAAATGAGAGGGAACAAATTTTATACACTTGGGGATCTGTTGGCTAGTTATCTGGAGCCTTTCAAGAGGGAGTAGAGACTAGGATAATGGATGGATTTGTCATGATGATACTGGACACATGTCGCTTTTTACTGTGGAAAAAAAATAATACATTTATTTTGAAAACCATTAATAAGTTAATTTAAGGGAGATAATGTTTTTTCCATGGCTTTTAACGGATTGGTCTAGGAGGACACCTCCCCTGTGACAATCATAGAGCTCCAACCTACTGGCAGCAGGTAATGGATACAGAGGAGGGTAGCTGATTTGAACCAAATCAGAGTCCTTGTCCAGAATTTTGAACTTGGAACCAAAGCGTGTTTCAATCTGGCCTTTTTAGTGACAGAAGTTTGCTATAGACTGAATGTGAACCCCCAAATTTATATGTTGACACCTAATCCTCAATGTGATGGTGTTTGAAGGTGGGCCTTTGGAAAATTATTAAATTATGAGAACAGAGGAGTCATTAATGGGATTAGGGCCATTAGAGGAAGTGACACGAGAGAAATGATCTCTCTCAGCCATGTACTTCCATACCGTGAGAAGGTGGCTGTCTACAAGCCAGGAAGCAGGTATTCACTAGACATTGTCTTGCATTTGGACTTTCCAGCTCCCAGAACTGTGAAATATTTCTCACAGGTTGATATTTAAGCCACCCAGTCTGTGGTATTTTGTTATAGCAGTCTGAAATAAGACAATGTTTCGAGATATAAATGATGGAGCTGGTACCCATATTTTCCATCATATAGAAGGACGTGCATCTGAAGCAAAAGAAAATGAAGCCAACAGGCAAAGAGAAACAGAGAGGAGAGTTCTATAATGTTTGAGAAACCTGGCTCCAGTTGTTCGTGGGGTTCATTCGCATTCCTGTCCCTCCTACAGTTTGATGGTACAACCTTCCTTGGACATCCTGAGACAATGCTTTCCCTTCCTTGCCTAAGCTAGTTCCAGATGAGTTCAAACACTTGCAGCTAAGACACAGGACTAACAGGCCAGTCTATTAGCTGAATTTGGGAGGAGTAGAGAGAGGCAAATCTGAGAGAGAGGATAATGATGTCAGTCTTGGACATTTTCAGTTGAGTTGCTTCGGATATCCATATTAAGATTTCCAGCAATTATTTTATTATGAAGCTGGAGTTCAGAAGATAGATCACATTCTCCAAGTCATCCAAAATATATTGAAAAAGACAAGCCTACATATGATGGTCTATAGTAGATCACTAAATATAACCAAGTCAGGATCCTCTTGGGATGTAATTGTTTCAGTTGCTACAGTTCTGTTCAGCTGAGCTAGCATTCAACTTACCATTCTCACACTGGTTCACAATGATATTAGAAAACATTTTTCTAAGAACCTGGATGAGACCAAGATTGAGTCGTTTTATGGCATTCCCCTGATCTAGCTTCTAGAAGAGCATAGACATAAGGTGGAAATGAGACTAGTCCAACATGACTTGATCTTGGATGAACATAGCTCCTAATGCTGGCTCCAAATGAATGTTGATATTCTCTAAATATTCATAAATTAACCTTCAGTAATTGGCTAAATCATCATGTTCATCTAAATCACTAGAACTAAGCAGTTTTAGGTGGGTGTATTGAATTTTGAATAACTTCTTGTATGTGTCTCTGTTAGCCTTGTCAGTTCTATGCATGGATGCTTTTAGACCTCCCAGCAGGGAGATCCCAGCATTCCATGAACTTAATGGTGCCTATGAACTGTTCTTGTTGTTCTGTTCAGCACGGAAGGGTCCTGCTTCAGAAATGCCAGGTTAACCTCCCCGAGAAAAGTATCTTTTCTTTCTTGCCATGCCAGAGGTATGAGCAGCACAATTGTCTTTTCAAGGCAGAGAAATCTGAGGTATAAATATCAGTTCCAGCACTCACATGCTGTGTGATCTTGGGAGAGTCACTTAAATGTGCTAAGCCACAATTTTCCTTGTCTAGAAAATAGGAACAAAGACTAATTCCCTAGTACATTTGTGAGAATTAAATAACATGTATACTGTACTAAAATAGTTCACGGTACATAGTCAACTTTCTATAAAGGGTAACTTTATCACCTTATTTGCTTATTTGTTTTCTGCTTATTTGTTTTAGCTGATGACAGTGTTTGCTTCTTCCTCTTTCCCATTTATCCATGCTTATCACTGGTCTTGATTCTTTTGCATATCATTGAATACTCTTTTTTTTTTTAATTTCCTTTTCACATTATTTCTTTTGTAATGTTTGGGCATAGCTCATCCTATGAAAAAGCCACAGCATATTTCTCTACTGTCTGTCTAATACAAACTGTCTGTATGGATAGTTTGTATAATTAGTGACTTTCTTAGGCAGCTTGTCAAGCAAGGCCTTTGGTCATTACTGTCCATAGCTCTGGCAAAGTGTCCATTTCCAGGCTGGTTCTCCAGTACCTCCAGGTCAGTCAAAACCACACTGGGTAAATTACATACATATTACTAAACATGTTAATACAAGTAATTTCACACATCTGGTTTATCATCCCTCTATGAGGTCCCTATTTCTTTCCAGTTGAGTTGGCAAGAGAACAATGGCTGAGGCACAACGGCCCTGCAAAGCCAAGGCAGCAGGGCCTTGTTATATAATATACAACATCAAAGCAAAGGCAAAGAAGAGGCTCAAGGATATTGAGACAAAATATCAATATCTTGTTCTTGTCAAAGAACAAGACAGTTTTGGAGTGACCCCTCCAACTAGCTCTTGCATGTATCCCTTTCTGTCTACATCCATTTCCAAGCCCTCAATCACATTGTCCTCCCTTTCAGCCTTTTTTCTCTTCTCCTGCCAGTGGGAGCTTTCTGATTTGTAAATATGACGATGTCTTTTTGCAGCATGGACCATCAGTTGGGCTTAAACAATGCCCTTGGGGATCTGGCCATGACATACCTCTTTAGTCTTGTTTCCCAGCACCATGGTTCAACCATACTAAACACTGGAGTTTTCAGTTTCTTTTACTTTTTCTTCTTTAGAGATTTTATTTATTTGTTTAAAAGAGAGAGAGAGAGAAAATGAGCAGGGAGGAGGAGCAGAGGGTGAGAGAGAGAGAGAAAAGAGAGAGAAAGAAAAGCAGATCCCCCCAACTGAGTAGGAAGCCCCTTAAGGGGCTCAATCCCAGGACCCAGAAATCATGACCTGAGCCTAGGGCAGGAATTTTGACAGCCATCTAGGTGCCCCTAGAGTTTTCAGTTTCTTGAGTATTCCATTATATCTCTAATTCCCCAAGCCTTGCCTTTGTGGTAGATACTCTCTGATAAGAACCTGCCTCCTCTTCCCCAATGTTTTTCTCTTTGACCTATCTAGATAGCACTTCCTCTGGGAGTCTTTTTCTGGGAGATTATGTAGGTTTCTCGCTTGAATTTCAGCACTTCAAAGCCCTGGCTTAATGTGAACCAATATAACATGCATTCCTTTATATACTCTGTTGTTGTGAACACTGTGGTTGGTTAAATTCCTAGGGACAGCTGTGAGCCTTAAAATTTCTAAGTCTTAATTCTTTTACACATTCCATTCATAGTCTAATTTGCTAACTCCTTTTTGAGGCTCTTGCTTTTAAATTTTACTTTCATTATTGCACAATCAGTAGTGACTGACATTGAGTAATAATTAGTGAGTAATCTGATTTTAAAAATAATACACTATCTCTTTCTAATCCAGTTTCACCAATAACTTGTCAGAGATTCTTTTTAAGGTAGAATTTATTTTCTCAGTGAAATAATAAGCAAACAAATACTCATAAAGTTAAGTGTACAGTATTCATAACAACAAATGATAGCATAACAAGATTTTGCTAACAGTGAAGAGAAAAATCTTCAATACACAATTGGTTACACCAGTTAGTATGTTTGCTGAGCATTCTCTGGAAAATACAAAAATTATTAGGGATTTTTAATCTAGATTGCCACCAGGAAAATGAATTTAAGTCCAAAATTATTTACTTTTTAGAACATTGTTAAGTATTTACTTCCATCTAAGGTTGTGGCCCAGGAACAGTTTTAGATATAAAAATGAGTGCTTTCCAGAAAACAACAATACTGACAAAAACCAAAACCAAGCAGTTTTACTTAGAGATAAGATATAATTTGGCAGGATAAAAAAGTAATGGATACTACATGAGAGATCCTGAAAATGCTCAGTGAGAACTCAGATCGAAGAGATGTCACTGGAGGAACCAGAAAAGGCTCTGTTCCTGGTGTTTTCAGCAGAGATGGCATTGGTCGTGGGACTTTGAGGGTAGGTAAGATTCCAAGATGGATGAGGAAGCACTGCCATGCAGAAGGGTCCCTGTAGGCAAAGCCTTCCTTCACCTTTAACAGAAGCAACATTCAATTGCTTGGAAATTACATCCTCTAAAGAAAACCTCAATGTGAGGTGCCTGGGTAGCTCAGTGGTTGAGCATCTGCCTTTGGCTCAGGGCATGATCCCAGAGTCCTGGGATTGAGTCCCACAGGGAGGAAGGGAGCCTGCTTCTCCCTCTGCCTATGTACCTGCCTCTCTCTCTGTGTCTTTCATGAGTAAATAAATAAAATCTTTAAAACAAACAAACAAAAACCCTCAATATCCCTACAATGGCCTCAGAATTTTCAAGATGGCTACATAAAATGCTAATAAGGCCTCCAACTATATTTTAAACACCAGCTAAATTTACACATGATGGGAGATACACTGAGAGAATGTGGGCTGGGGAGTTAACCTGTGCTATGTATGTGATAGTCACGTAACTCCACCCTGTGTATTTGAAGACGATGTTTCCAAATAATCTCCCTGTGACTGGATGTTGTAGACAGTCTCTTAAAGCCCTTTCCCCAAGTATAAGTACAACCAGCCCCTCAGTGGACAGACATAAATGCTTTTTAAAGAGCTGGATGACTTTTCCCAGTTTGGGGCCCCAAGTGCTAGCTACTGCCATTAGGACGCCTTAGGAGGAAGTTCCCGTGGGTGTGCTACAGAGCATGAAGGAACAACTCCAGGAGAGGTTGTGGGGATTTTTGTCTCCTGCACCTTGATTCTGATTCATTTTCTAAGCTCACATAGCTCTCAGTGGCTGGGCCAAAGGGTGTGGAAAGCAATTGCAAGGCTAAATCCTAAGCCTTCCTCTAGGCCTTTCCTCTGTATCACAGGATGCTCTCTCCTCAAGTTCTCCCCCCTCCCAAAATCTACCCCCTCATTTTGTTCTGACTTCATTGCAATAGGAATGTGAATGGCAGGTGAGGCCAACCATGGAAACAGGAACTACAAATTCACTAACCCTGACCTGCATTTCCAAAATCCAGAAAGCTCTACAAACTGGGTTTTTGTAACTCATTTGGCAGCAAAATCTGACCTCACCTGAACTCATTTGAAAGCAAAATCTTACCTAGACTGATGTGAGTCTATTTACAGTCTGGCCAACTAGCATAAATATTCACATGTTTTACTTCAGAAATGTTAATGTATTTTAGCACAGAGTGCTGTCCCAGAGTCTGTTGCAAGTGTAAATAATATACAGTACTTACACTGTATTACTTTTGTAAAATTCCAAGATAATTCTGAATTCTGACATTTGGTCCCAGGGCTTTGGATAAGGCCTTGTCCTACAGCACAAAATGTACTGTTGACCTTGCACAGGGTAAAGAGCTGAGCTCATTGTACACAGGATGGACCTTGGTTCAGTTATTACCTCTGAATTCTTGGCCTGTAGCATATGAAATTAATATTTTTCTCCCTCAATCAGTTTCAATAGGTGATCTTGGAAGACTGGAAATGTGTAAGCTTGTCTTATGGCATCTATACCTTTATTGTTAGACATCAAAAAATTTACTTATGCTTTATTTTAGCACAGGACTTTAGTGAGAGTTCATTAGCACCAAGGCAGCTTCTTCTCTCCACTAATCAATTTCCCCCTCTCTCTTTCTTTGTGTGGCATGTGGGAGCAAGTGGGGAGATTAGGAACAGTGCCACCCTCATGGATATGTGACCAGTGTAGTACAAACAAAATGGGGGGGGGGAGGAGAGTTTGGTGGGGACAGCTTGAGGGGAGAGCATCCTGTGATACAGAGGAAAGTACACAAGCCCTATACCCAGAAAGTCAGAATTCTCCAAAGAAACAGATACAGATAGAGATATAGATGACAGATATAGACATAGACATAGACATAGACATAGACATAGACATAGACATAGATATAGATAGGAGGGGTATTTATTTTAAGGAATTGACTAGTGTGATAATGGAGGCTGGTAAATCCCAAGATCTTGTGGGTGAGTCTGGAAGCTAAAGACCCAGCTTAGTTTCAGTTGGAATCCACATGCCTGAGAACCAAGAGGGCCAATCATGTAAGTTCCAGTCCAAAAGCCAGCAGGCTCAAGACCCAGAAAGAGCTGATCTTTCAGTATGAGTCTGAAAGCAGGAAAAACTCTTACTTGGAAGAGGGTCAGCCTTTTTGTTTTATTCAATTGATTGGATGAGGTCCCTCCATATTAGAGAAGGCAGTCTGCTTGACTGAGTCTACTGATTTAAATATTAATTTCATCCAAAAACATCCTTGCAAAAACTCACAGAATAATATGTGACCAAATATCTGGGCACCCAAGGGCCAGTCAGGTGGCTACATAAGATTAACTATCATAGAAGGGAACCACATGCTTGGAGTTCAATAGTTTGTGGTCATCATCTAGAAATACTTGATGATCTTAACTTTTTTTTCTTAAGATTTTATTTTTAAGTAATCTCTACACCCAGCATGGGCCTTGAATTTATAATCCTGAGATCAAGAGTTATATGCTCTACTGTTATAATAGTTATATGCTCTGTTGGGGAGCCAGCCAGGCACCCCAATAATTTTATCTTTTATTTGTATTTTTTAATTGAAGCCCAATGGGACATTGGAGCAAATGCTAGGTTTTTGGAAACTTAACTCACCTGAAGTCTCAACTTTCACCACCTTCCTGTCTCCATTTTTGTCTGCTTCTTCTTGTACCCCTGTCTAGTGATCACTGCTGCCCTCTGCTTTTGGCACAGGGCCTGGACACAAGTGTGGGAAGGATCAAGGTCAGGCACTAACCAAGTTGCAGGGCATAGTCCCAGGCATCTGGAGGGTTTGCACTGACACTGTAAGTATCCCTATATCTGAGATAATGTGACTGTAAAAAGCAAAAACAAACAAAAATATCTACAAAGATCAAGAAAAAAGCCTCGGAAGAAAGGGAAAAATGTTTTTTTAATTTTATTGAACATAGAACTTGAATGTTCATTTTGCACAGGACCCTGCAAATTCTGTAGTGGGCACTGAGTAGGAAGAATGTTCAATGGAGCCTTGCTTCTTCTGCCTCCCATATGCAAGCACAGCTACAGAGACATACACATAGAGTTGTTTCATTGTTGTCATTGTCCCATTTTTCATGATCAACGCAGAAGAGAAAGTTCAGGAATCAGTCAGTTCCACAGAAATTTTAACCTTCATTCATAACTGACTTTTGTCTTTCCTTGCTTCACATTTCCAGACTGTGTACAGTCCTGCTGATATTTGCCAGTGGCTCTCAACACCACTCTTACTCATTTCTGCTCCTGCTGACTTAGTCAAGGAGCAACTCTCCCATTCTCCTGCTCCTGCTTCTCTATCTTCTATCACTATCACCACCACCACTATCACTATAGGAAGAGTTCGCAGGCTTAAGATGTACCAATGTATTAGGTGTTTTAATATATTATTTAATGTATTTCCTACAGCCATCAAACAAAGTACTTGAAATTACCCCCATTGTGCAGACAAGAAAACACTGCCAGGAAGTGATAAGGCTAGAAGCAGCACCTGGTGTGCTCTTTCCACTGAAGAATTCCAGCATTCCCCCCTGAACAGCCTCCTAATTTAAATGGTTCCTCTTGTTGTCTTCAAAAGCAAGTCCAAACTTTTTCATCGAGCACTTAGGGCACTGTTACACAACTGTGTCCTACTTTATAATCTTCTCTCCGGTTAGTCCAGTAGTAGGCAGTTTTCTTTCAGCTGCAGGTGACAAAAATACCACAAAGCAGAAACACACAAGGGATTGGTATTTTCCCGGTGGAAAGTCCAAGATAGGAGGAGAGTTTTGCTTCAGGCACAGTTGGCTCCAAAGATTCAAACTCTGCCCTCCTGGCCTCCTTTATTCTCCTCCAGGCTCTATATCTTCCAAGTTAACTTAATTTTTAGGCAGCCTTCTTCCCTGTAACAGCAGTGATACCCTTGGCAAAGCTAAATTTACACTATCTTCATAGCTAGCAGTCACAAAGAAAAGAAAATAATCTCTTGCCCTCCTGCACCTTTATTAATCTTCCAAAAGGACTCTGATTGGTTCTGCGTAGGTCACGTGCCCACTCTGAAGCTGTTCCAGGTTCTAGGACAGGAGCATAGAGGGCCCTATTTGGACCAACAGAGTGTCAAATCCATTCCCATCTAGTGGAAGGCCGGCCATGTGATTGACCAAAAAATCAGAATCACAGAGAATAATGGAGGAGCAATTCCTGAAAGCAAAGGAAGTCAAACAAACAAACAAAAGCAAAAATATGCCCTTTACACCTCCTACATGAACTGTCAATTCTGTGCAAGGCATGCATTTTCCTGACTTCAGGCTGCTGTTCCATCCTCCTTCTCCACCTTCAAAGGCCAGAATACTTCCTACTCCCTAGTGTTTGCTCTTAATTCAGAGCCTAGATTAAGCTCCCTCTTCTAAAAAACTTTATCAGGGCACCTGGCTGGCTCAGTCAGAAGACCAGAAAACTCTTGATCGTAGGGGTTGTAAGTTCAAGCCTTAGGTCCGGTGTAAAGGTTACTTAAAAATGAAATCTTTTAAAAATAAATAACTAAACTTAAAAAACAACAACTTCAAGCTGTTTCAAAAACATAAATGTGGTGTGAGCTAACTGAAGAAAGTTCCAGGTCGGATTAATTTTGAATGTGTCGGTGCTAATAGGCAGCTTCAGCTATAATAACAAAGACCGAAACATAAAAGTGTCTTACATAAAATAGACAATTACTTTTCCATCATGTTAGCTGTTCAAATGTGAGCTGAGGTTAATATGGCACATCCGTGATATCATAAACCTTAACGTCTATCTTTTATTTTGCCATCCTTGGCGTGAAGCTTCCATTTGGTAGTCTAAGATGGCCAGTCTGGGTTCTGTGCCAGTTTTCAACCCTCTCGAGCTTTCTGGCTATACCCTGAAACTGGCTCCCATATGTGGAGGGCAGGCAGAGATCAAAGAAGGAGGTGGGCCACTCCAAGTTGGTAGGTGACAGGTTAAATGAGTGAAAAGAATTTATATACAAGATTTGTAGTGGGAAGCAGCAAGGTGAATGGATCCCTCCACCTTCCCACCATATCTTAAAAGTTCATAAAGAGGCCTTAACTGGATTCAGCTACATATGCTGTGCAAGTGTTCAACATCACATCACAGTCTCAAGGCTATGCCCTTGGATTAGCCTCTGGAAGTGGGAAAGATAGATGGAATTCACATTCCAAGAAGAGGGGATGGGATGAGCCTCCAAGGGTCTGGGTCCAGCTCACATGATCAGCCAGCAGTCATGTCTTTTTGATGACCTTTCCCAACATTCTTTTTTTTTTTTTAATTTTTATTTATTTATGATTGTCACAGAGAGAGAGAGAGGCAGAGACACAGGCAGAGGGAGAAGCAGGCTCCATGCACCGGGAGCCGATGTGGGATTCGATCCCGGGTCTCCAGGATCGCGCCCTGGGCCAAAGGCAGGCGCCAAACCGCTGTGCCACCCAGGGATCCCCCTTTCCCAACATTCTGCCATAATACTTGTATCATAGTCAATGGGAAGAAAAGAAAGGGTCTAAGAAGTGAGGATACTCATGCCTTTTAAAGGCACAACTCAGAGGTGCCTGGGTGGCACAGTCAGTTAGTTATCTAACTCTTGGTTTGGGCTCAGGTCATGATCTCAGGGTCATGAGATCAAGCCCTGCATTGAACTCCCCTCGAAGGGGAGGGGAGACTGCTTTCTCTATCTCACCTCTCTAGGTGTGAGCCAATTTTTTTACTCTGAAAAAAAGGAACCCCATATCTCCAAATTGCATATCTCATGCTCTCATCCAGAGAATATGGGATTCTTTGCCACATTGCAGTTTGACAAATTCCAAGGAAGCACTCTAATTGGCCTGATTGAGTCACTTGTGGAATCTACATTGATCATTTATAGCTAAAGAATCAGAGTAACAGAAGATACATGATCCCTATGGACCTACTTCTTAGATATTCTTAGCTGGGCAGCTAGCTCAGTTTGGATATGGAAGCTATTTAATGGATTGTCATAAGATTTGAGAACATCTCATCAGCCACTTTTCCAAGATGTGGTACCCAAGATCAAGCAGGTAAAGAGATTATTCTGGAACAGTAAACTCCAGAGTCAAATCTCCAGTCATCACTTTTTTTGTGAGAATTTTTAAAGCTGTGTCATGAATAATGACTTAAACAGAATGTCACAATCAGGAGTGTTTTAATTCGTTTTGTTTTGTTTTGGAATATGCCTTGGGCATCTTTCAAATGTATGTACCCACAGAAGATGGGTAGTTCAGGAAGTTCTGTAATATCCACAGATAATTATCTTTAAGAACAAGAAACTAAGACATTAATGTGAAAAGTATTCAGTAAACAACGAAGGCTTTTATTTAAAAATGTCAAGGTCCCAGGAAAACAGCTCCTGAGTTTACAACCTTTGTTTTCCGTTTGGTGGTGATGTGCATTATAATTTCTTCTCCCCTAAATGAGAATGTTTCGAATCAAGTAGTACTTCTTCCTTCCTTTGTGACTCAGGCTAGAATGACAGCAGAGTTAGTTTTCATTGTCAACATTTCTGCCAAGGATTTGTGTAGGTTGCCTAACATTTGGAATGCTAGGAGGGCTGGGGCTCTGTTTTTCTGAGCTTCATCAAGTCCCTAATGTAGCAAGAGTGTGCGGGCATCCAGATATCTTTTCATTATATATACTTGAAATAAAACATAGTATCCAGCCTCCAACTGCATACAACAGGCCCAGTTTTGACTTCCACACTCATACCAGTTGAAAAGTTGAAGCTCTTTTCACTTGCCACTTGCCGGCTCTCTGCTTTCTGGAAGGGAAACTGGAATGCCTGTGGTCAGATGTCTTCCCTGGGTCAAATCTGGTTGAGCTGTCCATTAGTTCAAAAACCTGCTTTTTTTGTTGTGTTTTTATATTTTCACGATCACCTTTGTTTTTTTTCAGCCATCTTAAATGGCTTGATTTACTGGCCAATGTCAGTGAAGTAAAAACTAGCTGTTAGGTAGACCAAACTGTCTGATCTGACAAGGAGCAGTGATGTGAAGAAGATGTACCATTACTTTCCCACCTGCACCAGTCGGGCTTCCTTCACGCAAAATCTTGCCCTCCCCGCGCAACTCCGTGTCCCCTTGTGGTCGGTAGATTCTCAGTTTTCAATCACAGTCAAGACTGAGAGGAACAATATATACACTTGCCTTCTGAAAAAAAAAAAAATGATATCTTTTTTTCAAGCTAGTGTTTTTTGGCACCTGGTCCCAGTACGGCATTGAGACCCTTGTAGAACATTCCTGTTGTAGAATTCTGGGAGTCTTGAGGTCCTTTCAGGGGATAAATGGTGCCAGGCATAGCACTGAAATGGAGGGACATCAGGAAGAAATCCTTTCAAAGCCAAGGTGGTCTGTCAGATTCCAGACTTGTTCGGGGATATTGGCAGCCCCACCTGTGCAAACCACCCCCTCCTTAGCCATACTGCCAGGCCAACAAGGAATGGTGCCAGAGAGCTGCACATGTAGAGTTTGATCAACATCAGCAGCCCCATTCCTCCTTTAGCTGACAAACAGGCAGTTGCCTATTTTTACTTTGACTAGACTCTACTTCCGCTTACCTCAATCACATCCTTTATGGCCTTATTTCTCTTCCTTCCTCCTCCTTCCTCTTTCCCACTGTTATTTATAAATGTCATATACTTGTTTACGGAGAGCAGAACAATCTTACAAATGAGCTGCTGATACAATTGCCAACTCTTAGATGCCTGCTTTGACCATCACAAACATTTCTACTTCTCTCTTTTCGCTCGCTCCCCCTGGATTGAGAAGACCAACAGCAGGAAGGGTGGTGACTCAAACCCAGAACCCCAAAAACAAACACCCACTAATGACTCACATGCTGGAACTGGGGAGATTCTGAGACTTTCCTTTGCTGAAAAATGCAGATGCAAACATTTCCATCCACAGGAAGCCAAGCTGGCTCTTCCTGCTGCTGGGACTCTGCTGAGGTGGCAGCGAGTCAGGGATGTGTCACCAACCCAGACATGGAGTTTACTGGGTCAGTAGATGGAGGGAGGCCTGGACTCGAATTTCTTTTCTTTCCTCCAAATGCCTGCTGGAGAAAATCTGATGTATCCTGTGTGAGTCAGTCCTGAGTGTTTCTGCTTCTGGGGAAGGGCGTTTTAGTCACTGGCCTCCATCTTCCCTGCTGGTTCTAATTGTGATTTTAATTAGCAAGCGTGTCATCGGAGCGGAGGCGTGGCCTTTCTTCAGAAGGAGAGTTTTCTGGCTGTGTGGTCCCTGCCTGGCCACTTGGAGCTTATAATGGTAAAATAGTGTTTTCCTTTAGTGCTTTTTCTTTGGAAAGTTCAAAGGGCTTTACCGAACCTTAACCCTGAGGGCCCTTGGTTTATATTTAGATTAAAAAAGGAGTGACGATGGAGCTTTTTTGTGGCAAAGTGCTTTGAAACCCCGAGATGAAAGGGAACCTGTAAAGAGAAATTAACCTCATTTATTTTTTAAGCAACATTTCGCATGCGTGTGTGGACAAATGTAATTTGAGGCAACTCTGAACCGAGTCTCCTCTTGACTGCTGGTGACCCGCCCTCCCTCTCTGTCTCCAGCTGAATCGAAGGGCCTCTTTTTTCTTTTCACTTCTCTATTTCCCAAGCCAGGGCCTGTCTGGTGGATGGGCTGATTCAAGTTTATAACTAACTCAGGGCCGCGTCTCTAAGGCACGGCACCCGTCTGTGGCTGGCTAGATCGCCTCAGGTAGAGGAATCCAAAGTTGAGGACAGAAAGGAGAAAGTGCGGGGTGTGGGGCAGGAGGCTCCTGCTTAGCTTTGCTTCCATACCTTTTGCATTCCCCAGTGCATTCCTGAATTCATTAATGCACACGCAGCACTGCACTCATAAGTGCTTTGGGGCAAGGCTAATATTTAGTTGGACCACACTGGGATTACTGTGACTATTGCTAATGTATTGAAATACTCTTATATCCACTTGTAAATAATCATTGCCTATGCCTCTGCCATTGTGAAATATTTTGAGTTTCACCCCTGCTTTGTGAGTTAGGAGGGAATTATTCTTCTTGGTTTTCTAAAATGCTTAGCAAAATTCCCTGCTCTATATTTGAATCGCTTATACTAATAGATTGGGAGGAAGAATGGAAAACATCAGTGGCATCTTTTGGCCATCAGTGCAGTGGAAGACCAGCCGGGGATTTCCCTATAAACTGTATTTAAGTGCTTCTAGTAAGAGATTCAGAACTTAAAATTTCCCATTTGCTCTCTGGGGTGTTTGAACTGAGGAAGAACACATACAAAGGTCAGCGACTGGATAAATTTTAAAATACCCTTCCAGTTACTGAGACTTAGTCAAAAGCTTGGTAACCTCTGGAAGACCGTGCTGGAGACAAAGATCAGGCCAGAGGCCTAACACATCAGTTAAGAACCAAATATTTGTGCCCCCTCATTCATATGTTAAAGTCCTAACTCCCAATTTGATAGTATTTGGAGATGAGGCCTTTGGGTTTAGAGGAGGTCATAAGGGTTGGGCCCTCATGATGGGATTAGAGAGCCCTCCCCTCCCTCTCTGTCTTTGTCTCTCTGTATCTAACTCTGTCCCCCATTCCTCCCTCTCACTTGTCCATAAAGAAGAGGTCATGTAAGGATACAGCAAGAAGGTAGCATTCTATAAATCAAGAAGAGAGTTGTCAGCAGAACCCAACCATGCTGGCACCCGGACCTGAGACTTCTAGACCTGGAGGTAGGTGCTGGAGGTAGGTGCCTATTGTTTCAGCCACCCATCTATGTATGGCATTTTGTTGTGGCAGCCTGAGTAACCCAAGTCAGTGTTCTATCCACCATTCACTGGATTCTCATGAGAGATCCAGTCCCATATGCAGAGATGCTGAAAAGAGGAGGCCAGGGTGCCTGAGCCCACTCTGTGAAAGCCAGTGGCCTAGAAACAGGAAAAAAGCGGTCTACTTTGCTGGACACTGGGGATAAAAGGGAAAAGATAGAGCCTGGGCTCTGCCTTCAAGACCCATTCCGCATCAGTGTCTTAGGTTTTGACCAATCAGAGCTCTTCTTCTGGTGAGTGAGGGAGGGAAAGATGACATCCTGTTGAGAGTACATGCCCTACAATGACCCAGAAGACATATTCATATAACTATGCCAATTGAGAGTGGGGTTGGGTAAGAAGTGCAGGTTGGACTTGGTACAGGGCAGGATATCTAACTTCTCTCTCCATTGAGCGTGTGTCTACCTTCCCCGGGGCTCTCATGGCTTTGGGAAATGGCAGACACCCCAGTCTCATGAACTTATACCTAGGGCCATGGTTCTCTACCTTCATCACACATTGGAATCATCTGAGGTAATTTGAAGGAGATCTTGACTTGATTGGTCTAGGATGCCAATCAGGAGTTTTTAAAGCTCCCCAAATGAATCTAGTGTGCAATTGAGGTTGAGAATCACTCCAGATAAATTCTGAGAGTGAGAACTTATCCATTTCATGGAGCTCTCTCATTAACTTGTCTCATAATTCTGATCTATCTCACACTTGTCTTGGGGCCAAGCAAATGCACTTACTACACATGCATGCACATAAGGTTTTTGCTCAATTGCTTCATTGATTTGTGTTTCAACAGCCTTGCTGGGCCAATAAGGACAAATATATCATTGTTCCCTTGCTGGTACCTGAGTTACTACCCAATAAAGCTGTACAATTTCCAAAGATGAGAATATTGTCATGTGCTCTTGGACAACATGCTCCTAGTTTCCACATTCTGGGTCACTGATGTCCTCCTGTGTGAAAGAACTATGGAAACATCTAAACTTCCTACTCTTAAAAGAAAAAAAAAAAAAAGATTAACTACTTATTACAAACCAGGTATTCTAAGAGATGATTTTGAGAAGTAGTTTGTCATTTAGGCTTTTCTTTTTTTACAGGTTTTAAATTTTATCAAAGTTGTATATATATACATTGTTTTCAAAGTTAAATGAAGCTTACAATGGAAAATGGCAATCTTTGACTTTTATCCCTTCCTGCTTCCCAATTCCCAAAGCCCAATCCCCCAAAGCAACCATATTTACCCTTCCATTTGTTCTTCTAATATTTCCAATATGCCCAAATATGCTATTTCTTGATTTTACACTGTTAGAGATAATCTGCTGACTTCCTAATGTAAAAGATAAAGGGTAACTTTCTCACTCTGCCTCTGCTACATACACAAATATTTCTTCTCTGATCTCCCAATTAAGTCATAGATTTTAGTTACATTGATATTCAGTTAATCACGATTATTTTCATAACTGAGCCATGGTGTGTGCTGATTAGATTTCCTTGCTTGAATAATTTTTTCCTTTTATTTTGGATTTAATAATTATATCATGTTTTTATTTGCTTAATTTTTATGTTCCTTATATTAACTTATGTTCAAATTGTTTTCCATCTTCTGAGACCATATTCAAGTGTATCAAATAATCTGTCAAATCCAACTGTTTTTGGGTTTTGTTTGTTTGTTTTAGAATGATTGCTAGTGGTACCCTCCTTATATATGCTCCAGTCTAAACTGATTGTGCTCTGGTACTGAGAGAGTTCCAAGATCTCCCTTCATCATCCTCTCAGAGATTACCTTCACCTATCTCCTGTGTTGGATCTCTGGTTTCCTAAATCTTGTGTATTCATTTCACATTTTACTTTCTCATTGTAATGGAGCATATCCTCCATTAGCTTTCTTAACAAAGTTGTATGGGAGGAAATCATTTGAGGCTTTGCATATTCATAAATAAATATATATATTTCAGCTTCGTAGTTGATTAATAGTTTGCTTGGGTATTGAATTCTAGTTTGGAACTCATTTTCTTTCAGAATTTTAAAGACATTGATTATCTTCTAGGTTTTGGGAAGCCTTTAAAGACATTGATTATCTTCCTAGGTTTTGTGGGAAATCCAATGCCATTCTGAAAGCCAGCTCTTTATATTACTTATTTTTACATTCCAAAAGATTTTGGGATCTTCTGTTTGCTCTCACTATTATGAAATTTCACAATAATATGTCTTGGCATGAGTTTGTTTTCCTTTATTGTCCTGGCTTTTGGTGGTATTTCTTAATTGGGAAATTAGTGTCTTTATTTCTGGGATATAGTCTTAAATTCTTTCTCTGCCAAGTTCCTCTCATTATTTCTTATGTTCTATCTTTCTGGAACTCCTATTAATTAGTTATTGCATATTTATGACTTATCCTCTCTTTTTACTATGTTTTATTTTCTATTTTTCATCTCCATATTTTAGTTCCACTTTCTGAGAGTTTTTCTTTCCTTTTTTTTTTTCTTTTCTGGGAGTTTTTCTTAATTTTACTTTTTCCTCTTGCACTGAGCTTTTCATTTCTGTTATAATGTTATTATTTTCCAAAATCTTTTTTTTATTTTATTTGTTTTCTCTCTTAAATAGCATCTTATTCATATTTCATGGATGTAACATATTTTCTTATCTAAAGATATTAATGATATTAATTTGAAGTTTTCTCCTTTTTGTGTAGCATGTTTCCTGAGTGGCTTTTGCCCCCCCCCCCATGTGCTGTTGTTATTTTCTATATTTTTTATTTTCTATATTTTTTATTTTAGAGATTTTCCTTGGATATTGGTAGTCAATAATTTTTCCTTTCATGTTTAATAATGGGAGACTCTAAAGCTGATTGGAAGCTCTGAATGTGTATGATGCTCTAAATTAGAGAACATTGATGTCCATATATTTGGGTCTTTTCTATTAAGTTGGCCAAATTTCTCCAAGGAAGCTTCCATCAGTCTCCTGCTCAGAGGATGGTCCACATCTGATTGCCAACGTTCCTGGCATAGAAAGTTGGGTAGGTTAGAATACTGTGAATTCTTCACTTAATCTTCTTTAGTTTGTCATGGATCCTGACTGCTCTTGTGTGCCTGATATTACCCAGATGAAGAGACCCTGTGCTTTACTATTTCCAGGGAATAAACGTTCAGACATCTGCCAGCATAAGGGATGGACAGCTTGCCCAGGCACATGGAGTGGGAGAGGGGATACAGAGACCCAACTGCTTTTCAAACATCCTTCAACCAGTCCTCCTTTATCAATATTATCTTTACACAGACACAGACACACACACACGCACACACACACACTCACACACACATACCCACACCATCAGAGCATTTTTATCAATTCCTGAACCTTTTAATGAATCTTAAGCTAGATTTCCCCAGTTTTTTGGGCTTGCCAGTTTATTCGTCACTTGTCTATCATATTGTCTCCAAAATTTTGTTTCTATAGTTCTTTCCCTGCTCCACTATTGTGGATTTATGCCTTCTAAAATTATTTGTAATGATGTTGCATTTAGCTTTCAGGAAGAATGTGTTTTATTCACCATTTTTAAAAAAAGATTTTTATTTATTTATTCATGAGAGACACAGAGAGAGAGAGAGAGAGAGGCAGAGACACAGGCAGAGGGAGAAGCAGGCTCCATGCAGGGAGCCCGATGTGGGACTCCACCCCGGGACTCCAGGATCACGCCCTGGGCCAAAGGCAGGCGCCAAACCGCTGAGCCACCCAGGGATCCCCTAATTCACCATCTTTACATAGAAGCAATTAGATTCTCATTACCTTCACCTTGTAGGAAAAATGAAGAAGATATCTCCATTTTGCAGATAAGAAAATAAGACCTGATATCATAGTTACTGTAAGATTCAAATCCATATCTTCTGTGTTCAAATCCATTGCTCTTTCCATTATCCCGTTTGTCCTATCCTAAACTTAAAATTAAAAGAAAAGCTGGTTTTGATATTTCAGTTTCATTAGAACAAAGTATGTGGCAAGATAATTGCTAGGCAATTTAAAAAGATGATTTGAAATTTAAAAGTTATTAAATGCAAATAAAGTGTTAGGGCTGTATAGGCCTGTTTTCCTGTCTAGAAGATCAACAGGAAAACAATTTTCAAAATATCTCCCTGCATATAAATATCTTTACAGAAACTCTGCAGAATTTAGCATAGTTCTCTGGTTTTAACCATGTTGGGTTACTGATTTTCATTGCTTAATGTTTTGTTTTTATTAATTTTAATCTGCAAACTACATGATTTTCTCTGAGAGAAAAGTTTTATGTATGTATATTTTCTGGCTCAGAAATACGGTTTTGTAACCACAAAACAAATATTTCTTTACCGACTGATTCCCCTCTCATACCTCTTCACAAGCATATATATTTTATTTTATTTTTTATTTTTTTTTAAAAAAATTATTTATTTATTTAACAGGGAGATAGAACCAGAGAGCACAAGGTAGGTGGGGAATGGCAGAAGGAGAGGGAGAAGCAGGTTCCTGGGAGCAGGGAGCCATATGGGACTCTATCTCAAGCCCCTGGGATCATGACCTGAGCTGAAGGCAGACGCTTAACCTATTGAACTACTCAGATGCCCCAAGCATGCATATTTTAAGTGGCATTCTTTATAGCAGAGTCACTGAGAGAATTATGAGGGGCTTAATGAATAAATATACTAAATGTGTTTTCAAAAATAGTTTCCAATTCTTATCTGTTTTCAGCAATTACAGTTGTTTGAGTGTTTACAAGGTATCATAGGTCAAATGTTGAGGCTTACTATTTGGTATTATCTCTTGGGTGGCTTTAGTCTATACTGGTAAAGACATATCAGTCTTTATCAGCTGATATTCTATCCTTGTCTAAGACCTAAGTATAGATTGTGTAACCTTTTGAGCAGCCTGGATTTGTTCTGCTTCTTGATTTTGCCCATAGAAAATCCTTTCAGTTGTTTTCAAGTCTGGCTTTCTTCTGGGGTTGGCATTTGAGGTTTGGTTCCAATATGTGAATAATTCTAACCAAAGTAATGGGTTACTTTGAACATCATTTTTAACTAGAGAGACAAAAATTCCACCATGCTTCAGGTCATAAATCTTGCTGTCAAAAAGTTTCCCAAGTGACAGTAATTATGCATTTATGATTTATTGGAGAATTTGGGTGTTCAAGAATAATAAGAGTAGAAAAATGAACACTTTAGGGCAAATGGTGAATTGACTCAGAGAGGCTCTTCCAACAATCCTTTCAAGTTACTTATTCTCTTAGGAGGGGTGTGTGTGTCTGTGTGTGTCTGTGTGTGTGTGTGTCTTTCTGGAATTAGAGAAATTATAATCATTGCTCTATCAACTTCAGTATTGAACTTCTGTTCCCAAAATGAAATGGCCAACATTGCTGTGCTTGTAAGAGTTAAAGCTCCTAAACAACTTTCAAAGTCTTTGATCTGAGACATTTTTATGAGCAGGCACAGGGCTTCTGAATGCATCATACAATTGGATTGAAGCCTGGAAATTCACCCCGGTGTGTTTGAACAAACTGTAGCCCATGAATACCATATTTTTTATATTGGAACATTCCTTTCCTTTTTTAAAGGGACCCAGCAACAGGACGCCGGGGTGGCTCAGTGGTTGAGCATCTGTCTTCGGCTCAGGGCGTGATCCTGGAGTTCTGGGATTGAGTCCCACATTGGGATCCTTGCATGGAGCCTGCTTCTCCCTCTGCCTATGTCTCTGCCTCTCTGTATCTCTCATAAATAAATAAAAATCTTTAAAAAACAGTTGTTGATATTTCTTATTTTTCAATGATGAAGACTAGCATTACTAATAGTGGAAAAAACTGACATTAACACAAAAAAGGCAGGGACAGAATAAAAGAAATAAAAAAGACATAAGACATTTGAAAGATAGCAAAATGGCAAATGTAAATTCTACCTTAATGTTAATTACATTAAGTGTAAATTAGACACTCCAATTAATAGAGATTGGTAGAATTTTTTTTTTTAAGAGAAAGTGTGTGTGTGTGTGTGTGTGTGTGTGTGCATGCACATGCACGCACAGAAGTAGGGGAGAGGCACAGAGGGAGAGAGGGAGAAAATCTTAAGCAGGCTCCATGCTCAGCACAGAGCCTGATGCAGGGCTCAATCTCAGGACCCTGAGATCATGATCTAGCTGAAATCAAAAGCTGGACACCTAACTAACTGAGCCATCCACGTGCCCTGCTAGAATAGATTTTTTAAAATGCTCCAAGTATATTCTGGCTACAAGCAACAAACGTTGGATTCAAGGCACAAAGAGATGAAAATAAAATGACAGAAAAAGATATACCATTCAAAGATAACCAAAAGAAAGCTAGAGAAGCTACACTAATATCAGACAAAATAGACTTTCAGATAAAATTGTTACTAGAGACAAAAAAAGTATTTTATAATGATAAAAGTGTCAATGCATCAAGAAGATATAACAATTATGAACTTATATGTACTTAACAAGAGAGTCCCCAAATTTATGAAGCAAAAAAGTAAGAATTTAAGTGAGAAATAGAAAATTTAACAGTAATAATGGGAGACATCAATATCCTACTTTGAATAATGGATAGAACAATTGGACAGAAGATTACCATGGAAAAAGAAGATTTAAACAATAATCTAAACCAACTGGACATTACAGACATCTATAGAGCACCCCCAAAACTGCTAAAAGTACATTCTTCTCAAGTGAACATGGAGTATTCTCCAGACAGACCCATATATTAAGCATAAGAGAAGTCTCAAAACATTTGAAAGGATTGAAATTATACAAAGTATGTTTCCTGATTGCAATGAAATGAAGTTAGAAATCAATGACAGAAGGGGTTTCTGAAATTCCCATTGATAAATTAGGATGTTGGAAATTAATATGCTCACAAATAATGGGTAAGAGAAGAAATCACATGGGAAATTAGGAATAATTTTAGATGAATGAAAACAAAAACACAACCTACCATGATTTATGGTATGCTTAGAGGAAAATTTATAGGTTTAAATGTTTATATTAAAAAAGAGTAAAGCTATTAAATCAATAACCTACCCTTCTACCTTAAGAAACTAGAAAAAGAACAATCTAAACCTAAAGCAAACAGAAGGAGGAAAATGATTAAGATTAAAGCAGAAATAAATGAAGTAGAGAACAGAAGAACAATGAGGAAGATTTTAAAAACCCAACCCAAAATTGGGTTTATTGAAAGCATCAACAAAATTTTAAAAATTTAGCTAGACTGACACTGAAAAAAAAGAGATAGGACTCATACTAAAACCAAGAATGAAAGAGGTGATGTTTATTTTTTTTATTTATTTTTTTTTAATTTTTATTTATTTATGATAGTCACAGAGAGAGAGAGAGAGAGAGAGAGGCAGAGACACAGGCAGAGGGAGAAGCAGGCTCCATGCACCGGGAGCCCGACGTGGGATTCGATCCTGGGTCTCCAGGATCGCGCCCTGGGCCAAAGGCAGGCGCTAAACTGCTGCGCCACCCAGGGATCCCAAGAGGTGATGTTTATTACCAACCTTACAGAAATAGAAAATATTATAAGGGAATACTATGAACAATTGTCAACAAATGACATAACCTAGATGAAATGAATAAATCTCTACAGTGCCAAGAAAATTCTTTTTTTTTTTTTGCCAAGAAAATTCAATGGAGAAAGAATAGTTGAGTTCAACATATGGTGCTGGTCAACTGGTATCCACATGAAAAAGAATGGATGTGGTCACCTACATCATATAATATACAAAAATTAAATAGATCAAAGAAGTAAGTGTAAGAGCTAAATTTATGAATCTCTTGGAGGAAACATAGGTGTAAGTCTTCATGACCTTGGGTTAGGCAACAGTTTCTTAGATATGACACATAAAGCGTAATTCACAAAGAAAACAAAAGTAATCTGGATGTTATAAATATTAAAAACTTTTATTATTTTTTTAATATTAAAAAACTTTATGCATCATGAAAAGAGACTCTGCAGAATGGGAGAAAATATTTGCAAATCATATATCTGATAAGGATCTGGTAACAAAAATATATGAAAAACACAACTCAATCCTAAAAAGACAGCCTAATTAAAAAATGAGCAAGGATTGTGTTAGATATTTCTTCAAAGAAGAGATACAAATGACCTTTAAGCACATGAAAAGATGCTCCATTCATTAGTCATTAGAAAAATGCAAATCAACACCACAATGAGAACTACTTCACACCCACCAGGATGACTATACTCAAAAAGGTGGACTTTAGCAAGTGTTGGTGAGGTTGTAGAGAATTTGCAACACTTACTGATTGCTGGATTGAATAAAATGGTGCAGCCACTATGGAAAACACTTTGGTAATTCCTCAAAAGGTTAACTATAGTAATACTATATCACGCAGCAATTCCATTCCCAGGCAAATACTCGAGAAAATTGAAAACATATTCACAAAAAAGCTTGTACAAAAATATTCAGAGCAACATTATCACAGTAGCTAAGAAATGCAAACAATTCAAATGTCTATCAACTGATCAATGGATAAAGAGATATGATATACACACACATAGGAATATTATTTACCTATAAAAAGGAATGAAGTACTATAGATGCTACCACACGAATGAACCTTAAGCACGTGCTAAATGAAAGGCAACACATACAAAAGGCCACATATTATGATTCCATTTTTATGAAATTTCCAGAATATGCATATTAATAGAGATACAAAGGAGATTTTCAGTTTCCAGAGGCTGGCAGAGGGAGGGAATGGGGAATTAATTATAATGTGTATGAAGTTCCTTTTAGGGGTGATGAAAAAATTCTTGAATTAAGTAGTGGTAATGATTGTATAACCTTGTAAATTTATCAAAAGCCTTGAACTGTATACTTTTAAAAAACTAATTTGAAGGCACATAAATTATATGTTAATTTAATAAAAAGAATTTATGGGGTGCCTGGCTAGCTCAGTCAGTAGAGCACAAGACTCTTGATCTTGGGGTCAAGAGTTCAAGCCCCATGTTGGGTAGAGAATTTGCTTTAAAAACAAATTTTTAAAAATTAAAAAAAAATTTTTTAAAGAACCTGAAATTCATGAAGAAAGTGAATTATGAAAGATCACTTAAAAAAGAATATCTTTCTGATTGGAGAGATGTGGCTTTTCATAAAGTCTACAGTAAGAAATCAACACCCACAGCTAGACCCACGCTGGACTTGATCTCATTCAACCTTGAGTTGCTCTGATCATAATGGCTACAATATGGGAGAGAACTTTTCCCGATTCTCTTACCTCATAGGTAGGTTCTGTTTATTACTTTGTACAAATGTCCCCCATTCCTTTCAAAAAAACATTCTGCTACTCCTTTTTTCTCCATTTTTCTTTCTCATTCTCTACTTTGTTCTCCTCTATTATCATTCAACTTTTCCTTTCTTTTTTTATGTCTACTCACCTCTCTGTCTCTCTCTGTTTTTCACCCTTTGCTTCCACCTCATCCCTCTCCTCTTCCTTACTCCCTTTCCTCTTACCCAGCTACAGTATGGAAATAAAATACTTTTAAGTATTTTTAAATTTTGTATGTATGTATGTATTTTTGAGAGAGAGAGTGTGGGGGTTCGGGGGGTGGCAGGCAGAGGGAGAGAATTTTAAGCAGGCTCCATGCTCAGTGTAAAGCCCGAATGAGATCTTGACATCACATCCTTGCTATCCACAACCTGAGCAGAAATCGAGAGTTAGATGCTGAGCAGACTGAGCCACGCAGTCGCCCCAACGTATTTTGTAAGAATTATGTACTTTTTTGCTTTCTTTGCTTAGTAAAAAGAAGGTGATTTTGATGCTTACTATTTCTTTAAGGAAAAACAACTCTGAATTAATTACAAAACTGATTTTGCTTTAGGAGATGTAACCGGTAATTAAAAAAAAAAAAAAAGATTATCCACTCATGCTCTACGTGGAGTTGTAAATAATTGAGGTAAGATACTTTCATGAACATTAAAAAGTGATTTGTAAATATGAGCAGACACTACTGGTAAACACTGATAATATCTAGTGTGGTGGTGTTCACTGAAAGTTCTTAATTATAATTTGGCTCTTCTATGTGTAGACACGTCTGGGTTAACCATTTATGCTACAAAGCAAAAGCCTCCTACACAGATAGTTTCATTTGACTCATATAAACCTGATCATATTTTCCCTCAGGAATGTCCTTTCTGAACTAAAAAAAATACAATATGGGCTGTAAGCTCTTCTCTTGTGAAGCTGTCTTCAGAATGACCAATTGTTCTCTGTCGTTCATCTGGAAGAGTGAATAAGTACAAAAAGAATACCATTAGCCACAAAGTTGTCATCTTCTTCAAATAAAATTCTGATCTCTGGCTTGAATGTTGAAACGGAAGATTCACTGTTGGCTTTTGTAGTATGCCAAGAGAAATCTCTCTCTCTCTCTCTCTCTCTCTATCTTTTGGTAACTGTCATTTTATGGAAAGTTTATTTCCTTTCTTGACAAAATGTTAAGAAAATGACCTGGTTAAATTTCCCAGGACTTGGTGATTGAAATTCTAGTGCTCAGAGTAGTGGTGTCAGAGTGATGAGGCATCCAGATAATGATCTCAGAAACCTTCCCAAACAATGTGACCACTTCATTAGAAAGGGAAGGGGAGGGAAGAAAGACAGACTTAATTCTTCAGTCAGTTCCTAAGAGGCCATCTCTCCTCTCTTGGAGACGTAGAGTGATTTACTGTGGGGCCTACTTTGGTGTATTAGTACAACTATTACTGAGAGATTAGAATTACTATGAGGTATTAAGTATTAGGGGCTCCAAGGGGAGTGGAAGAAGGTGGACTTCCATTGACTGGCTCCAGCAGTTAGCCAGGTGGCACCTTTAAGATCCCCCACCCCCACCCCCAGTACAGTTTGAGAAACTTGGTATTTGCTTATCTTCCTGAAGCTGTACAAAGGCTCTGTGTCTGGGTATGTTAGCTGTTCAGCAAAAATGAGTTCCTTCTTGCTTCTGAGCATACACTTAGACCATATTTCCCAGGTTCCTTTGTAGTGTGTTGATGTCACAGGTTCTAACCAACAGAATGTGTGCAGGAAATCATTTATGCCAAGTCCAAGCCAAGCCTTTTAGGAAACAGATATGTCTCCTCCTTGCTCTGTTTCTTCCTTTATTGACTAGATGCTGATAAAGATGAGGCCTTGGGGGAGGGGGAGCTGCTTTGTAAAACAGAAGGCAATACAGAGGGGGCCCGAGCGTGCCCCAGAGTCACTCACTACCCAGAAACAGTTTAATTGAGCAAGAAATAAGCTTTTATGAGGCTACAATATTATATATTTTGAGGTCTATTTATTATAGCTGCTACCATGACCCTAACTGACAAGGGATTTGAATGGCTAGCAATTAAAGGACTGCAATTAAAGGAAGTAGCACCAATAGATGCACCTTCAACAAATGCACAGGAGGTACCATTTCAGCAACATAACCTTTTTACCTTTTCTTCCTTCTTCTGCTCATTTTAGGTTGTCATTGGCTTACTTCCTCCTATTTTTTTCTTTTAGTTAATTTATTGGTAGGAAAATCTCCTCTTTAAACCTTGTCCTTCACTGCTGCCCCCCAAATTTGACTGAGTTTGGAAAAAGTTACCAGGAAAGATTTTCATAAATCCTCCAAGAATGATAATGGGGGTGATATGTGAGGTGGGTGAGGAGAAGATGCTACATGGTGATTAATGGAGACAGCCCAAGTTTTTCAAATGTTGGTTGTCCCCAGGGAAGAGTATAACCTTCAGCTCAGGAATTCCTGAAGAGGAACTGAGTTATATGCACCATTAGCAGCCAATATCCCTCAGCCAGAGGAGTGAGTTCCTTGACCCAAGAGGAAGGGATCTGTTGGGCACGTAGCATCTACCGTATAAATGAATATTATGTGCAATTGCATCATTTTGTCATAAAAAGAACAATGACAAGAGGGAGAGATGTGAAGAAAAATAACGAATTAGTATTTGGGGAAAGGGAAAATAAAGAATAGTGAAAAATAATGAAATAATTGGTGTATTTTCCGCCTGGAAAATAAAATGTCTGTTGTACCAGGTATGGACTATGATTTCACAACTCAGCACACATTCCAGTTGAATATCAGCATTAAAATGGCTAAGGTCACTTGGTACATCAGAAATAGTTCCGGAAAAATACCTGTGAATCATGATTCAGAGGCTTGTACCATAACCTTCAAACCGCATTACACTGATCGGAAATGCATTCTATTAAACTACTTACCAGAGAGGTCATTCAGTCAGAAGAATACTTTCAGAGCATGAAGAAGCAAGTTTGAGGAATAGTGATGCTCTGAGTGAAGGAACTTATGTTTAGCCAACTTGACTCTTAGTTTAATTATGAATTATCCAGTTTTCATCATCCCATCCATTATAAGAATTTGAGGAGGAACCTGCTGACCATTTTGGTTTGGGTGTCCCTGGAAACTGACCCAAGACAAAGTTTCAAGGGCCAGTAGTTTATTTGGGAGTGGCAAGAAATGATAGTATGGTAGCAGGGGTATGATGTAGAGATGGGAAAGGCAGTTGATCAAAGGTATGTTAGGAGCTCATCCTGACTGTGAAACATAAAACATGCACTTTAGGATTATCTTCACTGAGGGCCCAAGAAGCTAGGGTATCAATCACCCGTTCCTACTGGTCATGAGTTATGGCTGTTCCTGGCATAACGATTCTCCTGGACTTCAGGCCTGCTTTATGCCAGGTAGAGCAACCTCCCTGGGCTTAAGGAAAATGGTCTCGGGACAGAGAGGCAGATACTGACAGTTGGGAGCCTACAAATAAAGCCTGAGGGTTATGTGAAGAAACCTGTCAATGTGGCCTCTGCTACACTGACAGTCCAAAATATATTTTTCTTGTTATGATATTAAAGTTGGCTTCCATCTCTGAGGATGTGCCAAGCTGTGGCCAAGGGAGAGGAAACCCAAATGTGTGCTGAGAAACAGGAAGAAATCATCCTGAGATCAAACATTTGGGCATGGGTATGCCTGGGTGGCTCAGTGGTTAAGCATCTGCCTTTGGCTCAGGTCATGATCGCGGGGTCCTGGGATTGTGTCCCACATCAGGCTCCCTTTGGGAAGGCTGCTTCTTCCTCTGCCTATGTCTCTGCCTCTCTCTCTGGGTCTCTCATGAATAGATAGGTAAAATCTTTGGAAAAAATAAACAAACATTTGGGCATGTGGTAGGCATAGGGGAGAAAGTGAGAGTTGACATAACCAGGCAACCCATGCGGTAGGAAACTTCCTGTGAACGATAGCCCCCAAACAGCTTCCTTCATCCATTTGGACCATAAGACTCCTGAGCTGAAGAAAAATAGCAGAGTGGAAAGTTTTCAGGTGGCAGTTACCTTGGTCCTGTGCCAGGTGTATTACTCACTGCTCACAAAGCTCCAGCCGGTATTTACCCCCCGACAAAAGGGGGAAGAAAAAAAGTTCTTCTGGTTTTAACGTCACATTGTGCATAAAGCTTGAATGATAAGACTGCGAGATGGGGAAAATGAGAAAAATGTTCCAGGTTCTTCATATATTTTTATCACCAGACACCGATTATTTATCCCCTTTAGGGAACATAAGAATCTAAAGTGTTTTGATTCTTTAACTAAATTTTGTTTATTAACCTCATATCTGAGGAAATAACATTTAATCGGCTCACTTCCTGAAGGGCTTGTTTCATATCCTTGACTCAGATTACTGTTGTGTGATCAGGGACAGCTTTACTCTTTCCTCCCACAGAGAGCTGAAGAGCAATTCTGTGGCTCCCAATGCACGCAATAAAGACTAGACCAAGAAACATCCTGACCCTGAACATCCTCTCTTGTTTTAACTAGGAAAATCCGCCCCCCCGCCAAATTTAATCTGTAAAAAAATCAGCCAGGATCATTTTGCCAAAGATGAAGATGTTTAGTTAATTTATTTATTTTATAAATCTTTGTGTAGTTTATGTATAATGTACAGAATGCTGAGAGGGAGGCAAAAATGAATAAGCTGTGCTCCTAGTCCTTGTGGAATTTACTGGTATTCAACAGAGAAGGAAGCCATGGAAGCACTTGATTATAACCCAACATGAAACAATGGTCTGATATCCTTTGAGAAATTAATGGTGTAGACAATAACCTCCTCAATGTTAGGAAGAAGACCTTAAGAGTTGTGATTTCTAAACTTCACTGTGTCCAGCAAGCTCCTCTGGCCATCTGTACTCCTATAGCCCTCGCCAAACTGCTCAGCAAATCATATTCGTGGTTGCAAAATGATTCTTGAAGGGATCAATCACTTTTATTGTACCTGATGGACAAGCTGGGGACTCCTAAAATATGGTAGCCAGTTATGCACTCAAAAAAGTTGTAGGGCAAATTGAATGTGTTAAGACACCATCTTCCCAACATTTACCAGCCCATGATGCTATTCTACACATACAGGCCTAAGGATCAAGCACGGGCACACATCTTGTGCTTTTTTAAGGAGCTGAAACATCTGTCTTTATATTTTAACTCTGGTCCATTCATGAGATTTCTTGGATAACATTGTCTCGGGGTTACTATATTTGCTTTGCAGAGTTAAGTTCTTTTGTAATGAAGGGTGTGGAATGAATGCTGATCATGGGCTCCCCAACAAGTGTCAAGCCTCAGTGTTATGTGACAGTTCTAGAACAGTGATTGGTGAGAGCCTGCCGCTGATCTGGTCTATGCCTCCCAAAGAGGCACGTTCAATGCAGGCTCAGCCTCCTGCTTTGACACCTGTGGTCCCCAGCTACCAGATGGATATTAAAATGAGTTCTATATGCATCAGTCTTTGTCTTTCTTATCCCACTGTGAGCCCCTGTAGATATCTAGTGTCTTTCACATATCTCCAAACTGCCTCTGCTTCTTCTTCTTTGACCCTGCCTGTGTTCTTCCTACCAAGCTTCCTCCCCTTTGGAATTTCTCTTCTTCCCACATGACCCATTTATTCTTCCCATTGTAACTTGATTGACTTCACATAGCACAGCTCTGATCAAGTCCCTCTCTGTCTTAATCCCCCTGAATGGCTCTCCATTGTTCTCAGGAAGCCCCCACTCTTCACTTGCCAGCCTTGAATCATGTGTTCCCACTCTAGCCAAACTATTTAGGTTCTGGAATGCTTGGTTCATGTTTCACCTCTACTTTTTCAAGTGTTGTTTCCTCTATCTGCACTCTCTCTCTGGTTTTATCCTTCCTATACATTAGGTCTCACTTAGCAGTCTCTGTATTGGGACTGCTTTCTTGACCGTAATACTGAAGCTACCAGTACTCACATTGGTTCTCTTAGACACTGCAGGGTAATTTCCTCTTTCGTTGTCTCTTCTGTTAGACAGAAAGGTCCAGGGGACAGGCAGTCTTTGTCTTCTTCATGCTATACATTCAATACCTAGCACACAGTGGTTTCTTTTTGTTGTTGTTGTTTTTAATTTTTTTTTTACCGTGGTTTCTTAATAGAGCCAGCTTCACTAGCACTTGGGAGGAAGTTTTGATTTTAATATCTTTCAGTTGCTTTCTTGAACTTTTAAAAAATGTATTAACTTATTTTTAAAAGATTTTATTTATTTATTTATTTATTTATTTATTTATTTATTTATTTATATTTGAGAGAGAGAGCGCACAAGTAGGTGAAGGGGTAGAAAGAGAGGAAGAAGCAGGTTCCCTGCTGAGCAGGAAGCCCAATGAAGAACTCGATCCCAGGACCCTGAGATCATGACATGAGCTGAAGGCAGATGCTTAACTGACTGAGCCCCCCAGGCACCCCTTGAAATTCTTTTTTTTTTTTTTAATTTTTATTTATTTATGATAGTCACACAGAGAGAGAGAGAGAGAGAGGCAGAGACACAGGCAGAGGGAGAAGCAGGCTCAATGCACCGGGAGCCCGACGTGGGATTCGATCCCGGGTCTCCAGGATCGCGCCCTGGGCCAAAGGCAGGCACCAAACCGCTGCGCCACCCAGGGATCCCCCCTTGAAATTCTTTTAAAAGATTTTATTTTATTTTATTTTATTTTATTTTATTTTATTTTATTTTATTTATTTATTTTATTTTAGAGAGAGTGCATGCGTGCATGCACATGGGCACACAGGCAAATGCATGAAAGAGCAAGGGGCAGAGGGAAAGAGAGAGAATCTTAAGTGAGCTCTACACCCAGTTCTGAGCCCGTGGGTGGTGGAGGTGGGGGGCGCTCCATCCCAGGACCATGAGATCATGGCCTGAGCTGAAATCAAGAGTTGGTTGCTTAACTGATTGAATCACCCAGGCACCCCTAAAGATGTCATTTTTAGGTAATCTCTACATCCAAGGTGGGGCTCAAACCCATAACCCCAGGATCAGGAGTCCCACACTCCACCAATTAAATCAGCCAGGTGCCCCTTGAACTTTTTATCATTTGTCTTTGGATTTGTTTTGTAAGTGAAGACCAATGGAACATATACCAGGGGCTTGGAACCCTGGTCCCATCTCTCTGGGATGCCCCCCTACTCCACCCAGTGACCACAGCTGCTTCACCTCTCCCATTCCCCTCCACCACGCCCACTTTGGTGCAGGAACGGGGAGGGATTGGCTGGATTCTTGTGCCCACATGTGGAGTCAAGCATAGAATCTACAGTGCCTGTGAGGCTCAGCACTCTCTCTGTGAGTACCCACTCATCCAAAGGAACGCAACACTGAGTAGCAAATAAAAACACAAAGACAGATTGAGAAGAAGGCCACAGGAAAAAGGAAAATACTTTTCCCCCCCTGCTGTTTGAACAAGGGGTTTTGCATTTCATTTTGCACTGGGCCCCACAGATTATGTAGCTACTTCTAGCTCTCAATGACTATTTGTTGAATAGCTGAATCAAAGAAATTTGATGAACAAAATGTATGTTTGTTTGGCTTTTTTTTTCCCCCCAAACAATTACCCAGGGAGATTTTCCAACAGGGTTGTCATTTCCTAAAACATTTTTGAAACTTCTTTTTAAGAAAGTCATCCATTTTGTTCAACAATTATTTTTTAAGCAGTTACTATGTGCCAGCTTCTGGTGATTAGCAATGAACTATTTAGATAAGGTTGTGGAAAATCTTTATCCTTATAATTGCCTTGTGGTGGATTTACTTTTCTAAAGAAGGCAAAAGTCATCAGGGACCACATCTGGTATAATCTGAGTAACCTGATTCTGAAGATAATTTTCAAATATAAATTTCAAGACCATTTTGAATTACTTTTAATAAATGAGGATTATCCCAGGGTGACTCTCTTGAAGCAGAAATTATGACTTAAATGTAGAAGCTCAGGGGAAAATATAATAAATGTAGCATCTCTGGAAGAAACACTTTTTAAAAAAATAAAGCATTGTTTTTGGTAACTTCTATTTTTTTTTTCTTAAACATATATTTTCATCTAATATCATATGCAAAAGGAATTTGCAAGTGATCTGAATGTGGTTATTACTAATAATCTGCTTCTATGATCCCATTGTTCTTGTAACCTTTACCATGAGTTGTTTACTGCTTTATTCAAGCCTCTAAATTATGGTTTTGTTCATCATTTTTAGAACTCAGTGATAACCTATTTATTTTATAATACCTCTCCTATGTTGGCTGGCCCTTATTACTTGTGTTATCTTAACCTCTTTGTGCCTTAGTTTCCTTGTAAAATTGTTTTGAAGTCTAAATAAAACCTTGGAATACTACTTAGCATATGGTAAATGCCACATTAAGATTCTTATTATAATAATTATTATTATCTGGCCCTATGCATCTAGGCCAGGAATAGGCAAACTTTTTCTCTAATGAGCCAGACAGTAGATATTTTAGGCTTTGTAGGTCACATGATATCTGTCACTACTACTCCGATCTGCTGTGATGCCAAACTCAGCCTGAGACCATACGTAAAGGAGCGGTCATGTCTGTCTTCCAATAAAACTTTAATTAGGAAAACTGGTGGCTGGTCTGTTCCATGGGCAATTCATTTGCTGTTCCTCACCTGGGCCTTTTTGATGGGTTTGAGTGTGAATGGCTGGTGAAGGCTTAGCCAAGAGTCAAGAATGGAGCAACAGTGACCTCAGGCATCTGAAGCCCAGGTCACAGTAGTTAATAGGCTTCTATAGATATGATGGCTAAGTAAGGGCCAGGGGGTGGCACCTCCATGGAAGTGCAGCTGGGGTTGGTAGAGGTTGTGGAGTAGAGAGGCTACCTGGAAAACTCTATGTATTTCACTCACCACAATTAGTTTTGTCCCGACAAATTGATTCTGTGAGCATTTTATAGACACTTGTTCAATGCTTGTGTATGTAAAGGTTTACTGTATTGCCAAAGTAGGCCTATTGTAAACTCTATGTATCCAGAGGCCATATTTTATCTAGTCAATATTCAGGAGACATTTGGAATTTAATTTTTTAAAAACTAAAGAATAGTTTTTTTGAGGCGATAATTTGCTGACCCCAGATTTCTGCAGCATTTTTTATCCTTACAGTATTAGCGAGCCCTTGACCTGCTTGGCAATCACTTCCCCCTAGAGTGATCTCAAAGGAGCCGGGGGAGTTAAGTTTTGTGTTGTTGTGTTGTTGTTATTTATTTATTTTTTTTCCATATCAGGTCAGCATGCCATTTGCTTGCCTAAGTAATAGATAATAATAATAATAATAATAATAATAATAATACTTATCTACAGAGATAAGTAAATATGGAGAGGATACTTGTTTTCTTTATGAATTTGATATCTTTTTAAAAAAGATTTTATTTATTCATGAGAGACACACACAGAGAGAGAGGCAGAGACATAGGAAGACAGAGAAGCAGGTTCCCTGTGGGGAGCCCGATGCGGGACTCGATCCCAGGACCACAGGATCACGTCCTGAGCCAAAGGCAGCTGCTCAACCACTGAGCCACTCAAGTGCCCCGAATTTGATGTCTTAATGTGCCTGGCAGTCAGCATGTCCTATTTTGCAATATTTTTCCAGTTTTGTGTGGGCCCTGTCCTTAAGGGAACAAAAGGTCCCTGACAGAGTATAACATATTCTACATGTACCTTGTGCTTTCCAGGGGCAGGGCTTTTCCTACAATCCTGAGAACTGTCCAGACTTCAATTGTGCTCTTATCTGATACAGCGAAGGAAATTTTGATTCACTGATTGGTTGATTCAAGAACTATCTACTCAACTCCTAATCATATGTGCCAGATACCATACTGGGCCTTGGAGGTGCAGAGATGAAGACATACCATCTCTGCTCTCGTGGAATTTACTGTTTGGTGATAGAGGCAGACAGTAAAGAAGTCAGCAAACAGCATACATGTTTAGGAGGGAAATTATAATAATGTTTCTCAAATTTGCTAATCAGAAGAATCATCTAGGGCCTGTTGTAGGGAGTACTTGGTCCCATCCTGGACCTGCCAAATCATAATCTCTAGAGAAATCCACGTGTTTCATAAGCATTCCAGATGATACTTAGGAACAAGCAAATTTGGGACACCCTGGTCTAACAGAATTTAAAACAAAGACAAAAACCTTAGCTTTCAACCAGGCAATAATCTTAGAAGCTTTCCTTCTAAAAAAGGATTATTTGGCAGGTCTTCAAAGATTTGTTGTAATAATTGGCAGAAGGCTTCCATTTTAAATTTGTGTTTGCTGATGCTGATGACCTATGAACTTAAATGCCACCTTTATGAAACCCTCATTAGGTTGCTAGGCAATGGGTACTGTACTGACCTGGGTTTAGTTTCCTGGATGTGAGACTTTCTGAAACTCTTTTGTTTTCTATCTCTTTGTTAAATATATATATTTCTATTGCTTTGTTAAAGTGTATATTTTTTCTTAACCAGAAAAGATGCCATTGAGAATATTTACTCTAAAAATATAACATTCTTCTCCTTTGGACCCCCACAGCATACACTACAGACCTCATGAAAGGTTTTACTTTAACCCATTGAGTGGGTTTTTAATTTATTTATTTGAGAGAGAGAGAGAGAGAGAGAGAGAGAGCAGGGGGAGGCACAGAGGGAGAGGGAGAAGCAGACTGCCTGCTGAGCCCCTGCTGAGCAGAAAGCCTGATGCAGGGCTAGTCCCATGTGGGGCTTGATCCCAGGACCTTGAGATCATGACCTGAACGGAAGGTGGTTACTGAAGAACCTAGGCCCCTAACCCACTGAATTTTTGACTTGGCTTCAATAAGACAAGTGATTCCTTTTAACAAGTTGTGAATATTCTAATAGGGTAATCATGCTATTTAGTTTTAGTCATTACTGTGTTTGGCTTGTTTAAAGTGGTGTTTAACTTTCAGATATTCTTATTATAAACCATTATAAAATTTCCTATTAGTATTGTAGATTATTTTGTCTTAAAAATAATGTTTACAGTTTTCTTAGTATAAAAGTAATTTATTTATTGTAGAAATTTGTAGAAACCTAAAAAGAATTAAATTTAAAAATCATCTGTATTCCTGGGGTGCCTGGGTAGCTCAGTCATTTGAGCATCCCACTCTCAATTTCAGCTCAGGTCATGGTCTCAGGGTCATGAGAGATCCAGCCTCACATGCGACTCCCCACTCTGTGGGGAGTCTGCTTGAGATTCTTTCCCTCTCCCTCTGCCCTTCCCCACCCCATCCCCCTGCATGTACATGTGTGTGTGTGTGCTGTCTCTCTCTCTGTCTCATAAATAAGTAAATCTTTAAAATAAATGAATAAATGAATAAAAATCACTTGTATTCTTATCCACTATAAGCATTTTTGTTTATCTCCTTTTAATCATTTTATTGTTAATTTTTAATATATTACTTTCAGTTGATCACTCACTGATAGGTAGTTAAAATTAGGATTATACTTTATGTCAACTTTGTATATAGATCTTTTTTTTTTTTTTAAAGATTTATTTATGCAAGACACAGAAAGAGAGGCAGAGACACAGGCAGAGGGAGGAGAAGCAGGCTGTATTCAAGGAGCCCGATGTGGGACTTGGTCCTTGGAATCTGGGATCAGGCCCTGAGCCAAAGGCAGACACTCAACCACTGAGCCTCTCAAGTGTCCCTGTATATAGATCTTTTAACAAAACTTGATACAATGAGCATTTTCCATTAAAATTTAGAATGTCTTGATGAATACATTATAATCCCTCATGTAGATATGCAAACATTTAATAACTTTTTCATTGCTTCAATTTTAGATGGTTTTTAAATTTTCATTTTCATACATAAAATTTTATAACATTGGCATAAACCCCATTGTATATAAATAAATATATGTCTGTATCTATAACTCATCTTTTAAGACATTCCTAGTTATGATATTATAGGGTTGAAGGACACATTATTTTTTGTGATTGTTAATACATGTTGCCAAATTACTTTTCAGGAAGATTGTACCAACATAGGTTCAAAGGGTATCTTTAGAGGGAGACACTAGAAATTACCCTTGACTAGATGGATCCACTGGGACCAATAAGCACTGGGAAATGAATATGATTTATGGATACACCAATTAGCCTCCTTGTGTTCTGTGATTCCAGACTTGTAGTACTCTGACACCGTAGTTTCACAAATGAATATCATAGGTAGGGTGTGGAAAGAGTGGAAAGAGCCATATCAACCTACATCTGCTATTGCACCAAAGTCTTGTAGAATATATGCTGCTGATGAGGAGACATGCCATCTTCATACGCATAGGGCAACTTATGACTATAACCATGGTCTGGATCTCTATTTGTATTATAAGCATTATTGTAAATTGGCATTTAAGAGCTACAGCTAGGGAGTCATTAGTAAATGATAATACTAGTATTCTCATTTGCAGGGGATATATTCTCAGTCCTCCAATGGAAACATTTCCAGATTCTTGATGCTTTCTCTGGTTAACTGTCTTTAGGAAAAGATAAAATGCTGGTGCTTGTGTATGCTATGAAGCATCCTTAAATAGGGTCTGGGGGCATCATCGTGTTATCAGACACATTATTTGGGTAATGAGACAAATGGATATTCACTAGTAAAGAGAGACTTATAAAGAGCTTCATGTCAGTTTAGGTGAGGTTTTTGCAGTCAAATGAGTAATGAAAATCCTTCAGTTTTTCAGAGATTTATGGAGTTTGCAATTGAGGATAAAGGATTTTGGCCTCAATTATCCCTGTCTTACAAATCAGGAAGCAGAAGTCCAGAGGCATTAAGTGACATATGCAATGTCATGCAGAACTTAAGTCTCCTTTTTCCTGTCAGTTTTAGATTATCATAAAATAGGATGATTATGAATATTTCAGGATGATCTAAACCAACCCAAGTACTTATTTTAACATTAATGCATGGTATGGAGCGCCTGGCTGGCTCAGTCAGTGGAGCATGCAACTCTTGATCTCGGGGTTGTAGGTTTGAGCCCCAGGCTGGGTGTAGAGATTACTTAAAATCTTTAAACCACCTCTTCAAAACCCGTTAATTCATAGTAATTTTTTAAGAAATTTGATTCCATGGCAAGAAATGTTTTCTTCCATTTCTGCCTCCCTAAAACTCTTTTATACCTCTGTTTCTCAAGATAAGACTTTGGGATTTTAGATTTCCCCTTTGGTGTAGATGAGTTCTTTTCCAAAATTCATTGTGGTCTCAGTCATGGACCTGAAGGGATCACTTTAATAAAAGGGGTGTGTGTTTATTGAAATCTAACTATATCAAAAGAATGATGCTGAGAAAAAATAAATGAGCTAGAATCATTCAATGCTTTTCTAGCCCAAGTACAAAGAGGAATGGTTCTTGGAAAGCAACCAAAACATAAGCCACACCCTGGTGTACCTAGGTGTTACCAAAATGGACTCTGACTTTTAAAGAACACTACCTAAATCGGAGTAACAATCTTTAAATTTACTGGCACATCTCAAAGTGCCAATGTACTGGCACATCTCAAAGTGCCAATGTACACTATTCTGTACTCACTTGCCATCTGTTACTCAGTGGTAGATTACAGTATTTCACCCAATGCCTGAGCAAACTAGATGGTGACCAATGACTTTGAGCTGACTTGGAAAAAATCAGCCTTGTTAAAGAAATAATGAGCTGAGTATTAGTCAGTCTAGAATCCAGTTCCAGGGCCCTTCCTAAACTGCTGTGTTATTTGATCATGATAGTACTTACAGTCTTTGACATAATTGTATTTTGTACAACAATCGTAGTTCCTTCTGAATACATATGTGCATAAAATAATTCAGAAATAGATATACAAATAATTTTGTGTTTCTAGAAGAAAATAGATAATAGATATTGATACAAGTATATAATTGGGGTATTTTTTCTTACAAAAAGCATCATAGTACACCCACTTACTCTCTTTGCTTTTTGTTTTTTTGTAACTTAATATTAAGAATATATATTGAAACCCTTTTCTTATTGGCACACTTGTATAACTCATTCTCTTAGTGCTAAATTGTATTTCATATTTGGAGTACCAAAATATATTTAACCAATCTTCCTTATTGACATATTATTGCCAGTTTTTCTTTTATCAAAAATGCATTAATGAACATACCTGAACATATACTTTATTCATCATTTTTATTAGTGAAAGCAGATTAAATGCTTTTGTTTCCTGTGGCACTAGCTTAAGCATTGTTCTTTAGGCTTTTTTTTAAGACTATTTTTTTTTAAAGCAAAACTGAGCGAAGGGGCAGGCCAGGTGGCCCAGTGGTTTAGCGCCGCCTTCAGCCCAGGGTGTGATCCTGGAGTCCGCACCGAATCGTCAGGTTCCCTGCATGGAGCCTGCTTCTCCCTCTGCCTGTGCCTGTATCTCTTTCTCTCTGTGTCTCTCATGAATAAATAAATAAACTTAAAAAAAAAAAAAAACTGAGCGGAAGGTATGGAGATTTTCCCTTTACCCTACGCCCACACCATCACAGCCTCCCCTATTATCAACAGTGCCCACCAGAGTGATACATTTGTTACAACTGATGAGCCTACATTGACACATCATAATCATCCAAAGTCCATAGATTGTATTACTGTTTACTCCTGGTGGTGTACATTCCTTGGGTTTAAACAAATGTATAATGGCATGTATCCATTATGGTATCAAATGGTATTTTCATTGTCCTATTTGTTAGGTGTTGTGCTAGATGTTCTCAATTATTCTTTGCCAATGCAAACCCATGAGGATACTACCAAGATTCAAGATTATCTGCAATTTACAGTTTCAAAAAGGAGGCTGGCAAGGTGAAGTCTTGCCCAAAAGCATAAGAACAAGCACAAAAGCAATCTGCTCTCAGCAGTTTGCCTGGATGGGGAGGAATGCTTCACCACTGGGCTACTCTGTTCCTTCAGATCAATAACCTTGATCTTTTTAAAAATAGTCATCATTGTAGTTGACATACAATGCTTAGTTTCAAGAGTTCAACATAGTGAGTTGACAATCACATGCTCACGATGCTCACTATGAATAAGTGTAGTTACCTTTTGTTATCCGTTAAAAAGAAAACCACAGGCCCAAAATGGCATCACTTGGGCCAAGTCACCAAACAGGTCATGTCACTAAACCCAACTGCAGTTCCAATAACTCCCGGAGATGTAGTTTTAACTGGTCAGAATTTTCTGGTTAATGTTAATGAGGTTATCTGTCACATGGACCCTTTTCCATCCCCTACAGGAAGATGAAGTAATCCTCGTAATAAGACCCTCTGCCGTTCCCGGGAATGGAAGGTGATCTTGCCTAAAACAATCATTTCTTTTCTTTTGCTTATAACTTTCAAATTTACTCTGTTGAATTTTGTCTTTTAAACAGACCATATTGGGCAGCCTTGGTGGCCCAGCGTTTTAGCGCCTCCTTCAGCCAAGGGCCTGAGGGTGGAGACCCGGGATCGAGTCCCACATCAGGCTCCCTGCATGTCTCTGCCTCTTTCCCTCTCTGTGTCTCTCATGAATAAATAAATAAACAGACCATATTATTACAGTATTATTGACTATATTCTCTATGCTGTACTTTCATTCCCCATGACTTATTTTTTAACTGGAAGTTTGTACCTCTTAATCCCCTTCACCTGTTTCTCCTATCCTTTCTGGCAACTACCAGATGGTTCTTTGTATTTATGGGTCTGTTTCTGATTTTTTTTTCCAGTGCCTTTGATCTTGCTCTGCTTATACTATTACCTCTTTCCTCCCCTCTCCAGACAATTTGATCAAGTAAATACCATTATCATTCATAACTCAGTTTAAATCTACTGTATTTCTCTATAACTTTTCCAAACACCTTCACTGATGTTCTTTTCCCACAGCTGGCAGCCTTCATTCCCTTCCTTCTCTAGCAAAAGGCATTCCATTCTTTTTCATTGAGTTTCCCATGACCACATTAGAGCTGCACACATTGCATTGTTGGCATTTGTTTGTATATTGATGTCTTCCACCTTGAACTCCATGAAATCAAGGAACAGGTCTTTTTTGTTTTGTTTTGTTTTTTAAAGTTATCAAAAGAGCTACTTTTCTTCCCCCAATCATCTTCATTTCATCTTCTTCCCATTGCAACTGCCCTGGTGCTTTTGTAAACACTATTCCAAGGAGTTTAGTTTTCCTTATGGGATTGGATGATTGGGAATATTTAAATATCAGCTATGACCAGAAGAGGCAATGAAGAGATTCATAATTGTTAATGGATCTGCTAAAGGTTGGTTCCATGCATTTCAAAATGACACAGAAGCTGCTATTTGCCTTTACAAAATATGCCCTGGCTCTTAAAGAATGGTTGAGGGAAGATTATTCTCTCCTCAGGATTAAGATCTTGCCAAGAGGTTGCATCCAGGTCCCTGCTAGTATTACATACTGTTCCAGAAATCCAGGAAGTATCCTGGGTTACGACTAAATGTCATTAATTTTAGGTGCTACAGATTCATTATTAGTGATGAATTTAAGCTCACATTTACCTTTGTTTAGCAGTTTTTTTCCCTGTGCTACATTTTGGATGAATATTTAAAATACTTAAGATAATAATTTGCCTTTTAGCACTTTGGAACATTTCATAGTCATTTACATTTGCTGAAAGTGATTTTAACACATTATCTTCTTTACTCATTACAACTATCACCTCAGAATGAACTCTGGCTTTGCTAGAATTAAGTGGGCAATTGAGAGTAATAAATTCTATAATTCAGATGTTTACCACATTATTTTTTTAGTAGTTGGGATCAAGTGAGGAATAGAAAAACTGCATGGTAACACAGAAATCACTCAAAAAATAATTGTGGATTAAATAAATCAAGGGCTTATTTTTCTCTTTTGCAAGATGTTTGAAGAGAAAGCCATTTTTCTAGCATGGTCTCCTGAGTGTGTGTGTGTGTGTGTGTATATATATATATATATATATATGTTTTAAAGATTTTATTTGCTTATTGAGAAGGGGTAGGGGCAGAGGCAGAGGGAGAGAGAATCCCAAGTAGACTCCACACTCAGCACGGGGCTGAATGGGGTTCAATCTCAACACCCTGAGATTATGACCTGAGTCACCCAGGAGCCCCTCTTGAGTATATATTTTTAAGCCTTTTTTTGAGGTTGACTACTTAGCTCTTTTAACTTTGGTTCCAAGGGTTTTGGTTCCTACTTTGTTACTGTTACTACATTTGGCCACATCCTTAGCTGTCACCCAGGATGCTCTTAGGTCTTAAAGGATGTCCCCTCACAACCCACTTCATTCAATTAACCCAAGTAGAGCTTACAAGGGCCAAGTACCCTTCTGGGCACACTAGGAAAAAAGAGCAAACGAAGCAGACAAAAAAAAAAAAAAAAAAAAAAAAAAAAAAAAAATCACAGCTTGCATGGAGCATACATGGAGCACACATTACTATGCTAATGTATATGTACAGACAATAAATATAATAAAGCATAACATACAAAAATGTTATAAGAGGGTAAGTGCTGTACAAAAAAATAAGGCAGAGAAAGGGGGTAGAGGGTGTTCTGTATATACACTAATTACAGTTATTGGCTACATTGTAAGAGAGTCCAGACCTAATTCAATATAAATCATATTCACCTTAGAAAGTGATAGTATGGGTACAAGTGATGGATGCCTTCAGCAGCTTTACAACGTGTTTTTTTTTTTAAATTCCAGTTTCCCTCTTTCTCTATATTCTTTCCTTTTCATTCTTGTTTTATCTTTTCTTCCCTTTTTCTTCTTGTTGATCAATCATCATTAACGAGGCACTGGAATGCTGCAATAGAAAGAGCAGGTCTCCCAACTAGGAACTAAATCTCTACGAGCCTCAGATTCCTCACCTGTAAAATGCGGTTAATAAAACAGATTTTGTAGTGTTGTGAGGATTAGAGATGAGGCATGTTTGCAAAACATCACAGTCTCTAAATACAGGCCTCTTTAAATGGTAGCTATTATTAAAAGCGCATCTGCTCTTATACAAATAAGTGAATAATGTGTGCTGGCCTCAAAGTAACTCTCTGGGAAGTTGAGAACAAAAGGGGACTAGGAACCAAACCAGGAATGAGTCTCGTAGCATCCTTAAGTTTTTGACAAAGGGCTTTACTTATACCCTCTTGGAGATGGATAGAACATGTGCTCCGGTCCCGCTGTAACATAGTTTCCCTCCAAAGCACTGATGTAGCTCTTCTCGGCCAACATTTTGTTACCTTTTAAAAAACGCAGGATAATCTTGTTAACAGTAATGCCCACAATAAGCATGCTATGTGTCAGGCACGTTTAGAGACAGACATTCACTTAACCCTTCCGTGTGGACCTGTGTGGCAGGTGCCGTCATCATTCTCAGTTGGGGCTGTAGGCATTTGAGAGCTGCCCTCGAGGTGCGGATATTTGCGCGTGGACTCAAGAGTGTGGGAGCCGCCGTGGTGCCGGGACAAGAGGACAAGCACGCGAGGATGCCTGGCCAGGAAGACTCCCTCTTTCAGAGGCCTCGAGTTGGGGCTCACGCCTACTGATCCAAGAGGGGAAAAAAAAAAAAAAAATCTTGCAGGAGTCATGAAGACCCGTTCGTTCTTTTGGAGTTCCCGGGAGGGTCCTGGATCAGGGTGGCGTCCTCCTATCCTCCTGCTACTCTAAAGGACGTGGGGAGGAGGTGGGGGCGGTGGTAAATTCCACGGCACTTTGAAACTTCGGGCGAAACCTCCCACCCGAGAAACGAGTCAGACGCTTGAGTTTCAGGCAGTTTTTACAAAGAGGGGCGGGGCCTCCCGCGGAGGTGGCGGGGGGCGGTGCACGCGGCGCCGAGCGAGCCGCCGATTGGCTGGGACACGTGCCCGTCCCGCCTGCCCCGTCCCGGCGCGGCGGCCTCCCGGCGGGGTCGGCGGGCGCGCAGAGCGGGCTGGCGCGGCGGCCCCGGCAGGGGGCGTGGCGGGAGGCGGGAGGCGGGAGGCGGGAGGCGGGGCCCGGGCGCCGCGCGTCACGGCCTGCGGCCCCGCCCCCGGGCCCTACGCGGCTGCCTCCGCCTCCCGCGCCTAGTCCTGCCGCTGCTCGGCGCTCGCCCCACGTTCCACGCCGCGGCCTCGCGGGGAGACCAGCCTTGCGGCGGCCGCGCACACGCCCGCGCCTCCCGCGCCTCCCGCGCCTCCCGCGCCTCCCTCCCGCGCACGGCTGTCGGACGCTCGTTCGTTTCCCCTCGCGCGCCGGGCTCGGCGGCGGCGGCGGCGGCGGGCGGACAGCGCGGGCTGGCCGGCGGGCCATGGAGGCGGATGGGGCCGGCGAGCAGATGAGACCGCTACTCACCCGGGTAACGAGCAGGGTGAGGGCGCCGCGGGCGGCGAGGGTCCTCGGCGGGCGGGCGGGGGCGCGGGCGGGGGCGCGGGCGGGACGAGGCAGACAAAGGCGGGGGCGCGGCGGGCGTCGCGGTCCGGCCCGGTGGGCCCTGGCCCGGAGCCCCCCCCGCCGCCCCGCCGTCCCCTTTGTGTGGCGGCCCCGGGAGGCCCGAGTGGGGGCGTCCTCGGCGCGACCCCGGCGGGACCCCGGCGAGACCCCGGCGCGGCCGCGGGGGCCCAGCGTCCGCCCTTGCCCCCGGCCGCCTCCTGCTCTGCGGCGCCGCGCTGCGGGCCGGGGGCTCGGCTCGGGTTGCCTGGGCGCTGGGGTGCGGTGAGCCCCTCGGACACGCATCCGTCTCCTCGCTGTGAGCGCGGCTCCACCTGTTTGTAGCCGCGGGCGGCGGCGAAGAGTCGGGGTGGATCTTGCCCTCCTCGCGCGTCTCCCCGCCCGGCCCGCGCGGGCTGCTTTGTTCGGTGAGTTGCGCGGCCGCGTGGACGAGCTGCTCGGGGCCAGGGCCGCCTCTCGGTCCGCCGCCGCCTCCTGCCGCAGGCCGAGCCCGAGCGGACCGCGTCCTGCGCTCGGGGCCGCCGCGCCCCGTGCCCCGCCGGCCGCTTGGGCTCCGGGATTCGAGGGGAGGCCGGGGGCGCTCCCGAGGGCCAGCGCTGGCCTCCAGGATGCGGGACGGGCGGCCCAAGCTCCAGAAACGGACTTCCTGCTTGTCTGTAGGACACATGCGAACCCACAGAGGGGATCCCCTTCTCTTGTCGGGTAGTTCCTGACTCAGCGGGCAGGGAAGTGTCCTGAATTTTCCGACTCCCAGTTCTCACTCTGTGACCAGCACAGGAGGGACGGTGGTAGTGACATTTTCCAGTCTTTCACGACTCACAGAAAAATTGCTTTTCGTGTGTTTTTTATTCAAGAGTTTTCTTTAATTAACCTGCTTACAAGCCCCCCCTCCCCCCACCCCACATCCCACATCTTTCTAAAGAATATTGTAAAGCCCTGGAGAGTAGTCGCTCGTTATTACTTCAGTGTGCTCACTTACAAATTCTCAAAACACGGAGGAAAACGGAGTCTCCAGACAGTGAAGTCATTTAGCAGTGGTTTTAGGGAAAGCTCAAGTCGCAGTGATGTTGGTAATGGAATACTGGAAACTCGTTCTAAGGAATCTTCAGTCATTCTTTGTGTGACAGTTGAATAAATTGCATTTTGGAAGGGTCCCCCCCCCCCCCCCCAGCACGTTCTGTACCAATGTGTGTCAAATAGTGTTGTCCTTAAATGCAGATTTTCGATTCAGAGCAGTTAAGAACGTTCCAGTTTTCATAAAGCTGGAGAGAAACTGTGTCTTCTCAACTATTACCTACTTAGCTAGCAAAAGGAGCATGGTAATGCCGTTGCCTTCCCGATCATTCATTCATTCTTTCATTCATTCATTGTGATAGCACTTGGAACCTATCCTGTACTATCCAACAAGACAGAACCAGCTCTGCTCTAATAGAAGTTGTCATTCAAATGAATGACAGAGGAGTTATCAAGCACTTATTAGTGGCATGGCAGGGGAGGACTTCGGAAGTGTGTACCTCCTAAATCTCTGGGAAGAAAAGATTTGCCTACAGTAAGCATATACAAATCAGTAATAGGAATTACATAAGCTATCACACAGTCTAAAAACAGAATGCGAGAACAGGAAAACTGTTGGTTTAACTAGTACAGAACACTGTAACTTATGAACTAGGAAGAGAGGAACTGTTTGCATTGACAAAATTACTTTTTTTTTTTATCAATTTTCCCCTGGAAAAGTCATAAAAATGGAAGATTATGATATTCATCAGTCATTTCTCCTTTAACTGACAACATCTTGGCATAGCCAAAAAAATAGAATAAAATTGATATTCATAAAATGCTATCTTGGGTATGTGATTATGCACAATTTTTGAATAAATTGGTGGCAGTTTATATTGCTCTAAAACAAGCCCATCTGTTCCATAATTTAGGCTCTAAGGCTTCCTTTGCGTCTAAAGTTCTGTGTTTTTCATTGATCATGGTTTTGAGATAGGAGAAAGTCATTTATCTTATAAAAATGCAACTTTTGTTTGCTGCAAAAACTTAACTGCAGGCCTCCCTTAGAATTGACTTGAACTGTCAGTCTTTTTTTCTGGTATAGGTTAAATATTCTGTTAGAATAGATAGCACTGTTTAGAAGGTTCCCGGGTTTTGGCAAGTGTTTCTTCTTTTATTTTTTTTTTAAAGATTTTATTTATTTATTCATGATAGTCACAGAGGAGAGAGAGAGAGAGAGAGGCAGAGACACAGGCAGAGGGAGAAGCAGGCTCCATGCACCGGGAGCCCGACGTGGGATTCGATCCCGGGTCTCCAGGATCGCACCCTGGGCCAAAGGCAGGCGCCAAACCGCTGCGCCACCCAGGGATCCCTGTTTCTTCTTTTAAGCAGTACATTATTTAGCACAGTTCTGTTACCACTGAAATTTTTGGGCTGTTCCATGAATTTTGTTGTTTTACAATTTCATTCATTTTATGGATATTAACTTATCTCCTAGGTGCCAGGCACTGGGGATGTGGGCACCCAAGGTAGAGTCTTAATCTCACTGAGTTTATTTTGGCATGTGTAGTGAACACAGTGATAGCATTTGTATTCCTGCTAATTCCATTTGTGAGTGCCTGTTGAAACATTTTCCTGAGTCCATTAGAAATACTTTTTAAAAAGTAGTCAATAGAATAAATAAAAGTAACAACTTAGAATGAATTTAGTGGTGGTTGGCAAGTAGAAGGTTTTTTGGTGGGTCTGTAACTAAGCATATTCTTTGGGATCTGTGGTTAGGTATTGATAACTCTAGATATAAAATGTACTCCAGGCATAGTATCAGAATTTTAGTTACCTTTTTGCCTTTAGTTGGTTTCTCTGCATCACAATCCATGGAATTGTAATAGAGGGAGAGACAAGAAACCTCATCTGTCCAAGTGAAACTGTAGGACGATTGAATTGGATTGAAGAATTGTTTTATTTGGTAATTGAGACTGAGAAGTATACAGGTGTTTTTCTAATAGAGCTTAGGGTATGAAAATTAGAATATTTTGTTACACCAATCTTCTGTTAGTTGAGTAGGTTAAAATCGAAAGCCAAAGTAACCTGTTGTTAGAGGAACCTGGTTTATTTTAGTGGTATGTGGTATGCTAACCAATATATTTTAAAGCCTTAGTAGTTAAACTTGTCAACATCCTGTAATGGGTTGTTTTTCTTCCTCTTTCCTTCCCCTTCTTTTTTACTGTATTTTACCACAAATATGATCTTAAAGTGGATAGGATCTGCAGCTGACAAAATGAGCCATTTACATAAAAGGAGCATACAGGTGATTCAAAGGATTAGTGTTATAAATTAGTCATTGTGGCTTTTGATTTTTATATTATAGCTTCCTCTTATTGATTATAGATTCTTCCATAGTTACCGCTTTTTATGGATACAGCATTTCCGATTTTGTAATAAGCATGTATCCGTAATAAAGATCAGTGTTTATATATGTAAGGGTGCAGCACCTCCCCCACCCCCTTGTAAGCCCGTTTTTGAACCAAGAGAATTTTTGGTTCCTGTACAAAGCAGGTACCTATTCCAGTATTCTACCTTACAATGGAATTTGCCTCTTTGTTTAGTAAACTACTTCATGTATTTTGTTGAGTAATACTCATTGGATTTTATAATTTGGGGAGACTTTTAGGATTATATGTAATTATGATGATAATAAACCATGAAAGGGTCTATGTTTGGCATGGTGTTATGATAGTGTTTGGTAGTGTTGCTGTGAACAGTCTTCCTGAGGGCAAAGGACTTAGCAGTGCTAGGTTTCTAGATTAGTGACTCTTTGCTTCCATGCGCTAGACATTTAAATGGCTGCTATGAGAGTGGCCACTTTTTTTCAGTGCTTGGTTTAGGAAGATAGTGTGATGATGACATAAATATACTCTTATATATGGAGCTGATTTGCTACTGCAGAAAAGTTCTAGTTTGGCTTTTATAAGCAGATTTTCATATTTATTCCAAAGAGGATTTTTTAAATATTTTAACTGTTACTAAGTCATAGTTTGGATTTTAAAAGCAGTTGTTTTCTGAACAATATCAAAGTGAAGGGTAAAGCATAATCTATCTTTTCATAATGAAATAGAAAAGCTACTTTAATATTTTAAATATTCTTTCTTTTGTAGAGAATATGTAGCTTAGTGTCATTGGTTTTTATTTTGATTACATGTCAGACAGTATAGAATTGTCCTCTCTCTCTGGATTCCAGGACTGTACTGCTTCTTTTTGTCAGATTGCCCAATTTGGAGAAGCTGTTGAGTTATATATCATCCCTGACTAGGACTTGGGAATTGGATATACCTTGAAAATGGATTCACATGTGCAAGGTGCCTATACTTTATATTATAGAATGGACTGTGGACTGGTTTCTCAGAAAGCATGAGAAAGGAAAACATGATACGTATAATCTCTTTTTTCTCATGATTTGCCATAGTGTATAATTAACATTTGGCGCTTGTATGCTTAGTACATATTCTTTTACATACAGATTGCTTTCAGGTTGATACCATTCTTTATTCTGGAAAAATATGATACTTAGACCTTAGGAATTGATATATTAAAAAAAAAAGATAGGAATAGAGCAAATTTATATATAATAGACTTTCTTCCCATTGAGTTCCATGGTAGTATTGGAGAGGTTTTCATTAAGAAAAAAAGTTATCTTAAGAAACATGCTTGAGAAGTGCTTGGGTGGCTTAATTGGTTAAGCATCTGACTCCTGATTTCGGCTCAGGTCACGATCTCAGGGTTGTGAGATCGAGCCCCAGTTGGGCTCTGTGCTGAGTGTGGAGCCTGCTTAAGATTCTTTCTCTCCTTCTGTAAAAAAAAAAAAAAAAGAAAAAAGAAAGAAAGAAATAAACAATTTTTTAGAATATTTTTAAAAAATGTATTTGAGAGGGAATAGCATGCACCAAGCATGGGAAGGGAGAGAAGCAGAGGGAGAAGCAGATTCCTCACTGAGCAAGGATCCTGATGCAGAGTTTAATTCCAGGACCTTGGGATCATGACTTGAGCCAAAGGCAAATGCTTAACCGACTGAGCCAGGTGCCCCCAAGAAACAAATTTTTGATAGAATTTAAATGAGAAATTTCCATTCTGTTACAGTTTGGCCCCATCATGATGTAGAAAACATCTTTTCTTTTTTACAGTTGTAGCACTTTTTAATATTTTCCATGGGTGGGTGTGGTTTTGGGGAGAAACGTCAGGGAATGGAGGAAAGAAGGGTATTACTGGATTGTGTTTGTCTGAATTACTACAGATGCCACATATAGGCAGATTTAAGCTTTTGCACAAAGCTCCATGAGAAGAGCCTGATCTGAGCTTAAGCCCCCACCGGCCCTCTCTTCTGAATGTCCTTCTGCCTTTTTGTAGGGTACCAATCCCAAATCAGATGTGGTAGTCCTTCCTTTGTCACTTTTTCAATTTAATCATTCTACCCTAATCATTTTGCCTGCTAGACTGTAATCATGCTTGGAGATTCTTTGTTCTGCTTTTAAAACTGGATTTTTTTTTTTTTCCTCCCCTGGGCATTCACATTGTCACTTTCAGATTTGCAGCAGAATTATATTTCCAGCAGATACTGCTATCCAATGTGAAATCCTGAAAATCCTAAATGTTATGATCATATTCATACAAAATGAATTAAAGACCAACTTTTTTAATCCTGTAAGAATCTAATTTACTTAAGATGAGAGACATCTGTGTAAAAATCAGACTCAACCCCTTGTAACAATTCTCACAATTATTTAGTAGAATTTACTTTATTTGATATTGTTAACTGTTTAACGTAATATCTTTGAATGTGCTTTGTTTGCTTTGCACCAAGGTACACACTCATGGTGAATTCTCTGCTGCTTTTTCATTAGCTCTGGGTTCTGTCCTAACATTTGTAGTATTAATGGTGCCACAGATAATATAGCACTTCTATTCATTGCTTCTCAAATAGATAAGACCATGGGGACTGTGGTCCATGAATCCCCAGAAACGGAAAATTTTATGCTTGTATGCATTCTTTCCAGGAGAGAATCAAATAGCTTTACATTCAGATCTCTGAGGTGTTTATAATCCAAAAAGAGTGAAGGAATGCCTAGTCTAAAATTGAGCTCAGTTGGTTTCCTTAAAAGTTCTTAGAAGTCTTATATTTTGCTTAAATAGATGACAATAATTATTATATCAGCCCCAGTATTTTCTAGAGTTTGTTTTGTGGAACATTTCATCTGTAGAAGGTTTTGCCAAGTAAGTTTGGGAAATGTCACACACTATACTTTTCAGAGATTCATAATGCATAATGATGTGCTAAAGGCTCTGAGAAATCCTCTAATAAATACATTAAACTTTGTTGGGGGAGAGAATATAGTCATGTAAAATGGAAATTTCTGATGATTCTTACAAAATATGAACAGTAAGTAGGTCACTCATCTGTCTTATTACAGATCTAAGAAAGCAAATCCTGTGATACTGATAATTCACTTTGTTACAGTAACAGGAGAGATTTGAAAGATGTATCATTTAGGAAGACGCTTTGAAAGCAACCTGATAAGGTCTGGTTGAATAAATTATGGTATATCCACAGAGTGAGGTATTACAGCTATAAAAAAAGAATGAGGAAGATCTCTTTGTACTGATGTGAACAGATCTCTAGGGTAAATTGATTAAAAAAGGCAAAGTGAGGGACAAAGGGTGCTATACAGTGCCTTTTCTTTAAGGGGATAAGAATGTGTATTTGTATTTACTGGTATTTTTGCAAATACACTAGGAAGGAAAACAAGAATCCAACAAGAAATGGTTGTCATAAAGGGTATGAGGGAATGGGAATTGAGACAGGAGTGGGAGCAAAACTTTAATCTATGTCTTTCTGTGTAGTTTTGGTTTTTGAACTGTGCAAACACATTACTCAGTAAAAGAGAGGATGGTTTCTTATATTTATGTCATGGGTTAACATTAGCTATTTCATGAGAAATGTATATAGTCTAATATGTTATCAGCTGCTTAATTTTTCATGTTAAAAAGGCACCGTATGAATGGGAGAGTTGTTAATTGATGCCTATCAGTAAAATCACATACTACATACCTAACTTACTGAATCTACAAGTCTTTTGGCAGTTTTGAGTTTGCATGTTTCTGATGTCCAGTTCCTCCTCTCACTTTTCAACTCTTTTCTCTCCAGGGATTTAGATTTTGGTAGAGTAAGTAGAAGGCATGTTGTGGGAAGAGACTGAGGTGTTATAAATGAAGTGCCTTAGGCATTGGAAAGAACTGCTTGGTTATATATGTTCTTAAAGTTAGAATTTTCCTTTGTGATTTTTATACTTTCAATCAGGATCATAAGTGTTAAAAAAAAAAGTCATCTAGACTAATTATGATTAATTGTTGAGATTACAGTGACACTGTGGCAGGAGACACCGTTTGTACTGTTTTCTTGTTTTTGCTCTTGAAGGCACCATTTACCTCGAGTGTGGTGTGACTGCTTTCCCATAGAGCTGTGCAACGTGGCAGTCCTGTGGGAAGACCTCACTGTAATTGCATGTCTTCCATGTGAAATGTCAATCCCTACATTAAAAAAAAAAAAACTAATTAAAAATAAAACTAAGAAATAATTCTGTTTAGCCAGTTTTTAGAAGCCAATAATTTGGAAAAGAGAATCATTTTTTTCCTCTCTTGACAGTATTTTTGTATTTATATTTGTGTGAAAGCCTCAGTGGCATTCTGAGACCTCCCAGCACCTCAGATGGAATAATGGAAGTGCTGAGTAAGGAGGAGGAATGCCATGATTCTCCTATTGTTGTGAATTGCTAATCTAGGATTTATGATTTTGTCCTTTGCTCTGGGGCAAGTGAAGTGATAACTAACCCTTTAAAGGAAGCCTCCTTTGAGCTTTGCATTTTATTAGGTATCTTTTAATCACTTATCCCTGTTACAGATGTGAACTCATAGGCAGAGAGATTTTCTGTAGTTTCCCAGGCCATACAATTAGTAGGAGGCTAACATGAGATTTGAACTCAAGGTTGATGCCAAATCACTACTTCTCCCTCTTGTTCCATTTCTCATTAGTCTAGAGTAATCCGTTATCCCTATTTGTCAGTGTCATTTGACATTAATCATATTAGGTAGTTTTACATTTGTGTTACTTGAAAGCTGTATTTGCCTTAGATAATTGAGTTAACCATTTTATATTTAAAAGGTTTTAAAAAAAAGGGTTTATTACTGTAACTTCTGTGAATTTGTTGCTAACATTATGGAAATTAAATATTTCAAATAAATTTACTTCTGTCTCCAGATTCAAGGAATCTAAATTTTTCTGCATCATTAATGAATTCTCAATTAGGTCTATTCTGAGGTTTAATATATAGAAAGCATTCAGTGACTGTTCAATGAATGAATATTAGGATAATATCATGAACTCTTAAGATTTGAAGTTGAATATGCTTTTAGTTCATTGTTTTATCAGTCAGTTAAGAAATTTTGTAGCTTTTATCTGTGATATTACCATGAAGGAAAAGACTCCTATTTTGCTTGCAATAACTGCTAGTAGAATAGAATATTTTTTGCCTTGGTTCTGTTGAGGGGGAATATTGAATAAATATAGTTTGGATTGATCCCAGAATAATAGTACTTAAATATTTTTAACCTGAAATATGATTTCAGGCAAGTGAGTATTATGTACATTGAAATGAAAATTTTATGACTCTTGGGGGGCTGCCTGGGTGGCTCAGGGGTTGAGCTTCTGCCTTTGGCCCGGGGTTTGATCCTGGGGTCCCGAGATCGAGTCCCATGTTGGGCTCCCTGCATGGAGCCTGCTTCTCTCTCTGCTGTGTCTCTGCCAATCTCTCTCTCTCTCTCTCTCTCTCTCTCTCTCTCATGAATAAATAAATAAAATCTTTAAAAAATTTTTTTTATGACTCTTGAACGGCTTCACAAGTTCTAAATACATTTAAACAGACTGCTGGAAAACATTGGATATTTTGCTTATATATTAATACTTGTCTAATATTTGCTTTATGAAAATTTGTGAGTTTTAATGTATATAATTATAAAAGGACCAATGGCAAGAAAAGGGATCTCAAACCCCAGATATGATGTCAGCTGTTATACATATATATATAAAATTATATGTAATTTTATATAAAATATAAAACATATATATGTAAAACATATATAAAACATATATATATGTTTGAAATTGTGCTATTTCTCTTAATTCATTAGAATTATTACTTACATAATATATTTTTTGGTTCATTTGCTTTTAATTTTGTGATTTTGAGGTTCCTGGGCTCTATTCCTTCCTGGACTCTGCCTCCGTAACTTCCTGGTCCTTGCATAAGTGTTTGCACAGGTGCCATAACTGACTAGCACACTGACTCAGTGGAGTCTTTTCAGTAATATTCTGTATTTATTTTTGTTTTGCTTATAACTGTTCCCAGATGACCTTATGATATGTTCAGGAGGAGTTTCCTCATCCATTTTTGCACATACCATTAGCAGTATTCTCAGGATGAGATTCTGTCCTGAACCTTTTTTTTTTTTAAGACTTTATCCATTCATGAGAGACACAGAGAGAGGCAGAGACACAGGCAGAGGGAGAAGCAGGCTCCACGCAGGGAGCCTGATGCGGGACTCATCCGGGGCTCCAGGATCACACCCTGGGCCAAAAGCAGGCGCTAAACCGCTGAGCCACCCAGGGATCCCCTGTCTGAACCTTTTTAAATCTGGGCAGGTTGGTCTCCCTGTTTAAGAATAAGAGATTCATTCAGACTAACATTAGTCTTCATTTGGTCTTTCATTTTATTTTATTGAACTGCTTTTTATTCAGTTAATAGGCAGTTCACTAAATAACCACAAGCCCCAAACCTTATTTTCAGGGCAAAGTAAATTTGGGCATAGCCAAACCTTAGCTCCTGGTGTGACAAGTACATGTTTGGGTTTCACACACACTGGGTTTCCCATGTGTAATCTGCCACCAGGTGGCCTTGGGCAACTAGTATTTTTGAATCTCATTTTTCTCATCTATAAAATTGAAATTACAGTACTCACAGGGCTTCTTCAGGATCAGGGAAAAGAATATACCTTGCATAAAATGCTGAATGTGCCTATGGAAACATGTAATTAGTAACCACCCTGTATTCTTCTGAAATATCTCATAATAGAATTCTAAAAGAATTAGTCTGTGTATTGATTAAAAAGAAATAGAAAATAGAGAATCTTGATCGTCTTCTGGCATGGAGATGTTCTAGATAGCTCTGTGGGAAGGGGTTAGGTGTTAGGAATAATTGAGTCTTCTACCTGTGTTTTTCCCTTGCTCTTAAAGGACTCCCATACTCACAACACTTCTGAGGATAGATGTGGGAGAGGGTGTTTCCTCATACCAATCAATTCTGTGAGACTAGCTGAATGTCCTACAATTTAACACAGTTCTGGCACTATCTACCTGGAGATAGCATCAGGTCCCACAAGTTTAAGTGCCCTGACTCACGCAGCTGCCCCTTCAGATGCCAGTGGCCAGTCTAGGTTGTCACCTGGCCTTCTGACTGATCAGCTATAAAGTGGAGGTTCCCCTGACTCCTCCTTGGATTCAACTGATACACTAGAGCAGCTCACAGAAGTCAGAAAATTTTATTTGCTGTTTGCCAGTTTATTCTAAAAGGATATGATAAAGGATGAACATCCAGATGGATGAGATACATAGAGCAAAGTATGTGTGGCAGGGGATTGTGGAGCTTCCATCTATCTGATCTCATAGAGTGCCAGTCTCCTAGCGCTCTACCCATGTGTTCAGGCACCTAGAATCTACTTGGGGGAGTTTTATGGAGGCTTCACCATTCTGGTATGACAATCATTAACTCCATTTCCAGCCCCTCTCCCTTCTCCAGAGAGTGGGATTAGCACTGAATTTCAAGCTTCTAATCATGGCTTGAGCTTTCTGTGACCAGCCCCTATCTAGGAGCCAACAAGGGTCACCTCATTAGAACAAGAAACCCTGCTATCATGCAGGAAGTGCCAAAGGATTTAAGAGTTCTGTGTCAGGAATCAGGGACAAAATGTTTAGAAGTTTAAAGCATAATATTATTTTCATATAAATAATTTTAACCATTGACGAAACATTTAAAATGTAATATATGTCTCTCCCTTTAAAAAAAAGAATACTAATCACTAGTATTGGGTTGTTGTGGTCTTTTTAAAACTTATTTTAATTATTTTCTTTTGTCATTGAATTTCTATGTGTTACAGATTTGTTATAGATAACAAATGAAATCCAGTAGTTATTTAAATGGGCAGGGGAAGAGAAGGTTTTCTGTTATACGTTCTCTATGATACCAATTTTACCTCCTCCAGTGGTTTTCTGATTCTTGGCTTGTTACAGATAGCTGAGGTTGCTAGATAACTTAATTCTGTTTCGGTGAGATATTCTGTATCTTCTTATTACTTACTGTTAGGCTTTCAGAATTCAGCCCACAGGGTATTGCAGTGTAGGGGAGTTCATTGCGCAGCTTGGCAGAGTAGGTGTAAGAAGGTTCCTAATTGTTCCTCTGCAAAAGGCTCAGTGACTAGAAATTTTATGATTTTAACTTTCATCTTAAATTTAATTATCATTTGTATTATTTTTTTCCGTGATCTGAACTAATAAGAATTACCATGTATTTAATTGGATAAAGTGAGGCTTCTGAATGTTTTGTCATTCATATATATATATATATATATATACACACACACACACACAGATATGTACATATATATGTACACATAGTCTCATATATATATGATTACATATTAACTTGAGCCATTGGATCATTAAACAATTTATAGAGATATATAGGAATTTTGAGATTACTTGTAGCATTGAATTTTAATGGATTATATTAGTTAAGCTACCATTCTGTTACAAAAATATGATTTCCCAAAAGGTCATTATTGTAGGAATTTTAAGGTAATACAGTTTTAAGGAGGTCATATAAGAACTTTATTGTCAGATTGATGTTTTCTTCCATTTTTCAAGCTACTTCAAATTGGTTTTAAAAAGAGTTTTGATAGAGGTAAGGTAAATAAAAGTAATTTTATTGATTAAAAATCAAAACAGTATTTCAATACGATTTCATAGCAAAGTATGGACCCCTCCAGAATTAGAATTCATTTTGGAAGTACGATGGGGAGAAGTGGGAGATAAAGTCATGGAGTGAGGGAAAGAAGTTTTAGATTAACTTTCATCATTTCATTTGAAAAATACAAATTGCATATTTTACACAATTATTATACTCAGTTTTCATACTAATTTGTTTTGCTATCATCTCCTAATTGTGTTGAGTTAGCAATAGATGGGTGAAAAAGGTTAAGTGGTGAATATTGAGTGGATTGGATGCTAGGGATTGCTTTGTACTTACAGTGCTAGTACTTCCTTAATTATGGTCGTGAACTTCAAATGGGGCAGTTTGAAATTATTTGTTGGCAGTGAATCTCAGATCATCAGGGGTTGCTGCATCTTCCTGCCTCTACAATTGGTAGAAGTATTAGAGAAGTAAATCATGTTCATTGGAAAAAAAAATTATAGAAAGCCCAAAGGATGTAATTTCAGCTTTATTTTTCAATCTGCTTCAAGAGAATGACACATGCATCATAGTATATGAGCACTGATAGACTAATTTTGGTTGGGCCTGTTGGTTAGTGGTTTAGTGTTTAATTCCTTGAATGACTCTAGAGATAACAGTTTTTGCTTAAGTTGTCTGAAATAAATGAAGTTGACCTTTGTGTTCTAGGGCCTTTAATGAGAACTCTCTACTTATGGTGTGGATTGTGATTTAAAATTTTAATTTTACCTTTTTTCACTTTGTCCTCCATTATTCAGAATAGTTATGAAGCTGAAACCTGATTAGCCTTTGCTTGTCCAGCTTTTAAAGTAGGTATTGTTAAATAAAATTTAGGAGCGATTACCCTAAATATTTGTTCCCTGAATCTTCTCCTCACTGTTTTCCAAACTGTTGTGATTTATTAGTGATTTGCAAGAACAATTTATTGGATTATACAAGCATTTAAAAAAGTAAAGTAACAGCAGAAAATACCAAACAATACATTTGGATAGATAATTGTTTTGTGAAACTTTTGTAACATACATATACATAGATGTAAACAGATAACTGTGTGTACTGTAGTCCCAGTGATTCCTGTTAAAAAACATATGGTCTCATTCATTTGGGGAATATAAATAATAGGGGAAGGGAGAAGAAATGGGTAGGAAATATCAGAAAGGGAGACAGAACATGGAAGTAAACAAACTAGGGGTGGTGGAAGGGGAGGAGGGTGGGGAGTGGGGGTGACTGGGTGGTGGGCACTGAGGAGGGCACTTGATGGGATGTGCACTGGGTGTTATTCTGTATGTTGGCAAATTGAACACCAATACAAAATAAATTTATTATTAAAAAAATTGGAAATCCATTTCTATAAGATTAACATTTGATTACAGTCTTTTGAGAATTATATATTTATATATATATACACATACATGTATAATGTTTTTTTCATTTAAAATTTGAGTAAATCCAAATAAATACATAGATTAAACACTATTATTTGATGTCTAAGTTAATGCTACATCAAAAGGTTTATATTGGAGAATTTAACTTTTGGTTCCATGTATAATAAATGAGGTATAATGAGAAAGAAGAACTTCCGACAGATTTTCCTCTGTTCTGTTTTAAACTCTTATCAACTATTAAGCCTTTAGGATCATGGGAAAAAATCATATATATGTATATGTGATATGTAAATAAAAAGCTTAGTCAGTTTGATCCACAAGTACCTGAGATACTGCAATATTTATAAGGAGATGATCTTTGGAAAGGACTTATATGGAGCACTCTATAATAAAATCTTATCTTTAATACCTTAGCAATTTAATCAGTTCTCTATTACTGTACATTAGATGCTTTGAGATTTTATAAGAAGCAAGATGAGAAGCATGGACTGGTTAATGCTATTAAACTGTAATTCTTCTGTTTTATGTGTATGTAAATACATAGTTACATACATCTTTTTTTTTAATTTCTAAAGATTTTATTTATTTATTCATGAGAGACACACAGAGAGAGAGGCAGAGACATGGGTAGAGGGAGGAGCAGGCTCCATGCAGGGAGCCTGATGTGGGACTCTATCCCAGGTCTCCAGGACCATGCCCTGAGCCCACGGTGGTGCTAAACTGCTGAGCCACACGGGCTGCCCTACATACACATTTTTATCATATAGTATGTAAATACATAGTCCAAACCATGCATGGCTTGAAAGAAGACAAGTATTGTTTATTGTACAGGATAATCCTTAGACACTTAGGTTTTTTTGGAGAGAGATCTGAAGGAGATTGCATTTAGTTCAGTAATTTATTGATGTAGGAAAGAATGAGTCTGATTTCCTTTGATAAACTGTAATTTTTTTTCTTAATCTCTACACCCACGGTGGGCCTTGAACTCACAATTCTGAGATCAGGAATTCCATGTGCTACCAACTGAGCCAGCCAGGTGTCCCTGATAAACTATAATTTAAACTCAGTATATTTGCAGATTAAGTATTAGTGAAAAAAGTAAAGCATGTTCCTTATGATTCCATTTTTTTGTGTATTTATTGGAAGGAGATTTAATATTGAATATTGAGATAGGTAAAAATTAATAATCGAGTATCTTGGAGGTAGAATTTAAGGGTAAATAGATGATTATTTTTGAAATTTTTATAATTTAAAAATATATATTGTTTTAAGTAAACTGCACCCCGAGCATGGGGCTTGAACTCAATGTCCCCAACAAGATCAAGAGGTGTATGCTCTACCAATTGAGCCAGCCAGGTACTTCTGTAATAAAAATACTGTAAAGTATCTGAAGTTAGTCTCTTATAACCACTTCTTATACAGATTCATTATTACTGAAAGAGTTAAATTATTTTGTAGGGATTGGACAGAATGGTCATTTTTTTTCACTGGATCATCATCTTAGCAATGGTTGTAATTATTGACCAGTGTGTTGAGTTTTTAACTGTAAAGATGGTTGTAGTGAGAATTATTTTCATATAATTGAGCTTTAGGCTTTTGATGAGTTTAAGTGTGTTTAGGCTTGATTATCATTTTTTTGCAAGGGCCTCTAAATTACTTATGCCATTCTAGAGCTGAATTCCTTTACCAGGTTTTTAAGCCTAATCTATGTTTGAGCTTTTGATGACTATAAGAGAAGTCATCAGGGGACCCTGTATAGGAATTTATATTTGTTTCTATTTTACCATGTCATAAATGTGATATGGAAACAGTATACTTCCATAATTCCTATCCTGTGAACCTTGAGTCTCTCTAGCCTGCCTTTCATTTTTATTTTTTGCTTTTGTCTATTGCTTGCATTTTCCTGTCCAGTTTAGAATCGATGGCCCATGTCTTCAGCCTCTTCCTTGTTGTTTGAGGGCATTTATCATCATGTCTCTTGGTGATAAATATTTCAGTAAATTCCTAATTCTCAATTTAACTGTGCTGAAGATACTCAGAACAGCTGGAAAAATTAAGTTACCCAGGTTGATAGATTGGTACCCCTATACATTGATGCTTCTTTCCCTCTGGTTCCTCACCAAACAGAAAATACTCCTCTAATTCTCTCCTGTGCTGTACAGTGAGCACACCAAACATTCTTGTTCTCCTCAGAATGTATCCTTTCACCCCTCAATCTTAGTAAATATTGCTACTTTCTTTGCAGAGGCAATAGAGGAAGCCAGAAGGAGCTTCATCACACTGTTATTTCGACTTGGACAGCTCAGCTGGTTCTTGTGGTGTCTTATGTAGGACTTATCAAACCTTTCCTTCCTGTGTTTCTTATCTCAGTGAATGGCACACTATCTATTTGGCTCAAATTTGAAAATGTGAGCATTGTCATGACTTTTCTCTCCCTCTGCCCAAACTCAAAATCCAGTGGATTCAGCATCCTATCTCGAATCAGTCTCCTCTCTCCATACCCTTTGATCATTGTAGTTCAGACCTCAATCTTCTTTTGCCTGGAATAACAACAGTATCTTTCCATTTGGCTTCCGGTGTTAAAGAAACAGTTATTTAAAGACACCTGCTAAGGAAGGTAAAAACAAAGTATTTAAGGGAGACCATCATGATATGGGTGTAGGGACCACTGCAGTGGAGGAGAGGGATTGGACCCAACTCTGACTCTAATGAGGATAAGAGGCATTTATATTTAGGAAGCAAGGTGGAGGTCCGTCAGTGGAAGATTACTAAAAGGAAACAGCAGAGGTAAGGGGATTCTTGTTAGAGTAACTTGGCAGAAGCTGGAAGGCAGGACAGGGGTGGTAAGGTATCCAAGGTGGTCAGACACCAAGGATGAGTGATTTTCATTAATGATTTATCAGGATTCTCACTCAAACTGGATTCTATAAGGATAAAGAGGGAAATCCCAACTCTCCTCAGAGAAGCCTGATTAAAGTTTGGTCAAAGGAGAGAGTCTTTGTCACCAGTTTTCTACATTGTTGTCTTGCTAGGGTGATCTTGGTATCAATGATTATGTTTTCCTTTTTGAAGTCCATTGCTCTCAGGATGAATCTAAAACTTATCTACATATAAATACAGTGATCTGAAGGGGCACTTGCACCCCAATGTTTACAGCAGCAATGTCCACAATAGCCAAACTATGGAAAGAGCCCAGATGTCCATCAATAGATGAATGGATAAAGAGGAGGTGGTATATGTATACACACACACACACACACACACACACACACACAATGGAATACTATTCAGCCATAAAAATATGAAATCTTGCAATTTGCAACCATGTGGATGGAACTAGAGGGTATTATTCTAAGCAAAATAAATCAGAGAAAGACAGTTATGATTTTACTCATGCTTATATGTGGAATTTAAGTGACAAAACAGGATCATGGGGGAGGAGAGGGAAAAGTAAAATAAGATGAAGTCAGAGAAGGAGACAAACCATAAGAGATTCTTAATCATAGGAAACAAAGTGAGGGTTGCTGGAGGGGAGAGGGGTGAGGGGTTGGGTTAACTGGGTGATGGGCATTAAGGAGGGCACATGATGTAATGAGTACTGGGTGTTGTATGCAAATGATGAATCACTAAATTCTACCTCTGGAACTAATAATACACTATATGTTAATTGAATTTAAATAAAAAAATAATGGACAGAAAATTAAAAAAATAAAACTTAACCTATATCCTTAAAGGTCTGGCCTCTTTCCCTTTCTCTACCTTTTTTTGTCTTAACTGCTCTTTCCTCTTTTCTTCATTTCAACCATAGTCATATTTTTTAAGTTATTTGAACATACTGGAATTTCTCATCTCTGGGTCTGGGCATATGATATCCTTACTCTTAGCACAGTGCCTGGCACATAGTAGGCATTTGACAAATATCTGTTAGACGATTAAATGAATAAAGGAACAAATGAAAGTATATTGCAGAATAAGAAATATTTGAAATATGTATAGATATCTAAATGATTTAGGTAGTGAAAAGATAGACTTAAAATCTTATATTCAAATGAAGAATTTGTTGATCATGCAAGGGCAACTTGGATATTTGTCATATGATACTATATTCTCAGTAAGATGCAAATATGTATGAAATGATGGAAAATCCTTTCCATTGAACAGGCCTTTGGTATAAAGATTGGTGCTCAATTTCCTTAGATTCAAGTTTGAATACTATTTCCTGGCTATGTTATTGATTGCTTACTTTGTCTCCTAGAATTCATAAGGAAGGGGCTTCAATGAGTTTGAAACCATTATCACAATTGGAAATGCAAGTGACAGTATGTATCTTACCTATACTGGAACCAATTTTTTTTTTTAACCTTTCAAAATATCCATGTTTTCAAGTGAAGGAAAAAAAAAAAAAAGAAAAAGCCATATGTGACTTGTATCAAACCTGTCTAGCAAGGAGTATTTCATTTTTACTGCTAAGAATCTTGTATACAAAAAAAAAAAAAAAAGATTCTTGTATACATACAGAGGTAATAAAATTCTCTGTAAAGAAAATTATATCTCTAGGATGTTTGAGTGGCTTAGTTGATTACGTGTGCAACTCTTGATTTTGACTCGGGTTGTGATCTCAGGGTTGGGAGATTGAGTCCCACATTGGGCTCAGCTCTGGGCATGGAGCCTACTTATGATTTTCTCTCTCCCTCTCCTCTCCTCCCCTCCCCACCCCATGCATGTGCATGCACACTCTCTTTCTCAAAAAACAAAACAAAACAAAAAAGACGTTATATCTCCAAGGACCTTGAAATTAGTTGGGAAACCGTGATGAGTATGTAAAGAATAAATTCAGTTTCACTTAAATATGAAATGTGAAATTAACATAGCATAATCAGTAAAGATGATTATGTAGTAGTATGGTACTTACACCTAACATTTAGTTGTTTTGTGCCAGGAACTTGTCTAAGCTCATTACCTTCATTATCTTGTTAAATTTTTATACTTTATCAGTTTTGATACTGTTATTGTCCATATTTTACAGATGAGAACACTGAGATCCAGTGAGATTAGGTAATTTGCCCAAATTTGCCTAGTAAATTGTAGACCTGGGATTTGAATTCAGGCAATTTGACTCTAGAATCTGTACTCATTAAAGTAATGTTTTACCTTTAGCCAAAGTAAACTTGTTGACAGATCACATTTTATATATATATATGTGTGTGTGTGTGTGTGTGTGTGTGTGTGTAGAGGCACTATTTTCAGTAGTATTTAGTGTTAATTTTACGCTAATGTAATTTATGGAGATAATCTACTGGACTAAGTCATTAATTAGAAGCTGTTTTAATTAATAAAATTCTAGGCAGTTTTTCATTATTTAAACATGGTTTTGTTTTCTGAGCCCTACTTTATTTTTTTCCTTAGCCACTTATTTTAAGGTTGCTGTTTATTTTCCAAATATGCTAACCATTGCAATGTGCACTTTGTCTTCCAAAGATTTTGTTTCTCATTTGTTGTAGTTTCTTCTTTTTAATTTTAAGATTTATTTATTTTAGAGAGCACGTGTGAGCAAAGGGGAGGAGCCAAGGGAGAGGGAGGATGAAAGAGAGAGAGAGAGAGAGAGAGAGAGAGAGAGAATCTCTAGTTGACTTCCTGCTGAGCTTGGAGCCTGACATGGGGCTGGATCCCAAGACCCTGAGATCACAACCTGAGCAGAAACCAAGAGTCTGGACACCTAACTGAATGAGCCACCCAGGTGCCCCTGTAGTTTCTTCTTTCTCTTTGTACTTGTCAGCTTATCCTTTAAAAAATTGCTTTACTTTCATATTAGTGAACATTAGGAGAGAGAGAAGAGAGAGAGACCCAAACCCAGTTTTTGATCTGTGATGTTCCTGGATGACCTCAAGTCATTTTTATTTACTTCTCTACCTTCTTTAAGCATAGAGTTACTCTTGGAAGGAACTTTTATTTTTAGTCCCATAAAATGTATCTCCTATTAGAGAACAGATATGGAAAATATTGGGAGAATGTGAAATAAAATGTCTGACCATAGTGTTTGTTTGAATTCAATTGAATTAGTTGCTTAACGTATGTAAAGTTAGATGATATGCTTTTGAATTTGAGGATAATTGCTTGATGTAATAATTGTATTTAAATTTGGGTCATTTAAAAGATAAATATTACTTGAATCTTTAAAAAAAGAACTAGTGTCTGAGTAAATAACAACCACCACTTACTGTAATTGATAAAGATCTGCCAGTTTATCTGCATAATAATTTGGCAACATTTTTTTTAAATGTTAAGTTTTTAAACTATTGCTCTTTATAATGGAACTTTTACTTTGGTAAGTAAAAGCAAGTAGAATTGTATTGAGTATTCCAGGCAGGGTCCTTTTGGTTGCCTGGGATCAGAAATATATTTAAACTTGTTATAGTTAAAGAGGGCTTTATTGTAAGTATATAGAGTTTTTGCTGGGATCCAGGAAAAGCTGAACACATTCTTCAGAAAGAGAAGAGGTGGCTTCAGAGTGCAGCTCCCTCTCTGCCTCTTCCTCACTTCCCACGTGTGGCTGCTTTGTGAGGTGCTGTTTGCCACTTGAAGTCACTCCTATCATTGTATGCATCTGCTTCAGTCTCCCCTAATTTTTGCTGTCAAGCTGATACTCTAGTCTTGATCCTCCTAAGCAGGGTTAAGACTAAGAATTTTAATTTAATTGATTAACCAAATAACTGCCTTGTGGTGAAATACATACATACAGGGACAAGTTATGATGATTTTCTAGTATATTCAGTTGATCCAAAGGAGTTAACGTAGAGGTGGTCTGTATTTCAAAAACTACTTTGAAATGTGAAGGTTTAGGCAAATAAGTCAGGCCTGAGGGGCTTGTTTTGTAATATTTTGAAAGTATACATATGTAAAAAGATTTTCATCCCACCTTTATTTTTTTAAGGCTTAGTCAATTAAATACTTTTTTTTTTAAGTATTATATTGAAACTATAGTAAGGATACACTGAGAACTGGTAGCTTTCAGTAAAACTCTTAACCTTAAATGCAAGTTCAAGATCCATTTCTGCCTGTAGAGTTCATTGCTAAATGTCATTTTTATAAAAGGACAAGGGCTTTACCAGGTATCTGGGCGTGCATGCTGACTTTTGAGGAAGAACCTGTAGATTTTGTTGGTTTGTTTTGTAGAATCTTAAATTGCTAAAAATAAATAGTAGCTCCCAATTATTTCTAAAACCAGTGGCTCCTCAATGGGTTTATGTGTTGGGATGTGTTTTTGCCTCTTAAGGGACATTTGGCATTCCTGGAGACTTTTTGTTTGTCACAACTGGGGAGAGGGGATTTATGCGCTATGGCATCTAGGAGGTAGAGGCCAGATATGCTACTAAACGTCCTACAAAGTACAGGACCTCCTCCTACAATGAAGAAGTGTCCAGCCCCAAATGTCAGGGGTGCCCAAGTTGAGAAACTGTTATATAGAATCAAGGATCATAGAGCAAAAAGGCCAAAAGGTTAAAAAGAGAGAAGATTTTGTAGTTAGAGAAATTACTCCTGCACTGATTCTGAATGCTTTAGAGGAAGTGTGAGAGAAGGAGTCATTTCTACTGAAAGCCTATGTTTAAATATATCTGAGTTTACTATGTAATCTATATTTTAACTTTGGTAATTTGGCTGTATTTAAACTAGTTTTTGGAACACCTGCACACCAATGTTTATAGCAGCAATGTCCACAATAGCCAAACTGTGGAAGGAGCCTCGGTGTCCATCGAAAGATGACTGGATAAAGAAGATCTGGTCTATGTATACAATGGAATATTACTCAGCCATTAAAAATGACAAATATCCACCATTTGCTTCGACGTGGAGCGACCTGGAGGGTATTATGCTGAGTGAAATAAGTCAATCGGAAAAGGACAAACATTATATGGTCTCATTCATTTGGGGAATATAAAATTTAGTGAACGGGAATAAAGGGAAAGGAGAGAAAATGAGTGAAAATATCAGTGAGGGTGACAAAACATGAGAGACACCTAACTCTGGGAAATGAACAAGGGGTAGTGGAAGGGGAAGTGGGCGAGGGGTTGGGGTGACTGGGTGATGGGCACTGAGTGGGGCACTTGGCGGGATGAGCACTGGGTGTTATGCTGTATGTTGGCAAATTGAACTCCAATAAAAAAATAAAAAATAAAAAAAATAAAACTGTTATACTTGATAGTTTTTTAATTCTTACCATTCAGAATATTTTTTAATTTCTTGGATAAATTTTCCTAACAGTAGTCTAAGGTTAGACCTATAAAAATGAAAAATTCTTTGTAATTAACATTTAGGAGTACTATAAATATATTCTAAGTGCAAATATAAATTGAACTAGGTCTCCTTTGTCTTTAGCATTTAAATGTGAAGTATTAATTTTAAGAAAAAAGATACTTTTCCAAGAACGGTTAATACTTTTTATGATGATGCTTTTTTTCCTGAAAAGTTTTTTTTTTTTTTTTAAGATTTACTTAAATAATCTCAGCACCCAACATGGGGCTCAAACTCATGTCCCCAAGATAATGAGTCACATGCTCCACCACCTGGGCCAGCCAGGTGCCCCTGGAAAGTTTCTGATAACAGTTTTTACCTTATAGTAAGCTGTATTTTGTGAACTAGATTCTTCAGCTGTTTAATTCTTATGAAATGATAGATATACCTCAAAATATATATATATATATATATATATATATATATTTTTGGTAAAGATTTTATTTATTCATGAGAGACACAGAGAGAGAGAGGCGGAGACATTAGGTAGAGGGAGAAGCAGTCTCCATGAAGGGAGCCTGATGTGGGACTCGATCCCAGGACCCCAGATCATGACCTGAGCCCAAGGCAGAAACTCAACCACTGAGCCACCCAGGTGCCTTAAAAATATGTTAAAAACAGGGATCCCTGGGTGGCACAGCGGTTTGGCGCCTGCCTTTGGCCCAGGGCGCGATCCTGGAGATCCGGGATCGAATCCCACTTCGGGCTCCCGGTGCATGGAGCCTGCTTCTCCCTCTGCCTATGTCTCTGCCTCTCTCTCTCTCTCTCTGTGTGTGACTATCATAAATAAATAAAAATTAAAAAAATATGTTAAAAACAAAATTTCTGAAATGCTATAGGTATTTAAAACAATTTAAAAAATGACTGTAAATCTACTTCAATGTAACCCAGTGGTTATTCAGTGGTATGCATAACATGCCCACCTGCAAAATATAGTTGTTATTTCCTAAATATTCTAACATATAAGTGGAATATTTATTCAATAATTCTTTCCTTCTGACCTAAATTAAACTAATGATCCAGGTGTCTTAAAGCAGCTCCAAGGGAAGTTTTTCCAGTTTAGAACATCAATTTAGAGTGGTTCTCCCTGTTATCTTTAGACATTCTGCATGTCTAATAATCACCACCAGATGGCGATCTTATACGTTGGTGAAGACTGATAACTTGTTGAAAAATGAATTGGTTGTACACATTAACCAACGTGAACTCAGCAGTAATATTTAGCAATGGTCAAAGGTGTGGATTGGCTATGCATCTCTCTCAAACATGGGACCTGTTTTCATTTGCTTTACAGAGGTTTTTCTTTTCTTGGCTCTTTGCTTCAAATTTTTCTGTGGAAACTGAAAATAATATTTCCGTAAATTTATTATAATATTGATGCTGATTTATTATTGTGTTAAGTTTTTTGCCTTTGATGGTGGCTATTTTATGGCTGTTACCAAATTTCTAATAGATTTAAAGTAGTATTTTAAAATAAGTAGGTGAATATTTTGTGACTGAGTTTTAATAAATAATGTTACCTTTTCCTCTGATACCATAAAAGCTAGTAATGACCACAATGTATGTCCATATGTAGTAAGAAAGAAATGCAGCTAAATTCCTGTCCATCGTTGTTAAAGGAGATTGTTCTTCTCATAGCTCTATTTTTTTTTTTTAAGAGTTTAGGAAAATATGAGAATGTGGCAATTTTAAATTAAAGAATTTAAAACATGTTTTCTCTTAAGAAAAAAACATTACCCCTCCCCCATTTCTGATCAGATAAAGAAACTTCACTGGGTCCTTTGCTGTATGTCAGCAGCATTATCTACATCATTAGCGATTACCCCTGTATTGTGTTCCTCTGTAGTAGTCCTGCCCCATCAGCAGTTTCACTTCCTGGGATGGAGGTCCAGAAGCAGATGCTCCTCCTTCTGACTCTTCTCAGAACATCAGTAGTAGCCTAACACATATCACAAGGCCTGCGTCATGAACCTCACTTCATCTTACCACGTAGGCATTATCTCACATTATCCCGAGAAGAAGGGTGAGTACAGTGCATAAGATTTTGAGAGAAAGACTACATTCACATAACTTATAACAGTATATTGTTATAATTGTTTTATTTTGAGCTATTGTTAGTCTCTTACTGTGGCTAATTTATAAATTAAACTTTTATAGTAGTTATACATGTATAGGAAAAGCATAGTATATATCGGACTTGGCACTATCTGTGGTTTCAGGCATCTGCTGGGGGATTTGGAATGCATCCGCTGCTGATAAGGTGGGGGAACTGCTGTATTGAAAAAATGACTTCACATCTATAAAGGGAACTTAAGCCGATATTATGTGTTTTTAAAACCACTTTGATTCCTGTACAGTTCTCCATCAAGCTTAAATTTCTAGATTTTTTTCCCCCTTGGGCCAGTTGAATTTCACGATTAGAATTTTGTTTTAATTTCATTCTTTTCCCTGAATTTATATAAGAGAAATTAAAAAAAAATCAGTATATGTGATTATATACTTTTCTGACCATGAAGCTGAGAAAATGTTTTCTTTTGCACTGTTAGTACAAATTCATTTTAGTTTTTATTTTTTTAAAGTTTTTATTTAAATCCCAGTTAACATACAGTGCAATATTAGTTTCAGGTGTACAATATACTGATTTTCCATTTCCATACAATACCCAGATCTTACCACATCAGCTGTACTCCTTAATCCCTATCACCTATTTCACCTGTCCCCCACCCACCTCCCCTCTGATAACCATCACAAATGAGCAAAGGGAAAAAAAAGAGAGGGGGCAAACCAAGGAATAGACTCTTAACTACAAATTCATTTTGTATTTGTGGGAATGTGTTAAGGAAAATTTTGAACCATATTCTGGCCTCATAAAATGCACTTTGAAAATGTTACTTGCCTTCCTATCAAAGTTGTATCTATTAAAACATGAATTGGTTACAGTTTTTTTTTTCTTATGATTTTATTTATTTATTTGAGAGAGAGAGAGAGAGTGGGTTAGAGGAAGAGGGAGAGAGAATCTGAAGCAGACTTCCCACTGAGCACAGAGCCTGTCATGGGGCTGGATCCCACAACCAGGAGGTTATGATCTAAGCCGAAACCAAGAATTGGACACTTAACTGATTGAGCCACCCAGGTGCCCTGGAATTGATCACAGTTATGTTGAATTGATTAAAATGATAATTTTTCACTCTGACTTTTTAATGATTATCTTTGATATAATTAGGTCCTTAACATCTTTAGAGAAGCATGATCTTTGTTGAAACAGACCAACCAATATACCATCCTCCTGTACTTTATGTTCATAGAAACATTTGCTTATAAATATGTTTTATCCTTTGTAAAACATAAAAATGTGATTATATTAAACATAATTCTACAATTTGCTTTTCTTTTAATAATATTTACTGATAATCTTTTGAGTGGGACCTCCTGGTTCTGTCTCATTCTTTGTGTCTCAGTAATATTAATAGTAATTAGCTGTTTCCTTCTATTTACTTTCAGGTTGTTTTCTGTTTTTGCCAGTTTGAATAGTAAGCATGTTTGATCTTATGTTTATATTTTGATGCTTTAATTTCTGTGTAGATACTCAGAAGTGATATTGCTTCACAAAGAATATTTTTAAAGATGAAAAAAATGGATCTTGCTAGCTTATGCTCCAAAAAGTTCTGAGAAATTTATATTCCCATTGGGAATTATGAGAGTGTCTATGTCTCCCTTCCTTTATCAATTTAGATGTTAATTTTTTTTTTCTTTTTGCTAATCTGATGAGTAAAATTTGCTGAACCTCAACTGAGAGTGTCTATCCTTTATGGTTATTGGTCATGTGTATTTTCTCTTAAGGGAATTACTTGGTTCATATTTTTTGTCCATTTTTCTATTTTTTCTTTACTTTTTAAATCCAGAAGTTTCTTATATTAGAGATATTTAATGCTATGTCTGTCATTCTGCTAATATTTCCTATGTACTACCTTGTCTCTTTATGATTTTTTTTTTGCTTTAGAGAAATAGAGTAAAATAAATCTGTATCAGTCTATTTCTTTACGGTTTCTAGATTTCTCATCTTGACTAAGAGTATATCTCCACTCCAGTAATATAAAATATCATTTAAAATTTTAAGTATTACCCTTCTAACTATCTTTATCTAGAACTTATTTTTACCTATGGTTTGATAAAGACAACTTTGTTTCATCAAATTGGAAAACCAAAGAAGTCTTTTCATTTCATAAATGAGTTACTTCTAGTTCCTTGACTCTATTTTGTCTTATAAAATATTTAATTATTGTTTCTGTGTTGGTACCACACTTTTTTGCTTATCATAGTTTTATAGTATATTGGAATGTTTGTTAGGCAAAGTGTCCCCAAACTCCCCCTTTTTCATGATTTTATTGGAAATAGATTATCTTAGAGATAATAGAATTTTATGATTTCTGTAAAGACTGAAATCTTCAGTATTTTGCATTTTAGTATGTTTGCTTTTTATCTGGTCAGTAATTTATTGTTTTTAAGCAGGTTCTTTGTTTTCATTATATTTAAGTTATATTGAAAGAGATCTACTTGACTGTAATATTTGAGAGAGTTTTTTGAGCAGCAGGGGTTTAGTGACATTTTCTAATGGTCCAATCATAAATCTTGATTCTGAACTAGATAGTTGTGTTTAAGTAATCCTAGTAACTCCAAATGCTTTTTTAACATGGATTTAAAAATTTTAGGATTAAATGGAGGACACAGCTTACTTAGAAGGCTTCATTATAAATATAGAACAGAATGTAATTGCTATCAGGCTTGAAATAAAAATAAAAATCTAATTAAAAACTTAGATATGGAAGGGAGACTGTAAATGAGAAACGTGTGTGTGTGTGTATCAGATAATGTGTGGAAAATCTTTATTTTACTTTTTGTAAAGTAAGTAGATAGTACCTAAAATGATATATTACTTAAAATTATGATGGCAACTTTAGCTACTGAGGACAGTTATAAGACAAAAACAAAGTAGTTCTGTCTGGTGAGTAGACATGGTATGCGTATGGGTGGAGTGCTTATTCAGGGAGACTTGTGTAAGTCTTGATTTCTTCTACCATGTACAGGTTAATTTAATAATTTACTTCCAAATGAAGTTTGCATGTAGTGATACAGGAAAATCTTTAGGATATATATATTTTAAAGTTAATTTATTTGAGAGAGAGCAGAAGCAGGGGGAGAGGGAGAAGCAGAAGCACGCCACTGTGCAGGAAGCCCATTTCTGGGGTCCCATCACAGGACCCCAGGATTATGACCTGAGCTGAAGGCAGATGTTTAACCGACTGAGCTACCCAGGCACCCTAGGATATATTTTTAAATTGGAACAGAGCAAGTTATGTATTTAACAGTGAATTGTATGTGGCTACCTTTTTTGTAAGAATATGTATACTTCTATTTGCATTACAGAAATAGAGGCAAGGTTGAAAATAGAGCAGAGAGAACAGGGAATAAAGGAGACCGTTTTGATTCATGTAAATGTATGGCTAAATGAAATAAGCCAGCTATAGAATAACAAATATAGTATGCTCTGGCTTGTATCAGACTCATAGAAGCAGAGGGTAGAATGAATGGTTGCCAGGGGCTGTAGGTTGGAGGCAATGAGGGGGATGATGGTCAAAAGGTACAAAGTTTCAGTTACACAAGAAAATTAAGTCCAGGAGATATGTTATACAGACTAGTGCCTATGGCTAACAGTACTGTATTATATACTTAAATTATTTTGACAGACTAAGTCAGGTGTTCTTACCACACACACAATAATAATGGGTGGGAGGAAACTTTGGGAGATGATAGATACATCAGTAGCCTTGATGGTGGGTGATGGTTTTATGGGTGTGTATCCCCAAGCTCACCGAGTTGTATGTATGTACAACTTCCTGCATGTCAATCATACCACAATAGATTGCCTTAGAAATGAGGATTGCTGAAAAATCTTTAAAGAAATAGCCATATTTAAAATTTGGAGCTTCTATTCTGGGTTAATCTTTTTATTTTATCAAGATAGTGGTAGAATAAAACTTACTTTACCTTTCTACATAATCTGTAAATTTGATTTTTAAAGTTTGAGTATTGGTTTTAGTAGTGCCCAGGATACTGTCACAACAGATGACAGGTTGGAGAAATGGATCTTTTGTATTTTAAGAGGTAATTTTGTTTTGCAATTTGGGAAATTAAAAATTTGTGTGTACCTAATTCCTTCTTTTCCCCCCAGGGTCCTTTTAACTTTCCTTTCTGTCCCCTTCCCTTCCTTCCTTCCACCTAATCCCTATGCTCAGGGTTTTTATAATCCAGTGTGGGAGACCTATGGCTGACTAGGATATTAAGCTCTTAAATACTAGTGGGGAGGGCCAAGATTTTCTCCTGGAGGTAAATTTCAAGAGGTTATTGTAGGAATTGCTATTGAACCTAACTGCAGATGTTTTTCATTCTGGGTGTGATGTATTGAGAATATTTTAAATTGGTGACCAACGTATATCTTTTGTATTCGTTTTTTAAGAATTTATGTTTATTGGGCAGCCCAGGTGGCTCAGCGGTTTAGCGCTGCCTTCGGCCCAGGGGGGGCCCTGGGATCAAGTCCCACGTCGGGCTCCCTGCAAGGAGCCTGCTTCTCCCTCTGCCTGTGTCTCTCTCTCTCTCTGTGTGTCTCTCATGAATAAATAAAAATTAAAAAAATCTTAAAAAAAAGAATTTATGTTTATTTGCCAACTATAAATCATAAAAAGTTGGATATTATAAAAATGCAAAAAAATGCGATTAATTCTATGTTTTAGGGTAGCTGTTGATGTCATTGGGGTTTCTAATTCTTAGAGAAGTTTAATAAACTGGAAGCTTTAGTTTGAAGGCTATGGCATGTCTTTTGGGTGGTATCTATAGTTTCATATGGAGAAGTGGAAAATTAAAAAAAAAGTGTTCCTTCTGTTTGATATATTATTTCAGTTTTAAATTCTTTGTTATTTATCTGGTATATGTCATCAATGAATTTTACAGGATTAGCTGGTAGTAAGATTTCATTTTTGTGAAATAGATATTTCTATAAAAAATATTTATTTGCTTTGTTAAAATAAAGGCTTTGATGGTACCAGGGAGTAAATATGTTTATCCAAAGAGAATGTTTTTAGTTTAATTCAAATTATATTTATTTTTTAAAAAGATTTTTTAATTAATTCATTAATTAGAGGAACAGTGAATGGGGGGAAGGGTAGAGGGAGAGTGAGGAGGAGACTCTTTCCTGAGCAGGGAGCACAGGGCCCTGAGATCACAACCTGAGCCAAAGGAAGATACTTAACCAACTGAGCCATCCAGGCACCCTAAATTAAGATTACATTTTATATGAATTTGGTAGACATTTTATCTCGTTCATTCATGTTCAGTTAGAATTTTGTTTTAATCTATAGTTGGGGGATCCCTGGGTGGCGCAGCGGTTTGGCGCCTGCCTTTGGCCCAGGGCGTGATCCTGGAGACCTGGGATCGAATCCCACATCGGGCTCCCGGTGCATGGAGCCTGCTTCTCCCTCTGCCTGTGTCTCTGCCTCATTCTCTCTCTCTCTCTGTGACTATCACAAATAAATAAAAATTAAAAAAAAAAATCTATAGTTGGAATTTTTTTCTTAAATTTCTTTATACACTGTTGCAGTAGAGGGTAAAGTATGGACTGAGAAAGGCTAGGTTTGAATCCTAAACCTGCTACTTACTAGAGCTGTGACTTTGGAGAAGAAATTTTACCTCTGTGAGCTTTAGTTACAGTTGAGAGGATTAAATGAAATATCTGAAGGTGAAATATGCTATATATATCATGTGTTGTACAGTTTTGGCACATAATAGGTGCTCGTTAAGTATTTTTATTATTTTCTAGAAACCCAGAATGATAGAATGATACTTTAGTCTTCGTTAAAATGTTTTTTTAATAAACAGTATATCAAAACTAAAAAGAATAAAATCCACCCACAACTAGTAATTAAGCTCTGTGACCAATATGGGGCTTAAACTCACGACCCCGAGATCAAGAGTTGCATGCTCCAGTGACTGAGCCAGGTATGCAACCCTTCACCTTCAACTTTTTAATTCTGTATTTTAAACATAGAATGTTTTACAGTAGTTCTAAAAGTGCTACCCATGGACCTCTGGCAGTCCCTGAGATCAGGGGATCTCTAAGGTCAAAACTATTTTTATAGTGGTGGTAAGACATTATTTGCCTTTTCCATTGTTGTGGAATTTGTACTGATGGTGCAAAAGCAATGATGAGTAAAACTGCTCATCCCTTAGCTCAAAACAAGGCAGAGGCACCAAACAGCACTGGTAGGCATTCTCAGATTAAAAAGTGAAACAGATTTTCACTTAAGAATGTCCTTGATGAAAAAGAAAGAACTATTTAGAGTCTTTGAGTGTACATTGCTCTAATATTCTGAATGACAAAATAGGAAGTCTGCATGAAAACACTTCTGTTACATACTAAAGTACTAGTAATTGTCTGAAGTAAAAGAACTGGTGTGATTGCTTAAAACTAGCTGCCCCCCCCTTTTTTTTTTTTTGTTACTTGAAAATAACTGCAGACTAAACTCTGGTTATTCAGACTTGACTTTTGGCAGTTATTCCCTAAGAAAGAAATGAAGTGAACCTACCACTTCAAGAAAAACAACTGCTGGTATTTCTAGTATTTGTTACCAATGATAGTACCTCTAGCTTTCCTGATAGAACAAGAAATTTGGAAAACTTTTATCTGCCAGCCTGTCAGTTTCTCAGTGCTTGAATTTCTCTGATGAGGTTATTGCTGATATTAACAAATGCATTTTTTAAAATGTATAATGTGAAGTTTGGAAAAGTTCTAGTACCCAGTGAATGCATATTTTACAAATGGGTGAGAGAACCATATTAAGTGCACGGTAGACCAATGGATTTCAGTATACATGTATGAAAATAATCATTTGAAATGGTTTTAGATTCTACTTTGCAAAAACCTTTAAGAAATGACTGCTTTTTGGAGTGCCCAGCTGGCTCAGTAGGTAGGGCATGTGACTTTTGATTTCAAGGTTCTGAGCATAGAGCTTACTTAAATAAATAAAAATTAGAAAAAGATTACTTTTTGAATTTGGTGAAATATCAAAGAGGAATACCATAGTTACCTGAGAAGAGTATTAAAGCACACCTCTGTTTTCCAATAGAGTATTGTGTGGGCCTGGAATTTTTTATGTAATTCTACTTAAATAAATCATATCCTTGATTGGGGAAGCAGATATGAGAATCTAATTGTCCGTCCTCCATTAAGTTGGATATTAGAGATATGCAAAAATATAGAAGCCCTTTTTTCTCACTAAATTTTTTATTTTGGAAAAGGATTTTTTATTATTTTTTAAAGATTTTATTTATTCATTCATGAGAAACAGAGAGACGGAGAGGTAGAGACACAGGCAGAGGGAGAAGCAGGCTCCATTCAGGGAGCCTGATGTGGGACTCGATCCCAGGTCTCCAGGATCATGCTCTGGGCCGAAGGTGGCGCTAAACCGCTGAGCCACCCAGGCTGCCCTAGGATTTTTTATTAAAATGCAATTTATGTTAATGTGCAATGATTTTATTACTTTAAATTGAAATTAAATATTTTAAAGTTATCTCAATTTTACTTCCAGTATAGTAAATACAGATGTTAAACTTGTATAAACTAAGGTCCTCTGAAGTCTTCCATAGGTTTTAAAGAGTGTAAAGTGATCTAGAGTCTGGAGGAGTTCTTCTCATTTACTTTTTTCTATTTTGGCTGTTATCTATATGGATACTTAATTTTGGTAAAATAATTGTAAAGCATAATATGATTTGTTAATCTTATTATTATAGTTGTGATAAATTGATAGAAATATTAATGATAAAAAGGTAAAACTTTCTTCAGATGAAAACCTATTTGGATCTTCCTGAAATTAAGTGAAAGGGCTAGATTTAACCAGTTATGTTGTTGGCAGTTTATTCTCTAAGATCTATCTATCTACTTTCACACTCACTCTCATAGCCATCCCCATGTATCCTTAGAGTATGCTCTCTTTTGAACTAATGTTACAGAAAGGTTTCAGTTTAAAACTGGTTGCTACATTTCTCTTTTGGTATCTTAAATTATATTATGCTCCCAGTCTCTTTTGCTGTGACCCTGTATAAGTTGTCATTATTAGCTTGGAAGATTAGGTAACTTAGAAGACTGTGATTGGCTGTACCATAAAAGCAACTTAGGAGAGTTCATCTGTGCAAAGCACAGTGACCTAAATCAGATATGTACTCACTGTCCCTGGAATCTTCAAGGGGCTTAACTATATTACATTGTCAAAGACAAGGCATTTATATATTACCATGGAAAGATTTCGCCTGGAGAAGAAGTTACCTGTATGTACCTGGTTATGATCTTGTGTTTTATTTACAAACACATTTGAGTTTTTTAGTTTAATAGTGTAGCTTGAAGAAATGTCAGGCTTATTAGCACTGGCTTAGAATAGTATCATCCTCTATGTCCTTGGCTGTGGAAGTCATATGCTGAAAAGAGTAAATCCTGTGTAAAGTTAGCAGTGTTTGTAGCATTTATTATTCTATAAAATTAGTTTTTTGATCACTTAATATTATTTGAATGAGTCTTTTAAAAATTTTGTTTGGCCACGATATTGGGAAAGAAATCACTTTGTCTTAATGGTTAAGTATGTTTTGAATATAAATATTTGATAACGCTTTGTGGTTATAACTATAATTTATTGGAGGTGTTAACTTTTGAGCTGTAACCATATGTCTTATATAATGAAGAAATCAATTTGTGATAGAGATCATCTGATGCTATTTTAATAACAGATTTTATAAACCTCAAGTGTCCAAAAGGGATATAAGACTAGATTTGTAAATATATTAAGTAATCTTATAACATTCTTTTTTCCCTGTTAATATTATACCTTTGACATGTTGAAGTTTGATTTTTGATCATTTGACCAAGAAAATACGTATCACAGATTTTACTTTTTCAAGTAGGAAAAATGACTTATGGGAAGACTTAATAAATGTGTTAATGTAGTTAAAAAGTCTGTTTCAGATAGTTTGATCTTCAGATAGGCAATTCCTGCCTGTGAATTGAATTTTAATTTTATCATGTGTTGATAATGGGCTTTTTTGTTTATAAACTGATTTACTACATTTCAAAATATTAAGTACCTTTGTATGTTTGACCTTTAATTGTGTTCATAAGGAATCTTTAAGTGAATCTAGTGAATTTTTAACTGAGTAGTTTTGTCCTTTGAAACATATTCAACATTCCAGTATTTAATATTAGAGAGTTTACTAAGAATCCTGCTTGATGCTTAGGATATAGTAGTGAGCAAAACAAATGATTTCCCTTTTCTTGGAACTTACTGTTCTACTGGAAGATAGGAGAAAGAAGTTAAGTAAGTAGTTACATAAGTATGTAAAGAACATTAAATAAGGAGTTACATAAATATGTAATTATAAGTTTTAACAGATGGTGTAAAGAAAAGTACTGTGTGTTCTCAGTATATATTATAGTGATCCTGGTCTGTTTAGCGGATAAAGAACCCACATAAGTGGAACTCTATAGAGAGCTGGCTTTTAACTTCAGTTTTTTTCACCGCTCACAGTGTGATCTTAAGTCAGTTAAGCTGTGTGTGTGTGTGTGTGTGCGTGTGTGTGTGTTATATATAAAATCTGAACATTGAACTGCAAAAGTAAAGCCTGTTGATACCTATGAGTCTGTGGGGTCTCATTCATTAAGGTTAGGAATGGAAAAGAGAATTCATTTACCTCTGGAATTTTTATCATGGGGAGCCACTTAGCTGTAAATTAACTGTTAAGCTGGACATTTGATTGTATTACAGATTTTCATTCATTGATTCATCCCTGGTACCTGGAATAATGCTTGGCTCATAGTATGCACTTAGTAAATATTTGTTGAATGAATGAATGAGTTCCTTAATTCCTAGTCTTTAAAGGAATGAAACTTCTATTATGATCTGTTAGATTTACGGGGAACAGTGGTATTAAACAGGGGAAGGCAAACCAACTATATCGCTCAGGGATTTTCTGGCTGTCTCCTGTTGATTTTCAGTAGAAAACTGCAGTGGAACCCTAAAAATACCCTGGTTATGATAGCCTTCATGCTAACTGGAGATGGGGAATCTTGACAACATCAACTGGACCTTCTTTTGCCAAAAAACATCGATTGGATCTTTGTGTTTGTGTGTATATGTGTGGGTTTTCCCTTTTGTGCGGAATGCCTGTGCTTTTCTATACATTTTAATTATTAATAAAGGTGAAACAGTTTTTTTGAAAGCCTGTTTTGGAAATACATTTTATTATGCTTATTTCTGTTGATAAACATATATATATATTTGATAACCCTAAAATAAGTGATTCACATATGTTTTTTGGTGTTTGTGTACTGAATTGGAACTTGTAATCGATGCATCTCCCCAAAGAAATAATGTAATAAATATTTGTATTTATAATTTCAAATGGAACGCTGGTGAGGCTTTCCATTTGTCTATGACTCTTGTGCCTTATAATGAAGCATATGACAATAAAGGGTGTCACTAGCAGTCCTGTTTATTATTGGAGGCCATGACTAGTTTTTATTCCTCAGACCTCTTAGTTTTCATATTCTTACACTCTTTGTTTTCTTCACTTTTTTCTATTGAAATTCTTTCTTAAAATTCATTGTCTTTAGTTATAACACTGGTATTCGAAATATATTTCTGAAGGCTTTTTGTTCAATGTCTGAATCTATCTAGTTCCTCCTCTGTCTGGGGACAAAGCATTTTTCTCAAGGCTTGCATTTTTTTTCCCCCTGTGGGAATTGCATGATTGCCTGAGTTTGAAATTTTAAATTTGCAATAATTTCCCATATACCTTATATCTTTTCTGCTTTTTTTAGAGTAATGAGTGAATGGTAAATGTCAAGTGAGTTCTTCAGAAACTATGAATATCATTCTTTGGCTTTTTATTTTATGAAATGGTAGTCATTGATGATTGATCTCCCTTTAACTGGATTGAAAAAGATGATTTTCCTTATTCTTAAGCTTTTTGCCCATAAATTAATTTTTCTAATTAAGTTCAACTCGTGGTGGTAGATGGAGATATGGTTAGCAATTAAAATTTTTTTTGGGGGAAAACATTGTTATTTATATATACTTTGATAAATTGCCCTACACATTTTTGGGGAAAATAGATAAGACATACAAATCAACTTTTAGAGCACTATTTATAGGTTTAGGGTTCTTTGTATTACAATGAAAATGTATAATTTGGCAATATTTTCTTATGAATGATATGTACTTTTCATTTTCTGAAGGATTAAGGCAAATGTAAATGAAATTGACTAGCCCCAGGCAGGCCTGCTAAAATGATTAAGGGTATGAAGTAGTCTTCATTGAAGAGCAATTTAAATAAGTAGAACTTTATTATTTATTTATTTATTATTATTATTTTTTAAAGATTTTATTTGTTTATTCATGAGAGAGAGAGAGAGGCAGAGAAACAGCAGGTTTCATGCAGGGAGTCTGACGTGGGACTCGATCCCGAGTCTCCAGGATCAGGCCCCTGGGCTGAAAGCGGAGTAAACCTCTGAGCCACCTGGGCTGCCCAATAAGTAGAACTTTAGTCCTAATCATAATCCAGGTACATGGTATTCAAACTTTGGTGTGCACCAGAATCACATAAGGAGGTTATTTAACATAGAGATACTTGCTCTCCACCTTAACCTACTGAATGAGCATGTCTAATATAGAGCAAGGGGAGATGAATTCTAATAAGCTCTTTTAGGTGTGTCTGAATTTTTAATACATTAAAAAAAGTCTTTTAAAGTAATAGTTTTATATCCTTAGGAAAGTTAGTTGCTATATCTTGGTATTTTTCTCCTAGATACTTATGTATGCATTTCCTGTGAATAATTCTTCTATACAACCATAATACTATTTTATAATGTATTTTAAATCCTTATTTCAGTTTTTTAAAATAAAGATTTTGTTTATTTTTTCATGAGAGACACACACACACAGAGAGAGAGAGAGAGAGAGAGAGGCAGAGACATAGGCAGAGGTAGAAGAAGGCTCCTTTCAGGGCAGAGAGAGAGGCAGAGACATAGGCAAAGGTAGAAGAAGGCTCCTTTCAGGGCCCCCAGATCACGAACTGAGCCAAAGACAGACTCTCAACTGCTGAGCCACCCAGGTGTCCCCTTATTTCAGTTTTAATTAGGAAACTAATTCTTCTTAAATCAATCCAGTATAAAGCATTTTTTTTTTGAAAGAAACATGGAATAGTTTCCTCATTTAGTTCAGTAAAAACATGGGGGCATTTTCTGTGGGTTATGTACTTGTGCTTGGCATTTTCATGTAGTATCTACTCCCACCATGCTTCCAGGTAGATATATGCTCTGTAGACGAGGACCAAGGTAGATAGGTAAGGACTTTCAGAAGATTGCATACTTAAATCTCCCTCCATATTCACATCTCTAAAAATAAAGTAATATAAACAATAAGAAATTTGGAGGTAATCAATTTGCCTGCCAGAGGTAATCAATTTTACTATTTTCTTGTATGTCTTCCAGTGTTTCATTATGCAAATTCAAATGTTACTATTCTGGGGATTTTCTAACAAAGTAGCAGACCTTATATATAGTTTTCATATGTATTTCATTTTATAATAGGTCGTAGGTATTTTTCATGCCAGTGCATAGAGTGTTCTCCTCCCCGCCCTGCCGTAGCTTGGTGTTCCTTTGGCATAGCCATCCCTCTATTAAGGGGCTCTTGAATTGTGTCTGGTCTTTTCTTTTTATAAGCTGCAGTAAATAACCTTGTACATGTGTCATTTCATACACAGAGAGGCCAATTCTTTATTGTCTTCTTTGTTATGGAGCACTTATAATCTGGTTAGTAACCTTATTTTATAAATAGAAATGGAATAGGAATTTGAAACCAAGGCAAAATAATCAAGATTAGAGGGAGTCAATCATATATTGAGATAGTTTGGGTGCTTTTTTTTTTATTCTGGAATTACACCTATTTGAATTTACTCAGTACCTTGGCTTTATTTCATTTTAGTAAGACCTTATAGGCATTGGCTTATGTCACTAATTTATCTGATATTAAGAAAGAAAACATTTTGATATCAGAGGTTGCTGTTTGCTGTTACTAGTTTTAGTTTTCCACTATATTCTTGGAGTCAAAAAATGAAGTTTTATCTAGATGCAAATATAAAAATAACTCACATACTAACAGACTGAAATTTGAATTTATTTTTTAATTTAAAAATTACTTTTTAAATTACTAAAATGTGTTTATTATAACAAAATTAAGCACTACATGATTGTCTCTGTGTCTTTGCTTTCCTAATTGTCAATATGAGACAGTGTTAATTTGAAGATTAGCCTTCCAGATATTTATTACTACGTAATGCATTTTTTGTACATGCTTTAAAGAACACAAGTGTACTTTATATAATATATAAACATACTCTATATTTAGAAATATAGCTTGAGGCATTATCCTAAAATGATAGGAATTTAAAATGCAATATATTTGTTTTAGAAATGAATTGTTCGCTTAAAACATCGATGGTTTTTGTTCTAGGGGATTTTCAACATATAGTTTTATGCAGCCTGCATACTTTGTTGAATTACTTGTAATATGTTAAAATGACCAGTTTGTCATTTGGCCTACCTAATGTTTGCATTGGTAGCAGATTGCCTTTTTGATTCATGTTTCACAGTTGTTGAAAAGCTACGAAGTTTTTAAGAGAAGGGAGAAATGCCAGTGTTGCTCCCCCTTCTTTACAGTGCTAGTATTGTAAATTTCTTATACTCTTAAAGTTTGAACTTTAGTTTGTTCTACAAATGAAAACATTCTTACTGAAAACCCAGTTAGTTGCAATAAAATAATATTCTTACTTGGCTTTAAGTTAAGTGACTTAATAAAGTTTCACAGATACTATTGAATGGGAATAAGCTGGGTGGGCCATGAGGATGTGGTGGACAGCCTTTTCTTTTAGCATGCCACTTTTTGCACATATTGAGAGCATTTTTATAAGGTAGATGTTTAGATGTCCAACTTAAGGTATTTTTGAGTGTTAGCTAATAGTGTTGTCAGTGCATCTAAACGTGTATCTGTAGAAATGAAAAGGGTTTTTGTTTGTTAGCGGTAAGAGTAAAATGTATTGTTTTGCTTCCTGTCTTGGCTAGGGCCCCTGCTAATGAAAGTTTAGAATGGGATCAGTTAATCCCTTTTAGAATACACAGTATGCTACCTTTTGGGACAGTCATCTTTTAGGAGACACTTTTCTTGTACCTGTCCATGAAATTACTGGAGGAGAGGTAAAGGTTTTAGAGTATGACATGTTTAGTGAATGGTAATTACTAATTACATTCTCTTGTGCTTCTTGTTTTTTTGTGTGTGTATGTGTGTATTTTTGCATTTCCTAGTTTAGCCTCTCCTCATTACTACAGATGTTTGATTGTTGTGAGGCAGTTTGATGAACCATACATACTGTTGTCAGTTGTCTTTCTTAGTCCATTATGTCCATTATATGAAAATACATAGTTCACTTTCCACTCCTTTAGAATGGAGCCTTAGCAAGTCTAACTTCTCTGAGTTTTCTATATTAAATTGAACATCAGTCCTTCAAAGTCCTATGCAGCAACCTCTTGATAGCTAAGTCTATTTGATTATATATTTAGAAATCTAACTTGCAGAAAGTAAGTTTGGATGTCAAGAGATCTGCATTGCCTTAATGTACTGTGTCTGGTTCTAACTTTTGGGAAGCAAATAGTGAGAGTTTGGATAGCAGAAGATTTATTAAGAACTTAATTAACTAATTCAGTTCCTGAATTTAAAAATAGAATTTAGACATAGAGTTTGAATAGCAAGGAAAAATTGTGTATGAGTCTACTTTGTATACATTGAAAAAAGCTATACACCAAAGTATGATATTGTAGATCAAAAGTTGGAGGAGACTTTATAAGATCATTTTAACCAACCTCCTATTTAATCCATTCTTAAATTGTCTTCTAGTTTATGCTTGGACATTGAAAGTGGCTAGAAGCTAACTGTGTTACTGTTCTCTCTGGTTTATTATTCTGAGTGTTAGAGGAGATCCTGGACAATAAGATCAGCCATAAAATGGGAATGGCTGGGAGCATCTTGCAAAATTTGAGAAGTACTGTAATTGGATGGATAAAAAAGTAATCATATTCTGGAAAAATGATATTCAGTGGAGTAGTAACAATGTTATAATTAATGTTACTATTATTATTTTATTAATTAATTCTCTTATCTCTAGTTTTCTCTGTTGCCTGCAAAATTACCAGTTACAGCATAAGGACCTTTAAAGGGAATGAATTAGATTATTTCTTTTCTTTTTTGGAAGTTCTTTCTTTTCTTGCTGTGGAATGTTTGTAGTACTTTGACTCCATCTGAACCAGAACATTGTCCATTTCCTGTTGCCCATCCTTTTGCCTGCTTTGAACAACTGATTTCAGGTTGTCCATCTCTTTCTTCCTCAAGCCTCCAGCCCTTTCCAGGTCATTTCTGGATCTTTAGCCTCTTGCTGGATCATCTTTTCCCTTGCATTCATCTTTTGCTTTGATTCTTTGATAAAGGCATTATAGGATGGGACTGGTTTGCTGAATGAGGTTCCATATCCTGGGTTCCTCAGTGTACTACACATACAGCATGGACTGTGTGAGCTGATCTTTGTCAAAACTCTTGAAGTTCAGATAGACTTGTATAATACCGCCAGTTCTTCCTCAGAACCTTTATATATCTCTCCAAACTCTTGAATGTCTTCCTTCAGTATGTCTTCCCACTCCATGGCTTGTTTGAACATAGCAGAGTCCTTGTTCACTGTTGCCAGCTCATTGTACACTGGTCTCTAGTCTTAAAATGGAATATACTATCCTGAGGAACTGGAAGTGTTGATGTCTTCTTTGCCCACCCAGTCTGGGTGCACCTGTTGAGATGCATTGTGGTAGTCATGTTGGGTAAGGTGCAGGGCCTCCTAGCAATGGTAAAGGTTGGGAAAGTTTCCTTGCACAGCTACAGCTGACCTATGCTGGGCATAGGTTCAGAGTGGGCTACAGCTCAAATTGAAGACTTTGAGGAAAGGAAATTTGCTCATCTGTTTCTGTCTGTCCACAGAATCTTGAGCACACTAGTATCCTTTCTAAGTTAAGTTAGAAGTTGAGAAGAGAAGGTAATGCTAAAATTTTATTCTTTTAGAAATACTCTATGCAGTATTTTACAATAAGTATTTTTTGTTGTTGTTGTTGAGCTTGAGAAGGGAACAAAATTATGAAGGTAGACTTATACAACTTAAAGTTAGAACCTCCTTAAAGGTTAAATTTTGCCATAGCTTTTCCTTTGTAAAAAGAAATAAAATGTTTTTATAACTTTGATTGGCTCTTGGTTAATTTACTAGTGGAAGTGATACTACATGTTTAGTCTGTAGACTCATTTTGACTATTTTATATAGAACCATAATACAATCCAATGTAGCTGAGTTAAGTGTTTCTTCTTAATTAAAGGACTTAAGAGCAAAGAAGAACCAAGCATTACGTATTGATATCTAAGGGTCTCCCTCACCTCTAATTTTCTCTTAATTTCTGATCCGGATTGTCTTTCTGTGGAGGTGAATTTATGTACCAGTTTTATTTAATAACTTCCATAGAAGACAATTAAAAATTGTCACCTCAGTTCTTACTGTGAAATTTTTGTATAATCTTTTGTAGATTAAAAACAAGCTTATAAACATACTTTAAAAAAATAATGCAGTTAGCTATAATTAGCTTATAGTTAGCTTCTTTGAGAAGAAGGCAATCTGTTATATATGTTTTGATTATTTCAAATAATGCCCCATTGGTAGGTTTTTAGTATATAATGATGCATGAGTAAATGAGAATAATTTCTTTCTAGGGTCCTGATGAAGAAGCTGTTGTGGATCTTGGCAAAACCAGTTCAACTGTGAACACCAAGTTTGAAAAAGAAGAACTAGAAAGTAAGTTTGTTTAACTTACACTTAACAGGATAAATTACTCTTAAACATTTGTTAGTGTGCTTTAAATTTTGCCTGCTCTTTGTGGAAACTTTTTGTTATTATAAGGTAGAGCATAGATATGGAAAAACGTTGAACACTTTCCTAATACAGTAAGGAATAATACAACAAACACCCATGTAACTAACCATACTCATAACTGCAGATAGAATATTCCTTGATTGTTCGTTGTGTAAAGTATCGGTATAACAAAGACTTTAGAATCCATGTCCGTCCTTCCTTCCTTCCTTCCTTCCTTCCTTCCTTCCTTCCTTCCTTCCTTCCTTCTTTCCTTCCTTCCTCCTTTCCTTTCTTTTCCTTTCTTTTCCTTTCCTTTCCTTTCCTTTCCTTTCCTTTCCTTTCCTTTCCTTTCCTTTCCTTTCCTTTCCTTTCCTTTCCTTTCCTTTCTTTTCCTTTCCTTTTCCTTTCCTTTCTTTTCTTTTCTTTTCTTTTCTTTTCTTTTCTTTTCTTTTCTTTTCTTTTCTTTTCTTTTCTTTTCTTTTCTTTTCTTTTCTTTTCTTTTCTTTTCTTTCTTAGAGAGCATGAACATAGAGGTGGGGATGGGGCAGTAGTAGAGGGAGAGAGGATCTCAAACAGGCCCCATGCTCAGTGTGGAGCCTGATGCAGGGCTTGATCTCACAATACTGAGATCATGATCTGAGCCAAAGTCAGGAGTCGGATACTTAACTGACTGAGCTGTCCAGGTGCCCCTAGAATCTATGCTTTTCACATTTCATTGGTGGTTACCATTACTTACCTTGGAAAATTAAAATACCACAGTTAAAAGTTAGTTAATTCTTTTTTTTTTTTTTTTTTTTTTCCATTTCTAGCAGGCTAGGTAGTAGTGTTTTTAGCAAACCAGAATGCCAGACTAATAAGCCAGAGTTATCACTAGGTGTCATCTAACTGTTCATTTTATGGATATGTTACATCAGTCTTTTCAAGTACTATAAATAGCCTCAGTGTAGAATTATGGAACAGTTTATGCAAATGATAAATTATTGAACTGAAGCTAATATATTGGCTAATTGAAATTAAATTAAAAAAAAGAATTGTGGAGCAATAAATCATGTGTCAGTGCATCTTCCAGGAAGAAGTCCTCGCAAATGGTTTGTTTCTTTTCTTTTCTTTTTTCTTTTTTTTTTTTTTGATTAAAATAATTTTCATCGTATGGGAGAGTTGCAAAGATACTAGAGAGTGTTCCCGTATATCCTTCACTTAGGTTTTTAAAATTTTTAAATTTTACATAACCATCATAAGTTCATGAAAATGAAGAAATTAACATTGGTACAGTTCTATTAACTCGATTAAATTTATTCAGGTTTTACCAGTTTTTCTATTGATGTCCGTTTTCTGTTCTAGGATCCAGCTGAACAGTCCAGGATCTGATAGTACATTTGGTTGTCGTCTTCTCTATGACAGTGTCTTACTCTTTTCTTGTTTTTTATGACCTTGACATGTTGGAAAGGTAGTGGTGACATACTTTGTAGAATGTCTCTAAGTTTGGGTTTGTCAGTGTTATCATATGAACAGACTGAGATTATGGATATTTGGGGAGCATACCACAGAAGTGATGCAGTCTTTTCAGTGTCATATCTGAGGACATATGATATCAATGTGCCTTATTGGTGATGTTAATTTTGAAACTTGGTTAAGGTGGTGTTTGTGGCAAATGTTTTGATAGACTTTTGGGGTCTTTTTGGGAACTAAATTTTTAAGTTAAAGCCTTCTGAGACAGCTGGTACCGTATGGGGACATTAATCTGTTGCTTTTGAAAAGGAGATGGAAAGAGGCAAGTAAGTGTTCTCCATATCTACTTTATGAAATGAAGGAACCACTTTTAAAATTGACTTTATTTATTTTTTAAAGATTTTATTTATTTATTCATGAGAGACACAGAGAGAGAGGCAGAGAACAGGCAGAGGGAGAAGCAGGCTCCATGCAGGGAGCCCAACGTGGAACTTGATCCCAGGTCTCCAGGATCATGCCCTGGGCTGAAGGCGGCGCTAAACCGCTGAGCCACCCGGGCTGCCCATAAAATTGACTCTAAAAGTCTAGGTTTACTAGGGATTCTAGAAGAAGCCTCAATTGTCTAGAAGCTTACGGTTAGAGTCTGTGAATTCCAAGGACTAGGGAAGTTAAAATGTTTAGCAATAATTTTATCAACTCAAATGTAGAGTGAATCCATCACTTAGCACTTCATGTTACCTCTCAAATAGGCGCAACTTAGAATGTGAAGAACAGCACTTGGATATGTTCTTTTGCTTCCCTTGGTTACCCAAGAGCCTTTAGCTTTGCGTCTTTTATACATATCTAAATTTCAGTATGAAGTTTGAGGGAGTGATTATTTTTATCTCAGAGTTTGAACAGGCCTTTGATAGTAAAGAAGGGTTAAAGGAAAAGGAAAGGAAAAATCATAACAGAGAATACTAAGGTCGATAGTAAAAGCCAAATAAATAGTAAGGCTTGGATTTTTATATTCCTGTTTATCTATTCTTTCTAAATTGGAAACTCCTATAATATTTATTTTGGTGCATTGGGGCTATGTGCCAGAATCCATTAGTACTAATTGGAGTACAACTTTGTAATTCCCAGTACACAGTGATGAGAATTTAACTCTTTAATTTCCACTTTTCTTTAGTATTCAGAAGAAAATAGTTTCACTAAAATTAAATAGTAGTATCATTGAATTTTGTTATAATTTTTAAATTTTTTCTTACTGAGATATAATTAACAAATTTCACCATTTTGAAGTGTTTCTGAGTTTTTTGAAGTATATTCACTATGCTGTGCAGCCATCACCACTGTGATTCCAGAACATTTCCATCATCCTCCTCCCCATGCTATATAATTGATTTTTAATTTTGGGATTTTTCTGGTAAAATTAAGAAAAATTGATATTTCTACAATTTTTTATCTAGTGCCTACTGTATTGGAAGATGTTTAAACAAATTTAGCTCATTGTATATCTTTAGGTCAAGATTTCTTTTAGTTTAAGTGTGATTAGTTATTGACATTACTATGTTGGCAACTGAAACAAGAAATCAAGAGTGTCACCTTTTTCAAACTTAGCTTGGTATGTGTATTTTGGGCAATTCAAATTTTTTGCTGTTCTGGATATTCTTTTTTATCAAGGTAAAGTTTGGCATACTTTTGTAGATTTTTTTTTCTTTTTTGGAAAATCAGTAATGTTTCTATACCTTTGGCTAGGTCATCGAGCTGTCTATATTGGTGTTCATGTCCCGTTTAGTAAAGAGAGTCGTCGGCGTCATAGGCATCGTGGACACAAACATCACCACCGGAAAAGAAAAGATAAAGAATCAGATAAAGAAGATGGACGGGAGTCTCCTTCTTATGGTAAGAGAAAACAGTAGTTATTTGTTAACACTTTCAAATTCTTTCCTGAAAATCTGTTAAAAAAGTGGAATATTTTTTCTTAAATTTTATGTCTGCTATGATTTAGACATATTATAAGCCTTGAAGAATATACTAAGTGAAGTAATAATGTTTTTTCTCCAAGGAAGGTATTTAGTTTATAGATTAAGATCTATTCTGGTTAAGTGAAAAGAAGTAAAGTGTTTTGTTTTCTTCATTGTATTCCAGCCTTGGACTTGTAAAAGTTGAGTCTTGACATTTGAACTTCAGCTTGGTGGTGGTTCATTTTCTTTTCTCTATTATATATATATTTCATAATTTGTATATGCAGTGAACAAACATCGGGAATCTTTAGGTTCCTGAATGAGATTAAACTTTTTTTTCATTTTTAAACACATTTCTTGGCTAGAAAATATATACTCTAAGTTAAACTACTTGGTTATCTGTGCACAAAAGAGTGCTCTGATTAGATATGATTGTCATAAAGGACAGGATTTTTGTTTGAATGCAGAGAAATACAGAGGTGCCAATAGAGGAAATCAGAAAGAAAAAAGACATATAGGAAAGAGAATATTATCTGAAAATAAATATTGATAGTACTGATTTAAGTGGCCCTGAGAAGTGCAAATGGTGAGAACCAGAAAAAAATAGATGTACAGCCTGTGGAGGGCTCATAGAATATTACAGTTAGTGGATATATAAAGCATCATTATTTTTTTTAGGACATCATGGGCCTGCATGGCCATCTCTACACCATGGGTCCTAGCGTGTGCATTCTAGCAAAGTTACGTGAGCTGTACTTGTAGGCACTTGTGCGCTATACTAAGGGAACATTTTTGTGAGGAAGAAGGAAAGAATCCTGTGTGTCATAAAGCTACAACATGAATGTAAGAAAATGGTAATATATTAAGTTCCAATTCTGTGCTAAGCATTCCGCTAAGCCCTTGACATATGCTCTTTGATTTAACCATCTCTGCGCGTTTTATTTATTTATTTATTTTAGTTTTTATTTTGATTCCCATTAGTTAACATACAGTGTTATATTAGTTTCAGGTGTATCAGCAATTCCATAAATCACCCGGCGCTCATCACATCAAGTGCATTCCTTAATTCCCATCCCCTGTTTCACCTACCTCCCTTATGGTAACCAAGTTTGTTCTCTGTAGTTAAGAATTTCTTGGTTTGCCTTTCTCTCTCTCTTTTTTTTTTCCTTTCCTTGTTTTTATTTGTTTCTTAAATTCCACATGTGAGTGAAATCATATGATATTTATCTTTCTCTGACTTATTTTGCCTAGCATTATACTCTGGCTCCATTTATGTCATTGCAAATGGCAAGATTTCATTCTTTTTAGTGGCTTAATAATATTTAATTGTATATATACAATGCATCTTTATCACTCTCTGCATTATTTAAAAGATGGGTATTGTTTTCATTTTGTAGATGGAGACACTTAAGCTTAGAGAGACTCAGTGTGATGGGAATCTTTTAAAAACTTGTACTAAGTAGTAGTACATGGCCTACTACAAGATCGAATAGTTAACAAAAAGTCAAAAGAAAAATCAGTACTAATTTCAGAAAGGATCACTGGTGGACTTTGATGATATTAAGTAATTTAAAAGTATTTTGCTGAGGCACCTGGGTGGCTCAGTGGTTGAGTGTCTGCCTTCGGCTCAGGTTGTTATCCTGGGGTCCTGGGATCTAGTCCTGTACCAGGCTGTCTGTGGGGAGCCTGCCTCTCCCTCTGCCTATTTCTCTGCCTGTCTCTCTGTGTCTCTCATGAATAAATAAGTAAAACCTTTTAAAAACAATTAAAAAATAAAAGTATTTTGTTTTCCTGTATAAGGCATCCTTCCAGTTTAGGATATCTTCTGCTATTCTGAATGGATCATTATGCTTCTCTAATTGATGTGAATAAAAAGTTACATAATGTTTTTATAGAATGCTATCTAGTAAACTATGTTCAGCAAGATATGTGGTTTGATGTTTCAAGCTAAGTAAGGTATGACATGTGAAATCTAAATATAGTGGTTTGAAGAACTTAGTGGGGGAATATTTGTGACTTTTTAATGGAATAAATATCCTTAGAAAAGTTTTATGCCACTGAAGTATGTTCATTTTGGTTTTAACTGCCAATATGTATCTAAGAAATTGCTATGAAGGATGTCTCTTTCTTTTTCTTGTCCCCACTTTCTTTTTTTTTTTCTAAGATTTTCTTTATTCATGAGAGACACAGAGAGAAAGAGAGGCAGAGACACAGAGAGAGAAGCAGGCTCCATGCCTGATGCGGGACTTGATCCTGGGATTCTGGGATTATACCCTGGGCCGAAGGCAGATGCTAAACCACTGAGCCACCTAGGGATCCCCATTGTCCCTATTTTTTTTTTGTCCCCACTTTCTAAATGTATATTACATAGGATTTTTGCTTCTGGACATGATGGGGTAACATTAATTGAATTTTCCTCTTATTTTAAACAATTAGAAAAATTGACAAAATATATAAAACGGTAATTTTCACACATTGGACAACACAGTGTAGAACTCTGACCTTTGAGAGAGTGGAGGCAAATGAGATGAGCCTTGTGCTTGCCTGACTATATTACTTAGAGACAGTTCCTAGGCCACAGCACAGGGAGGGGAGGGGAATCCTGAGCAGAGCCTTGCAGGCTCTCAGAGTTGAGACAGAGATTGGAATTTGGGAAGTCCAAAAAGGCTAGTCGGTGTGGTGTGCCAGAGAATAGAGAGTTACACACAGAGAGGCTTCCAAAGGTCTGAAGAAGGATCCTTTTTAATCTTTGGTTGAGTACTGGTCTGGGCCAAAGGAAGCTACTTAAGGCCTGGGAAATAATCATCAGAAAGCAGTGGGCTAACCAGTTATTGGATATTACATAAGACTGGGAGTAAGGTATGATTTCATTAGACAGAGTAGAAAGACCTTGACATATAGGGGCATTGTGTTAAGTTCTCAGAAAGGTATTGCCTTAATAGTGAGTCTTAATTTTACACTAAAAGCTGCAGTGGATCTCTAAAATTTTTTAAAGCAAGTCTTAAAAGAATTCAATTAAAGGTCTTTGCTAGGACAAATTATAAAACTACTGAAAGAAATACAGTAAAATCCATCATCTAAGCACATAAGATTCATAATATCTGATATCTACAAATTACCTGAAATGTGAAAAGTAGGAAATATGAGCCATAACTAAGAGAAAAATAAATCAGTAGAAACACATGACAGAGTTGATGGAATTCGAACACAAGCATGTTAAAGCAAGTGTAATATATCTGCTTTCTATGCTCAAGAAGATAGAGGAAAATGTGACTCGTGAGTAGGGAAATTGAAAATATAAGAAAGTCCAAATGGAACTTCCAGCGATGAAAAATACAATATCTGAAATGAAAAATACACTAGATAAGATTAGAGGAGGATTTGACTGTATGGAGAAAAAAGTAATTTTCAAGACATAGTAGTAGAAACTACTCAGTGCAATAGAAAGGACTGAAATGAATAAATAGAGTATCAGTAATTTGTAGAAAAATATCAGTCTAACAGATGTATAATTGTAGTGCCAGAAAGGAGAGTGGCAGAAAAAAAATTTGAGGAAATAGTAGTTGAAAAATTCTAAAATTTTTTTAAAGATTTATTTATTCATGAGAGACACAGACCGAGCCAGAGAGAGAGAGAGAGAGAGAAGCGGAGACACAGGCAGAGGGAGAAGCAGGCTCCTTGCAGGGAGCCTGATGTGGGATTTGATCCTGGGTCCCAGGATCACGACCAGAGCTGAAGGCAGTCGCCCAACCACTGAGCCACCCAGGCATCCCGAAAAATTCTAAATTTAATGAAAACTGAACAACATGTTCAAGGAGCTTAGCAAAACCCAAGAGGAAACATGAAGATAATCACACAAAGGCACCTAAAAATTAAATTGCTGAAACCAGGATGTAACAATGCTAATTAAATATGCATGTCATAACAGCTTTAAAATACATGAAGCGGACTGATAAGCTTACAGTTAGTTGTTGGATATATTTTTAAAAGTTACAAATTTCAGCTCTCTTCTTAGTAACGGATAAAACAAGTTAAAAGAATCAATAAGGATATAGCTGACTGGCATAACATTGATATTTGCATTCATTGAGCCTTCCAACAGCAGCAGAAAACAGTTTTTTTTTTTTTTTTTAAGATTTTATTTATTCGTGAGAGACACACAGAAAGGCAGAGACACAGGCAGAGGGAGAAGCAGGCTCCTCACAGGGAGCCCGATGATGTCAGACTCGATCCCAGGATGGGGATCATGCCCTGAGCCAAAGGCAAACGCTCAACTGCCTTTGAGCCACCCAGGTGTCCCAGAAAACAAATTTTTTATGAGTGTAAATGGAATATTTCCCAAGATAGATTGTATTCTAGTCAATAAATGAGTTTTAATATAAATTAAAAGATTGAAAGTATATTCTCAGACCACAATAGAATTAAACTACAAAGAAAAATCCCCAGATATTTGGAAATAAAACAAGATGCTTCTTAATAACAAATGGGTTAATAAAGAAGCAGTCACAACAGAAATTAGGAAGTATTTTGAACTCATAAAAATAAAAACACAGTACTGGCAATGATTGAGATAGAATCTTGCAAAGTGAAGACATGCTTCAGGTGTACAGGTTCCTTTAGCATGGTTCTTTGCAAGTTAGGACACCAATAATTATAAATTTTTTAGAGACAGCTAAAGCAGTGCATAGAGGAATATTGGTAGCACTTAATCCTTATATTAGAAAAGAAGAAAGATCTAAAATCAATTATTAAAATTTTTAACTTAAGAATCTAAGAGAAAACATGGAAGAAATTAAACCAAAGTAAGGAAAAGAAGGAAACTAACGTAGAAATGAGTAGGATAAAAACCAGGAAAGCAATAGCAAAAATCAGTTCGACTGAAATCTGATTCTTTGCAAAGATCACTAAAATTGACAAACTTATATAGCCAGAGTGATTAGGGAGGAAAAAAAAATGTAAATTACCAGCATCAGAGAAAATTTCAGTACAGGTTCTACAGGTATTAAAAGACAGAAGAGAGAGTATTATGAGTGATTTTATGCCAACAAAATTGATTATTTAGATGAAATGGGGAAATTCCTTAAGAATACAAACTATGAAAAAAAATTGATAACCTGAATTACACTTTGTGTATAAAGAAATTAAATTTGTAGTCTGAAACATTCCTACAATGAAAATGTACTTCCAAATGGCATCATGGATGCATTCAAACATATAAGGAAGAAATTGCACAGGCTACCAGAAAACTGAAGTTGAAGGAATACTTCCTAATTCATTTTTATAAATCCAACATTACCTTGATACCAAAACTAGATATAGATATTACAAGAACACAAAACTACAGACTGAATATTTCTCATGAAGTAGATTCAGAAATTCCTTTTTAAAATTTTTTTTATTTTATGTAAATTCAATTCATTAGCATGTGGTGTATTATTAGTTTCAGAGGTCAGAGCAACATGTTTTTTTTTTTTTAAGATTTTATTTAGTTATTCATATTCATGAGAGATACAGAGAGAGAGAGAGAGAGAGAGAGAGGCAGAGACACAAGCAGAGGGAGAAGCAGGCTCCACGCAGGGAGCTTGATGTGGGACTCGATCCCGGGTCTCCAGGATCAGGCCCTGGACTGAAGGCGGCGCTAAACCGCTGAGCCACCCGGGCTGCCCAGATTCAGAAATTCTTAACTAAAAACATATTTTATCCTGCAATATCTAAAAAGGATACCATATCATGACTGTGGTAGGCAGAATAATGGCTCCCAAGATGTCCATCTTCCTAATGCCCAGAACCTATGAATGTTAACCTTATAGCAAATTTGAATTAACAGGTGTGACTAAGGATTTTGAGTTGGGGAAGTTACAGTGGATCATGCAAGTAGGCCAGTTGTAATGATGGGTCCCTTAGTAAGGGGGAGTCAGAAAATGAGAGGAAGTAGTTGTGACAACAGAAGCAAGTAGTTGTAGTAAGGCAGAGAGATTCAGACCCAAAGAATATAGGCAGCTTCCAGAAGCTAGAAAAGATAAGGAAATGGATTTTTCCTAGAGCCTGCAGAAGGAGCCAGCCAATGATTTTAACACTATAAGACAAATTTTGGACTTTTAGTCTCCAGAACTATATAAGAATAAATTTGTGTTTAAGCCACCAATTTTGTGGTAATTTGTTAGAGCAGCAATCAGGACATTAATACCATGTGGAAAATACTATGTGGAAAAGTAGGGTTGGTATAAAATTTAACTATCAATATAAACACATTCACACTATAAAGGAGAAAGTCCATATAATTATCTCCATAGGTGCAGAAAAAGCCCTTGACAAAATTCCACTGCCATTTATGACAACGTTCTCAGAAAGAAAGGAATAAAAGAAAACTTCCTCTATCCAATATACAGCATCTACAAAAAAAGTTTTTCAACATCACAGTGCTAAAAGATGGAATGCTTTCTTCTTACGGTTTGGAGAAAGGCAAGGTTATTCTCTGCCACTTCTATAGAACATGGTATTGGAGCACCTGCTTGGTAATAAGGCAAGAAAGATGTTAAAGACATACAGATTATGAAGGAAGAAGTAAAATTGTCTTTATTTACAGATATAGGATCATGTATCTAGTAAATCCCAAGCAGTCTATGAAATTACAGAACTAAGTATGTTTTAACAAGGTTGCAGGATACACAATTAATTACATTTCTATATAGTTCTGTAGTAGCAATGAACAATCAGAAATTGAAATAGGGGATCCCTGGGTGGCTCAGCAGTTTGGCACCTGCCTTCAGCCCAGGGCCTGATCCTGGAGACCCAGGATCGAGTCCTGCGTTGGGCTCCCTGCATGGAGCCTGCTTCTCCCTCTGCCTGTGTGTCTCTGCCTCTCTCTCTCTCTGTCTCTCATGAATGAATAAATAAAAAATCTTTAAAAAATATAAAAAATAAATAAATAAGAAATACCACTTACAGTAGCACCAAAAATATTGCTTGGAGGTCTGACAAAAGATTTGTAAGATCTAAAAGTTGAAAGGTTCAAAACATTAGGCAGTTCAGTCACATGTTTTAGTTTGTCCTATTTGGGTCTCAGGATAGCCCTTTAATATAAAGACCCAGATGACATACATACTGGAAAAATTTTCAAATATGCTTTTTATTGCTTCTGCCCTTATTCTATATTTTCTTCTTTCTGGAGTTTTTCCTATTCGATTTTCTTATTCTGTTCTCTACATCTGAACCTTTAGTTTTCCATCTTCTTATTTATCATTGATGCACTCTGATTTCCTCAGATCTGTTTTTTCCTTTATTAATCATTCTAGTGTACTCTTTAATCTGTGTTGTTTGCATCTGCAAATGCCTGCAAGTTTGTTAACTTCACTGTAAATTTTGAGTTTGACTTCCTATCTCATATTCAGCAGGATTTGATTTTGTTTTCAATTGACGCTTGTGGTTGTTTGCTTGTCCTAGGACTTTCAACTGTCCTGGACTAGAATTCATACTAATTTTTTAGGGACCCTGTACTGTGTAGGTAGTTTAAATTCAGATGCCATGAATGGGGTATCTGTTTCGTAACAGTGACTTCTTTTGCCTCTCTAACTTAACTGACAGAGTTTTGCTTCTCTATGATAGTATGAAAAACCAGTTTCTGTATACCCCAGCTTTGCTTTTTTCATCATTTTTTGGAACTTAGAGATTTTCTTTTTTCACTTTTGAAGTTAGCTACATCTTAATTATATATTTAAATTTTTTGAAAATTTTGTCTAACATTTATGTTTTTAGTTTAAAAAAAAGTCTTGAGTATAGTGTTCCATGGTTTTGGATGTTGCTTTTTGTTATTTGTTTTTATATCACTTAGTTATAAGATGAGTTTCATTCATTCATTCATTTAAGATTTTAAATAATCCCTGCACCCAATATGGGGCTCAGATTTATAACCCCGAGATCAAGAAGTCACATGCTCTACTAACTGAGCCAGCCGAGCACCCCACTTGTTTATTTTTAACATACAGTTTTTCTTTTTTGTCTGTGGAGGTTATCTCTCTGCAATATTCCTTGTTTCTGATTGTTAGTCCTTGCTTCTTTCCAGATTTATATAGTATTTTAATAAAAGAGTTTTAGTGGAGTATATTTACTTAAAACAAAAGCATCTCACTTTGAGATTGAGTTTATCTTTGAATGAATTGCGACAGTTTTTGAATGTATTTAAATTCTTTTGTCAAGACACACCATCCCAGAGAGTTCAGTTCATTCTTGGTACTGAAGATGATGATGAAGAACACATTCCGCATGACCTCTTTACGGAAATGGATGAACTGTGCTACAGAGATGGAGAAGAGTATGAATGGAAAGAAACTGCCAGGTAATAATATTGAGTCTAAGCATTTAGTTGGCTCCTCTTGATTTTTTTCTTATATTGTAAATATAATAAACTATAAGCTATGGGGTGCTTATAAGACAAGAGAATTTCCTCTTGTCTGGAAGCTATAGCTTTAGCTTATCTCCTTATTATCAAAATTTTTCTTAAGTTAAGCCCATCCACTTTAAGGTATCATTGAAAGAATTATGTTAATTGTACATTTTCACATCTTTAATTAGAGACTTAAATTTCAGAAGTCAAGGGTCTGCTGCATATTTTCAGTTTAAAAGAGGATTAGCAGTGGAAACTACAGAAGTTCCATAGTGTGTCTTTGTAGACTTATTATTGTGATAGCCAGAATAGAAAGAAGAACTGTATACTTATTTTGTAATACCTCATGAGTCTAGAAACTGTGTATCATTAGCTTGATTTGTAAATGTGTTTGTATCCAAATTTTGTGTTGGTGGTGGTAATCTTTATTTCTCTTTAAAAGAACAAGTGCATGTTTATCACATTAAAATAAGCAAATGAAATCTTCATTATTTACAAAATATTTCTATGTGTTGCACATCTCAGATGGCTGAAATTTGAAGAGGATGTTGAAGATGGTGGTGACCGATGGAGTAAACCTTACGTGGCAACTCTCTCTTTGCACAGTCTTTTTGAACTAAGAAGTTGCATCCTAAATGGAACAGTGATGCTGGACATGAGAGCAAGTACTCTAGATGAAATAGCAGGTTATAGCAGTTTGACTTTTTTTTTTTTTAATGTGTAATTTGTACTGAAATTAGAGCTATTTGCATTAGGAAAATGAGGTCGTATTTCAGACCATTGATTTAATAGCTCTGTATTGAACTTCTATCATGTGCAGGACAGTATGAGGAGTACACAGAGAAATAACCCATTTTGTCTTTAATAAGTTCAGAGTCTCAAAGATTAAGTTAGACAGGTATGGCTATAGTACCAAAAAGAAAGTGACTAGTGCCATAAGCAGTATTTGCAGTCTGTTTCTGGAAATAAAGAGAAAAGAACTTTTTGTTTCTTCAGTTTTTGCACCCAGATATCTGGGGAAGATCCACAAGGACATTAAATGTACTACTTATTTACTACTTATTTATAGAGTTTGAACACATGAGAACAAGAAGCATGTGGTACAGGAAAAAAGTATTCTAAGGAGGAGGAAGAGAAGGAAAAAAGGTCTAGAGAGTATAGACAGGTATGGATCTCATATGAAAGTCAGTTCCTTGTGTATACAGATTCTTGAATGGTGCTAGGAGACATTTACTTTGGCTTTGCATTTAGCACATAATACAATGTAATATTTTAATTATTTATAATGTAATATCTTCTCATCCACTGTCCATTTGTATGGTAGTGAGTAGTTGTGTTAATGTTACAGTTTACCTGTTAGGTTGATTCCAGTTTTCTCTCAGAGGAATCTAATAGGTTTGAAATCTTGACTCTTATCTCACTTTTTAATATATTTTACAGGTTAAAAATAGTCCAGTCGCTATATAATGTACCATATGGCATTACCTCAGTCTCTCCATTCCCCATACTCCCCTTCACAGCTGATATATTCATCTTCCTAGAATTTATTCTATTTGACTTATCTTTTCATTTGCTCATTGGTTTTTCCACCTCTGGAAGATTGAGAGCAGAAACTTGATCCACTTAGTTAAATGCTATATTCCCAACATCTAATAGATACTCAGTAAATTGTTAATTACTGAATGAAAGAGTCCAATACTCACCTATAGTTTAGACAAAAAATATGAAGTGAAGCAATAAAATACCTTCACTTAGGTATTTTAGTCACTTAGGAAGCGACTATTATTGAATATTCAGTTTAATAGAATTTATAGTGTCCATATAGGAAAGCACTTTCAACTATACAGTGACCTCTTTATAAATAACAATACTTAATAAAAAGTGTCTCCATGGTTACATGTTTATTTGGTTTACATTGTTTATTTTTCTTTTCTTTTTTTTTAATTTTTATTTATTTATGATAGTCACACACACACAGAGAGAGAGAGAGAGAGAGAGAGAGAGAGAGAGGCAGAGACACAGGCAGAGGGAGAAGCAGGCTCCATGCACCGGGAGCCCGACGTGGGATTCGATCCCAGGTCTCCAGGATCACGCCCTGGGCCAGAGGCAGGCGCCAAACCGCTGTGCCACCCAGGGATCCCCTATTTTTCTTAGATAATGTTCATATTTATCTTTTTTCTTTCTTTTTTTTAAAAATTAAATTCAAGTTAATTAACATATAGTGTCTTATTACTCTCAGGGGTAGAATTTAGTGATTTATCAGTTGCATATAACACCCAGTGCTCCTTACATTATGTGCCCTCCTTGATGCCCATCACCCAGTTACCCCATTTCACCCCACTTCCCCTTCAGCACATATTTATCTTTATGCATACATTATTCAATATCACAAGAGAACAGTATTTTCTAGAGAACCATTAAAGATACATATTTTTTTTGGTAAGGTTTCACGTACAGTTTATTGTTTATGTTATAGTCATCCAAGTGTTAGTTTATTTAATAAAAACAGCTGTTACTTATTTTTCTTTCAATAGATATGGTATTAGACAACATGATAGCCTCTGGCCAATTGGATGAGTCCATAAGAGAGAATGTCAGAGAAGCTCTTCTGAAGAGACATCATCATCAGAATGAGAAAAGATTCACCAGTCGGATTCCCCTTGTTCGATCTTTTGCAGATATAGGCAAGAAACATTCTGACCCTCACTTGCTTGAAAGGAATGGTGAGATCAGTTGTGGCATCCAATTTTGCTAACACTTCCACTCTAACAGCATTCCATTCTACTATAATTAGCATTTGGGGGAAGAAAGATATTTTTTCCAGATAATTCTATAGGTCATTTTATTATCTCTTTTACTCTTTTTTTTAAATAATAGTGTTATTATTGTCTTTTAAAAATACCATTTCTATAATATCATTCTTTACAATATGACATTTAATCTGTAGAAATCATTTAGACGGAAAAGTTAAGTATTCTCTCTGTTATAATGGCACATTTAAGTATTTAAACACTATCACTATAGCCAATCCTGAATTACATCTTCTTGCTTTTTTTTTTCTCAAGAGTACTTGAATAATTGATTAAGGAGGCATAAATTATGATCTCTAAATTCAATCTTTTTAAAAATTTTAAGTCTTGGCTTTGAACCTTAATTGTCTGTATTAGATTTTTCATAGTGATTTTTTTGTTTGTTTCCAGAATATACCTTATTTGCTGAGCATAAATAAGTGTTTTGGGGTTGGTTTAATGATTTGACTGCCCTTTATATACTTTGTGTAAGATTTTTTTTATGGATGGTTTGTTCTTAAGTTAGAGATGACCTTCTTGATGTCTTCCAAACCATTGAGAATGGCACAGACCCACATTTTCTCACTCTCTACTCTCACGATCTGGCAATGGATTATGTGGGACACACTGGTTTATGTGGGGATATGGTGTTTTAGTAGTCATTTACCTCTGTCACTCTTTTAAAACTGGCACACCTGGAATTTTTGCCTTTTCTCTTTTTAAAGCAGAAGAATACATCACTGGGGTTCTGTTTTGGCTCTCGAGGAGAGCTCTGTTGATAGTGACTCCAAAACCTAGGTACAGAGGGTTGGAGTTGCTTATGAGGGTTCTTCTTGCCTCTAGCTGATACCATTACTCAAGGCTTAAAAGGATTAAAGTGAAGAGGAGTGGATGATGGGCCACAATGTCTTTCTTCTCATCTTTTCTGCTCCTGCATATATTGGCTTTTAAGTATTCTACAAACAGCCATTGGTGATGGGATGTAGTTTAATATATCTAAAGTCAACAGTAATCATCTTTTGCAGCCCGAGTGACATACTTAGGTCTGTTTTCTTCTGAGCATTTGACCATTAAAACTTTGTAAACTGTTTAAAATGAGGCCTTTGTATATTTAAGTAACCTTAAGAATAAAAGAAATCTCTTATGGACCTAAGTTCAATTTAGAATCAAGCCAGTGTCACATTTTACATCTTTTTCATCTTTCATGTATTTTATATTCTCAACTTGCATGAAATGAGTTCACTTACTCAGACCCTGTTAAATCTTCATTTTTCATATGGAGGGGTTCCTGATTATTCCCTGATTGTCATTTGCTTCCTTTTAATTATAAGACAATGGCTGTTTTCCTTTGAATGTCATTTTAGCATGGGCATGTTATTTTGTTGTATTATTGTTGTAATTTAACAGTTTTTTTTTTCTGCATATAGCTTTTGTTTTAACTAAAAATGATGGTGGTTTATGGATTAAAGGTTCATCTTTTTAATATTTCTGGGATCTGTTGAGCATGTGGCTTTGATAACTTAGATCATGTGGGATTGATTGTCATAGTTCTCATATTTTTCCTAAACTCAATGTTCCACTAAGCTATACTTAGGATACCAGGTGTTTGAAATGTAGATAGACATGACCTTTTGATACGTGCTAGACTTACTTCATTATTGCCATTGTTGGGGAGAAATACTTTATTATCTAGCTAAATTAGATTGTATGTATTTGTTTAATTTTATCTGCTGTATTAGAAATGGATGCATATTTTAGGATGTTTATTAATATCTTTAGAGAGCTGAAGAATATCCTTTCAAATTGACTGTTATGTTTTTCTTTTTAAAAAATTCCTAAAACTTGCATTATGTTTTAAATTTTACTTAAGAGCACTACCGGAAGTTGATGTTCTACTGACTAATATAAAGATTTGATACTAGTTTTAAGTTAGGAATTATTAGATGATGTGAACTTATCTTGTGTGAGAGAATTATCTATAGCAGTTTGGTACAGTGTAGGAAAGATACCCTAAGTATAAACTATCAGTGCTTGTAAGTTTTGTGTAGGGTTTTATTTCTTAAATTATTTTTATTATTACATTCGCAATTGCTGTTTATCATTTTTCAACTTTGCATTGTATCTTTTTTTTTTTTAAAGCCACATTATTGGACATTCTAATTACTAACAGAATATTGCCCTGCACATCTATCATTCACATTGTTTTTTATTTTTTGTTTTGTTTTTGGATACACTTCCAGGGAACTAAGTATAATTTAAGCAACTTTTCAGTGCCTTTCTAACATTTAAAAAACTGATTGCCATGCTAACTCTGATAGCATGAATTTGAAATTTTGGGCTTACAGCTTGCAGATTACATTGTAAATTGATTTTGGTGTGTGTGTCTATTTGCCTTCTTCAGTGAACTTTATCATTTTTCATTTATTTGTTTTATCTCAGGGGAAGGCCTTTCAGCCTCCCGCCACTCTTTGCGAACAGGCCTGTCTGCCTCAAACCTTTCATTGAGAGGAGAATCGCCTTTATCTCTTCTTCTCAGTCATCTTCTTCCTTCTTCAAGAGCTGGAAGCCCTGCAGGCTCGAGGTGTACAACCCCACTACCCACCCCTCAAAGCAGCCCTCCTTCCAGCCCTAGCGTCAGTCGCCTGACCTCCAGGAGTTCCCAACAGAGTCAGCTTCAGGTCCCAGAGCTACTGGTTTCACCTGCCAGTGATGGTATCCCCACAGTAGTAATTCATCCGCCCGAGGAAGACTTAGAAGCATTGAAAGGCCAGGAGGAGAAGAATGAGGAAAATGTTGACATGACTCCAGGCAACTATTCAGAATCTCCATGTGTGGTGCTTTCTGCCTCTGGATCACTTGCACTTGGAATGCCTTTCAGCACAGAGCTTTAGCAGCATATGGAGATAATGCTTATAATTTGTTTTGACTTCTGCATGTCTTTTTTTTTCTTTATAGTATATTGTAGAAAAGAACAGAAGTATTAAACATTTTTAAGTTATAAAAAGATTACAAAGAGGACTACACATAATTTAAAGCCCTTTCAAAAATTTTCACTGGGATTTTCTGGGTCAAGGCATTTTTACAGTTCAGAAAGAAGTAGTAGAAATTTTTATAAGTAATCTTCTAATTTACCACAATTTTTAAAAACTGGTGGCTTTTCTTCTTGTACATTTCTTTCATAGTGTGAATGAACACAGACATTGGACATAAATTACAATGAGGTGATGTGTCTTTCAGATACTATTTGGTGTTTTTGTGCAAAGAATGCAGTGTATTTTTACCTTCCTACACAAATAGGATCGAATGTTCTTTTCCTCCTATTATCTCTGAGAAGATCAAAGTTCTCTAATGGCTATCTGGAATCATTATTTTAAGACTAGTATTATATTTTGGAGTAGACTTTAGTTGTCTTCTGTTTAGTGCCATATTTACCTTTACTCCAAATTGACATCGAACTTTTCAAGACCTGAGATCCTAGAGGTGTGGCTAGGATGTATATTTTTGTCTGTGAATTAGAAAAATTATTTTGTAGTGGATAAAAGACTTATAATTTATCTAAGGGTTATATATTATGATAATTCTGGCTCTTTGTAATATAGTAATTATATGTACCTTTAAACATGTTTATCTTTCCACCCAATGCATATAAAGGAGTATTCTTTAGTGACTGCTTTTTACTGACAGCTGTCAGTGTGGCATATAAATGCTAGCTAGTGGTTTTAATCACATAAGTATTATTACATTTTTTCATAATACTGATAACATGTAACACTTAGTGGTAGAGTAGGTTTATTGTATTAGCCTATTTAATGTGTATAAAAAGTTAGGTGGATACACCCATTTTCAGAGACCTAGACTCTACAAATCAGAAAAGTTAGGTAACTTCCCCCTGGATCATACAACTAATAAGGACCATCTCTGTTCTCTGACAAAATCCTCGTGATCCTACCACTATATGACAGACTTCTTCTCTGTATTGAGTTTCTCCAAACATACCAAGTATATTTGATGAAGGCTCATTGTAGTTGCCAAATATGTATATATATACTTGTAGAAGCAAAAAATGGAAATATGGTAGCTAAATCATTATAACATTAATTAGGACCATAGTTCTAGCTACCGTTGTTTTATTATAGTGTGTTCCATACACAGTGGTATTACTTTTCAAATATATTTATAATTCTAACTATTTGATGAAGTTCATGTTATCTCTATTTTACAAATGAAGAAAACTAAGATTTAAAGATACTAAGATCATACCATAAATGACCAGAGCAAGGAATTGAGCAGATTTACCTACAGCAAAATCCACAGTATAATATTTCATTGTAGATTTTAGTACGTCATGGAAAATATGTAGTTTAGTAATGTGGTAACCGAACAAAAAGAAAGAAATACTCTAGAATTATTTATTCAGAAGTAATTAACAGTCTAAATTAAAAAGAACCATCAAGACTTACTATTTTTCATTGAACAAAAGTGATTTTAAAGTTAATTCCTTGCATTTGTTTTTACTTCTATCTAGTAGTAATACTGAACATTTCTCATTCACCAGCTTTTATGAGGGATTATAGATTTTATATAGAAACTAGGAGGGGACACACTGTTTCACAGTAGCTTGTTAGGCCATGTTGTTAAGGGGATAAAGGTAGCAATTATCTGAAAATTGAAGAATAGTATTAAGCTTTTTTTCTGCTTTGCATAAGTATGACATGAGATTTAAAGAAAAGAAATTAGAATAGGGAAGAGAGGGAATTTCTAAAGAGAAGAAAAGGCCCTTAATTATTGTTTAAGAAGACATCTATAGAAGGTATATAATTAAAAGAACAGGAACAACTGTATATTATTCTCTGGTTTAATTACCTGGTGCTTAAAGCACTTAGAAATCGTAGTTCACTTTCCTTGAAGTCTGATGTTATGTTATAGGGGGAAAGTGGCCTTAGCATCATTTTGCAGAAACTATATTTTATGTCATAGGATCATGATTTGTGCAAACTCATAGTAAAAAAAGTAGTGTTTCCTATTATGTTTTGGGGAGTAATTACATATAAAAGAGTTAAGTATATTTTTAGTATTGATAGCTCTGTTCTGATTCCATGTTTTTTAACCTTGTCACTATTGACAGTTTGGGCTGGACAGGTCTTTGTCATAGGGGCTATCCTGTGCATAGTAGGATGTTTGACAGCACCCTTGGCCTCTGTTCACTAGCTGCCAGTAGCACTGCCTAGTTGTGACAGTCAAAAATGTCCTTACATGTTACCATGGGATACATATATCCCAACACAATCTTCTGTTTGAGCACTACTGCTCCAACTACTTCGATTTTCAAACCATTAGTGGCAGAAGACTCTGGTATATTTGATTTATCTTTCTGTAGTTAGTTAGATATGCTATTGTGAGAAAAATTTAAGGGCAAAAAATAATAGATTTACCAAAGTATGATTTTTTAAATCTCAGTGTTGATTTTATATATGCATACATTATTTTCTCTTAAAGAAGTACAGTCTTTCTGAGTTATCTGTGCTAAAGATAGTTTTAATTTTGGGGAATTTACTCATTTAATTATGAGCACCAGGAATTTATTGTACAAGCAGGGAGATGTTCTTTACTGATTAAGAAATCAGCTTTCCCTTAGCTGAGATTGGGGAGGACTACATAGAGAAGATAATGGTGAAAAACTCTTAATGTGGACCTGCAGGCCAGTTCTATTAGGTTCAAGATGACCAGGTTAGCCAGATGACTTCAGATCATATTCTAGCTTTATCAGTATTGAATTCCACATCATTTCTTCTTCCCATTCCGCTTTATCCTTACATTTCCACCTTAATCTTCATTCTACTCTTCTCTTCAAAATCTGATGACTGAGGCTATTCTGGGAAATTACATATATATTTTTTTGATCATACATCTGTGGATTGAATACATTTAGTAATTGGAAGTATGTGTATTGATGGTCACTTGCAGTTGACACCAAGGTATTAAAAATAGTCTTCATTTTCTTATGTGGAAGTTGGTGAAAGCCACTGAAAAATACTGGTTAGCCTTTTCTTTTTTTCCTACTTAGGCATGTATTTTAATAAAGGAATAGACTCTATTTTGGAAATTTAGAGACAAAGGTCAAAGAAGAGGAATCAATCACATAACTGGTCTGCTAAGCTAAGGTGGTGAGAAATGAGATAAGTTTTAGCACAGTTTTTATTTCAGAATTGTTTAACACTTCTAGAACACATAGCTAAATTGTTAGCATATGCTTTTTCTTTCTTTTTTTTTTTTTCAAGATTTTATTTTTAAGTAATCTCTATACCCAGTGTGGAGCTCAAACCCACAACTCCCAAGATCAGGAGTTGCATGCTCCACTGACTGTGTTAAGCCAGGTGCCCCAAAAGTTTATATATGCTATTTATACTTAGGTTTTTGGGTTATGGTAACATCCTGTTAATAAGTATTTAGTAAAAAAAGGGGATATCACAAAGGTCTTCGGTCATTGAGTTTAAGCAGTAAACCCCAATGACTTAGTTACAATTATTAGTTACAGTGTGTTCTAGAAAAATGAAGATACCCTCTGATCCATCAGATATATCTGCTATGCTTAAAAATCAGGAACTTTACTAATATTAAATTTAAAATTTATAGGATTTAGTCACAAACTGCTAAATTGAATTTCTGTGGGTAGCTAGACTGTTGTGAGTAGCAGAGTTAAAACTACAAGTCAAGTCTGTTGTAGGTCAGCCTGGCACCTTTTCTCTTGTGCTCAGTGTTTGGGGCAATAGTAATCTATATTCTTGAACTTGAAAATCCTGGGTGTTCTGAAAAAAGTGACATACATTTAATGGTAGAAATCTGTATTACATGTAACTTTATAAATATTGTTACATGTACTTTATAAATACTGAGATTTGAACTTTTTGCAAAGATCATAATGGTAACAATTGGTCACAGGCTGCAGGTTATTTTTAGGTCATTTTATTGTTGTTTTACTGTTGCTGCTGAATGTCACTTCAAATGAGCATGCTAACAATTGAACACACATCTATCATTTGTAATCCAAACTAATTTTATAGGTCTGTCTGAATCTTTTAGGTTGAGTCAATTAAAGTCACATGGCTATGAAGTGGCAGAGAGCGTACTTATTTCAACACAGATGTGTTTGATTATAAAACTCTTACTCTTTGTATTTATATTATAAAAACATTGCTATTTTCAAGTTGTACTTAGGAATAATGGCAGTAGGCAGCACATAAATACTAGCCAAGAGAAATGAAATTCTTGAGGAAATCATTATGATAACTTTAACTTATAGTTGATGTAGTTCTTGGATTTTTCTGAGTTGCATTTAGGGTTTATCAGAAAATAAATATTGTTACTGAAGTAAGTATGCCAAGTGTAGTTTGGCATCATTAAGCTGTGCAGTTTGCATGTGTTTTAGATACACCAAGAGTGCATTCCCTAAGTATTTGTAGTGGTGTAATCAGACTCAGGACTTCCAGCTTCTGTGATCCTCACCTAGTCACTTTTTTTCCTTCCTTTTGCAAAAGGCCACTGTTTTGTAAATCCCAATTATATTAAATGTTAAAATATACAGCTTAATTACTGCTTAAAATGTTACTCTTGTCTTGCTGGTATGATACTAACACCTGGCACTTTTGGTTTTTTAACCTTGCACATTTGCTTTTAATAAATTATCACTTTCAGGATATGAACAGAGTCAGTTTACAAAGTGAATTTTCATTTTACTAATTTGGAATTTTTTGGTTCTTAATACAGGTATTTTGGCCTCTCCACAGTCTGCCCCTGGAAACTTGGACAATAATAAAAGTGGAGAAATTAAAGGTAATGGAGGTGGAGGAAGCAGAGAGAATAGTACTGTTGACTTCAGCAAGGTAATTTTGTCCTTCCCTGTAAATTGTCATAATCATTCTTACTGAGAGAATCACTAGCAATGTGACTTTATTGGCATTGATTACAATAATTTTTTAATAGATTGTGCTTACCAGCCTGCCTGTGATGCTCATAATATGTAATTTAAGGTCAGAAATTACAAGAAAGGTAACAGTCTAAAAGCATTTGAATATATTTATATCTTACTAGTTTCAGGAATTTTGACAAAAGAATATGTGAATTATAGTGGTCTATACCTACCCATAGATAACATGAAACTTCAGGACCTTTTGAATTACAGTCATTTGTTCTGGAGCTACTACCACCAGAAAGATTAATTCTGGGCATGATGTTACAGCACTGGTGGGATCCCCTTTCTTGGCTGTAATAAGATCCCAGAATTACTGTCTTATGGTGTTTGTACTTTCTGGAATGTCCCTGGGAAACATATCAGTGTTTCCCCATGGGTAGGTAAAGGCATGGGTTTAGAGACAACTCCCCTGTCTCAACTATGATTTTTTATTTTTGTTAGATGAATATTTAGGTGAGATAGAAATAGAAAACTTCAAAATTTCAAAGGAACTGGGCAAAAAACTCCTCTAGGTTCAAATTGTAGTTGAATTCAAAGCATACTTCATGAGGCCTACTTCTGAATAATTAATTCTGTGTGGCTCCTATAATTTTTTGAATAGTATTAGTTTGTCTTAAGATACTATTTTAGCATTGTTGTATCTGGTTTAAGATTTTTTAATTCAGTGTGACTATTTCAAGTAAGATTCATTTCTCTTAAGCCTTTTATGGTATAAAATCTATAAAATCACATTTTGCAAAAAAGGAATGTAAAATGACTTGCATTATAGCTTTGCTTGAGCTTCTTGCTCTAAAATTATCAAAGTATTTTTAATTCTTCTATTCTAACTTGATCATATTTTTACTGGTACTTCTGTTATTTCAGATGAGTGAAAAGTCTTAGTGACTATACTGCAGTTTATTCTTGCTAAATGGATAAATATAATTTATGTTATAGATCTCCTCTAGACATGGCAGATGCCGGGTTTTTTTTTTTTTTTTTTTTTTTGTTCCTCTGTCACAGTTTTACTTTTTTTTTTTTACTTGGCCTGTCCTTGTGTACACCTCCTTGTCTCCTGTTGGGCAGGAGTCTGCCTCCTGGCACTGTAGTTGTGGCACACTGGGTGTGGGACTCAAGAGGCCCGCTGTAAGTGCTGGTTTTATTTTTAATAGATAGCCCTGTAAGTGGTTGTTTAGTGACTTGTGTGAAACTGCATATAAATGAAGTTCCCATACTTTGATATTATGTTTATAACCTTTTCTTTGTAATTATACACAGACTACTAAATTTGATTTTTCTAGCACTGTCCTACATCTATACCAATAATGGCTATTTACTTTAGTTTTAAATAAAAATAAAAATAATTTTTTCCCACTAAGCGAAAATACCAGGGAATACACAGAGCTCTTTAAAATAAAAAGAACTTATAATAATATATATAAAATACAAAGGGGCCAGTTAATTTCTAAGATTAAACAAAAATAATCGTGAAAGGAATATTCTTTTAGCACTGTGTATAATTTCATGAATCATTGTTAGTTTGTGAACTCTATTTTTGTCCTGAATAGTTTTAATGAATAGTACTATAATCCCTAAACATTTTCTCTAGTTTGTATGTTTCATAATTTAGATCTCTGAAATAGTAAAGAGAATGATGGAGCCATTGGGTCATTGTTTGATAGATGTGTTTTGCTTGTTTTTTTGTATTTGTCTACTCCATTCTTTACATGTGTGAGAAGTTTGATGTTTATACATCCATTAGATTACCAGTTTTGATTAGTAAATAGTAGTCTTAAAAGCAGATTTTCATTCCTATTTCTCTCCATATAGACTTACAAATGCCATGCAAATTTGATTTTTAATTATTCTTTATTTGTCAATAGGTTGATATGAATTTCATGAGAAAAATTCCCTCGGGAGCCGAGGCATCCAATGTGCTGGTAGGAGAAGTGGACTTTCTGGAAAGACCTATAATTGCATTTGTGAGATTGGCTCCTGCTGTTCTCCTTTCAGGGTTGACTGAGGTCCCTGTTCCTACAAGGTAAAGAGTTCATTCTGATTAACATCCTCAGTAGCATGTCCTAAAGCTAAAGATTTTTATCTCTTGATTAAAAAGGAGCATTTTGCTTTATGTAAAAAAAAAAAAAAAAAAAAGCTTATTTCAATTGTTAATATTGTTACACATCGAATGCTTTGACTAGTAGAGAATAAAAGAGCTATCTTTTTTTCTGGAATAAGAAGAAAAAAGCAAAAAACAAAAACAAAGTGTTCTTTTAAAAGATACTTAGCATTTATACCTTTTATAAGAGGTTTGGTGTTTTAGGGCCTTCGGTTTAAAGGACAGCTTGCCATTTTAGACCTGTTAGGTTCTGTGGAGTCAGAATGGAGTTGAATTCTTACTGGGCCACTTTTTCTGGGAGAGTCAAACCTGTCTGAGATTTTCTAAGCTTCATTTATAAAATGAGCATATGATTAATTCATACGGTTGATTACATGTAATAAAAAGCCTCTGGATTAGGCAAATGCTTTGTTCTGACATGACTAAAATTTTCTGTTCAATATACATAAGTAAAAAAGCAGATGGGGTCATATCCCTAAGAATTAGCAAGTTGTGTTATAAAGGATAATCAGTTTGTTAGCTATTGACTATTTAAACTTAATTGTAAATAATAATTTTAAAAATATTTTAAAAATAATTTTTGTAGTATTAAAAGATGAAGAATTACTTGCAACTTGATTGGAATATATGTGCCTATTTTTAGTATGCTTTCCTGAGTTACACTAGTGATGTAGTATTAAGGTAAGTAAGAAAAATAATTCCATAGATTTACACTATGGAATCTCATAAATTCTCATAAAACAAGAAGATGAATACTTTCAATTTGGGTAAATGTGAATATTAATATTTTTACTGTAGTGTAAATGAGGATAGAACTTAAGTAAGTTAAATACTTTTTAGTCATTTGTAAATAAATTAAAACAATAAAATAATAGGAGGTTTGATGTTAAATTTGTGGCGTCGTAAGAATTCTTTTTCCTTCCATAATACCTTATTTACCACAATAGAGTCTTTATCCAGACCATATTTGAGGGATTATAAATTTTTTTGTGTATACTATGAACTGTTTTATTAGGAAAACCTTAATTGTAAGTATTTAATGGAATTGGTATTTCCCTTATTTACTAATTTACCTTTTCTGTCAATACAGATTAGATCAAACTGTTTACTCAAATTCAAAAGAGTAAAGAAAATCAGAACTTTTTATGTAAATCACTCAATTCTTTAATCACTTCTTTACCCTAAAGAAGATGGGGCTCAGTAATGTGGTAGAAAGTTAATTATGAATGCCTTGCTTAATTTTGGTGGTCTGCTTTGCTAGGGGTAGAGTGTCATCTTCTCAGTGATTGGTTGGTATAGGGGGTATAGGAGAAGAAGTCTGAATGCTGTTTCTGAGTTTACATTTGAGTGATTGCTTTACGATTGCCTAGATCTTAGTGTATATGTTGTTTATATTTAAGTTTGTGTATTTTAATGTTTCTTTAGGTTTTTGTTTCTGTTATTGGGTCCAGCAGGCAAGGCACCACAGTATCATGAAATTGGAAGATCAATAGCCACTCTCATGACAGATGAGGTAATTAAAATACCCTATGAGGTGGATACTGATTATGAAGTTTATCATATTAGAAAATCCCCTAGAAGTGGAATTTCAGATCCTTTTCAAGTGGACACTGGTTGTGAAACATAATTTAGTTTTTGTTGTGGTTCATGGTAAAGTTTACAAAATTGTCCTTGCTGTCTGTACTATTTTATTTTATTCCCTCTTCAACAATTTGCCTATGGTGATATCTTTAAGACCTTTCTGTCAAGACCAGTAAATGCTTTTTGGTATTTTATTTTCCCCTCAACATTTGAAATTATTGACCACCTTCTTGAAATTTTGAAATTTTCTCCATCCTGGACTTAAGGATATAATTTCTTTAGGTTTTGCTTAGGATTTCACCTTTTCCCCCTTCCTGTTTTTTTCTCCATAATTTCTCTCTTCCATTTTTGAACCTTTTCACTGAGCAGGGCCAAATTGACCAGGACTTCTGTCTTTCTTTGGGGCAGAGCTTTGTAATCAGGTGTTAGACGTATTTATCGTACCTAAGGTAGATTTATTATGTGTAGAATTTTTCTTTCAACTTTAAAATACTTTTGTTCAATTTTTTTTTCTGTAGATTTTTCATGATGTAGCCTATAAAGCAAAAGACAGAAATGACCTCTTATCTGGAATTGATGAATTTTTAGATCAAGTAACTGTCCTACCTCCAGGAGAGTGGGATCCTTCTATACGCATAGAGCCACCAAAAAGTGTTCCTTCTCAGGTAAGAATCCATACCATTTTGTATGTTACTTTTTCTTAGTTAAAATACTTTTGAATATGTTATATACATTTTTATGATTCCAAAATCAAAACTATATATATAAAGGTGCACTCAGAGAAGGTGTACCCCTGCCATATTGCATTTACCTTCTTACCCCTATACCTGCGTCCTGTGAGAGGACCATTTGTTACTAGTATTGGTTCATCTTTCTAGTTTTTATTCAGTACAAGACAATATAAACATAGTCTTACTTCTTCCTCCTCTTTCTTACCAAAAGTTGACATACTACAGGTACTGTTCTGTATCGTTTTTTTTTTCTCTATTAACAGTATATCCTGGAGATTTGATAATAAGACATCATAGAAATATTTCTTATTTTCTCAAAGCTTTGTTTTGTGTCATTTATGGATATCCTGTAATTTATGCTTTTCCTGGGCTCAGTCTTTTGCTTTTACAAAGCATGTCACAATATTTATATGGCGATTTAGTCTTGTGCGGGTGTATCTATAGGGTAGATTCCCAGAAATAGGATTGCTGGTTCACATGGGAACTTATTTATAATTTTAGTAGATATTACCAGAATCCCTTCTTACTGGGTTACATTGTTCTGGACTCCCACAGTAATGAATGCCTCTTTCCCTATAGCTTCACTAACAGTGTATTGTCAGACTATTGGATATTTCAGTCTGATAGGTATCTTTATCCTTCTATGTCAGGTATTTTCAAGTGTTTTTCGTTTTTAAAGAGTTTATTTATTCATGAGAGACACACAGAGAGAGAGAGAGAGGCAGAGACATAGGCAGAGAGAGAAGCAGTCTCCCTGCAGGGAGCCTGATGTGGTACTTGATCCCATGGCCACGGGATCACAACCTGAGCCAAAGGCAGACACTCAACCACTGAGCTACCCAGGCATCCCTCAAGTGGTTTTAATTTACATTTATGTAATTAGTGAGATTGAATATTCCTGGGTATCTTTAGTTCATCGCACCCACATCCGACCCCTGCCAAGTGCCTTTTCTTAATATTGAAATCGTTTGTTGATCCTTTGGAGTTTATTTTGGTGCATGCATCCAATTTTATCTTTATCTTTATCTAAATTGCTGCCTTTTTGTTCTAATTCATTAAAAAGTTAAGCATTAAGTGATGCTGCCTTATGTTTTCTGAATTTCCATTTGCATTCAGGTCAGTTTTTAGAATTTCCTTTCATTGGTCTTTCTATTCATGAACCACTTCCACACTTTAATTTCTGAGGCTTTTAACATATTTTAATATTCAGTAGATCTAGATTCCCTCTTGACCTATTACTCTTGCTTTTCTGAATTTTCTTGGCTATCTTTGCATATTTATATTTCTATGTAAGCTTTAAAATCAGCTTTTAATTTCAGAAGTAAAACCTGATTTTTCAAAAGTTGTAATGGCAGTGAAATTTGTAAATGAACTGAGGCAGTATTGACATCTTTGTAACATTGAATCATTGAAGAACATGGTATGTTTTCTTTCACTTGTTTTCCTATTTCAAGTCAGTTCTTGTGTCCTTAAGGAATGCAATAAATTTCTCCTTATCTACGCTTTACATGCTTCTTGGTGAGTGTATTCATAAGCATTTTTGTCTTTATTGTCTCGATTGTAAATGAGGGTTTTGTTCCCCTATATCATCAGTTTGTTACTTTTATATATGAAGGCTATTTGTTATTGTATGTTTCTTTTTCCTCCTCCTCCCTTTCTTGGTTCTTTCATTGTATGTAATGGTTTTTCAGTCCTATCATCTGCAGTAAGGTATTATTACCCCTCCTTTTATCATTTTTGCAGCTCTAATACATTTTCTGTTATCTAATTGTATAGGCTGAAACTCAGTGTTAAGTGATAGTTGACTTGAAATGGGCATTTTTTTAGATGTATTTATTTATTTAATTTTATTTATTTTAAGATTTAATTTATTTATTCATGAGAAACACAGAGAGATAGAAAGGCAGAGACATAGGCAGAGAGAGAAGCAGGCTCCAATCGGGAGCCCGATGTGGAATCTGATTCCAGAACTCCAGGATCACTCCCCGAGTCGAAGGCAGATGCTCAACCGCTGAGCCACCCAGGCATCTCAAGATGTATTTATTTATTTTAGAGAGACATATGGAGCATGCATGCACTCATGTGAGCAGATTGGGGAAGGGGCAGAAGGAGAGGGAGAGAGAGAATCTCAAGCAGACTCTGCAAGTGCAGAGCCCAGTGCAGGGTTCTGTCTCATAACCCTGAGATCATGATCTGAGCTGAAACCCAGAGCTTAACTGACTGAGCCATCTAGGCACCCCTAAATGGGCATTTCTTAATTTATTCTGAACTCCTGTTCATGCCTCTAATGTTTCTCCCATTAAGTCACTGACATTGGAGACCAAAATATACATTTTTGTCATGCTAAGAAAGTATCCTGATCTCTGTCTCATTGAAATTTTTAATATCTCTGGAGATGATTGTGTGAATTTTATTTATTGGTTATTGTGGTGAACCATACTAATGGAATATATACTATGAAAACACTGTTGTGTTGGTAGAATAAGCCAAGATTCAGCTTCAGAATTCTGGTTATCTCTGTCTAATTTATTTGAGTTGTTCACATCACTGTAAGTAGATGGTGTATAGTGTTTTGTGCTGTCTTCATGCTTTGATATCTTTGTTATATTTGTTTGATAAAAGAAAATTTGTAAATTCTCCTTTCCCTTTCCCATTTAAAGCTTTTAAAACTTTAAATGTCTTGTGGTGATTTGGTTCTAAAAAATTTGGAGGAATAAGTGTAAAATTTTCTGAGCCTGAGTCTTTGGTTGCATGGTGTGCTTAAACTTATTTCTTCTGTGGAAATTGGTTTGTGTAAGCTTTCTCTTTTTTTCTGTCATTAAGTGTTTCTAGAAAATTACCTATTTCCTCTTTCTCTGGTGTCAGTTTTGGGAAATTATGTTTTCCTAATGTATTACCCATTTCATCAAGGTTTTTAATTTATTTGCAAAACATTGTACAGTATAGTCTCTCTCTCTCTTTCTCTCTGTGTGTGTGTGTGTGTGTGTGTGTGTGTGTAGCAAATTTCCCTTGGTTTGAAGTTGCCTTCTTGTCATATCTTTTGCTGAGCATTAGCTAATGATTTATCATATTTTTTTCAAATAGAACAGCTTTTACAACTTAATTTCAATTTTCCTTTCTTAAAAAAGGTTTTTGTTTTGGGACTCAGTTTCTGCTTTTAGCTGTTTTATTTCATGCATTCACTACAGGAAAGAATTTTGTTTTCACATTTCCTGAGTTACTTAATTCATTTATTTTTATTCTCTCATTTTTTCTTAATATCAGTGCTTAATTTTCTTGAATGATGCTTTTGCTGTATCCCATAGATTTTGATATGTAGTATTTTCCATTATTTTTGTTCCTTACGAATTCTATAATTTTGTCCCATTTGAGCTAAGATGTAAGTTTTAATTTTGACATTTTCAAATGATAGTCTTATGATTATAGGTAAGTCTTACTACTCTATAAATATTGAACATATAAACCAAGTAGTTCTAAGTTTGTAGTCCACCCAGAGCTTTTGACCCAGGGGATCTCCTGGGATAAACACCTTCCCCCACCTTTTGTTCTGTTCTTTCTGTCACACCTTTGACCTCTAGAAGTAACAAATTTACTGTTAGCTTCTTTCTCTTTAAGTGAGGGGGAAGGGGACATCCTTTATCGTAAGAATCTTGAATTAGTAAGAAAATTTAATAGGAAATTTATTTTTATGGCAATGTTTTAACAGATAACTCTTGTGCTACTTATGTCTTCATGGAGGTATTTTTGTAAAACAAAGATGGCATTTACCTTTAATATTATTAATGTAAATATTTTTCATTAGCGTGAGCAATATTTTACATATTCTGTTTAGAAAGATGTTTTATTGGATATTTATTTTCTTATTGCTGATTCGTAATTTGAAATGGTGTGTATAAATGTGCATTATAGTATATTTGTTATTAGAATACAAAATACAAAAAGCCAATCATAAAGTTAAAATATTAATATAGACAAATATTAGATATTGTTCTAAAGTGCAATTTATTTAAAGTAGAAGTTTATATTAGGAATAATTTTTTCTAAGAGCACTGATTAGATATGTAATCAATATGGCATCTCCTGTTCCCTCTAATTCAGGGTGCCATCTTAGCTTTTTGAAAACAGAATTCTTACTGGGTGATGGGTGCTGAGGGGGGCACTTGACAGGATGAGCACTGGGTGTTATGGTATATGTTGGCAAATCGAACTCCAATAAAAAAAAATCCAAAAAAAAAAAGAATTCTGAAAATGTGTTTTTTTATAAAATGCAGGAAAAGAGAAAGATTCCTGTATTTCCCAATGGATCTGCCCCCAGCTCGGGTGATACTCATGAGGCTGCTCATCATGCTGGGCCAGAGCTACAGAGGACTGGACGGTGGGTACAAATACTGATTCAGTGTGGGAGTCTTTTGGGGGACTAGAGGTTGATTTGAAGAAGGCATAAACATTTTTTTTAAATATCGGAAATTAATTTGTACAGTGTTTTTTTACATCTTTAAAAATGCATTATTCTGTAAGTGTATGGTGTTAAGGAAAATTATGCATTTAAAAGTAATTTTACTAGTAAATACATGAATTCTGTGTATCAGGCTTTAATTTAAAGTGAAAGTATTATGGATCATACATTAAGAATAATGAGCAGTTATACAGTATTGTAGGGTAATTTACATTACCTATACAGAACATTCTTGGAGAAGGTGTGGAGTGCTATTAAAATTCTCCATATAATGTTAGAGAATTATAGAAACAGAGGAATTGTAACTGATATTTTTTGTGTATGTGCCTAGACTTAAAACTCTTAAATGAGCATTATATCATAAGATAATGTGAAATTGGGTAGTAAAGTAATTAAACCATAGTTATGAGTTCTAGAAACCTAGTTAGAAAAACTGTTGAAGATGTTAATTTTATAATAAAAAATAGAAATAATGCTAGGTGTAAAACATTGTCTTAAAATATTTTGTAGAAGTAGAGAAATGTTACAGTATTTCCATACTGTAACAAAGCATGTAGATATTGATACTGTTTTCCACTGGTAGTTGTTATGAACCGAAGATATTTTGACTGTTATATATTTGTTTAGCAAATCAGGTTATTTTATATAGACATAATATTTAGGGGAGTTGATGACATATCTAAAGAATACTATTTAGGAGAAAAATAACAACTGGCATACTGAATATAAAATTTAGAGCAACTTAAACTCACAGTTTATTCATTGCCTAATATATTAGTCTCTGTGACTGTCATAGAAATAAGACTGCTCTGGTATGAAAGGTGGTGGTCTAAAATTAGCTGTTACTATTACTTCTTTAAACTTCAGACTGAGATAGGGTTAGTGGCTGAGAAATACCAAGTCAGGCTCCCATTGATTTCATGGTCACACGAGAGCCTCCTATAAACTATTAATCAGTTGTTGATTTGATGATGTAATTTCATTTTTTAGATTATCATTGGCACCTTTTTATTACAAGTTGATTTCCATTGCTGTCAGATTATTTATACAGTAATACTTGAGTATATTTATAGAGTATACTTGTCAGTGTGTGTTCAATGTTTATTTCAGTATTAACTTTAAAATAAGGTAGAGTGGTAAACCTTGAAACATCCAAGCATTTTAAAGCATAAGATTAATTTTTTGATGTATTTTTTTGCAGTATTTTCTACACAATAACTATATGTTTTATGAGTCACAAAACCTTTTTGAATTATTGCTTTGCCTAGTACCTACTATGTCTTAGGCAGCGAACAAGAAAAAGTTCCTGCTCCTCGCAGAGCTTTTATTAGGCACTTTGAAATTAGATGTACCCAAGAGTCTGATTAAAAAAAAGAAACATTGAAATGATAAGGCTTTGATGCACAAACATAGATTTTAAACTTCCTGATAAAACCTCTTAGTTTTATTAATATGCACACAAGCTTGAGTACATGTCCAGTAAATTAAATGCACTAAGTAGTTTTTAGGCTTTTCTCCTGAACCAAAACCATTTTTGATTGAAGTACTAATTTTAAAGTCATTAAAATTATTTAAATCACTACTGACTGAGTCTAAGCATAGCATACTATATTCATATTAAATGATATTTGGGGATTTATATTATAATTGCTTTCCTAGTATTTTCTGACACTTGCGTTTAAGATTTATAATGTAGATAATAATTGATAGAATTGCTAATGCACATTTTCATGAATGGAGTGTACAGTCTTATTTATTTTTATTGTATATTTTCTTGTACATTTGTGTCTGAAATAACATTTACTCATATAAAATCATTTGCCTCCAGTCTTCTCAATATATAGTCCATAAAATACAGATGTTTATGTGTCTTTTAATGAGATCTGCCTTTCCTCTATCAGTGGATTAGATTAAATGAGTGTATCTTCTATGATTTATATCATGATTTAAATAGGATATTAATTTTTGTTGATGAAACACTAGGCACCAGCAGTTTAATGTAGCCCATAGTTTTAGTTTGAACTAGCTAGAATCCTCTAGTGTACAGTTTGACGAGTTTCATCTCACCTATTTAGGCTTTTTGGTGGTTTGATACTTGACATCAAAAGGAAAACACCTTTTTTCTTGAGTGACTTCAAGGATGCATTAAGTCTACAGTGCCTGGCCTCGATTCTTTTCCTATACTGTGCCTGTATGTCTCCTGTAATCACTTTTGGAGGGCTGCTTGGAGAAGCTACAGAAGGCAGAATAGTGAGTACAAAGATTGGTAGTGGCCAGGCTCTTAGCTCTTCAGAGGCAAGTGTCTGTGTGCATTTGTCTCACTATTCATACTTTTATTTGAAGAGTCTACCCACAGCATGATTACCCTGTCCCAGAGCAGACTTCCCCCAAAGGTAATTGCTATGGAAAACATGGGGAAGCCATTTGAGCAGGAGAAGATGCACAGTTGAGGTAAAAAAAAAAAAAAAAAAAAAAAAAAGGAAAAAAGGAAAAAAAAATAAGAAAAGAAAAAAAAGTTTATCCTGGCTTGCTGGATGAATGGTTTTATAAATTGAGTAAAAGGCTTGTATTGTCTTTTTTGTGGGGAGTGGGGCAGGGTTGGCGGTGGGAGACAAATAGAACTGATTCTGGGTGGGTCATGGGTGGGGGAATTGATTAATGGGCTACTTCATATCCTGTAAGGCATCATAGAATTAGTTAGAGCCGTGTCATTAATATTAACTCATCAGCCCTGGTGAGTAGGCCCTGACTCGACAACTAGAATTTAGAAGTTGTGGACAAATGGTGGATTTTTAGTGTTATTTTGCTGTTATTAAATTTGTGTGAAGGTAGACAATGTTTTAATTAGGAAATATAACTGAAAACTGCATCCATAATTTGATATGACTAAAATGAAAATTTTTATAATTTTTTTGTTCTTGGTAATGCTATAGAAGGGGCTGTGGGAGAGGCATGATAACAGAGAATCCAGTGCTTTGTAAAATCTTGTAAGACTTTCTTTTTGTTCATTTACATTTTAATGGCATTTAAATGAGATGCTTTGTAATTCTTGAGGGTATTTTATTTAATTATATCTACTCCTGGGGGGAGATTCATTGTTTATAGATAAAAGGTTAAAAAAAATAGCCAAACACCGAGTAATGATAATTATTCAATTAATGTACTTCATGAGGTAGACATGAGACAAACATGACAACTGAAATTTCCTTTGAAACTCCATATATTTTTGATTATTTAGATTCTTTTACCTTATTCTGCAATCATTGTATCAAGGAAATCTATTTTTAATAAGTTGCTTTTATGTGCTGTCCCAAACTGTGCATGTAACTCTACTGGTCCCCCTGGAGATGTGTCTAATCCTTTACCATCATGGAAATGCTGCTGCTTTGCTTTTGGACTATACCACACTGCCTGCCCTTCTTATCCTGCTATTTAATACCATGTGCATGTGGAGTACTTTAGGCACTGGAGGAATATAGACTAGTGTAAGATGAGCATCTGTCTTCTGTCCTGAAGGATCCTGACCTAAGAGAAAAAGATAAGATTGTATATACACAGGCAATACGTCTTGGTGTGGGTGCCACATGTGAATGAGATCAAGGAAGTGCTGTTGCAATCAAAGTACCAGAAATAGAGAAATCAGGGGTAGTATGGAGAAAAGTGATATAGAGAAGATGCGTTTGTTTTCAGGTGCGTTGGAACCTCAAGTAGGAGGTGCAGATTCAGAATTCGTAGAGTACTGGTAAGGAGGAAAAGTAAAGGTTGGGAATAAATGAGGTTCATAAGGGAGATAACTTGTAGTGACAGGAGAGGGAAAATGTGGGAAGTTAACATTTGTGGACTAGAGGAGGAATGAGAATGAGGAGAAATGGCTCACCAGATTAAACATGGGCACTGCCAGAACTTCAGAAGAGGAATCAGGATGATACCATTTTGCAGAAACCAAAATAGAGGCTTTGAGAAAGAGGAAAGATTAGCATGGAGTGGTCAGTGCCATGCCCTGGAGTGGTGTAGGGGGGAAGATACTGGTAGGGCTTTTGATGGGTGTAGTGGAAACTTCTGAATGTGGCGACGTGAAGGCAGTGTGGTAGGGCTATGATTTCTTTAGCGAGAGATACCTTTTGGTTTGGGAATGAGCATAAAAATAGTTTAAAAATTAGATAAAGAATAGATCTGGGTAAAGGAACTAGTAAGTGTACCAATAAGATGTTGGGAGAGGAGTGGTGGAGTGGCGAATGGAGGGTCTTCATGTGGCAGGGTCTGGCTTTTCAACGTGGTGTTGGGAAGGGAAACTAATTTTGTGCCTTTTTGCCCCCCTGTTAGCATTTCCTTATTTGCCATATCCTTGCTCCTCTTCTGCATTGTTTTGCTTTCTGTCTCTAGATACCATTTAGACGGTTTTTTTTCTTTGGAGCTCTGCTTACATTCATTCCTAAGTATGCATATTCTAATTGAACTAAGGATTTTATAATGGCTTAGCAGTTAATATGGACACTTCATTTGTATGTGGGTTTGATCCTATTTTTATAGCAGTAGTTGAGTAATACTTTGCAAACTATTTTTTTGTGATTTTGATTTTATAAGATGCTGTTATTGCATACGATGAGATTTGCTGCCATTTGTTGAGTGTATTCTGTGTATCAGCATGTAGGCTTGCTAGACGTTTTCACAAACATGGCTTCATTAAGTTCTCCTGGCTGTCATCACTCCTATTTAAAAAGGACAAAGGTTGGGCTTGAAAAGTTTGGGATACGGCTGGCTGTGGCCTAATGTCTAGAAGTAACGAAGGGGTCTTCTGCTCAAATGTGGTTCTGAAGCCCTGCTTTTCTGCTCCTGCTTTCTGGTGTGCTGCCTTCCAGGTCCAGGAGGGGTGCTTGGCTTGTCCTAAGCTTCTTTTCCTTGCCTTTACCAATGGTGGGCTTTTCCTTTCTTGATAGTGCCTTCCAGTTAATCTTGATGTTTGTGAATGGTAAACTGCTCTTCTCTTTCTGATCCCTCCCCTCTGTCTAGTGACATAGCCTATACCCCGTACTGTCTAGTAACCTCATCAGTTAGAATGTAATGTTGGTAGTGGTGCAGAATCAACATAGTAGCTTTGATTTAAACTCCCTTGAGCCTTTCATTTTCTTATTTTACCTTTTTTTTTACCAAGCTTTAATAATAAGGTACTTCTTCATTTAATGGTTGCTATGAGTTTTTTAAAGAGATTTCCCATCTATTTTATGATAAAAACACTTTATTTTTGATATCTATTGGTTAAGCTCATAAGATTAATCTCTTTAAACGTGGAAAATTGCTCTTTAGAAATCTTTTTGAGAATGATAGCATCACTTGTTAATTTCAGATTTATTTATTTGAAGGATCTTTTTTCTTTTCATAGCATACATATAGAGTATTTAATATGTTTTCTGTTTTTTTAAGTGAACTATTTCAGGCATAACACAAACATCCAAAATAACAAACATCTTTGTACTCCGCACAAGCTTAAGAAATAAAATACCTGTAGATAGAGTTAAAATCTCTGCGTCTGTCTTCCATTTACTCCTCCCTCCTGGCCTCCCACAATACCGCATTCTGAATAAAAGTTGATTGCAAAAGTTTACTTTTAATGTGAAAGCATTAAGCAGTTTTCCCTATGTATTTAAAATGTGTTTGTAGTTTTCCATGTCTTAAAATTTAAAATTGGCTTAAAAGTTGCGTCTGCTTTATATATTTAACTCCTTGATTAGTATTTTTATTTTCCAGATGTCGTACATGTATTTTAGTAGGTTAGATATGTTTATGATGTATTACTTCTATTCATTTCTTTTTTCCTTAAACAGAGTGCAATAGAGTCTCTTTTTGGAGCATCATTAACTGGGATTGCCTACTCGTTGTTTGCTGGGCAACCTCTAACAATATTGGGGAGCACAGGTCCAGTTTTAGTGTTTGAAAAAATTTTATTTAAATTCTGCAGGTACGTAATTGTTACTTATCACACATGTTTATATATGTGTATAATTATATTGTTTATTAATTTTAGTTAAAAGTGCATCATATATTTAGTAGCTGAAAAAGAGAATCTGAGCAATATATATATATTTAGTGTTTTGGGACTACCATGTGGTTGACTACTCTGGCCCCTACCATCATTCCTACCCCAGTCACCCTGAGTATAAAATCAGTGGATTTCAGAGCTGGTCAACAAATCCCTTGGGCAATAAAAATCCTTTGTGCTAGCAAATTTCAACCCAGTAAAAAGATGTTAATCTTATTGTTGATTAGTTGGTATGTTGGTCTTATAAAGGAATTTTAAAAAGAGGTGGATCTTGGGGCCTCAAGCTGACTTTAATAATCAGGTCTATTTACCAGAAGGAATTTAGCTTTCTGTGTAGGTGTCAGTTTCCACTGGCAGCGTGTTCACAGTGTGGGAATCAATTTAGGGTACAGTAGCTGGTAGACTTGGAATTTCACATGGCCAATACGATTCCTTCTGTGAGATAAATGTAGTTGAATATTTTAGCCTGAAACAACTGGATCTATTAAATATTTGATTCATCTAACTCATCTTGTTCTGATTCTTTCTTCACTGAGCAAGCTGATTCTGATTCCAATCTGGCATGTTAGCTACAATAGACTAAGAGAGAATGCAGTGACCTGAAGTGTTCAGGACCCTATGGTCCTAAAGTAATTTCTTACTTGAAACTGAGTTTAAAAAATGAAGTCACTTTCAAAAAAAAAAAAAAAATGAATTCACTTTCTTCAGTGATGCTGGTGACGGAGGAGATGGAGATGGTATTGATGATGGCAGTGGAGGGAACAGGGAACAGTTTACGTTGACATAGATCTTCTGGATCTTCAGAGAGTCATATCCAGTGGTTCTATAGAGTGTACATCTGTCATTTACTCCTCAGAATTGATTTCAAAGTGAAGTCTTTGTTTTTGAAATACTAATAGCTTGGTAGACTTTCACTGTAAATCTTTTACATAGGTAAAATATAGCCATTATATTTCTGTTATCTTCAGTTATAGAAGAAACATACAGAGCTTTCTTTAGTTATTATTGTTATCCTGTAATTTGCTCTTTTTAGGAATCTTATTTTTTAAACTGTTTTTATGCTTGTTGTGAAATTTTAATTAAAGATATCCATTGCCATGTATGTATATTGATCATGTCCACATTTTTTTCCCTAAACAGAGATTATCAGCTGTCCTATCTGTCTTTAAGAACCAGTATTGGTCTTTGGACCTCTTTCTTGTGCATTGTTTTGGTTGCAACAGATGCAAGCAGCCTTGTGTGTTATATTACTCGATTCACAGAGGAGGCTTTTGCAGCCCTAATTTGCATCATATTCATCTATGAGGCTTTGGAGAAGCTCTTTCATTTAGGAGAAATATATGCATTTAATATGCACAACAATCTAGATGAACTGACCCGCTACTCGTAAGTGTTTTTGTTTTCTCCAGTATTAAAATGTATTTTTTCGGAGATGTCTGAGCCAAAAAAAAAAAAGAATTTTTTTGAATTGTGATGCTCATTGTATATCTAGCTGTAACTACCCAACTAGCCATTTGGAGGTTGACTTGTTTGTTACGGATGAGATTTTACCAGAGCATTCAATGTACGTAAATACAGTTGAACAGATTGAATCATTTTTATTCCCCAAAACAACTGATTCAAGTGTGTGTACTTTTGTTCTTCTGTTTGAATTGAATCAGTCAATTTAAATTCATTTGTTTGGTGACAAACCATCATGTATTTGAATCAGGCAATTATATTATTATTATTTTTTTAAAGATTTTATTTATTTATTCATGAGATACAGAGAGAGAGGGAGAGACACAGGCAGAGGAGAAGCAGGCTCCATGCAGGGAGCCCAACGTGGGACTCGATCCTGGGTCTCCAAGATCACGCCCTGGGTTGAAGGTGGTGCTAAACTGCTGAGCCACCCGGGGCTGCCCCAAGATCTTATTTTCTTTAGTCAAATCCTGAATGTAGGATGTAATATTTCTCATATTTCTCATGTTTTGCATTTTCGTTAACATTTTTGAATTTTGCTAATTTTTATTTGAAATTATTTTTAAAGTATAATTTCAGTACCCTGTCATGCTATTTGCTGCAGTATTTTCTTTGTGATGAGAAAAGCATGACTTGAAAATATTTTAAGACTCTAGAATAAAATAAGATTTGAATAGTAATTATAATAGTTACAAAAGGTTGGCAAATATATTTTATAAAAAGTCAAATAGGTTATTAAAATTAAATGTATCTAGGTAGATACCTATATTTGCTGTCTTTAGCAGTCATGCTTGTTATAAATGTGATTTATATGTTTTTATAAATTTGATTGACTTACATGGAGTGGTTACCAAAAAACAAGGGTACAACTTCACTCCTTCTGCCTACCCAAGCCCCAAATCCCTATGTTCTTCCCCTTACCTCCATGTTCTCCTCCATCTACCTTTCCCTTGCCTCCCTTACATATTCAACTTTAATGGATATGAAAATTTCTATGAGACATTAATCTATTTGAGGAGATTAGAGACACTCTGATCCAAATCTCTTTTGTGTTATCTTCTTTGCTCTTAAGCTAGTTAATTTTTTAAGTGTTACTTTTAGTTTTCTCTCTTTCCCTCTTCCTTTGACCTTTATGAAACATGGCTTTTATGGCTAGTGCCATCCAATGAGAACATTGTTTACGTTTGGTTAACTGAGTGATTACATATGACCATGATTCATTCAGCTGAGATCCTGTGAGCACTTGCAGGCACTGTGTTAGCAGTGTTGCATAATTCACATCACGTGTGACTTAATTATTCATATCATAGTCCCATTTGTGTATGAAGAAACTGAGCCTCATGGGGATTAAAACCTGCCCTGAGTCAAACAGCTAGTAAATGGGAGGGCATGGAATGAATCAATGAATCCAAAGTCCAGCCTCTTGCCTGTTCTCAAACAGCTCATAATCTAATTGGAAATATTCCTGTGTGTTTCTTCTTTTTATTTTTTAAACCCACATTTAGAGGCTTTTTTTTTTTTTTTTTAATTCATTCATGATAGACAGAGAGAGAGAGGCAGAGACACAGGCAGAGGGAGAAGCAGGCTCCATGCCGGGAGCCCGACTTGATCCCGGGACCCCAGGATCGCTCACTGGGCCAAAGGCAGGCGCTAAACCGCTGAGCCACCCAGGGATCCCCTCCTAGTTCTGTCCTGATGAAAAACCATGTTTCATTTATTTCTTTAAGAATAAATCTTTTTTTTTTTTTTTTTTTAAGATTTTGTTTATTCATGAGAGACGCAGAGAGAGAGGCAGAGGCACAGGCAGAAGGAGAAGCAGGCTCCATGCAGGGAGTCTGATGTGGGACTCGATCCCAGGACTCCAGGATCACGCCCTGGGCCAAAGGCAGGTGCTCAACTGCTGAGCCACCCAGGTGTCCCCCAAGAATACATCTTAAGATCAATAAAGGATGAACATGAGTAGGTAGGGTTTGTCAGAGTACAAAGCATTAATAGGAGTGTTGCTTTATTGGGAATCTGTGTGTTTTGTGTATGTGTGGGTGGGGAGGCAGAGCAGCTCCCCTGGGGGTTAAGTAGGTAAGATTTAGAGGTGAGTGACCTTGCAAAACATGAGGGGAGGGGTATCTTGTCATATTTTTAAAGAAAATAGCATCCCCTCTAAGGAGGAATATATCTAGCAAGTTTCATTAAGATTTTCCTTAAAATATCATTCTGTTGATATTTGTATTGTTTTATTTACATAAGCCAAATCTTGTTCCCTTCCACTGTTCTGATAGGTTTTCCACTTTCTAGTCTCTATACATTACAACATGGGAAAAAAGTTTAATTAAAAGCTACCACAGGGGCACCTGGGTGGCTCAGTTGGTTAAGTGTCTGCATTCAACTTAGGTTGTGATCTCAGGGTCCTGAGACGGAGTCCTACATCAGGCTTCCTGCTGATCGGGGAGTCTGCTTCTCCTTCTCCCTCTGCCCCTCCCCCAACTTGTGCGCGCGTGCGTGCACGTGCTCTCTCTCTCTCTCTCTTTCTCTAAATTAAATAAAAGCTAAAAATTAAAAAAAAAAAAAAGCTACCACGTTGTGTGGTTGATTTAATAAAATGTGAACATGAAATGCAGGACCCTTGAAATTTTATTCTGTTCTCGTTTCTCAGATGTGTGTGTGTTGAACCTCCTAACCCTAGCAATGAAACTCTAAAAATATGGAAAGAAATGAATTTAACAGCACATGATATTTCCTGGGGGAATCTCACTGTTTCTGTGAGTACATTATGAAATAAGGGATTTTGCAAATATTAACCTAGTTCTTAAGCTTTTTCTGGGTAGACCTACATTTTCTCCTTTATTGATCAGTAGTTGTGATATGTTTTCAGAATATAGTGTTGTGTCGACCAGACAGGAGCTATCACATGTTTATGTATCATGCAGTAAAAAGTATAGGCTGAAAAGAACAAACCTGGTAAGGAGGATAAAAATGGACTGTGACTTCCAGGATTTAATTATTAAAAAATGTGAATATACTCTGGTTTCTAATTCCATGTTGATTGTAGATTGGTAAATTCAGAGAAGGTGTTTGCTAGGACTGTGATTGCATGTACTGGAGTCGACAGAACAATACACATCCACTTGTCCTGCTTTCCTGGTACCAGCTCATCTGCTCCATTAGCAGCTTATTCAGACTAAACCTTGTTTAACTGTGGTCTAGTAGTCTAGTCTGTAGTTTCAGCTGTAGAGACGAGTATAATTTAAGCACCTAAGAAAGGAAATAAGACAAGAACGTGCAATGAGCACCTACTCTGTACTGAATACTATTACATATTATTGTATTCTGTTGGGAAATTGTCCTAGCCTTAGAATACCTGTTTAGGGCAATTCTCAGGTTGGGATTTGGGATTAAGGTATCAAGTGATATCAATAAAATCAAGGTCCCCTGAGCTTCTCTGGTGCTTTTTATATCATATAAGCAAATGTAGGTCATTCTTTTCTCACTAAAGATAATAGTTAGCTCCTAACTATATAATTGTGAGGGTGTCATCTGCAATTTTATCTCACTGATAATATAATTCTATGTATGATCCAGTACAGGAACCATTCATTAGCTGCATGTGTCTATTCAAATTTAAATTAAATACAATTAATTAAAAGTTCAGTTCTCAGTTGCACTAGCCATGTTTCAAGTGCTCAGTCACTTCATGTGGCTGCTGCATTGGACAGTGGAGATATAGAACATTTCCATCATCACAGAAAGTTATGTTGGACACTGCTGATTTAAAAGCATTATATATCAGTAATCAAATGAATACTTGACTGTTTGATATTTAAAATGTCAATTTTGCTACGAAGGAGGTCGAGTAAATAGAGGTGCTCAAATGAAAGTGATCCGTTTAAAAAAGATTCATTCCTTGGTGAATAAGAGGTCTTGATATTTTAGGCACAGGCCTTTAAGGTGTGTTTTTTTTTTTTTTTTTGATTATCAAAAGGCCCATGTTTTTTTTTTTTGTTTCTGCTTTTAAATACTTACAGCTCTTATTTTTGGGATCTATGTTGTAGATTTGTAGCTTTACTAATCTCAGCAATTAGAAGTTAAGAAAAATGGAACCTTTGACTATTTTTCTCTTGTGTTAAGCCTGAGTTGTGTTTGCTAAAACGAGTCTCATTAGAATATAAGTAAGAAACAGATGACATTAGTGGTATGTGACATGTGTCATTATTAATCTCTGGTTGACTTACAGTATTTTTTCCCTAAAAGGAAAATGAGGTCAATAGATTTCTATAATTATATTATATTATGTCATATAATTAAGACTTTTTTTTAAAAAATGGAAATACTATTTGAATGAGTGCTTTACTGCTCCTAATCCTGTGCTTTAATCCCATGGTCTTGAGTTAGGTCAGGAAAGCCAACCAGTTTTTATTTCTGATTGGAATTTAGTACAATAGCCATCTCTTATTCAGCATTGTAAATAGATGCAGTAGTAATTTTCTGTCGGTTGCTTTTGTTGTGACTTGTTTTAGAAGTAAAGGAAAGATAGTAAAATTGTGTACCAGCAAGAATGCATCCAAATATTTGCGAATTACTGTTCACTCTGAGGCATTCTCTAAAGGAAATATGGAATTGAAAGGACTGTGTGGTATAACATGGTAAAATACTGTATTTTAGTTCAGTGACATATTTTTCAAACTGTAATATCTCTGAACTCAGAGTGTGTCTTACAGTTGATGATGTGTTAAAGTTGACCTGGCAGTGTTTTTCCTTTCTAAGTGGAATATAAAATAATGGCATGTCTTCAGTCACTAGCATCTTAGAGTCAGTAGAGTTCATTAGTAATTTATTAGATACCTGAGAATCTTCTTCATTCTCTCCTTTTTCTATTTTTTTCTTCTTTTTTCCCCAGGAATGTAAAACCTTTCATGGTCTGTTTGTAGGATCAGCTTGTGGTCATCATGGACCTTATATTCCAGATGTGCTCTTTTGGTGTGTCATCCTTTTTTTCACAACATTTTTTCTGTCTTCATTCCTCAAGCAATTTAAGACTAAGCGGTATTTTCCTACCAAGGTAATTGGGGTGTGATTTTGGAGTCCTGATAATATTCATGTTTTTAGTTTTTGTTACCTTGGTTTATTCAAAACAGTAATACATTGTTTGAGGCTAATACTTGATATCAGATAGTTGTAAATAAGTTACTTATAGTGAAAACTGTGTATTACATGTCTGAACTAACAGTTGGAAGATAATGATATCATGAGGGATGGGATGGTAGGAGGTTGGTTGTGAAATGTGTTTCTTCTTTTTGAAAACATGTATCAATGTATTTCATGGACCCATTGTCACTAATTAAAATCATTATCCACACTTTCTAGTGGCATATTTTAACCTGAAAGATGGGAATTATTTAGAAAGGACACATAGTTTTTCTATGTTTCTGTGTTTATTTTAACGTAATCCCTTTAACATAGGTGCGATCGACAATCAGTGATTTTGCTGTATTTCTCACAATAGTAATAATGGTTGCAATTGACTACCTTGTAGGAGTTCCATCTCCTAAACTTCATGTTCCTGAAAAATTTGAGGTAAGGATTAAAACATTTGGTTATTTGTTACTTGGGAATACCAAACCTTTTTAAAAATGAGACACTTTATAGGAATATATATAGCTTTCTCACATACATAAAAAATGATAAGATGAGACGATCCAAGTGAACCTATTTAGAAAGTAAGCAGGAAGGTATCAAAGTTAGTCCTATCAGGGAGAGAGAATGAAGATACTCATGGTAAGTAGTTGGGAGTCATTTAAAAATTTTTGACCCTGCTGTCTTAGCTGGAGTTCATGATGTGTTTTCCAGGCAAAAGAAACATTCTTTATTCCTTTATAAGGAAGTGACTCAAACTTGAATTTGAAAGTGTAACAAGAAGATACTATTTAAATTTCTAGAAGGGTGTGTGTCTGTCACTAAATGGAATACTCCATGTCTCATTTTCCAGCAGAATCAGGAAAGAATCAAATGTATTCCTTCCACAAGAAAAATGATACTTTTCTGACCCATCCATAAACCCTTTGCTTTCATCAGCAGACTGTAGTTATGTTGTATGTACATAATTTACCATGTGCCTAATATAGCATTCAAGAATTGTTTTCCCTTCATAGTAGGAGTTGGTAGCTTTTGAATAGTTTGTGGAAATTTCTTATAGTTGAGTATTTGTGTCTCTGGTTTATGTTTATAGCAAATTATATGACTTCTTTTAAAAACAGAAGGGTTTTTTTTTTATAATTTTTTTTAATTTTTATTTATTTATGATAGTCACAGAGAGAGAAAGAGAGAGAGGCAGAGACACAGGCAGAGGGAGAAGCAGGCTCCATGCACCGGGAGCCTGACGTGGGACTCGATCCTGGGTCTTCAGGATCGCGCCCTGGGCCAAAGGCAGGCGCCAAACCGCTGCGCCACCCAGGGATCCCTAAAAACAGAAGGTTTATCAGGGATTAGAAATAAAACGAATATAATTTTAATCTGTTTTATCTTTCATTGGGGAAAAAATTATTTTAAAAACCAATAGTCTCCAAAGGAGAGTGCATGGGTGGAAAATGATCTACTAAAATTATATAGGTATGCTTATATTTTTATTTAAAAACAAGAACAATTTTGCTTTATAATATTACTAGTAAACTATGAAAAACCATTATAGTAACCTAACACATAAATGCGTGTGCAGCCATCAGGTATACTCCATTTTATTAATAAAATTTTTCTTTATTGTTTTGCTGCTGAGAGTATGTAATAATATTTGGAACCTTTGTTTAAAAGCATAGCTATTGAGCCACTAACGATTTTTGGCCATTTTTTTCCAGTTGTTTTTATTTAAGTTCAATTTGCCAAAGTATAGTATAACACCCAGTGCTCATCCCATCAAGTGCCCTCCTCAGTGCCTGTCAGATTTTGGCCATTAAAAGATGACTATATATATATGAAAGTCTTTTTTTTTTTTTTTTAACCAAGTCTTAGAACTAAATGAAACTATAAATTAATAATGGTTCAAAATATTTGATGTAATTTCCTATAATCCTGGGCCCAGTTCCTTATTTTCATTCCCCCCCTTTTTTTTTTGTAAGATTTTATTTATTCATGAGAGAGATTGAGGGGCAGGCAGAGACACAGGCAGAGGAAGAAGCAGGCTCCATGCAGGAAGCCCAATGTGGGACTCGATCCCAGGACCCCAGGATCATGCCCTGAGCTGAAGGCAGATGCTTTAACTGCTGAGCCACCCAGGCATCCCCTTATTTTCATTCCTAAGTCTATTTTTGTTGCTCATTTATTGATCTAGCTTTCAAGTAGCAAACTGATTTCAAGGGCCATAAGATATATTTGGGGAAATAAATCAAGGAACACTTAAGAATTTGTGCATTATATAGATAAAGTATTTTTATTCATGTACAGTTTCGACCATTATGCAGCTTAAGGTGTATCGGTGTGGGAAAATTGGAATACCTGCATTTGAAAACATTAAGTGTTCCTTTTGTATTGACAAATTGTTTTGTGAAGAAAAAACAGGCTTAAAATGAAGTTTAGGAAAAGAAAACTGTTTAAATTTCAGTATACCCAGTGCCCTCCATGAATATTAAACTCTCTTAGGATCTTTTAAAATTTTTTGTTGTAAAACAAATTTTACGTGACAGCATTGGAATGTATTTGTATCTGATATAATGCCAGATTTTTGGCAGTAGAAGTGTTGGAAAAATATGTCCTCAGTCCCCAGTTCTGATTTTGTACTGACAGTGCCCCAAGATCACTAGTCTGTGGGATCTTCAAAGCAGTTTAGTTTAGGAGTTTATCTAGTAGGTAGACTGACCTCACTTTATTTGCAATTACCTCACTTAACCTCTGTCTATAACTAAACCTCTGCAAGCACCAACCTTGTAAAACAGTCTCTTACTTGTTCATAAATCTGTGGCAGTTGATACTAAGCTTAAAAGAGATCTCTCTCTTTTGGTGATCCATTGCTTTGAGGGGGTCAATATGTCTCCATCCAATGTCTGGGAACTCACATCAGATGGCTGAAGCAGTTGAGGTAATTGGCTCCCACCTCTCTCTCACCACATTGTAGCTTATCTTCAAGAAGGCTTATCCAGGCTTATTCAACAGCTTAATCTCAGGGTTCCAGGAGAGTTAGAGAAGCTGCAAGGTCCCTTGAGATCAAGACTCAGAAGTCACACAGTGTCACTTTGGCTTTATTCTGTTGGTTGAAGTAAACCATAAGGACATCCTAAATCCAAGGGAATTCCACCTCTAGATGGGAAGATTGACTACGTGGACAAGGGAGCTTCATCAAGGGATAGGAAGCATTCTTGTGACTATCTTTGCAGATAATTCACTATACATTCCAAGATTTAATCTAGTTCTTTCTATTCCCTTTGCGTTTCTTGGGATAGACAGCCTATGTTGCAGAAATTTTATTCAGTAGACGAAAACTTCTTTTTTTTTTTATCTTTAATTTTTTTTAACAGCCTACTGATCCAAGTAGGGGCTGGTTCATAAGCCCATTGGGAGAAAATCCTTGGTGGACTTTATTAATAGCTGCTATTCCCGCTCTGCTTTGTACCATTCTCATCTTTATGGATCAACAAATTACAGCTGTAATCATAAACAGAAAGGAGCACAAATTGAAGGTAATTTTAAAATTTTGTGTCAGGTTTTGTAATTTCTTAAGAGTTTGAGGTGTTTTCATAATGACTGGAACATTAAAACATGGAAGATGAAAATTAATTTCTTCTCTGTTTATAAAGTTGTATAGTGTTATAACCTAAAAGAACAGTTTAGATTTATAAATGTTTATGTTCACTTTACTTTTCAGAAAGGAGCTGGCTATCACCTTGATTTGCTCATGGTTGGTGTTATGTTGGGAGTTTGCTCTATCATGGGACTTCCGTGGTTTGTGGCTGCAACGGTGTTATCAATAAGTCATGTCAACAGCTTAAAAGTTGAATCTGAATGTTCTGCTCCAGGGGAACAACCCAAGTTTTTGGGAATTCGTGAACAGCGAGTTACAGGGCTAATGATTTTTATTCTAATGGGCTTGTCTGTGTTCATGACTTCAGTACTAAAGGTAAAATCTCTTTACTGCAATATTTAAAAAAATTTTTGTCATAAAATTTATACTTGGTTGTATGAAAATGAAACATTGAAATATCTAAAATTAGTTTCATATTTCCTGGAATTTACTTGGAAAATAGTATTTTGGTATATGGTGTTTAGTATAGTGGGCATTTTAGTGTTAGATATTTCCACTTTAGAAACATTGTAAAAGGATATTATTAATGACTATAGAGTTTTGAAAGGAGTTAATCCATGGCTTATTTATGATCTAAAAGAAAAATATATCCAGAGGATTTTATAGGCATCTTAAAGGGAGTAATATTGAAATATGATTGACATAGTTATTTGACCAAAAAGTGAAAATAATATTGCTACTAAGTAAACAAATGTGTTCTTTCTGATAAACTACATGAAGTAAAGGTAGTAGTGCTCATTATAATAAAAACAGCTAATATTATAAATAAAGCATGCAAGAAATTACACTTTATGTTAAATATCTTTTAGTTACATCTGGTTTTTACTAGATATTTACTAATGAATCTAGGGATTAAAAAATGCAACAATAGCAAATGTTGGTAAATATCTAGTCTGAACTTTTCTGTTCATTATGGAGGAGCACAACTCCATTTTTCCCTTCAGTGTTTTAGTTATTTTTATTGCAAAGAACATTATTAGGTAAAGAATTGTGTACATTTATAAATTAGGGAAAAATCTTGGAGGTGTATGTATGTTACTATATTAACTTAAAAGATTAAATACTAGAATTCTTTGGCCTACATTTCATGAACTTTCTAACAACTGACTAATTCAAGTATTTGTTGAGTATTTACTGTGTTATCAAGACTAGGGAAAACAAATAGGGTACATTATAGTTTGCTTTTCAGAACTTGGCAGTCTGGTTAGTGAAGCAGATAGGTTAACAGGTAATTACTCCATAGTGGTGAGTGTATTGTTAGAAGTACCTGGCAAAAGAGGAGAAATATTTAGTGCACTCTTATGGGGATATTGTCTCCTCTTAAGGAAGGTTGCCTTTAAAATTTTTTAAGTATTGATGTCATAGAGGCAAAAAAAATTTCAAATAGAACATCCAGAAATCCCTAAAATGAAAAGTTAGTCTTCCCATTTTCCCTTACTTTCCAAAAGGAACTCTCTAGAGGTAAACTCTTTTTAATTTCATTATTTTTAAGTTATATTGGTGGTTACAACCATTATACTTTTACATACTTTTATAGTTTTTTTTTTTTTTCCATTATTATTTTTACATTGAATCTCCACCTAAAACAGTGATTCTCAAAATTTAGTCTAAGGACAATCTCTGGGAATCCACAAAAGCAAAAGTATTTGGAGAGCGTGTCCTCAGGTTACCTTTGAAGAACATATAGGTGTTCTAAGACTAAAAAGCTTGGGAACCTATCATGTAAGGTTGGATGTTTTATGAAGATTTAGCATACTTAAGTGTCCATACCCAGTCTTCCTTCCATTTCCTGCCTTTGGTTTACTGTGTTTTTAATTTTATTGTAATGGTTACCAACATTTACACTTTATGCTGTAATTATAATTAAACTGTCTATGCTTTTTCTGTAGGTTAAATTATAAAAATATAAACCCTCTGGGAACACATAATCAGCATTTTGATGATACTTATGTGTTCACTGAGGACTAAGCAGTCTGATCTCTCCCTGTGTGGAGGTAGAAATATATCCTATTTCACTAAGCTCCTGTTGCTACTTGAAGAGTAACTGCCCAAGCCTTAGGACATAATAAATTTTCTTAGCATCTATTTCACTTACTTAAAAAAAACAGTTGCATATACCGTTTCCACTTTTTCTTACATCCTTTTTTTTTTGTATTGATGAAGGAATTCCTAGAGTAATTTTTTCATATGTAGTTCCATGAGTGGTAAACTTTCAGAGTTCTTTCATGTTTAAAGTTACTCTCACATTTGATTAATATAGTTAGATACATGTTTCAGTGTTCAAAATTATTTTTCTTTGAGTCTCAAAGTCATTGTTTCCTATAGACCAATGGTCCTAATAATATGACTGATACCTATTTGGCTTTTATAACTTCAGAGGCATATTTTTTTTTTCTTTCTAGAAGCTACCAAAATTCCCTGTTTACTCCTGGTGTTCTGAAATTTCACTGGGACATTCAGGAAGATAGATGGATAGGGACTTTCATGTACCCTACCACTCTTGCTATGGGCCATTATTCTCTGGAAATCTCTGCCCTTTGACTATGGGAATTTTCTGCCAGGGTTTATTTTCTCTTCTCTCTGTTAGATATTTCTTCCACTTCAGGTCAACATATATTAGACCTTCTGGATATATTCTCACATTTCTGTCCTGTGCCCTCGCTGTTAATGAAAATTTCCTGTTTTCCTTAGATTGATCTCTTTAGTCTCATCAAAATCTTATTACAGAATTAATTTTAATTATTTTGATAATTATATCTTCAAATTTCTAGAAGCCTTTTTCACTCCAATTATTTATTTTTCCTAGCATTCTGAAGTTGCCTTATGGATAAAATATTCTCCTGAAATTTCCTGAGGATATTTACTTGATTTCTTTTGGTTTTCTTCTCTTCCTCTTAGGTTTCTTAGGAAGGACATACTTGGCTGTTCAGTAGAGAGTGAATGTGATTTTCCTCTGTAGCTGTTGGTCTTTTTTCTTTATAAGTCTCCATCCTAGAGTGCTGCTTGTGGTTTTTGAGTAGATGGATGGAGCCTGTTAATGGCTTTCCTGTAGGATGCCTAGGCATAGCAGGTAGGCAGTTAGGGATCCCTCTAACTGTCAAAGTAATAAGGACTTTGTTTTGGGGATGGAGTTCAATTATTATATCAGGAAATGGTACTATTGTATAATAGTTACTATATTGTAGTGATAATAATAATGGTAAATGTTTTAAAAAATTATTTTATTGTTTTTATTTTAATTCCTGGCTAATACTTTATGAGTCATCAATATACACCATGTGCTTTTTCCAAGTATTTTAGTATTTGAAATCCTTTCATCTTCATGCAGTCTGTTACAGAAATTACAGCATAGAGAGGTCAAGGCTCAAGAAGAGGCTAACTGGCTTTTTAAACCAAGGAGTCTGACTATAGTGCTCATGCTCTTAATCCCTAAACACACTCCCGTTTCAGGAAGAAACTTGTAGAAGATAAACAGTTTTTCAAGAAGGCTATTTTTACTAGCATATTTCTTATTTATAGAAAAGTTAGGTCTCATCACTGAAATATCTTTTAATTCTATCTCCATAGGTACTCACTGACTATGTTTTTGTATATCTTATTGCTGTGAAATTGTATTAGTAGCATGGGTTCTAACTGTGGCCCTTTTACTTACAGTTTATTCCAATGCCTGTCCTGTATGGTGTTTTCCTTTATATGGGAGTTTCCTCATTAAAAGGAATCCAGGCAAGTCTTAAGTAGTTAATGATTTTGTAGAAAAATTTAAACATAATTTAAATTTGCAGAGTGTTTTTATGATGTAGTGATGTATCCTCAACTCTGATATTCTGGGGGGCAGGTTAGCTGGTAACTTTAATTCCACATTTTGCATGTGATTGTGGCTTACTACACATTTTTCCCTCAAGAATGGGATCATGAACTGTTATGATGTTCACCTGTTTTTAATCAAAGCCAATGAAAGGCCCTGTAACTATTGATAAAGATAGTAGAGGGGCAGCCAGGGTGGCTCAGTGGTTTAGCGCTGCCTTCAGCCTAGGGCCTGATCCTGGAGACCCGGGATCGAGTCCCACGTCCGGTTCCCTGCATGGAGCCTGCTTCTCCCTCTCCCTGTGTCTCTGCCTCTCTCTCTCTCCTCTCTGTGTTTCTCATGAATAAATAAAATCTTTAAAAAAAAAAAAAAAAAGACTAGTAGAATAAAAGGAGGGATGCTGAGGACCAGAATAGTTAGTACTTGCCATCTGTGCAGTGCAATATAGTTCATAAAGCCTAGGACACAAATTATTTTCTGTGCTTCTCAAAATAGCATTGTTAACCAGGAAAGGAAGAAATGCTAATTTTGTCAACTAGGAAACAGAAATAGAGGGAATTATGATGGTTCTTAACCAAGTACACAACAGAGCCAAGGCTAGAACCCAGTGATTTCCCTACTCTATTTGTCTTGTTTATAATACTTCTGGAAAATAGTCTGATAAAATGTACTAAGATCTTGTAAAACATTTGGCTCAGGGTAGCCCTGGTGGCGCAGCGGTTTAGCGCCACCTGCAGCCCAGGGTATGATCCTGGAGACCCAGGATCAAGTCCCACGTCGGGCTCCCTGCATGGGGCCTGCTTCTCCCTCTGCCTGTCTCTGCCTCTCTCTTGCTCTGTGTCTCTCATGAATAAATAAAAAAATAAAATCTTAAAAAAAAAATTTGGCTCATAAAGCACTCTTAACACCATGTGGCCACCTCCTATCATGCAAAGTGTATTTATTGTCTAACATTGCCAGCTAGTGCTGGCAAGACCTCTCAGGAGACAGCATCTTTATTTTTTTTTAGTAGTCCTGGATCTTCCCTCTACTCGTCAAGAAATGATCTCAGTAACTCAATTTTTTTTTCTTTGAAAACTTTATTTTACAGTTTTGTGAGTTTTTACTCCTGGTTTATAAATGAGGAAATTAAAGTTCAAAAAGACCAAGGAATTTGTTCATAGTTTCCTTTTCATTGGGTGAAAAATTAATAATTGTACTTTAGACTATTTTATAGAATTGATAATGTTAGAGTGGGAAAGAACCTTGGAAATTGTTGCTCTTTTATTGTACATATTAGAAGAAAAAGTCGAAGTAAATGACTTGAGTTGATTAGAGTAGGTAAATTCATCTAAAAATTTGAATCCTCCAAATTAAGACATTTTGGTGTGAGTTTTCTGATTAGGTTAATTGCATTAATTTACAATGATTGCCTTGATTTTTGCCCCCTCCTTGGGTCCAGATGTTCTGTACTGAAATATTCTACTATACTATCAGAACATATCAAGAAATTATAGTTTAAATCCCTCAGCATAAATAATACTTTATTGAAAACTTTCTTGCTTTGTTTTGTTTTCCGTTCAATGCACAGTTTTTTGACCGTATAAAATTATTTGGAATGCCTGCTAAGCATCAGCCCGATCTGATATATCTCCGTTACGTGCCTCTCTGGAAGGTCCATATTTTCACAGTCATTCAGCTCACTTGTCTGGTTCTTTTGTGGGTGATAAAAGCTTCAGCTGCTGCAGTAGTTTTCCCCATGATGGTAAGGCTTTTTTCTTTTTTCAGATTTTGTCACTAATTAGTAACACTCCTGTGTGTTTCGACAGTATTTTACTAACGTTCATCTCAGTAGTATAATATAGTAATGTATTAGTAATATTTATATTTGAGAAGGGGAATAGTCTATTTTACGCACCTTAGGTGTTTTGAAATGTGAATTGGCCCTTTTGCAACTATTAAACCAGTTGCTTTAGAAACTGAATTCGCTTGTTATTTTCTACATTTTTGTTTTTTAGCCCTTGGACTATAGAATGCTGTTTTGTATTTTTAAACAACTTTAGAGTTTAGGACGTTTATGGAACAAAGATGATAGCCAGATGTAAAAGAGCAAAGCACCTAGAGCAATATACGTCTTTAATAGAATGCTTCAATACATCTTGCTCAGAAATTAAGAGATCTAGAAGTTAAAAAATAATAAGATTTTAGATGATATTAGTAAGATAGTATCATTTACCAAATTATCACAGAATATTGTATTTTGCAAACAGAGAATACTCATCCTTTTGTAAATTCCATATAACCACTGGTTATATACTTGGCCACAAAGAAAATCTTAAAAAATCAAAAAAATCATAAAAATTATGTGGGTAATATTTCCTGAATACAAATAAATTAAATTACAAATGAATAATGAAAAGCACTAAAAAAATATAAAGTATTTAGACATTAAATGCTGAAATAATCCTAAGTAGAAAACTAAATTTAAAAAGCATTGTAGGTATTGCAGCAGAGAATTTTTAACAAAGTCTGTAAGCTATACCTAAAGTTATATTCATAAGGTGGTTCAAAGTTAGTGTTCCCTATCATCAAATCAACTGCAAATGTTCATCTTTAAATGCTGTTCTTAGGTCATAGGCCATACAAAACAGATAATATCAGATTTAACCCAAAGGCTGTGGTTTGCCTGCCACTGATCTAGAGGAAATGGATTATTTCCATTCTATCTATGCATTTCCAGGAATTAACCCAAAGAGAAACATAAAATCTATGGATTGTATAACTCAGTTGCACACAGGGACTGGAAAAATGGCCAGAGATCTGCCCTTGGATCACAGGCTCCGCTGAATATTAAAGAACAGTTAATTCCAGTACTTCTTAAATTTTTCTAGACCAAAGGAAAAGATGGAAACATCTGCATTTTTTTTTCTCATGAAACACTAGCTAGATCTTAATACCAAAGCCTAATAAACTTGTACAAAAGAATGATGCTGACTTCTTACTTACTAATAGAAGTTCAAAAAAATCTTAGGATATTAACAAGTAAATTTACAGTGTTTCTATAACATATCATGATTAAATAGACTGTGATATAGCAAGCAAGAATTACCAACATAAGTAAAGATAAAAAGACTTACAAAACTGCAGTCATTGTGAATACAAATTTGTAAATGAGTTCTGATATAGGGAAATGTGTACTATTATTGTTATTTAGTGGGAATTGAAGGTTCTAACTGTGATATAAGAATAATACAATATTTGCTATAGGGAAGAGATAACATTATTTGTAGATAATGTGATTATTTGCTTATTCACTCAAGTGACAAAAAAAAAAAAAGACAAACTCTAATAGAATTAAGAATTTTGTTAGAGTGGGTGGTTACAAGAAAACTCATTGGCTTATCAAAAGAAATCCGTGATATGATAGCTCTGGATGCTAGAAGTTTGAAATCAAGGTGTATATGGGGCCATGCTCCCTCTGAAACATGTAAGGAAACCCTTTTTGCCTCTTTCTAGCTTCTGGTGGTTTGCTGAAAATCTTTGGCATTGTGTTGCAACTGTATAACTCCACAAACTGCTACCTTCTCATGTGGTATTCTGTGTATCACTGTGTCTTTATGACCATTTTATGAGGACACTGGACATATTGTATTAGGAACTCCCCCTCCTCCACTGTGACCTTATCTTAATTATATCTCCAACAACCCAATTGCCAAATAAGGTCATATTCTGAGGTACTGGAGGTTAAGATTTCAGTGCATCTTTCTTGAGGGACACAGTTCATTCCATAATAATGTGGAAGTACATAAGATTAAGACCCGAACAAATAGGAAGATAAATTATGTTCTTTGTTTTGCATACTTAGTATATTGTAAAGATGTCCCTTCCAGATATGAATTTTATGTGTTTTATTTGCATTTGTGCTTGTGTGTATGTGGGGAGGATTGTTGGCAGTGTGAACTAGATAATTTTAAAGCTCATAGAGAAAAATTAATGTCAGAGTCATAGATAACATGGATGGTAGAAATGTTCTATGTCTTATTTGGGTATGGGTTCCATGAATATGTACATTTGTCAAGAGTGTCAGACTATATATGTGCTATTTTTCTATTTTATTATATGTAAATTGTTTATTAATGAAAGAATAAAGGTAAGTGAATACCAGAGGAATAACAAAACAAAGATAAGTAAGTATTCCTGGCTGAGTCTGGGGTGAGGGACTTGATTGTTTCTATGCTGGTACCATGCTGTTGATAACTAAATATTTAAAAACTGCTGTCAAGTCAGTGCAGTAACACAGAATGGAATTGGCATGGGAATAAACAAATCAGAAAAATAGACTGAGTCCAAAATTTATCAGAATATATGAGAACCTAACCACTTGAATATCATAAGTGAGTCATTTCATTAAAGGTGATAATTCATCTATGTGGGAAAATTTAGTATATAGTCTTAGAAGATTTGACTGTGTATGGGAGCTACGGTTGCTTCCTTCACCAATACCATCTTCAGAAAATAATCATAAGTGAATTGAAGATTTAAATGTTAAAATGTAGAAGAAAATTTTGAAAAACATTTATATAGTCCAGTGATTGAGGGTAACTTTTCAAAAGAGATAGGGAAACCCAACTGTAAAAGAAAGATAGGTATATTTAACCACATGATAATCAAATGTTTTATGTGAACATAGTAAAGTCAGATTGTGAACTGGGAGAAAGTATTTATAACATGTAAGGCAGATAAAATGTGTCTATCTGAACTACACAGAGTTCTTAAAAATTCATGAATAAAAGTCATAAAAGACATCTGAAAAACCAGACAAAAGATAGTAATAAGGAAAATGGTAAGAACAGGAGAAACCCAAACGACCAATGAGCATTTGAAAACATCTTCAACCTTAGTAGCAGTTAAAGGAAAACAAGTTAAAGTAATGGTATATCTTTTTCACATACATAATTGGAAAGTTTAAACCTTATACTGGCAAATGGGTTCTCTAGTCCATTGCTTAAGATTTTAGAAATTATATCTACTTGGGGGCGCCTGGGTATTTTAGTTGGTTAAGTGTGCTACTCTTTATTTCAACCCAGGCAGGTCACGAGATTGAGCCTCATATTGGTCTCTGTGCTGGACCCATCAACGGAGCCTGCTTAAGATTCTCTCTCTGCCCACTCCTTTCCCCTTCAAAGGAACTCCCCCCCCCCCCAAAAAAAAAACTATATCTGCCTATATGATGTATATATTTTAAAGTCATCATAAAAATTAATAGTCTTGTTTTACTTGAAGATACCATGCTTAATCTGCTTTATAATTTTATGCAGAGTACAGGGATTTTTACAGGAAGAGGTTAAGAATGCCATTTCCTTGATATGTTCTCTTTGAACAGGAAGCTTAAAAGATAAATAGGTGACTCAGTTCTTTTGAAATAAGATGATGTATGAAGTGATTTTTTAAAAAAAATTTATTTGAGAGAGAGAGCAAGGGTGGGGCAGAGAGAGACTTTAACATACTCCTTGCTGAACGTGGAGCCCAAGGTGAGGCTTGATCTCATGATCCTGAGATCATGACCTGAGCTGAAACCAAGAGTTATATGCTTAATCAGCTGCACAACCCAGAGGCCCCTGAAGTGATTTTTATTTATTTTTTTTGAAGTGATTTTTAAATAAAATATATGAAGTACTTTTTTGTTATTTATGATTTGATATTTTTTCTCTCTTTAAATGATATAATTTTTAGCCCTGGCTTCATTTTTAGATGTTACTTAATAGTTTCTCCCCCACTCTTTTAAGGTTCTTGCATTAGTCTTTGTACGCAAACTCATGGATCTGTGTTTCACAAAGAGAGAACTTAGTTGGCTTGATGACCTCATGCCAGAAAGTAAGAAAAAGAAAGAAGATGACAAAAAGAAAAAAGAGAAAGAGGTAAAAAGACCAGAATTTTAAATTTACACTTTTCACTTATTATTTAATATTTTGTACCAAGTAGCAGGCACTTTTGTGGTCACTTTACATGAATCAGCTCCTTTAAAACTCCTAAGAACCTTATTTTTATGAAATAAAACCTTAAAAACCTAGACACATTTTAGTGTATATTTTAACAGCATTTTAATAACCTGATATATATTTAATGACAAAAAGGACTTTAAATATCTTTTTGCAAAAAGTACTAATAAACCCTAGTCTTAATGCAGTATTAATGTACCATTAGTTGATTTGTATACAAAGATATACATGAATATTTTCTTCTGAATTTAATTTTTTTGTAAATAACGAGCTCAGTGCTATTCCTCAGTAAGAAGGAAAAGTAGACATTGAACATATGGCATAGATGATTTTATTGATTTTAGTGCCCTACTCATTTTCCCATTAAGAATATTGCTAGAAAATCAGAGATAAGAAAAAGATACACATATTTAAATATTGTGGTCCTGTTTAGAGATCTTAAAATTAATTTTCCCCCTAATTTTTGAGAGAAAGCAACATAATTTATACCTTATTATATTAGTATTTATGAAAATGCACTTATTAAAGCTTTACAATTAGGTTTAATTAAGCCTTGTTGGTATTTTTTTCATAGTTTGGACTGATTAGTTAGTGCTGATTTATGCTAAAATTACTGGTTTTCTGTTTACTTTTTAAGAAAAAATATGACTCTTAAATTAGGATACTAATTGGAATACTAATTTGAATTGAGTTTCCAAAATTTTTAAAAGATTTTTGTTTCCTTTAAAACTAAATTAAACATGTAAATGTTTCTGAGCTTTTGGTGAATTTCCAAATAGGATGCAATTTATTTATAAAATACTGAGGTTAAAATTACCTGTTTATTATTTTCTGTATTATGTTAGAATTACGTTAGGTTCAGTGTATACAACAGAAAACAAAAGTAAAGGAGACTGAAACATAAGAGTGTCTGCAGAAACTTCATGTAGAAGTCATGAGAAGAGAAAGTGATGTGATGGCTCGACAGAGTGGTCTGGGCTCCTGTGTTGCTGTCCTCTCACCTCAGCACATGGTTTTGATTCTCAGAATCACCTTATAGATCAAAATGGATGCTGAGCTTGAGCTCTCATGTTAGAGTAGAGGTGGCAGGAGGGCTAAGAAAGCAAAATGGGCTCTCCCCTACTATCCTGTTTTTAAGGAATCTTTCCAGAAATGTCATCCAGTAAATTCCACTTGCTTCTCGTGGCTGCCTGGAACTTCAAGGATTGCTGGGAAATTTAGCCCTGGCTTCATTTTTTTTTAAATGATTACTTTTTTAAAAGATGGGCATATTGCCATCTATAAATAGTGGGATTTCTAGGGATAAGAAAGAAGAATGTAAATGCTCTCCCAGTCCATCCTACCATGTCCCCAGTAATTATGATGTCATGATTTGGGGTCATATCTCCAATATAAGTTGTTCTCCACCTGGGATAACATTTCTTCTCAGGGTTGATATTTCAGGGTTTGAGACATTTTTGATTGTCACAATTGGATGGGCATCCAGTGGGTAGAAGTCTAGGGTGCTACTAAACATCCTACATATACAGGACTGCCTCTTAACCACAAAGAGTTGTTTGGCCCTAAACGTCAGTATTGCTGAGATTGAGAAATTCTGCCCTTTCCAAAGGAGGCTCTGCTTATATTATGTTGTAATGAAAGCCATCAGATTTCACAAAATTTTATCTTATTATATACTAATAATTGATAAAAATTATGTAGCTAAATTGATTTTAAAACAGTATTAATGATTAACTTAAAGAAATGAAACTTATAACCATTTAAAATTTAGTCATTTTCTTTTGTGCTACCAGTATGTGTTTTTAATAATAGAAGGAATTTTTCAATCAAGGCAAATGTGTTTAAATATATTGTCAGTTTGGGTTTCTAATTCTTGAAGATGTTATATATTAATTGGTCCTCCTGGAAATATTCTGGGAAAAGTAATTTTTTTTGTGTATGTGCTCTGAAGGAAGCTGAACGAATGCTTCAAGCTGATGACGATACTGTGCACCTTCCATTTGAAGGGGGAAGTCTCTTACAAATTCCAGTTAAGGCCCTAAAATACAGGTGAGATAAAACTGTATCTTATAAAATGTATTTTGTATCCACATAAAGTACATGAGTAAGTCATGTGATACTTTGTTAAAGTAGTGATCTCTATTTTTAAAAATAATGACAAAACCAGCATCTGGCATAAAGTCAACTAAAGAGGGTCTTCATGAAATTGAAAAGGAAGTCCCCTCCCAGGTTATAGGCAGGAGTGAAGAAAAGACTGGACTTGGACCAGAGCCTCAAACCAACTTCCATGCCAAGCACACAAGAGTTATTTGTCTTGCATCACTCCTTCTATTTTTAATACTTTTTAAAAAAATATTTTATTCATGAGCAACAGAGAGAGAGAGAGAGAATGGCAGAGACACAGGCAGAGGGAGAAGCAGGCTCCATGCAGGGAGCCTGATGTGGGACTCGATCCCGGGTCTCCAGGATCAGGCCCTGGGCTGAGGCGGCGCTAAACCGCTGAACCACCCGGGCTGCCCGCACTCCTTCTGTTTTAATGAAGTTTAAAATCAGTACAGTACACAAGTCTCAGAATATTCACATTCTCTCCGTAGTATGGCTTTGTCCTTTTTATTAGGCCTGCATCAGTGTGTGCTGGAAAATTAACTCTGTAACTCATTTTCTGATCACCTTCCAAATTGTGATTATGTTTAGAGGCCTTGGAATTCAAAGATGTGACTTGACTATTGGCAGTGAGGGCTCATATTATGAAAAACTGGAGTTCCATATATAGTTTATTATGTAGGACTTTGGTGATTTACATGTAAATTTAAGAACTAAAGACAGCAGTTAATTCTGTCTTTAAACTCCATCTGTGTACTTTTTTGTAGTTTTAAAAAATAAAAACATTATTTATGCATGTATTAGCCATTTCTGATTAGCTGTTGATAGTAGAAAAGTCAGTTTTAGAATGTATATAGCTTCCTTCCCTGACCAGTTAATGGAAAAGGTTTGTTGGTATTTATTAACTTCAATTTTTTTTCATTTTTAATTTTTTTAGTTTTTACAGAGGTCTTCCTAGTTTGATAAATGAATTCATCATGTAATATTCCTGTATACTTTTAACTATTAATTTTCGTCATTGGTATTACTCTGTTTCACCTTTCATGATTTTTCCTCAAATATTTCTTATATACTTTAAGTTAAATGCCAAGTATAGACATCTTAATATACACAACTATAGTGCTCTGCTTTGCTGGATTCTATACATGTTTGCTAAGCAAATTACTTTATTAACTTTGTTGTACTTGAGTATAGGAACTGATGGTTATTAGTGATGCATCAATTTCTAAAGATTATTCGCCATTTAGTTTCTATAGGTCCTGCGTTGTTATTTCCTCAGTATGATTATACATGGGCCTTGACAAATTTAAGTGGAATGTGTACTAACATTGTCTGATGTTTAACCAAAAGAATGATTATTTGTATGTTACTTTTGTCTTTTTAAGTGATGACATAGGCCAAGATAAATGCTGCTTCACTTAAAATTTGAATATTTGGAATGCCAGCAATTGGCTGACCTGTTCATCTGTCATAATTTAAAATCTTAATTCGTGTTGGATTGCTTGCCATGATAATGAAATGAGATAATATAGAAAAACATTTGGAAGCTGTAAAACTCCATGAAATAAGAAAGTGATTGATTTAATGTAGACAGATTTTCATTCCCATCTCATTTTATTTTGGGGAAAAACAAAGATGCAATGTCTTTTTAAAAAGATCTTAATTGCTACTAATGGGAAAGTTCTTAGAAGGGGACATTTGAAGCTAGAAAGTGCTTCAGGAATGTCTCTCTCCAGTTGTTTGAAATTGGCAACCAGACACAGAAACATTTATGCAGAGTAGGTAGTTTCAAGTTGGTTGGGTCTGCCATTGTGAATTTGGGTATTCAGATTTTGTGCACTTTAAAAAAAATTGACTTGGTAAAGCACCTTTTCCTAGAGATTCTTCAGTTACCATGTCACATTTCTTTACAGTCTTCTATTTTAAATGACATTTGGATTTAAACGACATTGTGAACAAAGGTAGCACTTTCTACAATGACTGCCATTTATCATGTAGCTGCCGTCACATTTTGAACATAAAGCCTAATTTGACATTTGTATCTGTCACTTCTGTGCATGCAATATTACTCTTTTAGTGAAGAAAAAGAACTTGCAATTATATTTCTGTTAACTTTATAGTACTTTTCATATTACTTGTGACTGTGACCAGGTTGAGGCCAAAATTACTTATGGATATCATCGTTGGATTTGGGGTCTTGAAGGAATTTTGCAATATTTTTTATATACAGGGAATGGTTACATTTATTCCTTACAATGAAAGGACAGTATTTTGTTGTTTTGATTTTGATAAAGTGGATAGAATAACACTGTGACACCAAAAATGTGAATGCCAGCTAAAAGTGATATTTATAAGCCTGTTTTTGTGTTATCTGTTCAGATGTTTTCAGAGCTCTGTTTTTACTTTTGAAGTGTTGCCTTTTCCATCATTCTTTTAAATTATTTTTAAAAGCTATTAAAAACTAGGTTTTTTAAAAAAAATCATAATCTTAGCTTTTCCTTTTATACTTTGGATCTTCGGTTTATGAGATTGAAATTTGTGCCAGTTATAAAAGTCTTCTAATTGATTTGAGCTTGTATTTTTTAATTTATAAGCACATTAATGTATTCTTTTAGGTTATTTCAATAAAACACTTAAGCCAAGATGATCATCTTTGGACATCATTGCCAATCTAATTAATCTTACTCCTAGTTTTAATTATACAGAAAGATGCAATTGCCCATGAGACCTTTATAACAGAACTGTAGAATCCTGATGTTTTGCTAGACCTTGGTTTAAGTGCATGACAAAGAGTTTTCTCAATGCAAAGCTGATGAAGACAAATATTATATAGTTATAGTTAAGAGTGACAATATTAATGCTTTTGCAAGTACTGAATACTAACCAAAAAGTGTATTTGTTCTTCAGTGTCGATCCCTCAGTTGTTAACATATCAGATGAAATGGCCAAAACTGCACAGTGGAAGGCACTTTCCATGAATACTGAGAATGCCAAAGTAACCAGATCTAGCACGAGGTAGCTGTAACTCTTTATGCATTTTCTAACTGTAGCCAATTTTCAGTTGATTTATGGATAGATAGCTTTTTAATAAAACCATTAAATGTAACTCAATTTGCATACGTTATATTCTCAATAAAACAAGCCTTCTTCTCCTCTTCCTTTCATCTGTATATCCATCATTTTACTGAATACTGGAAATAAGATATAAGTGCTGATAGATTATTTTTTAAATTCATAGGCCTATTTCCAAAAAGAATTTGAGCATTTTGTAATAAAAATGGATATACACATTATGGTGGTATGGATTAAGTATATAAAAGATCAGAAACCATATAAAGAAAGATAATTTCCAGGGATTACATAAATACTCTAAATGAACACTATCTAAGTCATGCTTTCTGATCGTCCAAGAAAAAAAGAGATGATTGTTTTCCTTGTATTGTTTTAGCCTGCCATTTCTTCAGGTGGGGTAAATGTTTTCCTAGAAGATAGTTGGAAGAGAATTTTAATCCATGGGTATAAACGCCATTTGGTTTTATAATGGACCATGTACTCCCTAACAATTCTCTTAACTCCTTTCTTAGATTTCTTGTTAGGAAGCCATTTTTTTCTTTCTTCTACCCTCACTTTAAGGCCTGAAACTAAGTGATTCTAGTTTGATAAGCATTAGTACTTTAATCCCTTGGTGAGTGGAGAAATGAGGTATCCCGTAGGGCACTCAACCATTCATATTCTACAAATACTCTGTGTGCACCTTGTGTCAGACACTGTTGGTATACTCTGGTTGGATATCAGATTGAAACTTCTCTTGGCAAACTGTCACTAACTGCTTTTGATTGATTAGTTATTGTCCATCTGGCCACTGTCTTTTGATAATAATAGGTTAGGTTTTATCCATTGCTTCCCCACCTCTTAGAGCTTTGTTCCTACTTAGATTTTATTATCCTCTCCCTTTTTATTCTTTTCCTTTTCTTTTCTTTTTTTTTTTTTTTTTTTTTTGAATCATTAACTTCTGATTCTCTAAGCTGGGCTCTTCCTTTCTTCTGTCTTTGATCTTAAAAGTTTTTAAATTGAACTCTATCATTTTGGTTATTTCATGCAGCTAGAATTTAGCTCAGTGCTCTTTTTATTCTTAGTAATTTTTCATATCTTGTCAGCACTTGTGGCCCAGATTATTAGTATAGTCATGATAAATGTAAAGATACCATTGTCTCTTACATACTTCTGCCTTTCATTTAGATACCATTGTCTCTTACATACTTCTGCCTTCCATTTTCATTTTCTGCCCCTCAATTCAAAATCACAGGGGAAGACAATGTTTGGGTTATGTCACTTAACAGAAAGAAATGTTTGGAGGACCTTCCTTCAGTCTTGTCTGGAGAAGGGAGTAAAACCACAGTGTGTTTTTATACTTTTGAAAAGTTTTTTCAGAACAGATATTCATATGTTACAATTAAATCATTTGCTAAATCCATATACATGGAATCATTGTATTTGATATTAACTTGAAACATAGGATATATGTGTTTTGAACTTGTATTTGTGAACCAAGTTTGGGGAGAGAAAGTTTGTAAATCTGTTAAATTTTGCAGGAAATTATTTGATGCTTATCTATACTAACAAAGATCGCTTTTTTAATGGATTTGTCAGTGAGATGTCACGTGCTACAGCTGTTTGTTGAAAACTAATAAGTCAAACTTAGTCACATAATTTTAAGACTAATTTTAAGAAACTGTCCTTCAGTTGTAAGAAAAACATGAATTTCAGTGGCAAACATATCCATTAAAAAAAACTTAAGAATTTTTAATATTTGTCTTTCCAATCAAATTTACTGATATGAAAAGAAAGCAATAAAATAATAGTCATATGTTTATAGTATTAATAGTCATCTCAAAAGGCTTATTATGTATACTGTTGGCCAGTTTTAGAATGTGATTTGTCCATTTTAAAATAATTTATTCTCATTCTTTGTTTTAAATAGCCCTGAGAAACCTGTGAGTGTGAAAATAAATTTTGAAGATGAACCAACAAGGAAATACCTGGATGCTGAAACTTCATTATAGAATTGAACCAAGAGGAATTATATATATAGCTATACAGATATATATATGTATATATATATAAAATGTGTGTATTTCATGTCACTATATATGACAATATTGTATGTCATGCTGTTTATGCATGACTACTGGGTTTTTTGAAGTAGTGTCTGAAGTTTGTTAGGAACACCATGGAGACTGTGTATAAAATGAAATGGTCTCTTAGAAATGAGGTACATGGTTCTTACTCTTCAAATATTTATTCTGTTGGAAAAAAATTTTTCTGTTCTGCAGTAGAGAGGTGTGGGGAAATGTATTTAATTTACTTTTCCTTTAAATCTATTTGTCCATCAGTGGTAATTCATACCAACTGTTAGTGATGTACGTTGTCCATATATTTATAACTTTAACTTGAGTTACTAAAAATTTTTGCATATTATTTCACTTCTGTTAGTTCTTTATGGGAAGAACAGGGAATCTTTATGCCAGTGCTGTGGGACAAATGGTGACATGTCATGGCTTCTCAGTGTGTTTGTTTCATTTATGCAGATGTCCATCTTGTTTCACAAGAAGTTTAGAACAGTAGAAGAAGATAGAACAGTAGAAACTTTCTAGATAAGAACTATTGCTTTTTGATCTTTATGTTTTTAAAATTTATTTTAAATCTTAAAACTTTCACATCTAGGTTCCTATTCTGATAGACAAGTGAAATTGCAGGTGATTTTGTAAATTTAGCCCCATACCAGTCATAACTTTATGGATTTTAGAGGCTGTAAATTGCCACTTGCTAGTAGTTAAATTTTGTTGCCTTTTGTAGATTTTTTTTTCTGAATCCTAATGCTTTATAAGAGCCCAGAATGCCCACTCTGCTCTCTGCCTTTGCTGTCTTTTTCTTAAAATATGATTTAGTTTATATCAGGTTCAAGTTCTTGATTATTTTTCTATTACAAATAATATTAAATAATCAGGAGTCAGAATTCTTTTATGGGTTTATGATCAGTATTACTTTATTCTAAAGAATTACCTTTCATTTTCTTGTTTACGTTGTTACTCTTTCTATCATATAGATAATATTTAATAGATTGTTATCTGTGATTTCATTTTAAACTATTTTATTTATTTTAATTGATATGATACTTTATATAAACATTTGAAAAGGTAACAAATACAGAGTAATTTAAATTGTTAATGTAAATAGTTGGTGCTCACTTGCATTTATGGTTTATTATCTTTGAAAGCAGTTGACAGATTTTACATCTTTGCTATAAAGCACTGCCATATTTGTATTTTAAAAGGAATTTAGACATTTTATGTATAGCTCAGATGGCATCCTTTCTAGTTTATGTTAGCATTTCTTTCTTAGTTTCTGCTTTTCTGAGCTGTCTTTTTAACTTCTAGCAAATCTTTTTAGTCATCTTTTATATACTCTTAGCTCTACATAAAATAAACAAATGTTCTTGTTAAGCCTGTAGGACTGGATGAATGGGGTTGTGAAAGTGATTTGGCAAGAGGATAATTTACAAAAACCAAATGAGTATTGAGAAGCCACAGAAATACTGAAATTGTGACATGAATATTAGGATGAAAATTTTAATGAAATTCCAGTGCTCCCTTTAATCATTTCTAATTAAAGTACAAAAGTATGAACAACTGATCTTATAGAGGATCAGGAGGAATGCCAAAAGCTGATATTTTAGCAATTCTGAAGTGTTTTTAATCCATTCTTAACTACTTGGTAGCTGAGGTAGTTCCCCCATCTGAGACCATATTGTCAGATTTTAGTTAAAGGATTCGACTTCTGTCTCAAATGAGAAGTTGACAGTGTAACATGCTACTTTTCTTTAGAAAATGGAGTTGGCATCATTTGGTACTGCCTGAAAAAGAGTTAGACTCTATTGGCAATTGATAATTGAGTATTACCCACGGTGCTTATTATTCTTTATGAACTTCCATTGAAATAATTCCTATTTATCCATGGCAGCATAATCATTTCCAAAGACCCCAGTATTTGCTGCTATATTTTGTAAACTCCTCCGATGTTCCTGAACAAGGGGATTTCTTCACATCGTTTCTTTGTGTCTGGACATCATAGGGTTAACAAATGTGCTCATTTTACAGGAAGGATTTTAAAATTTAAAGAAAACTACCTGGGATCATAGTGTTTCTGTGATTTTTATTTAATTATGTATAGTAATTGTCCAGTGCCAGAAAAACCATGACTTGCAAAATACTTTGCACTCAAAATGTTTTTACTGTTTTTGTTAATGGCTTCTGCTTTCTTTTGACTACTTGACTTACAAAATAATCTGATATGACTACTCCATTGAAGAGCAAAGGTAACTCATGTTTATTAAGTAATTAATTGCTTGTTCTACATGGTTATGATATTTTTCCATTATTTTTGAAAAATAACAATCATGGATAGTGTTCATTGCAAGAAAGTGAAAAATATAATTTACTACATATATAAATTTTTAAATGTTGCCTTAAATAGGTGTAAATGAGCAGTAGTAATTGCAATGTACTGATTTACCTCAAGGTGCAAAATAATTAAACCTGTACATATTCCATTTACAAAATAAATTAATATAAACAGCCCTGCACTTTCTTAGATGCCTTGGTTTCCAGGATGGAGCTTAGTGCTACTGAATACCCTGGCTACAGAGCCACCTCAGGATATTCTTCTCTCCACCCTATTTTATTTATTTATAGATGTCTGTTTACAGAGACTATGATAAATCCTGATGTTGACCATCTGAAATTTACCTTCTTTTGGATGCTATTTCACTCTAAAATAGCAGCTTTTGAGAAAACAATGAGCTAATAACTTCCTTATGATAAAAGGATGATGCTGTATTTTCTCTTATAATATTAGATATGCTGAAGTGAAGCACACAGTCTTTCTAGTGTGTGTGTGTGTGTGTGTGTGTGAGAGAGAGAGAGAGAGAGAGAGAGACAATGTTGTTAAAAATCTTAAATTTCTTCAGTTGTTGAAAAAAGCTGTGGCGTATCAATGTTCATATTTGCCAAGTCTTTGTAAAACATGGAGGACAAACTTTATGTGCTAATGCATGTATTTATAAGGCAGGGTTTCTTTACCACTCAAAATTACTAATTTTTGTTTTCTCTCTCCAAAAAGCATTTCTGTTTCTTCTTCATACTTCAGGTTTATGTATGTGTATATATTAGCTTTCTAAGTTTTTTCCTTTCACAAAGACAGGTTCAACATTCTGTAATGTAAAATGGTTTCTGAAACTGAGGTATTACACCAGAGCTTGCTGTTTTTCAAGTATCATATCATGTACATTGATTCTGTAAATGTGCTCAACAGTTTTGACATGTGAATCCTGTTTTAAAGTGCTCAGATTTTGGATGTGTAAGCCATTGATATAACATTGTAATTCAAAAATGTTTAAATTAAATAACTTAATGCTTTAAATTTATTTATGTAGATGACATCATTGTTATCATATATAATACAAATATGTGAAATGTCTTCTGGTTTAGTACAACAATTATTTATTTTTTAGAAAGTAAGCTTAAAGATTTTAAGGACATTGAAAATTTAAAATAGTGTTCAAAATTCAAAATTTGGCAATTTTAATGTTAAGTTGGATCTTTTCTAACATATCAAAAGTAATATAAGTATCAATAATAGGAAAACATATAGTTGGAAATGGAATCATCTAAAGATCATTTTTAAAGTTTAATTTAATTAGCACATACTGACTTCTGCAGTTTTAGTAATTGTTAAACCCCAGTGGCTTTTTAATCAGATTTTTGTGCATTGATTTTTGTGTTGTGGCTTTTTCTTCTGTTGCTTTAATATTAAAAATCTGGGGTTTTTTTTGTTTGTTTTTGTAGGGGGGTTATCTTCCAATGTTTACTATGTTTGAATAAATAGAAATTGAATTTTATTGTTCATTTATATAATATTTGATAGCTTGGTATAATTTCACAGTACAGTTCTAATTTTTATGACTTTTATAATTACAATGATAATATTTTTTTTGTAATAAAATCCAAGGTAAATTAAACATTTAAAATGTAGAACTGGTATTTTTCATTTATATGAAGTACAAGTCTCTACCAAGTCTATAATGTGAACAATCCTGCCTTTCAAATTTGTTTCATAATTGTTAGAAGAAAACTATTTTTTAGAGATGTTATTGAAGTTGAAAGAGCAATAAAAGTCTACTGAATTAGTTGTTTGGATATTGTCTCTACTTTGTACTTTATTAGGATTGCTGCATATCTTTCTCATGCAGAGGGATGGAGGATGAAGGAAAATAGGTGATTCCAAATATTCATATCCTTCAGTAAGGAAATAGAGAAGATGAAACAAAATATTGTGTGTTTCGAAATGACTTTTTAATAAATAATAAATAAGAGTTAAGAAATTTCGAAATTAAAGCCCTTTAAGAGTAGACTGGCCCATTATTCTCCCTATAATAAGACACAGCTTCTGATGTCCTACCGTGAACTTGATAGCCTTTAGGAGTGAGAAAGGTGCTTAGGGCTTTAGAAATTTCATCTGAAAGTTTTCTTACATTTACTTTAGGAAAAAGTTTTTTGTCAATTTTTTATTCCCGTCTATAGCTTTTGAGTTTTTTGTTTTTTCTGTAGGAGAAGGTAAGAAGAAAGGAGATCTTACTCATTATGTTTTATCTTGCTCATTAAGGCATATCTGATGTCTTGAGTGTCAGTTCTTTCTATGGTTAACCTTTACATTTCTACCTTTTAGGCTTTGAATGAGAACATTCCTGACTGGAAGACCTTTCTTTCGGTTTTCTCTGTTCTTTCAAGACTCCATTTCAGTTCTTCTTTTCCTTCAAATTGTTCTCAGCCTTCTGCTGATCGTCTACCAAATCATTCTCATTCCTCTAGTGAAAGCACATGTGCTTGTGTGTGTAAATACCCTTTTTTTGGTATCTTAGAAATTTGGGGAAGTGATTTTGTCCTTTTGTTAATCCTGGAAGTTTACACCTATTTTGGTACCTGTTTAAATTACTTTTATTTGTTCTTTATGTTATAGTTCAGGCATTCTACGTTTTGCTTTTGAACTCTATAATTTACAGTCTGTGAAATCATCTCAGCATAGTAAAAGGGGTATTGGAAAACATGGAAAGGGGATGGATGTTAGGTCTTTCAAGTTTGGGTCCTACCACATAAGCCATGAACTTAAGGCAAGCATGACCCTTTGGGGGGGCATGGGTCATTATCACATTGCAGACAACAACATGGATCCTTACCAGGTAAAGAGGATAGCTCTCTTCTTCCCAAGAGGCAAGTGTTCTTTATGCTTAATCTTCTATGCAACTTCCACTTCTATTCTGGAAAGGCCAAAACATTAGCTTAACATTTTGTTGAGAAAGACAAAGAGGGGAAGCACATTCAATATTCTGATGAAGGAAAGGAGTTCAGTGGAATCATTTTTGTCTCACTGCTAAATATTTAAAATGTCTTTAAGAGAAGACCTTTTCAACTCCACATTATTCAACTTATGTTTTCTGATTAGTAACATTAATCCTGCTAGGCTTTATGTTCTCTGAAGTTTAATTAGTTCTGTTACATTTATCTGAGTGACTTTCATTTCCCCCTTCTCTGTTTCCAAAATGGGACCTACCTTGTTCTTGTAGGTTAGAATATATATTTTTAATTACCCAACCTCAAGTGTGGTTATCCCATTGAGCCTACTTTTCGTTATTATTTAAAAAGAAACATCAGGGAATAGTTCATTGTAAGCATTTTAAATCAAGTTTTGGGAGATGTAGTCACTGTACTAATTGCCACACTGGTGGCCTTTTTGAGCAATATTAAGATGAGATCAAGTAGGCCCTATACTTGAAGAAATACGGTGCATCAGTGTGGTTAAGACTAGGCTCTAGACTGAAACCACATAGGTTCTACCTATGCAGAACTGTGTACCTTATATCCGCCTCTACCATTTACTAGCTGTGCCAGTAACTAGCTGGGCAACGTAGAAAACTTACTGTGCCTCCATTTTCAATTCTAAACCAGAATGAAAAGTCATGACTACCAGATGACATTGTGGAATAGTGTCTGGCATAAAATGAGCATGGATATTTTTCATTTTTTAAAGCTTCATAATGTGACTCCTTAAGACTTTGATGCAGTTCGAAAAAAAATTTTTTTTTCAAGAAGCTTCAGACCTTCACAAAAAGAGACTTGCCTATGCTAAGTGAACCGGATAGATGTCTTAAATGCCCAGTCACTTTTATTTTCACAACTCTATTCTCATTGAGGTGTGCAGTGCACTTGAGTGACTGAAAATGTGTTCACACTATATGAAAGCTCTGTAGCGTTGATCCTTTCAAACGAATGTCTGGGAGATTTTTAGTCCATAACAGATCTTGAAACTAAGCACGAGATGAAACAGTTCTTCCTCACCCGTTTTATTTCAAATGCTAAAAGTTGCGCACACGAAGTCCAGAAAAAGCCACAGGGCTTAGGAAACCTGTCCTCGGGCTAGTAGCCCCAGGTCGGAGTGAGCTGGCCTGGTAGCCCCAGGTCCGAGGGAGCGGCCCGGTGGCCCAGGTCGGAGAGAGCCGGCCCGGCGGCTCCAGGTGCGGGGGAGCTGGCCCGGTGGCCCCAGGTCCGAGGGAGCGGGCCGAGCGGCCCCAGGTCGGAGGGAGCGGGCCCGGCAGCTCCAGGTGCGGGTGAGCTGGCCCGGTGGCCCCAGGTCCGAGGGAGCCGGCCCGGCGGCTCCAGTCGGAGGGAGCCGGCCCGGCAGCTCCAGGTCCGGGTGAGCCGGCCCGGTGGCCCCAGGTCGGAGGGAGCGGGCCCGGCAGCCCCAGGTCCGAGGGAGCCGGCCCAAGCAAGGTCCTACGGCCCACCTCCCGCCGCCCGGGCTTGCAGCCTTGGGGCCAGAAGCTGCGCGTTCTGCGGTTGCCACGGCAACGCCGCGGCAGGCGTCACCCGTCGCTATGGCGCCCGGCACGCCGCAGCACGGCCCTTCCTGATTGGCCGAGGCGCGCCGGCGAGGCGGAAGAAGAGCCGCCGCCATTGGCTCAGGCAGCGCCGGTTGGTGGCCTGAAGCAGGGTTTGACTGTACCAACGGCGCAGCAGGCGGCGGTGTCCCCGGGGTGGAGGGGACGCGGAGGGGACGCGGAGGGGACGCGGAGGGGCGCCCCGATCCGGAGCCGCGGGTGGCAGCAGCAGAAAGGATGAGGAGGCAGGTTTAGGAGTTGGCCTGGAGGAGGGCCCTCCCTCGGGCGCGGTGAGTGGGCGGGAGCGGGCGTCCCCCTGCGCCGCGCGCGGCGGGAGGCGGGGGCTCCCGGGAGAGGCCGGTCCCGGGGGCAGCCCCGAGGCCTGCGGGCGCCGCTTCCTCGCCGGGGCGCTGCGGCCGAGCGCGGGCTGTCGCGGGTCGGGGGTCGCCGCGAGTCTGCCTCCGGCGGAAGGGGTGGGCAGGCGCCGTCAGCGTGTTCCTGGCCCTCTCAGTTCGGGGAAGGAATTCTTTTGCCTACGTGGAGCGTGAGTGTGTCTCTTCCCTCTTGTCCGATACCCCTGCAGCCTCGTTGGTGAAAGTCTTTATGGGCGTCGCTTTTCTGCCTCCCCTTCTGCGAGGCTGCTTTGACTGCCCCTCCGCCCTCCTGCACCACGTGGGTGAGCCTGTCCCCTTCCAGCCTTCACGCGTCGCGTGTCTGCCTATGGCTGGAAAGCCGCCACCTCCAGCCCACGCTGCTCCACGAAGCGCCAGACCCCCAAATCCAACCGCCAGTCACCTCCACACTTCAGGTGTGCAACCCCAAAGGCTAGCTCCTTCCACCCCCGCCAGACTGCCTCACCCTTGGATTCCCTATCTGGGGCAGACCTATCCACTCAGTTACCAAAATCACATTCCAGGCAGGGTCTCTGACACCACCTCTTGTGCATCTCCATCAGTTACCGAGCCTGCCCCTTCTTACTAGCTGTCATACCAATTCCCACATCATCGTCTCCGTTCTCGGTGTATTATAATTTCCACCAGTCCGTTGGTTAAATTCAGCACCCATCCAGGTCCCTGGTTCCAGTCGGGCCCTATCTCATCCGTTTTCCCCGAGAGTTAGGATCTTTCTAAAAAACAAATGATAGCATTTCGTTCCCTGCAAAGATTCTCTGTTATCTTACTCCAGACTCTTTAGTTGGGCCTTCCATCAGCATTACCAATTTGTTCATTCCCAGAACATGCCACACTCTTTCCCCTGTGTGGTAATTGTGCCTGTTGTTCACACTGCCCACAGTGGACTCCACTTTTTGCACCCTCCCCACCCCTGTTCTCTCTCCGTAGTCTTTCGCTATGCGTTGCCTCTTTACTTTTCTATTCCCTTCTCTAGACACTCTTTGTGAAGGCAGAGGCTATGTTTGTCTCACTCGGCATTTGTTGTATTTCTCACAGTAACTTCCTTACAGCAGGGGCTATAACAGATATTGGTTAATCGAATGGATCTCTAAAATGGGAAGTCATTGTTTTTCATGATGTCCTTTTTCAGGTTCCAGAAAAGTTGGAAGTAATTTCTGGCCAGTGAAGCTTTTGCTTATAAAATATGAATGTTGAATTTGTAGATTTTGCTTAGATTTCAAGACCCTTAGTAATTGGAAACTACTTCAACTCAGAGTCTATCTGCATAATCATTATGATAGTAGTTGTTATTACATGGCACAAATTTCAAGCAGGAAACAGAGAGTACAGTGTAGGTTGCAGGAGAAAGGCTTTGGAGTCAGAGATACATGGATTTGAATCCTGGCTTCTGCATTTTAGTTCAGTGGCCCACAGCAAATTACTTAGTCTCCAATAAGCGTCTTTATTTGTACAATGGGCTGATAATAGCACCTATCTCATCTGATTATCTTAAAGACTAAATCTGCACAATTCATATCAAATTCACAGTACCTTATACTTAGTAAATTTTCATATGTTTAAAAAATCAAAATACAAGATGTTTGTAGCAGTTTTATTCACAATTGTCAATATTTGCAAACAATTGAGATGTCTTTTGGTGGGTGAATGGACAAACTGATACCACCAGACAGTGGAACATTATTCAGTGCTAAAAAGAAATGAACTATGAGGCCATGAAAAGACATGGAGGAAACTTACATGCCTATAACTAAGTGAAAGACGCCAATCTGAAAAGTCTACATATTGTATAGATTCAACAATATGACATTCTGGAAAAGGCAAAAATTTGTAAACTGTAAAAAGATCAGTGGTTTCTGGGAGTTGGGAGTTGGGGAGAAATGAATAGACAGTGAACAGAGGATTTTTAGGATCGTGAAAATATATGATATTATAGTGATGGATACATCTCATTATATATTTGTCCAAACCCAGAGAATGTATACCACCAAGAGTCAACCCTAAGGTAAACTGGACTTTGGGTGATCATGATGTACCAATACAGCTCATCCTTAGTGTAAATTATATCATTCTGGTGAGTGATTCTAGTTAATAGGGGAGACTCTGCAGTTTGGGAGCAGGAGGTATATGAGAAATCTCTGCACCTTTCTCTCAGATTTGTTGTAAATCCAAAGCTGCCCTAAAAATGTCTTCACAAAAAAGAAAAAGTAACATACTAAAGGTGAGAATTGTGAAATTTCCATGTTTGGCCCACAGAAGATACAAATCAATCTTTTAATTCATTTAAGTGCAATTTCTAGGACATCCTCCTCCTACTTGATCATGCTATACTACTCGATGACAAACTTTTGTGTATTGTCAACAGCATGCAAACAGGTAAGACACTCATTCATTAAATGAGTATTTGTTGACAATCATATTAGTCTAGGGCACCATGCCAGATAGGGCAGATCAAAAGGAACTGCAACTAGTAAAGTCCTGAGGAGGTGAAAGAAGGGCCCAGAATGTTACTCCTGCCTCTCAGAGCCAGCCCATCTTTGAGGCCAAAGTCAGAGTGAACGGAGTTTGAGCACTTAGATAGGAAGAGAGGAGCTAGAAGGTCGTTCAGACAATTAACGAATATTTATTGAGCACCTGCACGTTTGGCAGTGAACAAAACAAGGTCACTGTTCCTTTAGAACTTATGTTCTCAGGAATAGTAGAGCAAGATGCGTAGGACACAGACTTTCCAGCCAAATTGCCTAGGTGCAAGTGCGAGCTCCCCCAACTGCCAGATATGAGACCTCTGGCAAATTACTTCAATTTTTTGCACCTCAGTTTCCTGTAAAATGGAGTTGTTTAGTTACATGAATCAATATTGACAAATTTCTTAGAACTATGGTGGGTATATAGGAAGTATGTACCTGTAAAAGTAGCTGTTTGTATTTCTTGGGCGAGAGAGATAAGTTAACAGTTAAAGCAGGGTAAGGGAATAAAAAGTCTCTGCTGAGGGACAGATTGTGTGGCTTGGATTTGGGAATGAATCTAATATTTTTGAAAGACTTGGTCTATTTCCATAGGAAAGTGAACATTAAACATATTCATATCTGGGTGACACGTGTGATGACTTTAAAAACCCTTGAAAATAAGCACTGATTTTTCATAATTACTCATGCTTATCCAGAGGTCAGACTTAACCTCATCTCAGCTGAAATTTCAATAGTCATGATAAAATAAAGGTCATACACCCAACTCCATTGACTTGACATCACCTCGGGGGTTATTAAATCCTACATTAGGGATAATTCTAATTAATCTGGGTCCTAGCTTCACAGCCATTAAAAGTCAGGACCGGTGGCTGCCTGCCAGGGATTTGTAACTGTGGGTTTTGCTTTGATGAAGCTAAGGGGATTTCAGGTGGTCCCTCGGGTCAGGTGGTGCTGAATTAAGACCATCTGTGAAGCAGATGCCCACATACTAACTTCTCTATCTTCCCAGCACGCCTTCTGAGAGTAATTTTCTCCATGTGACAAATGGAAACTGAGGCTCAGAGGGTGACATGACTTGCCCAAGGTCCCACACCTGGGGAAGGCAGGATTTAAATCCGAGTCTCTTTGATTAGGGCAGCATCAAAACTATTCCCTAGGAAGCAGATGTCAATACCATTTAAAATATCTGACTGAAATCTCTCTGGTGCCTACAGGCATGACCCAGCTCTGCATGTTACCCAGACAGTTCTAGGCACCCATGGAATTCTGGCCCCAATTTTCCTGGGACCATTTCCACCCAAAACCTGGGTCTTGGAGAATCTCAAATAGAGTGTATTTTGTTATGTAGAGTAAGGAGGGAAGGGGGTGAGATTTGACATCTGAGTACTTTGTACACACAGACCTGGCCAAAAGGAGATCTACTCCCCACCTCTCCAATCAAAGAATTGAATTGTAGACAATGACGTTCTTAAGAATATGGCTTTGAGAGGCATTTGGGGGCTTGGTCGGTTAAGCATCTGCCTTTGACTCAGATCATGATCCTGGCATGGAACCCTATGTTGGGCTCCCTGCTCAGTGGGGAGTCTGCTTCTCCCTCTGCACCATCTCTCCCAACCCTGACTCATGTTTGTGCATGCTCATACACATTCACAATAAATTTTTTTAAAATAAATTTTTAATAAAATAAAAATAATAAAATAATAAAATAAATAATAAATTAAAAAAAAAGTCACAGAGACAAAATGACAGTCGACTGGCTCATCTGGAAAAGAGACTAGAAAACCCTTCTATGAAACTTGAAATAAAAGCTAGAAGCTGAATGCAGAAAGCACAGCAGCCATGACCCTAGGCCATCGGAAAAAATTATATAGTATTTAGTGTATCACTTGTGAAAGACAGGGAATTGTTAATTTCAGAAAAGTGTGTATGAAGTAATATTTGATTATTAATGTGGCAAACATTTATTTAGAAAATTCACTTAGAAATAGAGAGCTGGAAAATTTCCACCAATAAGTGAGAGTTATTATAGCAATAGATTAACAGGGAAGGATCTTCCTGGCTTTAAATTCCTGTCCTGCCACTTAACAGCTGTTTGGCCTACACACATAGTGCTTAACCTCTATGGACCTTAGTTTGCCCATGTTTGAAAGGGGAGAATGCTGGTAGCTGCCTTCCAGATTTGTTAGGAGACTTGTATGAGTTAAAGTATGGAAAGCACTGAGCATGGCACTGGCATGGGCAAAGCACCATGTAAACATTTGCTCTTATTATCGTTGTTCTATTACTAGATACAAGATCTTAGCCAAGTTACTTAGCCTCTCATTGCCTCGGTTTCTTCTTCAGTAAGTTGGAGATCCAACACTACCCACCACATAAGATCATTTTAAGGATTAAATGAATATACCAGAGTGCTTATGATAGTAAACCTTGAATAACATTAGATTTAAAAAAATTAAAATCAGGACTGCTTGTCATTTTGAAAATAAAGCTGTTTTTTTTTTTTTCACTTTGTGTCTACTATTTGTTTTCAATGAATCAAAGTCAGTGAATATAGACAATTGATTTAAAATGAGCATAGCAGGGACACCTGGGTGGCTCAGCGGTTGAGCATCTATCTGCCTTCAGCTTAGGACGTATTCCCAGAGTTCCAGGATCAAGTGCTGCGTCAGGCTCCTGTATGGAGCCTGTTTCTCCTCCCTCTGCCTATGTCTCTGCCTCTCTCTGTGTCTCCCATGAATAAATAAATAAAACCTTTTAAAAATTCATAAAATGAGCATGGCAGGCTCTTCAAATTGAAGTAATAGTAATATTACCTGTCACAGTATTTATAAACAGCTATCATAACAATTAGTTACATTTCTGTAGCTATTGACAGTGCTAAAGGGGTTTTGCTTTATTTTATTTAGTTCCAACTACCACTTTATAATGGGAGATATTATTATTTCTATTTTCGGTAAATGAGGAAACTAGTAAATAGAGAGGTCCTGGGGCTTTCTGAGGTCATGTGGCAGGCACACACAGAAACCAGGTCTCGTCCACTATTGGTGCTCCTTTGGAATACATCTTAGTGTTGTAGCCAGAAGAATTCATGTTCTTAAACCAGTGGAGACCACATATTCATAGGATGTGCATCTATATGCTTACACTTGAGATAAATATGAATGCTCATCTTCAGGAAATACTATTGTCCTGTTTCTGTATACTTGAGGTAGTCCATATTTAGCATGAATATCTTATTAACCTTGTGGCTTCCTTTACTTTGTGGCTGTGTTTATGATGAGATTTTTGTCAGACCAACATTTTGTAACAACTGGATCCTGGTCAGCTGAGGCAAACTTATTATTTGTTGATAATTTTCTCCTGCTATCTTTATTCTTCATATTTAAACAATGATACTCCATTTATACTTAGAGCTTCCCAATCACGTTTCACTTGGGATTTTTTTCATTCATTCACTCATTCATTCATTCATTCATTCATCCATTCAGCAATTACTCATTCAATTCTTAGCAATGCTTTTCTGGATGCCAGGGATGAGCAAACTGGCGGTCACTCTATCCCTGACTAGTTTACAGTACCTAAAGGAGACAGACATTTATTAAATTATTGCCTGAATCTGACTCTTTATTAAGAGCTACAAGACAGTGCCTGGTGAAGCTGTGGCCTCCTAAAGGAGCAGTGGAAATTACCTTAAAGAATGGACACTTGAGTTGAGACATGACAAGCCTTCTCATACCCATCTGTTTGTTGAGTTTCTTGAGTCCAGGAGTAGAGATCCCTGGGTGTCTAGCAGAATCAGCTCTAGAGCAAGGATTCAGGGACCAGGTATTAGTGGAACTGGCTAGGGAGGGCGGCAGAGGCATCATCTCCATGGAACATGTTATAGGCCTCGTTGATTTTTATTGTTATCCTAAGAGAAATGAGAAGCCCACAAAGGCTTAATCTGTCAGAGTTGTACCATAAAAAGGGTGCTTTTGTTGCTGTGTGGAGAATGGATTCCATATTGTTGGGTAGAGAGAGTAAATGGAAGTTGAGGGACCATTTAGGAATGGATTGCTGTAGGTCAGGTGAGTGAGGAGGGAGACTAGGGTGTTGGCAATGAGGGTGGAAAGAAGTGAATAGATAGGGAACATATTAGAAATAGTAGGAAACTAGTCAGGATTTAGTAGGAATAAGGGGGTGAGGATGAGAAAAGTGCAATTTTTTTTCTGAGGTTTATGCCAAAGGGCTGTACTTTGAGATTATTTACGACTATTTTGCTTCAGAAGTTGGATGTAGAATTAGAGGCTGCCTCTCATTCATGCACCATCATTCACCTCTCTTCACATTCCTCAGCTTCAGTTCAACTCACCTACTTGCTGTCTCCCCAAACCACTCCCAGTATTTTGCCTCCATCCCCTTATTCATTCACTCTCCTGGAAAGTTCATCACATACCCCACCCATTTTTCTGGACCTTCTTCATGTCCCCAGTTCATGAGCCTTTCCATAACTTTTCAGCTCACAGTGATCTTCCCCCCACATTCATTCAATTTATAATCTCCTTTAATTATATAGGTTAATAATATAATAAGGAAGTTAATTGCCTATGCTTTTTGACATTTCTAGAATTCTTATTTAATCCCTGTATTAGCGTGTAGAGACTAATACATGAGAAACTACCCTCCTGCCTTAAAGCCCAATAGCAGTAGTTTCATATTGTTTAGCCTATGTATTTATGATTTCACACACACACACATGCAAACACAAACACACACTGAGATGTGGATAGATTGTTTTTGCAGTGCCCAATAGTGTCTTGTGCACATTCAGAGCATAGTAAATAAATGCACTGAAAACAAAGTGTTATTAGATGAAATTTAATTTAATTTTATGGCTTAAAAATACTTATAGTTTCTTGTAGTGCCTCCAATTGTTATGAATATCAATGTGTTTACTCAGTGTTTTTTTCACCCTTAAAAGGTCTACAGTTTGGGCTGAATCCATACTTGCCTATTGCCACCATGACTCATTTATTATTATGAGGGTTCACCTTGGGGGTAAGACATATTTGACCATGTCTTATTCATTGCAGTATCCTCAGTGCTGAGGATTATTGAGGGCATCAATAATTCATTTTTGAAGGAGTGATTGAATATTGTTGTCCCCTCTCTGACACAAAAACAGAGAATAGAATGTATTCTTGCAGGGCACCTGGGTGGCTCAGTGGTTGAGCGTCTGCCTTTGGCTCAGATCATGATCCTGGGGTCCTCAGATCGAGTCCCGCATCAGGTTCCCCACAGGGAGCCTGCTTCTCCCCCTGCCTATGTCTCTGCCTCTCTCTCTGTGTCTCTCATGAGTAAATTAAACCAAAACAAAACAAAACACATATTCTTGCTGTGTTTGGGGTCAACAAGAAAAGAGAAATTTGATGTGCTTTTTAAGTTACTTTCATTGACTAGTTAATATAAATTTTCCCCTCATATCATCTGGACCTTTTTTTTTTTTCCTTTTCAATCTCCCTGTTTAATATATGGGTCTCTGATTTCATTTGTCTTAACACAGGTACATGACAAAATAGGTCTTGAGTAGGTTTGGGTCAGCAGCCAGACAAGCCGTGAGCACAGGCATATCACAAATAACCATTATGCAGTGGCAGTTGAGGGGATCTATAGAAACTCTGTTCATATCTGCAGATATTTCCCTTCACCAAAAAAGGTATAAGTTTCAATGGGAATAAAGCTTGAAAGAAGAAAATTATAATGGTATCTGTTGCCACATATTCTAGTTGATTCTGGAGCAGCACCGGCTGTCCAACTTGGGTCAGTGCTGCCTAGTGGAAAATGAGGGCAAACTCTTAAAAAAGTATCTAACACACAGCAGATGGTCAATAAATATTTGTGGGAATGAGTGGGAGACAGTACAATTGGGATGTTTTATTCCTTGTACCTTAAAGTGCTTATTTAGATATAAGAGAAAATTGTTTAAAATATAAATGCTTTGCACAAAGAAGGGATCAGGTCTCCTGACTCAGGAGCAAGGCCATGATGATACTTGCCCTGAGCTGGCGACAGATTCCTGCCGATGGAGGTTCTGTAGCAACTGTGTCTTTGTTTTCCTCTGTATGGTGATACTAGGATACACCGCCTACCTATTTCACACGAGTGAGCTAGGATGAATGAATGGATGTTTGCAAGCCCCCCAGGGTCCAGGAGGTGGAGTTGTGCAAGCATCCGTTGTTATTAGATCACCCTTTGCCCTTGGCTAAGGGCCAAGGTCAACAAGTTCTCCCATCTACCTGGATTGCCATTTAGGATTTAGGCCCTGAAAGTGAACTGGGCTCTGCTTTCCTCCTTTTAAAGGTGTTGTGTGGCCTTGGATACCTGTACCTCTCTGGGCCTCAGTTTCCCCTTGTGTTAAATGAAGGGTGCTGAATCCTGATATTCAACCCATGACCGGTGGATTTGTTTTATCTGTCCTGTGCAGGAGTTTTGTTTTGCTTCAGTTTTAATATGAGTTTGAATCCCTTTAGGAAGGATATGCCTTTACAGGTTTGACGGAAGTCCTGACTTTAATCTGTCAGTCCTGCTATGCCTGTCACTCACTTACACTCAGTTCCTAGGCCTGCAAGGTGTTAGAAACCCTCCCACCAGATGTTCTCTAAGGGTTTTTTTTCATATAACAGATGTTTCTGTTCTGCTAGCTCCACAACTATTTCCCATTAAAGAACAATCACAATGTAACATAAGGGATAAAATCAACTCTACGGTTTAGATAAGTCGACTCCCTTTTTGAGGTTGTAACAGGTACAGGTATAAGCAAGTTGTTTCTTATAGGGAGTTCCTTGACTTTTTGATCACTTTACTTTCAAAATGTGTGTGTGTGTGTGCATGTGTGTGTTTTATTTTCCAGTCATTTGACCAATCTAACTTGACATTTTCTGTGCAAGGGTTATAGTTTTCTAAAACACAACTAGTTTGAAAAGACCAAGCTTTCTATCTCTGCTAGATTAAGTGCAGTTCTTTGTAAAGAGGAAACACTTTCTCTATTCTCACAGCACTTTATTTTTTAAGAAAGATTTTATTTCTTTGAGAAAGAGAGATTGCATAAGTGAGGTTAGGGGCAGAGGGAGAGGAAGAAGCGATCTCCCTGTTGAGCAGGGAGCCCGATGAGGGCTTGATCCCAGGACTCCGGGACCACGACCGAGTTGAAGGCAGACTCTTAACCACCCAGGCGCCCCTCTCATAGAACTTTAATTAAATAAACTGTTCAAATGGCCAATGCATTTTGATTATTCTGAAATACTTTGGGACTTCTATAAAAGCTGCAAAAGTAGTATGGTGGGTTTGCATCTACCCTTCACTCAGCTCTCCTTCCCTAGTGCTAGCATCTTTCATGACCATGGCACAATTATCAAGATTAAGAAATTAACTCCTAACTAATGCATTTTAACATAGTTGTCTGGTTTCTGGTTTTAATTCTCTATGTAAATTATATCTAATTTTAGCTACTTTGTTTTCAAAGAACCATTTTTAAAGGAATATTGAGGGGAAAAAATCTACTGTAAAGGATGTAGGGATATGATTTTTCATTTTGCTTTGCCAGCTAGTTATGGAGCTGAAAGTCCTCTCAGTTTCTTTAATGTGTACTTGAGCACAGACAGATCTGTAGCTTGTAATCTAATATGGAGGTTAACTGTCATTCATCAAAGGAAATAAGGACTCTCTTTTGTTGGTACAAGGAAGTTAGAACTTCCTTTTGTGGTAAGCTTTATAACAGTTTATTTTAGTGCTTTTTCAAAATAATAAACCTGATGTAGCCAAAAGTGGTAATTAACTGGAGTCATGTTAAGCTCTCTTACTAATACTGCTTTCTAAGTGCTGTTTTTCTTTACTATTAGTAAATTTAGTAAATAAAATGTGGTATTTACAAAGATGTGACCTAAGTGACTAATGAGAAAAAAAGGTATTACTGGGATTTGGAGCTATTTTCCATCAGGAATCTAATGACTTTTTGTTTTATCTTCAGTAAAGATGAAGGCATTTAAGGATCTTCTGAATGGTTTAAGGCAACTGTAGAATAAAAAAATAATTTTTTTTAGAGTCTGAAAACCATATCACAAATACTCACCATGTTACTTAGTTAGTGGGTTTATATTGTACAATTTAGATTAGTTACAGACAATTAGGTAATTTTACCATAGCATGGATTTCTTTCTCTGTCATAGGTGTTTACCCTGAAATTACCAAGAGATCATGAGCAAATGAGGTGTGTGTCTCTGGAGACTTCTTTTAGCATTAACCCACATTCAAACGGCAATAGGAGATAGGAATTACTTTTGAGAGTCTTTTTTAAGTGTATTAAAAAAAATTCAGCAATGAGTCAGTACTGTGATCATGTCTGTACTTGACCAGGGCTGTAACCCTGACCCAGACTGAACCCATTTGGCTATCCCGTAAGGCATGGAAAGATCCTTTCTCTTCCCTCTGAGGTAGTTTTTGGGTCCCATGACTGAAATATGCAGAGGAAAGATATTGAAAGTTTCTGTTCTTAAAGTAATATGCACTAGGATTTTTATATATAATATTTCACTTCACCCTCTCTCTTTTTGTAAAGAAAAAAATACTAAATTTCAGCTTTCACACTTAAAATCAAAGGGAAATCCACCTGAACACAAGTGTTTATGTAGCTAGTATTATAATCTCTTTGGCCTCATCTCATCTGCAAAATATATGTTAGAAAAATGAGTGGTGTTTGTTTTGTTTTGTTTTATTTTTGTTTTTAGCAACAGAACCCTTTTCTCCAATGAAACTGTACACAGAACCCCAGGGAAGTGGGACTGCCCTGGTTTTAAATGGGAAGCTCATGTTCAGCCCTGACTTAGCCATGGTTCTCTTTCTCCTGGGCTCACTCTTGCCCTCTCCTGGTTGTCCTGGAATTCACAACTACTCAGTCCTCAGACACTGCACTTGAGGAAATAGTTCCTACAGAATCATCTAGCGTTACTGTGAGAACAATATTACTATTTGAAAGGAGAGACTTCAGTTTTGGGATATTTGGGTGGTCTTCAGACAGCTATGTTACTGGCCCATGAGGAAATAAGTACAAAATTGAGAGTGATTAGAGATCTTTACAGCAATTCAACATTGCTGTGATATCCACGTACATGATCAGTGGATTTATCTTGCCAAACAGGATATGGAAGAAAAGTATCAGTCCATGATAGATTACAAATTTACAAGAGACTTCATAGTGGTTGAAAAGCACTGTTCATGAATATTATTTTATAATGAACTCTAATTTACCTCCTAAAGACTGAATAATTGAGATAATTCCTGAATACATTCAAGAATATTGTAGCATTACAAATGTTCATCAGTTGATTTGATTTGTGAGGAAGCTCTAAGAAAGATTTTTGAATTAAAGGAGTAATGACACAGGTTTGTTTTTTTAAATAGTCCTTTTATCCATTGATCCATTAATTTTTTTTTATAGAGTTAATATCTGTTGTTTGCCTTCCTTGTGTCTGGTGAATAGGGAGGTCCAATTCCTGGTCTCATGGGGGTAATCATGCAATTGCAATATTTTGTGCACAGTTTTGCAAAGTGGGGAGTACAAGCTGCCCCAGGGCACTGAGGAAGAGCACCAGGTTTGGAGTGTTAAAGTTGGCTCTAATCCTAATATCCTAAAATAATTGTTAAAAAGAAAATAATTCATGAACTTTGGTAAAGCTACCTTAGCCAATCCTTGTAGATTATGACACAAATATTTTTTTTGAGGTTTTGTACTGTGCTTGTACCATGCCATGCCCTGTTTGGTGCATGGGGGATATATTTGCGTGTAAAACAGGTACAGTCTCTGCTCACATGAGCCTTACGATCTAGTGGAAGGAAACAAAAAATGGGTAAGAAGATTTCTGATGTTGGTGAGTTTCAGGAGATGAAACAGGGTGATGTGGTACAGATGAGTCTGTGGTTCATCAGAGGAGCTTGCACCAAAGCAGGGACAACCTGAATGACACGAAGGAGCAAGCCTGAGGATGAGAGAGCAACAGCAAGTGGCAAGTGTCCAGGCTTACAGACAGGAAGGAACATGGAGTTGCCATGTTCCTGAGCAAGAGGGAGAGGGTAGAAGTATCAGAGAAATGAAAGTCATGGAGAGGTCATGCAAAGGTGGGAAATTTGAGACTGTGCTCAGTGTGTATCCCGAGCAAGATGCTTGTACCGTCATTGTCCACAGCTCTTCCACTGGGGTTGGTGATCACAGTGGATGACATCGGTATCCTACCCCAGTCTCTCTCATCCTTTAGGACTATTTGTGTGTTGGGTGTTGCCTTCAATATTTCTTTGCTTCTTATAGCCAGTTCCTGAGTCTCTTTTTTTGGAGGACTCCTCATAAGCTCCTAGAGTCCCTCTACCCCCAGACAGGAGTGTCTGGGGAATTATGACCTCCCTCAGGGACCCTTACCCAATTACTGAAGGCTCCAGAAAGATGCAAGACTGCTCTCTTCCCTCAGGTTTAGACAGTCCTGAGGCATAATCGATACTCCAGAGCTCCTCTTGGAATCACACTGAAGCTGCCCTCTGAAACCTCTTGGTAGCACCCTTGCTTGACTTCTCTGGAGGATACTTTCTCAGTAAGTTATTGGCCTCTGGGCAACTTCACTTAAGATGTGAGCTGCTTTCCCCTCATCCCTAGTTTTGGATTATAACCACTGGTATAACTGTGATTGTTTTTGTTAATTTAAAATGGGATTAGGTGGAATATTTCAGAGCATTCCCAACTTCTCAAAGTTTTCTTCCGAATAATTTCCATTTTAACAACCATCAAGTGGAAATGATTTTGTTTATTATCTGAAGGCAATTATCTGTTTCTACTGATTCCGGTGGATTTGTTTACTGTTTAATTAAGTGAAACATTTCCAGAGAGTTATCTGTTCTCACTCTTCCAGCTCACAGAGTAGACATTCATCTTAAACTGATAAAACTATTAGATGATTATTTCCTGTTCACACACCAGGTCAATCAAATTATGGAGATTAAACAAGGGAATAAGACAGGGTGTTTAGCAGGTATGATCTGGGTAGATGTGCTCTCCTTCTGGCAGAAGAAGCCTATGTCCGAGCTTTTCCACACATTTTCCTGTGCTAATCCTTGTGGCTTGTGGCTTTCATTTCCTACTTCTGACACAGTATGTAGCTCTGGTTTGCACAGGAAATGGAAGCCAGCAGGCCAATGTGTGTATCTGGCATTTTCCCCTCAGTCCTTGAAGGAAAAGTAAAATCAGATTCTATTAATTTTGATTGGATTTCCATTTATTTTAGAACTTTTGGAGTATTTTAATATCCAAATATAAAAAGCACTTAGATCTTTTGCTTTTAAAATTATTTGCAGATCGTCATCCATGCTTCCTTTCTTCTACCCTCTCGTCTTCCCTCCTTCCCTTCCTTCCTTCTTTCTTTTACAGAAAAATGAATGTGAAATTCAATCTTTATCTGAATACATCACAAACCATAGTTTGAAGTCATTAAGTGGGTTTTTATTTGCTTGTGGTGGAATTATATGTGTGTGATAGCCTGTTTTACCTTTGGCAGTTCTCAATCTGCGATTGGATATAGTAAATGTTCAGTAAATATTTCTTCATTGTATGAATCCATGGTGTTATGTCCTAAGCACAATCCTAAAATATCATTATTATGCTTTTTGGAGTGTGCATCTGTGAAGAGAGCCTAGTCCCCAACTCGTAATTCCAGCTCAGCTTTTTGTCATAAATATGAAAGCTGTATTGGAACAATTATTTTTTAAATCCTTAGATAAACTGTCTTTGTACATTTTACAAAATAAAGTTTCGCTCCATTCTGTTGCAGTGAAACACCCATTGGCACATTCCTTTTGCCTTTAAATATCTCTGAAACACTTGGATTTGACCTTCGATTTCACAATACATTGAGGCATGCAATTATAAGACAATAACATGCTTTTTCATGCCTGAAAATAATTCTGAAGTCAAGCTGTGGCATTAAAGCACAGTTGGAAAATTTTACATCTAATCAAATTAAGCCAATAGCATATTTAATTTTGTATTTGCTATGTGACTGAAAGCATGGGTATCTTCAATTTTTTGTTTGCTTGTTTCTATTCTGGAAATTAAAACAATTGAATCAGAAATGGATTAAAAAGGGCAAACAAGTAAATTGTTTTCCATTCATTGGTTAAGTAATCTGCCTTATCTCTTATCTTTTGCATAGGAGTGGGAAATAGTATTAAAATTTATCCTGGGAAGGGTGACCATGATGACTACCAAGTTTATCCAGAAGACTGAAATGCCAGTTGGGTTGTATTCCCAGGCTGGCCATCCTCACTGTCCAGAATGTTTAAAAACAAACTTCAACCGAGTAAATTTTAAAGATCTTACTGACTTTATTCAGTGATTCATGAATTGGACGACATCCATTCTAGCAGATAGACAGGAACTCTGAGGAGCTTTATAGGCAGAAAGAAGCAGGAATGAGGAAATTATACTAGTCAAAAAATAGATTGGGTATTGCAAGGTTACTTTTTTTTAAAGGGTAACAACATGGGTATATCAGGCAGATTATTTAACTAATGCTGATCTGATGATTCCTGATTGGCTAGTTTAAGTTTTCATATCTGAGAGTGCTAAAAATGTATTGAAGTTTGGTGGCCTGGGGCTCAGTGTAAGTGACTCCATTTGGGGGCCTGTTGGCTTGCTCTTGACAGGCTGAATGAGTGCAGGGGCTGTGCAAGATGGACCCAATTCTTGTCACTACACTTGGCCCACCTGGGGATTCAGGTGGCAGTGTGAAAGCTTTAGGAATTCTGGAAATCCAGTGAAGTTTTGTGCGTTACTTTGATACTGTAATGCTTATTTGCAGCTGGGTGGGGCTTCCTCTGGGCTTTTAGGTAGATGACCCATTATAAGGGAGGAACCTCTTGAATTAGCAGCATACAGTTAAGGATACTTGTCGAGAAGACAAGCAAGGTGACATAAAAGCATTAGTTGGACTTACGGTACTTGCTTACAGTTACATGTTTTAGGGAAACCCTCAATGGGGGCACTTTTCCTGACAAACAGAATAGTGTATTGTTGGAACAATGGGTCAGAATATTTGAAATCAAGGATGACTCAGAAAACAGAGGCTCATGGGCTTTTCTATACCTATAAACTATGTCCCAAATGTATCTGAAGGCCTTTGAGTGATAAATAATAAATGCTACTTATGTATTTTTAAAATATTTATTTATTTATTATAGAAAGTGAGGAAGGGGCAGAAGGAAAAGGAGAGAGAGAATCTCTATCAGACTACCCACTGAGCACGGAGCCTGATGTGGTGCTTGATCCCAAGACTCTGAGATCATGACCTGAGCCAAAAACCAAGAGTCAGACGCTCAACCAACCAAGTTACCCAGACGCCCCTAAGTGCTACCCATAGTAATATTTTTATTGTTGTATTATAAATGAATGTTATTTTTTGCATATTTAAATAAGTATTATAAAGTGACTTGCATGAGGATATTTTGGAGCACAAACCCAACTAAAGTTTTCCCCCTCTGGTTTATTTTGAAAGGCATGCAATGTTAATTCTGGGGCATTGATATTTTACAATGCCTGATCAAGACAAAAAGGTGAAGACCACAGAAAAATCAACTGATAAAAAACAAGGAATCACCACCAGGTAACCCATTATTGAGTCTTTGCTAATTATTAACTCAGACAGTGGTAGGCAACCAGAATTAATGGCTTTTTGGGAAATAGAGTAGACCCTTGACAATGGCTGTTCTGGGTTATGGTGTTTACTGAAATGTTTGATCTTTTCTAGAGTTCTAAAGGAAATGCTTAGTGTGTATACACTTCCGTCTATAAGATAGGCCTTGGAGAGGCAATGCCCATCAGTGGGGATGACTAGTTCACCTGGAGTCTTCAGTTGGTTCACACTGTGTTCTTCTTTCTCCTAGGGACTACTCAGATCTTAAAAGACTTCGTTGCCTTTTGAACGTCCAGTCAAGCAAACAACAGGTAGTGTTTTCAAAGACTATGTATGCATTAATAAAAGAGAACTCACATGTTTCCAAAAGGATTGATATAACATTTTTTTAAAAAGATTTTATTTATTTGTGTGTGTCAGAGAGAGAGAGAGAGAGAGAGAGAGAGAGAACAAGCTAGGGGGAAGAGGCAGAGACAGAGACGTGAGCAGACTCCTCACTGACCAGGGAGCCTAACATGGGGCTCAACCCCAGGACCCCAAGACCATGATCTGAGCTGAAGGCAGATGCTTAACCTACTGAGCCACCCAGGTGCCCCCAATTTAACATTTTTATGAACAATAGTATATCTGCTTTTCTTAGTTCTTAAATATTTTTTGTCTTTCTTCATCTGGCTGTTTCCTTCATACCTGGTTCAGGTTCTGCCAAGACTCAGCATCTACAGCCTTTTCATTCTCCTTTCAGTCCTGGAATCTACTTTATTTTCTGTTTATTGCCATGTGTCCTAATTACCAAAGCCCTTCAGTCTAGAAACAGCATACTGTACTATTGAATGCCTGTATTTGACTCTTTGGAGCTTTAGGGAATTTGATTTTTTCCCAAACACTGATTATTGAGTGTCCTTTCTACTCCCCTCCACCCCTCTTCATGCTGCCCCGTTCCTACAGTACGCCTCTGATGCTTGCTGCACATTTTGTCTCACTGAAAAGAGGGGAAAGGAATGAATTTGGCTATTTTTATTTTTATTCATTTATTTACTTTTAAAGATTTTATTTACTTATTCATGAGAGATACATAGAGAGAGTCAGAGACATAGTCATAGGGATAAGCAGGCTCTCCGTGGGGAGCCTGATGCAGGACTTAATCCTAGGACCCCCCAGGTCATGACCTGAGCCAAAGGCAGACACTCAACCACTGAGCCACTCAGGTTCCCCTTGGCTATTTTTATGATAGCATTTTTATCTTTTTATTACATAGAGAGAGAATGATACCTCTACTTGAATTTATCTTCAAATTTTTCTTTTTGGTTTTACTTTTGTTAGACTTTGGAGAATCATGAGATTAGAGGCCATCGGTGAAGATTTGGGGAACAGCTGAGTAGACACTGAGCACCATTAGTTGGTAGGGATGGTTCTTGAACTGCAGTGACCTGGCACCAAAGTCTACTATTTTATACTTGTTCAAGTAAATTTGTTGAAGAGCTTGTGTAGTGGGAATCTTGATGGATTTTGATATATCCATCAAACTAGCAGAGTACAATAATATCTTAATCTAATCTATTTATTTATAGTCAAGGATGACCTTCTAATGATTTGATGGCACATAAAGGCCAAATAATATAGTTCATGTTTAGGGAATGTTTACTATGTGTCTGCTGCATCTCTCTGTTTAGTTAACCACATCTCCCACTTTTATAAGTTAGGAAACTGAGGCATAGAGAGTTCAGTGACTTTATCAAGACCATACAGCAAGCTGGTGGTTGGACTACAGATCTGAACCCAAACTCTACATCTTTGCAATCTATGCAATCTATGTGCCTAGCCACTGAGATACCTTTTAAATGACTTGGGAAATTAAATTACAGTTCAAAAGACATTTGGATCCCTGATTTGGAGTAAACATAGTCATAAAATATCTTTTCACCTATCAGTCCTTCTTCTCTGCTATTCATACGATGGCCCTCAGGAGCAATTTCTTCCCATCTGTCAGCAGTCACTACTGCTCTTTGTCTATCCCTACCCTGCTAAAAGAATCTCCCCGATTGCTGCCCATAATCCTTCATGGACAATTACTCCAAATCACATTCCTTCTTTCTTGGATGGTGAGCAAGGTAACTCAGCATATGGTTTTGATTGTAGTTCCTATTCCCTTTCACTGTACATTCTAAGATGTAACCACGATGTCAAAGTCTTCTACTTTTTCCCTTGACTATTCCCTTCTCCCGAATTTGCCCTTCTCCTAAATTTCTTTCCTATAAAATCTAATCGAGTTGTAAGACCCAAAACTAGTGACACCACATCTGCAAAAAAGCATTCATTTTGCATTCTGGAAGTGAGCTTTCTCTTCCCAAAGCACTTTCTTTCACAGTTGTAGCACTATGTTCTTCCTTGTTTTGGAAACATTTGTCTACATGTCTTACTTCCAGATGAGAATATATATTTCCCAGCAACTTTGACTTTGCCTCTGTTTTATTGTATCCTCCATTTGATAAGCTCTTGGTCAGTTTTTGTCAAATTGAATTATGGCTTAAAATAATTGGGTTACATCATGAGCATGTATAACTTCATGGCCAGAGTAAAAGAAACACCAATGGTGTGGTTTAAATTAATTAATTAATTAATCAATTAATTAGTTAATTTATTAGAGAGAGAGAGTGAGAGAGAGAGAGAGCGCAGAAGCATGAGGTGGAATGGGGGAGCAGGCAGAGGGAGAGGGAGAGAGAAAATCCCAAGCAGACTCTGTGCTGAGTGGAGAGCCTGATGCAGGGCTCAGTCTCATGACCCTGAGATCATGACCTGAGCTGAAATGAAGAATCAGACAGTCAACTGACTGAGCCACCCAGGCATTCCACTAATGGTTATTTTTTCATTTAATTTTCCAACTTTTTTAAAAAAGATTTTATTTATTTATTCATGATAGACATAGAGAAAGAGAGAGAGAGGCAGAGACACAGGCAGAGGGAGAAGCAGGCTCCATGCTGGGAGCCTGACATAGAACTCAATCCCAGGTCTCCAGGATCATTCCTGGGCCAAAGGCAGGCACTGAACCGCTGAGCCACCCAGGGATCCCCTAATTTTCCAACTTTAAAGCTCACTCTGACTAGATCTATTGTGTCTCCTATCAACACCACTTTCTTATTAAAATCTAGCCAGGTTAACTAAAGTGAATTTAATAGTTCCTCCTTTAACCACTTTTAGAATTTGCAGTCTGTTGTCTGACAAGTTCACATGGATTAGCTTTTTATAAGGTCTTCCACATGTACAAAAATGCATATTTGTAATGCTTGAATTATTCAGAAAGTAGGTGGTTCTAAGAAAAAAATGAAAATGCCCTCAATGATATGAAGGTCCCGAGGTTCACAAAATTCATTCCTAATTCTGTTGATCAAACCTTAATGCATCCTTAGTTTTGAAATAATACATGTTATTCTGAACACCCTATTCTCCTTTCAGTAAAATAGTGTGGAGAAGAAAGATATTGGAAAGGATAAATCAAGCATTTATTTATATCTTGCTTGTTCTAGAAAGAATGTAAGGAGGGTTTTACAAAGATACACAAAGTAAGACAGTTTATCATAAATTAAAACCAGGCCCAAAAAAGAAAGAAGAACAAGGGTTTGAGACAAAGTAGAGGGAGGCACACAGAGATTCTCATTGAAATATGAAAAGTGACTCACACATTTGGATCTGAGATTTTTAGCAGTCAATTTGCAAAGAGAAATTTGGGAGTAAGGCTCACTCATCTAAATTTCCGATCTAACAAGACCTGGCCTGTTATTTGCAAATGGACCAAAATGGCCAATTAATCAGTTGCAGAGGAAATTTACTTTGCAATTTAGGCAGAGAATTGCAAAGACCTGAAAGTCTTTTATCTGAATCTCTAATGTGCCAAGCCACTTCCCTGTTCCTTCCTTGTGTTCCAATGTTCTACTTTCGTTTTTTGCCTGGACTGCTCTGTGTATCTCTGTGTGCCTTGTTTAACCACATTAGAGCTTGATGTTCTGTGGGACAGTCCCACAGTGGGACAGAACTGGGGACAGACACACTGAGGAGGCAGGGTTAGAATAATCATAACCTAAATAAAGACAATTCTAGGAAAGGAATTGCTCCAGCTTGTTGAAGCAGAGTGAAGTAACAAAGTTAGTTGGAGATTTCACCAGAACTTTCCACAAATCTTGAAGTAATCTACTGAAAGCTGGAATTCAGCTTTCTTTTCCTTTACATTCAAAACCAAGGAACTGAGAAATTGGTTTGCAATAACTAAAAAAGGTAGAAGAAAGAACAAATGAATTCAGTAAAGACCCATTATATACCTTGAAATACAGGTGATTTTGATAAATACTGTGGAAAGAAAAGTCATAGGGCACAGTTCCTGTGTTCTGAGAGATAAGGCATAGGAAAGACAGTCATCACATATGACAAGGCAAGACATGATTCCTGAAGGAATGGTACAGATGGTGGGTATATGGATTTTGACAGGCATAAGGAGGCCTCTCCTAGCTCAAATCACAGGAAGGGAATGGTTCTTGAAAAATAGGCTAGTTTTCCATCAGTGGAATTGGTGGAAAGGCATATCAGTGAAGTGAGTAAAATAATCAGGTATCTAAAGAAAATAACAAGCATTTGAGTAAAATGGTGACCAGACGTTTCTTTTGGAAGTAGTGGTACCTAGAGCTAGATGAGGTTGTGCAGTGCCTGAAAGCCCATCTACACATTTTGTATTTGGTCCCATAAGCAGTAGGGAATGTTGACACTTCCAGTCAGAGGTGACACAATCACATTTTTAGGAAAGTCCTTTGCTTCAATCTGTAGTCTCTTTACTTTCCACTCATTCTATTCAAGCTGCTCAGGCACCTCTCATTTTCTAGAGCACAGATAGCTGTCCTCTGTCTTTGAGCCCATAAAAGTCTGTCTGGAATACTCTGAAATATTCTTGGCATCCCAGTTCATGGCCCACCCTATCTTTCCTTTACTGTTTACCACAATAAACCCTGTTCACTCCTCTCGCAGCCTGTTCTCAAGTGTTTACAACAAAAGTGTGGAATAGATGAACTCATCTAGAGGTGATGAAGAATGAATCAGTTTAGCAAAGAGACAGGGATAAAGTAAACATTCACTTGACTGTTTTGCATTTGAGTATGTAATGTGTGCAAGGCTCTGTGCAGGTGCTAAAAACACAAAGATAGACAGATGTAATGCTGTCCTTAGGGTGGCCATATTCAAAGGGAAGAGGCTGATATGTAAACTAGACATTGTACCAGTATGGTAAATGCTATAGGAGAGTTCATTCTAGTAATGGCACTAGGGAGGGAGTGAACAGCTCTGCTGGGAAGGCTGGGGCAGGTGCTTACCAGGAGGCTGTTTGAGCTGAGCCCTGAAATGTGATCAGGAGTCACAGTCTGCAGCACATGCCCAGGCATGGAGTGGTCAAACACTACAGTGGTTGGTCACAAGTTTTATTTATTTATTTATTACGTCCAAAGTCTCAGAAGTTGGGTTGACAAGAATAATCTGTCAGTGTAGTATACTTTAAAAGAACTAATGGCTTAATGTGAAGAAATCTGTAAGGGGTGGCTCATGTGGATACCTTGATTGTGACAATACCAGGTGGAGAGCCATGTCACACAGATTTTATTGGACCTCCTTCTACAGTAGATGATGAAGAATACAGAGAACCTGAGGAATTGAGGAGACAAGGGAAAAGGCTCTGGGTTTTGGACTCTGAAGAGGGCTGGTTGCTTCAAGGTTCCTACTATTAAGTTCGTGGTCTTTGCAATTATAGCTGTCAAGTCCATCTTTCTACTGAGTTTCCATGAGTTGATTCCCAATTCTGGCTGCTTATTCTCCCGACAGAGGGAATGGCCACAAACTGACAGTTTTCTACCCATTTTCCCTAAGTGGAATGAGCTATTTTCTCTGTGCTGGCTACCTTCCCTCTTGTGATCAATATTCTGGGGGTTGTGGTAATGGCAGGGGGTTTGAAATACCTTGGACCTGGAAAATCCACTTTCTGTTTGCTACCTAGTGTGTTTCTTGTGTAACATAGGAACATTTGCTCATTGCTGTGACTTCATGGTCAATATAATTTAGGTTATATTCAGGAGTTATCTAATTTGTAAGGACACATTTTATTTGGTTAGCAAGTTTATCTGTACAATGGGAATAATCATGAGGATTAAGAGTATAAAGCACTTGGACACTATGCCAGGCACATAGCAAGTGCTTTATAAATACTAACTCATTTAGTTTTCATAATAACTCTGCCTCCAATTATTATTATTATTATTATTATTATTATTATTATTATTATTTCCATTTTGATGATGTGGAAACTAATGCACAGGGAGATCAGTAACGTTTCCAAGATCATGTAGCTACGTACTGGTAGTTTTAAATCAAGGCACCTGGCCTAGAGTTTATTCTCTTAGCCAGGAAGCCTTACTCTCTTAAGTGCTCATGGCCCTTTGTCTTGTGGTGTTTGGATTGATTGGCCCACTATTCTGAGATAGAAAGATAGTTTAACAGGATGAAAGATTTATTATTAATGTTTTGAGAATTCAACTGTAGCTGGCATATGATGAAGGATTTTTTTTTTTTGCTAGCCATAAAACAATGTCTTTATTATAATGTGTCTTTCTATAAGCTGATTGCCTAAAGGGAAGTCAAATATACTTTTTTTGGATAAGGCAATGATGAATGAGGTCTTTATGTGAATTTGTGTCACATGTTTTTGTGGAATAATATATGTATAACATATAGTAGCTTCATTTAATAATTATAAATATAATTTAAAAAAGTGGATCCTTTATTTTTTTATATTATGTTTTACTTACCTTATCTGTAATAGTTTCACTAATTATAGAATAACCTTCATTTGTACTTTGGAAACAATAGGGTATTTGCACTATACTCAGTTTACCATGGTACAAAAAATAATTCTCAGGGTTATCCCAATTATAGGTAGATATTGGTAAGTTAAACTGTTTTAATACTGATAACTTATAATTTATTGTATAGATAATTACCAGTTCATATTGTAAATGGAAGACATACTCGAGTTGTTACGGTTAATTTAAGCAATTTTTTTCTTTTTTTTTAAGCAAATTTTTACTTTTCTTGTGGTGAGTTCATGACTTTTATAAATATGGTTGACTAGTCAGGATGTTCAGACTGATTAAAAGGGATAGAATCTTCTTTACCTTTATATCTCTAACACCTGGCAAGCAGTGTGTATGATTTACAAATGTTGAAGAATGAATGATGACTTATTATCAGTTTGGGGTTTCACGCTGTACCAGAGAGTTCTAGCTGAACCTGGAATCTCTCCATTCTGATGGCACATTTGAATCACCGAAGAAGCTTCAAAAACTCCTAAGGCCTAGACCAGACTATGTTCAAAGTACTTCTCATATTGAGCTGCCATTATAATCAAGGGAGACTGAAAATACATGAATAACTGTAAGATATGGCAGATGGTGTTGCAAGCTATGAAGAAAAGTAAAGCAGCATAAGGTAGAGAGAATAAATGTTTAAGTCAAAAATGTTTAAATCTTAGAAAACTATATTTGGTTTGGCTATCATGTTAATTAATTGGTTTGGGAAACAAAAACACCTCATTTTCTTTATCTGGCCTCCAACTACCTCCCTCCCCCCATTTTGTTACTTGTCTTATCCTGTGTTGAATTGTTATCCTCAGGGGTTTTATGCTTCTATTTCTATAGCTTCCAGCCATTAACTTCGATAGTGCCCAAAATAGCATGACGAAGTCCGAGCATGTCATCAAGGTGGGTGGACATAGAACCCGAGGTCAGTGGCATGAGTCCACAGAAGCTGTTGAACTTGAAAATTTTAGGTAAGAATCTGGTATCTCCTTTGCCCTCAGCAACCTATTCTAATTAGCCCAAAACTTGGTTGGTCACAGTAACTAAAATTTAAATTTGTTTCAAAATTTACCATGGGGATTCTTAACTTAATACTTATAGCTAGTGTTTAAATCATTCCCGAAATAGTGTGTAAATACAGCTTGATGGCTGCAGGTGGAACCGACCTGGGGATTTCAGGACACCTTGCTGAGATACCTTTGGCACTTGTTCCATGAGGAAGTGGTTCCAGGTTATTGACCTGGCTGATTCCAGGCTTTGTCTTAATGTTTTGGTCTGCTCATACCTTGCCAGCCGTGAGGAGGCCTAAAAGAAGCATTTGCACTAAACAGATATGGTGGCTAAGGATTGTGGTTGACAAAGCAACTGAGGTTTTCAGTTGAAGGGATTGCACCTCACCTTTCACATGGAAACCCTCAATTCAGGTTCATCTCTCCTGTCGCCATTTAGACCTCCTAGAAGTGGCACATTCTTGTGGGCCACTCCCCTTCCAGGAACGTTCTCTCAGGTTTACCATGTACTGACTGACGTCATTTGGTACTAAGTACCATGTAAATAATGAATGGCGTGAAATATCAAGATGAATATTCTAGGATGATCGTTTGTTTATTTGGCCTAGATTTTGTCTTCCTGTCATTTTATGACAATGAATTTGATAGTCCACAAAAGTCACATGATGTGACATGGTGTATATTTAGTGAGGAACACTAAATTCTTTAAAAATTCTTACCTATTCAGTCTACTAGTGTCCATGTACTAAGATTGCATTACAGCCCTCAGCTGGAAGGGGTAGGGATGTGCTGTCCAGTGACATCTGAAAGATTGCAAAAGCAGCACAATACAAATGACAATATAAGGTCATAGAACTTGCCTTTGAGGTGATATGTTCATGTAATTCTAGCTTATTTGACCTGGTCTTAAAATTGGTCTTTTTAATATGCACAAAAATAGTACATCATATATTTTATAATGATAAATATAATGCACCATTTTGTGCATTTATCTCTTATCTTCTCCCAATTTTAAAGTGGAATGTTTTACAGTATTTATAACCTCTTTAATTAGCTATAATATCAGAAGAAAGAAGCTAAAGATGGGATACCTCCAGACTTTGTTAAACACATACACACACATACTCTCTCACACATACACACACATACTCTCACACATACACACACACACACACACACACACATAACATGCAAACAATCAGCAACCACAGAAATGTTCACAGTTGAAGGGGTTTAGCTTGTGTTTAATAAATCCATATTACCTACAAGGAAATACATACAATTAGCACTGGTGTTAATAGTTACAGCAGTTGGTGGGTTTGTGGGTCGATAAAAGAAGAGGGAATTGTTTACTGCCTCATGCACGGTATCTAGATAATGTGCTCTCATCATTCTTTCTCTTTCTATCCCCCTTTCCCCCGTCTGAACAAGTTCAGCTATGAAGCGTTTATGAGGAATAAGATGGTGAAATGAAGTATATATGCTCGATTGTAATCTTTATTATTAACTTTATAATTGATTTTCTAGTTCTTCTTTTAACAGTTGATATGTGCCTTTAGTTTTATGTTAAATCCGGAGAATCTTTCAATAGCTGCATGAATACAAGTGTTCTCTGCCTGCATTGGGAACTTTGAGGCAGCCTAAATAATTTCTATTACAAAATGCTTTTCTGTTTTTTCCGTCTCAGTATAAACTACAAGAATGAGAGAAACTTCAGCAAACATCCCCAGCATAAACTATTTCAGGAGATCTTTACAGCCTTGGTGAAAAATAGACTCATCTGCAGGTAAGATCACCCCAGAAAAGACCAACAATTTACCCAAGAATGGCATATCTTGTATGTCTTATTTCTAGCATATGGTTTGAAGCAGTTTATGAGATTGAACACAACATACTTAAAGGATAAAATAGAGTAAATATCATTTAGAAGGAGGCAAATGACTAGGCATTGCAGTCAGTCTCATTTAAATCACTCTGGTTAAGTACTGCATTTAGCCAAATATTATGATAGATAAAGTAAAATGGGAAAACACCCATGTTATACTGTTTTTCTTATTATTCTTTTTAAAAAATATTTATTTATTAATGAGAGACAGAGAGAGAAAGAGAGGCAGGGACACAGGCAGAGGGAGAAGCAGGCTCCATGCAGGGAGCCGGATGTGGGACTCGATCCCAGGTCTCCAGGATCACACCCTGGGCTAAAGGCGGCACTAAACCGCTGAGCCACCCGGCTACCCTTTTCTTATTATTCTTACTTTAAATTTGGATACTCAGAAGGAGTTTATTGCCAGCGTCCTTATGAAACAGACGTTGGGTAAATCAATGACCAACATCCTCATGGCACATTTTTGTGGTTGATACAGGACTAATTAAATGGGCTGCCCCAGCCTTGCCTTGGGAAAGGATGAATGTGTAACCCCCAGGCATGGCCCTATGATGATATTTCTTCTGAGGTACAAATCAAATGTTCTCTCCATGGCTCTTCTTGTCTTAACACAGATGCAATGTTGGGACTGTAGAGAAGGATTAGCAAGGCCTCTAGATTCTGTCTCACAAACATCAGGGGTTTTCAGTGAGCCATTGACTAGAGGTAGATGCAGTCAAGGCTGAATTTTCTATTCATTTGGGCCGCTTGAAGTGAGAGCTGGTCATGCAGTTGCCTAATATGAAGGTGGCTCCCAACATTGTGTCATGGTGGGTCTTGCCTTCTACCCTTACCTGGGGCCCAGGCTCTCTCTCCCAAGCATCCGCTGAAAAGAGGCCTGTAAAGAACCTTTACTCTACCTTTACTTTCTTTGGGACTTGATTGAGATATCTGAATTCTGCCCCAGTGAGATGGGAAAAAAATCACTCCTATTCTGGAAAATAGGAGAAGTATTAATAATTTAATGCCTTGACCGAAATAAAACTCTGACTTGGTCCAGTGCAATAACTGACTTTAAGTAGAATAATATCCTGGTGGGTCCTCCATGATGAATCAGTTGCTAAAAATAGCTAAGTGATGGTCTTATGATTTGATCACTTGAAGGGGGTTATTTAATATTATGTTATTTAAGTATTGGACACTGGCTGCCAAATACATTGGTTTGGTGTAAAGCAATCCAGGATTGGGACTGCATCTGTTATGCCTTTGTACTTGATTCAGGCGGAGGATTATTAGACTGGCTTAGATGATACATATAAGCCTATACATATAGACTGGCTTAGATGATACTTTATCATGGTTATGGAATTGGTTCCCTGTTCAGTTCTTGACAATATACTCAAAGGTTGTTGAAAGATTAATGAATTTGGGGCACCTGGGTTGCTCAGTGGTTGAGTGCCTTTGGCGCGGGTTGTGATCTTTGGGTCCTGAGATTGAGTCCCATATCAGGCTCCCTGTAGGGAATCTGCTTCTTCCTCTGTCTATGTCTCTGCCTTTTTCTCTGTGTCTCTCATGAATACATAAGTAAAATCTTAAAAAAAATGAAAGAAAGATTAATGAATTCTACAAAAGACCTAGGGTTGTCCTGGACCGTTTTCTTCTTGAGCTTGAACAGAGTAGAACAATGGTTAGTAGCAGAATAATTATGCCTGAAATGGTATTAGGAAATGACATTCTTTAATTTGTTTTGAAGATAGCCATCATGGACTCTTCAAGGGATGTCCGATAGACTATTTATCAGGTCAATACTTTAAGGAAGGAAGAATAATTCCTGTATTAAAGATGTGAGAGATGTTGCTGTGTCCCCAGTATGAGGGCACTAGATGCAGAAATTGTTAGGGAAACTAATTGGGCAAGGGTTGGCATTGAACAGTTGAAAATATCTTAACAATTCTGAAGTTAAGAAATCTCTTGTCAGAACCTTTTCAATTTCTTAGTGATTAATGAGACATCTTAGATTGGATGGAATTACTGGCTTGCAACATGAGTAGTCCCTGGAAATCTTCAAACTAGGAAGAGATGATTATAGATCTGTTTTGCTTTCATAGTATGAGAAAGAATTTAGGAATGTTGAACATCAAGGGCATCCTTTTATGTCATCCTCTGGCTGCTGACAGATAGTTACGTTCAGTTCTATTCTAAAAGCAGGGTTGGGTCAAAGATGGCTTAAGTGTAAAGGTCTTCCATTGTTTCTCACCCCATATGACCTTGCTAAAATAGCCAGAATGGCCTTTCCTCCCCTTTTCCCTCTAAATTCAGACTTACAGAAGAATTACATCTAAGGGACATTTCTGGTATAGCTTCCTATTCTAATTCTTTGCAAACATCAGATTTAATGTTGGCTGGAAAATTTGGATTAAATTCAATAAGTAAAATTTTGGATATCTACTATGTGCAAGAAAGAGAGGGAACACACAGTGGGAAGGAAGAGAGGGTAGAAATACAAAGATGCATAGGACATGTGATCCCTTTCTTCAGCATCTACTTTGGCCAGCAAAAGAGTTGCCCACTATTTTAGTACAAGGGAAAATATGGTGGTTAGAAACTACTTATATCATGACAACTAAAGACTGGTGGAGGTTGAGGGACTGTGGACTTTGGTCCAATTCAGGTTGTAGACAAGATTGGACATATTCAGGATGCTAAGCAACTCAATTTTACCCTGAGGATATGGCTGATTGGGAACTTTGTCTCATGTGTGGAGTGTGAGCCCTTCCAGCTCCTCTGTCAGTTTATGTCTGAGTGATGCTGTTTTTGTTCTATTTCATTCTCCCCAACTGCAGTCTTCCTCTAAACCACACTTCTGGATACCTCCTTTCTGGGTGCTTTTCCTAAGACTGACCTGTGATTACTCCCTTGTTCTCAGAAATGAAATCGCCAGGTGGCATCTGAAATGAGACAGGACTTGTTAATCCAGGGTCAGATAAGGTTATGCTGTAAGCACTGCCTCACAGTAGATCTCAAAGGGCAAGTGAAAGTATCGTGTCTGAAGCTGAGGTTACTCCTGGTTACATGTGGTCCTAAGTCTTGCTGTGTGGCAGAGTATGGAAGCGAATTTTGGCCTTCCAGCTTTTCTTTCTGCCATAACATCATTTGCCTATAGGAGAGTCTACTATTAGAAGATAAACGCACCTCCTCTCCATTTCATCTGCCTACCCAGGAAAGTACAAAGGGTGCTTGGTATACAAGATTGGGTTGTTACCAAGTTGTATAGGGAAGTAAAAGTTGTCACAAACTTGACACATCTTCTAATTAAGGATATGACCTCTACTCAGATATCTCTTCCCAGTATCTGTTCCTCTGAGCTCCCTCTTTGTTGGTCCATTCCTTGCTGATTTCCAGACATTGTGCAGATCCTATAACACAGTGCAAATATAACATGATATACTTGTGAAATGAGCTTGCAAATCTGGCTAACGATGTAGAATTTCCTGAAGATACTAAAAGTGATGGTGCTGAACTATTGGAACCAGAATGATGAGGCACTGGCAGAATGAGATCAATGATAATTGAAGAAGAGGCTATTAACCAGGACAATGACAAAGTAGGACTTCAAAAAAAGCACTTTTGGACCAGCAAAGGTTAGGAGAGGCCTTTAGGAAAAATTGATGACTCTTTCTAATATATGGCAAAACTGAACCTCTTTATGCTGCAAAAGTCTAAAATGAATTCAAGGATGCTGGATCATGTTTATGATTGCCCCAAACATCAGAATCCATCCTTGCTTTGTTTAACTTATCAGGGCAGAGTTGTAATTATAACTTAAATTTTGTTAAATGTAAAATAAAGTAGATCTTAGTTTCATAGTGTATATTTTAAGATCATGTTTTCATTAAATCCTATTACTGCCTATTTAATATGAAATTTGTTGTTATTTAAAGTCAGTTCACTTAACTGGTCTCTTCCTGGTATGATTATCCTACAATTGCTAGGATATCCTCTCTTCCCCTGCTTGTAACTTTTGGAGAGATAAGTATATAAGGTTTTCAAATTTCAGTTAAAAGAGAACCACCTGATCCATTTAGCATGACCTTTTTGGTCTAAAAATATAATCACTTTTCTAATAAGAACAAGTTGGTCTCCTTATTATCTTACATCCCATTTTTGGAAATATCTACTATAAATGTGGCATATCTTGGAAATGATCTGTAGAAGTCAAGATTGGGAAGATATTTATTTATATTCCACACAAAAGCTTAAGAACTGCTTGAGATAGGAGGTGCCTGAGTGGTGCAGTTAGTTAGGCATCTGATTCTTGGTTTTGGCTCAGGTCTGATCTTAGGGTTGTGAGATCAGGCCCTGCATTGGGCTCAGTACAGAGTCAGCTTGAGTTTCTTCTCCCTCTGCCTCTCCCCATCCTCTTAAATACATATATATATTTAATTTTTTTTTTTTTTAAAGAATCTCTTGAGACAGGGAATAGCTTCTGGCCAGAGCCTTAACAATTAGGAAATGCTATTCAAAGTGTCCTGGGGACTTCACAGGAATTTCTAACCAAGAGGTCCTTCCTAGTTACTTGTTTACCAGAAGACCTTTGCTGTCCATGTCTAAGCTAGGCTAGGTCATGATGCAAGCGACTCTTCTTTGAGCTTTATCTGATCCTCAGCACTGGCACTCCAGACCCTGTCCACAGAGGTGAGAGGAAAGGACCAGAAGTTAGGATACAGAAGCAATCTCTTCAGCTTCTTGATTTAGTTCTTGAAATATACAAAGTTGATGGAGAGATGCTTTTTCTGTGATTTTCTTTCATCAGGTAGCAGACAGGCAAATATGGGCTTTTGAAGATTCCTCCTCACCTAGGAAAAGAGAATTCTGGTCACCTTGGTAAAGTCCTGTCGTCCTCTAATGGCCAGGTTCCCTAAATGCCTGTTCCCTATTGGTTCACAAAGCCCTTTGAGATCGAGCTGTTCTTACTTGGCTTATCTGTTGTTTCCGCCTGTCGTATGCCTTGGGCTCACCAAGGTCAGAGCAAGCCCCTCATTATACCTTGGAGAGTTATTTTCTTTCACCTCTGAACCTCTGCCTATGCTAATTCTCACCTTAAGCCTGCTGCCCCCACCTCTTAGCCTTCCTGGCTGTTCTGGTCTCTCAACTAGCCCTGCCCCACCTCTTCCCTCTCATGGCCCTGGGCTCCTGTTCCTCCCACCATACTCTAGGCTTTGGTGTTTTGTCTCCAACTCAAGCCATCAACACTGGTTTTATAGGGAAGCATAGAGGCTGAGGGTCTTCATGTAGTGGAATTCTCTGCATTAAATTATTGTGAGCACCATAAAAAAATATGTGGATACAGAAAATTATAAAAAATGAAAAATTACCCTTTATACCTCTCTTAGAAATAGCTGAATTAATTCTTGCTATATTTCCTTCTAATCTTTTTTACAATTCTATGCTTTTTTCTTCATTTATATGAGAAATTATTACACACATACAAAACCATATTATGCTTTTATCCAGAGTAAAGTTTTTTAAAAGAGCTGCATCATTGTCTTTTTGTCTTTTTTGTTCTAAGTTTCACAGTCTTAAATGTGGAAAGGAAGAAAATAACCTTCAAGAACCTAGGATTTCACATAATCCTCAAACAAAAAATAAGCAGTCCTGTTCTCCCCATCACCTAACTTGGAATAAATATTTAACTTTTGCATTTTCATTTCTCCTAAAATGTTATTCTCCTCAAACACACACACACACACACACACACACACAAAAGACATCATCTAATTATAGAGGTAGAATGGACCATGAAGAAAACATCCAGTCCAACTTCATTTGATAGATGCAGTAGCTGAGAGGTTAAGGCCAAGCTCAAGGTCCTCAGGCAGGACTTAACTGGTATTCTTTTCTCCTATGCCTCACTTGTTCCCAGGTTCTTTATTAATCAAAATATATTTAACATTTTCTTTCAATTTTGCACCAGGAAAGTACACTTCAGTTATAATGTTCTCTTTTCCTCTATCTACTACTGCTTCTTGCAAAAATCATTCACTTGGATGTCTAACAGACATGAAATTAAAATGTCTCCACCTTCCCAGGAAAGCATTGCCTGTTCTTGGGCCACATGTAACCACTAACCATTGGAACCAATTAAACGTGGCCAAATCAATAAATGACAGCTTCCATCATCCCTTTATCAGCTTTGCTCTGACGGACTTTACCTTATAAGTTGTATGTAGTTGCTGTCGATTCATCTTTTGTTTTACATATTGATTAATGGACTTTTTCTTCTTTGGAGACCCCGAAGTTGACATACCTTAAATAGTACCTTTGATTTTTCTCACCGAACTTGCCCTCCCTGAACTTTTCTCTTCCTCATCTATTGACCTGGTCCAAGCTGCCACCATTCCTTGCTTGGACAATTACACTAGGATAACTGGGCTCCCAGCTTTGATTGTTGGCTACCTATATTGTTCTCAACACTACTTCCAAAAGGATCCTTTCAAAATCTCTTTTAGATTGTATTAGTTCTTTGCTTAGAGTTTTCTAGTGGTTCTGCAGGGTCCTTATTCTTATTCTACAAAGCCCTTCAGATCTGGCTCTTGCCATCTTTCTGATTTCAACTTCTGTTACTTTGTCTTCTCTCACTTTGCTCTAGCCCCATGAGCTTCCTTGCTATTCCTTGCACAAACAACCACACTCTTGTTCAGGGACTATATATATATATATATATATATATATATATATATATATATATATATATATCTTCTGCTATTCTGACCTAGATTCACTCTTCAATTCACTTGAATGCTAATTTTATCAGAGAATCCTTCTCTGACTGCCCTAAAGTAGTATCCCCTAGACTCCTTAAACTCTTAATCTTTGTTGTCCCACATTGTATACCACTTCATATAAATTTTTATTAGTTTCTGTTTATTATTGGCCTTGTCCCTTTAGAAGGTAAGTCCCATGAACACAAGTGCATGGTTTTGTCCTTTGCTGTACCCCTGGGCGTGTAACAGTGCCTGGCTACCAATAAGTGATGAGTAAATATTTGAAAGCATTCTACCTCTGAAACTTCCATCAACTGTGTAGAAGAAACACCTGTAGACAGTCCTTTCTGCTCAATATCTCCCTGACTTTAGGACCAGTAATGACCCATTGGATGGACTTCTGGTTGGGCACCTATTTGGGGCTGGATTTAGTGGGCAACTCAGAGGAAGAATAAAGACCCACAAGGAATAGTAGAACAAGTCAATAAAGATTTCTTGAATATTCATCCGTAATTAATTTTTTCACACACATTCTTTTTTCTTCTAAGTTTTACCATGTCTATTTTGATGTGAATTTTACTTTTCTAGTATTTACCCCACCCCCCCCAACAACAACAACACAGGGCTCTGTTTTATGAATTTGTGATAATATTTATTTTGAAACAGCTTGAATTTCTTCACTCTTAAATTTTGAGTCAAAGGCAGAGGTTTTGTTGTTGTCTTGTGTGTTAATGAAAAGGGAAATTTAAGTTACACCCCACCATGAAGATACTACTTATTCTGAGTGAGAACCAGAGCGAAGCATGGTACAAATGAGGTCTAGGGTGAACCTCTGGTGTGTGTCAGCCCCTGGATTCAGCTAACATCAGACCGTTTGGCTGGCTTGTTGATCTTGGTACTTGCAGGTTTATGATGCAATACCACAGTCCCATGACTGATTTTTATGTGGAGCCCTCACATCATATATTGGTTTCTTTCAAGAAGGTGAAACCCTAATTACCCCTCTTTTCAATGATTGTATGGCCAGTGCCGTTTTTCCTTCCCTTTTTGTATCGATAGCAGAAAGTGACATGTGATGCTGAAAGCCATGTGGCAGGTGGTCATGGACAAAGGCCGTGGGAGCTGATCACGCTGTCATGTATTAATAGTCCTGCTAAAGAAGTGGCAAAAGTTCAGTCACAAGAGGGGATAAATATTTGCCTGCTCATGAATCCGCTGCTGTGTGGCGGTTATATTGGGACATATCCTCCAGGGAAACAGTATCTTTGCAGACAGACAACTTTTTCAGAGCTGTCTCAGAGGACCCCCGGCTGCTCAACATTCCTGATTCCATAGTAAATGTGTTGGAGAGTCATTGTCTCCCTAGTCACCCCTGCCTGGGGGACCTGGAGTGGGGGTGGGCTGGGAAGGGATTGAAGGAGCACAGAACTCAGCCCCCGGTTCTACTCTCATATGCAGTCTTGGGCCAGTCACACAGCTCCTTAGGGCTGTAGTCACTGACTCAGTAGAACGAGGGCACCTGTCTTTACAATTGGTCACTATTTTTCTCTACAATTCTCTGGTTGCACTAAGTTGTGTGTTTCCTAGTCCCCCAACTCTTGGCAAACAGAGATATATATCATCTTACAGAACACGCCATTCTTCTTGAATACCAGAGCTCCATCCCATGTGCTGTGTCCTGGTGGGGGGTTAAGGGCTGGGAGCCAAGAAAGGAACAACTGCTCCTCCAGAGGTCGGTGCTCAGAGAAAAGTCAGAGGACTCAGACACCAGGAATTCTATTTACATTTACAACAGCCGAGGCCAGAATCACGTAGAAATATTAATAGCCTTGGGATTTGGTCCCAAAATTGCAAAACAAAAAATGCCATTTGCCTGGAACAGAACTTTTAACACGGACTTTTCTGGAACTCTTCATTTATTTGTATTCCTTTAATAATAATAATTTTAAGAAGCCTATTCTGGAATTTTTTTCTTTTCTTTTTTAGAGGAGGGGGAAGGAAATAGAAGAAAACTTTTCGTATTTATTTTAATATGAAAAACATTGCAAAGGTCATGAACTTTCCCTGTGAAGAGTGTATATAGTTAACAGGAAAAATACCAGTGCACACATATTTGTAGTATGAATCACCTCTTAATATGGCTTTTCCTCTAAATAATGAAAAGCAATCAGCATTAAACCTCATCAGGTTTTTAGCAGCTGTTGCAACTTGATCATTTTTTTCTGTTAGATCTTTGGGATGTCCTATCTTTGCACTACAGTTTAGGCTACGTGCTATCTTTAGCTGACCCCAGCACCTGAAAGGGAAAGCAGTCATGTGCCGTCTCCCTATTTATAAAGATTAAAGGTATTTGGTCTGTAATAGGAGCCTCAGAATAACCACATCCTTACAAATGTTCCCATAGGTGATTGTTTTAAATTCAAGTGTATTTAGAGTTTGCATTATTTTTCCCAACACAAGGAAGTCAAGATGAACTATAGGGTAGCTTCCCAGTGTGGCCTTGGCTAATTCTCCCTGGCTGGAAGCCCTGGTATGGGTTGAGTCCTGCTTTTATTCTTAGAAGAAACTGAGCTTTGCCTCCATAGCAAATGTGTCAGTGTCATGGTGGCTGGGCTGGAGGAGGGCCATGATTTGATGGTAGCTATGGTGGGCAGCTCCTGCCAGGAGTCCTGGTGATGGTAGGAAGAGCAATTCTCAGCCAGTGATACTCTGGGGACGTCCTGCTCAGCGAGGCCTCTGCCAGGGACTCTCATCTATCAGGAGCACTCAGGCATCCCTGAGAATATAACAATATGGGAAAGCATATTTACCAATCTCCCTTTCATGAGCTAAGTCGTAGGGGATGGCAATTGGGAATGGAGTGAAATGGGGTAGAGTGGAAGGTGACATCTCCAGTGACCTTAGATGGTTATCCTGCTTTTGAGGACGGTGGGTCTCATGCACTCAGTTTTGAGATGTGCAGGTTTGGGGACAGAACTGAATTGCTCAGGACCACAAAGGAGACGAAGCTCAAGTCTACCACCAAAGGCTAAGGATGAATATGAGGCAGGCCAGGCAAGGGTTGGCTTGGGACCTCAGCTTAAGCAGATGTTGCACTTGATGGAAGGGCAGATCCTTAAAGTATCCTAACCTTGCTGGATACCTAACCAGCTCGTGGAGGTGGGAGAGGGTGAGAGAAAGTATGTGGATTCCAGTCTGGAATAGCTTTTGTTATCTTCCTCAGTTTTTCTCGGCTATCTATGGAATAGCAGACACTTTTTGTTTGAGGGTTTTGTTAGCATTTGCACCAAGTGCCACTGTCAGACTGAGATGAGGGTGAGATGAGGGTTGCTTGAGATCATGTCCATGCTTGCCTTCCCTTTTCTCCTTCATGCTCCCCACTCCTGGTGGTCTTCCCTGAGGGCATGTCCTCAATCATTCACCTACACACCAACCTTCATCTCAGGCTCTGCTTCTGGGGAAACTGTTTTATGAAAATACTTTATCATGGTGTTTTCCAAACTGTCCGCCAAAGTGCCCTGGAGACTACAGAGAACCCTCAGGGGTGTCATAGAGTCTTCTAAATTTGCAATGAACACAGAGCTACTCAGTATTCATCAGACCCAGTGCAAACTACTCCGGGTACTTTATGATTTCCATATGAAGGTTGTGCTTCCTTCTTTTAAATGATGGCTTGTCTTTCTGAAGCTGGGTTTTTTATAGTTGTTATGATAAAAGCAAGTACGATGTGAAAATCAGCTGGAAGAGGAGATGAAGGTGGCATAGTCTCCAATCTGATTACAAGGCTTGAGAATTTGTTGAGTGCACACACAGGTGCACAGCACCCCATTCATAAGTAAATGTGATCAAGAATAAAATAAAAACAGTTTTCTCATAACATGTGTATGAGTTTTTTGAATGGATACTAAGTTATCGGGGCATACATTCTTATTGAAGTTGAATCTAATTTTTTTTTAAGATTTTTTTTAAAGTTTATTTATTCATAGAGACACAGAGAGAGAGAGAGAGGCAGAGACACAGGCAGAGGGAGAAGCAGGCCCCATGCAGGGAGCCTGATGTGGGACTCGATCCTGGGTCTTCCAGGATCACGCCCTGGGCTGCAGGCGGCATTAAACCACTGTGCCACTGGGGCTACCCCAAAGTTGAACCTAATTACTGGAACTTTTAGCTATTTCTTTTGGTCCGGCACTGCCCTTAGCCAGTAAGGGCACTCGGAGCCAAATAATTTCGGGGCTTCTGATTAATAATGATAAAAAACAGTTTGTATGTATTTTGCACTACAATGGATTAGGTGTCCAGGTACCAACAAACAGTCCTTATTACAGATTAAATTTGAAATAAACTAATGCTATTCCTTTGTATGTTCCTTATTCTCCTTCGTCTTGTGTTGTTCTGTCATTGGCCTTTTAAACATAGACAAACACACTTTCTCTTGTTTTCTTCTTTCAGAGAGTGGGTTCATCGAGCCCCATCTATTCATTTTCTGAGAGTGTTAATCTGTCTGAGACTTCTAATGAGGGATCCATGTTATCAGGTTGGTTGGAAAAAATAAAAATAATTCTTACTTGTTATGAAGACAAGTAAAAAAACTGGGGCCACGTTAACTTTTTTTCTCTCTCACAACTCAAGAGGCTTAAGATTTCGGAGGTATCTCACCTGCTATTTAAAAATATCTGAGAGAAATGACAAAAAGTCTATATATTTATGCTATATTAACTGTGGGATTAAGTAGATGGAACTTTTGGTGTATGTTCTAAACCACTGGCAATTCAGAGCAGTGTAGACTTGGCCACACCTTTTAGTGTGTTCAAGGCTAAGCAGCTGACTGAGTCAAAGTCAGCAGTGACAAGCAGCGGCCTTCTCGGGGGGCTCCAGAGGCAGCCAGTGGAAAGGCAGTGCCTGGTGTTTTAGCATGCTGCAGAGTCCATGCCCTTCCCTACATCTAGCCTCCCACTCTGAGTTAGAGGTGATCAAGGAACCTCCTACTAGTCCCAAATGAGGGTTGCGAGGTCAAGAACCTTTCCCTCCTCTCACTAGTTTTTTTTTAAGGTTTTATTTATTCATGAGAGAGAGAGAGAGAGAGAGAGAGAGAGAGAGAGAGAGACAGGGAGAAGCAGGCTCCATGCAGGGAGCCTGAGGGGGGACTTGATCCCGGGCCTCCAGGATCACAACCTGGGCCAAAGGCAGTGCTAAACCGCTGAGCCATCTGGGCTGCCCCTTCCTCTCACTAGTTAATGGCATGTGCTGTCTCTCGTTAGTGCTTCTTAAACTTTAATGCACTTAGGAATCCCCTGGGAATCTTATAAATGCATATTCTGATTCAGCAGGTATATAGTGAGGCCCAACTTTGCATTTCTAAAAAGCTTCCAGAGGATACCCATGCCTCTAGTCTGTGGCCCATACTTTGCATAGGAAGGACTTAGTGTTTTCAAAGTGAGGCTCTAAAGAAAACTTACCTAACAATTCACCTGGACCTTGAAAATTAGTTCTTCCAGTATGGCTCGTAGATAGCTGCCTCCATAAAGCAGCAGTTCTCAAACTTTTGTGTGCATTAGAAACACATGGAGGACTTAATGATTGCTAGGGCCCATCACCAGTTTCTAATTCACTAGGTTTGTGGAGGGCCTGAAAACCTGCATTTCTAATAAGTTCCCAGGTATTGCTGATGCTGCTTGTCAGGGGACCATGGTGTGAGAACCACTACTCCAAAGCCTCAGGTTTGCTTATTTAGTCATTATTGTTTCTGCTTGCCGGTGTTAAATATCTAGGATGTTCTTATTATTCATACACATACTTCAGTAATTTTCATAGATTTTTTTCCCCAAAAAAGCATCTCCTATTACACTCTGTCCTGATAAGCTACTAGGAACCTCAGACCACTTGGAAGATCTTTTATTTTTGATTTGATTTTATTGATGAATTGTTTGAGTCAGAATGTGTCTCCTTTCATTACTCCAATAATGGTCTTTTTCAAACTTGGCACTTAAAAAAAGTATTTTGGTACTAGTCAGCTATAGAGCCTGCTCTGATTTGAAACTTCTAGGATTCATGGTGGTTCCACATCTTTCCTTTAGAAGAATCACCACTTCCTCATGAGCAGGCTTTGTGCTGTTATCATCCAGGTAGCCCTTTGACTGTGGGCCTCAGGATATAGAAAGCCAAATGGCTTTCTGTCCTGATTGCTCGAAGTTTTCAGGGAAGACAGTATCCTTTCCCCACTATGACCAGCTTTACAGAACTGTGTTCCATGCATTTCTGAGCTGCTATTTGCAATTCTGTATTGGTCATATCTAATAAGGGTGGGCCATGTGTCCCATTTTGCCTGGATCAGTTCCAGCATGTATTCATTGTTCCCACTTAATTATTAATAGTACCCTCTTTGACTCTCATGCAGGTGGATTGTTAGCGGGAGATCTATTTCTTTGACTTACAGAAAATAACAAAATAGATGTTCTCAGAGATGTTCTGTTTGTTCAGAAAATTGATGACAGTTGTCTCATACTCTGCTGATCTCCATCTAAAGTATTGCCTTTCTTAGTCTAATTCTTGATGGATTGGTACAGGGTTGATTGCTCTGCTCTCTAGGAAAGAGTTCAGTGACCTCTTTGTTTATGGGACTTTGTGACTAAACACGTATTAAATGAAGTCTTTCCCTGATTTCTAGCCTTTCCATAGAAGGGGATTCTCTCTGAATCTCTCCTCCCGGCTTTCTTTCCACAAAGAGGAGCATGTGCGCAGGCAGTTGTTTAACTTCTTGAGTTGCCAAAAATCATTAGCCAAAGTCACAAAGCTTTGCTGAGATTTACTCTAATTTATGCCGGTGAATCTCAGCGAGACTTCACCTTTGCTAGGCGTTCCTTTCGTCTCTTGTTGAGTCAGTGCTACAGGATCCATGGTGGCGGATCCAAACCATGTCCACTTCTCATACCCCAACCCCCTCCCCTCCTACCCCTGTTATTCTCACCAATCACAGCATTGTCTGTTTTATGGAGAATACCAAAGTCATCCCAGTGGGAGCTCTCTTATTATCTCTTCTCTGTTGCTTGAAATATTTGGATTATCTTGAAACTTTATGTTCTTCTTGTTTCAGAAGAAATATCCCTCCTCCTTGCCAAGGCTTTACCCATCTATCCTTTTTCTTAGTGCGTTAGTGGCTCCCTTTCTATTTTCCATCGTCATAAAAATGTCCTTTCTTTGACCCAGATATCCCTTCAAATCTTCACCTTACCTTCATTGCTACATTTCTTGAAAGGTCAGGCTATTTCTCTTGAATGTAACTTCCTTTCTATCAGGATTAATGGGCTACGTACATAACTTGTGCACTGAATTCTGTGATAGGGTTCCCTCTAGGAGCTATGCTTCAGTCAGCATTCCTTGATCCAGAAGTTGCAAACTGGTGGCTCATAGATTGGATCTTGCCTGCCAGGGACTTCAGTATATGTTTAATGGAGATCCAGGTGAGAAAAAACTGGATGGAATGAAAGAGAAGCCATTTTGAAGGTATAAGTGCCTAGAGTTTGTCATAATCTTTTTTAAGATTTTATTTATTCATGAGAGACATACAGAGAGAGGCAGACACATAGGCAGAGGGAGAAGCAGGCTTCTGCGGGGAGCCCGATGTGGGACTCGATCCCAAGACCCTGGGCTCATGCTCTGAGCTAAAGGCAGACACTCGGCCATTGAGTCACTCAGGTGTCCTGAGTTTGTCATAATTAAAGAAAGACCTATGTTCTGAGATTTCAAGTATAGTAGGAGTCCCAAGCAGGACAATGATAAATCTGGACTTATTACTACTGTGAAGCCATAGCATATTGCTTATCGAGGATAAAGTGAAAATCTTAGAAGTTCCCAACCAATGATTATGTTAGAAACAACAATACAAAGACTGTCACGCTGACTGACCTTATCCCAGAACCTGTGTTCCTCATCTCCTGTAGTAGCACACAGGCTTTGCCACATTTTCTGTCTGCCTTCACCCCTCCCAAGAGGTTCTACTTTTTCTTCAGAATTTTGTGTTTTTTCTGTATTGTTTACTTTATTATTTACTTGCTCTTTTTCTTTCTTTTTTTTTTTTTAAGATTTTATTTATTTGAGAGAGAGAGAGAAAGAGAGAGAGATGCAGAGGTATAGGCAGAGGGAGAAGCAGGTTCCCTGCAGGGAGCCAGATGAAGGACTCAATCCTGGATCCCAGGATCATGCCCTGAGCCAAAAGCAGATGCTCAACCACTGAGCCACCCAGGTGTTCCTACTTGCTCTTTTTCTTAAACCTGCCTTCCTAAATGTTAGCCTTCCCAAAATTCTTTCTTTGATCATCTTCTCCCCTATCTTCCACGTTCTTGGCTTTAACTATCGTGGTTGGCATTGTTGTTTTTTGCCCACAGGTACCTATCTCTGGTCTCAAACTTTTTTCTTTATGTAAATGCCAAATTTCCAGGGGTATTTTGGATGGCCATGTGGATGACACAATAGTATTGTGGTTCTTGAAGTGCGACCTGGGGACTGCTTACGGGTCTCTGAAACCCTTTCAGGGGTTGTACCTGGCCAAAAGTATCTTAAAAATAATGCCATGATGTTGCTTGTCTTTTCACCCACACTGTCTTACATGTGTACAGAGGCTATAGGATGTGTAATGATGTCATGGCTCTGATGGCCGATGAAATAGTGGCTTGTGTACTCCTGTTTTTAAAATTTCTCACTTTTTTCTTTTTTTAAGATTTATTTATTCATTGATGAGAGACACACAGAGAAGGACAGAGACATAGGTGGAATAAGAAGCAGGCTCCATGCAGGGAGCCTGATGCGGGACGTGATCCAGGACCCCGGGATCATGTCCTGAGCGAAAGGCAGATGCTCAACTGCTAAGGCACCCAGGCATCCCTAAAAATTTCTCACCTTTAACTTCTGATTTGGTAAATAGATATAACCTACATAAACAGAACTCTGAGGTTCTCAGTAATTTTTAAGAGCATAAAGGAGTACAGAGACCAAAGAGTTTGAGAAGCATTGTGGGAGTGCATTCCACCCAATAACTTTAAAATGGAGCTCTTTGCTTCTTCTCACCTTGAACCTTCAGAATCAACTCCCAGCGCTTTTAGTAGCACCAGCTTGCCTCCAGACCCCGAGGTAGGAAACTTGGAAACCTTTCTTGTATTCCTTTTGACTCACCCCCTACAAGTAGAGCAATAACCAAGTTTGTTTTTAGAAGAGTATTACTCTTCAATCTGGGAAGATAAGATGCCAGTGGATAGAGGGGCCTTAAAATCATGACCCAGGAATAAGCAGCATGGAACCCCACTGTTGAGTTTTGAACAGAAGAGTGAAGCAATCGCAGTTGTGATTCCCTACTTAAGGGCTCACCACAGTGTTTGTGGCATTGATTTGGTTTCTGGTTAGGTTTAGGATGAGAGCATCTAATGGCACTGACATTTTCAGCCGTGGCAAAAATAGTGGTGCACCAACAACAGCCATGTGGGTGCTGCATTATGCTCTGTTTTTTTTGAGAACATACTCATTATCTGTAGTATATTATTATATCATTTCTTTTTTAAAGGCAAATCTCAGAAACTAGTCAGAGCATGGTGAACTGAAGGACAGATTGACTTGGGGGACTTTCTCCAGGTCATTGGGCTCAGAAGTCCAGAACCCAGTCTTGTGACCCCCGGCCTTGTGACCAAGGAGAAAAGGCTGAGATCTGATAGGGCACCCAGGAAGTGTTGCTGTAAATCAAGTGTGCAGTCATATTTGCTTTTCAGATTAGACCCAGAACTGGTAAGCCCAGGTATGTGCGTACTTTGTGGTCTTGGTTTTTTCCAGTTGACGCTCTCAAGTGAAAGCAGTCACATTGGTACAACCAAAGGAAACATAAGGAAGACTAGGAGTTGTGAGCAATCTCCTGGCCTTACTCCAGTCTACATAGAAATAAGGCGGTTGGAGGGTGACCTGTTTATTTTGTAAACGAAGGGTAAATTGAGTATAAGCCTCTCTCCTGTCTGTACTTCAAACAGTGCTTCTTAAATGGAGTTCTACAGAAATTAATATGCATTTTGTGAAAAGAAATGTGCTTCAGTTGATGATGTTTGGGAAAAGCTGCACCTTAGTCCTCCTATTGGAGGCTTACGGCACTCAGTAGCATGTTAAAGGCTCAGAGAGGTCCTATGATAAAAGCATTTCTCAAACTCTGTTTAATGTATCATTTCCCAAGGTAATTTGAATTTGGTCATGAAATTATTATTATTTTTAAAATAGAATGTGTAATACCACCCTCTGTACAGAATAAAAGGGTTATTCCCAGAACAGAGTTTGGGAAAAATGACTTAGTCTTGAATTGTTAATAGTGATTATTGAATAGCTATGTTGTCAACATAAAAATTTAAAAATGACCATGACCAATCATTTATTTATCTTTTCTTTTTTTAAAGAGATTTTATTTATTTGTTTATTTGACAGAGCAAGTGAGAGTGAGCATGAATGGGTGAAGGGGTGGAGGGACAAGCAGATTCTCTGCTGAGTGGGGAGCCCGATCCTGGGCTGGATCCCTGGACCCTGACATCATGACCTGAGCTGAAGCTAGACGTTTAACTGACTGAGTCACCCAGATGCCCATGACCAATCATTTCAACATTATTCTCTCCATTGGTGTCCTCTCATTCCCAAGCTTCAAATTTAAATCTTTAAGTCAGCAGCCCCCAGATTTCAATGTTTTACCCTCATTTCATCTTTCATGGCCTCTTGTACTTTTTTTAAGTGAATATCACATCAGCAGCTCAATATGTTCCAAGTCGAGTCTTCTCTAACCCAGACCCATCCTCTTTTTTCCCTTGGGTCTGTTATAGTATCTTGCTGCCCCTCAGTCCCCAGGCTCAAATATGGTGATGTCTTCTTCTTTGTTCCTTTTCTTCCAGCCTGCCTTCATATTTGGTTGATCACACTACTTCATAGACCATCTCTGCCTTTCCACATTCTCCTGCCCACTGCCACTGCCAACCAACTGGGCTTCTGGGTGGCTCTCTTTCCCCCTCTAGTTCATTGAAAAACCAGAGGGAGGTCCTCATGGCTGATTCTAATCATCCCTTGTTCACACAATGTTTTTATCAGATCTCATGGTCCACAGGATAAAAGTCAGATTCAGGTTCACAACTAAGTTTTCCTATAGTTTGGTGTCACTGCTTTTCTGACATTATTCCCAGTAATAACTCCACTTCATGGAGTTACAGAAGTGCTTCTTAGAGTTATGGGACACCTTGATGTTCTTCTGCACAACTTCTGCATACCTCTGGACATGAGAACCTCTGGTTCTCTTTGCTTGGAATCTCCCTGGTTTTTACTATTTCTTCTCAGCAAATCTATCTTTCCTTCTAAACCTTTTCAGAGACCACCATCCTTATGATGTTTTCTGTAGTCTTCTCAGTGAGATATAACATGTCCCTCCTGGCACATCCATAGCACTTCATGCATAACTTTTTGATAACACTTACCAATTCTATCTTAAATGCCTATTGTTTATATATCTACCTTACACTTGCCTAAAGCTCAGTGAAGTAGGCTTCGGTCATCTGCATAGTTGTGTCCTCTTCGGAGCCTCATTCATAATAAGAATGAAAAAAATTGTTGAATAAACATTAATAGTTATATTTTTATTTTTTTAAGTTTTTTACATTGTTTTAAAATGTTATTTTTTTATGTGTAAAATATTCTGCTGTAACTAGGAATAATGTATACAAAATTCTATTCTTTAATTATAGCTCTTCTAGAGTGAGTAGCAATGATGAAAATTCAAATTAGTGGGTAATCACAGAACTATTTTTAATTGAGTTGTAAGTATTGCTTCATACTTAATTTAAACATGTGTATGTTTAGTGTTTCCAAATTCACTGCACATACAGTAAGGAAACCTTGAACAAGAAGCCTTAAGAATCTGAACCCTTTTTTCAACCTGCACACTCAGTTGACTTCAAAGTGGAACTAGATTGTTCTCCCTTACACTAGAGTACTTATTGCCATGCATTTCCCAGAATTAGAATGATGGCTAAATATTTTTCAAATGACTTCTGTGTATGCGTGTTAAGAAGAGTGCACCTTTAATTAAACAGGTTAGGGTCACTTGAAACACATTTGCCTTAAGACAAATGCCAATGTGGATAATCTGAGAGCATTTGCTATTAATAGAGTTCCAAGTTGGTCCCTCTCACTACTACAACCTTCTACCCCTTGTCTTCCCTAATTATCACTTTCAGAGTAGTTTCAGAAGTCTCATGAAATGCCTTCTTATTGGGAGTCGGTTTTGAAAACCTGTATCAGGAGACATTTTGTGATGATTATTCTTACCTTTGTTAAAAGTATGGGTTTAATAAGACCATTAGCCTCTTCATTTTAAGGAGGAGACCTAGTACAATCCTAGTCAACTTTTACTGCCTGTGAATTACCTGGGACTCTTGGGGAAATTCAGAATGCAATTCGGGAGGTTCAGGTTGTGGAGGAGATTCTTCATTTCTCACTAGCTCTTCGGTGAGGTTGATGCTTCTGTCCGTGGACTACACTAGGCAGAGGTCTACAGGAAGGTGGAGTTGGTGATAGTGGATTCCCTTCCTCCCCAGGCCTGTCACTTAGGCAAAGTGGCTCACCTTTTTGGGTCTTATTTGTTCTAATCTGCATTGTGAGGGAATAATATCTAACAGCTCTTTCCAGCTTTAGCATTTTATGATGACATGAGGGGAAGTAGAAAGAATGAGTAGTCAGGCTGCAGGTCTGAGCATATTTTCATTCTTTTAATTTCAACTCAACTTTAATATTTATCAACAGGACATTATTGTGTTTATTTTAAATGTGGTATGAATAACAAATATTAAAGAATTGCATATTTATGTTAGAATGTGGCTCTTCAAAAAATAATTATAGATCTCATGATTTAATAAAGAACTTACATATAAAATATACTTCCCCCTCCACCCTCATCTTTTGTGTATGTTTTGTTGTTTTCGTTTTATTAGGAAATACTTCATAGCTTGGGTGGAATTGAAAACCTAGCTCAGGTAAGTTTCCTTTGCAGTGGCTGGTCTTGCCTTTCCATTTAGTGCCATGGCTCTGGGCAAGGATTACAAAGGTGTGTGACAGCAGATGGCTTTCTTACTTTCGGCTGCCTGCCAAGGGGAGAAGCAGGCAGGGTGGATAAGTGTGTGTGAGGCAGGATACTCAGAGCAGGAAGGGACCCATGACATTTTGTTCCAGCTAATTTTACCCAGCCTGCTGAAACAAGAAAGTTCTATAAAAGGTCACATGTCTTTAGTTAGTAATGAAAAGAAATAGGTGTTGGCTGGCAGGCGCAGCATTGCATATACCAAATGATGGGAGAAAAAATTGGTGATGAAGATATTCATAATTTTTTTCACAAAAAAAGAATTTTCATGCTCGCTAAAATATTTCCAAATATACAAGAATGTGAGGAGTTATCATAATTTTTTTCACAAAAAAAGAATTTTCATGCTCGCTAAAATATTTCCAAATATACAAGAATGTGAGGAGTCATCTTAACTTGATTTATTTTTCCGCTTTTGTAACTACTGAGGGAAGATAAACAGTTGAGCCAGTCAAATGTTTGAGTTTATTAGTATGATAAGGCAAAATTTCTAGGCATGGCAGTAGGTTGAAACAGTCCATTCTCCTAAAACCTCTGCCATGTAGGGAAAGGATGATTTTCATATAAGCCCTACAAGCTTATTCTGTATTATTAATGGAAGATTAAGTTTAATGGCAGGTTAATGCTAAATCAATTTTATTTTATTATATTTTCATTCTTAGGAAATTGCTGAAACGTCTCATTTTTGTTTTTAAGATTTTTTTTTTTTTAAATTGGCTGGAGGGTTTACCTCATTTAATGAAGTAGTCTTTCATAAAATTATATCATAAAGGTCCTCTTGTCCACCTTAACTTTCCTTGTAATATTAGAAATTTATATATATATTTCTCAGCCTATTTCTTGTTATAAATTATTTATAATAATTGAGGGATTATCAGACTGCCCCATACCCATTTTATTCTGATTATTGCTATTGGTGTGTATGCTGGTTTTTTGTATTTAAAAAAATTTTTTTATTGGAGTTCAATTTGCCAACATATAGCATAACACTCAGTGCTCATCCCACCAAGTGCCCCCCTCAGTGCCCATCACCCAGTCACCCCAACCCCCCGCCCACCTCCCCTTCCACTACTCCTTGTTCATTTCCCAGACTAAGGTGTCTCTCATGTGGTTTTTTTAAATTTTGAGACAGCTTATTTAGTTACAAGTCATTTTGAGACTTTCAAGAGTTTATACAATCTTTCCATGGTCCCTCCCTTAACTTCAGGGCATGTAAGAGAAGGCAAAGAATCCAGAAACTCAAGCTACCTTTTAGCACTTGAGTGAACCTGGCCCAGAAGCCCTGAGTATTATTTGATGTATCTGTTGTGCCACCTACAGCTCATTTGTAGAAATACGCATCTTGTTCCTTACCTGCTTTTACTCTCTTTCCTTCTGACTCTTGTTGGTTTGGTTCCTCCTGCAGTACATGGAGATTGTGGCCAATGAGTACCTCAGCTACGGGGAAGAGCAGCATAGTGTGGACAAGCTAGTCAACATGACATGTAAGTGTTGTCATGGGGACATGGCAACTTTTCCCACTTGCTTGAATGAGCAGGATGGTGTTTTCAACAGGAGAAAGGATACTGTGAATGCTTGTGAGTGTACACATCCACAGTTATGGGATCAAGAAGAGTCCATGCTAATTGCTATATTCAGTGGCAAAATATACCCAGAAGGAAAACAGTAGATCACAACTCTTAACTTGAAAAGCCCAATTTCATGTTGAAGATTTTCACTGAATGCAAGCTTATTTTAATGCAAGAGAGACTTCCATAATGGCAGATTGTAGTAAAAATGGTTTTTGCCTCCTCTGATTTCTATTAAGATGTCAGAGGTTAACCACTTTTCATCACCAAAGTTGGGCTAATAATAATACCTACCTCATAAAATTTAAAACATTCTGAACATAAAAAAGAAAGAAAAAAGATCCTGATGTGATGAAGAGAATGTGAAAACATTGGTCTGAGTGTGTGGCACTCAATCTTCTCTCTCTGGAGGTTCTTTCCAGCCCCACCTTCCATCCTCTCCAGGGTTGATGAGCTGTAGGTCCCCTGTTGTAGTGGGATGATGGTCCATTTTTGTGTGAACTGTCTGGTTTCCCATATTTGTGTGAACTGTCTGGTTTCCCATATTTGTTTCCAGGACAACACACTGATTCTCAGTTACAGGGAGAGGAGAGTACGTGGAGATCCCTAGGCACCAGGAAGTTTTTTTTTTGAGATCAACTGTTCCCTTCATCTGAGGAACCTTGCTCACCTTTCACCATCAGGGGCTTTCCCTATCCTCTTTATATTTGACATCTTTATAGGGAGGATCTTTGAAGAGTTGGTTTCATGTTGAACTTGTAATGATGTTGAGAAACTCATTCAACTTTAAATGGAAGGAATTGTTTGCCTTTTTGCTATCTCCACATCTTATTATTATAATAGTAAAATATAAAAATTATTAGTTGAGCTTAAGAGATAATTCTCAGATCAAAAAAATCAAAACAACATAATCCTGTTCCACCTCCCTCCATTGTTATTTTTGTGTTCTCTGCTTTCCCATTTGTCCTTTCTCTGCTTGCCTCTCAGTGCTTTAGACCTGAGATTCTATAAATACTGCTGCCTTTAAGTGCTGAATCCCTCGCTGAGTTATTTCCTTCCTTTTATAGATATTTTTCAAAAACTTGCTGCTGTCAAAGACCAAAGAGAATGGGTCACCACAAGCGGAGCCCATAAGGTGAGTGGTTGCAGAGGGAGTGAGCACTTCAGCTTCATATGATAGTGGTTCACATCCACATATGATAGTGGATCACAGGTCAGAGCCCCATGATCAGGTTTCTTATAATTATAGTTCACAAACCTGCTAACCTAGCCTAGAATTGTAAATCTCTGCTAATCCTTTAATATTCATTATTGGCCTAAGGTGTAAATATAGAAATAGCAAACAGGTTTTCTGAAACTCTGTTTTTTTTTCTTTTTCCTATGCCACTTAATAACAACCAAGTTCATTGCTTTATTTAAATGTTGCTTGAGAAACCCTAGCTATATTTAAACTGTCCCTAAGTGTGTGTTTATAAATGAGCAAATAAAATGTGTGGATACATATAAATATATTCCCTATGGCACATGGGGTTGAATATGTTTGAACCATATGAAATTATCATGTCTATAGGGAAATCTCATATGGTTCAACATTATAATCAGATAGTATAGTATTACAAGCATATGGATCAGATATATATTTCAAGATGAATAGATGCAGGTTTATTCAAACGACTAAATTTATATCTATAGCATAAGTAGATGGTAGCTGCCTACAGTCAACTCTCAATAATCTGTTGAGTTCTCATAGCCGCAAAGGCCACTTTAAAGCATTTATTAGAGCAGGTTGCCTAAAAATGTGTTCACACATGCTGCTCATGTATAGGAGATAGGTTATATACAAATCAATGCTTTCCATTTCAATAACTACATATATTTTACCAATATTATCAGTTAGATCCCGACGAACATTTTTGAGTAGCATTAAGGAGTTAAATAGTTGTGGCAAAAATTCTGGGAATGATATGTCAGGGACTGAAGTTTGGGGAACATTGTGTTAGAAGATCAGAGAAAAAAGTGAGAGAAGAATAAAAGGAGGGGATCAGAGAAATAAAGGTAATGTTAGCTTCATAAAAAAATGAATGAAAACATAAAGGAGAAAAAAATGACCTAACAGTTACCAAAAATCAGGCAAGCAGTTGTTGCACGGCTTGCAGCTCTGGCCTGAAATATGTCAGGGTGTGCACTTTTGGGGAACTCTGAATTCTAAAAGTCTAGAGAGAAGAAGAGTGAATTTGCATTAATGGGAATTCAGAGAAGACAACTGATAAGGCACAGATGTCCGGCTAAGTCATGTTGCTTAGCATGATGCCTGGAAGCATTGATTCATGCTCTTTCAACATCAATTAGAAATCTGAAAGGCAAATGAAGTGCTTAGTAATGTTGACATATCTTGCTTAGTTTAGGGGAAAAAGGTAGTTTTAACACTTTGGTGAATAAATAGTACCACGTCTTGGAAAGGACCTACTGCAGTGTCTGGTTCAGAATGAGTTCTCAATGACTGGTTGCTCCCAGTATTGTGGTTTCTATCATTAGTCTCCTTACTTCTTTTTGGGGAGAGGTCAGAAGAGACAGAAGGGACACCCTGAGCACACCTTGGCCATGTATCTTGGTCCCTTTTGCTTCCTGCTCTGGGTGAGGAAAGGCCACAAGGAACTAATCTTGAGTTTCAAAGCAGGAAGGAGCCCTACCCCTTCAAAGAGCTGGGTGTGATGAATGTTTAATAAAACTCCTCTTGAGGTTAAGCCTCAATGTTCTTTGAAAGAAACATTATACCACTCAAGAAGCTTGTAGTACTAACACAATGAAACTTTCTCTTACTTCACTTTTCAGACATTAGTAAATTTACTTGGTGCCCGAGATACTAATGTTTTGTTGGGTGCCCTTCTGGCTCTGGCTAGTTTAGCTGAAAGGTAAGTGTATTTTAATATCTTTCCAGTTCCACTGCCATTGCAGTTTAGGTGGGAAAGATGAAAAAATAGATCAGTTTCTCTAGTTACTTGCCTACTTAGTTATAATTTGTGAAAAATAAGCATGAAGTAGCATTACTATATTGAAGAGGATCCTGGATGAAAAAGTATCATTTTAAAACATAAGTTGGAGAGGAAAATGACCTGACCAGAAATACTTACCTCGTCTTTCATCCAACTCTCAGATACTTGTACTTCCAAAATAACCACAATATATCTTTGACAATGAAATCTCCCTGACCATAAAAAAAGTTCTTTCTTGTATATTTATTCTAACATATAAAACACTTTGGAACATTTTTACTCTTTAAATAATTTTAGATAACATGTTCCTTTTATAGATGTCATGATTATTTTAAATAAATGCTTTAAATATATTTTTATGCCAATAAGTGAATCAATGCTTTTTTTTTGTTTTTATTTTTTAACTTGATACAGAATAATTGACACATATAATTGCATATGTTCAAAGTGTACAACATGATGATTTGATGTACATTATGTGTGGAGTGATTAGCGGGCTCAAGAGAATTTATTCACTCATCACATCACATACTTAACTCTTTTGTGTGTATATGCAGTAAGAACACTTAAGAAGTGTTCTCATCAGCTTTTAAGTGTAAAATACCATACTATTGGGTTCCTGGGTAGCTCACTTGGTTAGGCAACTGCCTTCTGCTCAGGTCATGATCTTGGGGTCCTGAGATTGAATCCTACATCAGGTTTCCCATTCAGCAGAGAGTCTATTTCTCTGCCTGCAGCTCTCCCTGCTTTTTTTTTTTTTTTTTTTTTTTAAAGATTTTATTTATTTATGATAGTCACAGAGAGAGAGAGAGAGAGAGAGAGAGAGAGAGAGGCAGAGACACAGGCAGAGGGAGAAGCAGGCTCCATGCACCGGGAGCCTGACGTGGGATTCGATCCCGCGTCTCCAGGATCGCGCCCTGGGCCAAAGGCAGGCGCCAAACCGCTGCGCCACCCAGGGATCCCGCTCTCCCTGCTTATGCTGTCTCTGTCAAATAATAAATAAAATCTTTTAAAAAATAAAATACCATACTACTAACTGTAGTCTCCATGCTGTACATTAGATCCTCAGTACTCATTCTTCTTATAACTGAAAGATTATACCTTTAACCTGTATTTCCCCTCTGTCCAGCCCCTGGCAACCACTCACCATGCTAATGTCTGTTTCTATGCAATCAGTTCTTTTGTTTTTTGTTTTAGATTCCACATATAATTGATATCATACAGTGTTTACCTTTCTATGTCTGGCTTATTTCACTTAGTACAATTCCTTCCAGCTTCTTCCATGTTGTCACAAATGGCAGGATTTCCTTCTTTTTTATGAATGGATAATAATATTCAATTATATTTTGTAGGCCCATATAGGTCATTTTTATATCTTGTTAATATTGCTGATCATTACTTTTATATGAACAGCCTATGATTCTTTTTGGAGAAAGAGAATCATGGTATCATCGTACTTTTATTAACCAAATTTAAATTGATGACATAGAATTTGTTGAACATTGGAATTTGATATAGCCCAGCTCCATGGAGTTATATTGCTTTTTTTTTTTTTAAAGATTTTATTTATTTATTCATGAGAGACAGAGAGAGAGAGAGAGAGAGAGAGGCAGAGACACAAGCAGAGGGAGAAGCAGGCTCCATGCAGGGAGCCTGATGTGGGACTCAGTCCCGGGACTCCAGGATTACACCCTGGGCCAAAGGCAGGTACTCAACCGCTGAGCCACCCAGGGATCCCATTATATTGCTTTTTGTTTCTCTTTCCACGATAAGATGAGAGCTAGGGTATTAAATGAATGGCTATGGTGAAGTATGTTTTTAGTAGTTACTAATAATTTTCAATTTGTAGTCCAGAATGTAGGGAGAAGATAAGTGAACTCAACATTGTAGAAAATCTGCTGATGATTTTACATGAATATGACTTGCTTTCCAAAAGGTAGGATTGCTAACAAGGAAAAGGACAATATATATTCGATGAAAGTGATTATTATTATTTTTATTATGTCATGCTATTTACATTATTAACTGAATGCCATGAGTTACTTTACATTTATTTTCTATTTAGGTTTTTATAAAGACACTAGAGCAAAGAGGGGTATTGATTCATCTTTGGTCTTGCATCACTTGTAGATCTGGGCATAGAATAGAATTATATCAATCTTATGATCACATCTTTAATATTTTTATTTATTAATAAAATTTTTTTTTTTTTACATCCTGTCTCTTGAAGGAAAGAAACGAACTCTGAGGTGGCTCTATTTTTGGTAATTTCAGATTATTGAATAAATTATTAGATTGTTAAACTCTATTTTAAGGCAAAAATTTAGGATAGCTACTGACTTACTTCATGACCACCTGTTATTATAACTCTAAACAGAATCTAAAATGTATTCATTTTTGCATGAACTACATATTGTTCTAAAGAATTATTGTATCCAGTTAGTTATTAAGCTGTTTTTAATAGAGTTGCAACCTACATCATTTGATATTTAGTTAAGTAAGTCACGATTTTCTGAAGAGGTAAAACAGATGATAGAAATACTAAGTAATGGAACCCAGACACTTACCGTAGTAAATCCCCTTGAGCCTTTCTTTAAAGTCAATTTTATCCTCTTTTACAAACTATACTTACAGCCTGCTTGCCTGAGTTCATTTCTAAGACAACAGCCTCCGCACTGGTGTTAGAACACCAAAGATGAATGAGATAGAGTATATAGCATAAGAGAGGGGATGGGCATGCAGGTCAAAAGTTTCACCATAGCACTTTAGGTGGTGTGGTTGATGTATACACTGGACACTCTGGGAACATAGAGCAGAAGCTCCCAGTCAGAGCTAGGAGTCATGCCAAGTTTCTTGAAGGAAGAGGGAGTTACTTGGGCAAAAGGAGAGAAAAAGTGGAAACAGAATATGCTTCCACATGGAGACACCTCTAACATGTGTTAGAGGAACTGCATGGTTGGGCATAGCTGTATCAGAGTGCAGGAGAGAAAGTACCAGAAAACTAGGTTAGACAGTTAGTGATAAGTTAAATGTATAGCTAATTTTTAATCTGGCTTTCTCTACATACCAGGCCTTGCTTTAAGCATTTTTGTGTGTCAACTCACTTGATGTGCACAATAACCCTAGCAATTTCTATATTTTATAGAAGAAGCAACAAGATGCTTTTAGCTAGGTCACAATGAGCTTTTTTATGCCAAATAAGAGTGTGGTTTTTATTCATGTGCATTATGGGGACTTACAGAAAGATTTTAAGCATGATCAGATTTATTTGAGGGGAAGATTACTCTAATAGCAATGTGTGGGGTTGAGTGGAGTGGGGATTATAGCCACACAATGAGATCCACTTAGAGCAAGGAGTGGTGTTTGGTGTACAAAGTTCAAGGAGGTGAAGAACACTATTTGCTAAAGAACATATGTTCTGAATGTCAGAGCACAAAAGTTTGGGAGGGATTGGAGCTATGGGAAATTGGCTCAGGGGGAAGGAACTGTGGAGCAATGTGGGCATGAGAAGATAAGAAAGACAAGTGACAGAGGCACTTATGTCTTGAACACAATCAAGGATCACTGGAATGGGAGGAGCAGTGGGGTTACAACTGCATGAATGACCTGTAAGAGAATTAATCTCAGCAGTTGCCTAGGAAAATGGGGGGCACTGAACATTCTTCGTTGGCAGTGGTGGATTGGGAAAGAAAAAGGAAATATCTTGGATGATTCTGTTTTCTGGATTGGAAAATTGGAAAGACTGTGGTATCATGAATCAATACTGGGGATATAAGAGGAAGAGCCAGTCTGGGGAGGAGAATAATGACTTTGAGTTGAGAATCACTGGGGTGAGTGCCTGTGGCCAGAATTTCTGGAGATTGAGAGTGATGCCTGGGCTGAGCTCATGGCTCAGGATAGAGGGAGTGTTTGAAGTCATGGGAATGGATGACATTATCCAGAGAGTGTTTAGAATGTAAGACTGGAGGGTTAAGGATGGTTCTATGAGATGTCCATCATCATAATGTTTTAGAGGTCTGCTGAGCCCTACGTGTCTGATGGTATCATTAATTTACTCTCCAGACATTCACTAGGCACGTTGCATTTAATCTCCTTGCATTGTAGTGGTTTTGGCTTTTTGTATTAGTATCTTGGTTTTTTTTTTTTTTTTTAACTACTTAGTAAGTTTCTGAAGAATATGATAGAGCTATTATTTCTTTTGTCATCAGCGCAATGCAGATGCCATTGTGTGTACTTGATATCTATTTGCTGGTTAGTAGGTTTTTAACCAGACCAATGAGCTTATAGTGAGGCTATAACTCATAACAGTGGTCAGCAAACTATGATCTGCAGGCTATATTTGGCTCCCTGCCTGTTTTTGTAAATAAAGATTTATTGGCACATAGCCATGCCATTTGTTTTTATGTGTTATCTGTGGCTGCTTTTGCATATGTTGGCTTGGTTGGGTAGTTGTGACAGAAACTGTATGGCTACCAAAGCCTGAAACGCTATACTGTGATCCAGCCCTTTACAGAAAACATATGTTGACCTGTGACTTAGAAAATGTTAGTGCGCTGCACTGATGATAGCTCTAGTCTAAATGCAAAGTCGTAACCCACTGTGCTGTGATTCTCATCCCACCTCCCATCCGCTTCAAGATTAACTGCGGAGTTACTACGCCTACTTTGTGCCGAACCCCAGGTGAAAGAGCAGGTGAAGCTCTATGAGGGGATACCCATCCTCCTCAGTCTGCTCCACTCTGACCACCTGAAGCTGCTCTGGAGTGTTGTCTGGATTCTGGTTCAAGTTTGTGAGGACCCTGAGACCAGTGTGGAAATTCGCATTTGGGGAGGCATCAAGCAGCTTCTTCATATTTTACGAGGGTGAGTCAGAGGAGGCTGTGGCCTATTTTACCTTAGTCATTAAAGGTTGGGGACTCTGCCATTCAGTGGCAGATTTGGCACACGATTCGCTTGCTTCCTTCTGCTCTTTGGTCCTTCATGTTATGGACAATCATTTATACTTGTCACAAACACACAGGGCATTTATCTTTTAAGTTTCATAGAAGCCCTGAAATATTTATCTTTGTATCACCAGTCTCCATTACAGTGCTGGGAATAGAGAAGGCTGTCCATTTGCAGATGTAGATTGAACAAGACCCAACAACCACAAGAAAACATTTATCTTAAACTTTTTTCTTGACACACTCTATACATATTGTAATCCCAACAAGTATAATAATTTTACTTGTAATTTTACTTTAAATTTACTATTTTGCTAAAATGCCTGCATTTGAATATATGTCATTCATCTACAAAGAGAAAGCAAAACTTGCAATTAAAGAACAGATATATAATCCTTAGTTAAAATAGGAGAAAATATTATTGATCAAATGATTGCCATGTTGCTGACCCTGGCCCACCAGTTGCTCTTCTTTCCTTTCTAAATTTTCATTGCAGTGCTCTTAAGGTGGGTTAACATCTTGTCTTCTCTCTTTTAAAAATAAAATTCTAATGACATTCAAAGCTTTGAATATGGAGAAGGAATGGTTATTAAAATAATTCAAATTGAAATTTATTAGAAGTATGTTGCAATAAGTATGTATTAGATATATTGAAACAATGGATAAAGACATCTTCTGGTACCATCAATGGGAAAGTTCTAGTATCTAAAATTATTATGGAACTGTATGTTATCAACTTCATTTTCTGGGAGGGAGTGTTTCAAAGCATAAGAACAGACTATAGAAATATGGACAGTAGCTTTATTAATGATTTCTGTCATTATCAAAACGAAAAAATATAAGCTGTTGACAATCCACTTTTTTTTTTAAGGTTTTTATTTTTATTTATTTATTTGAGAGAGAGAGGGCAGAGTGAGAGAGAGCATTAGCATGAGGAGGAGCAGAGGGAGAAGCAGACTTCTTGCTGAGCAGGGAGCCCTACGTGGGGCTGGATCCCAGGACCTGGAGATCATGACCTGAGCCAAAGGCAGACACTTAACTGACTGAGCCACCTAGGTGCCCCTACTTGATTTTATGGGTATCACATAAAAATCTCCAAAGGATAAATTATAAATCTTTCATTAGTACTGTTGTGTAGTAAGCTAGCTCCTTGAACATTTAGCAATTTTTTTTGTTTTTATTTATTTATTTATTTTTTGCTTTCATTTATAGGGTGCTGATGTTGATGCTGATGGTAGTGGTGGGTATTATTGGTGGCCGATACACCTATTACAACAACTCTGAATTGCCCTTTTAGAGAGCAGTTATTTTCTTGATGTTAACATTAAATTTTACAATTGTTAAGCAATACTTCAGAGATAAAACCTACTGTTTTAGCACATATATTTAATAAAGGCACCAGTTTTCCTCTTTTGCTCACAATGTAATGATCCTTGAGAGAGACGAGTTCTTTCACATCTAAAGAGTCAGTTTGCCAATCCATTTCTATGGTGTAACGTTAGAAAATTCTTCCCTGGGAAAATGATATATGTCAACACTTATTCTACGTTAAATATGTCTCAGTGCTCTGGGAGAATTTATTGCCCCAGCTGGCTAAACAATATCCTTTCAGAACTTGTGCCTGCCCCTGGGCTGCCTGGAGCTGGTACAAGGGGTGGAGATTGCCAGGTTGTCTGCTGGCTTAAGTAGGAACAGGGATTGTTGTCAAGGCAGTTTCCAGGAAACCTCTTCATGCCCATTCACCTACAAACCTAAGCTCCAGAGCAGTTCCTGCAGGGCTACTACTTGAGTAGGGGCAGTGCTCTTTATAATTTGAGTTTTAACATAATTTGGTTGACAGATTAGGTAAACAATTTTGACTATCCTTTGACCTAGCTCATTACCTTTCCAGTGTGAACTGAAGGAAGGGCACTAGTGGGCCCAGATGACATGGGAGGGAAGCCAAAGAGACTCCATCTATGTTACATTTAGGCACAAAAAAATCCAGATAGAGCTGCTGCCATAAAAAATAAATAAATGAAAAAGTTATATAGTAGCCACATAAAAGAAAAGGGAAAAAACAAAGACACAAAGAAGCTATTGTGGAAGATGTTACCTTGAGTAAACAGAAAAACAAGTGCTTTATTTTTTCAAAGATGTTAAAAAGAACATGACATTTATGACCTGAGATTAAAGATGAGATGCTAGGATAACAAAACAGGGAGGAGAGAGATTGCAGAGCTAGGAAAAAAGGCAAGGACTGAATAATCTGCAGAACTAAGACATTCATCAGCACACCAGACAGAAACTGGAATTAGTACAAGGAAGGGCACGCTTGAAAAATTTATACATAATGTGGAGGAAAAAGACAGAGGAATGATATCCATTTTAAAATGAAGGAGACCATGAATTTTCAACCTGTGGATAACTGATAGGTTAGAGAATAAAGCAAAAGAATTAAAAAAAAATCATAGATAGAAAAGACCTTTATCAAAATAAAGTAAGATTGGAATTGCTTGGAAAAAGAAAACTCAGAATGATGAATACTGAAATGTAGTTGGGTGAATTGGTAGCTGTGGAAGAGTTCCAAAACAAAAGTGAAGGGGGTCGGTGGGGGGGCGCTCCTGACTGGCTTAGTCAATGGAGCATGCAACTCTTGATCTCAGAGTTGTTGGTTCTATCCCCACATTGGGTGTAGAGATGACTTAAAAATAAGATCTTAAAAAAAAAACAATGGTGGACATGTGGAACAGTGGGGGGAAATGACAGAGTTTTCAATAAATAGTGCTGAGTTAGTTCTGTAACCATAAAAGGAAGCAGGAGGGAAGGCAGGAATGAAGAAGGAAGGAAAGGACCGCTGCTTCACACTACACACAGAAATCCATTCTAGGTGGATTGGAAGGCGAAACAATAAAGATAACATAGGGGAAACTTCATGGCCTGGGGAAGGCAAACCTTTTTTTTTTTTTTTTTTTTTTAAGATTTTATTTATTTATTCATGAGACACAGAGAGAGAGAGAGAGAGGCAGAGACACAGGCAGAGAGAGAAGCAGGCTCCATGCGGGGGGCCTGACATAGGACTCGATCCTGGGTCCCCAGGATCACGCCCTGGGCTGAAGGCAGGCGCCAGACCTCTGGGCCACCTGGGGATCCCTGAGGCAAACCGTCCTTAAACAGGACCCAGAAAGCACTGACCATGAAGGAAAATTGATAAATTGCGCATTAACTTTCCTTTTTCAGAGACAGAAATTTTGTTTCCGATCGCTCTTCCATTGGCAGCCTGTCCAGTGCAAACGCAGCGGGCAGAATCCAGCAGCTTCATTTGTCAGAAGATTTAAGCCCCCGGGAAATACAAGAAAACACTTTTTCTCTTCAAGCAGGTAATTATATCACATTATTATGTTTTAGTATTTGATACTGTTTAACATATTATTTTATTATTTTCTAATTTGTTATTCTGTATGTATGATAATATTAAGTAGGCATAATTTGTAAGTTTTAAAAAATGTGAAGTTAAATCCATGTAGATACCTGAAACTTCCCAATACCCATCTTGGACTTGCAGGTGAGTGATATCACAATCGTCTCTCTCCCTTTTATATTTTGAACACATTTAGAAGTCAGCACACGGGTCAGATATAAAAAGAATAGAATATTAGCTCTATTACTGGATTAGAGAACTCAGTTCACTTTGTGGCCAGAATCACGGTCCCTATATTTTCTAGACCTCAGGTACCCTCCTTAAGGGAAATTCTACAACGCGCATGTCCATCCCACTGGGAGCAAGGGAGCACCTTCTTACTCCATGTGAGCTCTTAAGGGAGGACAGAGCCTCTCTTGCCACAGCAAAGCAGGAGCCTACGTCTGCACCTGCTTTTGGTAGTTTGGCACGCCTGAATAAGATTCACGCAAAGGCATCTGGCTTTTGGGGACAAGTGGAGCTTTTGTGCTGCTGACCAAGCTGGATGCCCTGCAACAGCCATAGGAGGGGAGCAGAGAGGCACCGGGTGGACCGGCAGGACGGCAGGCTGGTAGAACTATAGGAGTATATATGTAATGCCTGTAGCATGGGTGCTCTGTGCTAGAGGATCCTGCATATTACTGGTTGGACAAGAAGTGGCTCAGTAGAGAACGTCACCAGAGGCTGCCATGGTAGTTGTAAGGAGGCAGGAGGGGTCATGCTCAGAGTGTGGGATTTAACAATTTAACATCTGGCAGACCAGCTGGACTTCTGGCTTCCTCCACTTACCAAGTTCTATGGCCTAGTCTATCAATCTCTGTGAACGTCAGTAACACTGATAATCATAGTACATCCTCTGATTACAAGGGATAACTTGGATCCTATATTTGAAGTACTCCGGTATGTAGCCATTGTAGATGTATTTATTGAGCACCTGCTAAGTGCCAGGCACAGGCTGGGCACTGGGGATTATAGTGAAGCTGCCTCCAGGTACGCAGTAAGCGCCCAATAAAAGGCTGCTGTGGGGTGTTTATGCACATGAAGAGCAGAGTTAGATACCATTGAAAGTCCCCCAGAGCTGTGTTAGAGGGAAAGGTGCCATTTTTTGAGGAGTGACTCTGTTAACAGGATTCCCTGTGGAGCCAGAGTACTGATGTAACAGTGTAAAGTGCAGTCAGTGACGACAGACACAATCATTTGGTGATTTTCCTTCCAGCCTGCTGTGCTGCCCTCACCGAGCTGGTGCTCAACGACACCAATGCCCACCAGGTGGTCCAGGTGAGAACGCTCTTCTCCGGGGTCCAGCTGCAAACCACATCACTGCTCATGGACCCCACCTTGGGGCAAACTCTGAATCCCAGATCACAGCTTTTGGGATCCCATGCTGTGGTTTTAAGATATTTTAATACATCTTATCTAAGTCCTAGAATTCCATTTTATTTTTTATTTTTTTTAAAAAATTTTAATGTTTTATTTTTATTTATTTATTTTTAAAAAAGATTTTATTTATTTATTCATAAGAGACACACACACACACACACACACACACACAGAGAGAGAGGCAGAGACACAGGCAGAGGGAGAAGCAGGCTCCTTGCAGGGAGCCTAACGTGGGACTTGATCCCTGGTCTCCAGGATCACACCCTGGGCTGAAGGTAGCACTAAACCGCTGAGCCACCCGGGCTGCCCCTAATGTTTTATTTTTAAGTAATCTCTACACTCAACATGGAGCTCAGACTCAAAACACTGAGATTGGGAGTCCCATGCTCTAACAACTGAGCCAGCCAGGTGTCCCTAGAATTCCATTTTATATAGTCTTGTCCTTCCTTTACCTCACTTGGCTTAGAAAGAACTGTCCTGTGGTTAATCTGCTTTCTCCTCTATTTTATGTGTGGGTTTGTTTTTTTCTTCGTTTTATCTTTTTTTTTTTTTTTTTTTAATTTTTATTTATTTATGATAGTCACAGAGAGAGAGAGGGAGAGAGAGAGAGGCAGAGACACAGGCAGAGGGAGAAGCAGGCTCCATGCACCGGGAGCCCGACGTGGGATTCGATCCCGGGTCTCCAGGATCGCGCCCTGGGCCAAAGGCAGGCGCCAAACCGCTGTGCCACCCAGGGATCCCTCTTTTTTTTTTTTTTAAAGCTATTTTGAACTGCTTTAATTTGGGGCCTATAGGATACCATGAGTTGAGGATAGCAGTCACTTGAATTAAGAGTACATCAGGTTATTCCACTAGAAGTGACTGAAACACAGACCAACAAAATCTTTATTGCCAACAAACCAGTTTCACAAAGCATAATTCACTAATCAATCCACTACATCTACAGTAGTATATGGAAGCAGCATACGAATATATCCAGCTTCCATTTCAAAATACATAAATACATAAAAAGTCATAAGAGATCAGATCACTGATCAATAGAGGCCTGAAGGGAAGCTCAGTAAATCAGAGGGATAGTGGTGGAGTAGAGCATTTGGACTTGGCCAGATTGAGGTTCATTTTCTACTATCATTACCTGGTGGCTCGGCCATTGGAAAAATAACTTAGCCTCTCTGAGATTTGGTTTTGTCATATATAAAGCAGGGAAATTAAAAGCTGATTCATAGAATAGCCTTAAAGAATAAATGCAGGAAGGCAAGTAAAGTTCTTCAGTATTATAATATAAAAGCCCAGATATAGTAGAGTTCAGTAAATTAAATATTTAACAGGTAATAGAAAAGTAGCAATGAGTTACCACTTGCTGTTTATTCTGCTGTGTATGTATTAGAGTAAGTCCAGAAGGATAACTTTCTGGACTTTCCATGCATACATTCATTTTTTTTCATCTATTACTTTTGTTTCTTTTATTTATTCTAGTTTCTTTTATACAATAATTTATCTATGTGTATTACTTAGCTACCAAACTGTACCAGGAAAAATTAGATTTCATAATTAGACATTTAAAATGCAATGTATAAAGATACTTGGATCCCTTTACTCAGTTCCTTTTTATCTTCTACTCTTTGTTGAAGTATTTAAGTTACTTTAAATTGATATGTTTTATTATGTATCATCTTTAAAGACAGTTGAAATTTTAAGATTGTGGTTGTAGTCTTTGGTGCTTTAAAAGTTATTACATTGATATATTTACTATTCTGTAAACTTACACAAAATTCTAAAATTATGCTAACATTTCTTCTCTAATATTAATTTTTGAGATTGTTTAGTCACTTATTTGTGTTTCTGTATCTCCATGGCATTGGCATTGGTCACAGGTAACATGTGCCCTTTATTCTTCCAGGAAAATGGTGTATATACAATAGCAAAATTAATTTTACCAAACAAGCAAAAGAATGCGGCAAAAACCAACCTATTACAGGTAATAAGCACGTCCATTGTTCTTCAGTATCAAGTTACTGAAATCTGGGGAAACTTTGATAATATAATCTGTAATTTTTAGTGCTGGTTTCTGTACTGACCGGGAGGGAAAAATATCTAATGAGGGAGGCTCGCATGAAAACAAATGCTGTTAAAACAGTATAAAGGGCTTAACAGTGGCTTCTCTGGGTGGGAGGATTAGGTGATTTTATTTGTGTATTTCTTTTCTTATCATTAAGTTCTATTTTTTTGAAAACAAGTAATGCTTATGTATCAGAAAACCATAAGAGGAAAATTATATTCCATTTTTAAGCATGGACCACAGTCAGTAACATTTCATCTTTACAAAGGAAAGCCTATAAAATGGATCTTGGGGGATGAGAAGAGCCTTGCCAAGTCAATAAAGGGGTATGCGTTGGGGAGCCATGGCATCTGCTGCAGGGTGGAAGGCATTCTGCACAGAAGGAATACCATGGAGAAACTGTGAGAACCTGGCAGCTTAGCGTGTGCGTAGGCCTTTCAGTAGTGCTGGGGTGTGTGTGTGTGGTTGGGAGAGGGAGATGAGGCCTCGCAGATAAGAAGGGTGCACATTATTGCAGTCCTGCATGCTGTTTTGTTGGGGAGTGGGCATCAGGGGGCCAGTGTCCCTGAAGATATTAGACAGATTAAAATCAGATTTAAAGTAAGCCTTGCAGTATGTGGAGCTCATATTTTTCCCCTAAGTCGTTTAGAAAAGGAAGAAACCATGTTTACCTCCAACCCGATTGAAGAGCTGTCACCCAGAATGATTTTTGGGTATTATCTGTGTGCTGGCAGGCAGTGGTTTTAGAGAGCTACTCATGACAATGTACTGATGTGAGACTTAATTTCTTTGGTGCACCACAGACACATGATATGATGCTGGACAGCAGAATAGGTCAAATCCATCCTGCAGATGCATTTTGTTAAGCCAGTAGAGGGTTTTTAAAAATTCATATTGAAATGGTTTTTGAGGAGCAGTTTTGTCCTCAACTTTTTCACTGCCTCCACTACCTTCCACCAAGTTCTTTCATGTCATTGTGTTATCTGCCTGCCTCTCTGTGCCATTTTATCTGTGACCCTCCTATATTCAAACCATAATTTTATGGAATGATTCTGGATCCGAGTTCAGTAGCCCCCGATCACCCTAGTGGTGGCATATCTACAGGCCCAAGTGCAGGCTGGGAGCTCTCTGGTTTTTTTTCTTGGCACTGCAAGCTGTCAGACATTTAGACGTTTATTTTTCTTTGGTAGAGTCTCACAAGCCTCTTTCTGAGTGTTCTCGGGAGTTACTGTAGATTGTTCTATTTGGGGAATGCTTAAGACTCTTTGCTCAAGAGACCAATTTGTCAAGTTTGAGTCCAGTGTGCCTGTGGCTATTTTTATATGTCATCATTTCAAGTGTTTATTTTGTCGTACAAGCCATATAAATATTGAGGCGTACATAGCAAGTTGGAAACAAAATAAACCTTGAGCTCCTGAAAATCTTTGGATGTTTGGTTTTCTCAGAGTAGGAATTTTATTTCTGGTCTCTGTGTTCATTTTGTACTTTCTAGAAAGGAATTAATGACAAGTCCTGAGTGGAATCAGGCTAACATCCTAGCATTTTACAACATAAATGCTTTTTAAAAATACAAGACTTACTCCAGGTATTGATGGTTTTTGTTTTTAGTCATAAGCTTTGGCTACCATGCAGGCCAGTCACTTTAATGCTTAGTTCATGATAATTTTATCCTGGAAATGTCTTAATTTGCTGAGCCACCATTTGAGAATCACTCACCCTTTTATTTTCCAGTGTTATGCATTCAGAGCCTTGAGGTTTCTCTTCAGTATGGAAAGAAACAGACCACTCTTTAAAAGGTACGAGCCTAGAGAAATTTAAGTGACCAGCAATCATGAGACTGAACTGTTTTCACATACCTGATTTAGATGAAAACAATAAGAGAAGAATAAATCAGTATGCAAAGCATGTGTTTTCAGATTTCTTAGAATCCACAGATAGCAATGACTTACCCTAGTGATATCTTAACACTGAGAGTGAATTAAATGATGAAGAAAGAGAATGAGTCACTTTATCAATCAATACAACTCTCCTTAGTCACTGTGACTACTATGGTTTTTAATTTTCCTTTTTTTTTTCTTTTGGACATTAACATTTTAAATGAATGATATCAAAATAAGTGCTTGGTCTTATGCATTCAGGAATTCCAAAGTTGGTCTAGCCATTTCCTCTTAATAGAAAAAGCAGTGTTTGCCAGGGTATCTTTCATGGGATGGGAGCTCATTTGAAGGGGAAAAGGCTAGGTGTTCTTGGATCAGGAGGCTGTGCTGGTGATCGTGACAGAAAAATCGGCCCCTTGGGAGGCAAACACTAGGTATCTACATGTGTGGTCTGCATGCCATTGGGTTGGCCAGGCTGGCCAAAATCATAGACTCAGGTTCTTACTAGAATTCTACTGATATAAGGTAGAATTGAAATAAGAACTTGAGTTAATAAAATGTGTTTTGTTCAGAAGCTTTGGAGCATTTTATGTTATTACCTTATTTACAAATGATGCTTGAATTTGAGGGAAGGAAAAGAAGTATAATTATTATAAGGTTTTATTTCAAGGCCCTAAACCATTTTTGTGGACTTAATGATTTTACTAAGCCCTTGAAATCAGTACCCTGGAAATGCTGCATAAATCTCTCCATTTTTTTCATTTACCTGTATTTTTATTTTATTTTCATAAAACATTTAAAAGTGGGGTTAGTATTTACCTCCCAGGGTTAATATGAGGACCAAATCAAATGGCATTTATGAAAGTGTTCCACACTCCATAAACACCCCATAAACATTCCTTTCCAAAATATTTATGCCTGTACCTCCAAATATTTTACAAATAAAATCTGTATATTCTGTATCATAACATGAGATCTGCCCTCTTAAATTTTTTTTTTTTTTTTTTTACTGGACAGCACAATATTGTCATCTGTAAGCACAATGTTGTACACCACATCTCTAGAAACTTTCCTCTCTGGTTGCTTTTCATTATTCCTTAAGAACTGTAGTTCTAGTTCATTTTTGTGAGGTAAGCTGGTGAGTACTATCTGCTCCCACTTTGTTGATAACCTAAAGAAGTTAAGTTTGTTTAATGTAATTAATCTGATTGAGCTAAATCCCAAAGGGAAGGAATGAGCAACAGTTACCAAGACCTACATGAAGTGTATGTGTGCATGTTTTCCCTGCAGACTTTTCCCCACCGACTTGTTTGAAATCTTCATTGATATAGGACATTATGTTCGTGATATCAGTGCCTATGAAGAATTGGTATCAAAGTTGAATTTGTTAGTGGTAAGTCCTGAGTTTTAAATATTTGGGCAGGCTGGTATATGGTCAAGAATGGAAATTATCATAGTGCCCATTTCCATTTTTTTTTTTTTTTTAAGGAGGATGAACTGAAGCAAATTGCTGAAAATCTTGAAAGCATTAATCAAAATAAAGCTCCTTCGAAATACATAGGCAACTATGCAATTTTGGATCATCTTGGAAGTGGAGCTTTTGGCTGTGTCTACAAGGTGACTTTGCCCTTGGAGAACAATATTTCTGACATTCTAAAGCAAACCAGATATCCTACTTGTACATACCCATGCAACTGGACTAGAGCCTTCATTATTGAAAAAGAGATACAAATTAGAATGATTTTTTTTTTGCCCGTCATATAGCGGTACTGATGTTATCTCAGCTCTGAGCTCTAGAAATTGGTCACTGATCTTTGAAGACAAAAGCCATTGTTAATGTTTACAAAAAATAGACAAAATGGCTTGCCCCAGTGCATGACATTTTCTCTAAACATTCACACCAGAGTTTTCTATATATGCCCAGTAAAATCCTACCAAATAGTACAGACTGACCCAGGAGATACCAGTTTTTTAGCTGAGCTTAGCATACATACAGACAAAATTTTAAAAGTTATGTTACTTATGTAGATTATTTAGATTACTTGTTTTAATCATGGGACTTATTCATTGATCTCTTTTTTTCCTACTTTCTACACCCACCCCATTATTATTATTATTTATTATTATTTTATTTTTTGGTCTTATTTTAGGTTAGAAAACGCAGTGGTCAAAATCTTTTAGCAATGAAAGAGGTTAATTTACATAACCCAGCATTTGGAAAGGATAAAAAAGACCGAGACAGCAGTGTAAAGAATATTGTTTCTGAATTAACCATAATTAAAGAGCAGGTAAATGCTTTTCTTATTTATGAGGATATGTTCCTTAACTAAGTGTCATCGAAAGAAAGTAGAGTTTTTGTGCTACTCTTGTCCATGCTGTTTTTTAAGAACTGGTTCTGTTTACAATAATTGGTATTGAGTTGGTAATATTTTAGTTAGATATTTTTCCTAAGGCTTGACATTGAACTGTAGAAAGACTTTTGGAGTTTTATATCAATGTTTGGGGTGAGAATGATTGGGTTTACAGCAGAGTGCTGCACATAAGAAACATCCTCCTTTTGTCATTGCATGCATATCCATTTCTGTCTCATTGTATTGTAGAATATATGGTTACTTAGTTATATGCATAAGCATTTGACTAAGGGTTCTTTGACTTGTGTCAAGTGGAACCATGCTGTTAACATTCCTCACATAAAGCTTATTAAATCTAAAAGTAGATTTTCAAGATGGGTTTATTATTTATTGGCATGAGAAGAATATTCAAACCTAACATAACAACTTAATAAACTATCATTATGAAGGTTTGTTTGGAGAGAAAGAATAAACATGTCAGAAGAAAAGTGAGATTAGATTTTGTGATCCAAGAATACATGGGTTTCTTTTTCAGTTTTCTTTACTTATACATTCATTGTGGATATCGTTCATTTGTAACTCCTGTGGAGAGCTAACAGCTTCACTGCTTTTTGTTCTCCACGAGTTAAATTTGCATAGCATCTGTGCTGGGACATAAAGATCACCAAATAAATATGACAATCTTTATTCATTGAAATCAATAGTTCTATTCTAATTCAGAAATTGCAGTGAATACTATCATTAATAGCTTATTTTATAGTTGATTTCATATATATTAAGAGATTGGACTTTAGTAAGTTAGTGTTTGCTCATGCTTAGGAAAATCTAATCTTTAGCAGTGTGCTGTTTCACTATAGCACAAGGCTAGAGCATGGCTTTTGCTGCAAGCTGACCTAGTATCTTAATCTGAACTCTGATCTGGATATAGTCCTGGCCAGTAAGCTAAGTCCACAATATGATTCTGTTGCTTACCTGGTCCCATAGTGTTTAAAATCTGCTGGCCACTTGATAATTGATGAGGTAGGACTTGTCTTAGCACATTTCCTAAGAAAAGAAACTATCAGGGTGGGGACATATAAAAGGTTTGTATTTGGACTTTGAGATAACCCAAAATTGTAATTGCTTTCTTACGAGAGGACTGAACCATTGGAAAGGGTGATGAGGCTGAGAGGTCTAAAAGGAGGAGGTGACGGCAGACAGAGGTGGCAGAAATGGAACTAGAAAAGGAGAGTGTGTTTATTAAGAATAAGACTAAGCTGCAGTAAGAAAGAAGTTCCAAAATACATTGGCTTAAATAAGAGGCCTCACAAGGCAATGAGCTATTTCTCTTTCATGTAATAATCCTAGAACGAGTGGACCAAGATGGTATTGTTCTCTGTTCCTTACAGTCATTTGGGAATGTAGGTTCTTTTTCTCTTACTGCCCTGCTACCTCCTAGGCCATTATCTTTGTCCACATGGTTGAAACTGCCACAGGCATGTTTATATACAAGATAGGAAAAACTAAAGCATGGTGGGGAGTTGTTCCCAATGTTTAGGACTCAGACATAGAAGCAGACATGTTTCCCCTTACATTCCCTTGGTAAGAACTTAGTGATAGTCCCTCTTGGGCTGCAAGAGAATCTGAGAGATGTAATCTCTGACCAGGAACCATGTTCCACCCAAACTCAATTCGATAGAGGAATAAAAGGAGAAGTTTTTAGTAGACAGTTACCAGACTCCTCTTCAAAAAGGCAGGAAAAGAGACCAGAAAGAGATGCAAGCCATTTATAAATGTAATGTCAACTATTCTGAGATAGAATAAATTTCAACTTGCCTAGAAACTTAAATTATACATAAGCAACTAAAAATTTTTAGTATTCTTGTAGAAAAGGAAAGTTTTGAAAAAGTAGAATTTTTGTGTCATATCCTGAGGTAAACTTAAAGTCAAAGGGAAATTATACTGAACTCTTCTTCCTAAACCTGGCAAGGAAGACTTCATTCAAGACTACTGCAATAGGAGTCAAACTATTACAACAGGGGAGAGAGATTGAACTCAGCTCCAAAGACAATAACAATAGCTAGAAATTTACAACCAACAGGCCAGGTGAGGCAGTGCCTAGATGGAAATTTACTCAGAAGGACTTCCATTAACCATCAAAGATAGAGTGATGAGGAACTTGATTGGATATCAAGACAGGGAGATTCTTGCTAAACTGGCTTGGCAGGATTCTTAATAAAACCAGGCAGGCCAAGAATGAGGCCTAGTCAAGAAGAGGGCTCCAGAAGCCTGACTAAAGTTTGGCCAAGAAGGGAGTCCTTGCCTACTATTATAATGTAAATGGAGTTAGTAACTCTTAGATTTTTTTCAATTTCATACTAACCATTTTGGAGAATATAAAAAACACAAAGTCTGAATAGACAGAGACAGTATATATGAATAAGTGATAGGGAGTGGCAAGAGGCAATGATAGACATATTCAATATAAATTATTTCATTGCAGTTTTCTTCTCTTTGCAATGTAGTGTAGTTGGGATGAGGAATGCTAAATGAATTCTTCAGGTTACTTTGAGTTCTACAGTTCTCTATTTTAGTTAAATTAGGTGATAAAGTACAGTTTTAAATTTTAATTGATAAGGGTATATGGGAGATTGCTATTTTCAGATTAGTTTTGTAAGTAGCAATAATAAGAATCATGATAAGAATCTGAAATCTCAATTAAATGATATCTTGAAATGCTTAATTTTATAGATAAATATGAATATAATAATTTCTATATTGTTTTCAAATATGAAGTCCAACTAAATTGTGACTGCAAGTTTATATTTTGAGGTAATGTAATGTTTGTTATTTATTTTCTTGTAGCTCTATCATCCCAATGTTGTACGCTATTACAAAACATTTCTAGAAAGTAAGTATGAGTTTTCATGAAATTTCTAATTAAGGAAAAATATCTATAGTGCATATTTTTATATTAGAATGTCATAAGATAAACTTAATTCTTTTCTTTTTTTTTTCAATTTTTTCCTTTATTTGTGGAGGATCTTGTACATCATTTTTTTTGGTCAGTGAAACAGTGATATAATCAGTGACCTACAGACAGTTATAAAGTACTTATGAAAGACACTACATGAATAAAGCAAAATTATTATAACTTTCATCTTACACAAACACAAAACCGTTAGGATCAGGAGAGCAGCAAACTAAAGGATAATGGCTTAAGACAAAATTGTTTTCGGTGACTCAGACGACATTTTTCACTCCCCAAATAAATGGAGAGTGGCTTTATCTTTGAGATTTCTTTACCTGAAGTTTAGGTAATTACCACAAGGTGGCGATGAAGCCATGACTGATTCTGTGGGCAAGCCCTCTTTGTGCAAGGACAATGGACTATTGAATCAAAAGGTTGAGATAAAGCCAAACTCAGTCACATGTTTAAAACAATAAAGGACCTTTGACTGAAACAATAAAAGTATTGATAAACCCTAATGATGTGCATCACATATGAAGTTTAAAAGTAAATCATTTAGAGGAAGATTTAAGGAAGTACAAGGCAATGGTTGGGGCTTCCTCATTACCTCTTTATAAGTGGCATTTTATGATTTTTACCCATCTCCCTTCCCCCAGGTAATTCAAAGGTACCCAGTTCTGAAACTGTCCAGTAAATCCTGCCTCCTTGATATTAGAATTCTTAATATTAGAATAATTTCTTATAGTTTAGTGCTTGTCCCATTAGAGATCAGGATTGGCTTCTGACTTGCACTTACTGAAGTGACACAACTTTATGCAAATTTAAAAACAAAACTTTTACAACCTGACATCCTCCAAAAATAATTGGAAGTGGCTTAAAAATACATAAAATATGATAAAATAGATTAGGAAGTTATATAAAAAAGGGAAAAAAAGTTGAGAAAATAAAAAATGGATTAAAAACTAAAGGATGAGGATGAGTGAAGCAGGTGAAAGGGATTAAGAGTACACTTATTGTGATGAGCACTGAGTACTGTATAGAATTGTTAAATCACTATATTGAACACCTGAAATTAATATAATACAGTATGTTAATTATGATTCAATCAAAAAAGAAAAATCAATATAAGAAAGGAAAAAATTAAACTAGGGGTAAGATTAGTAATACACTGATTATTTCTTGGGATAATGAAAAATTAAAAACAATATAAATGTATGTCTTTAGGAGAATTAATAATGATCTGGGCAGCCTGGGTGGCTCAGCGGTTTAGTGCTGCCTTTGGCCCACGGCGTGATCCGGAGACCTGAGATCGAGTCCCACATCAGGCTCCCCGCATGGAGCCTGCTTCTCTCTCTCTCTGTCTCTCTGTGTCTCTCATGAATAAATAAATAAATAAAACCTTTTAAAAAAATGATCCATCCGTGTTGTGGGATACTATGCTGCCAACAGAAAGAATGGCATGGACCTCTGTATGGTGTTACGTCAGGCTGTTGAATGAAAAAGTATTAAGCGGCAGAACATGTATAGCATGTTTTCATTTTTGTGAGTATCGTGTACATACATGTTTTATATACATTCAAAACATTACAGAGGATACATATCACATGCCATTGTTACTAATTTCATATTGGTTTTGGAAGAGAAAGTAGCATTTACTTTGTTTCTTGACATCCAAAGCAAAAAGATGAATGCAATCAGTTATGAGATTCCCAGTATCCATGAGATAAAACCAGTAAGAAGCCCAGCTTTCTCTGCTCTGGAGGACCATTACAGAAGTTTCTGTTGTGGGTTGTCTTTTCAGCTATGCCATTGCAAGACCATGGTGTGATTCCATTATAAAATTCTGGAGGTATATCTATATGACTATAAAACAATAGTTTAAAATGCAATTTTCTGAATTTCTGATGTGATTTAAGGGTAAATTTTAAACTATGGAGAGGAAAGGTGGGTTTACATGTTCTTCCAGAAATGCTCCATGACTTGGCATCATTTACTTGTTCTCCTTGGCGCCTCACAACTATTCCACATCTTTGTGTACATAGAAAATGATGATATTTGCCAGAGTAAACTTATGCTAAGAGTTTGTCCACAGTCAAAAGAGACTGTTGTTGGGCTCCAGGAGCCCCAAGGGCCCCTCACCTCCGCTGTCTCCAGGACTAAGTGGATCCATATCTTAGCATGACTCTAAATCTTCAGTACTGTGATCTGTACACGTTGGGTAGCTTAGATTCCAATTCATAAGTTTTTTTTCCCCTAAATATATTGAATTTAAATTTCTATTATCTCTTCCTTGTTTTCTTACAGATGATAGGTTGTATATAGTTATGGAGCTTATAGAAGGGGTCCCTCTTGGAGAGCATTTCAGTTCTTTGAAGGAAAAGCAGCATCATTTTATTGAAGAAAGACTATGGAAAATATTTATACAGGTACACTTTTGTTTTCATTAACTTTTTTACCAAACAGTAAATTTCTGAGCTGATTTCTTAGAGATGTGTGTAGTAGTCATCAGTGGTGATATATATATACTGGGGGAAATAAAATTTGTTTTTTATTTGCTATTTCAAGCTGTGCTTAGCTCTTCGGTACTTACACAAGGAGAAGAGGATTGTTCATAGAGATCTGACACCAAACAACATTATGTTGGGGGATAAGGACAAAGTAACAGTTAGTAAGTATAAGAATCTTAAAATTTTTAATTTAGGAATTCTTGAATATTATTCAAGAGCAGAGTTGTTCAATAGAAGTTTCTGTATTTAAGGAAATGTTCTCTATCTGCACTGTCCAGTATGTGGCTATTGGGCCCTTGAAATGGGGCTAGTGTGACGAGGATGTGAATCTTAAATTCTATCAAATTTTAGTTAAGTAAATGTCCCTGTGTGACTAGTGGCTCCTGTATTGGACAGTGACAAGTACAGTTCTTGATAGAGTTGTGTTTTGCCCATATGAGAGAATAAAGTACTGTTAGGATGCTTGAGTATTTAATTCCCAATTCAGTGGTTGCTAGATATTTTTCTCTCTATAGAACACTACTTCATCAGCAAAAGCTTTTATGACCACCATGTGAGCACATTGTTTTGAACTATTTTAATATAGCCTGTGCCATATGAGTGACAAGTGTACATATGAAGGGCTATGAAAAATCAAGGCATTTGTATATTTCAGCATCAGTTTTTATCAAAATATTTTCAGCTGAAGCAGGTAGGCCTAATGTTGGATAAATTTTACAAGTGAGGAGGTTAATTTTTCCCCCCACAATTGTATAATTCTCAATATAACTTAAAATTAGCTTTTTAGCCTAGACTGATGACTTATATTATCCTACTCTTCTTTACTTATGAACACTTATGTTACTCTCATGGACTATTAATCATGCACTAACTATAAGTAAGGATATGCATATCTAAATTAGTGGTCTCTAAATATTTTTTGCTTATGACATTCCATCAGTAAAACAATTTTTGTAATATAATGCCAATGTATATATGCTTATTTATAAATTCTATAATTATATCGCTGTATAATTATTTGATATAAAGTATATTAAGTCTACAAATAAGATATAAAGGGGTGCACTAAGAAGTAAAAATAGAAGTTTCAATATTAAAAAAAAAAAAAAAAAAAAAGAAGTTTCAATATTTTTTCCTGCCCCCTTGTGGATTGCCTTAGGCACAGCTTTGGAGACCACTTCCCTAAATGTTATGGATGTGAGAGACACAGGATAACATTTTAAAGCTGCTTTCTCTTAGTAGAATCTAACTCTTCATAAGGGTTATTCCAAACGTGCACCTTTACCATAACCACACGTCTTTAGTAACAACAATTAGATTTAATGTCCAGATTTTTCTAAGAGCATCCTATATTAGATTAAAATATAAAAAAGCAACGCCAAAAGAAACTCTATAGATAACTTCCAATACAAAGTTACTTGGAAATATTTCCAGGCTAGTGCTTTCTGAAATATAATATAAAACCAAGTAATTGTGAATCTTTACCTTGGACACAGATTTGCTTAATCATTTGAAGTTAATTATAACTTTGCCAGAAACTTTGTTTTTTTCTTTTTATAAATTAGACTTATGTTTCCTTAAGAATTTTTCTTATTTATACACCTGTAGATATTTTTATTTATAAATTCAAAGGAATTATTAGAAGTCAAATTTATTATACCTATATATTATTACATATGATTGAATAGATTTGTTTTGTTTTATATTGGCATATAATGCTTTTGATGGCTATTCAGGTCATGTTTCTGAGTAATAGCCAGCCCTGACTTTTATTTTCTTACTAAGATCAGCTGTGATCATTTCCTTTGGTTACATTTCAATACATTGGGGTTAATCTTTTGTTGTAGTAGTTTGATTTCTATCTAACCTTATTAGTTTTTATATTTTCTGTAATAAGTACTGTACATCAAAATAGCTTACAAAATAAAATAGTGCTAAAAATCTTATAAAGAGACACTTACTTCTTTGTAATCCCCAGTTCTCTATTTTCCTAAAATGACCACTTTTAATTCTCCTTAGCTTCTTCTGGCATTTGATTTTCCATTGTGATAGTAGAGGATTTAATTTTCTTATTTTTTCTTATTTCTCATTTACCATCCTGCCAACATAGTTATTGTACAATTTGGGGTTAAGTCAGTATTCAATGTTTACATTATTATTACTGTATAATTATTGTTTAATGTTGATCATCTTTCCTTTCTCATAGACCTTTCTGTTTTTCTTGGAGTTAGTAATTGCCTTCTTTTTTGTTTGTTTTCTTAGTTTTCTATGTACATATTATTTCTTCTTCTCAAGTCTTGCAAAAAGATTATAAAAGCCCTCTCTGTACTATTTCCATGTGGTCAAACATGGCAGTTACTCTCAATTGTTTTCCTGGACACCCAATTCCAGTAGCTGCTTGCTGCTGTGTAGAACAGGATTTGAATTTAGGTCTACTCCATTATCCTGGAACTTATATTTGCTTCTTTTCTAATTGGAGTCTTTCTTACATCCTGTGTTTTTTCATCTCTTTTTCCTTCCTTCCTTCCTTCCTTCCTTCCTTCCTTCCTTCCTTCCTTCCTTCCTTCCTTCCATTTCCTTTTTTCCTTTCATGTTTTCATTTAAATTCCAGTTAGTTAACATACAGTGTAATATTAGTTTCAGGTGTAGAATTTAGTGATTCATCACTTACACACTTTTTTTTTTCTTAAACTCTCCGGTTGTGCTGAAGTGTATCTCCCAGTACTTTCCTAAAAAAGAATGTTCTTATAATTTTTGGATGTTTGCATGTCACAAAATATTTTTAGGGGACCCTTGTATTCTATTGGGTGGGTGTAGTGTTCTCAGATGAAAGTCGTTATCCTTTCAAATTTGAAGGCATTACTTCAGTCTTCTAGCATCCAGTTTTGTTGTTTGGAAAGCTAATGCTATTTTGATTCCCATTGCTTGTATGAGCACTTTTATTTATCTAGAGACTTTTAGGTTGTTCTATTTACCCACAGCTTTGAGTGGGTCTCTTTTCATTCAATGTGTTTGGAACTAGGTTTGCATTTCAGTATTGGAGGTAACATTTCAGTTTTGGGAAATTTTTCTGCCTTATTTCTTCATTATTTTTCTCCCTTTCCCTTTAATTTCTAGAATTCCTTTTAGTCTTGGGTCTATATGCTGAATAGTCTCCTAATTTAAAAATAATTATTCTCTCAGTTTTCAGATCTCTTTGTTTTACTTCAGTTATTTCTTTTTTTTTTTTTTTTTAAAGATTTTATTTATTTATTCATGAGAGACACAGAGAGAGAGAGAGGCAGAGACGTAGGCAGAAGGAGAAGCAGGCTCCGTGCAGGGAGCCCAATGTGGGACTCCATACTGGGACTGCAGGATCACACCATGAGCCAAAGGCAAATGCTCAACCACTGAGCTACCCAGTTATTTCTTTAACTTAATTTTTTAGTGCTTCTATTATTTAATTTTTGTTTTCACATTTTTTAACTTCCTCAGCTTTTATCTTGTTCTTTATATCATCTTCATAGAAGCCTAATTCTATTCTTCCTCAGGATAATGTAGACTTTTCTATTCAGCATACTGCATTGTTTTTTTAATTTTCTGGTTCCATCTTCCCCACTCCCCTCCAAGTATCTATTTCCTATTTGATACTTTTCTCAAATGTCTATTGATACTGGGCTGAGAAAGCCCCTAAATAAGCTGTTGGAAGCTCTGCGAGTTCCAGCTAAGGCTACTATCTGTGGACTTTGTTAGAGCACATTTTTCCTTGGGAACCCCTCAAAGTTATTATATAACTTTTTTCCAAAGAATATATCTCCAGTATCTTGACTGAGGCAATGTCTATCTGTTGTTGTCATTTGGGAGGCAGTGTGGAGAAAGTGGGCTCAGGGAGTTATATCCAGTTGATAGATTTTCCCTGAATTCCCATGTGTTCATCTACACTCTGTTTTGTTTCTTTTTGGTTCAGTCAATGTCTTTGGAAAATAAATCTCTCTTTTCCTGCTAGTGGCATAGGGAACTCAATTACTGGGTAGTGTCATGTACATTTGGGGAGGAACCTGTGCACTTGATCTTAACTCTGTCTTTTGAGCTTTTTTTTTTTTTTTTTTTTTAACTTCACCTCTCCTTGTGTGGCATACTAAGTATATGAGCTCTGCAGAGTGAATGGGTACCCTTTTGGTCCTCTTATTCTCAGACACATGGTTTGGACTTCTGCAGGGTACATTTTCCATCTACTTTCCATCTTACAAAAATTCATTGGAATATCTTATCCTCTGTTGTCACCAAGCCCATTTTCATTGTCCTTGTGAGTTAGTGATGTATTAAAGAAAATTTATTTCCTTTCATTTTAGCAAGATTTTAAGAGCTAGAAAACAAACATATATATGATCAATCCACCTTTTAAACCCAAAAAGGCAGGCCAGTTACATTAAGTCTATACATTAGTATAACAAAATATCTCCTTTTCATTTTTACTCTCATAAAATACATTTTTGCTTGCTTTCAAATTGTAAAGGACTCCTTAGAAAAAAGTTACTTTGTTTACAAGGATAAGTAAACTTTTATTTTCTTTTTCTCTGTCCTGCCACTCATCACCATTCTGCCCAAACTTTTTCTTATTAATATTTGTCAGACTTATTACTTAAGTTTTATTAACTTAAAAATTATATTCATCTTTCCAAACTTTTTAGCATTAAATGAGGCAATATTTTTTTAGCTTCAAATAAAGAAGCAGTGGTATACCTTAGAATAGAATCTTAACCTAATCTAGTTTCTTTCCATTAAAGCAATTACACGGACAGGGTGTTGATGTGCTACTATATTTTCATTGAGTATAAAATGATTTTATGACTGAAAATATAATCTAAAGAATCTTGATATCACTATTTTAAAGAATTTTTTTAAAGATTTTTAATTTATTTATTCACGAGAGACACAGAAGCAGAGACACAGGCAGAAGGAGAAGCAGGTTCCCTGCTGGGAGCTTGATGTCAGATTCGATCCCCAGACCCCAGGATCATGACCTGAGCCGAAGGCAGATACTCAACCACTGAGCCACCCAGGCGTCCCTAAAGATATTTTAAATGTAATAGTGATGAAAAATATTTTTCAGTGTCTATCACTATTGGTGGTATAAATGTGGACTTTAGAGATTCTTATTTTTATGAGGGGTATGGTTAAATTAAAATCTTATAGCATTAATTTGGAACCAATGTAGAAAAGGCCATATTTTGGGAGGTTGAAATAAAGATGCAATTCATAGAGCCTATAAAAATGGCTGGGTTGTGTGTGAAATCGTGTTACCACAAAGGGGCAGCCTTGTCATATTTATTTTTCTTTTCTCTTGTGCTAGAAGGCTTATTTACTCCCAGGAAAGAAACACAGAATTGACAAGTGATGTTTAAGAAGCATGAGACAAAATGTATTGAAAATGTAACCAGAAAAAAAAAGCTCTAGAGAAACTTAAATTTCCCTCTCTTTCTCTTTTTCTTACTATAGATGAATTAGATGTTTTAAGATTGAGTTTGGTGTGCAATTATTTATAGTAAGCACACTAGCTGAGAATTTGCCTTCATGAGGCAGCAGGTTGAAAGTACTAACTTTATATTGTTATACTAATATTTAGGTATGTGTGGTTTTTCAAATGGTATCTCATCTTAATGTCTAAATGTCTAAATATATCTCCATTTGAAAGATTGTATATCTTAATGACTTGTTCTGTGAAACATGTTCAGGTCTTGCCTCTGCATTTATTTGCAACCTTGGATGCCACACAAGGGAACAGACCCAACTCAGTGGCGTGCTAAGCAAAGCACAGTCAAGGTCAGCTCTAAGTGCTGCCACCTGTCAAATAAGACCTACACTGTGCCATCCCATTATAGAATGTTCTGAAGAAGGGGATCTGCTGGAAATGAACTTGCTCACAGACCCACCATTTCACCTTTTCAAATACTCAAATTTTAATGTAAGCCTCTCATGCTCCTACTTTCTCCCTCATCCCAAACTAAAAGAAAGAAAAAAAGAAGAGAAAAAGAGAAAAACAAAACTCAATCAATTATGATAATAGATTTCGGACATGGGCTTTAGTGCATGACTTAAGAGGTCACATATTCATCCTGTAACTAAATAGGCTGTGTACATTTTTACATGTATCTCAAATGGTATTTGGCTTTTGCTACTGGTAATAACAACAGAAAAATACTTGATTCCGTAGAACATTTAGCAAAGATTCAAGTGCTTATCAAATGCCATCATATACCAGGCATGTAGGAGTGGATATTAGATGGAAGCCATGTCCTCTGTCCCTTGAACTCACAGTCTTTTGCAGAGGATTTTGAGTTCTTGACTCAGCAGTTAACTCCTGAGCTGTGACATCCAGCAGTTAACAAGACAAGTATGGCAGACATGGTCACTATCTTCATGGAGCTTCTAGTTGTGTACAGGGTTATAAAGACTAGAAATTTGTCTATGCAAAATACTATTATATTACTTGGGATTGGTCATGTTATGCTGTAGTAACAAGTGGCCTGAAGGTTTCAGCAGCTTAAAATAGTGGTAAACCACAACCTATGGGACAAATCCAGCTGTGGCCTGTTTTTGTATGACCTGTGAGATAATGATGGCTTTTTTTTCTTTTTAGATGGTTGTTTTAAAAAAAAAGAAGCAGAAGAATATGTGACAGAGATCACATGCGGCTCTTGAAGCCTTAAATGTTTATTATCTGACCCTTTACAGAAAAAGTTTGTCCTTGGGGTGCCTGGCTGGCTCAGTTGGAAGAGCATGCCACTCTTGATCTCAGGGTCCTGAGTTTCAGCTCCATGTTGGTTGTAGAGAGTACTTCAAACAAACAAACAAACAAACAAACAAACAAAAACTTAAAGTTATAACCCACTATATATTAAAAAGAAAAGTAAAGAAAACATTTGCCCACCCTGGCTTAAAACAGCAAGGTTTCCTTAGCTCATTCTGTGTGTGCAATGCAGGTAACTGAGGGAGCTGTGCTCAGAGACCCAGGCTGCCTGAAGCTCCTATCTCACATTGTGTTGGCCAAAGCCAAGCCATGTTACCACCCCCAGGTATAAGGGAGATTGTCTAGGTGAGCTTTCAGCCTCTGTAGTTGGAAATAAAAAAGGGATGGCTAATGGCTTTTTGGGAGCTAGTCTGCAGTATTTGCCACCAAAGACTCTTGTAATTGTCCTCGAAAGATGTAATGTGGGTTTTATCTATGGCAGCAGAAGAAGAGGATTTAGCAGAAGGATTAGATTCAGCAGTTATTTGGGACCCAGTATTTCAGAATTTGTGCCTGGTTAATGAAGAGTGAGAACAAGTCTGAGTGTGAGGATTGTGATACCAGAGAATTGGGTGAGGGAATTTAAGCTGTAAGGTTTTATACATACTGCTGTAGAAATCTGATCATATCCTTACCTGTTTAAAGTCCTTCAGGTAGCTCCCTATGACATTCCTTTGGGCATCCAAAGTCCTTTCTTCTCCTTTCTTCATGATCTCACATTTGCCTTTTGCTCTGGCCTCATGGGACAAATTGCTCCTTCCTGAACAGACCATGCTGTGGTTCTATACCTCTGTGACTTCCAACATAGTGGTCTCTCCGCCTGGAATACCCTCTGCTACTCAATTCAAATGCTGTTCCTCCAGGTGGCATCTTTGATGTCCACATCTGACAGGTTCTATTTCTGGGCTCCTTTAGTATACCAGGCTTGCTTTTCTTAGAATATAGGGCAGCTTGCCTGTCTCAGCACATAGGATAGTGGTTTACTGCCATTCCCTCCTTGAGGTAAAGGAAACTAGTTTTCTTGACTTTCTTTCTGCAAAAGCACTTTATAATATTTGTTGAATAAATGGATAGATGAATGAATGAACAAATGAACTAAAACACACCCAGACAGAAATATTTAGAAGCCAATTACAAATAAAAAGTAATGATTAGGAAAGATACTTGGATTTGAGACCTTGATCTGTCAGCTAAGATTCTGTGGGAAGAATGTTTAATGTAAGGAGAATTGAGGATTCAGGTGAAAATTGGTACATAAATGGGGAAAGTTACAAGTGATTCCCAGTGGCATCTGAGCAAATAATGTAACCCTAAGTATGATAGGAAAGAGTTTACTTTCTTGAGTGTCAACAAAGTTTGAGAAATCAAATTAGACCTCTCTTGTATTGCTAGAATCTTGGCATTTTAATTGTTTTCTAGAGGATTGGAAGATTTTAAATGATTTTGGTTGGCTCAATTGCTGCTGAGAAATCTATGTCATTATAGGAAAAATGAATTAGTGTTGTACTTCTGATAGGGAAGTCAAAGTCCTTATATGCATATTATTTCATATAGCTCTAAAAAGTCTCCTGGCTAAATAGGCACATAATGAGTGTGTTTATAGCTTTTGTAGGTCTCTTGACCTGTCTTGCTTTGAGTCTATTGTGTAATTTACTTCTCATTATCCAGATACAGTATCTATTTAAGTCTAAGCCAACATGGAACTTTGAGTGTTCTTAAAAGACCACAGAATACTGAATCTCTGTGTTGCATATCTTAACAGCATCTGCATAGTAAGGTAGCCACATAATTTCTAAAATTTCTCTCAGTCAACAAATTGCCTTCATGTCACTAGGAAAGCAAGGATATTTTCTGTCAAGCCTACCAGTTTCCTTATATTCCTATTAGGTCATGTGAAATAAAGAAACACTGAAACAAATTCAGTCAAATCTAATTTCTAAAAAATATTCTAAGAGGGCAGCCCAGGTGGCTCAGCGGTGTAGCGCCACCTTCAGCCCAGGGTGTAATCCTGGAGACCCAGGATGGAGTCCCACGTCAGGTTCCCTGCATGGAGCCTGCTTCTCCCTCTGCCTGTGTCTCTGCCTTTCTCTTTCTCTCTGTGTCTCTCATGAATAAATAAATAAAATCTTAAAAAAATATTCTAAGATTCTCACACCACCAGTGGGTCATCCTGCAATTCTGAGATTTGAATAGCAGTTGACTTCCAGGAAAAGATGAGAATGACAGTCCCAAGAAAGTCCTAGCAGAACATCCTGAAAGTGCTGATCTTGACCAGATGATTGTTATAATCTCCTAGTGGTACCAACTCACCATAATTGACTGCATGAGCTAATAAGGAGGCCTTGAATCTTTATCATCTTAGGAAAAAAATTGGAACTAAAATCTTACCAATGTTGGATTCATAAGGCCTATAAAAACAACAAAGATCAAGGATAATAAAGTTTATTTTAGTGTGGGTTTTCATATGGGCATATTGGGTTATGATTTAGTTCTCTGAGAAATTTTTAATGTAAAGGGTAAACTCTGATGTGTTCTGGACATGTTATTTTCATTCTGAGTTTTCCTCAAGTATGTTCTCTGAGACAGCACGGTGAGTGGGTAGGAGTACCTATTTTTACATAGACTAACTCAACAGTGCATGGTACTACACATCTGATCGGTCTGGCCAGCCTCCTAAGTTAAGTATACTGACACCATTGGAGCCTTTTGGGTTCTATAATCATGCTATAAACAGTGTGTGTGTGTGTGTGTGTGTGTGTGTGTGTGTGAGAGAGAGAGAGAGAGAGACAGACAGACAGACAGAGACAGAATGAGAAAGCAAGAGCCTGAATTCCTGTTTTTATAAGAATCTGATCCTTAGGACTCCTACTTAATATTAGTACCACTTGTTTAAAATTTCATTTGTTATTCCCAAGTAATAGTAATCAGAACAAACTCCACATTGAAAAATGATTTTAGAAGAGCCCATACTTAGTAAGGACAATGGTTTCCCCGAGAATCTAGTCTACTGATAGTTGCCCTAGAATGAAATGATGTTTGTGTAGCAAAGATATGGTTGCCTAGAATTCAGAAATTATTTTTATATCTGGGGTTGAACTTTTCATCCTACAACTCTTTGTTACAATAATTCCATCAATAGAAATTAATAAAATAATGATGCTGTTGAGAAAAAGAAATAGTTTTGCTCTCTCATCCAGGGAAGAGCCTTCACTGGGGAAGGAAGCTTTGGAAGAGTGGATGGGACAGTGGAAGAGCTCACAGTACACCAGCATTAAACTCCTTTCCCCATTCCCCTGTTCAGAAAATTCCATTTTAGACTCTATCAGAATTCTACTTGTTGGATTAGAAAAAATAATATTAATAACAGCTGAACTTCATTTGGAAGAAGATCAGAGGGAGGTTTTGGGGCCAAGGATTAGGAATTTGAGTGGCCTTCAGAGGAGGAAGTGCCAATGAGGTAGGACTTTGTTGAGCATCTTTCCAAGAACCCTCTAATTTCCTACAGAGCCCTGCAAGGGGAGGATGTTACTGACGATCTTGTCACTGTGTATGTTGGAGGTTGGCCTTCATTTACCAAGGCAGAAGGAAAGAGCAGAGTGGTAAATGGGGGGAAGTTGCAAGGTGGACATCTTTCTGGCCTATTATACAGTTATGTTCAAGTAGATGCCTCTGTCATTGCCTAACACTATAGAGATTTCAGCTGATCATTTCCTGAAATTGTCACAATCATTCATGGTTTTATTTTATTCAAGGAAGACATTTTTATCATGGTAGACATTTTATCTGTGCTTTGAAGGAAAGGAGTAATCAACCATAGCTACATCTCTTAAGCATTTACTATAGGATGAGAGTTATATGTTCATTACCTCATCCAATATCTGAGGCACATTCCCATTCTCACAGATAATAAAAAGAGAGAAGTTAGAAAACTTGCTTAAATCACCCAACTAATAGATTTAGAGGGCCAGAGATAACCCATGTCTGGCTCTAGTGTTTATCTCTTCATCAACTCTCTTCATAGTATTCCCTCAGAAAGATCAATTCAGGTAAATAAAAAGGCATCCTTGAGGTCATGGGGTGCTCATAATCAAGTACTGTGTTGAATGGTTTGGATGAATCCAGTAGTTTTGTTGAGGTGGACATTTTAAGTTGGCCCATATTTCCAGGGATCTGTATCTGAACATGGCCTGCAGGGTCTTGCTTGCATCATCTGGCCATGACTCTGATTGTCTATCCTCCAGCCAACCTGTCCTTTTTTTAGTTCTTCGGTGGACATGCTCCTTTGATCACAGGTTCTTCTCTCAGTTCTTTAATGGATCATGTTTCCTTAATCACAAGACCTTTGCACATGCACGTTCCTCTGCTGGATGCCTCTTTCCCAATTTCTCTTCTTACCTAGTTAACTTCTGTCCTCTATTATATATTACCTCAATCACTGTTTTGTCATGGAAGATTTTCCTGATTGGCTGTTTCCTATGTTACTGTCTCATAGCATCATAGATCTATCTGCTCTTTAATGATCTTATCACAATTATTAATTTATATATGTGATTCTTTGTTTAATGTGTATCTCTACCACTGGTCCCTATGGGCTTTGCCAGTATGGATAGTTTCTGATCTGGTAATTGGAGATATGGGTGAATCAGTGAGTAAATGGCCAGTATTGAAGGCATGGGGTAGCTGGGGACTTTATAAACAGTAGCAGTCAGGAAACATTCTGGCAATTATATGGGTGCTTGCGTGATGAAGACAGAGGTTGGTAGATTATTCCATTTTAATAACCTGTGGAATGAACTAGAAAGAAAAGTTTTCTGATGAGATGCACCCAGGTTCTGGGCCCCTGGCACATTTAAACTGTGGTCACAGAATCAAAAGAAAAATTCAGGTACAAGAGCTGAGGAGTCGATGAACATAGGGGCAAGAGAGAAGAGGCAGAGATTTCAAACCCAGAAAATGAGGAAGATGAGATGCCATCTGCTGTTTAGGGTATCCTCATGACTGCAAATGATGAGCTCGGTTGAGTGCAAAAGGGCCAGGTGCTGCCTACAGCTGGGAATGAATGGGCATGGCTTTGAATTTGGGAGCTACTGACACAGGTGGTAGGTGAAAACTCCGTATGGAGAGGGATGGAAAAACCTTACAACCCCTTGCAAAAGATTGGTTTCATAGGCTATTTTTTGAGAAAACAGAGTAGTTGAGTTATGAATCCAATGTCATGTAGATAGTAAATGACAGAGCAAGAATCTAGGCGCTCAATCAGACCACATGCATTTTCCATCTGAAGGTTGACAGCTATAGGCAATAGCGCAGTCTACAGTTTTAGCATTTCTTGTATCATTCATTCTATCAAAGGAGAGATTTTTTACTGACTTTTTTTTTTGCATAATGTGCTATATGTAAAATGTCATCTGTTGTCATTTTGAATTTCTATAATACCACATGAATACTTTTATGACCACAGTTTCTGAAATAAATCCTTTCCTCTCTTCCAAATATCATCACAAACATAGGAAGAGTAAAAGAAACATTATTGCTACCACCAAAATCTTCCAAATGGCCAACAATAGTAGCTTTTGTTCTCTTTATTGAATACTTCTCAACTATCTGTATTTTTGTAGACATCGAGTTTCTGCCATTATCTACATTACATAGAGTGAGTAGAATCCTTCTGAGTACCACTCCTTAGTTTTTGCCTTTCAAAATCAATGGCATTTTTATAAAAACAAGATAATTTCTATGTAGCACTAAAACTAAATGTCAAAGGATTATTTTAGATTGTAAGTACATGAAATCTATGTGTGCTAAGATTATAGTGAGCTTCTAAAAATATTGATCTGCTATACTATTTCTACTAATTTTCTCCAATACACGCAATAGAGAAATGGGAAGATTAAAGCAAGCTTGTGAATAAGCTTACAAATAGTCTTTTTTAAAAAAAGATTTGTTTATTTAGTCAAGAAAGAGAGAGCATGAGCGGAGGAGGAGGGGTAAAGGAAGAAGAAGAGAGAGAATCTTAAGCAGATTTCCACTGAGCATGGAGCCCAATGAGGGACTCAGTCCCAGGGCCCTGAGATCATGACCTGAGCCAAAATGAAAAGTCAGATGCTTAACTGACTGAGCCACCCTGGAGCCCCTAACCTGTGAATAGTCTTTAAATACTTTGTAAAATTTAACCTTCTACCATTTCTAATTACTACTACTGGACTGAGAGGATAGATAGATATTTAGATAGATATTAGATAGATATTTATAGAAAGATAAACAGATAGATATGCATATACAGTTGATCCTTGAACAGCATGGGTTTGAACTGCACTGGTCCATTTATACATGTTTTTTTTTTTTTTTTTTCCAGTAGATATGGTTCAGTGTTGTAAGTGTATTATTTCTTCCATATGATTTTCTCAATGACTTTTTTTGGCCTACTTTTACTTTATTGTAAGAATACAGTATATATTACATGTAACGTACAAAATATGTGTTAGTTGACTGTTTATGTTATAAGGCTTCTGATCCACAGTTGGCTATTAGTAGTTAAGTTTTAGGGGAGTCAAAAGTTATACATGGACTTTTGATTGTGCTGGGGGTTAGCAGCCCTAACCCTTACATTGTTCAAGGGTCAACTACATATCTATATACTTATCAAAAGATACAGCTCTGTAATATACAGTGATAACACAAAGTATGGATCTTTCATACTAGTTAGGAAGATATACCCTAAATACATAAGTGAATATTAAACAAAAATAGAACCCTAGTCCCCCTCACAGTCCCATTTCTACCCCAACAAGTCGAAAGAAACTATCATGAGCCAGGAGAAACTCCCCGAACCACAAGGACAATGTACATTGGTGGAAAACAACTGCTTGCAGAAAGAAGGTGGTTCATGGAACAGCTACAGCAGATGATAAAAAAACTTCAGGTTTCCTTAAAGAAGTTAGGGATAAATGACAGCTCTAGTACTGAAGAAGTGAATATGCAAAGCAAGGAGCAGTGATCCACTTTCCCAACCCTTACGTCTGGGCATCCCTGGCAGCGAACACTTTCACCATCACAGGCCAGGCTGAGACAAAGCAGCTGACAGAAATGCTATCCCGTAGCTTAAACCAGCTTGGTGCAGACAGTCTGACTAGTTTAAGAAGACTGACTGAAACTCTGCCCACATAGTCTGTGAATGGAGAAGCCCCATTGGTTACTGGAGAGGAGGGGGATGATGAAGCTCCAGATCTTGTGGAGAATTTTGATGAGGCTTCCAAGAATGAAGCAAACTGAATTGAGCCAACTTCTGAGGACAATAAAACTTGAAGAAGTTACTGGGAGCTGCTATTGTATATTCTGACTGATTTTCATGATTTTGTTCATTGATCCGATAAAATTCAGATCTCTAATATTTTTAAGGTCAAGCCCCTTGGCCACTGTAGCTCTTTTCAGTGTTTTCTTAGACACAATTCATTCTTTGCAGCTAATTAAGCTGAAGCAAAGCCTGCGAATAAAGTTTGAAGTATGGTTAATATAGTTCTTTGCCTCAAAAACAATTTTTTATTTCATTGACACTGATTTGTACACAGAAAGCAAAGTTGTTTATAGAAAGCTAATCATCGCATGTAATATGGCTGGTAATCTTTGATGAAATTTGATTAAAGATTTTAAATGATTTTAAATGGCAGTATAATGTAAAAAATCAGATAATGAAAGATATGAATCAAATAAATGTAATAGAAGAGTATTAAAGAAGGAGACATATTTATCATAGTATGGTCAAGAAAGACCTTTCTGAAAACCCAGATAATATATGGTCTTAGATGCCTGATAGGAGCTTGGCTTTTATTCTTAGTATTTATTAAAAGGCTTTGTAGAATTTTAACTTTGCAAGTAGTGGTCTCTGCTCTAGTTTTTTCCAAGATCATTTTGGCTCTGGCATGGAGAATTATGTTTTGGAGGGAACGATAGAAGCAGGAGTCCTGTTTAGGAAGTGTTGCTCTGTAGCCTATGTGAGCACTTGTGGTCAATTGGAGTAGGATGGTAGTGGTTGTATTAATTTTTCATTACTGTAAAACAGATTGCTCTGAAATTTAGCAGCTGAAGACAACAAACATTTATTTTCTCACCATTTCTGAGGGCCAGGAATCCAGGAGCAGCTTTGCTATGTGGCTCTGGCTCAGGATGCCTTATGAGGTTTCAGTGAAGCTGTCAGCTCAGGCTGCATCTGAAGCTTGACTCAGAGTAGAGGGTGTATACTCACTCATGTGGCTGGCAGGTAGGCTCTGGAGTTTGGCTGGAACTGGGACTCTCATCCTCCAGGACACTCTTCTTTATCTGACCTTTTCAACAGTATAGCCTGGACTATTTTATATGGCCTAGGCAAGTATGTCTTAGCTACAACATCAAAACCACAATATATAAAAGAAAAAAAACTTAATGTCTTTGAAATTTAAAACTTCTGTTCTTTGGAAGACATTAAGAGAATTCAGACAAGCTTCAGACTGGGAGAAAATATTTGCAAATCATATAGTTCATGAAGAATTTGTATCCAAAGCTCAATCATAAGAAACCAAACAACCCAATCAAAAAATGGGCCAAATTTTGAATAGGTACCTCAGTAAAGAAGATACACAGATAGCAAACAAGTACATGAAAAATGTCCAACACTATTAGTCATTAGGGAAGTGCAAATTAAATGTATACTGAGCTATCACTACATACTTATTAGAATGGCTAATTTAAAAAAAACAGCAACTGACAACAGGGGCAGCTGAGTGGCTCAGTCGGTAGAGCATGTGACTCTTGATCTCGTGGTCATGAGTTCAAGCTCTACCTTGAACCCAGAGTTTACTTGAGGGAAAAAAATCTAAAACAAACAAACAAACAGACACAAAAACACCAAATGCTGGTGAGGATATAAAAGCAACTAGAACTCATACATTTCTGGTGAGAAACCATTGGAAAATATTTTGGTTTGACGGTTTTTAAAAAACTTAGACATACATTTAGTGTATTATCCAGTAATCTCACTCCAAGGAATTCATCAAAAAGAAGTTAAAAATTATGTTTGCAAAGATTTGTATGTAAATATCATATTTACTTGGACCTCTAGTACAATCTTGAATAAGAATGGTGAGAGTGAATTATTGAAAGTTACATCTGAAACTACTGATGTACTATATTTTGGCAAGTTGAATTTAAATAAAAAAAGAAAAGAAAAGAATGGTGAGAGTGGACATTCTTGCCTTGGTCTTTTTTTCCCCCTTTTTGTGTCCTTGAGTTAATACTGTGTTGTCTTAATTATAATACATTGTAATAATTTTAATATCTTGTAGGAAACTTTGTTGTCTTTTTATCAAAATCCATGGCTCCTTTCGGTCCAATCTATTTCTGTTAAATATATTAATTTTATACTTAATTTGTGAAATTCTACCCAAAATATTTGGAGGCATTTGATTGGAATTATATAAGTTAGTTTAGGAAGAATGGCATCTATGTAATATTGAGAATTCCAATCCATGAGCTTGGACTTTTTCTTTATTAATTTTAGTCTTTTTTAATGACTATGTAACAAAATTGTATAATTTTCCCTCCATTGATCTTTCCTGTCTTTTGTCATATTATCCCTAGATTTTTGTTTCTCTGCCACTGGGCTAGTGTGTTTCCTCCTCCTCCTACTCCTCCTCCTTCATCTCCAACCTCTTCCTCTTTGTCTTCATCTTCTTCAGAAGGAAAAAGAAAACAAATGTTTTTGCTTTATTTAAAAAATTCAGTTATTAAGGGCACATAAATAATGTACTTATGTGATGGTCTCTTCAACATATATAGAAATATATTAACACGATTGCCACATCTCTTACTTGTTTTCTTTTTTTAATAGGTGTAATTGACATATACCATGGTATTACTTTTAGGTGTAAAACATAATAATTTGATGTTTGCATATATTATGGAATGATCATCACAACAAATCTAATTGACAGTCAGCCTTGTTTTTGAACTTAAAGGAAAACTATTTACATTAAGTAGAAAGTTGGTTGTAGCTTTTTATAGATGCCTCTTATCAGGTTAAGGAAATGCATAGCTATTTATACTTTTCTGAAAAGAATAAATGTTGAATTTTGTCAAATCCTTTTCATACATATGGTCATATGATTTTCTTCCTTAATGTACTAATTTGGTAAACTGCACTGATAGACTTTTATTTTATTTATTTATTTATTTATTTTTTGATAGACTTTTAAATGTTGAATCAGCCTTCTATTTCTGGCATGATGACCCTATGTATTATCCTTTTTATCTATGTCTAGATTTTATTTGCTTATCTATCTATCTATCTATCTATCTATCTATCTATCTATCTATCTATCTTCATGGGGGATGTTCTGTATTTTCCTTTTTTTTTTTTTTTAAAGATTTCTTATTCACGAGAGACAGAGAGAGAGAGAGAGAGTGAGAGAGAGAGGCAGAGGCACAGGCAGAGGGAGAAGCAGGCTCCATTTAGGGAGTCCGACATGGGACTTGATCCCAGGTCTCCAGGATCCCACCCCTGGCTGAAGGCGGCGCTAAACCGCTGAGCCACTGGGGCTGCCCTTCCTTTTCTTTTAATGTCTTTGGCTTTGGTCTCAGAGTAATGTTGGCTTTATAAAATGAGTTGGGAAGTGTTCTCTTATATCTTTTGGTATAGTTTATGTAGAATTGATATTTATTCCTTAAATATTTGGTAGAATTTGTTATTGAAATGATCTGGGCCTCATTTTCCTTTGTTAGGAGTACTAGGTTTTGATAAGGATTTGATAAGGATTTGGCCTTAGAATTAAGTAACGCCAGATTCACATCTGACTGTTAATTTCTCCTTGTAAGACCTTGGGCAAGTTACTCAATCTCTAAGTAAACTGAGCCTTAATTTTTATCATTTATAAAGTGGGTGACTGCAAAGACTGAATAATGATACCATCAGTTGTTTAACTTGTATTATCCTGCATTTACAAATGTTAATTGACTCAGATTTTATTATTGTACTATACTATTTACTACTATTGGCTATTATAATCCTTATTTTAGAGGTAAGAAAACTACCGCAAAAGGAGATTAAATAACTTGCTCAGAGTTACTCTGGTAGTACATGGTGGAGCAAGGATTTGAATGGAGGCTGGTTCCCAAGTTCTTGCTTTTAAGTGCTAAGCTGCACTAACCATAATAATACCTGTCTTTCAGGATTGCTAGTAGTATTCAATTAGGCAATTCATGTAAGCAGCTGAATTTGTGTTATTTCAAAGTTGTTGTTTAGTAAATGAGTATTTTTTATTAATAATGTGAATTACTATTGGTTTGAAGTCTTTGGAATATTTTCAACCTGAAAGATATAATAGTATAGATACATTATCAAATACTCTTATTAAGGCTCACTGCAGTGAAATTCCCTAAATATTTGGTGCACTGTACATAGTGATATTGTGAACACGAAATCTTATTAGGCATAGTCCCTTAAATTCTTGCCCTGGTTCCACACTTTTTGCATAATCCTGGTAATTAAATCTCTCCAAGCGTAGGTAAGTCTGCATAGTGAGGCTATGAAGAATATCTGTTTCCATCATTCACTTTGACCTAAGTTGTTGAGTGGTTTAAAGAAGAGAAGTATCTAAAATTGCTTTGAAAAGTACAGGTAGTGTCATGTTAAACATAAGTATTTGGTGTTCTAAGTTAAAAATCAAAATCCTTTGTTGGTATGTAAATATTTTAGATGATTCTGAATATCATTATTTACTGTGACTTAGTACAATTAGATGCTGTTTAGTATCAGATTTCAGGTCTCCGTGGTGGTTATTTAGGCTTACCTTATTTTAATTTCTTTTCTTTTTTTTTTGTTTTCTGTCCAGCTGAGATGATGCCTGGCATATGCTAAAATGTCAGATTCATTTTATTTATTTGAAAATTATAAAGATAACCTAAAAAGTAGAATCACTAGTTCAATAAGTACTTTGCCCTACTGTTTAGTCAGCAAGACTTATTTTAGTTTTTTGGTGCTAAATCTTATTATCTCAAAATATATAGCATAACGGCCTGTAGTATGTATGTTATTAATTAAGACTGAGAATGGTGTGGAAGATTGGCACATGGTGCGTTTTGACAGAAGGTTAAACAGCTTTCTGTTGTGAACTTCAATAGTTATTGTATGGAATGTCAAAAGCTAAGGAACCACAATAATAATAATATTGCATTTTTTTGTGAATTATAGCTGACTTTGGGCTGGCAAAGCAAAAACAAGAAAACAGTAAACTCACGTCTGTTGTTGGAACAATCCTGTATTCCTGGTAAGAACAATTATTTTATGATTCTCAAACATCATACCTGATTGGGGCTTTAGTTTCGTGTCTTGACTCGCAAAAGAAAGATGACTATAGGTAAAGGAGCTTATTTAATGTTTTCCTCAATTACCCAGAAAATACATATGTACACAGGTATACATTATTTTTTTTTACAAGTATACATTATTATGTGAGTTTGAAATAACAACAAAAAATCATCTTTAAGGTAACTCTGTCCATCCTGGGAACTACTTTCATTCCTCATAAATTGCAATGATCCTTGGCACATAGTAGATGTGTAATTGTTGTTGAAGGATCTGCGAATGAACTAGTAGACTCGCTATTCACTGTGACACTTGGAATATCTTACTGTACCTACTTGAAAAATGCCTATTTTTCTCTTGTCTGCCTGTAAGCATTCAAGAGCAAGAGAAAGGTTTGTGTGTGTGTGTGTGTGTGTGTGTACTAATACGCATATCCTGGCACCTGGAAAAAAAATAGGTGCTGCTGGATACATTTTATTGTGTGAATGAATAAATGCTGACAAAGATAGTTAGACATATGTTTATGAAGTTGGTTGCTTCTTGGGTAAATGAGTGTTTACATTTTGATGAATTGAAACACTTGTAACTTATTTAATATGCTTTGAGGGTTCCTTTATAATCCATTAATTATTAGGCCATTAGAATCTCCTTTTGCTGATCACATCTCACTTGTCTGAATCTTTTCAAATTAGCAAGCAGATACAGTCATCAGTAGACATAACAGATTCAGGGAAATATTCCCAAAACTTATTCAGCAGGTCAAGCAATCTAGATACTTCTAACTTCTTTTTTAATCTACTCTGTTGTTGTGCAGTTGAGTCCTGGGGATAGGATTCAGAATAAATCTTCTCAAGGGAGAATGGAAAGTCTCTGTAAATAACAGTCTCATTTAAAAAATTCCTTTCCTACAAGAATGTTCAGAACAGTGTCAGGGTTCCTACCAGGGTTCTGACACTGTTGGCTAGTTATTATCTTAAGTTTTAATTATTCCAAATTTAAGACATTCCATAATAATTTGAGTGACATGTCCAGTTCCTTTTGAATTTTCTATATTCTCGTTTTCTGAGTTTGTTAATTGGACAAAAATAAAGCAGATATATTTCATGGTCCTTCCTTGCTCTGGGTCTCATTCCTCTTGCCTTTTTTTTAAATTGCCTTTTTTAGCTATCCTCAAAGTGTTTCCCACCAGATTCTGTAATCTTTGTATAATCTCGAACTTCTCTGAGCCTATTAGTGTGCACGTTGAATGCCTGTCCCTGCACTCCAGGGACCCAAGAATTTGATGAGTCTGGTGTTCCCGTGTCTTTTGCTATTTCCTTTTGCCTTGGTTCCTTGGCTATTTCCTTACTTAATGGAAGAAAGTTCTCTTGATCAACTGTTGTAGGAAGTACCTCAGAGAATTCTTTATTCTGTATCTCAGCTGTTAGATAAATGGTTTGTGCACACTGGACTGATTGTGTTAGAACAGAAGGTCAATAAAAGTTCCTTTCCTTCCTCTGATTTGATTCATTATGAGGCAGGTCATTGTTATCCTTCTCATGGAAAATTATCTCCAATTATGGTCCTTGGTTCCGTTTTTTATTTGTATGTCTTACTTCAATTCCAGAGTCTAAGTCTGCATACTATATTCAACTGTGTTTTCAGAACAGATTTTAGAGTTTGAAGCTCTGAGAAACATTTTAGGCTCATTCTTCATGGAACACTTATTCGTGATTTCTGGATAATAAGCAAGTATGAGCTCATATGAATGGAAAACTTTTATGAATCCTGGAATGGGAATTCTTTGAGACTCTATTGCTTAGTCTAATCCCATCCACATTATGACATTAGATAATTTAAAGCAAAGCTGGGGAAGTTTCCACTGGATGGATCAAAATAAACCTGTAGGTAAACTTGGACAAGCAGAGATAAAGTGAAGCAATCCCAACCATTGATTGTACCTCTTACATTCTTTTTTTTTTTTTTTTAAAGATTATTTTATTTATTTATTCATGAGAAACACAGAGAGAGAGAGAGAGAGAGACAGAGACATAGACAGAGGGAGAAGCAGGCTCCATGCAGAGAGCCTGATGTGGGACTCAGTCCGGGGACTCCAGGATCACACCCTGAGCCGAAGGCAGACACTCAACTCCTGAGCCACCCAGGTGTCCCTACCTCTTACATTCTTAAAAATGCTGTAATAAACTCAGAACTCTTAAATGGCTTAAAACACTTCAGGAGCTTCCAGTTGCTCATTATTTAAAGACCAAGTCCTCAGTGTGCTACAAGCCCGCAACCCTGCATGCTGTAGCCCCTGGCAAGTCATTGTTTTTACTTTAGCCCTGACCTTACTCTATTGGTTTCTAGCTGTTGCATCTGTGTTCCCACTGACCACATGGCTTTGGCACATGCTGCTACTCCCTCTGCCTGGAATACTCTTTTTTCCCACTGGCCATCTGGTTAACTTTCTCATCCTCTACCACTCAGCTGGAGTGTAGTCTCCTCAGGTGAAATCCCCTAGCCGACACTTATTTCCCCTGGTCTACAGACTCCGTGCACTTTTCTTTCATTTGGTGGAACTTTTCATTTATTTTGTGTTATGCTCAGATGGTTTTGTGCATCATTATTCTCAGCACTGAGCTGAGGTATTTTACAGGTTCACAAGAAGTATTTACTATATGAATGATCTAATACTTACATGGTTACAAACAGTACCTGACACAATGAACTATAAAGAAAATTGCTTCTTTTGGGCAGCCTGGGTGGCTCAGCGGTTTAGCGCTGCCTTCAGCCCAGGGTGTGATCCTGGAGACCTGGGATCAAGTCCCACGTTGGGCTCCCTGCATGGAGCCTGCTTCTCTCTCTGCCTGTGTCTCTGCCTCTCTCTGTCTCTCTCATGAATAAATAAATAAAATCTTAAAAAAAAATTGCCTCTTTTGACTATAACAAACTTTTAATCCATCACTTTTTCCCTTTGCTGTTTCTTCAGGTCTTCAAAATGTTCCTGCATGATTTCTCTTTCTCCAGCTATCAATAGAGTTTCCTTACTTTCTTTACTTCCATATGGCATCTGCTTTACTGTTTTTATTAAGATTTTATTTATTTATGGGGACGTCTGGGTGGCTCAGCAGTTGAGCATCTGCCTTCAGCTCAGGGCGTGATCTGCGTCTGGGGATCGAATCCCACATCGGACTCCCTGTAGGAAGCTTGCTTCTCCCTCTGCCTGTGTCGGCCTCTCTCTCTGTGTCTCTCATGAATATATAAATAAAATCTTTTAAAATTTTTATTTATTTATTTATTTATTTATTTATTTATTTATTTATTTATTTGAGAGAGAGAGTGAGAGTGAATGAGTGAGAGAGCAGGAAGGGGGAGAAGGGGGGGACAGAAGCAGACTCCTCACTGAGCAGAGAACCCAACTCAGGGCTCCATCCTGGGACCCCCGGATCATGACCTGAGCTGAAGGCAGATGCTTAACAGATTGAGCCGCCCAGGCGCCCCTGGTATCTGCTTTCATGCCACTTCTGGAGGGAGGTTCCCTGATCATCTGCCCCAAACAGCAGCCTCCTCAGACTCTATCCCTTTCTCTTGCTTTATATTTCCATAGCACCTGCCTCTCTCTGACACTATGTTACATCTTCATCGGTTTGTGTATATCTCTCCCACTAATACACAGACTCCATATCTGTAGGGCTCTCCTCTGTTCTGTTCACTGTTGTTTCCCTGGGGCCTGAAGGAGCACACTGACAGAATTCTAATAAATATTTTGAATTATTAAAGTGAAAAAAAGTTTTTTAAAAAAGTGAAAATGAGTCATTCTGGGCTTTTTTCTTTGTCTGAAAATGCCATCTTTAAACTTTATTAAGTAATTGGGAAAAATGGGCAAATGTACATATTTAAAATACACCACACAACGATTTGATTCATATATACATTGTGGGATGATTATTGAGGTCAGGATATTAACACATTCATCTACATAGTTAACTTTTTTCTTTTGTGTTCTTGCAACATTGCAAGAAGATCTACCCTCAGCAACTTTTAAGCACACAAAACCATATTATTAATTGCAGGCACCTTGCTGTACCTTAGATCTGAGGAACTCTTTTCTTATAACTGAAAGTTTGTGTCCTTTGATCTGCATCTCCCCATCTCTCCCTCCCCCTAGCCCTGGGCAGTCATCACTCTGCTCTGTTTCTATGAAATAATTTTTTTTTGTCTTTGTCTATGTGACTTATTTTACTTAGCATAATATCCCCTAGCTTCATCTATGTTGTTTGCAAATGGCAGGGTTTTCTTCTTCTTAATGGCTAAATAATATTCCATTATATGAATATCCCACATTCTATATTTTAGTATAATGAAAAATCCATGTGTGTTTTTATCAGGGTCTGAAGCTGAGCATATCTCTGAATTTTTCCTTTTTAAAAAGATTTTATTTATTTATTCATGAGAGACACACAGAAAGGCAGAGACATAGGCAGAAAGAGAAGCAGGCTCCCTGTAGGGAACCCGATGCAGGACTTAATCCCAGGACTCTAGGATCACGCCTTGAGCCAAAGGTAGATGCTCAACTACTGAGCCACGCAGGCATCCCTCTTTGAATTTTTCTGACTTTTGTCTTCACAAACCTAAAGGGAACATTTTTAGTTTGGAACAATATCTTGGTGACATGGTCTGCTATATTTTTCCTATTTATTTACTTTATATCTTTCATAGTTACCAGAATAGTGAATAATGGAATCATATAGGATATTATCATTTTAAAAAAATAAAATGTGGAATGATTACATGTTATTGAGACAAGTATTCTCCCACAATTGACAAATTGGTCCTGAGGAAAATTTCTAAGGAGGAATTTTAAAGAATAAGAGCATAATTGGAAAAAGGATGTGATATTGACAGGTAGATTGGTAGGGTCATTATTAAGAGCATAGGCTCTGGAATCAGACTGCCTGGGTTTAAGTTTTGGGTCTACTGTTGAGGATTATAAATTATTGAATTTCTCTGTGCCTCAATTTCCTCATCTGTAATCTGAGATTATTAATAGGGCCCACCTTCTAGAATTGTTGTCAGATTAAGTGCAGTGGTACATATTGAGTGCTTGGAACAATGCCTGGCTCGCATATGGTAAGCACTCATTAGATCACAGTGGTTGGTATTTGCTAATGTGAGTCTAAAATTTTGAAAGGATCATGCCCATTTGAATTATAGATTGTATTGTATCTAAGAATCAGATTCATTTCTTAATAATTATAATGGAGAAGAATTACTTATGCTGTATTTATTTATAGTTCGTTCTCCCTCTCCATCTCTATGTTTGGTCCCTGAGTGGCTTCTTTGGTTACTAGGAGGGGCCAGGATTTTTCTAGCAGCTGGTGAGTGTGAAAAGGAAGGAGTATATGTTTAGCATGCAAAGACAGGGAACCTGGAGGAACAGAAATTTCCATAGAGGGGCCTTGAGCAGGTGGGATATGGGGATGCTTTTACCTGTAATTACATTTATTTATGGCTTCTCTGTGGCCTAGCAGGCTAAGATATACCTGGATGATATATTATATCACCCCTTCCCTTTCTGTCCACAGACCCTCCAAGGCTCTAAAAATACACACACACACACACACACACACACATATACACACACACACACACACAAGGAAGGGAGAGTGGGAGAGATAGAGTGAGAGAACTGTTTTATTATCTGCTTAGGTGAAGTAGGAGTGGAATTTGAACAAATTCAAGATTTATTTACACAGGGGTGCCTGGGTGGCTCAGTGGTTGAGTGTCTGCCTTTGGCTTAGGTCGTGATCCCCAAGTCCTGGGATTGAGTCCTGCATTGGGCTTCCCGCAGGTAGCCTTCTCCCTTTGCCTATGTCTCTCCTCTCTATGGGTCTCTCATGAATAAATAAATAAAATCTTACAAAAAAAGATTTATTTACACAAATTGAACTCTAAATACATCTTAAGACTCAGTGGATTAGGCCACATGGCCTCATGAATTTGAATGGAAGCTACAAAATAGAAACTACTAGAGAGCATCTACTAATAATGTTCCACCCCATAATGTCTATCATTATCTTGCCAACCACATATTTTTGTTTAATTTTATTTATCTAACACACAAATGGAGTTTACTCAGTGGCAGACACCGTTTTAAGTGTTCTGCAAATGTTAAGCCATTTGATCTTCCAACCTCTTTTAAAATAGGTGTGACTGTCTTCAGTAATCTTTGGGGAGGTTAAATGATCCTGCCCAGTGTTACAGCCAGGAAGTGGAAAAGCCTTGGATTTAAATTCAGACAGCCTGACTGCAAGAGTGTATGTTCTTAATCTCTCTGCTGTGCTGCCTGCTAACGGGTCAGTCACTGGTAGACTGAACTCCTGTGTCAAGAATGAGAATTATTGTACTCTGACTGATGTCTACTTTAGGAACATTGTGATTTGTTCTTTAGAATACATACCTTCTAGGTAGCCTTCATCATATATATGTTTGACAAGTTTTATTTTGAATTGAATATTAAAAATTCTTGTTTTATATTTTTTTCTAATTTTCACAGGTGTTTTCTCATTATTCAACACTCTTGAAACAATTTTAGATAAGTTTTGGATACTGATAACAGATTTAATGTCCAGAGACATTCTGAATTCTAACTGAAAAGTTGTGGTGTTTCTAGGAAAGAAAAAAAAATCAAGTTAAGAACATCTATAGTTTTTTATATAAAGCTATAGTGTCTTTGATTCTACTGACATCACAGGAAATGTATGAATGGGGACCAATACATTGTAGGACACAGGATATGGCTAGTTTTCATTTTACATGTCTGGCAATGTGAAACACTTGGCCTAACCTAGATTAGGAGTTTGAATATAGATACATAATGTGATGTACATTATGGATTTTTCAGAGTCTAATTTGTTCTGAACTCCTCGGCAGCACAAACAGCAAGGACGGGAGTTCTCTGATGATGATTTTGTCAGTGGAAGTCCTTACTTCTTTATCGACGGGTAATTCCAAGTCACATATCTTCAATTTCTACAGCTCTTTTCCTTACCTTTTTTTATAGTCCTTATTTTAACAAGTAAACATGGGTCTGTAAGCAATGGATGTCTTTCTCTACATTTGCCTGAGTTATTTGTCTAGTTTGCCTCTTTAAACATTTGATATGCAAGTCATTACGTTGAATACTCCACCTTTCCTATTGGAAGTAGATATGAGAGGGAATACAGCATGATCAGATGTCTTACTTTAAGGGATTACAGTATGATCAGATGTCTTACTTTAATATGTTTTTCTGAGAGAGGGGTGGTTTGACCAAAAGAAATGCCCTCCTGTTCTTAAACACAAATTAACTTATTGAATAATTAAGTAATTAGATGATTTATTTGATGATGAGAAAATGTATGCTTTGGTTATCTACTATTATAGAACAGATCATCCCCAAATTTAATTACTTAACAGCAGTTTATATGAATGTGCTATGAAGTTCCTCTGTTGGTTCCATTGGGCTCACTTATGTGGATACATTCAACTGAAGTATTGTCTCGTCCAGGAGGTCCAAGACAGCCTCACATATCTGACAGTGAGTGTTGATTCTTGACGAGGGCCTCTTGAATCTGTTCCAGGTAGCCTTTTGTTTATGTGACTGTGATAGAGTGGCATTCCGAGAGGCCTCCCCTGAATCATCTCACACTTATACTGGCCCATGCTGAAAATTGCAGGAATCCTCTTCCTCCTGCAATGTTTCTCTAGCGCCATCTGCAGAGAAGCTTAACATTGTGCTCACTTTGTAGGAGAAATACTTAAAGGAATGCCATTGTTTATTGAAGGGTGGATTAGGAGGAGCTAGGAGGCACTAAATCCATAGCTAAGACTTCAAGTCCAACGTTTGGCTCAGCATCCCTGAGGATGGGGCATTAGTAGAATAGGTCCACACTACTGCCATGGCATGGTCAATGCCTTTATTTCCTCCATATAATACAAGGCAATTTATTTCTCTGTACTTCAAGCACTGGTACATCTCCAGTTTGTGAAAATGAAATCCTCCTTCAGTTTAATTCTTAACAGATTCAGCATATTTAGAGGAGAGCAGGAGCTGTGATTTGGCTGGGTTGGGATTTATGTTGGAATAGTGGGAGAACTGGAATTTTCCTCTTGGCTTTTTGGAGCTACTGGGTATCTCAGCCTGGCAGTCACTTAGTGGAAATACTATATTTCAGAAGATCTGCAGAATGAAACTGTTCATCAGTTCACCTGTTTCTTATGTAAATACCTCAGCACTTGTCAGGAGCAGATCACTCAGTTCTTTCCCATGAGGAGAATTCAACTTAATTTGGGGAGACACATACACACACAGGAATAGAATGATCAGGGATTAGTAAGCCGCCCAGTGCTTATATGAGCCTCTCTGGCAGGTGCACAGAGAAAGTCCCTAGGAACGGATAGAAAGCTATGGGGAGAATGGGGACCAGCCAGTGCTGCAGAACTTGAGGGACAGACCCACAGGCATGGAGTAGGCACTATATACTCTTCTGTGTAATGATTGTGCCATGGTCTATACACTGTGCAGGGTTTATACAAAATGAGTTATATTTTCCTCCCATTCAGAGGCTATGACAGGATTTGCTTGGAAGCAAGTCTGGCTGACTGATCAAAGGTCAGAAGAGGGGATCCCTGGGTGGCACAGTGGTTTAGCGCTTGCCTTTGGCCCAGGGTGTGATCCTGGAGACTCAGGATCGAATCCCACATCGGGCTCCCGGTGCATGGAGCCTGCTTCTCCCTCTGCCTATGTCTCTGCCTCTCTCTCTCTCTCTCTGTGAGACTATCATAAATAAATAAAAATTTAAAAAAAAAAAGGTCAGAAGAGAAGAAGAGAAAAGAGAACAGTGATGAGGGTATATAAAGAAAGGAAACTGTGGGAGAAGTGAGAGGATTTAAACAGTGGGGAAAGATGAAGGTCAAATTTGAGATCAGAGGTAGAGTAATTAAAGGAACATTTTAGTTATTTTGCAGTGCTACATTCAACCTGTCTTATTCTTATGAATATATTACTCAATGACTGTACTAATCATATAGCCCTTTACATCAATTTATTTCATAACTTATTTAGTTGATATTGCTCTGTACTATTATTACATTTTAAACTTGATATTAATTATTGATTTTTAATCTTAGCATTTTGGAATGCTCATAAGAATCCTAGGATAGCACAATGCCAATAAAAGAAAACCTCTTTTGAAGTGGCAGATATTGTTTTCTCTAAAATAGTAGGATGATAGTTACAAGTCCAGTATTTTGAAATTCAAGCTGCCCTTTAGGGAAGGAATCTTCATAAAAATACACATAACAACAAAACAATGAACTGTCAATCTGTGGCAACATTATGATCTATAATCAAATGACAAAATAAAATTTTGAATATGTGAACTATAAGGAACTTTGATACATATTGGTAACACTCAACCATTTCAAAGCCTTATTTTCACAGAAAGAAATATTTGCAGGATCCACACATTTGATGGGTTAATTCTGAAGATTTATATATATTACCTAATCTCGTTTTAGTGTTCTAGGGTTTCAAGAAAACCTTATATATTTCCCATAAAGCGTTTGCCTCTCAGTCTACCCAGATCACCTTACCTTATTTAATCTAAATTTATCTCCAATTTTTATAACAAAGCCTGCTTCATCTATAAACTTTGTAAACTGTGGTCCAAATCGTAGCAGTGAGAGTAGTTAGTAATGAGATGTCACTGGGTTTGCTTGCAGGGCTGTCCTCTCTAAGGAGCCAATAGAGGGAAGCCTGGACGGCTCAGTGGTTGAACATCTGCCTTTGACTCAGGGTGTGATCCTGGAGACCCGGGATGGAGTCCCAGGTCGGGTTCCCTGCATGGAGCCTGCTTCTCCCTCTGCCTGTGTCTCTGCCTCTCTCTCTCATGAATAAATAAATAAAATCTTTAAAAAAAAAAAAAAAAGGAGCCAATAGAATGTAGTGCAGACTCTAGGCTGGACAGCCGAGGTTTCCTCCTGGCTCTACACCTTCCTAACTTACTATTTCTGGGTCTCATTTTCTTTATCGGAAATGGCAGAGCTGTGATAGTGATACTTCCTTATATGCATAAGGTTGTGGTGAGGATTGAAAAGATAGATGATAGATATATAGGTAGATAGAAAAATAGAGATAAGTAGATTGCACTAGCATTTGGAGTATAGCAGGGATCCAGAATATATTAGCTGAGAGCAACAGCTTTATTTCCTAATATTTAGGAAAATATTTCCTCCCCCCATTCCACTTCAGGTACTATGCCAAGTGGTTTAGTTAAGTCCCATTGCATAGAGATCTTGCCTCTCTGACCTGTTTGGGCTGCCCAGACTTGGTGTTTCTCCCAAGGTAGGTCAATTCTAGCATTCCCACTCCTGTTGGGAAGATGGCAGGAGTGGGAGTTTTCTTTTCATTGAAGCTGATCCAATTGGAATTCTTTCCTGACAATGTGTTTAGCTGGGACTCCTCGGTAAAGAAAGGAAGCTGGCATAAAAAAAACATGAAAGGCGCATAAATGTTTGGTGCCCATGTTGGTAGTCGTGGTGGATATCCACCTGAGAAGGAGGCCAACACTTGGAGAGAGTAAGAGGAAAAGTTCTGGCAATGTCCAGACCCTAGATTCCATTTTCCTTAAGACTCACCTGCAGCTTTGCTCTTCTAGTGTGTACAGAAGCCTATCAATAAATTCATCTGATTGCCTAACCTTGGTGCATATCTTTCTTTCACTTGACTCCTAGTTCAGGTTGCCCCCAGTGCACTCTCTGGGACAAGGGTTCATGTGAAAGTCGTTTGTTCCAGAGAGGATCCTAGGAAATGGGAATAGGGTAGTGAGGAAGAGAGACAAGGAAGGGAAGACAACAGAGAAATAATTTCTTGGGGCAATTCACCACTGTGGGTGATTGGACCTCAAATCTGCTGGAGTTGGTTTAAATGTATAACTCAACAATCCCACCCAAAAGGAGAGAAGAGTGATCATGCCAGGTCATACCCACCATTGGTTAAGGTCTGTTCCTGGGATACGCAAGTTAACTGACACTTCAGGCCTATTGTGCTGCGGGCAGAGAAAGTCCAAGCAATTACGAAAAATCCTCAGAGAAACATGCAAATGATTGGAACTCAGGCCAGCATGTGCTGAAGAAGTAAGGGTGAAGGGGAGTAGGGAAGATACCTATAGCACCTGCTTTGTCTTATATGGGAAAATGTTCTGACATGTTCATTTCATTTCCTGTGAGCTCACACTGCATGAGAAATACACTTGCAGTGTTAGCTCAAAGTCTTTGTGCAAACTGAGCAGAAGTGTGTCTGATCCTCTTCTGTTCTTTGAACAAATCTAAAAATTTCCCAACTCTTTCTGGACACAGTCTTCTATGTCAATAGTAGGAAGTCATTAAAGAAGTCCTGACAACTGGGTTTGGATTTTCCTCATAGATGGGGGTGAGAATTTTTTTTTTTTTTCTTCACAATCTCACCCTGAGAGACTTTCTACCCTCCCTACAGTTCTGGATTCATAAATAAGATGGTAATGGGATGCAGTTGATGTAATGATCATTTGAAAATAGATGTGAAAGTAATAACTAAAAATCAGGAACGAATTAGAATCTTCTCTCTGTGAGTATGTCTACCAGTTCATATAAAGGCTGTCTGAAGTTTACTTGGAAGTTGCTTGACTGCTTTTTAAAAATCAGTCTTTTGTTAAGGAGCAAGACTATATATTTTTATGTGATTTTATATTTAGAGGAAAGCATTTGTATAATTATATACTAAGATTGAGTGATTGTATTATCCTTCTTTGCAAAATTATCATAATTACTTTATTTAGTTATGTACTTGAATTTTAAAAGCTGGTGATATTTGGCTTGAATACAAATACAAAATGTGTGATGTCAACCGATATGCTAGCTATTTTTTTTAAACATCATTAGAGACAAGCAAATGGCAGTCGATGTACAATGAGAAATTTCAAGGCTGTTGGATCTGAATTTAATTTCTGTTTGTGACTCAAAGTAGGCAGTGCTTGATAATTTGATGGCTAGAATATAATCACTGGGTGAATGTAATCCATTTGTTTAATTGCCCAGACTCCTCACTGTATTTACAGTTAATTGGTTCTCATTATGGTTTTCCTAATAGATAGCATAAAGCAGTAGGATTAGAGAAACCTGAAAAAGAACACTTAATTTGTGTTCTTTCTTGAAGCAAAGACTTAACAAGTGTTTATCTGGTTCATTTTTCACCATCTTCATGACAGGTTAGGGGGGAAAAAGTCTCCAAGGGAGGTGATGTATAAATTCTTTTCATTGTTTTGGGCCTTTGAAAATTTTTATAACCAGAAAGCCAAAAGCCCAAAAACGTTCTTATGTCTAATTGAAGTCCTTTTCTTATGACTTGAAATTCTTTTTTGGACTTTAGTGGCTGTGCAAAGTAGCAGATCACTACCTACCATTTAATAGTTCTCATCTAGTGAAAGTTTCTAAGTCTTTTCTTCTAAATTTCTTCCTTCTTTTCTCATGGTTCTAAACCTTCAGTTCAGGCTTCTAGATATCCCACAAAAAACTGCCCATTCTAAACCTTTTCTAATGCCTTAGGAAAAGCCAGATGAATTCATCTGATGAGGAGGAATCTAAGTTCCTTTTTTAAAGTACAATTTTAATGCTGCATTTTTGGCTCAAATATGTGCATTTCCTCCATATAAGGGCTGATTTTACTTCATTTCATTTACTGACTTCATTTACTGATGGAGCAAATTAAAATCGTAAATATCCCTAAAAGATTTCCCAGTCTGCCTTCCCTTCCTCCTTCCCCACAGTTAACCTCACTATGAATTCTAGAGCTTTCCTATATTAGTTGAGTTTCAGGCAATTTGCAAAGAATTTGATTAAAAACACATTGGTTGTGCTGACAATGTAAACAAATAATGAAATTACTATAAATGGATATTTCTGGTTACCGATTTTTAAAATCAGTGATCTGAAAATTTTAATTTTCAGAATCGTTTTTAGATACATAAACATTTCTGCCTTATTTTAAATTTTTTTCTCCCCTGTGTATTTGATATTTTATTTCTAGATTATTTTCAGCTATTGTGGGTATTGTACAGTGAAATGGGACGCTAGTTAGGTCAGCTAGGTAAATTATGGTAAGTGGTATTATAGACCACTAGAATAGTGGTCTTAGAAGCATACACACAGTATATTTTTAACTGGAAGGACAGGTTACCAATAGTGTATGTATATTATGATCTTAAAAACAGAAATATTTGAAAATACTGCCAAATCTGGCATCACGAACTAAAAGTGAATTAAAAATGAAAGGAAGACGAATAGAGATAAAACAAATAACAACAAAACCCCTAAGTCCGCCAGAAGTTCAAAACTTGATTAAATTTTCTTCTATTGCTTCCTTATTATAAAAGGAATATATTCTCATTGCAGAAAATAATGGAAAAAAACCCTATTAGGAACATTCATAATCCTACTTACCCAGCAATGGGACAAAACTCACAAAAAACAACTTTGTATCTCAATTTCAAATTCTTCTCTATGCAAATACACAGACACACCCACCCATGCATGGATGGTGAATGCTCCTTTTGTTCTTTTAGTTTTTTATCCATATTGTGTTCTGTTATCTGGATAAATCATAAATTAGTCAACCAGTCTCCTTTTTTAAGACATTAAAAGTTATTTCTAGCTACTCCCTAATTCATATGACACAAGGCATGTAAAATGGGCTGAAAATCAATTATAAATAAGAAGGCAAAGAAGTTTTCACACAAAATAATTATCAATATGTGGAAAATCAGTAACTGGGGATATTCATTTGGGATATTCATAATTTCTAATTTTCTAAAAGGAATTTTCGTTTTCACCATGGAGTTTTTTTATGGCCATTAAAATAAGAATAACTAAAAAAAAATAATAACTAACTAGAAGTTCTTAGACCTTTATGTGTATCAATGTCAGAGTTTAAACTAAATCAGTCTTAACTGAATGCTTTTTTACTGAGTAGTTTTTTTTTAACTGAATGCTTTTTTACTGAGTAGTTTTTTTTTTAAAGATTTTATTTATTTACTCATGAGAGACAGGGAGAGAGAGAGAGAGAGAGTGTTTATTTCACATGACCTAATAGGAATATAAGGAAACTGGTAGGCTTGACAGAAAATATCCTTGCTTTCCTCTTTTCTTTTATAGCAAAACTCTGAAAAAGAGGACTTGGCACATAGTAGGTGCTCAGTAAATACTTGTTCAGTGGATGAATGAATGAATGAATGAATAAATGAAAGAACTTAAAGGAGTAAGACTTTGTGACAATCCAGATGAGAGCTGATTTGGACCTGCTGTTAATGGGAATGAGAGAGAAAGGGGATGTGGGGGAAGGAGATTAATAAGAATTCTCCATACCTTCTGTTCAATTTTGTTGCGAAACTAAAACTACTCTAAAAAGATAAAGTCTTTTTAAAAGGAGGAGTTAGGGGTGTCTGGGTGGCTCATTTGGTTAAGCATCTACCTTCAGCTCAGGTCATGATCTCAGGGTTCTGGAATCAAGCCCTAAGTCGAGCTTTGTGCTCAGTAAGGAGTCTGCTTCTCCCAGTCTCTCTCCCTCTGGCTCTGCCCCTCCCTCCCACTCATGATTTCTCTTTCTCTCTCAAATAAATAAATAAAATCTTTAAAAAAATAAAAAGAGAAGGTAGTATATAAATTTCTTTTTTTTAAAGATTTTTATCTATTTATTCATAGAGACACAGAGAGAGAGAGAGAGAGAGAGGCAGAGACACAGGCAGAGGGAGAAGCAGGCCCTATGCAGGGAGCCCGACATGGGACTTAATCCTGGGTCTCCAGGATCACACCCTGGGCTGTAGGCAGCGCTAAACTTCTGCACCACCGGGGCTGCCCAGTATATAAATTTCAAAGGAAAAACTTAAAGTCCTTGGTGACTTATTTTATGTATTTGTAACATAGAAAAAATAGAATGTAATTTTAGGATTCTGTGTTTGATAATAAGATTAATTAGTGGTCCAATGGATGGATATACTTGATAGAAGCAATTTGTTTTCTTATTTCAATATTTCCATTTCCATTTTTTCTTACATCTTTTCTAATAAGGATAAAAACCCTATCATCTTAATGTTCAGATACTTGTTGACCAGGTAATGTTCTCTTCTGTCATTTCTAACCTAAGTTATGTTGTTGAGCTGAGATGGAATTTGCTTCTATTCACTTTGAGTTTTAATTGCTCTATGGAGTTGACTGAGGCATGACAAGAGATCACTCAGAGTCAAAGAATTTCGCCCACTTAACTTGAGGTATACCAGAGTCTTACTATGACCCCCGTCAGCAGCTGTTAGGTCAACTCCCAGAATGGCTAGTGCTCGCCACCGTGCCTGAGCATCATAGGCTATGGGACCCAAGATACACTCTATAAGAATTCCCTCTATAGGTAGATTGTTCCCCCAATTCCTTTTTATTTTTTTGTCTTTCTTTTTTTTTAAATTTTTTATTTATTTGTGATAGTCACACACACACAGAGAGAGAGGCAGAGACATAGGCAGAGGGAGAAGCAGACTCCATGCACCGGGAGCCTGATGTGGGATTCGATCCCGGGTCTCCAGGATCGCGCCCTGGGCCAAAGGCAAGCGCCAAACCGCTGCGCCACCCAGGGATCCCCTGTCTTTCTTTTTTTATTTGGAGTTATATTTTATTTGGTTTGGGACAATTCTTCAAACACATATAGACTGGATATTTGTCATATTTTCTGACTGTCCATATGACTTTGGAACATGTGTCCTACATTTGGAGAATTTCCCACCTGATGAATATCCTTTCCTTAAACAAGTCACCAGAAAAAATGTGTTTTCTTAGTCTTCCTTGATGCTGTAGCAAGTGGCTACCATGTAGCTCAGACTCCATCATTCAGATAACTTGCAAGAGTTGCACTTGCAAATGAAAATGGGAGAGGGCATATACTGGGCAGAGTCCAACTTGGAGCAAGGGCAGAGGTGGTGGTGGAAGATTGTGATGTTGGGATCCTGATGTCTGTAGCCCTGTGTCAGTGGTATTGTTCCTTACTGTACAGCCCCCACGCCTGACCCTGGGATCCTCCCAGAGATTCTTTTAGCCTCTTCACGGGCTTTAATAAGTGGCTTTTCTGCATAAATGAGCTGTAGTGCCTCTGTGACACAGGTGTAGTACTAATGGTTTTTAATGAACACAGAATTAAAAAAGAGGGGACATCAGAGGCCTACTTCTGAATCCCTCTTCCCCCATGAAAGTGAGAGAACAATACAAAAGTGGTGATGGATCTCCTTGTATTTATTATTAATGATAAGTGACAGTTTTTTGAGCACTTACTATTTCAGGCATTGTCTCATATGATACTTTTGGTGGTCTTATGAGAAGATCATCATTAGCTCTACTTTTAGATGAGAAACATGATTTTTTTTTTTTTTTGAAAATAGTATTTAAACAGCTTCCTATCTTAGCCAGGGTGCCATAGAAAATGGAGCATAAATGATAGCTCTTTGTTAGGAATGGGAGGTGGTAATCGCAAGGCATCAAGAGTGTGGAAAATCAAAAAACAAAGACAGGAAAGAGGGACAGTAAATACAGTATGTTGTGTTACTAAACTGGTCAGAGCTTCACTAGGAAACAGCCAATTACTTGGTCATGTGGGATGTCTCTGGACATATCTTGAGAAACCTCTGTGTATTAAAGTCCACTGGGGGACAAGGGCAAAGAATTAATCTCCTGTCTCTCATTGGTCAAAGATGTCTACCCAATAGGCCTTAATTTCTCCATACTTCTGGGTTGTATTATTCAACCCACTGGAAGTATTGTGGGATCAGTGGTATGTTACCAGTGGATAGAACAGTTGGCAGAGGCCTAGGTGCAGAAATGCCTGTAGCTTTCACCAAGGCTTCCATGAGGGAATCCAGGATGAAGGTGAGCCCTCACTCTGAGTGGCTAGACAGCTGTCAGTGTTAAGAAATGGAACTTTCCATTGAGCAAGCTGATGAGAGCCCAAGAGAACAGGACAGACCTGGGAACTGGCATAGGTGTAGACAAATCACTCCAAATTCTGTGTCTGTCATCATATTGGCATTCTTCCTGTGTGTCTATTTTGTGTCTCTGTTTCCTCTTCTTATCAGGACACTAGTCATATTGGATTAGGGCCCATCCTAATCAAGTATAGCCTCATCTTGATTACATCAAAGACCCTATTTCCAGATAAGATTACATTCACAGGTACCAAGAGTTAGTACTTTAAGACATATTTAGGGAGCACAATTCAACCTACAATAGCATCTGCATGATTAGGGAAGACATAGGGAAGAATTTGCAAAGAAGGGGAAGTAAATAATCTAGTTTTGAGTATGTTGAGTTCTAGTTGCTTTTGAGGCTATAAGGCTGCCATGTCTAGTATGTGACCCAAAATATGTTTTAGGAGCCTCAGGAGAGGGACACTTTGGTGGCTCAGTGGTTGAGCATCTGCCTCTGGCTCAGGTTGTGATCTCAGGGTCCTGAAATGGAATCCCACATCCCATGGGGAGCCTGCTTTTCCCCCTGCCTATGTCTCTGCCTTTCTTTGTATAGATAGATAGATAGATGATAGATAGATAGATAGATAGATAGATAGATAGATAGATAGATAAAATCTTTTTAAAAATTTTTAAAAAGGAGCCTCAGGAGAGAGTCCTGGCTGGTGAGGAGGCACAGAGTCATCAGCATCTGGGTGGTAATGGGTGTAAAGCTGACAAAGTGCTGAGCAAGACTTTGAGGACTGACAACATTTATGGGGTAGACACAGAAAGAAGAAGCCTTGGGAGAGACTTGGAAGGAGTAAGCAGAGAGGAGGTAGAAGAAGGAAAGCCAAGAGAAAATAGTGTCAGACATGAGAAAGTTTCTGAGAAAAAACACAATACTTTTCCAAGGTCAACAGCATTCCGTACCGTAGAAAGGCCAAGTTTTGAGAATTGTCATTTTCATAAGGTGATTTCATGACTCAGTGGAAAGAATTGAAGGCTATCCCTTGGATCTGCAGATAGGATATCCCTCTGGATTCCCAAGAGTGGTGTATGAGAGAATCCCAAAGGAGAATATCCCTTGGATTTGCAGATAGACAGTGATTACCAAGTTTAGGGGTTTTGCGGGGAGTGGTAAGGGCAAAGGCAAGACTACAGTAAGGGTGATAAGCTGTGGGTAGAACTATGGCCACAGCCAGTAGAGAAAGTTGTGTTGTGAAAAAGTGAGGGTGGTGGTGGTGGTTAGAAACCAGAAAATAGAGGATGTTGTTCAGTGGAAAAGGAACCATTGATGGAGAGACTTAAAGGTCTGAGAGAGGGTGTTGATCTGTGGAACAAGCAGGAACTCAGGATTCAGTCTCCTACTTCAAAGAGGGTGCTTTAGTTTTGATCTCTTCTATTTGTTGGGCATTTGCACATTATTTAATACGATGAGAGCATGCTAGAAAATCTTTGCAAACTATTGAATTAGGTGTTACAGCCCAAGAAAAAAAACTATTAATCATTAGCTGTAGCTCTACACAGAGTAATTTACAGTAATAGCTTGAATAAACACATTCAAATAATCCTGGTTTATTTAAGGTCATGTTTCCAAAAGGACCTCAATTGACAGAAATAACTATTATAGCTATAATTATTTGCATTTCAGTTCCTGACTGGCACGTATAATTTGGATATGTATAAACTTCAGTTTTTAAATTTTGGCTTGCATTTTTTTTTTATTAAGCTTTTTGTTTTGGCTCCAGTATAGTTAGCATACAGTGTTATATTAGCTTCAGGTGTACAATATAGTGATTCAACAATTCTATGCATTACTCAGTGCTCATCATGATAAGTGTACTCTTAATCTCCCTCACCCATTTCATCCACCCCCACCCACCTCCCTTCTGGTAGCCTCCAGTTTGTTCTCTATAGTTAAGGGTCTCTTTCTTGGTTTGCCTCTTCCTCTCTCTTTTTATTTTTCCTTTGCTTGTTTGTTTTGTTTCTTAAATTCCACATATAAGTGAAATCATATTATTTGTCCTTCTTTGACTTATTTCACTTAGTATTATATTCTCTAGCTCCACCCATATTGTTGCAAACGGCAAAATTTCATCCTTTTTTTGTGGCTGAATAATATTCTATTGTGTATCACAATGGAATATTATATATTATACACACACACACACACACACACCACATCTTCTTTATCCATTCATCTATCCTATTGATGAGCATTGGGACTACCTCCATAGTTTAGCTATTGTAAATAGTGCTGCTAGGGGTACATGTATCCATTTGAATTAGTGTTTTTTTTTTTAATTTTTTGAGTAAATACCCAGTAGCACAATTATTGGATCCTAGGGTAGTTCTATTTTCAGTTTTTTGAGGAACTTCTATACTGTTTTCCATAGTGACTATACCAGTTGATATTCCACCAACAGTGCATGAGGGTTCTTTTTTTCCACATGCTTGCCAACACTTGTTTCTTATGTTTTTGATTTTAGCCATTTTGACAGATATAAGGTGATACCTCATTGTAGTTTTGATTTGCATTTCCCCGATGATGAGTGATATTGATCATCTTTTCATGTGTCTTTTGGCCATCTGTATGTCTTCTTTGGAGGAATGTCTGTTCATGTCGTCTGTCCGTTTTCTAATTGGATTATTTGGTTTTGGGGTTTTGAGTTGTATAAGTTCTGTATATATTTTGGATACTAATTTTGGCTTGCATATTTTTTAAAAGCATTTTTCAGCCCTAAACTATTAACAAATGCATGTGGAGATTTTTATACCACAATGAGATTTTAATGCTGGTTTTTAAAGTGTTTTTTTAAAAAGTAATCTCTATGCCCAATGTGAAGCTTGTAGTCACAATCCTGAGTTCAAGAGTTGGGTGTGCTACCAGCTAAGCCAGCTGTGTGCCCCTCCTGGTTCATTTTTTAAACAATCTCCGCTTAAGTAAATTTACTGGTAGTGATAGATTTTTGAAAGACACATGTATTATTTGTTAGCATTATAAAAGAAATTTGCATTGGCTAGAAAATTTTGAAAAATAAATAAGTGTATCAAGAGGTTGAAAAATAAATAAATGTATCAAGAGGAGCACTTGGGTGGCTCAGTTGATTAAGCATCTGCCTTTAGCTCAAGTCATGATCCCGGAGTCCTGGGATTGAGCCCCACATCAGGCTCCCTGCTCAGCAGGGAGTCTGCTTCTCCCTCTCCCTCTGCTACACCCCCTGCTTGTGCTCTCTTTCTCTCTCTGTCAAATAAATAAATAAAATCTTAAAAAAAAGAAATTACAGTCGCATATATTCCCAGTGTGTAATGTTAACCATTATTTCAATATTTCTTACTTTATATTATGAAATATTTCAAACATTAACAAATATCCTTTTATGCACAATGTTTTAATAAATTTATTATCTTTACTTAAGAAAAAAACTCTTTAAAAAAATGTTATGGATTCAATTGGAGGCCTCTCCCAACTATGTTTCCCTTTCCTCACCAGGAGTAACTACTACCCTGAAATTCTTCCATGTTTTTATATACTTACAATGTGTACAGCTATTCATTAATAGTATGTGGAAGTGTTGCCAGCAGCTGAAAGCCCGATCTCAGCCAGGGCCCCCCTAAAGTGGTCTTAGCTGAGGTTCCTAGAAAGTGTGCCAGTTAAGGTCTCTGTAAGGAGGCCTCTGGGCTAGAAATGTAGCTATACATATGAACATGGCTGGTTGGGGTTGAGTAGGCTGAGTGCTTGAATGCTACTTCTTCCAGGAACTATAACACACCCACAATGCAACAGGTCTGGTGTGGAGAGGGCAACGTAGACTCCGTGAGATCTGCTCATCAAAGCTTTGCAACTGCCTATGGTCAGCCTGAAAGATTACACATAGGATTTTGGCACAGTCTGGAGTCATACTCCTCAATGTGTGGTAACTCTGTGTTTAACTCTTTGGCTAACTGCCAAGATGTCTTCCAAAGTGGCTGCACCATTTTATATTCCCACCAGCAACATATGAGGATTGCAGTCTCTCCCCAGCATCCTCAGCATTTATTGGTATTTGTCTTTTTGACTTTAGTCATCTTAGATAATGATGTATTATCTCATTGTGGTTTTGATTTGCATTTCCTTGTGACTAATGCAATTTCCTTGTAACTTGTTTTTTTTGCTTATTAGTAAATTGGATTATTTTTGTTTAATTATTGAATCATAAGAATTCTTGTTCTGTGTACCAGGCCCTTATTAGGTATATGACCTACAAATATTTTTCCAGGATTCTGTGGATTCTTTTTTTACTTTCTTGTAGTGTCTTTCAAGCATAAAAATTTTTAATTTTGATGAAAGCCAACTTCTGATTTAGTTGCTGTGCTTAAGTATCCTATGTGAGAAATCAAGGTCTAATTCAAGATCATAAAGACCTATATCTATATTTTCTTCTAAGAGTTTTATACTTTTAATTCTTATGTTTAGGTCTGTGATACAGGGCAACCTGGGTGGCTCAGCAGTTTAGCACCGCCTTCAGCCCAGGGCCTGATCCTGGAGACCCAGGATCAAGTCCACATCGGGCTCCCTGCATGGAGCCTGCTTCTCCCTCTGCCTGTGTCTCTGCCTCTCTCTCTGTGTGTCTCTCATGAATAAATAAATAAATCTTGAAAAACAAAAGGTCTGTGATACATTTAGAGTTTTTACATATGATGTGAGATAGTGTTTTAAGTTAATTTTTTTGCATGTGGATATCTAATTGTCCTACCACAGTTTGTTGAAAAGACATAATTCTTTCCCCATTGCATTGTCTTGGCTTTGTTATCAAGTATCATTTGACCATAAATATAAAGATTTATTTGAAATATGCCTACCCTTATACCTGTCACACAGTCTTGATTACTGTAGCTTTGTAGTAAGTTTTAAAAATAGGAAGTGTGAGTCCTCCAATTCTGCTCTTATTTTTCAAGATTATTTTGACTATTCTGTGTCCTGTGTGTTATCATATAAATTTTAGGATTAGCTTGTCAATTTCTGCAGAAAACCTCAGCTGAGTTGGATCTGTAGATCAGTTTTGCGAATGTTCCCATTGTAATCGGCAGAAAAGTGAACTCCTCCAGCTCCCTGCACTGCTACCTGCTGCCTCAAGATACTCACAATCCTAATACAGTCCTTGGAACTTGTGAATATGTATGTCACATGACATGGGGAATAAGGTAGCAGATAGAGGTGCTGCTCCCAATGTAATGATGAGTGACTTTAAATATGAAAGAGAAGCAGGAGAGTGTCAGAGTGATGTGTTATGTCAAATCCTGAACTGGTCATTGCTGGCTTTGAAAATGGAAGGGACCATGAGTCAAGGAATGGGGGTGGTCTTTACAAGCTGGAAAAGGCAAGGAAAAGGAATGGATTCTTCCTCTGCACCTTCAGAAAAGAATGCAGCTTTGCCAAAGCCTTGATTTTGGCCTGGCAGAGTCTTTTTGGAACCATCTAGAACTGGAAGATAATACATTTGTGTTTTAAGCCATTAAGTTTGTGGTAATTTGTTGTAACAATAAGAGAAAGCTAATTCAGCTATCTGAACTATATTGTCCTCCAGTCTTTGAACACAAGATGTTTTCCTTTTATTTAGGTCATCTTTTTTCTCAACAATGTTTTATAATTTTCAGTATACAAGTAGTATACTTCTTTTGTTGAATTTATTCTTAAGTTTATTATTCTTTTATGATACTCTTTTAAATGAACTTGTCTTAATTTAGTCTTGGATTGTTCATTGCTAATGTATATAAATAGAATTGATTTTTTTGTATTGATCTTAGATCATGCAGCCTTAGCTGCAATTGTTTTTGTATATTTTCTAAGATTTTCTACATACAAGATCATGTCATCTGTGAATAGAAATAGTTTTTCTCCTTTTTTTTTTCCAGTGCATAAGTCTTTTCTTTTCCTGCCTAATTCCTCTGTCTAGAAATTCCAGTACAATTTTGAGTAGAAATTATGACAGCAGACATCCTTGTCATATTCCTGATCTTAGGAGATGTTAGGGAAATATAAACAACAACAACAAAAAATCTCCTGCCAATCCAGACAAACTCTCCACAAAAGTCAAAGAGAAATAAAACAGTTTTATTATTGAATAAGCATTAAACCAGAATGGGGTCTGCATCACAGGTAATTCACTAAAGAAAATGTAAAGATGGAATGATACAACTAAGCAGATGCCGCAATGTTTGCATACATGTTTGCATACCTGTTTTCAGGATGAATGATAACTAGTCTTCAAGTAAGTGGAATTGACAGAAGCATTTGTCACACATAGTTCATCCTAAATTCACCTGGTAATTGGGATACCCCCCTATGTTTGCTAATTGCCTTTATCCAAAAGAAAAAATTCATATCTTTATGACAGGAGGTAGGTTTGTAACTTGGAGCCAGGTGCCAGCTGAAGTTAGATTCTTACCCTCTCATGGGAACTAGGAGGTAGGGGCACTCTCTTCTTTAATGGTTACATTTTTAGGAGATGGCTCCCAGATCCTTAAGAAAAAGACTCCTGGTTGTAAAACTGACCAGAGGCTTATTTAGGTTTTAAAAAGATTTATGTGTATCTTCAAGGGACAGAGAAAAGATTCACAATGACAAGGTTTTGTCTCTTTGTTTTTAGAGAGGCAGAGAGAGAAGAAGTGGGGAGAGGGCAGAGGGAAAAAGAGAGACAGAAAGAGAGAATCTAAAGCAGCTCCCTGCCTAGCATGGAACCTGACAGCGGGCTGGATCTCAAACTCTGACATCATGACCTGAGCCAAAATCGAGCCAGACACTTAACCAACTGAGCCACCTAGAGGCCTACAATGACAAGTTTTCTAAGGCAAATGCACTAGGAAAAAGGATGAGGAGGGCATTGGAAAGTCTCCCTTTTTGTATCAGGAAAAATTTTTTAAAAATATATTTGTGTTTACCTTTATGAGTGGACATTTTTAGTTTTTATCATTAAATGTGATATTGCTTGAGAATTGTTCAGATGTCTTTTATTAGGTTGAGGAAGTTTCCTTCTATTCCTAGCTTTTATCATGAAAGAGTTGGATTTTGTCAAATGCTTTTTCTGCATCTATTGAAATGACTTCTTTCATTCTGTCAACGTAGTGCATTACATTGATTGATTTTCATATTTCAAACCGATCTTGAATTTCTGGGATAAATTTCACTTGGTTATGGTGTATAATCCTTTTTATATGTTGTTAGGTTCAGTGTCCTAGTGGGTTTTTTTTTATTTAAATTCAATTAGCCAACATATAATACATCATTAGTTTCCATTAGTTTCAGAGATAAGAGTTCAGTGATTCATCAGTTGCACATAACACCCAGTACTCATCACATCACGTGCCCTCCTTAATGCCCGTCACTCAGTTATGCCACCTACCTACCCACCTCCCTTCTAGCAACCTTCAGTTTGTTTCCTGTGGTTCAGAGTCTCTTACGGTTTGTCTCCCTCTCTGATGACTTCCCATTCAGTTTTCCCTCGCTTCTCCTATGATCCTCTGTATTATTTCTTATATTAAACATATGAGTGAAAGCAGAGATAATTTCCTTTCTCTGATTGATTTATTTCACTCAGCATAATACCTTCCAGTTCCATCCACATCGATGTGCTAGTGCTTGTTGAATTTTTAATGTCTATATTCATAAGAGATATTGGTCTATATTTTTCTTATTATGCCTTTGGTTTTGGTATCATGGTAATATCGTCCTCATTGAATGAGGTACAAAGTATTCCTTCCTCTTCTGTTTCTTAGTACAGTTTTTGAGAGATTGCTGTTCCTTCTTTTACACATTGGTGGAATTCATCAGTGAAGTCATCTGGTTCCTGGATTTTCCTTTGTGGGAAGTTTTTAAAAATATTAATTCAACATTTTATCACTCCATTCAAATTTTCTTTTTCTCCTTTAGTCATTTTCTGTGTTTTTCTGTGTTTCTAGTAATTTTTCCATTCCCTCTAGGTCATCTAATTCGGTACCATTGTTCACAGTATAGTTCTGTTTTTCCTTTTACTTCTTTAAGGTCAACAGGAGTGTTTCCTCTTTCATTCCTAATTTTAGTTTTTTGAGTCTTCTCTTTCACTTTTTTCTTAGTTTAACTAAAAGTTGTCAATTTTGTTGATTTTTAAAAAATGAACTTTTGTTTTATTGCTTCTCTCTATTGTTTTTTTGATTCTTTATTTCTGTATTAATCTTTATTACTATCTTCCTTCTGCTTGCTTGGAATTTAGTTTGCTCTTCTGTTTCTAGTTACTTAGGGTAGTAAGTTAGAAAATATTTTTAAGATCTTTCTTCTTTTATTATATAGACATTTATAGCTGTAAATTCCCCAATAAGCACTGATATAGTGATGTCCCATATGTTTTGGTATGTTGTATTTTCATTTTCATTCATCTCAAGGCATTTTCCAGCTATCCTTCTAATTTCTTTAATCAATTGTTTATTTAGGAGTGTGTTGTTTAATTTTTACAGATTAATTCATATAGATTTATGAATTCCATAAATTTCCTTCTGTCAATGCTGCCTAGTTTCATGCCAGTGTAGTTGGTGAACGTACTTTGTAGAACTTCAATCCTTTTAAGTATATTGATTTTATTAATTTTTATGTGTATCATTCTCATTGTCTTTATTTTCTAAATCCTTTTTAAAATTTGATCTCTTTCACTTATAAGTAACTTGTGTGTGTATATATATATATATATGTATATATATATATATATATATATGGGTGATTTTGTATTTCAATGTTTTGGGGCTTTTTCTTTAGTTGAATCTTATTCTTTTTATTTGATTTTATTATGTCACAGAATAAACCTTCTATAATTACAGTTTTTCAGAATAAGTTAAGAGATTCTTTAAACTCTGATGATTCAGATAATCATTTACCCCCAAATGGGTGGATTGATACTAAAGTAGTTATTTGCTCAAATTCTACAAATTGGTCAGGGTTTTTTGAGGATAGCTTATATCTGCTCCATGCAGCATCAACTGGGCAGCTCAACTAGGGTGGGAAAAGTCTCTTCCAATGGTGGTTGATATTGGCCATTTGCTGGGAGCTCACCTGGGACTATTGGCTTTGTCCTTGATTTACTTCCATGTGTTTTCTTTATATGGATAAATCAGGCTTAATTTCCTACATTATGGTGGCTGAGAGCTGAGAGAGAGTATCTCAGGAATTAGAGTTACAAAAAATAGAGCCTCCATGTACAAGCCTTACCAAACAACTGCTAGCATAACACTTGCTAATTGGCTAAAGCCAGTCACATGGGCCAAGCCCAGAAATAATATATGAAAGGAGTATACAAGGGCATGCTTACTAGTAAAAGTGCTTCACTGGCAAGTCACCAAAGGAATAGTCTGCTACACATGAAATGTAGTAAAGCTTATGCAAGTTTTGCAGATTCTTTGAAGAGACTGTATTTTATTTTTGGTCACAGAACTCAATATATGTTTATCTGACTATATTTATTGACAAATTATTCAGATCTTCCAAATCCTTATTTATGTCAATGATAAGTTGGTGTGTAAAAATCTCCATCTACTATTGTGTGTTTTGTTTTTTAATTTAATGGTTATCTTAGTCAATTCAGGCTTATAACAGAATGTCATGGACTGGGGGTTTTATAAACAACAGAAATTTATTTCTCACAGCTGTATAGGCTGTGAGATCCAAGATCAAGGCACTGGCGGGTTTGGTGTCTAGTGAGGCTTGCTTCTTAGTACACAAAAGGCTCTCTTCTCCCTGTGTCTAACATATGTTGAAGGGACAAGAGAGCTTTCTGGGATTTCTCTTAAAAGGGCACTAGTCTCATTCAATCCCATTTAAGAGGGCTTTGCCTACATGATGTAACCACCTTGCAAAGGCCCCACTCTTTATACCATCCCATTGGGGGTTAGGATCTCAGAGTAGTGAATTTGGGGGGGGCACATATCATTTCATAATAGTGGATTTTATTAATAGCTCATATTTTGTTAATTTTTATGCAATTTAGTGCAAATATGTTATGGTTCATGAATCTTTATTTTTATTTTATTTATTTATTTATTTATTTATTTATTTATTTATTTAAAGATCTTATTTATTCATTCATGAGAGACACAGAGAGAGAGAGAGGCAGAGACACAGGCAGAGGGAGAAGCAGGCCCCATGCAGGGAGCCCGACGCGGAACTCCATCCCAGGGCCCCAGGATCACACCGTGGGCTGAAGGCAGCGCTAAACCACTGAGCCACCCGGGCTGCCCATGAATCTTTATTTTTAATTGTACCTTTTATCAGTGACAAGTGACTATCATTGTACTAAATACTTTTTTGTTTGCTTATCCTAAGTGTTTCCTTTGTGTTATGAATTATTGTTATATCATTTTTGGTTTGGTCCTCAGTCACTTTTATTATTTTTTGTTGGTATATTGAATTTGTGATGACTCTGTCTAGAATTCTTCATCTTTTCATTAACTATCAAGAGCCCTCCTTTTGAGTGTGATCTGTTTCTTTTCTTAGACAATGACCACTAACAAAGCTTGTTAGTTTATACTTAATATAAATTTGAGAAAGGAGAGGAAAGAGATTGAGTAATCATCTTAAAAGCAGGGCAGCCCCGGCGGCACAGCGGTTTAGCGCCATCTGCAGCCCAGGGCATGCATGATCCTGGAGACCCTGGATCGAGTCCCACGTCAGGCTCTCTGCATGGAGCCTGCTTCTCCCTCTGCCTGTGTCTCTGCCTCTCTCTCTCTCTCTCTCTCTCTCTCTGTCTCTATGAATAAATAAATAAAATCTTAAAAAAAATCAGCTTAAAAGCATTGAATCTTTCAGTGTTGATACAATAAATTAAGGTGACAATCTCTAAATGTGGTAACAAAGCAAAATGCAATCCTTATTTTACTTTTTCTGTTTCTCATTCTCCCTTTCCTCTATTTAAACTGCCAACATTTGAGGAAAAGGGGAGAGTAGAAATTATTTGAGTGAATATGGTATCCCTGTACCTTTTATTTTAAAAATGTTCATTTGGTAATCTTTCTAACATATTTGACAGGTCATTTTCCTGTTGTATTGGTAAAGCACAAAGAGGATAGCTAATTTTCCACAGCCCCACAGTGTCAAGGTATCATTCCATTTAGCCACACCAGGGTCATAGCTAAATTGATTTATTTTCTCCATAAAGAGTTGGCATCCCATGGACTACACAGATAACAGTTAATTCCCAAATGTAACACAATGAATTTGGTACTGAATAAAGTCTTTATTTCTTTCTGTTTTGAAAATCTGTAGTTATTGTGTTTAGAAGAGAGAAGAGGAGATTATTTTTATAAATATTCAGATTGTTAGAATTAATTTCAGTGGTGTTGGGAGTTGGGAATATGGAAATTTTTAAGGTTGATGCTTCTAGAGAAAGTAAAAGCTTCCTGCCTTCCATTTCAGTGAGTTGAATAAGAAAAAAGTTTAGGTAAACCATTTAGCTCCTTGCTTATTAGGAGGGAGGGAAATTAGCAATTTAGCAAGGGTAAAATGGTGGTAAAAATGGACACTCATTCTTCAAATTTTACACAGAAATGTAGAAGTCATACAGTGGACAATTGCTTTTATTAAACCATAATTTTAGGTTACTAGAGACAACAACTTAATATGGCAGAGCAGAATGTCAGCAAAACCATGTATGAAAGAAGACAGTTTTTCTCATCATGTCAGAGTTATAGTCAGCAAAGAGCAGTTGTCATAAAAAGTGACATAATTCTTCCTCTTTGGGATGCCTGGGTGGCTCAGTGGTTGAGTATCTGCCTTTGGCTTGGGGCGTGATCCTGGGATCCCAGGGACCCTGCTTCTCCCTTTCCCTGTGTCTCTGCCTCTCTCTTGGTGTCTCTTATGAATAAAAAGTCTTAAAAAATAATAATAATTCTTCCTCCCTTATTCTTTAGAGTTTCATCCTTCTTTATTCATCTACTTTGTTTTCATTTCACACTCTAATTTTAGGAGCTCTAGTATGAAGATGCTTCCCATGTGGCCTTAAACTCAGTATATTCGGCTATTGTTCTGTAACTCATTGTCAACCAGTTTATCAATACTATCGCCATTGGTTGCCTATGTTTTAATCTTTTCTCTCTCATTTCTCCTTATCAATTTTCTGGGAACATCTACAGTGTTTAACACAAAGGAAGAGACCACTAATTGTGAGATGTAGACATTGGCATCAGGGAAGACCTGTGGGTGAAGAAGGCTTTTCTGTACTCCCCAAATCACTATGAATCTGTTGTTATAGATAGCTTTCTTTGTTGGGGTTTAGCAAATGATTTACTTATCAAGAGGAGCGAGACAGAATGAAATCAATCATGAGAAAGCTACCAAAGGCCATGGCAAAGGTTTTTCATATATTCAGAGTTATGGAATTTATGTTTAAGAGATGAAAGAGGAATGCTTTGCTTTCTTCTGCAGTCTCATAAGATTACAGATTTAAGATTTGTTTGCCCAGCATTTTATGAGGAAATACAGTGAGGATTCAGTCTAAGACATCTATAGTTAAAAAGGATGAATTCTTAAAAGTGACTTTGAAATATGTGCTAGTTGTCTTTTAGAATAAAAAAATCCTTTGTTTGGTTTAAATAAATAAAAAACAGGCTTGAGTAGTGTAGAAAAAGTAATACATCATCAAAAATTACTTGCTTACAGGTTTGTTTTTGAGTAGCAAGTGCTCTAATTATGAAAACAGTGTTGATTCTATCCTCAATGCTTAGGTCATACTGAAAAAGAAATTTAATCTTCCTTATAAAACTGCATATATGTATCATTAAGATGTTTTGAAAGCTTAATTGATAGACATAGCATTTCAAAATAGGAATAGATCTTACAAATCTCTCTCATATAAATGAGAAAATTGAGAGCCTCCAAAGGTCAAATAGCTGCTTGGTGCCACAGAACAGTTAAATGCTAACTCATGAAATATACTTTTACTTTAAAATAACATCTATTTTCTTCATAGGACTTAATCAACTTATATTTATTTACTTATATATACATTGTCTCTCTTAGCATAAAGTAAATGCTGTGAGGCCAGGGTTTTTTTGTTGTGTTTCATTCAGTTATGTTCCAACATCTACAGCAGTACCTGGCTGTAGTAGGTGTTCAGTACATATTTATTGAGTGATAAAAGTGTGATTAAGGAAGAGTATGAGCTGTAGAGCTTTTTCAATTTGGTGTCAGCCATCTTTGTTTGCTGGTTTGGTAAGAGAAGTTTTCATGCAATAGGTAGAACTTATCTGTATGTTAAAGGCTGGTATTGCTTGGTGGTAAGGAGAGTGAACATGCTAGATAATAAGTGTTGCCATGAACTAGGAGGAAAGAGGGAGGGGGGTTGGAATAGGTGCAACAAGATGAAATAGGCCACCATTAGTGTTTCAAGATCACACATGCTTTTCTTAAATTGGACCTGGTGGAAAAGACAGCCTGACAGTATGGTCAGCACTACCCGCTTTTTTTCACTGAAAGTGGTAAAAGTCCTTGACCTATTTGAATTTGACTTGAATAGGACAAAGGTAAAATACTCATTTGGTTGTCTAGTCAGACATCTGTCTTCAGGATTCAGAATTATGACAATCCCATCTTCACTACCATGGCCGCTATGATGTTTATTTTTTTTCCTAACCTGCTTATTATCACAATACTCATGAAAGGTGCCAGATTTCCCTATATAGTAAATGATGATGATAGCACTTTGCATTCTTGGGCACATAGAATTTTTTCAGGATACTTGCACATAATTATCTCATGAACAGATTCTACACTGCAGCAAATTGCAGGGTCTTATAAAATGATCTGAAATCAGTTGTGCTACCTGGGCAATGTCTACTGATCCTAGAGCGGGGAGGAAAATTGTGTCTAACGTGACTTTTTATTTTCCAGTTAAAACAACACATCAGTTAAAGGCAGATGGACAACCACACTGGTATTCATAGGTCCTATTTTGCATAAAACAGCATCAATCTATTTATTCATGAGTTTTAAATATATTGCATATAAATACTTCCTTGGTTTAAAAAGTATTGAATTAATCAGTGAAATGACAAGTCGGTTTTAGTCTTAAGAGTCATCTACCATTTGTTCTTATAAAGTCTATTGATAATTCTTCCAATGAGTGTCTTGCCACTCTAGTTTATAAAATGTTATTCAGAGGTCTGAATCATACATCTCCCTGAACCCAATCCCCAGGAGGCAGGTGACCAAATGGGAAAGTTTGGCATCTAGAAAGCAGTCATGGCCTACATGAACCTTGAAACTAATGAGACTATCATGATGAATCATAGTCCAGTGTATTTATTTTTTAACTAAATCCCTTACAAATAAGTTATGTTCATTGAGCCTGGATTTAACATTTTATATATTAATATGTGTTTCCCACTTTAAGGTGCTGCTTATATTTAAAAGAACTTTCTAGTCATCGATCTCATTGGTGTTAAGACACATTAATACATGTCTTCATGCAACATGAGAGAAATGTGATCCTTTTTGAGAAATGTCCCAAATGCCCCATATAAATATACTGCTTTTATTACTTTCATAAAGTAAGTGAAGAAAACCATACTTAATATGTAAATAGCTTTTTGTATGCCTTTCTATAAGAAGGATGACTTGAATGCTAACAATGTAGAGTACACAAATAACATTGCTACTAGGGTTACCGGATAAAATACAGGGTGCCAAATAAAATTTGAATTTCAGATAAACAAGGAGTTTTTCAGTTTGTGCCCTACATACTGTAGTTTTTAGTATAAATATGTCCCAACTGCTGCATTATTTTAGCAATTCAAATTTAACTGAGCATCGTGGATTTTTATTGGCTAAAGCTGCCAATCCTAGTTGTAACTTCGGGGGCAGGCAGGCCCTAAAATTTGTGATTAAGGTGCTGCCAGTTTTCTTCAGCCAGAGTATATTCCATGGTTCTCGAATGTATCATCCAGTTCTCTTTTCTCTCTATAAGAAGTTTGCATTTAGAGCAGTATTGGAACTGTTGAAATATCAAATCTGTTTAACTATCTACTTAATGGGAGCAGACTTCTATGAGTTGAGAACATTTCTATGATACCAGAGTTCAGAACCTCTAAGGATAAGACTTTAAGAGACTGTTAACATGCAGAATGAGGGGCATCTGGGTGGCTCAGTGGTTGAGCATCTGCCATTGTCTCAGGTTGTGACCTCGGGGTCCTGGGATCAAGTCCTGCATCGGGCTTCCCCCAGGGAGCCTACTTCTCCCTCTGCCTGTGCTTCTGCCTCTCTCATGAATGAATGAATAAATAAATAAAACCTAAAAAAAAAAAAAACCCATCCATAATGATATTACCCATTGACTATCCTCAACTTTGGATTTCCTAGGCATGAATTAATATATTCCAAATTGATCTAGTTTCTTCTCCCATACCTGCTCCCCCTGTATCTATGTTCATGATGCCGATACCCACCCCATCATCCAAGCCAGACTGGAAATGAGGGATCTTCCCTTCCCTTATTCTCTTTCTCACATCCAGTCAGTCCTGTGGAATTCCTTTTCTCCCTGTTTCCATGGCCATCCCGTTAGTTGTGGCTCCCCTGCCTCTTTGTCTCTTTCTCCAGCACACTTCCTTCACCTTTCTGTAGTGGAGAACACCCTGGGCTGATGGGAATGCCCTTGCACTTCTGTGGCTCTAGAGGGACTAGAGCATATTCTATCTATGCCTGTAGGTACTTAGTAAGTAGGGTCTCATAGAAAAAAATCAGAACACGGAAGGATTTTGCAAATGTGTTCATCATTCTGCCTAGAGTGCTTTTTGTTAAGCCCTGCTCATTTCACTAAATAGCTGAGTATCACATTGCTCACTCTCCAGAAAATGCTCCTAGCCACTTGTATCTTCTGGGTTCTCCCAACTTCTGTCATCTCCATTAATTTTCATCGACTCCCCTCCCACCGTAGTGATTATTTTTTGAGCTATTTCTCCAAAACATTTTACCCACCTCCAGGAATCATAAACATGTGCCAACATGCACGAGTGTGCATGCATGCAATTTATCCATCCTATTACTGCTAAATGTTCTATATTGAAACATTCTAAAATAGAGCATAATTTGCTTTTTCAGTCTCAACAAACTATAATTATTGGCCTCTACATTTAATTATGTCACTTCAGGTCACGTTTTTATCCTCATGAATTCATAGGGGCTTTGTCTTCTTGAGTGAGCAAATAGTAGATCTTTTGTTCCCAGATAGTTTATATTCTTTTAAGATTTATATTTTTGTTTCTTTTTACTTAGCAGTGTTAAATTAGTTCTCTTTCTCCTTTTTCTTTAAGGCAATCTAGGGAGATGAAAGTTTGATAGCCAGAATCTGAGAACTAAATGTACTTTTTTAATAGACTCAGCATTAATACATTGTGGTGGGATGCAAAAAAGTCCCTTTTTATCCTTATCCAGTGAAGCAAATATTATTGGGTGAGTTATTTCAATAAAAGAAACTTATCTCTAAAAATTTAGCCTTAACTGTGTCCTAAATTCCTCAAGATTCTTTTATTAGTAATTTCTAACATTTGTTAGGCAAAATTGTCTTTTATGATCTCCCAAAACCATTTCTGAGATGCGACATCATTATATTGCCAATGAGATACTTTCTCAATAATAGCTTTTCAATTTCTCTAAAAAGTCTAATTTCTGCTCCAATTTCACATGCCCTTCAACAAATGAATCTGCCTCAGCTCTAGTATTTCTTTCTGCTCATTAGTGCTGTATATAAGCTTGTTCTTATGAACTCACAGCTGTCACATATTATAAGTTTATCTTTTGTGGCAGGTATTAGCATTTGGAAGGTTATCTTTGGGTCACTGGTGTGATAATGGTGGACACATCAGAAATTGGGGATAAATCTGAAGTGGTAGATGCTGTGGAAACATTGGATCTTGAGATCACAAAGGTTCAGTGGGATGTAGAATAGCCAGCCCTGAGTCTCTCAGACCAAGAAAAAGTTCCCATGTGCACGTGTGCATGCACACACATACACACATCTTTAAAAACCAAAGGATTTTTAAAAATGTTTTATTTATTTATGAGACACACACACACACACACACACATATATATATATATATAGAGAGAGAGAGAGGCAGAGGGAGATGCAGGCTCCATGGCTCCATGCAGGGAGGCCGACGTGGGACTCGATCCCGGGTCTCCAGGATCACGCCCTGGGCTGAAGGCGGCGCTAAACCGCTGAGCCACCTGGGCTGCCCAAAAACCAAAGGATTTTTGAAGTGCAATTGGAAGAAGAGGTGGAAGTAGAAAAATAAAGACATGTTTTCCTCAGAAGATAATATTGGTGCAAAAATAGTCACAGGTCCCATCAGAAATTTGGAAGAAAACAGGCTCCAGAGTTTAAGAGGACTCCCTGGAACTGACTATCTCCCTGGTGCAGAAACTCTGACCTTTGTCTTGGCCCTTTTGCTATGCCTTGGCCCCTTTGCTATACCTCAGAAATAGCCCTTGAAATTCAAGAGAGACATGAGGATGGTTCAGTTGATTAAGTGGTCAACTCTTGATTTCAGCTCAGGTCATGATCTCAGGGTTGTGAGATTAGGCCCAGATGGGGTGGAGCCTGATTTAGATTGTCTTCTCTCCCAAGAGGGAACCCTTTTACACTGCTGTCAGGAATGCAAGCTGGTACAGCCACTTTGGAAAACAGTATGGAGGTTCCTCAAAAAGTTGAAAATAGAGCTATCCTACAACCCAGCAATTGTACTATCTGGGATTTACCCCAAAGATACAAATGTAGTGATCCAAAGGGACACCTGCACCCTAATGTTTATAGTAGCCATGTCCACAATATCCAAACTGTGGAAAGAGCCCAGATGACCATCACCAGATGAATGGATAAAGAAGACATATACAATGGAATACTACTCACCCATCAAAAAATGAAATCTTGCCATTTGCAACAATGTGGATAGACCTAGAGGGTATTATGCTAAGCGAAATAAGTCAATCAGAGAAAGACAATTATATGATCTCACTCATGTGGAATTTAAGAAACAAAATCAAAGGGGAAAGGAGGGAAAAATAAAGATGGAATCAGAAATGGAGACAAACCATAAGAGACTCTTAAAACTGAGGGTTGCTAGAGGGGAAGAGGGTAGAAGGATGGAGTAACTGGGTGGTGGACATTAAGGAGGGCATGTGATGTAATGAGCATTAGATATTATATAAGATTGTTGAATCACTGAACTCTACCTCTGAAACTAATATACTATATGTTAATTAATTGAATTTAAATAATAAAAAAAATTCTCTCCCTCTGTCCTCCCCCCCCGAAAGAACTTCAAGAAAGTGTGACAGTTTTTGACATTAGATGCATTCTCAGCTCTGATTGGTAAAATAGACAAATAATTCAGTCCAGCACATTACCCTAAGAATCACTGGTTTGTGACAGAGCCATCACAGGATGAGATACCTTATGTGTGTGCCTGAGGGGCATGTGGATGGTGATTACACCTGGGACTTGTCCACATATAGTTTTAAAGGAAGCCTTGGGTATGAAAATAATTGTCCAAGGAGAGAGTGAAGAGTGAGAAGAAAAATATCATTTAACATGTGGATGAAGGAAAAAAGCACCATTATATAGGAAATGAGAGGATGGAAGGGACTACCCTTTCTAATATTTCAACTGCCTCCCCCCATCCATTCCTGACTTCCTTTATTCTAACTGAAGTTTTCTATTTCCTATGGCATTTATCACTTATTAAAATACTATGTAATTTACTTTTTAATAGTTGTGTTGTGCTGTGGTTTATATCTTCCCTGAACCCTGTTTATTACTGAAAGATAAGCTCCACAAGGGAAAGGGCCTTTGTTGATATATTCTAAGCAAGTAGAACATGCCTGGTACTTTGGAGGTACTTTGTAACTATTGAATAAATGAAAGAAATAATGTCTCAACAGTAAGTTTCAGTAAACAGTGTCAAAAATTGTGGGGAAGTCACCTAAAATAAGTGAGGCAATTAGTAATCCACCGATGCTCTAAGGTGGAGCCCTGCCAATGGCAAGGTAGGAATAGATGCTGGACTAGAGTTGGGTTGAATGATGGATGGTGGGTGAGGAAGTGGAGAGGGCCAACAGGAATTATTCTTTGAAAAGACTTTGCTTGTGAATGAAGAAAAAGATGGTATCTAAAGAAGGACTTGGGATCAAGGAAGGATTTTACATGATTTGTTGTTGTTTTTAAGGGATGAGACTCACAGGGCAATGGCAGAACATGAACTATTCCCTGGAAGTGGTGATAGGATCAGCTTTCTGTTAGGGGAAGGTCACTTTAGTGGTTGTGGAGAATGTGGCCTAGAGCAGGAGAAACTAGGGTTAAGGATCAGTCAGCCCACTGCTTTCAGAGAGTATGGGAGTGTTGTTATCCCTGACCATGCCCTGGGTCTCTTCACTGGCTGTCATGGACCACCATTCCTTCCCCTCTGCCATGCTCTTCTACTTCAATCCCCTGGAATGCCTTCTGAGATTAGCAGTCTCCTCTTAGTCTCTTCTCTGAAACGTTACCTCCTGGCTTTAGGTGAAGACTGCTTGTTCTCTGAAGGTCCTGTGATGGTGTTTGGAGGTGGGCCTTTGTGAAGTAATTAGGTTTAAATGAAATCAGGAAGATGGGCGCTCATGATGGGATTGGTGCTCTTATAATATCAATCACCTTCCAGTGCAATCCTCCCTCTACCTCATAGTCATGTGAGGCAGCAGGAAGGTGGCCAACTGCAGGCCAGGAAGAGGGCCCTGATGAGGGACAAAATTGGCTAGGACCTTGATCTTAGATTTCTCAGCTTTCTGAATTGTGAAAAATAAATTCCTGTTTATTCTTACTTACAAATTCCATCTGTGTTCTTTTGTTATGGCACCTGAAGCTGACTGATAACTATTTTATTTATCTTGCCACTCAAATTGTTCCACATTTGGTCATTGGGAGCTTTTTAGGTTGTCTTCTGTGTCCCTTTGACATAACCTCATCATTTTTTTTTTCCTTTTGAACACTTAACTTTCTGGTACTACATGGCACTACAAGATGCTCCATTTAGATATATCCTGCCTCCAGTCCTAGAATCAGGCATTTCTCCAAGGAGTCCTGATTCCTTTTGTTGCAGAATAGCATTAAAAACCAAGATCTGGGGGCACCTGGGTGGCTCAACTGGCTAAGCATATAACTCTTGATTTTGGCTCAAGTCATGATCTCAGAGTCATGAGAACAAACCATGTGTTGCCTGGCTCTGCACTGGCATGGAGCCTGCTTAAGATTCTCACTCTCTCCCTCCCTCTGCCTTTCCCTCCCAACATCTATGTGCTCTTTCTCTCTCAAGAAAGAAAATAAAGAGAAAGAAAGAAAGAAAGAAAGAAAGAAAGAAAGAAAGAAAGAAAGAAAGAAAGAAAGAAAGAAAGAAAGAAAGAAAGAGAAAGAAGGAAGGAAGGAAGGAAGGAAGGAAGGAAGGAAGGAAGGAAGGAAGGAAGGAAGGAAAGAAAGAAAGAAAGAAAGAAAGAAAGAAAGAAAGAAAGAAAGAAAGAAAGAGAAGGAAGGAAGGAAGGAAAAAATAGAAAGAAAGAAGGAATGAACTAACCAACCAAGATCTGGTGTTAAGAGTGCTCATTGCTAATGGGATGTTGTTATTTCTAGGCCTTTCAGCTAGATATATGCGTATACTAACCTGTGTACCTACATGTATCTATAACGATTTCTATATGCAACCATAGGTATCAATAATAAGCTAAACATGAGTGTTATCTAGACCCAACTCTATTTCAATACCCTGTGATACAGTACACTTAACCTACTTCTTTCCTTGCTTATCTATAGACTCCCTCTCCAACAGTGAGAAGTCTGGTTTTTGCCATCTGCTAATTCCAGGATACATAAATAGCAGTATCAGAATTGTTACTCTTTACCCCATAGGAAACAACTTTATTGACTAGAGGATAATCCTAATGTATAGTACCTTTTGCCTGCCATCTTACTGTTACCAAAATATGGAACGCTTCACAAATTCACATGTCATCCTTGTGTACATGTCAGGCTAATCTTCACTGTATCATTCTAATTTTAGTACATGTGCTGACAAAGTGAGTCCAATAATCAAACTTTTAACAAACGTGATATAACTACTGCAGGAAAGAAGAATATACTTACCGTCCACACAAAACCTTTTAACACCTGTCATCTAATTTCATTTACTTTGGTCGGTTTGTTTATTTATTTATTTATTTATTTATTTATTTATTTATTTATTTATTTATTTCTTAAAGATTTCTTATCTATTTATTCATGAGAGACAGAGAGAGAGGCAGAGACACAGGCAGAGGGAGAAGCAGGCTCCATGCAGGGAGCCCGACGTGGGACTCGATCCTGGGTCTCCAGGATCACGCCCTGGGCTGAAGGCGGTGCTAAACTGCTGACCCACCAGGACTGCCCTACTTTGGTCTGTTTAAAGGAAAAAAGTCCCCCCTCCAAACTTATATAAATCATCATATTATTGAAATACTTAAGAGTTATCAAAATATTCATATTTTTAAATGTTTTGAAAGACATTGAGGTCCACTGTTTTTCTTGTTTACCTCACTTAGTAAATAAGAATCCTTGGAAATTAGAAACTTAATTGTTTATATATCAGGGAAGGGCTAGTGGCACAATTTTAAAATCTAAACAAAAACTTTATCTTTTTTAAATTAGATTAAGCATCCTTCCAACCTCATCTTTCTTCTACCTTATTTTCACTATTTGAGAATTTATGACTTTTTAAAACAGAGGTCATGGTTAGCATCCAGCCGCATCCCAAAAGCTGCCGATTATGAGTTATGTTTATGTATTTATTAAAATATTTATAATAAAATACACATTGTTCCTTGCCATCCACCTAACTCTTTACTACCCCTGGCTTTGCTTAAAATTTTTTTTCAGCTCTGTTGAGGTACTAATAACAATTAAAAATTGTATATATTTAAGGTGTACAATGTGATGTTTCAGGGTACTTACATATTGTGAAATAATTACCACAATCAAGCTAATTAACATATCCATCACCTCATGTAATTACCTCTTACTGTTTGTGATGAGAATGCTTGTGATGTACTTTAAGCAAATTTCAAGTATATAATACATTAATATTAACTATAGTCACCATGTTATATATTATATTAGCAATAATAAAAATACTTTTTTATTGATGTATAATTGACAATGGCTGTAATTTTTGCACACTTAATTATAAATATTTAAATCTTTGCCAGAAGAGACCCTATTGTTGTTTAATATCACTTAAGTTTTGTTTTATAACTAAAAGATTTTAGATGACTGGATCACATAGGGATAGCCATTTTTAAAATACAGAATAATGTTTTTGTTTGGAAAAAAATTCATTTTAAATTGTTGTGTGTATGCATTTAACTCCTGTCATTGCTAGCTATAAATCTCTGTATTTTTCTAAATGTGGTTGGGCTCACCTTAAGTGGAGAAATTGGAAAGGACAACAAATTATTTTGCAATGATTTTCTAAATAATAACCACCAAAAAAACTTATACAATATTTGTAAATTGTGATTGAATTAGTGACTTTAGCCATATTTCCCTTTTGAAGGTGAAAAAAGCATGAGTAGGATTTCTCATAGAATATGCATTAGTTTTCTCAGTTTTCTAAGGCCTCCATAACCAAAATACCTCATTTTTAGGTGGCTTAAATCTATTTTCTCACAGTTCTGAAGTCTGGAAGTCCAAGATCAAAGTGTTGGCCACTTTAGTTTCCTTTGAGGCCTGTCTCCTTTGGCTTACAGATGCCAGAATTCATTCCACCCTTTTGTTGCTGCTTCACAGAGTTGTTCTTCTGTCCCTGCATGCTCGTGGTGTCTCTTCCTCTTCTTATAAGGACATCAGTCCTATTGGGTTAGGGTCTATCCTAGGGGCATCATCTTAACTTAGTCATCTCATTCAGAACTTACTTTAAAATATGGTCACATTCTGAAGTAGTGGGATTGGGACTTCATATGAATTATGGGCAGAACATTTTGTTGTGGCTTCTAGAAATCACAAGTGTCCTGTGCTCTGTTTGTAATTGCTTTTGGTTGTAATTATGAAATTCTTACCTTAGAGGATATTTGAAGTTTATATCAGAAGCAAAGTAATAACTGGCAACTGTGTTATCTTTAATTTGCCTTTCTTACTCTTTTTCAGAGAAGCAATTCTTGGGCTTTTTTTAGGAGCTCATGTACAGCTTTGAGAATAACTTTGACAAACTGTCTCAAAACTTAGTGGCTTAATTCAATAAACCTTTTTTTTTTTTTTTTTTAATCAATACACTATGTGTTGGCAAATTGAGCCGGTCCCAGTGAGGATTACTGATCAGAATACTGGCTGGGCTCAGTATGCATTGTGGTTACCTGGTTTCCAAAGGCTTCACTCACAGATCTGATGGTTGACTATCTCTACGTAATAGTGCTGGAGGTGATTGGGCCAGATTTTGTCATCATCCAGCAGGCAGACCTGGGTTCAGTCATCCAGTTGTGTTCATACAATTTTCAAGAGCAGGAAGGAAGAGAAAGCCCCAAAGACTATGCTTTCAAAGTATCTCTTTGTGTCACTTTTGCTGGCATCTTCTTGGCCAGAGCAAGTCAGATCAAGTCCAGATTCAAGGGGTAGAGAAATAGACTCCATTCCTTGATGTGAGCTGCAAAGCCACAGTGCAAAGGGTCATGCCTATGGGAATAAGAGGAGTTTGTGGTCTCCAGTGAGAAGAAGGAGGGGATGAAATGATGAGAACAACAATCAACTGAGTAAACTCTTGCCTTACAGGTGTTTTGCCTTAGGTTGAGTAATTATTTTCTGAGAAGAAGTTAAGGCTCTCTTCCAAAGACATATAGATACTGGCTGTTGAGAGTGAAAGTATACCAGGAACAGGAAATGGAAGAATGGTCTGAGGGGAAATGGGTAGAACATTCATAGCATCTTCTTCATGAGCTTTTGGAAATATGAAACAAATCCTCTGAGTTCTCCTCTGATTTCTCCATAGATTATACCTGAGAAACTTGCCTGTGGGAACAAAGGAGATTTTTTTTTTCTGTTGAGGGTATTACATCTTGTTAAGGCATTTTTTAAATGTGAACAGTTGACCAGGTAACAACAGGAGACACTTTGTATGCAGTTAGAACCAGCAGAGTTCATTCATTTACATATTATTGAACTCAAAAATACCAAATATGAAAATGCTGAAAGACCTAGAAATCATACTTTCCTCTACAAGCACATAATGTAAACCCAAAGTGAGGAATTAAATTCTTCATAATCTCACAAAAATAGCAACTCGTTGATTATTCTTAATAGTCAACATTGATTTATATTGTTCTAGTATCAATTTATGAGTTTCTTTATACCCTAATCCACCATCAAAGTTAACTCTTAATCCCTACTCTTTTTATGTAGAGGGCTGAGCATAATCTTAAATGCATATCATTGTACTGAGTTGCTAACTACATAATTTAGGATGTGTGGGTATTAAGTACTTTCAACTCTTTGAGGAGTTTCATTCTACAAATATGATAGAGGAACTTCTATTATTCCAAAATATCCAGGGGAAGTGCGCTCCCCTCCACATTAAAAAAATGTCAAACTCATAAACTCTCACAGCTTAACTTTTTTAAAGACTGACAGCATCTATGTCCAGATTTGAAGTGCAATTTCAGAAGATATGAACATGATGGATATCGTCATTTTCTGCAACATATTTAAATATGATCTTTTTCCTACTTTATAGCCTAGAGTTGAGTAGCAAAGGGAGGGGGCTTAACAGTCAGTTTCCCATAATAATACCGCATAACAAATCACAAAACTTTCAGTGGAGTTCAACAATAAGCATTTATTGTCAGACTCACAGGTCTGGGTTTTCTGGGCAAGTTCTCCTTCAGGCTGTAGGTTTATGCAATGTTTGGGTTAGAGCTGCTCCATGTATCTTATGCTGGTCCTAGGCTGGTGGGACAGCAGCCACTGCGATGTGTTCTTTTTTGGTAATGAACAGAATCTCCTAGAAGGACAAATGAAAGCACTCAGTATTTGTTAAAACAAATTCTCTGGCCTGGTTCACTGTTATTTCCATTTAACATTGGCCAAAGCAACACAAAACAAAATCGAGTCAGGGGTGGGTAACAAATACTGCCCCCCAAGAGACCATTGTAAGAATGAGTTCTGCAAAATCTCCAAAACAGTAGAGAACTGAGGCCAACAGTTCCATCTACCGTAGACAGGTGATTGTCTCTGGAAATAAAAACTTTCTTGCATACTTAATAGGCAATATTTATATGGTTCATTGATACTTAGTGCTTAAAATGGAATTGTTTGATTGTGCTTCTGAGTCTGGGAGAATTCAAAGATACTTTTTAATATGTTTATCTGAATTAGTGATAAAGAGTTTCAATTCTTTTTTTCTCATATCTCCAACTATTGCTTGAAAATTGGACTCTTTCTGTGCTGATTTATTCTCCCTTTTTCAGTATCTATTAACATCCTTATTTTAATTCAGCCCTGAGGTACTGAAGAGTGAACCGTACGGGGAGAAAGCTGATGTCTGGGCAGCAGGCTGCATTCTTTATCAGATGGCAACTCTGAATCCTCCCTTCTACAGCACCAACATGCTCTCCCTGGCTACAAAAGTAAGCAGTGTTGGGAGACAAAAGGGTCCTGTGTTGCTAAAAATGCCATTCTTTTTCTTCCTAAATAGAACATTTGTGATTTTTATAAAATTATCAATTAAAAGCAGGCACATTGTTTTACGGGCCACATGATCTAGTTCATTTTTCCCCCTTTCTTCTAAATATACGTCATGTGCTATGGCACATTTCCCCCTATAATTGTCTTCATTTATCATAGAAAATTATACAAATAAATATATCAAATTACTTTTGGTCTTTTATTTTTAATTGTGGTTTGGACTGCCTACAATCGGCACATTAAATTATCCTACGCATCATTTATTATGAATCTGAGGCTAACTTTAACTCAGCTTGAAGCATACAATCTGTGCTCAAGAATTGTTTAATTGATGTTAATTTTTTATTTGTTGGGATGTTTTTCTTTCTGATTAAAATTTGTGCGTGGCTATAATGCTTATTGAGTAGCTCTCATATTGTGGCCAAGTATTGTACATATTAATGGCCTCCTTATGTCCATCACACTAATCTGTCTATTTTGCAGATAGTGGAGGCAGTATATGAACCAGTGCCAGAAGGCATCTACTCTGAGAAAGTGACAGATACCATCAGCAGGTAATTATTCTCACAATTTCAAACCTATGGGGATGATCAAGAAATATCTCACGTCTCTACAGATTTACCATGTAAATATTCATGAAGAGGAAGGGCTCCCAAATAATCCAAACCTAGAAAAATATTTGTGCATCATCAGTAATGATGACCATCTGGAAGCCACTGAAGTGTCCAAGAGGAAGTAGTATATGTACTTGAAATATTATGCAACCATTAGAATGATTATTCAGAAGGCTTTGTAACAACCTGTAAAACAAATATGATATGAAGCTAAGTAAAACAAACAGGATGTAAAGCTGTTTGTAACTCTGATAAAAACTGTAAATATATGCATGGATGTGGGAAAAGGCTAGTCAAAGACATGGGAAACTGAGAAAGGCCATGTTAAATTGCAAGTAATTTTTCATTTTTATTTTTAAATTGGTAATGTTATGTGGCATAATAATTTTTCAAAGGAAGTCAGAAAGAGGTGCTCCAGCCACTAATATAGTAGTAGTTTAAGGAAAATCATTTCCTGTGCATTTGCAAAGTTCTGACCTCACAGGGATTGTCCCAGCTCTCTACCAGGACATGACAGATCTTTGTCCTTGCTTTTCCCTTTTCTGGACTTGTCTTCTCTTTGATACGTGCATGGCACAGCCCCCCCCCCCCCACTTCCCTTGTGTCTCTGCTGTTATTTCCCATCACTGGGGAGTCTGCTCCTGATGCCCCCACAGCCAATCCACATTCTGCCTCCTTTTCTGGCTTTATAAAGCTTGCAGCACCCATGTGCTGACATGTTAGATACGTGTGTGTGTATGTGTGTGTGTGTGTGTGTGTGTGTGTGTGTGTGCATATTTGTTTATTTATTGCCTGTGTCGTCCCCACCAGAAGGAAAAATTTACAAGAGCAAGAGTTTTTCTGGTCTGTTTCATAGCTCTTCAGTGGCCAGAACAGTGTCTGGGACAAGATTGTCCCTTAACAAATATTGGTTGTGTGAATAAATGACTTGTTTTCTGACTCATTGTTATTTCTATACCAACGTATGCTCCTAAGTTGGCTCAAGATTACTTCCCTGCCCCATTGAGCTGAATCAAATCCTCATTATTATTACAGAAATCTCAGAATCACCCCAGATAGAATATTTATCCATTCTTGGGCCCAATTCCTTTTAAACTTGGCTTTGTATCTATCCTGGCACTTAGCATTACCTCTGATGAAATGCAAGAGATGTATTCCCTTCAGTTTCTCCTCCCATCCCACCATTTTGCATTAATTTCTCCTCACAGTTAGTAGGGTTATATCTTGAATCTTTCCTTGTTGAGCACAATGCTGTCCTACAGTTCTAAGGGGCCCAGGCCCAGCCGGGGCTGTTTCACTAACTGTAGACTCTGAACAAACATTTAACCATTCTTTCTGTATCTCTGTTCCCTCATTCAGTAAGAAGGGGACTGTAATATACTAACCTCATCAAGCTGGTATGATAATTATACAAAGTAACTATGAAAATCACTTAGCATAGAGCTTGGTGAATGGCAAATCTTAAGCAATATGGGCAATTATCATTGTTAATATTATAGGAAATGAACTGAAACCCTTTTCTGAGTAATCTGAATTCTGTATATATTAGGTTGTGCCCTGTTGCTAATGAATCCAGACAAATGTATTTAAATTGCTCATCTCTACAATTTGATCCTCTTCTCTACTATTTGTTTTCTAGAAAGTGCCTTAAAAATTCAAGAGGTCTCCAGAGATGTCAAGACAAAAATACCAGATTTACTCATTTAATTTCTCCTTTTCATAGGTATTTGAGTGCCACAAAGAGCAGGGGAGAGGTGGTACAGAGGAAATGTACAGACACATTATTCTCATTTTGTGACACTGGGTAAACAGGACCATAATTTGCTTCTGACAGGCTCCTTGGATATTGGTATCCATGTGTCTTGGGGCTAACAATTAGTGGAGGAGTCAGGTACCAACACTATATGGAAACGTTAAGAACATCAATAGGTTCTAGAATAAGCTGGATTTTAATCCCTACTCTTCCACCCATGCCCTTTTCTCATCTGTGATGTACAACTAGCAATAGTAACTACTCATGGGCTTGTTCTGAAGATTAAATAACATGATGCTTGCAGTGCTTTTAGCACAGTACCTAGCACTGGTGAACCCTCAATAAAATTCGATATTGTTATTAATAATAGCATTACTATTTTTAGAATTAAGTATATACAGATGCAATGAAACCCCGGGACACCTGCACCCCGATGTTTATAGCAGCAATGTCCACAATAGCCAAATTGTGGGAGGAGCCTCGGCGTCCATCGAAAGATGAATGGATAAAGAAGATGTGGTCTATGTATACAATGGAATATTCCTCAGCCATTAGAAATGACAAATACCCACCATTTGGTTCGATGTGGATGGAACTGGAGGGTATTATGCTGAGTGAAATAAGTCAATCGGAGAAGGACAAACATTATATGGTCTCATTCATTTAGGGAATATAAAAAATAGTGAAAGGGAATAAAGGGGAAAGGAGAAAAATGAGTGGGAAATATCAGAAAGGGAGACAGAACATGAGAGACTCCTAACTCTGGGAAACAAACTAGGGGTGGTGGAAGGGGAGATGGGCGGGGGTTGGGGGTGACTGAGTGACGGGCACTGAGGGGGACACTTGATGGGATGAGCGCTGGGTGTTATTCTATATGTTGGCAAATTGAACACTAATAAAAAATAAATTTATTAAAAAAGGAATTAAGTATATAAAACAAATTATGATAAATTTTATGCAGAATGGTAAAGGGAGCAATGAGAGATTCCAGAAGGATTTGGTCTACTCTAAGCACTTTTAGAAGTTTCTATGAAGAAAGAACATGTAATCTGAGACCTGAACAATCACTAATTATAGTATACAGAATGGATTTCTATTTCATAGAGGAATGGAAAGAAATTGGAGATGTAGTGTGTTAAGTCAGGAAGACAATAGCCAAAGGCCTGGGGAAGCTAATAGGGGCCAGATTGGCTAGGTTTGATAGGCCACATTGAGGGTTTTTTTTTTTTTTTCACATTGAGGGTTTTGAATCTTTGTCTCCAGCACTGAGGAGAAAACTTAAGGTTATTTATAGGTGAGATATAGTGAAAATTTCTTCTGTAGCAAAGATCATGCTGGCTGCCCTGTGGGGAATAGATAGCAGGGAATGGGGGGAGGGGGGAACCAGATCCAGCTCTCTACTAGGACATGATGGTGACTTTGACTGGAGCGGTCATGGTGTTGATGGAGGGAAGTGGTGTTGTTTTCATAGTGGCTGGGAAGTTGAGTCAACAAGTTTGGGAGTACAAGCATGAAAATGAAATGATACTGAAACTATGAAAACAACTGGGTTTATTCTATGGAACTTCAGAAAGTGGAGCCAAGACCATGGAGTGGAGTTCTGAGAAGGCCCAGGTCAGTTTGCCATTAGGAGTGTGTGTCAGGGGGATCCCTGGGTGGCTCAGCGGTTTAGCACCTGCCTTTGGCCCAGGGCGTGATCCTGGAGTCCCGGGATCAAGTCCTGCGTCGGGCTCCCTGCATGGAGCCTGCTTCTCCACCCTCCTGTGTCTCTGCCTCTCTCTCTCTCTCTCTCTCTCTCATAAATAAATAAATCAATCTTAAAAAAAAAAAAAAAAAAGAAGTGTGTGTCAGAATTAAGACATATCCACAGTGAGGCAGGCTACTGTGTGGGTAGTGAGTTTCCTGTCACCAGAATGTTTAAGAGGATGAATGATCACTATTAGGGGACTCTGGATTATTTGTAAGGGTACTTTTTAAAAAGATTTTATGTATTTGAGAGAGCCCAAAAGAGCAATCATGAATGGGGTTGCGGAGGGGCGGAGGGGGAGAGGCAAACAGGTTTCCCTGCTGAGTAGGGAGCCAGATGTGGGGCTCCATCCCAGAACCCTGGGATCATGACCTGAGCCAAAGGCAGATTCTTAATGGATTGAGCCACCTAGGCGCCCCTGTAAGGATACTTTTAATTCAAAATACTAAGATGCCATAATAAGTAAGAACTGATAATTTAATTTTCATTTTATAATGATTATACATTAAGATGACTGTGCATTCTGTAGCAGATGTGGCTTTCACTTAAGGTTATTCAGGACTCATTATCTGGGTTCAATCCCAGAGTTTTACCTTTAGAAAATTTGACACGAAACCAAATTCAGTCATGAATTTTATGCAATTACATATTTAATTTGCTTTGGATTTTTAATCTTTAAAAATGAAGTTCCAAAGAATAAGGAAGCAAATTCAATTTTCTATTTTCTTAGTTTCCTGTTTTGTTTTTTTGGTTTTTTTTTTTTTTTTTTTTTTTTTTTCAGAAAATCGATGTGAGGAATACATAAAGGCAAAAGTGGTCTTAATGATAATTTATGACTCAGCAAATCATCAGGCTCAGAACTGATCGTGAATAACGTGATAGAGCCTTTGAAATACAAGGCAACTGTTGATGCACAAATTCACTAGACTCATTCTTAATTTCACACTTGGTGTTTCCAATTACATGTTCTTGCTTTTTCCATCTTCTCATTTTCTCCTTCTACATCCTGTCTTGGGGGTAGAGCTCATGCAATTGTGTCTCATGTACAGTATCTTTCTTTGTTTCTTGTTTGTTCATGTAGTGTACAAGCACATTTTATCACTGGAACTTTTCTTTCCTAGCAGACTTTTACACTGGAAGAGTAACTTAGCAACTCTGAAGAGTTTGGAGCAGAAAATAAATCCATTTTGTTGCTCTGCCCAGTACCAGAGTTACTATTTTTACCTTCCTGTACACTGTTCAGAGATTATTGTCTGTTTACTTTTTAAAAAGGAACATTTCCTTTTATGCACAAAATCTTCTAATTGCCTTACATTTCTCTATCTGAGCCTGGTTGCAGAAGCTGTCTGGTGCTTTGTTTCAGAGGCGGTCATGATGACTAGCATGGTTAATGCTTTCAGCTAGTTCTAAGGATCTTTACATTTTTCACCCTACCTTCAACTCTTTGGTTTTCTCTTTTTAAAAAATTTTCCCCAAAGTAAATTTGACATGTTACATTTTATGATTTTATGGTATACAGTGTATCACTTTGATATACATATATATTTTAAAATGATTGCCATTGAAGCAATATTTATCACATAATTATATTACAATATCATTGACATATATTCATTATTCAGTGCAGATCTCTATGGCTTATTTATGACTTATTACAAGTTTGTACCCTTAGACACCTTCATTCTTATCCTCCACATTCCTCATGTCCTGGTAACTACCATTATTTTCTATTTTTTTTTATAGGTTTGATTTTTCTAGATTCCATATAAGTGGTATCATACAATATTTGTCTTTCTCTGACTTATGTTACCTAGCATAATATGCTCAAGTTCCATCTATGTTATCAAAAGTGGGAGTATATCTTCCTTTCTCATAGCTGGATAGTATCCCATTATATATATGTACCACTTCTTTTTTATTCATTCATATGATGATGGGCATTTGGGTTTCTGTATCTTGGCTATTGTGAATAATGCTGTGATAACATGGAAGTACAGGTAATCTCATTGAAATTCTGTTTTCTTTGCTTTGGAGTATATTCCCAGAAGTAGAATTGCTGGGTCATATGGTAGATCTATTTTTTAATTTTTTAAAAAGATTTTATTTATTTATTCATGAAAGAGAGAGAGAGAGAGAGAGAGAGGCAGAGACACAGGCAGAGGGAGAACCAGGCTCCATGCAAGGGAGCCCGACTTGGGACTGGATCCCAGGTCTCCAGGATCATGCCCTGGGCTGAAGGCGGCAATAAACCACTGAGCCACCTGGGCTGCCCCTATTTTTTAATTTTTTAAAGGAATCTCCATATTGTTTCTTATAGTGGTTGGACCAATTTGCATTCTCACCAACAATGTGTAAGTGTTCCTTTTTCACCAAATCCTTATGAATAATATTTGTTATGTCTTTTCCTTTTGATGATAGCTATCCTAACAGGTACAAGGTTCATTGTGGTTTTTATTTGTATCTTCTTTGTTTTTTTTAAGATCTTATTTACTTGAGAGAGAGAGAGCAAAAAAGTGCACTAGAGGGACAGGGAGAGAGAAACTGAAGCAGGCTCCACGCAGAGTGCAGAGCCCAACACAGGGCTTGATCTCACGACCCTGAGATCATGACCTGAGCCAAAACCAAGAGCCATCTACTTCACCAATAGCAACCCAGGTGCCCTTGTTTGCATCTTCTTGATGATTAGTGATGTTGAGCATCTTTTTACGTCCCTATTGGCCATTTTGATGTCCTCTTTGGAAAAATATCTATTTAGGGGGAACCTCGGGTGGCTCAGCAGTTTAGTGCCGCCTTCAGCCCAGGGCGTGATCCTGGAGACCCAGGATCGAGTCCCACATCGGGCTCCCTGCACGGAGCCTGCTTCTCCCTCTGCCTGTGTCTCTGCCTCTTTCTCTCTGTGTGTCTCTCATGAATAAATAAATAAAATCTTTAAAAAAATCTATTTAGTTCAGCCCATTTTTAATCAGATTATTTGAGTGTTGTGTTTAGTTCTTTATATACTTTAGATAATAATCCCTGTCTGATCTGTGATTTGTAAAATTTTTCTCTGCTCTCTAACCTGCTGCTTCATTTTGTGAACTGAGTAGCAGAGAGCTGTGCAGAAACTTTTGCATTTGATGTAGTTCCATTTGTTGTTTCTTGCTTTTGTTGTTTGTGCTTTTGACATCACATTAAAAAAATCATTGTGAAGGCCAATATCAAGGAGCTTCTTCCTTTCCTTTCTTCTAAGAGTTTTATGCTATCGGATATTATGTTTAAGTCTCTGAAGATTTTTTTTTTTTTAAGATTTATTTATTTATTCATGATAGACATAGAGAGAGAGAAAGAGGCAGAGACACAGGAGGAGGGAGAAGCAGGCTCCATGCACCGGGAGCCTGACGTGGGATTCGATCCCGGGTCTCCAGGATCGCGCCCTGGGCCAAAGGCAGGCGCCAAACCGCTGCGCCACCCAGGGATCCCAAGTCTCTGAAGATTTTGAATTATTTTTGTGGGTGATATGAGAGAGGGGTCATTTTCTCTATTCTGCATATATTTCTTCAATTTTCCCAGCATCATATGTTGAAGAGACTATCTTTCCCCCAGTGGGTGTTCTTGGCTCCGTTGTCAAATATTCATTGACTGTGTATGCTGGGATTTAGTTTAGTTTAGTTTAGTTTTGTTTTTTGGATTTAGTTTTAAGCTCTCTATATTCTTTCATTGGTCTATGGATCTATTTTTGTGCCAGTACCATAGTGTTTTTATTAGTATGGTTTTGTGGTATAATTTAAAATCAGGAAGTATGATCCCTCCAGCTTTATTCTTTTTTTCTCAGGATTGCTTTGGCTATTTAGAGCCTTTAGTGGTTCCACATACATTTAGGACTGTTTCTTCTATTTCTGTGAAGAATGCCTTTGGTATTTTTATGGGAATTGCATTGAATCTGTAGATGGCTTGGGTGGTATGGCCATTTTCACAATATTTATTCCTCTGAAACTTGAATACAAAATGTCTTTCCATTTGCATCTTCTTCAGTTTCTTTCAGCAAAGTCTTATAGTTTTTGTTGTATAGACCCAAGGCAATGCTGGTTTTGTAAAATGAGTTTGAGAAGTGTACCCTTCTCAATATTTTGGAAGAGTCTTAAGAGGATTGCCATTAATTCTTCCTTAAATGTGTGATAGAATTTACCAGTGAAGCTGTCTGGCCTTGGAGTTTCCGGTGTTGAGAGTTTTACTGACTCAGTCTCTTGAGTCATTATTGGTGTGTTCAGATTTTCTATTTTCCTGATTCAGTTTTGGTAGGTTGTGTGTTTCTAGAAATGTATCCATTTCTTATCTATATGTCTGTAGTATCAGCTGTGATGTCTCTTTTTTCATTTCTAAATTTATTTGAGCCTTCTCTCTTTTTTTTTCTTGGCCTAACAAAGATTTGCCCATTTTGTTTGTTTTATTGAAGCAGCAGCTTTTAGTTTCGTTGATTTTTTCTATTGTTTTCCCGGACTCTACTTAATTTACACTCTGATTGTTACTATTTCCTGCCTTCTGCTAATTTTGTGTTTAATTGTTTCTCTCTTTCTAGTTCCTTGAGGTACAAAGTTAGATTTTTTTATTTGAGATCTTTCTAATTTCTTAATATATGCGTTTAGTGCTATAGACTTGCTTCTTTTTTGGGGGGCGGGGACTTGCTTCTTAGGATGGTTTTTGGGCATCCCACAAAATTTGATATGTTGCATTTTCATTTTCATTTGTTTTGGATAATTTTTTATTTCCCTATTGATTTCTTCTTTGACGCGTAGGTTATTTAGTGTTGTGTTATTGAGTTTACACGTATTGTAAAATCTACTCACATTTCTCCTGTTGATTTCTAATTTCATGTTATTGTAGAGAAGATAGTTGGTATGTCAGGTCTTTTTAAATTTGTTGAAATTAGTTTTGTGAGCTCTCATATGATCTGTTCTGGAAAATTTTCCATTTGTGCTTGAGAAAAATGTGTATTGTGCCGCTATTAGGTAGAATGTTCTATATGTCTCAGCTAAGTTGTTTTAAAGTATGGTTTAATTTCAATGTTTCCTTATTGATTTTTTTGTCTGGATGATCTATCCATTGCTAATAATGGGGTGTTGAAGTCCTGTACTATTATTGTATTGACTATTTATTTCTCTTTTAAGATCTGTTAATATTTGCTTAATATATTTCAATGCCGAGAGGTTGGGAGAATACATATTTATTATTGTTATATCTTCTTAGTGTATTGACCCCTTTATCATTATATAATGATCTTCTTTGTTTCATTACATTTTTGGCTTAAAATCCGCTTTGTCTGATGTAAGTATAGTTATATCTGCTTTCTTTTGGTTACTGTTTGCTCAAAGTATTCTCTTCTACTCTTTCACTTTGAATCTGTGTGTTTGTCTTTGGAGGTGAGGTGAGTCTCCTGATGGCAAATATGGTCCTTTTTAAAAAAAAATTATTTAGCCAGTTCATGCCTTCTGATTGAGTTCATCCATTTACATTTAGAGTGGTGAAGACTTACTACTACCATTTTGTCTGATTTTCTGGTTGTTTTATGTCTCTATTGTTTCTTTATCTTTGTGTTTCTTTTTTTTTTTTTTTTTTTAAAGATTTTATTTATTTATTCATGAGAGAGAGAGGCAGAGACACAGGCAAAGAGAAAAGCAGGCTCCATGCAGGGAGGCCGATGCGGGACTGGATCCTGGGACTCCAGGATCACACTCTCGGCCGAAGGCAGGTGCTCAACTGCTGAGCCACCCAGGGATCCCCCTTCTTTGTGTTTCTATTTACCTTTTTAGATTGGTGGTTTTCCATGATAATCTGCTCACTTTCCCCTTTTTTACAATTTTGTATCTTTGCTCTAGATTTTTGTTTTGTGGTTACCATGAGGTTTTTATAAAGTGTCTCATAAATAAATAGTCCATTTTATGCTGATAACAACTTACCTTCATTTGTCTATACAGGGTCTATCATTTTCCTCTCCGTCTTTTTATATTTTTTTGTCACAGATTATCCCTTTTTAACGCTATGTGTTTATTACCAAATTGTAATCACTCTAGTTTTTTTAAAATGATTTTCGCCTTTAGCCTTTATGTTATAGTTGTTTAACACCTTATTCTAAAATAGAGTTAGAATTTTGTGATTCTATTTATCACTTTACTTGAATTTTTGTGTACTTTTATCTTTTGTTTAAGGTAGAAGATCTCCTTTCAACATTTCTTGTAAGGTAGGCCTACTGGTGGTGAACTTTTTTAGCTTTTGTTTGAGAAAGCTTTTATTTCTCCTTCTTGCCTGAAGGATAACATTGCTGAAGGACAGAGTTTTCTTGGCTGATGATTTTTGTTTCAATACTTTGAATACATAATTCCTCTCTCTTCTGGCCTGTAGATTTTCTGCTGAGGAATCTGCTGATAGTCTAACAGGAGTTACTTTGTAGATTAGTTTCTTTTTCCCTGGCTGCCCTTAAGATTCTTTCTTTTGACAGCTTCACTCTAATGTGTCTTGAAGTTTTTTCACATTGATATGATAAGGTGATCTATTAGCTTCATGGACTTGTTTGTCTAGTCCTTTCCCCAGCTTCGGGAAGTTCTCAGCTATTATTTCTTTAAATAATCCCTCTGCCACCTTCCTCTTCTCTTGTCCTTGTAGTATACTCATTATTCTCATTGGCTCTTCTAATGGAATCTAATAGCTTTTATAGGGTTTCTTCACTTCAAAAAAAATTTTTTTTAGATTTTATTTATTTATTCATGAGAGACACACACACACACACACACACACAGAGGCAGAGACACAGGCAGAAGGAGAAGCAGGCTCCATACAGGGAACCCGATGTGGGACCCAATCCTGAGACTCCAGGTAGATGCTTAATCACTGAGCTACCCAGATGTCCCATTTTTAAAAAATATTTTTAAATATAGAAGCTCTTTTCTCCTCTACCTGAAACATTTCCAGATTCCTGTCTTCCAGATCACTTATTCTCTCTTCTGTCTTATTTGCTGTACTTCTAGTGCTTTGTGGTGCAGTCTTTAATTGATTGAGTTCTTGAACCCCAGAATGTCTGTTTGGTTCTTTTTTTAGAATTTCAGTCTCCTTCTGTTCTGACACTGAACCCTTGCTTCCATCACTTCCATGACCCTCCGTCTAATCCACACTCAGATGTATGGATGTATAGATCTGTATGATGTATAGATCTCTCACCACATAGAGATGTATAGATCTCCCGAGCATCGTGTTTTGGTATGCAGAGGAAACCCTATTGGGTTACGGATGTCCTACTAGTTATAAATTGAAGGAGAGAGACAAAGGGAACAACTCACACCACTGTAATGCTCAACTGTTTGTTTCTTAAAACACAAAATGAATATAATCAGATCCCTCTAATTCTGTCTGGTCTCAGAGCAGATTGAGGACAAAGTGGGTGGGATGAGTAGAACAAAGAACAACCTAGATTTTTTTCTAGAAAATGATTTTATGTCTATTTGATTAGAGAATCATTGAAGCATTTGTTCACTCTTAAGAATTTCTCTGAAATATCTAAGCAGAGATGTATTTTAGAGAATCGAGGCTAAATTGGAACTTCTGGTAAGTGATGTTCCAGGAAGTTTAAAAGTTTGTGGCCAAATATTTGGGATATATATTTGGGACTGGTAAATTCTTAGATGTTAGCTCTAAGTTCATTCATTTGTTCATTCATTCATTCATTCATTCATTCACTCATTCATCTGCTGAGTACCTACCAGAACCCAGATTCCATTTTTACATGCTGAGGATCATGGCGAAGGTGACACGTCTGTCCTCTCAAGAAGTTTCCAAGTTTCTAGTGGTGAAATGGATCATTACAATATAATATTATGGTCATTTAAGGACTTAAATATAATGAGAATATACAAAAAGGGGATGAGAAATCATTTGAGGGTGATCCAAGAAGTCTTCCTAATGGTGACTTTGAAAAGAGTGGGGTTTTTGGCAAGCAGATAGGGATGGGATCTGGAAAGGGGCAGATACCATTGACAAAAAAAAATTCAAGCAGAAGGAATAAAATGAGCAAGGAAATGGTGTAAGAGAGCCATGAGTTATATGAGAAAGGACAGATAGGAGTGGCTGTGAACTGGAGGAGGAGAAGGCAGGGATGACACTGTGGGGGAAAATAAGGGCCAGTTCCAGAGGGGGCTTGTATATAATGCTGGAAATATCAGTTTTGTTCTATTGGACCATGAGGGTTTATTGAGAAATTCTGAACAGAGACGTGATGTAGTCAAATATAGGAATATTATTCTGTGGCAGTTTACAGTATGGCCAGAGGTAGACAAGCAATGAGTATCATTTAGGAGACTCAATAGTCCAAGAAAGCAATGATCAAATAGGCTAATAGTGGTGGGATTAGAGGGGAGGAATATGGATTCAATAAATATTTAGTAGAGAGAAGCCACAGAATTTTGTGTTGGTTAAATGTGGGACGGAATGGAGGACCAATAAAAGTGTGCATTTTCCTTTCAACATAGTGAGCGTTTATAATGTGCCAGCACTTTACACAGCTGATCACCATACCAGCTTGATGAGGTAGATATTGTAATTAACCTGTTTTACAGATAGGCCACTTGAAACTGAAACTAAATCATGCCCAAGATGAATTAATAAAGGGTGAGCTGGGATTTAACTACACCAATCTGACCTGGAGGCTACCTTCCTAACCATGATGCTAAACTGCATCTCCCTGGTGGTTCCTTTTTCAGCAATGGCAAATCCAGGAATGGAAGCAATTTTGGGAGAGAAGGAGATGACTAAATGCCGGAACAGAGACCATTCTGGTTCCCATTTACCATAATATATAACTATATAAAATTTGTAAAACTATTTTTAACTCTTTGAGGAACCTCCACACAGTTTTCCAGAGTGGCTGCACCAGTTCACATTCCCACCAACAGTGCAAGAGGGTTCCTTTTTCTCCACATCTACTCCAACATTTGTGGTTTCCTGCCTTGTTAATTTTACCCATTCTCACTGGTGTGAGGTGGTATCTCATTGTGGTTTGGATTTGTATTTCCCTGATGGCAAGTGATGCAGAGCATTTTCTCATGTGCGTGTTGGCCATGTCTATGTCTTCCTCTGTGAGATTTCTGTTCATGTCTTTTGCCCATTTCATTATTGGATTGTTTGTTTCTTTGGTGTTGAGTTTAATAAGTTCTTTATAGATCTTGGAAACTAGCCCTTTATCTGATATGTCATTTGCAAATATCTTCTCCCATTCTGTAGGTTGTCTTTTAGTTGTGTTGACTGTATCCTTTGCTGTGCAAAAGCTTCTTATCTTGGTGAAGTCCCAATAGTTCCGTTTTTGCTTTTGTTTCTTTTGCCTTCATGGATGTATCTTGCAAGAAGTTACTGTGGCTGAGTTCAAAAAGGGTGTTGCCTGTGTTCTCCTCTAGGATTTTGATGGAATCTTGTCTCACATTTAGATCTTTCATCCATTTTGAGTTTATCTTTGTGTATGGTGAAAGAAAATAGATCTGCCCTACGACCCAGCAATTGCACTGCTGGGGATTTACCCCAAAGATACAGATGCAGTGAAACGCCGGGACACCTGCACCCCGATGTTTATAGCAGTAATGTCCACAATAGCCAAACTGTGAAAGGAGCCTCGGTGTCCATTGAAAGATGAATGGATAAAGAAGATGTGGTTTATGTATACGATGGAATATTACTCAGCCATTAGAAACGACAAATACCCACCATTTGCTTCGACATGGATGGAACTGGAGGGTATTATGCCGAGTGAAATAAGTCAATAAGTCAAAGGAGAAGGACAAACATTATATGGTCTCATTCATTTGGGGAATATAAATAATAGTGAAAGGGAATAGAGGGGAAGGGAGAAGAAATGGGTAGGAAATATCAGAAAGGGAGACAGAACATGGAAGACTCCTAACTCTGGGAAACGAACTAGGGGTGGTGGAAGGGGAGGTGGGCAGGGTGTGGGGGAGACTGGGTGGCAGGCACTGAGGGGGGCACTTTGGGATGAGCACTGGGTGTTATTCTGTATGTTGGCAAATTGAACACCAATAAAAAATAAATGTATTATTAAAAAAATTGTAAAACTAGCTTATACTGCTTTTTTTTATTAAAAAAAAGCTCAGCTGATAAATTCACCTGCTAATATTATACTTGAATATTTGCAGACTAAGACTTTAGTCTAATGTACTAATGAAAGGATTACTTGTTGGGGTGTTTGTTTTTTTCTTCACATGGCAGTCATAACCAACTCTAAGTCAGCCAAGCATTTTTATCAACTTTAATTTCTTTTGCTAATTAAGTGACAGTAGGTGAAGAAACTGATTTAATTAGAAGGTGAAATTCAACATTTTAGCATCTTTTATGATTATAAGCAAAAGAAAGAAATTTGAATACAAATATGTCACTGGCATAGAAGTTCAGCTTCACATGCTTATGACCAATGCTCAGGGCCACCATACTCAAAACAGTCCTGTGCTTAGGGTTTAGGGCTCTGCACTTAAGGTCATGAAATTCTTAATAATTTTATCTTTAAATTTGTGTTTTGGAAATGAAGTCTGTTGAGACAAGGAGCATGTATATTTGGGGCTTGGGAGCCTCAGTTCATATGAGGTCCCTCCAACTTCCTACTTCTCTGACATAGATTCTCAGCCATCTCCTCCTGGCCCTATGGCCCCTGGCTGTCCTCCAGCTCGATCTCCCTGTCCCCGTGCCATCATTGCTACTGTTCTTTACCTGGTATAGTGTATGGGAATACAGACAAGGAGAGGGTCAAGGTGTAGTATGTGCCCTGCTGCATCTTGGAGCGAGGAGAAAAAGAGGCCCTCCTTAACCAGGCTGGTAGCATCATGGTGCATTCACTGGGTGACTCAGTGGGGACCTCTTGCCCATCTCCAATCCAGGTACCAAGTGCATTATAATGGTGGCATGGAGGTTGCAATCTCTTGGAGCGTCTCCTGCCATCATTTAGACAATGGTCTATGGAAAGGAAGATTGAGTTCTTCACTCCCTGCTGGGGCCCTACACTTTCATTTTGTACTGAGCACTCCCAAAATTATGTAGCAGTCTTGTCTTTCTTTGTTATAAATGCATGGACTGAACTTTGTTAAATATAAATTCAGCAGATGTGTAAGTGCCTGTCATAACCATAGTGCAAGCCTACTGCCTTAGAAAGAAAGATGAAGCATGAGATGATAATGTCTAAGATATGTATATTTTACTCATAATCACAAAAAAACAGAATAATTAGCAAATTAACAAGTTAGTCTTATTTTGACTTCTGTGATGAAGAATAATAATAAAAATAAAATAGTTCTCAAATATTACCTGGAGATGTCAGTATAGGTGAAAGTTGTATGAACTCTAGTTTGCTAAATCAAATTAAAAAAAGTGAAAATCAGATCTTTTTCTCAAAGTTCAAATAAGTTAAAGTTTATAAAGAAGTAAACAACTTCAGTGAAGTTAGAGAATTTGAATTAAAAAATAGACAAAATATTATAGTGAGTATTGAAGTATTTAAAGCATGCTAGCAACAATCTTGCTAATTGATTCCATTGTGTCTAGAATAGCTTTCTATTAGTGTTTAGTTGTGACATAAATATTCCTTTTAGTAAGCTGGTTGACATTTCCTACCTCCAAATCACAGAAAATATTAGCATGTAATGTGTCAGTTAATTACTTTAAAAATTATTATAAACATCTTAAACCTCTAAATAACTGGGTTACATTTTATTTTTATGGCTTGTGTTTGGTAACATACACTCTACTCAAGTTGGGTTGATATTGCTGCATATAACGCATATAACACAGCTGCAAAAGGCCAGTCAGTTGTGACCCCCTAGAAATCTACCTTCCATTTGATGCATCAGGGACTACATTCTCGGGATCCCTCTTTGTTTCTACTGACCAATGACTTGACAGTGATTATAGAAAATAACCACTTCACACAGGAGAAGATGACTAAATCCTCCTGTCCTGAGCTCCATGCTCAGCCTGTAGCCCTTGCCTGACAGCCCAACTGCAAAGAGAACAAAGCTACCTCCCTCTGCTTCCCAAACTTTTCAATACTTCTTTTTTCAATACCTTTTAAAAAGTCTTATATTCAGAACTATGCTTGATGTCCATCTTATCCCAGGTGATCTTGGGTATGACACCATGGTGGATGCGTGGTGGGGTTTAATCTTGACCCTCCACACCCTGTGGCCTGATCCCAACATTGACCAGAGTGCTGAAATCAACTGTCTTCTCTTAGGTGCCTCACTCCTGATGCAGAAACCCGCCCAGATATTATAGAAGTCAGCTCAATGATATCAGATGTCATGATGAAGTATTTAGACAACTTATCTACATCCCAACTGGCTTTGGAAAAGAAACTGGAACGGGAACGGAAGCGTACACAGAGGTACTTTATGGAAGCCAACCGCAATGCTGTCACATGTCACCATGAGCTGGCTCTGTTATCTCATGTAAGTGTACGTCTGTCGGTGTCTTCATGATAGACTATAATAAGGTCATCTGAAGTTGTTCAGGCTTATCTTAAGGGAAAATTATCTTAAGTTAGGAAAATATTAATTGCTATGTGCAGTATTTCACTATTGTATAGTTACATATTTGCATCCCTTTCTAGACTTTAAAATTATAGTCAAGATAAATGTTCCAATGAACTAACCCTAATTTATTGATTATTGCAAAACTAGGGGCATCAAAAAATCCCTTAGCAATTTTTTAAGTTTATATTATGCTCTTTTTATAGATGGCAGTGAATATGTATATTTTATTTCTTTAGCAATCTGATTTGGGAAATATGGATGAAATTTTATGTGTTAATCCAGATAAGGAAATAATAATTGCCTTAAAATTTTGTCCTTTTGCTTTTATTACTGTTTGTGGTGGTAATAATACTACCTTGCTTCAAATAAGAATATGTCCTTTCATTTTTCTTGCCAGTAACCTTTAAATTATTTTAACATTTAAGTTTATTTCTGAGCAGAACTTGAAAAAGGGGAAAGCTATAAATGTCCACATGTGCAAGTGACCATGCCAGTGATGCTCTTGTTGCTCTCTTGTTTTTCCCCTGTGCTTTTGTTGTATTATGACCCATGATCTGTCCAAGGGACGTTCAAGGGACCCTTGAATCTGGTAAATATTCTTTTCTTCTTTCTTGGGCATGAGGCCCAAGGAAATAGGGTCATAACACCCATTCTTAATTAAGGCAGTTGGTCATCAGATTTCTTTCCAGGACCCTAAAGACCTGTTCTGCCTCAGCTGGGAAAATAATATAAGGAGTTGATTTCAAAGAAGAGACAATTGTTATTTCCTTCTTTTCTTTTCTTTTTTCTTTTCTTTTTTCGTTTCTTTTCTTTTCTTTCTTTCTTTCTTCTTTCTTTCTTTCTTTCTTTCTTTCTTTCTTTCTTTCTTTCTTTCTTTCTTTCTTTCTTTCTTTCTTTCTTTCTCTTTCTTCCTCTGAGCTTCTTAGATAAGAGAGTTTCCATCTAACTCCTTTCTATTAAAAAGAATGCAGAACTCTATGGTGTGTTTCTCTTGACATATTTGGAATCTGGAAGTTGAAGATTCAATAGAGTTTTCTTTTGGGGGGAAAAACTCATCTTTATTGCCTTGCTGATCCCAGCTGTAGTGTCACAGAACAATCCTTAGTGATTATCTAAGGCCTTGGTTTATGTTTAGGAACATATAACTTGGAGTTATAGCTCTTGCTGAACACACTGAAATGTTATATAAAGCAAGTTAGAGCTCACTTTTCTTGTTATTTTATTACTTGACTTTGTAAAAAAGTAGGCAACAGTGAGAACACACACGTCATGTTGCATGCAGAGTACAGTGTTCCCAGTAAACTAAAATGCAAGAGATTTAGCCATTTCTATATATCTTAAGTATTTGAGGCCTTCTATTAAGTTCTGTACTGCAAACCTACTTAGCCAATTTCCAATTGGATATAAAAGAGTCAGTGTATGTTAGATTCCTGTAGCTGATATGGGGGTAGGCGGAGTTAGTTTAAAATCTAACAGCAGAAATCCTCTTATCTTTAGCAAAACACCTTGAGAATGACAGTTTTATTTATTTATTTGCTTCTCAGCTTTTTTTTTTTTTTAAACTCTTACTGTGGAAAATTTCATACATTTACAGAAGTAAAGATAGTACTTCGTGTAGGCACCCTCCAGCTTCAAGAATTTGCTACTTCGGGCCAGTCACATGCTGTCTTTATGCCCACCCACCACCTACTCCCTGCCAACCATAGGTTATTTTGAAACAAACTCAAGACACCATATCATCTTATCCATCAATTGTTCAGTATGTATTTTGGGGGCCATTTTAAGTGTAGAAATCTAGCTCTCAGGCCATGACTGGGTTAAACAAAGGGAGATGTCTATAGTTGATGAGGGAGTTTTGAGGTTCTAAAGGTTCTGTACTCATCCATAAAATAGGGGGAAAATATTACTTATTACAGAAAGCACTAGGATTAAATAACTTAATGTGTTTGAATAAACTGTGCAAATAAAAAAGTGGCACGAAATTATAAGATAGCACCAATTATATAAAATGAACAGTGATTATGTTAAAAAATAGTTGTTGATGCAACTCACTAATCTAGTACTAAGTGGTCCATTAGTGCTAAATCCCTGGGTGGTTTTCATGCAGTTAATAAGTATTTATTGAGCATATGCTACTAGGCAACCTTGATGCCCTCATGGAGCATTCAGTCTCTTAGGGACCATAGAGAAATGCTTTACTTCTAGGCAGAATTTATAGTACTCCTTTTAAAGAACCATAAAATATCTTCTTTTGTACTATCTTATATATACTGATAATTTTTCATTTCGGACTAATCAAATGTTAGCTAAAAGGAAAAGTGGAGCTTTATTAAAGAACTGAGAAGGAAATACGATTACATTTCATCAAAAGACAGCATGTAGTTAATTGGCATTATCCTTGCTAAGTACCAATTATTATTTTTCAAAAACTTACATTGACACCATTGCTAATGGAAAAATTAGAGGTATAAAATGTTATGTCTTTTTTTAAGTATTGTTATAGTATTATGATTATTTCATTTCAAATATAGTTTAATGTCTCCCAGAGCAGTTCATGTCAACAATACAGTTACATAATCCAATGATAAGCAATAGTCAAAGGAAAGAGAAATTAGTGGGTGCAGTAGAACTTTATGAATTCTCAGCATTGATAAAGAGATCTACTGTGAGTTGCTGGAATTTACAAATTAGTGAGTAAGAAAATAATTGATAAGAAACTTTATGAGCTTTTATGTCATGGGATGTATGCTACTTATGTTTTCACACATTAGGTTATTCTTAATTATGGCAATAGGCTAGGAAAGACAGGTACTAATATATGTTTCAAAAGGACAGAGAAGTCTTCACTAATAAAGTTCACTACTGTGTACTGTTGTTTAGACTCTATGAAAGAGAAGCAAGACTTTCTTTTTGAAGAAAGTTAAGCTTTCTAATTTTTATAATTCAAAATAAGATATCATAAGGAGAGCAGAATTAAGAATAAGAATCAAGCAGAGAAAAATGAGGTATATTTTTTGCTTAAATATTGTAATAATAAAAGTATATTGTGCTGCAGAAGGTACTATGGCATTGTACTTGTCAAAATCATGATTGGCATGTTGGCATTATGCACGTGTTAAACACACAGAATAACTGCCCTTTTGGTGTTATCTAATGCCCCCGGCAGAAAAATCGATTGCAGACATTTCTAAACAGTGCGCTGCTTAGATCTTTGCCAGCAAATGCAAGGATGAGTGTTAAAACCCAGCCTGGAAAAATCTGGATAATCAATAGAAAACTTCAATTTCATTCAGATTACAGGGATTGCATGGAACCTGCTGTAGACTAATACTAACATTGGTAAAAAAGCATATTTCTAGATGTATAAATGGAGCAGAGCTGAATATACCAGGGAGACTGAAGGATAATGACGAAAGAAGCATGTTCTTGAAGGGTGAGTTTTGCAGGGATTTACCACTTCCAGTGATATTTGACTGGTACTTTTATCTTCACCACTTCTATTTTAAAGCTAAATAATTATTTCTTTTTACTAGCATAGTGAGTTCATTCTCTCTGGAGAACTTTCACATCCATAAGTCTAACAGGGAACAACATAAAAAGAAATCGAAAATGCTTGCAGTTTATAATTAATAATAGAAGAACAAAGATTTGTTGAATATCTTCTGAATGTAAGACATTGTGCTGGCTATTGTGACGATGTTAAAAAAATTTAAAGGAGTGATCTTAGTCATGAAGTGATATATCCAGTCTACTTGGGAAGCCAAGACATACATGCAGCAGGAAATCTGGGTAAATACCAAATGAGATCTCTGGCTGATATAATTCAGGGAGGCTCCCAAAACAAGCAGGGTATAAGATTGGGCCTTGAAAGTAGGTAAAGAAGTTACTCCTGGATGGAAAAGAATAACAAAAGTGCATGAGCTCCAAATACACCAGCTTAGCTTACTTAGGAATACTAATCACATTTTAGAAATGGTATTGTTTTATGCTTTAACTTAATAGGCAAGAAAAGGTAAACCAAGAGAAGAGATTTGGCTAAGTTCACCAAGCTGGTTTGCTGCTTTTGGACCTTGGACTGAAAGTTGGACGTCCTGATTTATAATGCATATTTTGATATGTATAGTTTGGAAAGTTGGGGCAAGCAGGCTGGTGCTAGATGGCAGAAGTTTGTGAATACCTAGTCATGGTATTCAAACATAGTATTTGTGTTTAATCCTAGGTAGTGGGGACTAAAGCTTTGAATTTCTCCAAAGTAACTAAACCACCAAATTATCAAATTGAAGGCTTATTCTTCCTTATTGTTCATATCTCCTCCCTGATTTTTTTTTTCCTGGTGGTTTCCATTTTATGTCTCTGAACACTCTTTCTTTATTCCCTCTTCCAACACTGGATTCTTAAATTTTGATGTTCTGCTTCTCTTCTTGCTCTTCCCTTGAGTGAGCTCTGTCCAGTTCCATGGTTTGCCATTTTGTATGAATTTGGGTAAAAATTGGTTATACAAAATGGGAACTTTATTTTCTATAATCATGTATCACTTTGTTTTGAGCCACTTTTCCTACTGATAGCAGAAAATGGTGGCTATAGCCATTAACACTTATATCAGCTGTTCTAGTCTAAGTTTTTCTAAGGGCTCTCCTCTCCACCTCCCTCTTCCAAGATGGCAGCTGGATACAGGAACAAGCTTAGGTATCCTCGACCCAATGGGAGGGGGCTCTGTGCATTGCCTTCTTCTTTGGCCTCTGTTGACTTTTGATGAGGTGAACCTATCCTTGTGGCTTTGGGGGACCTATCATGGCATCCCTGGTTTGAAATGTCTGACAAATCCATCTTACCCTTCCAGTTCTCATTCTCATTCTCTCACATTGGGTCATTGCATTATCCAATGTTCTTAACTCTAGGCTCCTCCTCAGCCCTAGCAGTGATTCAGGGTACCAGCTCTGTACTATCTACAGGGTTATCAGGAAATGTGTCTCTGTGTGTGTGTGTGTGTGTGTGTGTGTGTGTGTGTGTGTGTGTGTGAGTGTGTGTGAGAGAGAGAGAGAGAGAGAAAGAGAGAGAGAGAAGGGAGAGCCATTTGTTTATCACAATAATGTTGACTGCTACCGGCACTTAAGAGAAGCAGCCAGGAATGCTAATATTATGTATATTAGTGTGTATATAACAGTCCTACACAGAATGTATAAAGCAGAACCAGTAGGAAATACATATGATTTGTTGCAAGGAATTGTCTTATATATTTGTGGGCCTGTCTAGGTAAGTCCAAAATCCATAGAGTGGGCTGGCAGGAAGGGCAGGTTTAAATTCTTGGGCATAGGCTAAACCTGCTGTCCACAGATGGAGTTTCTTTTTCATCTTGAAGAAGCCTCAGCTTAAAGACCTTCCAAATGATCAAATCCATTCTATGCAGGTTATCTAGAGTCATCTCCCTCCCTTTACTATCCTCTATGTGCCTACCAAGATCTTTCAAACATCACATCTGACCTTGATAAATTATCTCATGTTTAAGATGAGGAGTAAATGTTCCCATAGTGAGTCCTAGAAATGTACTCTAAGCTTTTGGAGAATTACGAACAGGAAGATTTCTGTGATAGGCTCCTGTTGTCAAACTACTGAAATATAGAGCATATAATTATTATCCTAAATTCTGTCTACCTTGGGGTGGGGAGGGGAGGGACCAGCTGGTAGAGCATTTGTCAGCAAAGATTATTTTCTAAATCCACAATCCCTTTACAATTTCACTTAAAGAAGTAGAATTCTCATTGTAGTTTTCTAATACAGTCTGTATATGTTCTTGGCAAAAGTTATTGACAGGCATTTGACATTTATCCTAAATTCTCAAATGTCTTTAAAGTTGACCACTTAAGGACTGAGAAGATATGCAAGTAACTGATTCTTATTTTCTTAGTGCAAACTTAAACTGTTGTGCCATTTATTTATCTGAGTTGTTTTATTTTTATTATACCATATGTCATTTACAATTGCTGAACACACCACAAAAGCCGTGTGTCTGCAATCCTCTGCTAAGAGATTAAATTTAGCCATGTAGAAAATGATGTATTTTAAAAGGACAATATTTTTGTGAACATCTTTGCTTTTATTGTCTGGTTAATTGTTGACTGAATTTCCCCCAAGGCTGTGACAATGCAACAAATAATGATGCAGTGAAGGAAGTATTGGGAAATATCATGACTTGTTTTGGAAATGTTCTATACTTGTTATGGTTTAAGAAAATAAAGCAATGCCTTTTAGGCTCCCACACAGATATATATACAATTCTCACATCCACACCATAACTCCATCTTTGTTTATTGAGATATAATTTACATATAGTAAGATGTACACATTTTAATTACTTAGTTTAATAACTTTTGACACATGGTTAACTTGCACCCAAAATCAGATTGGGAACATTTCTAGCACCTCAGAAATTTCCTTCATGCCACTTCCCATACAGTTCTCTGCCCATGGACAGACTATTAGGATTTCTGACACTATGGATTACTTTGACCTATTGTTTCTTCATATAATATAAATCACAAACAGTATGTATTCTTTAGTATCTGCCTTCTTTCACATGACCTAATGTCCATGAGATTCATCCATGATATTGTGCATAGCAGTTATCTGTTTATATTATTAGATAGTATTATGTTGTATGGATATATCATAGTTTATTCTCCTATTGATGAATGTTGTATTGTTCCAGATTTGGGGTTTTACATACAACTGCTATGAACTTTCTTATATAAGTCTTCTTGTGCAGATAATTTCATTTCTCTTAGATATAAATACTAGGAGAAGAATTTCAGGGTCATAAGGTAGTTGTATGTTTAACTCTAAAAGAAACTACCAAGCAGTTCTCCAAAATTGTACTGTTTAGCATTTTTAGGAGCAATGTTATGAGAGTTGCTCAATTGTTCTATATTCTTGTAAACATTTGATATATTGTCAGTCTTTTAGATTTTAACCTGTGTAGTGGGCATAAAAAAGTATTTCTTTGTGGTTTTAGTTTACATTTTCTTGATAACCAAGGCTGCTGAGCACTTTTACATGTGCTAATTGTTCATTTATATATCTCTTTGTGTGTGTGTGTGTTTGTGTGTGTGAAGTATCTATTCAAATCTTTGGCCATTACTTTATTGAATTATTTGTCTGTTTTTGTTGATTTTAGGAGTTCTTTATATATTCCACATGTGTGTTGTCAAATATATGTATTGCTAATGTTTTTCCTAGTCTATGCCTTGACTGTTTTTTAATGATTTTTTTTATGAGCAGAAATTTTGTTGAATTTTAATTTTGTTAAAGTCCAATTTACTTATTTAGTTTTTTGTTGTTGTTAGTGCTTTTTGTATCTTGTTAAAGAAATCATGGCCTATCCCAAGGCTGCAAAAATAGGCTCTTTTTTCTTTTGGTAATTCTTTCTGATAATAGATTTTATGTTTAGGTCTGTGATCCATTTTGATTTAATTTCATGCATAGAATAATGAAGAGATTGAAATTTTTTTCCCATATGGGTACCCAGTTTTCCCAGCATCATTTCTTAAAATGTCTAAAGTTTCCTTACTGATTTTACTACACGTCTTTGTTGAAAGTCATTTAACACTGTATATGTGGATTTATTTCTGAACTCTATTCTGTTGCCTTTATCTGTGTATCTATTCTTAGGCCAGTACCACACTGTTTTGATTATTGTAGACTTTTAATAAGTCTTGAAATTAGGTTGTATAAGCGCTCAGATTTTGTTCTTCTCTGTCAAATTTGATTTGACCATTCTAGATCTATTTACTTTTAATTTAATTTAATTTAAAAAATTTTTAAGATTTTATTTATTTATTCATGAGAGACACATAGAGAGGCAGAGACATAGGCAGAGAGAAAAGCAGGCCCCATGCAGGGAGCCCAAAGTGGGATTCGATCCCGGGTCTCCAGGATCATGCCCTGGGCCGAAGGCAGACACTCAACCACTGAGCCACCCAGGCATCCCAATTTACTTTTAATTTTAGAATCAGTTTGTCAGTTTCTTCAAAAAATAATGCTGCTATTTTGATTTCTATCCTTTGTTTTAATATGGAGAAGAGCTTTGCCATCCTTTGAAAAATCAGTGTTTTGTTTCACTTATTCAACAAAATTTATCCAGCACCTATTCTCTTTTGGGGACTATTCAAGTCTGTATTCTAACAGTAAACAGAAAATTCAAAGAATTCCATCTTCACAGTGGAGGAAGACAAATCATAAGTAAATTAATATACAGTTAAGTCTACAGGCAAAAATATGAAGGCAAAGTAAAAGTGATTGGTAGATGTGGAAAGACAGGCTGTTTTAAATAGGGATATATATGGAAGGCTACTATAACTGCAGGGCTTTTGGCTAGAAACCAGAATACATTAAAAGAATGAGCTGCACAAATATCTGGAGGTGCAACATTGATGGCAGAGGGCATAGCAAGTCCAGATATCGGAGGTAGGAGCATGCCTGCCAGATTTAAGGGGCAAGCAAGGAGGCCTGTGTGGCTGGAATCCAGTGTGTCTGGGGAAAGAGTAGGAGATGAGGATGCTACAGTCACTTGAGTGGTGTGTGTTTTGAGCAAAGGGGTGACATAATGTTTTAAAATCATACAGCTGATTGCTGTATATGAATTGACCACTGAGAGTCAAGAATGGAAGCAAGGAGATAGATAAAAGATGATGGTGATTCTTTTCCTTGATTTTTAATTCTTTGTTTACTGGCACTTAATCACTTTGGTATTTTGACACCGTGTATTAAGTGTGTGGTTTGACAAGAATTAGACCTTCCCTTCTGTCATTCTGTATTAAAAATGAAACAGTAAGTAGGGTTCTAATATGTGGGGTTTGTTCTTATTGATGCCACCTATGTCTAATTCCATACTATTTCATGCCTTAACCAATGCTGCTTGTCAATTGCATTTCTTGTTTTTTTGAGCAATCCAAATTAAAATGCCTTAAGACTTGACCACTTGATGATTTTCTGTGCATGTTTTTTTCTAGATGTTAAATGGAATTACCTGATTCTGTCCTCCTTTAAAATGCTTTCAGAAGTATTCACACATACATTCAGTTCTTTTCCTTTACTAGCATGTAGTTTTGAAACAAAATGGTGGTCAGTCAATGTTGATGTAGACTGTATCTTCTGTATTTTTAATAAGGGATACCTTCAGATTATGGTACTGTTTTCTTCATCCTTATTAGTGTTATTTCTTCTAACAACCTATCTTTGAATTCAGAATAATAGAGAACCTGTTGCAGATACTAGACTATTTATGGGGTGGCAGTGAAATGCTATCAAGCATGGTAAATTTGATAGTGGAATTTTCAATGGAATTATAATAATTCGTCCACTAATTTACTTATTTTAAGACAGTTCATTAGTCTTGTTCTTGTGCTTTTAAGAAGTTCTAATTAAGAGAGTGTCATGATAATAGTGGGATCATCATTATATGCCTTTAATTATATTAAAGCAAAATTTTTGGCTTTGTATGAATATTTTTTAAAAGTTCAAAATAAAAAATAGTTAATATCCAAACTTGAAGAGAACATTTCCTTTATTATATAATATTTGTAAATTTAGTTATTTCCAGCGCCTCTCACACCAGTTTTTCTGGTTTATTTTTTTATTTTTCATTTTTTTTAAAGGTTTATTTATTCATTCTTGAGAGACACAAAGAGACAGAGAGAGAGGGAGAGACAGGCTCCCTGCAGGGAGCCTGATGTGGGACTCGATCCTGGGTCTCCAGGATCACACTCTGGGCTGAAGGCAGTGCTAAACTGCTGAGCCACCTGAGCTGCCCAGTTTTTCTGGTTTAATTTGAACATATTGCTCTTCTACTTGATATACAGAGCACAGGAGCAGGGAAATGCTTCAGGATTTCAGAAACAAAAAAGATAGTGATGTCAACCAAACAACTTTGAAGCTAAAAGATCCCCAGCTATCATAGTAAGGGACCAGGCTCCAAGCTTGCTTTTGCGGCCCACCGTTGTGTAGGGTAAAACCAAGTGTCTGAGAGTGAGGTCCTAGATAGGGGCCTCTCATGGCACCTGCTAAAGTGGTCAGACCACTTAGGTATGGCCTGGGTCAATGTGGCCCCTTCAGCCCTCTTGGCCACACTGGATGATTTTCTTTTTTAAAGATTTATTTATTTATTTGAGAGAGAGACAAAGAGAGAGGGGGTGTGTGAGTGGGGGGAGGGGCAGAGGGAGAGGAAGGGAGAGAGAAAAGCAGACTCCCTGTTGAGCAGGGAGCCGGATGCAGAGCTGGATCCCAGGACCCTGAGATCATGACCTGAGACAAAATCAAGGATCAGACGCCCAACCCTCTGAGCATCCAGGTGCCCCTGGCTGATTTTTTTTAATACTTTGAAATTTAGGATCTAAATTTATGCACAATAATATATAGTCAATGACCTGTCTCCTATTTTGGATTTTCTTTGTGCTATCATTCATGAAAAGCACAGAATGTGGTTTGCCATTAAAAAGAAATCACCTCAGCCAGGTGAATTGCTGTTAAGCACTGGGTAGCCCTACATTTATGTATCTAAGGTCACAGTTATTAACCAAACAAAGAGAAGACACTAGGGAGAGACATAGCTCAAATACAATGACTATTTTAGAACAAAAGAGTGTATTCTTTATGGTTCTCAAGTAAAGCATCTATAGGATATAGTTAGTGTTATGCTTTATGTTTATTTTTTGCTTCTTTTTCTTTCTCCTTATAAAACATTCTGGGCAATTTAAAAAATTGCTCTAGTTTTAATAAAATAGGCTCTCTTAATTCTTTCCCTACTGTTGCAGTTAATTTAGGCAATGTCAGTCTGTTACTGTTAGAATTTCTATTCAACTGAAAATGTATTATAATCTGCTGCACACATAAAAAATTACATTATAATGAGAAAAACCGAGCTAAACATAATTGTGCCTATAACAGCACTGTGACAGGAAGTGTCTCCTATAATGGTGATGATTTCCATATCAGTGATAATTTTATTGTCTGATTTGCATTGTCTTCTTCTTGCTGCCATATTGATGCACAGAATGTGTCCATCCGTTCCTAGGGGATATATAGATGCCAAAAAAAAAAAAAAACTAGTTAACTCTCTCTCCTATTCCTAGAAAAATCTTAAGTAATTAGAAAGTACAAAAGATGGCAGCAGCCAAATTGCATCCCCCAAGACTACACCCCCCCACACACACACACACCCTCAACTTCCATTAATAGGTTTATGTACTTGCTGGAGGCAACTTTTGAAACTACCTTAATGGCCTCAACTCTTAGGTTAAAAACATTTAACTATCTCTGCTTTTGGCCAATGCCTACTGGGTTACAGAGGCATATTATCGTTGCTGGGTGAGCCATCTCTAATATAGATGAATGGAGTTTTACAACTTCTCATAAGTGCAAAGGGGAACGAGGAAGGGAGACATTCACTCCTACTTATGGATATATCACCAAATAGTCTCTTCAGCTCTTAGAGAAGCATCATGATGTAGGATTCTGGAGAAATGGGCAAAATAAACACATACACACACACACACACACACACAGGAGCTACAAAACCTACTTATTACATAGGGGAATTCACCTGGCCCTTTTCTCCCTTAGATCTCAATACAGCAACCACTTACTAAGCAATGCTGTATACAAAACATTGTGCAAGGAATGGGGTGTTTGACAGGGACTAAAATAGCTCCCAGTTCAAGGAGAGAGTTGGTAATGAGTTGGGTATTTAAATATTTACAAGGAAAAACTCTGGAAATCACACTCAGGAAAATGCATCTACAGTGGTATATCATTTATGTCAAGTTCAAGAACTCTATAGATTTTTTTGAAGCAAAAACTGCTACAAGAGATTATAGAAACAGAGGTTTTTAAAACTAAAACAACTATACATTCTACATTGCTGTATCATACCTTCCATGCTTACAGAGTTTGAAGAAGCATCTCTTTCAAAATGTGAATTTCCCCTTTATCACAAGTTAAGCAAACACCCAATTATTTATGGATGCAATTTTGGTGGTTGCAAATAACTTGATTTGCAGCCCAACTGGTTCTTGGGTATTGATTGCAAGTCAAAGCTCCTCACATCTAAAATGCTTATATCAAGACTCACAGCTTCTTCTCACTCTTCATTCAGCCAAAGAAAAATATCAGCCAAAGAAAAATATCTTATCCATGCCTGTTTTAAAAAGAAACAAAGCCTTTGCTCCAGTTTTGCTAGTTTTAGAGATTTATGGTTTCTGGCATCCAATTGCATCATGCAATAAAGAATTTTATCAACTCAAAACTGATCTCTCTTTTTTTTAAAACATTGATAGCATTGACACATTTTGAGTGTATAGTCCCTATAGGGCTATAAATCCAGTTGTGGTCTTTAGAATAGGACATTAGATGATTTATTTCAAATAAAAAAAATCACAAGAAGAAGAAAGGCCTACATTATTTCTGTGTACATTTCTAACTTCCATTGAGGAAGTTGGAGGAAGAAGGATCTGTGACCTGGGACAGAAAAAGAAGGAAAGCATGGAAGGAGTTGAATAAGCTTGGCAGGAAAGTTTTGAGCCCAGAGGGAGCCTCCTGGATTTGGTATCAGAGGCTAGCTTGGGAAGAGCTGAAGCTGGCATTGGGAGCCCCTTGAGGCTCCCACAGGAAACATTTCTTTTTTTTTTTTTTTTAATTTTTATTTATTTATGATAGTCACACAGAGAGAGAGAGAGAGGCAGAGACACAGGCAGAGGGAGAAGCAGGCTCCATGCACCGGGAGCCCGACGTGGGATTCGATCCTGGGTCGCCAGGATCGTGCCCTGGGCCAAAGGCAGGCGCCAAACCACTGCGCCACCCAGGGATCCCAGGAAACATTTCTGAGAAGCACATATTCAGCAATGCCAAAGGGCATCTGAAACATTTTCCATTTTGGGATTTAAGGTAGCAGACTAGAGTAGATCCAAAAAACAGGAATGAACAATGCTCAGTCACAAAAGCAGGAAGATTTTTTTTTTTTTAATTGGAGTTCAATTTGCCAACATGTAGCATAACACCCAGTGCTCATCCCATCAAGTGCCCCCCTCAGTGCCCGTCACCCAGTCACCCCAACCCCTGCCCACCTCCCTTTCCATTACCTCTTGTTCGTTTCCCAGAGTTAGGAGTCTCTCATGTTCTGTCACCCTCACTGATATTTTCACTCATTTTCTCTCCTTTCCCCTTTATTTCCTTTCACTATTTTTTATATTCCCCAAATGAATGAGACCATATAATATTTGTCCTTCTCTGATTGAAAGATGAATGGATAAAGAAGATGTGGTATATGTATACGATGGAATATTACTCAGCCATTAGAAATGGCAGATACCCACCATTTGCTTCAATGTGGATGGAACTGGAGTGTATTATGCTAAGTGAAAAAAAGCAGGAAGATTTTGAACACTGGATCGAGGACTCACCAAAGAGAACTAAAATGCCCTTTCAACTGCGTGTTAGCTTCAACAGAGCAAGAAATATCTCCCAGCATCTTGGTGAAAGCTTTAAGAAAGCACAATGAAAAAATTCTCAGGAAAAAGATAACAAGCAGAAATTGATTGGACAGTTCACATTGCACAAAATGTCTTTGATATTCTTTTCTTTCTTTCTTTTTTTTTTTTTTTTTTTTGTCTTGTTTAGTGAACAGAAACACGTGAAAACTTTCAGAGGTTAACTTCAAACTCCAGTCACTCATAACATCTTAGATTTTCTTCACCTTCCATTCAGTCCCTGTGGAGTTTTTAGAAACCTTCCCCTGGTGACTGTGGGTGTCAGTTTCATTTTCAAAAAAATATCTGAAAACAAAACAAAACAAAAAACCATGGATCTGTCTCTCTAGAGGGCATTGCTCACCACCAGAGCCTCTGCCCCCAGCTCTTTATTTTTCAGGAGACCTCACCTCTCTCCCTCCATGGCCTGGCTCTGTATGCTACCAAGTTCCCAGAGATCTGAAGAAACTAAGCCCTACTTACCCTCTGTGGTGCTGAGATTTGATAGAAGTGTTTTTTTTTTTTTAATTGATATATAGTTGACACACAATGTAACTGTAGTTTCGGTGTACAACATAGTGATTCCATAATTCCATACCTTATGCTTTGTTCATCACAAGTGTAGCTACCATCTGCCACTATACAATGCTATTACAATAACATTGACTATACTTCCTATGCTATGCCTTTTATCCCCATGATTTATTCAGAGAGCAAATTATTATTATTATTATTATTATTATTATTATTATTGAGAGTCAGGTGGGATGACGGGGGGAATGGAGGAGAGAGAGAATCTTAAGCAGGCTCCACACCAAGTGCAGAGCCTGACATGGGGCTTGGTCTCACAACCCTAAGATTATGAGCTGAGCTGAAATCAAGAGTCAGACGCTTAACCAACTGAGGCACACCAGAGAGCAAATATAATTAAGATACTTTAAAGGAGAGTAATTTTGGCTTAATTGATCTTTTACTTAATGCTGCATTTTCTATCATTTTACACAGACCTCTGTCATTGAGCATCTTAGCACATCCGTTCTTGTTTGTCCAGTGGTGCAGATATACTTTGTCAAGGACTGAATAAATTCTGCTGCAAGCATGTAGATAGAACTATTAATGGTACTTTAGCGCAAATATTTATAATAACGTAGCAAGGATTTTAATATACGTCCTAATGAGCTTTGGGTGCTACAGAAGGAAGGAAGAAAAAAGCTGCTATAAGTTGAATTTCTCTTTCAGGAAACCTTTGAGAAGGCAAGCTTGAGTAGCAGCAGCAGTGGAGCTGCCAGCCTGAAAAGCGAACTTTCAGAAAGTGCAGACCTACCCCCTGAGGGCTTCCAGGCCCCCTGTGGTAAGGATGAAGACAGGGCCTGTGATGAAATCCTGTCGGAGGAGAACTTCAACTTGGAAAATATTGAGAAAGGTAATTCTAGTGAAATGGTGACATCATGAATACACTTGATTTTTGTCTGTTTCAAGGTTAATTTACTCTGTATTTTATTCTCCTACTCTTTTATTCATGTGCAGATATGTACTCAGAGCTAGATGATGAACTGGACATTTCGGACAACTCTAGCAGCTCCAGTTCAAGCCCTTTGAAAGAATCTACATTCAGTAAGTTTTCTTTGCTGGCCTGCGGGTTCCAGCAGGTCATGGTTTGGGAATCACACTTGGGAGTTGGGTAAACATCATCATATACTTAAGACAGAGGTTTGTTTTCCAAGTGCAGTGCTAATTAGGACAGGTTTGTCTAGCCCTCTTATGGACCCAGAGGCCAACTGGTGCTGTGGTCTTCTGATGCCTCAGGTGTCAAATGAATAGTTTCATTATTTCTACCAGCAATCCCAGCTTCTAACTGGGGAGTAGAGATAACTAATTTGGAGACACACTAAATAATCACAGGAGTAATGGAAGTGACCTCTTATGAATCTATTCTATAGGGGTTACAGACCTGGAGAAGAAATTAGTTTTGGGGTAGACTAAGTTTCATACAATTTTATTTCCAATATAAGGGATAGATTATATTTCAAACACTAAAGTAAAATAAATATTTTAATGATCTAATACTATGAATAAATAGGATATATAAATTCGGTCCATAAGTTAATCTTGACTCTAAAGTTAAAACTGGAAAGTAAGTATTCTGGAGTATGGGATATGGAAAGGAAAAGTACATTTGGATAAAATTTAAAGATTATAAGGAAAGATAGAATTCAATTCATTCAAGAAATCTGGAACTGAAAGAAAAGATAATTTAAAATAGAATATAGAGAAAGAATAATTTTTTTAAAAGAGTAAGTTGAAGGCATATTAATTAGGATGGGTAAAAATATTCTGAAATAAAATTAGTATAACTAATTTCCTCTCATTAATGACTATACTATGAAAATCTCATAAAATAAAGTTTAAAATGGTGTCCCTAAGGATCTAAGGAAAATCTCTAAGGAGCAAGCTTCATTTTTTGTTCCTTTCCGAACTTAATTGTCCATAAAATAGTGACTAGGTGTTCCAGATTTTCGGGGACAATCTCAGTTTCCAACATTGATCTATTTTTTCACAAATCCCTGCCTGCTAGATAAAATGCCCTGATTTGTGATTAGAAAACATGAAAGTTAAACAAGAAAAATATTCATGCATATGTAGCAAATTCTAGAAACAGTTAATTACTGCCTGTTTTGAGATGAATTCAGCTTTGTATATTCTGGGTAACAATAGTGGCGAGGGTCAGTGGGGAAGTGAGGAAGGAAAAGCTGGACCCTTCAACTTGCATGTGTAACTTGTAGTTATCCTGGCAAGGGCTTTAGGATAATTATTACATAGATATTTTATTGTACTTTATTAGCTATTAATAACAGAATTTCCTTATTTAGTTTCCTTTGGAAAAAGGACCTTAAACAATCCTGTTAAGTAAACAGTAATTTGAAACATTATATTTTAACTGATACTTTTATAAATGAAGACCATCTTCAGATTATGTAGAATTGCTCACATGATAGAATACAGCATTTTTTAAAAGTTAGTAAATAGATAAATAAAAAATTTGCAGAGGGAAATTATCAAGATATTTTTATGTTCTTGTTTCAGGCATTTTAAAGAGAAGTTTTAGTGCCTCAGGAGGAGAAAGACAATCCCATACAAGGTATGTACACATCGAGCTCCTAGAATTCTGTAGAGCTATTATTAGTGGCTGAACTAAAACCTCATAGCCTAAAGTCACCATGGACATGTGGTAATAGAGGTTGATAGAGCCCACTCTCCCAGCACTGATTTAGTTTACCAAGTAGCATACTGGAAAGAGTACTAAGCTTGGAGCTAGGTCTAATCTAGCTTTGTGATCATTAGAGAAGCAGTTAGAGCCTCTCAGAGCTCAGGGGTGGGCTGGAGAAGTAGGTAGTGTGCTTTATGAAGTCATCTGGAGCCCCGGCTCCTTATATCTTGTTTTTCCACATCCGTGGGATATAGGGCTCATCCTCATAGCAAATGTGGCAAATTCAGACCCCATCACATCCACATCCCGGCCAGCAGGAAGTGGCAAAAGGGCAAGTGGAGACATGGTCTTTCCTTTTAAGGACATGACTCAGGCATTGTGCTCATCCCTTCTACTAACAACATATTATTGGCCAGAACTTAATCATATGAACACATCTAGCTAGCTACAAGGGAGGATGAATATAGTTGGGGGATTCTGTTTTAAAAGAAAAAAGAAACTTATTTTAGGACAACCCACAATTTCTGCAAGTTATCTCTTGGACTAAAGACTAAAATGAAACTCTTAGGTTTGGCCTTTTGCAAGTCCCTGGTGACCTTTTTGAGGGCAGTTTCCATGGCTCTGGGTGAGGGTGACAGGAGTGAAGCCTGATTGTGGTGCTTTTAGAAATTACAGAAGCAGGGATGGGAAGGAAGCTAACAGTGATCTGGGTAGTAGCTGGTGAGGGACGTTTGATGGAAGAGGGTCTTCTTTGAATCAGGATGACTGCAGGGTGAATAGGACTGAGGAGAGGCAGTCAGTGGGGAGAGAGATAAAGAGGGAAAAGAAGTTGATGGTACACAGAGTAGCTTGAACCCAGGGAGTAGGTCTGGGAAAGATGAAGGGACAGCCCTTTGTGTCTGAAGAAAGGGGGGCAGAGATAAATTACAGCAGATATAAAAGATTATACTTGGTGATTTCTGTTTATTAGATGATGTTATTAGATGATATTCACTGCGGTCAGGAGTGTGGTCAAGTAGGAAGAAGCACAATAAAGATGGGCAGACAACTGAGCAGAGACAGGCAGACAGCCTGCCAAATAGCTCTGAGGTGAAGGCCCCAGTTGAGGCTGCGATGCCTACAAGTGCATGGGGGGTGGTGCCAATCAGTAGGCAGTGGAGCCATGGGTGATCCTGGCTGGGGAAGTGCAATATGACAAAAGGCTAAGCTGTGGTATGCTTTAGCAGTTGGGCCTTCTGGATGCTGGCAAAGGAACCCGACTCAGGTTAACTTGTGCAACAGGGAAGTTCATTAGAAGGCTCTGGGAGGCTCACATAATGAGGAACTCAGAGAATCAAACTTAGGAAGGACTAAGAGCCAGACAAGCCCCTGAAATCTGTGGAGGACACACTGTTGGTAGGCTCAGAAAGGCACTGATGCTGGGATGAAGGGGCTCCCAGTTGGTTTGTTTCATCCACGCGTCACCTTTTTCAGGATTCATTGTCCTCTGCAAGAGAGTCAGGGTGGCCTGGGTTGAATCAGGACCCAATTTACTGCATCAGGGAGAGCTAAGCTCCTTAATCGATATCCCCTCCAAGTCCATTAGGGGGTCTTTGCTGGAGGAGCAGGTTAGAGGTCCTGGGCAGCCAGAATAGAACTCTTGTCCACTTCTGGGCTCCAGGGTGCTAGGAAGATGAATTTCAGAATGAAGAACATGCATAGCAAAATCCTGAGGGGTTCATTTAGGTGGCGAAGGGGGGTTCATACAGAAAATCATTTTTTGTTTAGTCAAAGATACAGCACCACTAATTATTGAATTTTTTCCAAGTAAGGTTTAGAAAGGGTTAGCATGAAGCCTTTCAATTTCCTAATTCATTTCTAGTGTTGCTAGTAACAAAAACCCAATGAAAACCTATCAGCATAAAATACCATCTGGATCACTGAGGGAAGCATACACATTTTTTAATGGGCCAATATGCAGAGAAGTGATGGTTAGAAGTAGTGGAGAGAGCAAGGGAAAGAGAAACAGTCCCAAATCCCAAGGAGAATCAGAATGGAGGATTTGGAAGACTTGGGACTTGAATTACAAGGTCATCCAAGGAATTTCCCAGGCTTGCAGTTTCCTCCCATTTCCTACCTTCTGGCTTCTTGTCCTTAAGCCACCACCTCTGCTTGCACTTTCCACAGAGAAAACCACACATAGGAGCCTGGAGCCATGGGAGCTTTTGCTTATTTAGCTCAGCCAGTGAGGAGACAGGGCTGGGAGATGTGGCTTTGGTGCTGGGGGTCTGAAGGCATGGTACCACAGGGTAGGTTTGTCCTCCTCAACTCTGGCATCAGAGCTTCTATCTTAACCACATCATGACTTCAGTGGACTTTCGTGAGCTGATGTGGCATTTTATCCAACTGCTTGGAACAACATTTATATAGGAAAATGTCCCACATGTTCTCCTGTAAAATAATTAGCAAGCACCCTCTGGAATCTAGCTATCCCCAGATTTGTGATTATTTATAATTTTAAGAACATCACCAAAAGGCTTTTTTCCATTAGTAGATACTTTATTCAGTGAAATAAATTTGCTTAAATGTATAGAAGAAATGCAAAACAAATATTTTTGGTACAAAAGTACATTATGATGTATGGATTTTACTCCTCAGTTAAAAGAATTTTATATTAAAGTGGGAATTCCCAATTAGATGAATTTAGGCATCTTGGAATTGTTAAGTAATTCTAGTCTTTTTTTCTAAAAAAGATTCATGGAAAATTGTCTTATTTGCAAGAATTCAGTTGAAGTCCAACCCTTCAGAAACAAAAGAAACATGTGTTTTATATACTTTGGAGCTTGAAATGGCTTTTAAAAGCTAGTCATTATCTAAACATTTTCTAGCAAATTGGGTAAACTGGAATCAACAGAAAAGAGAAGTTCAATCTGAAACTCATTGAAAAGGAATATTACAGAGTGCAATTACATTAACCCCTTTAACTTGTGGTTACTGACCAAGTCAACAGGTGGAAAATGGAAATTGGCCCAAATGTTGAGCTTGATGGATCAGAAGGTGCATAGGTAAATAAGACCTGAGCTAAAATAACATTTGAAAGCTGTGCCATGTGTGGTACCGTGTGACACCCCATCAGGGAACACAGATTAGTTTAAGACGAGCTCTCTTCCCTCAAGGAACTCAGAGTGTAACAGGGCAATAAGGGCAGACTTCAGGAGAGAAGAGATGAAAAAAGACATCCTATGATTCATGCCAAATGAGGGGAGAGGAGATTAATGACTTTTTAATTCCTTCCAAGTAATCCCCAGAGCTTCTCTAAATTAAAAGAAGACAACTCTAAAATGTATTTATAATTCTCTAAATTAAAAGGCATTAAATCTAAAGATATTTGCAATCTAACTTGTTTAGGAACTTTCTGGGTTTCTTGGTTTACCTATGTGAAATGTGAAGCCATCCTGCAAAATTTTTAGAGGCTAAATGAGAAGTTAGAATCTAAAAGAAAAGAGCAAAGTGACATAATAGAAAATATTTAGATGCTAAAATAGAAGTTAGAACCTAAAACAAGATAGCAAAGCTAGGAAATAGAATAAAAATAAATAGAAAATCAAGCCTGAGAAATTTTTGGCTTTTCTGTATACATAAAAAGTAGGGAACCAGTTATATTGAGACCGGGGGCAGCTCTCCTCTTTGGGGTGCCTTAATTGGCTCTTAAAATAAGAGAATTAATCTCACTGAGAAAAAGCCCACAGGTAAGTACATGTTTGACCTGAGCATATTTACTAGAGCTTAGAATTCAAATTTGGTTTTGGCTAAAATTGTTCAGAGAGGAAACTTAAGCATAAATTCTGAACTTTTGTCACCCTAGATATCAAGGGCCAGATTTTAAGCCAGTTGTCTGCTAAAGAACCAAAGTACCTCCCTAATAACTTGGCATAGACTTGCAAATGGAACTAGGAAGGGCAGCTTCTGCTCTCCTCAGAGAAATACTGGTATCAAGGCTGGTGAGAGGAAACATCCTATTAGAACTGGAAGGCATCCTGGTGATCCAAGACATTACTAGATGATGAAATGTTTTCCAGGCTCAACTCTTAGAAGTAATTGTTCCTTCTATGAACTACTTAGCAGAAATGACATGAAACCAGCCAATAATTCCTTTGGGCCCCTTTCCTTGCAAAACTCCTCCCCAGAATCTCAGGCCTCCATCCCCAAATCACCAAAAGTACTAAAAGCCAAACTGAAAGCTGAGGTGCCAGATCAGTAAAGAGAACCCCATTCCTCAGCTCTGGAACTATAGCCATTCACAAAGCAGAGGTGAGTCTCCAAATCTCCATTTCCAAGTCTCTAGACATGATATCTCCCCAACCAAGTTGCCATCCATGTAGCCATTCCCAGAGTTTTCTTGACCCCCCAGAAAATCTGGAGATGTCAAGTGTAGCATTTTTTTACATTCTACAGAAGTAGACCTTGGGAGCTTCTATTTGACCTACATTTCCTAACAATAAACAGGTTATTCATACTATATGTATAGTCACATAGTATAATTTTCTTTTAGGCTTTTGACTTACTAGAATGGACATTTGACTTTACATCTTCATTCTTTGTATGTTATTGAAGAGTCATTAAGAGGAGTGTCACTTGGGTTACTCTTACAGATGTTTATCAATCTGAGTGTCACCAAGTAGCTGCCTTAATTGCAATAGAATCATTCTACTAAAGGCTGACCAGTTAGCTCTCTGAGGATGTAGAACCATGAGATAACTGGAATTGACTAACAATAAGTTCCACCTAGTAAGTAACGAAAGGCAGACAAAAATGAATTTTATGGCATATTTTTAAATAAAATGCTTTTAACAAATGCTCACAAGTCATGTGATAGTCTATTTGAATGACTTTTTGAATGAAAATGTGAGAAGTTTTAACAGTTTCAATGAGGTATAATTCCCACAAAATAAATTGCACGTATTTAAAATGTAAATTTGGATACATTTTGAATATTTATGTTCCTATGCAATAACAATAGGATAGTGAACATATTCACCTGAAAGTGTCCTCATATCTGTCTGTACCTTCACTTATGTTCCTAACTCTCCCCCACCAGGCAATCATTAATCTGCTTGTTGTACTCTAGATTACTCAGCATTTTAGAATTTCATCTAAATGACATTATACAGTACATACTCTTATTTGTCTGGTTTCTTTTAAGCAGAATAATTATTTGGAGATTTGTCCATATTGTTTTCATATTAATAGTTCATTCCTTTTTATTGTGAAGCAGTAGTCCATTGTATGGATTTATCATGGTTTGTTTTCTATTCATGTGTTAATGGACTTTTGAGTGCCAGTACTTGGCTATTACAGATAAAGCTGTGATGAGCATTTGTGTCTTTCCATGGATACATATTTTTAAAAATCTTGGGTTGAGAGGTCTGGGTGGCTCAGTAGATTGAGCAACTGACTCTTGATTTTGGCTCAGGTCATGATCCCAGGATCTGAGATCGAGCTGCACATGTGGCTCTGCGCTCAGTGTGGAGCCTGCTTGAGATTCTCTCTCTTCCTCTCCCTCTGGCCCTCCTCACCATGCTCTCTCCGTTTCTCTCTCTCTCTCTCTTTCTCAAATAAATAAATCTTTAAAAAATATAAATAAATACATAAATTTAGGGTAAATACCTAAAAGTGAAATGACTGGAACATATGGCAGATGTGTGCTTAACTTTCTAAAAAACTACCAAACTGTTTTTAAGAGTGGTTATACCATTTTTCCATTCCTAGTTTTAGAGATTTGAACTCCACATATATATTGAGAAGGGTTGAAGTGCATGATAGTGTTTGTGGAAATCATCTTTTATTTTGATGTGTACATCTGTGAAATCATAAGGAGTAAGAGAGAAAGAAGAATTCACTTTTCATAGCCATCTGTCACAAAATACTATCTCTTTTGATATAATCATATTAAATGAATATCCTTATTGTTGCTGTTTGATGTTTTGTGGACATTGATGGAGTTAGTCAAGAGCTGGATTAGTAAGAAATAAACCAAAAAAATCAATAATTAGGATTTCCTTTGAAATTTCTAACTTTAATCATTTTCAGTGATCTAAATGATCTAAAATCTCTTGCCTCCATTGCTACTTTTCAGGAAAGAATTAAGAATGGGATTGACTTTTACCAGTTTCTAATCTGGATTTTATAGTCTCAGTACATTGATAGATGCTTCTAATCCAGTGAATTATAACATTTTATTTCAATTTACAAATAAATTATCCTATATAGTGGAACTTGAGAATGCATTCAGGGGCTTCAACCTCATTAATTATTTCATACATTCAGTCCTACTAAGCTGGCCATTGTATTATGGCTTTCTTAAGACCATTCATTTTTTCAATTAATATTTATTTTTGTGTATTGGCACATACCAGATGATACCTGATCCATCTTTGCATTTCTCAGGGTGCAGTGATTGCACACAGGTGCCAGCCCACAAATACTTGTTAATTAATAGGTGAATAACTGTTAGCATAAATTCTATATCTTTCATTGAAATAGGACTAAAATCCCACCTACTGACTTGAACCTATAAGCCTTTGCCATAGCCACAGCTTTAGGCCTCATTGTTTTTTTAAAGATTTTGTTGCTCAGGCAACAAGATTTCTCCATGCCTGCTTGCATCTTGTTGCCAAGGCAACAGGGTATAGTTAGCAGGTTGGTTTGAGGCATCGGATGTTTGCAGTATTGGAGATGCCTGTGGTTCACAACTTCTTTGATATATCAGGGTATGCATAATTGTATTCAAGGATGTGATCTGACTCTAGTTTTTGAGTCACATCAAAGGTGAATCTGGATGTTTGAGATTATCCAGCATCATATATGTAACCAAAAAGACCTTTGTGTAACCTCAGGACCTACAGATCTTGCCTCCTTTTAGCAGAAGTTTGGCTTATTTTGACCTGTGGGTATTCTCTACTTCACCTTTTCATAACCCACATCTAGTTTTACTTAAATTAAATAACTACTGCTTGATCACTACTTGCCAGAATCAACCTAGACTATCTGCCTATGTCACAATCAAGCAGTCTTACAGAAATGATTTGTTACCAGTAAGACTGCTTTATTCCTTTTTTGTGCAAGTTTTAAACTTATGTGGCTAATTGCTTGTTTGTTTCTAGCTGTTATTGGAGTAGGAGTGGAGAGCCACAGGGGCACTATTCTCCTTTCCTGGAGTGACATCATCTCTGTTAACATTATTGATAGGTGACAGGAGAACTCAACCCTGCATAATGCTGTTCTTTCACACAGGACATGTTTATGAATGTCGCTACTTGAAAGAGACTTCCAAGAAGTAAAGTGCTAGTTAGCTCAGATGGTGTGATTACCATAGCCTCAAAAGGCATTGTTTTAATACAGTAAGTCATCCCTTTCATTTCATAATGTTAAATATTTCTCCTTTTTTACCAACATCAGCTAGTACTAATACATTTTGCAACTGAACTAAATTATGTAATGCACCTCCCATACATGTGAAAATATTTCCTTGATTCAGAATATATTCAAAAGAATTTTACAAGATATAAAATTCTAGAACTCTGTCTCCCTCATGGCCAGGACTCCTCTGACACAATAAGTATCCAAGTAATTTACCCTGCATTCAGTGAAAAGTTGATTTAAAAAATTGCAAAGCCTAATACTTTCAGTCTTCACCTTACCTATAATTGGTTTGGGGTAGAAATTGTAGGCTAACACCCAAATCCAGTTCAGTTTCTGCTTTGGCTTATAAAATCTGGATGAAATCATCCCAGATCTAAAGAGAGTTAGAAGGGATGACCTTTCAAAATCCTTTGAAACCTTCCATTCCCCTGAAATTCTGTTTCATCAGCCTGAAGTTCTATTAATTACTTCCCATTTCAGAAGTTTCAGAGGACACAAGCTTCATTATATGAAGCCTTTTCACCAGGAAACATTTCTGGAATGTTCTCTCTATGTTAAATTATTTCTGTCTGTTTTCCAGCTTATGCAATCATGAGAAACTATCTTTTGCAGCCATAATGCTCTATTGGACATAAGCACTCAATCCAGTTCAGTCTAGAGGCAGACTTCCCTCAGGCTCTGCATAATTTCAATCTTTTGTCCCATCTGTGGCCCCAGCATTCATATAGTTAAATGCTGTCACTTCTAGCTACAATGAGTCTGTTCTATTTGGAAATTTCAGATGACTATTCTTTCTTAGGATCCAGGATATAATCTCCAGAGAAATTAACAGTTTTTCTTCCATACCTCTACAAGCTTGTAAGTTCCAAGGCTAGGGACTATTTCTTTTCACCACCTTTTCTCTATTGTCTGGCATAGTTTCTCCACATAGTAGGCCCTTAATAAATATTGTCTGAATGAATGTGTGATGGTTAGGTTAAAGATCCCCTAAAGTTCATTCAAGAGGAATTTAGAATTATATTAAGGAGTGGCAAAGTTGGCAGCAGCTCAGCATTGTCAGGATAGTCTGTTTCATGTACATCTCTAGCCCATTTTTTAATTTGTAAAAATGTTTGAAATTTTGGATTCTCCAGGACACCTGGAATAGTCATCTACTTAATTTGGCATATGAGTGGTTATCAGCTATCAAAAGTACCTATAACCTTAGGAGTAAAAGATCTCCATGAGTTACATTATAATTCACCGTTTAAGATATAAGATAGGCCAAGAGTTATTGCAGGCTTAGCAGCTATGTGGCATGACCGTTAGCCTCGGTCATAATGTTTATGAAGACAGTGACCAACATCTTCCAGAAAAGAGGTTGGCATGCACTATTGAATATGGAGTTCACTGGCCACATGTGAATCTTGAACAGTTGAAATGAAATGTAGCTAGCGTGACTGAGGAATGACTTGTTTAATTTCATTTTACTATTGATTTAAATATGAAACAATGTCGAATATCTCACTAATTTTTATAGTTAGTGCCTGCTGAAATGATAATATTTTCGATATATTTGGTTAAATAAAATATGTTCTTAAAATTAATATCACTTTTTTGGTTCTACTTTTTAAAAATATGGCTCCCAGAAAATGTAAACATATGTTCATGGTTTGCATTATATTTCTGTGCTAGACCTGACTAGAAGGCTAAGGCACAGGGTTACTCACTTCCATGTGCTGTGATTTATCAATGTAAGCAAGGATATGAGGTGCTAGAACAGATGTTCTGCTCCTCAGCTCAGCCAGGAGGCATTCTGCCCATATGTGGATACTACTGAGATTATGAACCCCTTTGAACTTTCTGAGGGCAAGAGTTACCTGTTGTCTTTCCTGTAAACATGGCCCTTATCCCAGAACTAGGGAGAGTGTATTAACTGTATAAGACTGGCAAATTCCACTGACTTGAAAACTTGGACTGGGAAAGGGACAGAGAAAATAATGGGGTCAGGAGATAGCTGGCTTAGGGGGTAGTTGGGAGGAGTGGAAGAGGATAGGGAAGGAACTTACCATTGGATGCAAAGATTTTGGTATTATTCTAGAACTCTAGTTGGGCAGTGGATAAATGAGTACCAGTTTTTAGAGTTGGGCAGTGGGCAAATGAGTGCCAGTTTTGTTTTGCTTCATAACTTGGGTATGCATATGCTTAAAATGAAAATGTTAGGTTAAGAGATTTATTAGCCATGTTTATTTGTATTTAAGTTCCTCCCTTCATTCCTATTCAGCAGATACCTATCACGTGCCTTGAATGTAGGAGATGAGATGTTGAGTATGTTTTTGTTGGACTGAAATATTGCATTAAATTTTGTTGCATTCAATTTAATATAGTTCTTATAACTTGTCAGGGCACAGATGTTTCTTATTTCATTCTAAAATAACTATTAAGAAATTTGCTCGAGATAACAGTGGAAAGAACAAAGTTGAACGTATTTACAGCTGGCCCTGATAGGCTGTAAGGCCACCTCCATGGGGTAGAAGGCTCTGAGAACAAAAATGTAAAATGATCAGGAAGTCTGGATCTTAGGGCAAGGCAAACAAGTAATGTTAATAACACTGGAAACTTAAGGAAATATGTCATCCTCTTAAATGCAAAAGTCATCTCATTTCATAGAAAGAGTTATAATTTCTTTCTTAAGACAACAGGAACAAAACATAGAAAAACACTACATGCAAAATTTTAAACATATTTTTACAGGCTTATTTTATTTATATTAAAGAGAGAGAGAGTTGGGTGGTGGGGCAGAGGAAGAAGGAAAGAGAGAATCTCAAGCAGACTCCCTGCTGAGCACAGAGTCTGAGGCAAGGCTTGATGTCATGACTGTGAGATCATGACCTGAGCAAAAAAGTCAGATGTTCAACTGACTGAGCCACCCAGGTGCCCTTAAACACTTATTTTTTAAAAGATTTATTTATTTATTTTAGAGAGAGAGAGCACAAGCAGGGGGAAGGGGTAGAAGGAGAGGGAGAGAATCTTCTGCAGACTCCCCACTGAGCATGGAGCTGGACATGGGGCTTGATCTCACGACCCCAAGTCATGACCTGAGCTGAAATCAAGAGTTGGGTGCTTAACTGACTGAGCTCCCCATGTACCTCTAAACACTTACTTTTAATATAACATCATCATTTTGATTTTAAGTACAATAATTTTCTTATTATTTACCCAAAATGCTAAAATATAGGCTCTTAATCATTCTTAGAGCTTTTATAAAGCACTGTGATGAGACAGGGTTCTTCCATGTGCCTATGGAATGCGAGGTCTGTTGTGGGTTTGAATGCATTTATTTTCTTCTTTATTAAGCTCTTCAGAGCATCTGGAGGGAAGATAATCTTTTTTAAAATTTTTATATTTAAACCATAGAAGATATAGGCTTTTAGTCAATGTTAGTCAAATCCAAGTTGAATAAGTCCTCTAACGGCCTCTAATTCTCTTTTCAGGGACTTCACTGGTGGAATTGGATCCAGACCAAGACCAGGTAATTCTGTGTTGGCAGTAACAAATTCACGCATGCCTCTCTGATATGCAGTGTGATTTATGTTACAGTTTCATATCTTTCCCCCTTTTATTTCTTCAGCTTTGCTGCCTCTTGACCTGCTTCTGAAAGTACCACCCCTCATGCTCAGGGCCCACATTAAGGAGCTAGAGGCCGAGTTAGTGACGGGGTGGCAGTCCCATAGCCTTCCCGCTGTGATTCTTCGCAATCTCAAAGATCATGGTAGTACTTATTAGATCAAGTTGATGTCAAGCATACAATGGGCGAATACAGAATTATAGTTGGGCCTGAAATGTCTGAATGATGCTTGGGAGGTAATTTTAATACAAACAGCAGGAGAATTTCATTTTGTTTGTCAACCGTTATTAGTTTGGCAATTTAACAGTATCAAAATGCTTTCTGTGTTCACTTATTTGATTGAAATATTATAGGCTGTTTTTCTAAAATTTACATTTCTGCTTTTTTTTAAATTTTTTTTTTTTTTTTCATTTCTGCTTTGGTGGGGATGTTAACCAGTTAAATTATTTGTGCTTAAAATGCATACCTACTAGCAAAAAAAAAAAAAAGGTAACTTTTATGTTTATATTTTGTGTGTGTTTTTAGAGAGAGAGAAGGGGGCAGGGGGAGGAGCAGAGGGAAAGGAAGAAAGAGAATCTTAATCAGACTCCACACTTAGCCTGGAACCTAACACAGGGCTCAGTCTCATACCCTGAAATCATGACCTGAGCCAAAATCAAGAGTTGGACACTTAACCGACTGAGCCACCCAGGTGCTCTATATTCATATTTCTATAAGCTTTATATAAACCTATAACCTATAGGTTAACCTATAGGTTCTATAACCTATATAATATGAGGGAGTTAAGTTTATCTTGGTCTATCTCCTTTATTATGACACAGATAGTCCTTTTTGGTTATTTCTATTTGTATTTGATTAAAACAATATGATATCACATTGTTTTTCTAATAATTTAAAAATTATGGGTTCTTAAAACATAAAAGTTTATAGTAATGGTTTGGTGAAAAACAGAGTGTGCTAGTTAATGTTTCGAATTTCTATTAAAGAGGACCAAAGTACAACAGTAATAGTTAAACTGTTAGCTAAACCTGGACGATTCAGGGAAAAAGTATGGTGATTGTGCTTTTAACATATGTATGAATATATGACTCTTCAGTATATAGTTCTATTTTACTATTTTGGTTAATTTGCAATATTGCCCAATGCTATTTTCATTTTGGCTTCCTTAATTCATATTCTTTTGTAGAGTTAACACCTATGGTGAACATAAGCGATGTGAATTGATTTACTGTAAGATTAGTCCGTGTCTTCGTATTTATTAAATTTGCTTTGGAAGAGTTACTGACAGTCTGGGGCCATTTATACCCTCATAGATGCAATAAGGTGGTTTTGTTATTAAGATGTCCATAGCTATCATGCTGACCATGCTGTTTGGCATAAGGTAAGTTCATACATAACATAATCATGAAGCTAAAATGGTTGTTGATTGATTTTATAATAGCAAGGGCAGAAGAACGTATTTATGTAAGCAACTCACAGCTCTGTTGTGATTCATAATAGGAATTTCTTTTCCTAAAGGGCATGTTGAATTAGCCCAGTTTAAGACTTATTTTATGTCCATAAAATTTGTCTGATCTCTTGACCTTTAAACAAACTAACTGCATTATAGCACAGTTTACATATAATATATTTCTTAGACTTACAGTTTGTTAAAGCATTCAATTTTTAAAAATATCGTGGCAAAAAAAAAAATATCGTGGCAGATATTATAGAATATTCTATAATGTTGTCAGTGAGTGCTGGCATGCACCCATAAGGGAGCTATGTTTCTATTAATATTGTAGACACATTAGTACATAGGAGAACATTTGGGTTGGTACTTATGGGTTATTCTGCCGTTGAATAAAATAAATATTTTTCTCCATCTTAGTGCAAAATTACTTTTCTGCTTAATACAGAAGTCATACTTTTTAAAGTGTGGTGACTAAGTTTGGACTATTGTTACTTTATCAAATCACAAACAGCTGGAACCAGGCCTATCCACTTAGCTTACCTCATCTGCAAATCATGCTGCATTCCAGTTGTTACCTCTGTGTCTCTAGCCTAACTAAGAAAGTGAAAAGGTGACATTAATAAAGCTCTCCAACAATAGGGAAACAAGTTTGGACCAATGTGTCATGAGATACTATTAGTCTGGGCAGTTTTAAGTTATATCTTGAATATTTGTTACTCAGAATAGGTAAAGCACTGAAATGTGTAGATGATTAATTTTTTTACAAGCATCCTATATTAATGTATTATAATTTATTTGACATTTGATTTCACTTTTTTGGATCGAAATGAACATTATGTATAACCAACAGCCACAGCCTTGTATTGTCTAAATATTCCGGAAATAAATTATCAGGGAGGGAAGAATTTTGTTAAAACCTGGATGTGTTCCCAGGGCCATAACTGGAATGTAAACATCATTTTCCATATGCTATGGCAGAAAATACGGTGAGAGCTATGATTTTAGAGTACCAAGTGGCTATATTGTAATATGATTTTCTCTATCTGGTACTCCTAATGTGAACTTCTAGGTTCATACTGTGGTGATGCAGCAGTACTTAATGCACCTCCAAACTCCTGTAGAACTGTAAACTATGGAACCATTTCAAGTTAACACTATTAAATTCCTTCTGTTCTGTCTTTTGATACTAACTAGATTAGGTAAAGAATTTATTTTATGCCTATTTTATACATATGATGTATCCATATACAGATACATGCACTTCTTCACCAACAGAAATGAAAACTTAGGAACTTCTATCTTGTATGGATGAAGCTATTAACACTAACATGGACTGAATGAACGAATGCACATTTTTAACATGTTAAATATTTTACCTCTATTTCTTAATTTTGATCACTGATTATTTACCATTGTACAAGTTTGACCATATCTGAGTATCATCTGTACTACTATTTTCCTAATATAGGTTTCCTTAATTTGACTCACTTCCTCAACTTAAATTTAGTTAAAGGAGAGTTTATATTATTGCTACAAATGGGAAACCAGTATAGAATCACTTGCCAAAAATAGATGGCAATTATAAAATAAAGTATAAGCAAAACAATATTATTAAATTTTAAGTGGATATTATTATCTACTTATCCTAAGGTCTTTTCTTTGTTATGAAAGAATATTAGTTACTATTTGAGAATTGGGGATGACACACTTGCTCTATACTAATTTACTCTGTGATATAATCAATAGAAAGAAAAGAGAATTGGGAAAGTTTTATATCCAATTTACTTACTATGTAAGATTATGCTATATTAAGTACCCCATTTCTTCGGAGACTCCAGTTGCTTAAAAATAATTGGTTGGTTCTGTTGTGTGTCCATCTAACAACTGGATGTTTTGCAGGCAGAAAATATGTGGTGTGTTTTATCTAAAAAACAACAACAACAAAAAAAAACAAGTCTTTCCTCTTGAAGTAGGAGACATGGTACCACATATTTGTGAAAACTAAATCATACCAAAACATATTATGAGAAATGTATCCTTTGTCGAGTACACAGAGTACATTTTAATAATATGTATGCCATTAGCATGGGTCAAATGTGAATTTTGGGGAACACCAATCAAACCCAAATTTAAAGTGCAAATGTAATGTCAACCTAGAGTATGGCCTAATTTGACTGGATTAACACTGACATTTCCCTCTCCCTTGCTAACTTTTCCATTTCTCAGCATCAAACAGCCAAGCACTGAGCTGATAGATGGGAATTCATATGTTCTGCATTTTGAATAGAAATTGTCACTTCATGATTTCTGTTCTTAATTATTCTTTCTTACTACATGACTGAGAAGCTATTTTTATATTTAAGTCTTTTGTTCATAAAGGTCAGATCTAAATAAAGTAGTCAGTGTTTCATCCAAGTATTCCAGAGAGCATGGCTTAGTATTCCAGTCCTTGTCATGAGCAACCTTCAGTAGCTTACTTTCAAGTTAGTTATTGACATAAAGCAATTAATACTAAATTTTACAATTGCCAAAGTGACTTGGAGTACATGCCTTCTCTTGTTTTGTTGCATGGCAATTGCATGGTTATCCTATAACAAAAGTGCTCACTGGATTTTAATCAAATTTCTTATAATACTAGTCTATACCATGTAATTTGGCATATAATTATATACTTTCTTATATTGTTTGTTGGGATTTGGATAAATTGGTTAGATTTCCCAACCAAATTGTAAGCATCTCTATATAGTTTAAATATATCTTGAGTACTTCCTCTGAGGTCAGGCCCCTGAAAACTATTTACTAAGTAGCCAACACAGACTACCACTGTATAAACCATTGTTTATGCTTGCTATTGAGAGCAACTGCATAAGTCATCTTATGATTATGTAAAGAATAGGGAACAGTGATATTTTAATGTTAGATTTAAGACTGGGGAAGGGGTGGGATACAACAAATTTTTTACCAGTGGTGATTTGCTTCCTAATTCTTCCTGCCAAGGGAAATAGGTCCCAGGTGAATGCTGCCTAGAGATGTAGATTCTTTTCACGTTTTTGTAAGATAATGTCTTTCCAAAGAGATACTCAGTCTCACAGATGTTATTGATGGTTCCAATCCAAGATCATAATTTGCAAATCGCAAATCGGCTGTTAAATGTTAGCTCACAACTCTTCCCTGGGGTTTTTTGCCCTGATAGAAAGGCTAAGTGGAAGGAGGGGAAGAAAGCAACACCACCCTCTGGTTGGAAGAAAGGGAGGTCAATGTGGCTTGGACGGATCCTGACAGTGTACAAAATAATTGAATCAATGGAGAAAGGCTAAGCTCTCAAATTCCAAACTGCTTTTAGTAATACTTTTTAATGGAATTTAAAAATAGTTTCAGGGTGTTTACAATCCCCTTTGAATTACTGTCATGTAGTAATTTGAATATTAAAGATAGTGACAATTGGAGCCAATATTAATGAGAAAGAGGCAAGAGACCTCTTTATTCTGGCCTACCCAACCACCTGCCCTCTCATATATCTTATACTTCACCAATTTTTTTAAATTAATTAATTAATTTAAGAGAGAGCACGTGGTGGGAGGGGCAGAGAGAAAATCTTGAAGCAGACTCCCTGTTGAGCATGGAGCCCAAAGCAGGGCTCCATTCCAGGACCATGAGATCATGACCTGAGCCAAAATCAAGAATCAATTGTTTAACCAACCGAGTCATCCAGACATCCTATAGACCTCACCCCTTCTTCATTGATATTCCTCAGTATGGATTCCATAGATTATTTGGGGCATTTCAGAGAGGGTGTTAATTTTTTTTTTAATTTATATAATTATTTATTGTTTTCTACTGTATTGGAAGGCAAAAGCATAATTCTTCTTAAAGTTATTCTTTGGCAAGTGCCCTAGTTTTATTTAACCCATTATTGATGGAACCAGATGGAGAATAAAAGAGCTGGTTCCAAGAGCATTTGAAGAACAGGAATTTGTATAGTTAGTCAAGAAAAGCTGAAATAACATTGTTAAATTGAGCATTAGACTGGTGAAATAAAACTATATGTTTTTGTGGTTAACCTCTATCAGTCCATAAAGGCAGATCAGTGTATCAATTTCTGCAGTCAGGAACACCACAGCCTATAAACTGCCTGTACTTTTGTTGGTGTGGATTTTTAGTTAGATATCCTGGGACATTACCCAATAGTATTAGCCTGGGATCAAATGGAGGTATTAGAAAATGCTTCAGCATGATGTCAGAGAATTAAGCAATAATAATTTTGCCTCTTTACCATGACTGGGATAAATTCTTCTTGTTCAGGTAATTGAATGGGGGTTGGTATGCCATCTTCTCTTTCTGTGCTGTTTTGTTTTGTTCTTTAGTTTGACTGATTAGTCTTTACATCCATGGTGCTGAACATAGTGTGTTTTTGTATCACAATATTTTCTTCTTGAGAATTCTGGGTTACATCAATTGAGTTGACTTTTTTAAAAAAATGTTCCCTCTAGGAGGAATAAAGGGAGCAAGCATGACTTGCATAGTCATTGTAGCATAGTGAAAGAAATAACTAAATCAGTGGAGAAAAGTCAGGTTGTACAGACTAGACCAAATGCATATGCTATTTTTAGGCTATAAATTCAGCAATAAACATCTACCTTTTCATATTTTCCCAAAATCAAACTTAATTTTTATGTTAAGCCCCCATTCCTCATATCAGAAGACAATTACCTTAAATGTAAATTTTAATGTACTGGTGATTTCTCAGATTAAAATCAAACAAACTGAGAATTGCTCTTTTCTCTGTTCTTCTTTCCTGAGTGGTATTTTTGGCATTGTGTTCCTGAGGCTTTGAGACTGCCTGTGCTGGTATCCAATCTGATTATTGAGTATGGTTATCCTTCCACATTGGCATCCAAAAAATGTAGTGGAACAGCACAACCTGACTTCCGGTTCCCAGTCCACGGTTCCATCTGTGACCATGAATGAAAGCAAGACTTCTATAGGGCAAACTCTCTTATTTTGTCAGCTCACCATCTCAGGGGCCTGAAACAGTTCCCACCTCTGGGAACTCAGAAGGAGTTCCTGAATTCCTTGAGTTCCAGAACTCAAATATACCGTCCGTCACATCAAATCCTGGCCTTATTCTCCATGATCTTCTCAAATCTAGCTTTTGCATCGAATCTCTATCCCCTGTGGTTTTCTGGGTGAACTTTTCAGGAACCCTTGTGAGTACAATATCCTTTGTTGAACTTCTTCTGGTGCCTCCTATGCTACTGGCCTTAGAGGTGGATTGTTGAACGTTTGTAGATCTGAACTACAATTCAGTTATTTTATTTCATTTTAGAAAAGTGAAGGAAAGAGGTAAGAGTAAAGCTTCACTATACTAAAATTTGAAAGGTTGTATTGTCTTTCAATGGGGCATTTGGTCAAATACAGACAAGCCGATATATGTTTTGGCCCCATTCATAGAGTAAAAGTATTCTTTGCTTCTTCAGGGAGTTCCTGCCCAAAACATTCTCTTCTGCAGTTGTTCAAAAAGTCCGGACTCTTAGCAAAGCGAATTCAGAAAAAATAGGAGGTCATACTATATCTTGGTCAACTTGAAGAATACAGTGTAATCCATCTTTTGTTAAAATTGTAGTAATTACCAGTTTCAGAACTTGTGTTGTGAATTGTAGTTTCAGTAGACTGGATGTATAGCATAAATCAAGTCTCAAACCACCAGGAAAGGGCCTCTAACTTTGCCATTATGATGTGCCATGAAATAAAAAAGCAGAGAGTATACTGTACAAAGACCTAATGCTTCCAGTTTATTAGATACAGATGCTTTCCAAAAATATTTAATCCATTAAACATTCAAAGGCATGGGTAGAACATCATGTTAAAAATAGTTACCCTTTTAAGAAGAGAGATAGTATTTGAGGCCTGGGAAGGAGTATAAATATTATTTTATATTTGAGGTAACCAAAGGAATAGTCCTAGTGATGAGTCAGAAAGAGAAGTGGGAGCCCTCAGCTCCTGTCTAGACTGAGTCAGTGTGGTGTTTTAGGACCTGCCTTGTTTCATGTTCCAACTGTCACCTGCTCTGTGATCTTGTTGGACAGTTTCCTTAATCTTACCCTCTTTTTTTAGAAAAAAAGATTTATTTATTTATTTTGGAGAGGGATCATGAGGGGAGGGGCAGAGGAGAGAGGAAGAAAGAGAATCTCAAGCAGCCTCTGCACTGAGCATGGAGCCTAATACAGGACTCAATCTCACGAGCCAAAATCAAGAGTCAGAAGCCCAACTGACTGTACCACCCAAATGCCCCATTTAATCTTACTCTCTTTATCTGTAAGATGAGATAAAAACAATTGCCCTTCACAAGTTGTTGAGGACTAGATGAAACTAAATATGTAAAACTGTTCCAGTGTCTGCCCCACATTCATGCTTAAAAAGCACTGATCTTCCTCCAGGTCCTCCAATGTACCATCCCAGGAGTGGAGGGAGGGGATTGCTCTTTAGGGTCATGCTAACCAGAGTAAGATAGCAAATGTTACTTTTAAAAGTTTCTGATACCTTTAAATAAATTATTTTTATGAGGAATTTTGTGACTTCCTTCTAAGTTTTAAAATTAAATCCACGAATTAAGTTCACTATTATAATAAAACTATAAAATGAAATTAAAATTGAATCAATTTTAAACTTGGATTTAAATTTTAATGGGACCAAATATTGTCTGTCTTTTTCAGGAGGAACTACTTAGATACAAATCATAGGCATACTATATATGACTGACATTGAAATATAATCAGCTTCTGTTTTTTTTTAAAGAGAAAATTATTTTAATAAAAATAGGACAAAATTATCAACATAAATGTGTGTTTCAGTTTTTGGTGAAAAGATAGGAAGCATATGCTAATCTGAAAGATTTATTGAGAGAGAATGCTTTAAAACTCAGAATGGTATGGCTAACATTTGCCACAACTTGAAAGTTAATCAATATTTAAATAAACAGGGGCACCTGGGTGGCTCAGTGGTTGAGCGTCTGCCTTCATCTCAGAGTGTGTAATCTTGGGGTCGCAGGATGGAGTCCTGCATCAGGTTCTCCACAGGGAGCCTGTTTCTCCCTTTGCCTGTGTCTCTGCCTCTCCCTCTGTGTATCTCATGAATAAATACATAAATCTTTAAAAATTTAAATAAACAATAAAAAATTTAGAAACAACATCTATTTGAATTTTTATCACTATTGTTTTCTTTTTTTTTAAATTTATTTATGATAGTCACACAGAGACAGAGAGAGAGAGGCAGAGACACAGGCAGAGGGAGAAGCAGGCTCCATGCACCGGGAGCCCGACGTGGGATTCGATCCCGGGTCTCCAGGATCGCGCCCTGGGCCAAAGGCAGGTGCCAAACCGCTGTGCCACCCAGGGATCCCTGTTTTCTTAAAATTATTAAGGCCTAAATAAACATAAATCTGATATGAGGATATATAAAAATTTGTGAGCATTTATCAGATAGAAAAGGGGGAATAATGGTTCTCATACCCAGGATTAGCTGAAGTAGTTCAGGAAACCAAGGGGGTTTGTAAGTGGTACAGCCAGTATACAAAACTATCCTTCCCAGTCTCAGATTTCCTTTTTCCCTCAGTCCTAACTCATGAGATTACTCACATCTCAGCAATCCCGCCAGAACACCCCAGGATTAGTGCTGAACTAGTCATGGGATTTTACATGTCTTTCCATTTTACGGTAGCAGCAAATGTCTGAGAGCCTGTTCTGGTGGTACCTAAGACTAAAAATTAACCTTTAGTTTAGATGATAGGGATAGAAAATATCCTTTAAATTGAAAAGAAGTAACAGATTAGATAAAAATACTCTTAACATATAAAATATAATGAAATCATTAGTATTCATACCAAATAAAGAACATTTACTAATCAATAAGAAAAAGAAGCATGGGCTACAAACAGGAAATTCACCCAAGAAGTACAATAGCCTCACCAGCATTTAGATAAACATAAAATAAAACAAAGATTGGCAAAATTGAAAGGTTTGATAATACATACTGTTGATTAAGGTGTAGAAAAATGGATTCTCTTTTCGTCAGAGTGCAAACTGATTCAGCTACTTAAATATATATTTGTTGAGAGATCCCTGGGTGGCTCAGTCGTTTGGCGCCTGCCTTTGGCCCGGGGCACGATCCTGGAGTCCCAGGATCGAGTCCCGCATCGGGCTCCTGGCATGGAGCCTGCTTCTCCCTCCTCCTGTGTCTCTGCCTCTCTCTCTCTCTCTCTCTCTCTCTCTCTATGTCTATCATAAATAAATACAGAAATCTTAAAAAAATAAAATTAAATAAATAAATAAATATATATATATATATACATATATATATATTTGTTGAAAAAAAGAAATATATCTGAGGGCCTAGCTATTTGATTTCTTCTTATGTACCCTAAGAGATCTTTTATACTTATGCACAATGAGACATGTGCATGTATGCTAACTGCAGCATCATTTATAATCATGAGACACTGAAAGCAAATTAAATTCCCTTTGAAACAGAAGTGGCTAAGTAACTATGATGCATGCCGAACATGTAGTACTCTTTAATAGTGGTTATAAAAATTGGTTAGAACAGTGTGTGTTGATAAAAAAGAATCTCCATGACAGACTTGGTCAAAAAGAAAACAAAAAATTATAGCACCAACCTTATGATGTGTCACCACTTATTTGAAAAAAGAGAAAGAAAGCAAGCATGAAGTAAGACTATAGATTTTCTACAATAGTAGCTTTCAAACTCTTCTGGAAATGACCCTCAACAAGGAACATATTTTACATCATAACTGAGTGGACCCTTACTATCTGCAGTCACTCTGAATTTTTTCTATCCTCTTCCATATCATTCTATGTTATTCCATTCCATTTTTTAAAATATGGGTCATGACCCATAAAACTGCTTTCAGGATTCAACCACCATTTGAAAAATACTGTTCTGAAAGTATACAGTTATGTATGTAAATGGGTAGAAAAGTGACTGGAAGGCAACACACCAAAGTGATATCAGAGGTTATTTCTGGGGAGGCACTCAGGGGTGTTGGTTCCAGGGAGCCTCAAGCCCCTTCTGTAATACCGGGGTTGTTTGCTTGTTTTACAATGGGCATGTGTAATTAAACATTTTTAAATTTATTTTTTAGAAAGTGAACAATCAAAACTATTTCTAAAAGTTAAAGATTTACTGGAGCTGAGAGAGTAGTGGTCAAGAGATCTTAAGACAATGTCAAGTTACTTTGCATAATTGAGTAGTTCAGAAGACAGGCATTCTAGCTAACTATCTCTGTTTTTGTGTTTAGGGCCACAGATGAGCACATTCTTGTGGCAAGGTAGAGTCAAACCCGTGTGATATCCCACTCAAAATGTCATTACAATTTAAGAACTCTCTGCCACAGTGTTAGATTTTAACTTGTTATCTATGAATATTAAGTCCACATATCAAAAACATAAAGTAGTCAACATAAAGGTGATCAAAAAATCAAACCTACCAGTTTCAGAAAATATGAACTTAATGTTCTTGTAGCAGCAGCATCTTGGCCACATTACATGGTCTGTAGTTTTTGGTATGGGTCTAGAAAAACAAATCGTTACATTTTAAGAATCATTTCTACAGAAAATACCATTGCAGAAAATTTGACATGTGTACACTTGGTCATCTCTGCAGGCTGGAGCAGATACCTCCAGCATTCTGTTTTCTATTTTAGAGCTACCTTAATTCTTTGATTTATCTTCACATTTTTACCTTAAGGGTAATTTATTAAGCATCATCTTAATGGTTAAGTAATTGATGCTTAAATGAAGTTAGATACAGTGCCTAGGGGAGATAGATCCTTTACATTTCAAACATTTAAACAATGTATTGAATGCAGATAAACTAGAATTGGATTATTTTTATGTGAATTTCTCAACTAACTCAGTAAAAATTACCATGAACAAATATTTCTTTAAACATATTTGTTTTCTTTTTTGTGTGTTTGTGTTCACATGCTTAAAACAGGTTGAATCTTTTAATGACCACATTAAATTTTCTGTTTAAATATTTTGAAAACAATTTTTATGGTAAAATATGTAATCTTTCTCAGAAAGCATTTATATAAGAATCATTTTTCAAAATTTTACCTGTTGCGAAAGCAAAGATTATATTCACATTTAATTTCATAGAGGCTCAAGGTAGTATGGAGGGAAGAAGAGGGACTTTGGAGCTTTTCTTTTTGCAAAAAGCATGCTAAAGGTCACACGGAGGAAGGGCAAGAGCTAAGAAACTGGAGGAGGTGGGAGGATTCTATCAATCCACATGTCTGAAGTCTCTCTTCCATTTTCTCCAGTGTGTATCTGAGGGTGAGAAGAGTCAGAGGTGGCCTGGTGGCTAATCTAGAGGTGAAGGCCATTTCTTTAAAGAGTTTTATATTCCTCAAACTTAAGAATGAACTACTTATGGCTCTGACACGTGAAGGTGGGGAAGCAGTTCATGTGCAGTTTGATACCAAACCATCTTCAAATGGTGAAAAGTGGTGTGGCTGTATGATACAAACTCTGGATAAGTTATAAATGTATCTTATTTAGACCTGGAGGAAAATCCAGGTGAAAATTTGTAATAATCAAAGGTTACAATAACTATCATATCCTTGATTGTTACAAATTATACTTTTTTTGATTTTTGGCTTTTGTTTGTTTCTGTTTTTGTTTTTTGCTCTGGAAGATTGCCTATTTAGCATTTGCATTAGTAGTTTTAATAAATTAGTTTTAAAATATGATATTAAGAACATAATGACTTTAAATTTTAGAAGCCTGATAGCTTCTAAACTGCACATAGCTTTTCAAAGACCGTAGTATCCAAAGCATCACTGACTCCTGGTGACAGCCTGATGTAATTGCAGGCAAAATTTTCAAGAATCTTTTAAATGTTATAAAAGGCGACATTGTTATTTTACTTAGAAGTCTTATGAGTAAAGGGAAGAAATTGTCCATCCCATATTGTAAAATATTGAAGTGTTACAGGGTCTCTGCATATTATCTCATTGGTAGGATAAGAATCTTAGCTTAATTTTTTTTCAGAATTTTACCCCATTTTTTCAGTAATACCACTTTCGAAAGAGAAAACCAGGATCTTGACTAACTGCAGAATTTATCATCCGCAGCATCTGCAGGGATTGCTGTGTCCCAGAGAAAAGTACGACAGATCAGTGATCCTATTCAGCAGATCTTAATTCAGCTGCACAAAATCATCTATATCACCCAGGTCAGTGTGCTAGTTTTTTATTTACTTTTCATCTTAAGTACAAATTTGATACTAATACTGTTGAAAAACTACTTTGTGGAACTTTCAATTGGAGTGAATGCAAATTTTTATCCCCTCCAACTACATATATTTGAGAGCATTTTGGCTTAGCAGCAAGGCTAGAAAGATGTTGGATAAAAAAAGCAAATATGGCAGGTTTCCCCTATGACTCCTAACCTACTCTTTCATTGTCAGTATCCCACCAAAAATAAACTTCAACACAAATGGTCCTTCAATGTAGGGGTGAAAGTGGAAACAGGGCTGAGTTCTGAATAGCATTACTACAGGGAAGAAAGGAAAGTAGTGCCTGCTCACTAATCCTGAGGATTCTAGGTTAAAACTAGAACACCTCAGAGAAATGAAAACACAAGGTCCAAGATTATTAAAACTCCTTATTTGAAGTGCCTTAATTCTCAGTAACTCTTAGGCACTGGGGGAACAATCACTGTTAGAAAATGACTATTAATTATTTACAGAAATCTGTCTAATGATGAGCAACTTGAATGTTCATTTACCAAAGTTGACCAAAGTCTTATTTTTAATAAGAAAATAAATTTTTGTAGACGAAGTGTAAGCATTTGGACAAGAAACTAAAGAGTATTCTGGAGCTTAAGATTGCATGTCTTATGTAGTTCATTCATTCATTCATTTGACATATAATTATTAGGTGCCTACTATTAGGTGCTACTGTTCTATGCACTTGAGACATATCAAAGAGCAAGTCATATAAACATTTCCTCAGTCTAAGATCCAGAGGGGGGGAAAAAAGTAAGATCCAGAGGGCCATTCTGATGAGCCCATCAGTTGCCAGTTGTGGCAATTCCGATTATACATTCGAGTACTAGAGAGAAATACCACCAGGTCAGTGGACCAACTGGGCCCACTGTAAGTCAAACTGGGGGAATACATTTAACCTCCCCCTCCAAAGCAAACAAACAAACAAAAAATACATGTTGATTAGTGTACCACAGTGACTCTAGTAATTGATGCGAGTTTATAACCAGTGTCCAGTCTTCTCTGAAAGCCTGTGCGTTTATTTCTCCCCAGTGTACAGTCACTCTAACAAATGGCTGCAAGTCTTTTTGGGAAAGGTTTGTAAGAAAATTTATAGTGTATACTTACAGCAGTGTTTCTCTGGACCCTTCCTAAAAAGGTCCCAGCTTTCCCACTCATTAAGGGCTTTGGGTCTTTGAATTGACCGAGGTCTAGAAACTGTATGAGAGGCTATGACTCTCCACTATGGCAACAGCAACTCAGGTCTTTTTTTTTTTTTTTTTTTTTTTGTCTATCAGGCTTTGAGTTTCTTTTCTGTTATTTGGATTAAAGAATACTCTAGTAAACTGACCATCTGTTTCCTTCCAAGGAACACTCTAGTCAGTTAACCACCACCAAAGATCTCTGTGAGCCAAGGCATTCTAATTAACAGTACATCTCTCTTACCCTTTATGGTTAAGTGCTCCCAACTTGTCATTGTGACAAAGTTGTCACTTGACTTTTGTTTGAGACCACATCATCCCCATCGGAATCATATACTTTCAGTGTTGTACCTGGTCTACAAAGGGAAGCAACCACAGAAGTTATTTTAAGGATGCTGGTGCGCCCCTCTCTAATGTATTTCTCAATGCCTTAGTGAGAGGAGTAGCTTGCTGAACGTAATTGAGGAGTGAGTGTGCAGGTCATACATGGTAAATCCACCCCAGCATGCCTGCCTGTCTCCCAAAGCTTTTGAATTCCCTCTTCCACATACCAGGGAAGCTCTGGCATTTTGTCCTCATTAAATGAAGGCACCATTGAGTTCAAGTAGTAAGACACCAACCAATTAAGCAGTTACCTTCAGCTGCACGACTAACATGAAATCTGAACTCCATTAAGAGCACCTGTGTGAATGAATTCAACCTAATCTAGGGCTACAGTTTACCCTTCTTGGCCTAAAACCCTTAGCATCTACTACACATGTTCTCTGGGTTGCTGCTAATATATAATAGCAAAGTCCTGCAATTCTTTGGATGGGTAAGCTATTTCCTTCTGGGTCATAGTGTGTACCAATTCCCCAGAATCATATTGAGATATGACCCTAGGAATGGACTTGACTCTCATTGTTGTGGGCCTTATGAGGAATAGGCATTCATTTTTAAGATATCACTCCTCATCTGTCTCAGATAAGGGTGGTGTAGAGTTTTCAAGCAAAGGAAAGCTTGACTTCTCAGACACGGAGTGACAAGCTACTTCTGCTGGCAATGATACCTCCGAGTGACTTGAAGTTCAAGATTGTCGGTTTTATCTGGATCCAGCAAAATATTCCTATTTCAAGTTTTAGGATCCTATTCTTTTCTCTAAATTTCACATGAGAAACTTAGCACAGAATACATTCAGCTGACATTGTAATTTAGAAACTGCCCAATTAAATTTGCATTTGATTATCAGCTGTATCAGTGCTGTGGTAGCAAGAAATAACAGGTTTTTAGGGCTATCATGTAATCTCTCTGGGCCTTAGACTATGACTTGAACTGAAAGTTAAAGGACCAAGCTTCATACTGTCTAGCAGCCACGTTTGGCAGCCACTTGAGCTTCCAGGGCACTTGCTTCAGTTGGTTCTTTATCATGATGATACCCTAATTAGTTGTGATGCCACTGCATGCCATGGGTTATCTGCATCCTATGTCCTATGGCAAAACTCAGCACTGGACTCAGTTCCAAGGGCACAATCCAACCAATTTCCAAAACCCATCTGTCCTTTTTCTGGGACCTTCCTCGGACCAACTCTATCAGTGAGGGTCCAGTTAGGAGACAGAAACCACACAGTAATTTCAACAGGGAAGATTTAATATAAAGAATTGTTGAAAAATTATTAATAATAACAGGGTATTATTTAAAAAGGAGGGGGAAAGATATCTAAAGAATATAGGAAGAGCAGATACGGAAGTCATTACTTACAGGCCTGAAGTACAGCACCCAAGAAAGGAACAAAATAGAAGAGGACAGCCTATCCTGGGCTGAGGTCCATACCTCATTGGAAGGATCAGAGAAATCCACTGAGGTGCTGTGCTAGAGAAACTTATAGGGAAGTCTTCCTCAGGGGATTGGGGCAAGTCATCCATGGTGAGGTATCGTGCTGTGGAACTCACTGGAAATCTGCACATCAGGCTTAGGCCAAGAAATGCCGTCTCTGGGACCAGAGGAGGCTGCCCACTGGTTGGTGCTGCACCATGGAACATTCTGGGAAGCTGCATGCAAGATTGGTGCCACTGAAGTTGTATGGGGGTGAGCACAATTTGGGGGTCCTCATTGCAGCTGACCACTCAGTGCTGCAGAAAGGAAGCAAGACAGGAGCATCACTGGAACCAGACAAGCACCACCCTCCTCCAGCAACCCTCCAGCACTCTCTACTGACAGAGCTGAACATCCTGGCAAGGGAGAAATTCCAGTGTCACATACAAGGCACCGAAGGGTGGATTTGGAACTGAGAGGCTGCTACTGGGCAGCTGGCACACTTAGCCTGGGGGCTATGCAAGGGCTCCCTTCTTTGGGATCGACTCAGGCCTGATTTTCTCACTGCTTCCCCTTTGGCTTCCCCTAGCCAGGCTCTCTTTTATCACATTTTTCCCTAAATCAGGCAGGCATTCTCTTCAGTCACCCTGCAGGCTAGCCTTTTGAGACTCAAGAATCTGAAATGGATTACTTTTTCCTCCATTTTCTGCTGTCAACTTTCCCCTTAGGCAATCACACAGAATTGTCTACCTGATTAAATGAAAGAGGGTGCATGGCAATATGAGGGGGATATAGAAAATTGGTTAATAAGACATAAGCTGCCATATCTCTGTTGAGTAAGTGCATTTCCATTTAAATGCTGATGTAGAAATATGAGGAGGCATTCTTAACTTTTGTGTTATGGAAATAACCTTAAATAGCGTATTGGTTACTTCAATGCTTAAACTACTAAATTGAAAGAAAATCGACTTTGAAATTTAAATACAGTTTCCATATGCCTGTCTTGCTAATTTTTATATAATAAAAAAACTTTTTAATGGATGTACTCCATTTCTTTATTGGATTTCAAAGTATGTTAAAGCAAGAATGAAATGATTATAAAATCTTATTATTATGCTCTCACACTGCCAGCATAAAAAGTGATTTCATATTTTTGGCAAGATGGTATTCCATGCTACAAGTTCAGACATAACCACTGTGGTTTTTAAAATGTATTTCCAGAATACTTGAAAGTTTATGACATTGCAAATAGTAAAGAATATTTCCCCTCTGGGGAACTTTAAATTACAAGCTAACCCAAGTCAATGCCTATCAAATAAAGGAGATAAAACAAGTCTAAACATTATACTCTCATATTTGCTATAGGTTGACGACCAAGATCAGTTCTCTGTGTCTGCTAATTACAAAGGAAAACTGATGAAAGTAAATATGAATAAACAAACACACAAACAAACATCTCTTCTTGTTACATGTTTATTTCCGAGTCAAACTCCCTTGCTGACTTATGCTGTGACAGCTACCCTGAATCGCAGGGCCAGATCCCTCCTGACAACCACAGATAACCTTACAGGGGAAATTGCTTACTTTTGGCCGGTGGTGGCCTCTCCTATCCAGTTTCCATGGAGACAGATCTTGGAAATCATCTAAAAGCAACTATTTTAAAGGCAGGATGTTAAAATCCTTATGCTGTCCTCATTGATTTGACATCTGTTTTTATCAAAACTGAGATTGTAATCTTAAGACAGCCAGCTGAGAATGAAATCAGTGGTTCATTTCCACTGCTGGAAACCAAAATCCATCTTTGGGCACATAAGGTGACTGATGTACATATGTTGCCTTTTAGTACAAATCTTTGTATGTGATTGCTTCGGTAAGACCTACACAGCCAACTTAAGCTTTGGATTTAATTGTGTACATAGGACTTGATTGCTTTTGTAAAGAAAGGCTTTCTTTTTTTTAAGATTTGTATTTATTTATTCATGAGAGACACACAAAGAGAGGCAAAGACACAGGCAGAGGGAGAAGCAGGTTCCATGCAAGGAGCCCGATGTGGGACTCAATCTCGGGACTCCAGGATCACGCCCTGAGCCAAAGGCAGACGCTCAACCACTGAGCCACCCCGGCGTCCCAAGAAAGGCTTTGAAAATCAGCATATGGCAACTTTTAAAAATTAAACATCTGTCTCCTAGAAAACAGACAGGGAGTTTAGGTGGGTCTCCTTTGGACTGCCATTTTAACAATCTCCGCTGTTGCCAACAAAACAAAACAAAAAAAAAATGTGTCTGGGAACAGCAATGTGCTATCCCTCAGATGAAGTTATACTACCTATGGTCATCAGTAAAACATACTGTTTTTTTCAGCAGTAGTGAAGGATGAAATTAGAATCATCATTACTTTCTCTTATCTGGATCTCCTGGTTCCTAATGGGAAGAGAGGCAAATTAAATAGAATTTAAGGTAAAGCCCTGTATCTAAGTGCACTCATGTTTTCAGGGTTTGCAAATTCTAAGAGAAAGCTTACATTTTGTGTATTTATTTTGATAATAACCTTTGAGTATTTTTTTTTAGCATTTAGGGAAATATCTTAAGCAGTAATGTATTGAAATAATTTGTTCCTATAGTAAGATATTATTTAAGTCACTTCAAATTGGGTTCTTTTTACTACTGATGGCCTGCTGACATATTCTTAGAGATACTAGAGAATGTATCTTTACAAAGTATCCATATATGATAGAAGTTCAAGAAACTCTAGTGTAGAATATAGAGATCAGATTTCATTTTTTTCTGTTGTGACTTTGGTGTAGTAAAAACAAACAAGAAATAAGCTTTTGTTGAGAGATTCTTTTCTAGAATCAGTTTCTTTATCAGTAAAATTTGGGTAGCTTATGGACTATTTTTGCTAAAGGAAATAAAGTATGTGAATTGTTTATAAAGCATTACTGTAGTAATGCTAGTGGTGGTGTGTTTGCTCCAGTGTAATGGTTGTGTTAAAAGACGTATTACCTCAGAAAATATCTTTGCATGTTACATAAGTCTTTAAACTCTGATTTCCTTAGCTTTAAGATTGTACCTGCTTTATAAGTTAATTGTGCAGAGAAAAGTGACGTAATACACACAAAGGACTAATCATAGTAACCGACACATACAAATTGTAGGTATTAATATTCTGTTCTTAGTATTATAGTCCTTATATATAATAGAGTAACATACTTACATCTTCTGCAATTGAACTATGCATGAGTCATCATTCTGTGCAAAATTTTAAATTCTTCCATGAAAATTTTAAAGATAGGCTGCTGTCTATAGGGACAAACAATTCCAATAAGCTAAAGTAGCTTTCTAATACTGCCCTGTATATGAATCTTAAGTTGACTGTTAACTTATTCAAGAAAGCTTTTGTGAGAATTAATTCAAGCAATCAGAAGCACTGAAAGCAATTCTATGTTAACGAGAGGCTTATCAAGTTAAACGAATAGCAAGGATTTTAAGAATATTTGAATTAGTAATCTGCTACTGGGAGCTGCCAGTGTTGGGGTCTCTTTTAAAGGAACCTGTGGACCCAATGTACTTCACACCTTCAAAGTTTGCTGTGCAGACTATTAGGTGTATCAGAGAAGGCTTGCTGCCACCTTCTCTGGCAATTAGAATCATGCAAGGCGACTAGATGGTCCTGGTCCGACACTGCCCTCTGGTGTTTGATTTAGGGAAGTGGCAGTTTCTAGTGCATTACAGTAGGGAATTACCAAATCCCAAAAGGTATCTCTCGGCATTTCTCCCATCCCTTCTCCTCTCTAATCAATTCTCTTGCTAGGAAAGTATGAAAGTAACCCTTCCCTTCGCTATCTGATCCTACTTTTAAGTTAAATCCATTCTACTTTTGCTAATCTCTCATGCACACATATATCACTTATACTCATTTTCCTTATTATCTGTCTTCCAAATATTTGCTCATTAATGCCAAGAACTCTCTCTCTGTTTCTCTCCCCCAGCCTCTCTCCACATTTCTTTATTTCCTTTTTCATTCCATGTAGAAGGACATCAATAATTATGACTATTTGCTGGAGAGAGGGAGAATGATTACATCTGGAGCAAGGTACAAGAATGCTATAGTATTGACATAAAAAGAGCTAAGTAGAGATTCAATGCTGTTTTGCTTGATACAATAGAGGTTTATTTCTCATTTAGCTAAAGTCAGAAAGGTCAGGTGGTACTTGTCCATCTTGTGGCTGTGCCACCTGGAAAGGGTGGAATATAAACTCCTTGCCCAGGAGGGACAAGGACAATGGAAGCATGGTGGCTTTGCATTTCTTCATCCTCAGAGTGATACATATCATTTTCATTGGACAAAAGTAGTTATATGGCATCAAACCTAAACTATAAGGGAGTATAGAAAAATGGAGTAGGGGTGGGTGAATAACTGTCACTACCACATTTTTTTTTTCTTTTGAGGTGAACTTTGAATTATAATCTTGTATTTTTGTTTGTTTGATTTGTTTTGCTTTGATTTCAATCTTGAGAGAGCACCTACTACCGTGTTTTCCTTCCCACTTAGCCATCTTTGTTTTACTGATTCTTTTTCATCTCCTTCCAAATCCTCTCCGTATTTTAAACAAACCAGACATTATTTACACTCTGAGACCTCTTATCATGCTGACCCTATTTCTTTACTCTCTTATTCTTCTCTCAAACTTTACTTCATCCCTCTGTGCTCTTTGGGATCTTTGGTTTCTTTGTACAAATTCAACCTGCAAAGCATTCCAAAATCAATTTTTTGAAATCCGCAGTTTCATCCAATCACCATGTTTTCTAAGACTTTAATGTGACTTCCTACTAAGTTATTAAATCCAGTTCATCCTGGCTTAGCCCCAATGTACATTCATTCTTTTCTTCTTGACAAGATTGATCCTTACAATCTGACTTCTCTCCATGTGAACATTCAGGAGCATTCACAGACAGACATCTGACTATGTAGCAATGCAGATATATACTTCCTTTTCCAAAGTATCAGATCCTTTAGGACAAGGGCCTTGGTGAGGATGTTTAGCAAAGTTCTGGGCATTACATAAACACCTTAAACATCTGGTAGAATGCATCCTTCCTTGTGAAGTGGTCTTCTTTACCAAATTCATTGTGTATGTGAAATTTAGTTGTTATATGAAAAATAATACCAATAGAATGAAAGAACAATAGGAGAAATGGAAGCAGGCTTTTGAAAGAGAGAAGAGTAATATATTTCTTCTGGATTGTGGAATGAAAGATTATCACACCTTGTCATGCTATTCAGAGTAAAGTTGATATCTTATTTAGTCCTGTTGAATCAATATTGTTACACTGACCCTCAGTGAATGCTTCCAGGGAGTCATCTGTGCAGTGTTAACAATTTGCTTATAATAACTGTTTTCTCATTTTATGCAGCTCCCTCCAGCTTTGCACCACAATTTGAAAAGAAGGGTTATAGAGAGATTCAAGAAATCCCTCTTCAGCCAGCAGAGTAACCCTTGCAATTTGAAATCTGAAATTAAAAAGGTACAGTATTCGACCTTTAGGAACTTTTCTTTGGCTATCAAAAACACTTCGTAAGAGTTAAATTTTCTGTTTTGTACTTTACACTCCATCCTCTATTCAAGGATCTTATCATTAACGGTATGTTTTAGTCCTTTCAAGCTGCTATAAAAAAAGAGATACCATCAACTGGGGAGCTTGTAATGGCAGATTGCTCACCGTTCTGAAAGCTGGAGGTCCAGTATCAATGGGCCAGCATGGTCAGGTTTGGTACAAGCCTTCTTCCCATTTATAGACTTGTGACTTTTTCCTGTCCTCACATGGCAAGGAAGCAAGGAAACTGGGAGCTCTATGTAAGGACGCTTTTTTTGGAAGAGCACTTCCATAGGGGCCCTGCCCTTATGGCCTAATTACCTCCAATGACCCTACGTCCCAATACCATCACCTGGGGGGGTTAGGTTTCAGGAGAGAAATTTAAAGTGATGCAACCATTCAGATCATAGCGCCACTTATGATACAAAATTGAGGATGTCTTTGCCTTTGCCTTTCTCACCTTTATTTCTGTGGCCATCATGTCAGAAAACTAATAGTTCTTTCAGTATAATTGTACATGTTTTCCTAGGAGTAAATGTTATTAAATATCTTTAATTAATATATATATTTTAGCCTTTTTCAAGAGAATTCTATTCCAATATTTTGTTAGAACCTTCTCCAACAAGCCTGTAAATTGGGCTATGCCACTCTGAACAAGTCATTTAACTATCTGAAGCTGTGATTTTTAATCTCCTATGAGGGTAGAATGAACCATGGTTGACTGTTGAACAACATGGGGATTAGGGGCACTGATCCCCTGCTCCCACACAGTTGAAAATCCATGTATAACTTTTTAAAAAAGATTTATTGGGATTCTGGGTGGGTCAGGGGTTGAGTGTCTGCTTCGGCTCAGGGTATGATCCCAGGGTCCCAGGATTGAGTCTCACATCGAGCTTCCTGCATGGAGCCTGCTTCTCCCTCTGCCTATGTTCCTGACTCTCTCTTTCTGTGTCTCTCATGGATAGATAAATAAAATCTTTTTAAAAAAGGAAGGAAGGAAGGAAGGAAGGAAGGAAGGAAGGAAGGAAGGAAGGAAGGAAGGAAGGAAGGAAGGAAAAAAGAAAGAAGAAAAAGAAAGGAAGGAAGAAAGATCTATTTATTCATCTTAGAGATAGGGAGCATGAGTACACACAAGTTAAGGGAGAAGCAGAGGGAGAGAGAATCTCAACCAGACCCGATCCTCACTCCCTGACTGAGCATGGAGCCAGCCATGGGGCTTGATCTCATGACCCATGAGATCATGAGCTGAGCTGCAACCAAGAGTCAGACGCTTAACTGACTGAGCTACCCAGGTGCCCTAAAAATCCATGTATAACTTTTGACTCCCCCAAAAACCTTAACAACTAACTGCTTACTATTGATCAGAAGGTTTGCCAATGACATAATAGGGGATTGACACACATTTTGTATGTTATGTGTTATATACTGTATTCTTACAATAAAGTGAGCTAGAAATAAGAAAATGTTAAGGAAATCATAAGGAAGAGAAAATACAGTTTTCAGTACTGTACTGTAAGAAATCCACTTGTAAGTGGACCCATGCAATTCAAATCTGTGTTGTTCAAGGGCCAATTGTATTTCTAAGCTGCTTTCCATCTTTGACATTCTAGAATCTCCTAGACCTTGGGTGTTAGTAAATATTTCTATTCATACACACAAAAACTAAATCACAAAGAAGGTAAATCAACCAGACAGAAGGAAAATTGGTTGTCTCTAATTAGCACAACTTGAAGACAGGAAATCCCTTTGTCCTGGCTGATAGCCATTTCTATACATTGGGAAGTGTTTACAAGCCCTCCTTCTCCGCAGAATTAATCTCCCCTTTCTCCAAGCAGTTTGGGCCTGCTCCAGTTTTATCTATATATTGTTTAAGTTTTATCATACACTTAAACTTTGAAACAGTCAGGTGGTCAATGAACTTCTTTAAAGTTTCTTTCTCCTTTAATGGATCCAATCTTTTTTTTTTTTTAAAGATTTTATTTATTTATTCAGAGAGAGAGAAAGAGAGAGGCAGAGACACAGGCAGAGGGAGAAGCAGGCTCCATGCAGGGAGCCCAACATGGGACTCGATCCCGGGTCTCCAGGATCACACCCCGGGCTGCAGGCGGCACTAAACCGCTGCACCACTGGGGCTGCCCTAATGGATCCAATCTTAAGCATAAATGTACTTCTTATTCAGGCAGTATGATAGGCTCTTTGATAAGAAATGCAAACAGTGTGTTTGCTCTGTTGCCTTACATCAGTGATGTCTGCAAATACACAAACGAGGTGGAAAAAGAGATACAGCAGCAGGTAAACAAAACATAAACCCTACCTCATCAGAGATGAAAGAGCACAATTTCTTTCAAGGATTGTGTTGGCAAATCAGGCCAAGAAACAAAGCTCGAGTAGCTCAAAACAGAAGTGGAGGATACTGCCGATATTTATTTTATTATATTTACATATTATATCATGAATACCAATAAATATATTTTAGGGAGGCAGAGACTCAAATCTCCCATGAAAAATATTACATGTTGCCAAGTTTTTATGCTCTTATTAAAATATATGCAGAATAATCCAGTTTGTACACAAATCTATTTTAACAGAAATCCCAGCTTTAAGAGATGAAAAGTGCCTACAGCAAACTGATGCACGAAGGTGCCTCTGACTCTTCCCCTGATGCTGTGATTTTCCACCAGTGCACGTCCTTAAAGCTGATCACTTTCTTTTTTGTTACTGACGTCTATTGGTTTGCATCCCTTCCTTGCTCTCTTTCTCTTCTCTCCTGATAGAAAAAAGATACTCTTTTGTTAAAATGGTCCCACCTACCTTGTCAGCCTACCTCTGTGCAGTGGCGGCACCTCTCAGAGCACTTACCTTCTGTCCTCGGTTTGGGGAGTGAAAACGAATTAATGGGGTGGTAGAGAGTGTTCAGGGAGTCTGAGTGAGGGAACTCAAAGGGGCACAGACTTAGCCTTCTTTTCAACTTTGTTTAGAGGCAGATTAAATTCTCCTTTGAGGAATGCTCTGGTCCCCTTCTCCGGTACTACATGCTCCTGGTGATTCATACCACTGTGGTGTTTACCCTCCCGATCATAGAAGCAGGTCTGCTCTCCTGTGAACGAAACGGATCTTCTGCCTGGAATATTAACATACTTCCTGTTCTCCACTGCTGAACTGAGAGGCCAGCTCCCCCGTAAAAATCTCTCTCAATTTCCTGTTCAGAATTAATCTCCCCTTTCTCTGTGCTTCAGTCACTTTTTCACTTACATTGTCATGTTTTAATTTTTTAATTTTTTTAAAGGTTTCATTTATTTATTCATGAGAGACACAGAGAGAGAGTCAGAGACATAGGCAGAGGGAGAAGCAGACTCCCTGTGGGGAGCCCGATGTGGGACTCAGGATCATGACCTGAGCCGAATGCAGACACTCAATCACTGAGCCACCCAGGCATCCCCATTGTTGTTGTTTTATCTGGCTTGGATTTATGTTTTTCCCAAAGGCAGTGAGTATGTTGTGTTAATCTTTGATTGCCTAGAGTCTCACACAGTGCCTGGCACATGGCAGATGTGTGATTGTTGAATATAGAGTATATACTGTATTGATAATAATCTATATTGGTACTATTCCTTATTGATGTATATAACATATGATATATATTGATACATATAATATTTGTATAATTTTTATTAATATAAAGAGAAGCCCTCCTGTCCTCATTTAAACACAAATGAGAAAAGTCTGTGGCCTCTATTTTTCTCCCTTTCTAGTCTAATCTTTTGTTAGTCATAATTTTTGTTCAGAAATGGATCTTTCATCCCCTGTATAATCTTGGTGGAGTGGCCAATTAGCCTTTGACTAAAACAGTCATCCGCAAAGGACTGTTGAAGAAGCAAGCAGTGACAGCACATAAATGCATTTTATTTCCACCTTCTCCCCTGAAACTTGTCCTAAAATCCAGGGACTCCATGTCTCCAGTTTGAGGAATCATTATGGGATGATTGTACCTTCTGATAAATGGCCTAAGACCCGGCAGGATATATAGAAGAGTGAAAAAATAGAAAAGCCCTTTTCTACGAAACTAAGCTCTTTATTTATGACTTACTTAAGCTGATCTTCAGTCCAGTCTGCTCAGCCTTGGCTAAAATTGTGAGGAGAATAAAGCATGTGAGTAACTGTATAGCATTTGGGAAACTAGGATTTTCAGCATGAGAGGAAGGAGAAACAGAAACAAGATGGAATATATTCATTCAAATTAGAATTGGAAATACCAATATGAAGGAGTATGAATTTATGATAATTCTTTTCTTTAAAAAACTACACATATTTCTTAATATTTTTACTAAGTTGTTTAGAAACTAAGCAAGCGGCAGTGAGCTCTCTTGGAAATATAACTGATAGCAGCTCTAGAGCAGAAACTAAAAGGGATTAGATGGAATGTCTTGACATAATAGATCATGTAGCGAAGATGCCTTCAAGGATTACTGAGGATGTGTCAATAGGACTCAGGAGTCAACTTAAGGAGGCTATCTATTGGATAATTAGAGCATCAATAAGAATAATAACTGCAGGGATCCCTGGGTGGTGCAGCAGTTTGGCGCCTGCCTTTGGCCCAGGGCGCGATCCTGGAGACCCGGGATCGAATCCCACGTTGGGCTCCCGGTGCATGGAGCCTGCTTCTCCCTCTGCCTGTGTCTCTGCCTCTCTCTCTCTCTCTCTCTCTCTCTCTCTCTGTGACTATCATAAATAAATAAAAATTAAAAAATATTTTTAAAAAAAGAATAATAACTGCAGTGGATTGAAAGCATTAAATAAAGTTTCAATCTAAGAGTTCATGAGAGTAAAAAAAAAAAATCCCTCATTGGTTTCCTTCGGAGGATGCTAAGTAACCAATTCATTATTTTCAAAACTACTTACAGAAGGAAAGAATCAAACCTTTTTTCTGCCATTGCCTTAAGAATTTTATCCCAGGGTAACTCAATTGATAAGGGGGGAGTTTCTTATTAAAGTAATACTTCAGCTAATAAGAACCAGAGGTATAAAAATACGGTGTTGCAGCCTCTAATGAAATAATGGAGCTAGACATGATCACCAGTGGCTTGCTAATGTCACCGAAAGAGGGGCATCCAGATGTTATAGGTCTCCTGACAGACATGCAGTACCATCTATGAAATATATTTGCTAAAAGTTTGGATCTGCATCTGAGGAAGCTTCTATTTTGGAAGTGAGCAGACTATGGTTTTTGGAAATAAAGTTATTGGAACCCAACCACATAAATTCACTCATGTTATCTATGGTTGCATTCACATTATAGGCACAGTTGAGGAGCTGTGACAGAGACTACATGGCCTGTAAATCTGTAAACATTTCTTATCTGGCCCTCTACCGAAGAAGTTTGGCAATCTCTGCTCTACATCTAGCTACCCACTTGCAGCAAGTACATGGGCCAAGAGAACATGTTAAATGACACCATGGGGATAGTCAGAAAATCCAGGCTGGGGAATTCTACTGGAAAAATGACATCTTTTCTTAAATAAATAAATTGCAAGGAGAGGAGAGCACTTCTCTTTGGTTCCTAATCTGTACTTCAGCTCAGATCAGCAACGTCAAGCTTACGTTATTCAATAGCTGGCATCTCTTTAATTCTTAACTCCAGGATTCTGGCTCTTTTCCAATTAGTAGACTGCTCCTCTTCTGCTTTAATTAATGTCTTTTTATGCACATTAATAATTATGCCTTATATTTGCCTAGCCCTTTTCAGGGCCTGATGAGGGCATCATAAATCAGCAGTGCCCACCTGTTTGGACCAAGTAGAGAACTTCCTATAGCAAGGCTGTCCCACCCAGCGGGTGTGTGGGGGGGGGTGGACACTATTCATCTTCTCCCTAGATACCACCTTCAGTGTCTGAATGGAGATTCTGAGAGGATGAGCTCCTGGTTGTAGATTGCCTTTTTTGAGTTTGGGAATTCTTTGTTAGAAACATAATCTTTGGTGGAAATATAAACAGCGCATCAGCTTCCAGGGGGAGTAGGGGTGAGGGGAGGGATGCTATGTGCATCCCATGGAGTGTGGATGATAGACCATCCATGTGAAGGTGCACATGCATACGTGTGTGAGTGCTTAAGTATCAGAGAATAGTGAGTATAAACACTGGTCATGTCTGTCAACAAAGTGGCCTATAAAAACTTTATAAGAAAGAGTAGAAAGAAGCTGTAGGTTAGAGAAGATGAAAAATAAGACAATATATTATGTCTTAACATGTTATAACAGTCAAAAAGGACAGGAAAATCTAAAGGAAAAAAGATCAGAGGACTGGTGAGTGATATGTGATGTAACGCGTCAAAAGTTTTCTCACTTCTGTCACCTAATTTCATTTATACTGTTTCATTTCCTTCAGAGTCCTAACTCCACTGATTAGATTCCAAATAATTGGTGTAGTTGTTCTGCAGCAAAGGCAACCTTATTTTATGATAAGGAAAAGAAGATACAGTTCAGGAATTTAATGAAGATTACATTTTTTTGTTCCTTTTTTTATTTCTCATTTAGGTTTTGGCTAAAAGCACTATATTCTCAATTGAACAATGAAGTGCTAAAATTGCTCAATGCTTGCTCCAAATCAGTGAGTTCTGGGGGAGCGGGGTAGTAACAATGATACAGTCTGTTCTCTCTCTCGTTTTTTAAAGATTTTATTTATTTATCTGACAGAAGAGAGCACAAGCAGGGGGAGTGGGAGAAGGAGAAGCAGACACTCCCCTGAGCAGGGAGCTTGAAGTGGGGCTCAGTACCAGGACCCTGGGATCATGACCTGGGCTGAAGGCAGATGCCTAACTGACTGAGCCACCCAGCTGCCCCCAGTCTGTTCTCTTTAATATTTACTTGGCTTAGTTCAAAAGTATGTACAGTCCTTTGCTCTTTAGAACTATAGATACTATGTTTAATAGTTTATATAAACTAAGTTTATTCAGAGCAGGAGAGCCCTTTTATGTCAGTTCAGAAGGAGGGTCTTAAGGATTCCTCCAAACAGAACATATATGCCAAAGATGGGAGTACCTCTCTAAGCTGAATGTTTGAGAGGAGAGAGTGCCCACATAGCACTGGTCCAGGACTGCTGAACTACCTCAGCGCCTCTGGCAGCCATCAGGGCAGCTGCTCTGAACAGTTGGTTCTGTGGTAGCATCCACATCCTTCCTACTGGGTGACCATTTTCTTGCCTAGCTGGTATGTCCAGAATTGGACTCTCTATCTTCTTCTTCCTTCCTGCATCTGTATCACTATTACTGGAGGCATGTTTTCCTTCCACTCAGTCTTTAAACTTTGCAGTCATGTTCAGCTGCTCCATGTTATTTATTTTGTTCCTTAAGTCATTAATATCTTTGGATCTTCTTTGCATAGGTGGTTTTGCTTGCCCTTTGATGTGAAGCCCTGGGTCATAGCCCTGGTTCTGCCACTTACTAGCTATGCTCCTTGAGCACATTCCTTTTCAGTGTCCCCATCTGTAAAACTGGGATAATGCTTACCTTGGAGGTAGTTGCAAGAATCAGATGGAACATCCAGTATGTCTAGAATGTTTAAGTACTCATAAGTGGCTGTAGGCACTACTGGTATTATTAGGGAAGGGTACTTGATCTTCCTCTTGGTTACCACCTAGTTCCAACTCTTAGCACTTCTTGCTGGCACTACTGTCACAGTTTCTTTGCTGACCTCCCCTTTCTCCAATCCATCTTGCCAGACTAAGTTCTAAATACTGCTTTTTTTTTTTTTTTTTTTAAGCATACCAAAAAACCTTAGTGGCCTCCAGTTTCCTGCCTCACCATCTAAACCCTGGCATCTAGTTTTTGGGGCCCAGCCTCCAGTTTCCTGCCTCACCATCCAAACCCTGGCATCTAGTTTTTTGGGCCCACATTATTTGCAGGAGCCTTCTCTGGGTCTACATCCACCCTGACATCTCTAGCCCCATGCAGACTGTCATGCAATTGTGTCCAGAGTGATCCTTTCAGAACAGAAGTCTGACCACGCCACACATGCACACACACCCAGAAAGCTGTTCAGGGGCTCTAAGCATAAACTGCCAAATCCTCCCCACAGTATTCACAGTCCCATTTGGTCCAAGCCCTGCCCACCTTTCTTTTTATTTTATTTTATTTTATTTTATTTTATTTTATTTTATTTTATTTATTTATTTTATTTTATTTATTTTATTTTATTTTATTTTATTTTATTTTATTTTATTTTATTTTATTTATTTTATTTTATTTTATTTTATTTTATTTTATTTTATTTTATTTTATTTTTTTATTGGTGTTCAATTTGCCAACATATAGAATAACACCCAGTGCTCATCCCATCAAGTGCCCCGCTCAGTGCCCGTCACCCCCACCCCCCACCTCCCCTTCCACCACCCCTAGTTCATTTCCCAGAGTTAGGAGTCTCTCATGTTCTGTCTCCCTTTCTGATATTTCCCACTTATTTTTTCTCCTTTCCCCTTTATTCCCTTTCACTATTTTTTATATTCCCCAAATGAATGAGACCATATAATGTTTGTCCTTCTCTGACTGACTTATTTCACTCAGCATAATGCCCTCCAGTTCCATCCATATCGAAGAAAATGGTGGGTATTTGTTGTTTCTTATGGCTGAGTAATATTCCATTGTATACATAAACCACATCTTCTTTATCCATTCATCTTTTCTACCCTCATCTCATACCTGTCTTTCTCTTCATTGTCCCACACCAGCCACAGGTACCATCTGGGGTCTGTCTGCTTCCTCCTGTGTCTTTGCAAATGCTTGTTTTCCTGCCTCTCAAGATCTTCCGTCTCCATCCTTTACTCATTCTTACTCATTCTTTCAGCTCTCAGCATAAGTGTCCTTTTTTTTTTTTTTTTTTTCGGGAAAGCCTTTCCCGTCTAAGGTAAATCTGCTTGTTACCTCCTAGAACCATAGGCCCATCCTTCTGTACATTCAGCACAGTTGCAATTTCACATATATCCAGGTGGACATTTCACAGATGTATTCCTCCCTAATTAGGCAGTAAACTCCTAGAATACAATTTTTGGCCACCATTGGCTGTTTTCATTGTTTGGATCTGTGTGTGTGTGTGACACATGATAGCTGATAAAAAATCCCTGCTGAATTAATAAAGGGTGTTTGCTTTCCTCTCTTCAATCTAGATCCCCACACTTCTATAACATGGACTTTTGTCATATCCCTTTCATCACCTTGCTACTGGTATGCAGTGCCCAGGCTTTGCCCCCCAAGTTCTACTCACCTGGAATGTCTGCTTTGCTTCCTTGCATCCACCCAAATCCATCCTTCAAAGCTTGGCTCCAGTGTTTCTGCTGCAGAGCTTCTAAAAATCCTGCTGGTCTTCATGAAACATACCTCATTTTGGAAGCGAGAACTCCCTACCTCATTTTACACTTCATTGTTTATTCCTTTGCTCTGTTGTTCAAGTACATTAGCCTCTTTCCCCAAGCAAATTGTAAATCGTATCGTTGCTGTGTCCTCCTTGGTGCCCAGCATAGTGCTGATAGTCTGGGGAGGTCATTGGTATATGTGATTTGATGGTTTTCATCTCTGTTTTACAAAACCTGCTCAGATCATAACGTATAGTAAGAGGCAAAAAAAGATGTGCTAGAAGAACATGTATGTCAAAAAACTGAACTGGAAAAAGAAGTTCTGAGAGTTTCTGTAATAAAAAGAAATGTATTCAAACATAAGACTAATGAATTTTTGCCCTTGCCTTCATCCACGGGCATCCTTCTGAGGGTTTGCAGTTCTTTTTTTTTTAATAATAAATTTATGTTTTATTGGTGTTCAATTTGCCACCATACAGAATAACACCCAGTGCTCATCCCATCAAGTGCCCACCTTAGTGCCCGCCACCCAGTCACCCCCACCCCCCCACCTCCCCTTCCACCACCCCTAGTTCATTTCCCAGAGTTAGGAGTCTTCCATGTTCTGTATCCCTTTCTGATATTTCACACTTATTTTTACTCCTTTCCCCTTTATTCCCTTTCACTATTATTTATAGTCCCCAAATGAATGAGACCATATAATGTTTGTCCTTCTCCGATTGACTTATTTCACTCAGCATAATACCCTCCAGGTCCATCCACATCGAAGCAAATGGTAGGTATTTGTCGTTTCTAATGGCTGAGTAATATTCCATTGTATACATAGACCACATCTTCTTTATCCACTCATCTTTCGATGGACACCGAGGCTCCTCCCACAATTTGGCTATTGTGGACATTGCTGTTAGAAACATCGGGGTGCAGGTGTCCCGGCGTTTCATTGCATCTGTATCTTTGGGGTAAATCCCCAACAGTGCAATTGCTGGGTCATAGGCAGGTCTATTTTTAACTCTTTGAGGAACCTCCACACAGTTTTCCAGAGTGGCTGCACCAGTTCACATTCCCACCAACAGTGCAAGAGGGTTCCCTTTTCTCTGCATCCTCTCCAACATTTGTGGTTTCCTGCCTTGTTAATTTTCCTCATTCTCACTGGTGTGAGGTGGTATCTCATTGTGGTTTTGATTTGTATTTCCCTGATGGTAACTGATGCAGAGCATTTTCTCATGTGCTTGTTGGCCATGTCTATGTCTTCCTCTGTGAGATTTCTGTTCATGTCTTTTGCCCATTTCATGATTGGATTGTTTGTTTCTTTGGTGTTGAGTTTAATAAGTTCTTTATAGATCTTGGAAACTAGCCCTTTATCTGATATGTCATTTGCAAATATCTTCTCCCATTCTGTAGGTTGTCTTTGAGTTTTGTTGACTGTATCCTTTGCTGTGCAAAAGCTTCTTATCTTGATGAAGTCCCAATAGTTCCATTTTTGCTTTAGTTTCTTTTGCCTTCATGGATGTATCTTGCAAGAAGTTACTGTGGCCGAGTTCAAAAAGGGTGTTGCCTGTGTTCTCCTCTAGGATTTTGATGGAATCTTATCTCACATTTAGATCTTTCATCCATTTTGAGTTTATCTTTGTGTATGGTGCAAGAGAGTGGTCTAGCAGTCATCAAAAACCTCCCAAGACACAAAACTCCAGGGCCAAATGGCTTCCCTGAGGAATTCTATCAAACGTTTAAAGAAGAAACCATACCTATTCTACTAAAGCTGTTTGGAAAGATGGAAAGAGATGGAGTACTTCCAAACTCGTTCTATGAGGCCAGCATCACCTTAATTCCAAAACCAGACAAACACACAACAAAAAAGGAGAATTATAGACCAATATCCCTGATGAACATGGATACAAAAATTCTCAACAAGGTACTAGCCAATAGGATCCAACAGTACATTAAGAAGATTATTCACCATGAACCAAGTAGGATTTATCCCCGGGATGCAAGGCTGGTTCAACACTCATAAAACAATCAATGTGATTCATCATATCAACAAGAGAAAAAACAAGAACCATATGATCCTTTCAATAGATGCAGAGAAAGCATTTGACACAAATACAGCATCCATTCCTCATCAAAACTCTTCAGAGTGTAGGGATAGAGGGAACATTCCTCAACATCTTAAAAGCCATCTACAAAAAGCCCACAGCAAATATAATTCTCAATGGGGAAGCACTGGGAGCCTTTCCCCTAAGATCAGGAACAAGACAGGGATGTCCACTCTCACCACTGCTATTCAACATAGTACTGGAAGTCCTAGCCTCAGCAATCAGACAACAAAAAGACATAAAAGGCATTCAAATTGGCAAAGAAGAGGTCAAACTCTCCCTCTTCACCGATGACATGATACTCTACATAGAAAACCCAAAAGACTCCACCCCAAGATTGCTAGAACTCATACAGCAATTTGGCAGTGTGGCAAGATACAAAATCAATGCCCAGAAGTCAGTGGCATTTCTATACACTAACAATGAGACTGAGGAAAGAGAAATTCAGGAGTTAATCTCACTTATAATTGCACCCAAAAGCATAAGATACCTAGGAATAAACCTAACCAAAGAGGTAAAGGATCTATACCCTAAAAACTATAGAACACCTCTGAAAGAAATTGAGGAAGACACAAAGAGATGGAAAAATATTCCATGCTCATGGATTGGAAGAATTAATATTGTGAAAATGTCAATGTTACCCAGGACAATTTACACATTTAATGCAATCCCTATCAAAATACCATGGACTTTCTTCAGAGAGTTGGAACAAATTATTTTAAGATTTGTGTGGAATCAGAAAAGACCCCGAATAGCCAAGGGAATTTTAAAAAAGAAAACCATATCTGGGGGCATCACAATGCCAGATTTCAGGTTGTACTACAAAGCTGTGGTCGTCAAGACAGTGTGGTACTGGCACAAAAACAGACACATAGATCAGTGGAACAGAATAGAGAATCCAGAAGTGGACCCTCAACTTTATGGTCAACTAATATTCAACAAAGGAGGAAAGACTATCCACTGGAAGAAAGACAGTCTCTTCAATAAATGGTGCTGGGAAAATTGGACATCCACATGCAGGGCTTGCAGTTTTAAGCTGAAGGAGACGGCTTATGTAAGAGGCATGGGGAACCTTGAACATTCCTCTCTTTAAGGTTTGAACAATGAAAAGGGCATATCCTTGTCTTTTTAAAATGGCTATCTCGACCTTTCCAGGTCACAACTCATGTACTTCACTGTGCAGTTTAAAACACCATCCTGCCTGTGAAGGAGTTAGGATTCCAATGTGTTTACCTAATAATTAAGTTGACTTAACTAAGCTTTCTATAATTAGGATGAGCATTTCAGGCAGCCAAATTACTCCTATGCTCAACCACATGAAAAACAATCCCATCTGAAGTCGTTTGGAAGGCAACACTAGGAAATCATTTTCAGCATTGCAAGAGATATTAAGAAGCTTAGTTGGAGCAACCTACTGGCTTGGCTGCGAGAAATACAGTGTTTAGGCCTACCTCTGTGGCATCCTAATAGCAGTGTTGAGAATGTTATGAAGCATGTGACTATCAGATCTTCCCGCATTACAACATATTATAATCTTGTCATTTTACAGATGAGTTATGAGTTTTATCATTTGTCACTGAAGGAAAATAAATTTTCTAGAATAAAAAAGAATGGCACCATAGTTTTTTTCTACAGTGTAATATTCATTGGCAACATGGAGACTGGTAAACACAAAAATAATTTGTTATTAGTAGTGTCCAAAGTGCACAGATGGAATAATTATCAATTGCTCATATAAAATATTCTTATTAAGGTATAAAGTGCATAATGCATCCAGTAAGGTACCTGTAAAGCTCCATGGACTTTTATGTACATATTCCCCGGGGTGACTACCACCCGTATCACTATAGAACCTTTCCAGTACTGAAAAAGGCTCCTGCCTGCCTTTTCCTAGTCCTCCTGCCACAATGTAATCATTATCTTAATCTTCATTGCCATTGGTTAGTTTTGTCTGATTGTGAAAATGCCTATACGTGAAGTTATACATTATGTCTTCTTTGGTGTTATTTGGCTTCTTTTGCTTAACATTCCTTCATGTAGCTCTTCTTTTTTTTTTTTTTTGTGCTTTAAAGAATTACATTGGATGAGCACACCACAATATACCTATTCTGTCTGTTGACATTTGGATTTTCTCCAGTTTTGGGTCAGAAGTCCCCATTTCTCTTGTGTGTTTACCTAAGAGTTGGAATGCAAGATCATACAGTAGACATATGTTGCTGAATCTTAATGAACACTGCCAGTTTTCTCAAGTGATTGAACAATGGTATATTTTAATTCATGACCAGAGTATGTGAATCCAAGGTAACTACTGTTGCATAGTCCAAATTGTGACAGTTGTTTCTGGTTTATTAGTAAGAATTGGCATTTTAAAATTATATTAATATAGGCATGAAAACTTGACCAGTCCAAGTGCTGGTTGGAATTAAAGGTAAAAGAAGGTTGAGAAATGTTTATAGCCTGAAATTCCACTTAAAAAATTCAGATTTGTGGAAGAGCATTAAACAATTAGAATCTTAATAAAGTGTGTCATTTAGTGAATTACTCTTTAGAGTGTTAGAGATTCATGTTTGGAGATTAAAATTAAGCAATAGTAATTTAGAAAAATGTCTTAAGAAACTTGTTTGCCTCAGTCTAGCAAGGAGGCATTGTTTAAAACAGATGCATGAGAAACGATGATGTGGGCTAAACATATTGTTCTGCTGAATAATTGAGTTTATTCTTCATATGCCTGATACAAATAACATTTTGATGTCCCAAACCTATGCCATTATTTTTCTATCCATTTTTGTCCTGCTCTCATAAAGCCATAAAGTGCAGAGTTCTTTTTATTTTTTCATGTGACCAGGGAATTGTCTACTTTGCTTTCACTGTAATTTGCCTGCTTCTGATTTATAAGTTCTTTTGAAAGGAAGATGTGCCTTTATCTATTTACAAGAGATTAAAAACCACGAGCACTAAATTCTCCATGCTGAGACATAGGGAAAGAGGTCTCCTGTCATTTGCTTCTGACTGTAGAATAACCTGTGGCTTTGCCTTTTCCGTTCCAGTTATCTCAGGGATCTCCAGAACCAATCGAGCCCAACTTTTTCACAACAGATTACCATTTATTACATCATTCATCAGGTGGAAACAGCCTGTCCCCAGACGAACCAGCAGGTAATGGTCTTTACCACAGGAAATCGGGCTTTCACAAAGATATATATTGTTTGGATCAACAACTATCCTTAAAAGATTATCTTCAATTTATTTTATTTTTTTTATTATCTTCAATTTAAAAGAAAAATAGAACTTATTTTGATTATCTATGGCAATGGTTAGAAGGGATATACAGTAGGAATATAGAAATTCCCTATAATTTATCTTACCCTGTTGTGGCAGCTTCCTTGATCATTTATTAATGCCATAAACAAACAGCAGAATCTGTGTGGGTGAATTGTATTTCCTTCTATTTCTTCTTATCTGATGAGGGAAAATCAAATACCCAAAAGCATCCAGGGAGATAAAAGGCAGAAATGAAGAGTTTGAATATTTAAAATGGAGAACATTTGAAACTTTATCTGAAGAATCTACATCAAACATATTTAATTTGTTTTTCTTTTTTACATAAATCTCTCATCAGGAGGCTATATAGCATGGGGATTAAAGGTGCAGATTCTCAAAACCTGGATACCCAAATTTGAACCTCAGCGCAAACATTTAGCACTTGACCTTGGGCAAATTATTTGGCCTCTCGAACCTCAGTTTCCTTGCCTATAAAATGGTAGTAAACATGGTCTTTGGCACTATAAGGTTATAATGAGGATCAATGTAAACATAGAAAGAATGCTTGGCCATTAGAAGGGGTACAGGATAATGTGACTCTTGTGATAATTGAACTCTAAGAAGAGGCCTTCAAGCCACTCTGAGGATTCAGAGTTCCTAAATAATATTCAAATCACTATAAACTAGTTAGGTCACTTGGTGTCAGGGATAGGAATGACAGTGAAAGGGGGACTCGCCATCCCCTCCTCAATTTGGGCAAATTATTTCATGTATTGATTCTCAAGCTTTCCCTACCTCTTGGACTCCTGGGTTAAAGCCAACCTGTAGGCAGAATTACATTTAAAATAATCCCCGAGAAACCCATAAGATCAGAATAAACTGGTTTCTAAAGTCTTTTGCTTTTAAAAGTGCCTCCAGGGCAGGTCAGACAGTCTGCAGGCCAGACTTCTTACAGTAGTGATGCTGTTGAAACCAAGAGCTCTGCTGGAAGTCTCTGAGTGGCCTGAGAGGCAATTGACAGACGTCCAGGGCATCTGGAGGTGCCACCCCAGGGTGGAGCAGGCCAGTCTCACCAGAGCAGTCAGGCCGCAGGCTCAGACAGCAGAGCCTGCAGGCACTCTTGGGGGACACCTTGGCACCGAGCTTTGAAGAGGAACTGCCAGGACTGACTCATCAGCCTCATGCCTCACCTCAACTTCAACCCATCCTTTTTGTCTTTGCTCAGTGGAGGGGGCTCCTGGGCCTCCCTGCAAACACGTGTTGATTGATTAGAGTGGAAGCTGGCCAGTGTTGCTTTGGGTAGCACTCAGTTGGGCTAGGTGCTGGTGTATCATCCTTAGAACACACATCAGAGAAAGTATTGCCTTCTGGCACTAAGTACACTTTATTTCTCTCTTGGCAGTTGTAGGAAAGGGCCAGGTCTTCGTTGTTTTTCACTGTCTATTTCTGCCTCCAAGAATTCATTTTCTTTCTAGTACATATTTACTGGTTTTCCTTGTGGCTGAAGGAAAGGTTTTTAATCAGAAAACTTGCCCATCAGGTCATTTGTGTTTGGAATATGCCTTACCTTGCCTGTGCATGTGCGCACATGTACACATATGCACTCATGTGTAGGCACACACACTTCTCTTACTTAATGGCCCAGTTTATACACTGAGAAATGCCCCTAAACCTTGTATATTACTTTGTTATGGCTGCCTCCAAAGCAGCCAGTTATTAAAGGAAGAGAAACAAAGAGTTTGAATATTCAAAGCAAGATCATTTGGAAAGTGCTTTTAAGTACTCATCTTTATCACAACTAAACTGTTTTCACTACAGTTGAGTTGTAATTACCAACAAAGTCTAACTAAGAAAATGTGAACCAAAGGTCAGACTTTCCATACCCTATCTATTTCAGGTCTGCGTACCAGCTTTGATTCAGAGGAGGGAATAACATATGAACAGATGCAGGTGAGGTTTTTGCAGTACCTTTGAACAATTTCATTTTGGTGCTTTTAATGCAATACTAATCTGAATTTCTTTTTTCTGACTTCAGACTGTGATTGAAGAAGTCCTAGAGGAAAGTGGTTATTACAACTTTACATCTAACAGGTGACTTCTAGATTTTTCTTTTAAATGTGAAGGATCAATTGGATCATTGGATGTTAGATCTGATTATTCTGGATTACAGAGACTTTTTTTTCCAGCTTTTATTTTAAATACTTTAAAGAAATATCTTGGCTTAGGCTAGATACAACCATAGGTAGAATGTATGTTGCCTGTCTTTTGTATGGATGCAGCTGCTGTTTCTCTGTTGAAAAAAAGAAAGGGTGATAGCTTAGTAGTAATTTACTTCCAGAAAAAAATAAGAAACATAATGAAATGGAAAAGCATTTCTAGGATTTTCTTTAAAATTAAACATTTTTCCATCCTAGTAGAGCTGTAAACTCAGATTTCCATCACTGAAATCTACCCCTTATTTGAATAGAATGCAGTGGGAAATGCGACTAAACAAAGAATTACTTCTCATGAATTTAAGATGTATTTGTGGAAAAGGAATTTATTGTTATGTATTACTATTTGCTTAGCCTAACTAAGAAACCTCAGTTTACTGGGGCTGTGTATTATCTTCTAACATAAGCACTATTTGTGCTCTAAAAATATAGTGTTTTATCACTTCTGTGCATTTCTGATTCCTGCATTTTACTGTTGAGCATAGTGTTGGCCACAAAGTTTTGAGTGCAGTTAGTTTACTTTAGAGGCAATTCTGGAAAACACTGGTAGGGGAGTGAAGAAATATTTCAGTAAAGGTTTCATTTTCAAGCGAGTTACCATTGTGGCTGACTAGGACTTGATCCCACTGGGGAAATCTGAGAGCAAGTACAGAATACATACCTCAGATAACCCACTCAGGGACTGAGGGAGAGGTATTTGTCCTACCATTTCCATTGGTCATATTTTGTGGCCTTTCTCACAGAGAATGTTAGTTCCCTGGCATTTCTGGTCTTCTGTAAGATGAACAGAACAGATTTCAGAGGCCAGAGAAACCCTCAGGAAAAGAAATGCAGGTGTTGGCAGCTGGAAAACAGGCCAGCATGCTACAAAGTGGCAGGGATGAGAGGATGTAGGCACTGACAATGCCTACACACGAGTTGTCCCTTGACTTTTCCAAGGAGCCCCCTCATTACTGAATCATCAAATTGGTCATAAGCAACCACATCCACATTCTATGTGGCTCCAAGTTGCTTTAATTTGTTCTTTCAAAGTAGCCTTTTATGCCTGAAGGAACTGCCTTCCTTTCTGGCCATGAAGCTATCTTGTGAACACTATTTAAATCATTACAGAATTCGTCCCCAAAGATATTAGTCTGGGTAAGAGAAAGAGACCTCAAGAGCTGTTATGTTATTTATGGAAATTAGATTCTTTTTGAGGTTAGCTCCGTCTCCAACTTTTTTTTTTATGCTTCCTTTATTTCAACAAGTTGTTCGTATGAATCACAAATAAGATTATTCAACTGCTTGCTCTTTTGGCTTGATAATATATTTCCAAAATACTACCTTTGTCAATTTAGTTCTGTTGTGATTAGTAACTACAGAGAAATGAATAATTCTCATTTTCCAAAAGTATATTATTAATAGAAATCACTGTCTTCATAAATGCTCTCCTCCCACCTTCCCTGGAGAGACTTTGAATTTTCATTTTTTATTCTTGGGCTGAGTAGATCCAGCTTTTCATTGATAGGACAAGTGTCTTTGTTTTTGACTCTTAGCCCCTTTTTATTTTAAGTGCCTTTGGCTTGGAGTTGGGGCAAAGGTTACTTTTGTCATAATTTATCTGCATATTCTTAGAGGCCCAGATTGTGGGCAGTGAATGGCTTCATACTTTTGCAGAAACTGCACTGTCAGTAAAAAGTGAGGTGTGTAAGATAGTTAAGAAAGCTTTTACAAGAGCACTTATTTTCCCTTAAAAATAATTTTAGTCTTATTTTTAAATTTACACTTATCCCTTTTCAGTTCTATCCCTAAGTTTTAAAAAATTCAAACATTTCTATTTCTAAAGCTTCACTCCTATATTAAAAGACATTGCAAATTTTCTCATTCTAATAGATAAAAAGATGCCTAATAATGAAGACAAAAAATTATTTAGTTATATTCAGAATTGTGAATAGAATATGGAGACATATTCTAAACGATCAAGTTCAAGAAAAATACTTTGGATGTAGCATACATAAAATTTTGTTAAAATGCACCAAATTAAAATGAATCACTCACAAAAAAATGTTTATATCCATGATATTCCCTTTTCATCTTTTTATAACAGTGATAGAATATAGCTTGAGAGAAGACTCTTCACAATTTACTAATAAAAGTAACACTTGGTTGTGCTTAAATACTTGTTTACTGGTGTTCCAAATTAATTACCAAGAAATAAGTCAGCCAACACTTAGAAGCACCTAAGAGTTCTCAGGCTGGAAATACACATAGTTCAAATATGAATCAAATCAGCGATGTCAGTGATGATTTTTCCATAGTCAAAAGATTGAAGATGCTAAATATCACTGGACATGAACAGGGATTTAGAATCAATATTTTCCCTAATAGGTTCCATAGAATAGCCAATATTATCAAAGATGCTAATAGATGTTCCCTGAAAAATTAAGTTTTATGATCAAATATATTTGGGAAACTCTGAAAGTACAGTTTTCCATTTTTAGAGGATGGTGACACACATCATTACAGAGTCTGAGATGTGCTATAAGGAAGAAATCTGTTAACCTTGTTTACTCCAGTATTTCTTCAGTCTTTCACTTGGAATACAAGTTCAGAAAGCTGCCCTAGTGAGGTGGTTAGAAATGGGAAACAGTGTTTTAAATCACCTACCAGTCACCAATATCTACCCAGATCTGCTGTTGTTCTCATTGTCTCTGTCATTATCTTAACTGTCACTGTCATAGCAAAATGTTATAGTGATCTTGGTCACACAGAGAACTGCATACATAATTTCTGTATTACTAATGTTTACCACATAAGACAGTTCAAACTTATATGTATCTACCAAACACCCAGACAGCAGCTAGATCATGAAGTCAAGACACAGCACATTTTTAGCCTAGGTCCTAGAGTGAATATTTAGTTAGGGATAGAGAGATGCCATCATCAAACTGAAGGCTCAGGATAAAACCATTATCTACTAGCTGTCTTCTGGGACAGTTCCTGTAATGGTTTAAATAATGGGGAGACTGCTAGGACTGTTGGTTAGCAAGACTATCTTAGGCACAATAATGTTGCGTTAGGAAAATGAAATTATAACAGAAACAGAAATAGCAGCAAGGAGACCTAGGCAAAATGGGGGATTCCTCATTTCTAGGCAACCAGGAAGGGAGAGGAAGAAAGTAGTGTAAAGACAATGAAATAAGGTCAGAATAAATGTGGCCAGCCCAAAGCACACTATTCTTGATCATTTGCAGGGGTGAATGATTAATTATATTATACATTCATAAACAGTTAGCTTCCTTACCAGAAGGTGATAGCCTTGCATGCCTTGATGTTATCATTGTTGTTTGTGAGAGTAAAACTGTTTGAATCCTGCAGGTGAATGGATGGCAGGCATATCCTCCTTATAAACTTAGGGGTACATGTTAACATTTTTAACAGTGAAATCTGTATTAAGAAGTAGAATTCGGGATCCCTGGGTGGCGCAGCGGTTTGGCGCCTGCCTTTGGCCCAGGGCGCGATCCTGGAGACCCGGGATCGAATCCCACATCAGGCTCCCGGTGCATGGAGCCTGCTTCTCCCTCTGCCTATGTCTCTGCCTCTCTCTCTCTCTCTCTCTCTCTCTGTGACTATCATAAATAAATAAAAAAATTAAAAAAAAAAAAAATAATTTTTAAAAAAAAAAAAAAAAAAAAAAAAGAAGTAGAATTCAAGGGCAGCCCGGGTGGCTCAGCTGTTTAGCACCGCCTTCAGCCTAGGGCTTGATCCTGGAGTCCCGGAATCGAGTCCCACGTTGGGCTTCCTGCATGGAGCCTGCTTCTCCTTCTGCCTGTGTCTCTGCCTCTCTCTCTCTCTCTGTGTCTCTCATTAATAAATAAATAAAATCTTGAAGAAAAAAAGAAGTAGAATTTGTAAGAGAAGAAATCTACAGTTTGCATTGCTTTTTCTCCCAATTAACTGATAACATGCAAATTAAATGTTTAAAACTACAAGCTATTTTGAATAGGTGCTTGTTTTTCCATAAAGGATTATCATTCCAGTGGAGTTTGTAATTTGAGAAAGACTCAGCAAAAGGGGGCTTTCTAAAAATGCCCCATCCTATTATGTTTAGAATCACCTGTTCTTCACTGTGATCTATTTACATATATCCCTGAGCGGCTGCTTTTGAAGTTGAATGTGTGAAGTCAAATGTATATTATTATAAAGAACTCTTTCCACTTCTGAATCTTCTAGATATCACTCCTATCCATGGGGGACCAAGAATCACCCAACCAAAAGATGAAAACCCTGCATTTTGAATGGACTTCGTTTTCCTAGTGAAGTTCAAGTTCTAGACTTCAGCTCTACCAGATGCCCAAGGATTGGGAGCTGCTGGAAGAGTGTGGAAAAGACCAAGATGTCATGGAACCACCAGGGCCTCTCTCTGGAGGTCCTGTGCTAGGTTATGTGGCCGCGGCAGCATGCGAAGGCTCTGTACGAAGGCTACCTCGGATGCGGTAGACACAGGATGACAGGGCTCTCAGTGTGCTCCTGGAAGAAAATGCTGCAAAATTCATCTGTGGGGAGGAAACTTGCACCTCACAGAACTTTCCTCCAAGTTAAAAAAGAAACAACAACCAAAAAAAAAAAAACAAACAAAATGTCATCTTTTTCAATGGAATGTTTTATATTTAGGATTACAGAAACTATGTTTAAAGGCATCTAGCCTTCCATGTATAAAAATAGTTTTAGAGAATATTAAAGACCCCAGAGTAATAATATATTGGGCAATTCACTGTATTCACCTCCTTTTTTCATTTTAAAAGAAATTCAAAATAGGTAATTGAATTTTGTTGTTGTTGTTGTTGTTGTTTTAAGGAAAGGATTGGTCCTCTCTTAACCAGTGGGTGCTAGTGGCCTGAAGACAGTAGACAGTATTTGTAACCTTTGCACAGACTCTGGGAATAGCTGTCAAATTGTTGGATGTAAGCTAGACTAATAGAATATATTGCTGTACAGTGTGTGTGTGTATACTATATATATGGAGAGGGAGGAGAGGTTTTGATTAGGCTAATGCTTTGCTGCTAATCAAACTTATAGTGTTTTTAGAGCACTTTGAAGAGTTCATAGAATCTATGAAAGACATGCAATATTCCTTATTCTAAGTCCCTTCTCACTAAAATCACCTATATTGTTTTAAAATTTTTATTGTTTGGGAATTTGAAATGAAAACAAGTTATATAATAAAATATAAGTCCTTTATTTATTCATTGAGGCATCCCTAAAAAACCCCCAAGAAGTCAGAATGCCAAATAATGTTCCATTCCTATGTAGGGAGACTTTATGATGAAAATTTTCTAGATTCTTATTGGGCTAACATCTCTTCAACTGGCTTATAACTGGTGTACCATCCAGAAATGCCCTTATTGCCAAGCCAGACTGCACTTCTGCTTAAAGAACATTTTAATTCTATATAACTAGTAATCTGAAGGCTGAAATTATGCTTTTTATTTACTTCTCACTGAGTCCTGGTATCTTTATTTACATTGATATATTTTTAGTATGATTGAACAGGATTTAGTTCAATATATTTACAATGGCTGAAACATAATAACCTTTTGTATAGTATGGAAAATCTCTTAATGTGAATCCATACTGCTTTTACAATTTGTATGTTCAACACTTAAATGATACCCAAATTTCCTTTAACTAATGACTTTGAAAATTGCCAATGAATCTTTGTCTTTAAACCAAATTAATGATTACAAATACACTGTAACTTAAAATAACAGATGCAATTACAGTAATGAAAAATGTCAGTTTCAGCTTATAAACCAACTCCATTCATATGTGAAATTTATGTGTAAAATCAAAATGATTTTGTTGATTTACCCAGGTAAAATTTTATTCCTAGCCCAACTGAATTTGAACTTGCACTATTATTTTTTATTTCTATTCTTGTACGAAACGGGCGCATTTCCTCGTTGTGTAAGAGGCAGAGGCCTACAAGGGCATAAATTTTAATTGTGATAGGAGCCAATACCTAGAAACAAAGCAACTGTGGGGTAAAAGTTTGAACAATAAAGTTCTTTCTCAAATGATAATATATTGTCAAAAAAGTTTAGAAAAGAATAGTATTCAGAGGTTACACCTTGGTAAAAGAGAGAGGGAGAGAGAGAGAGAGAGAGATGATCTGTTTGAAGGTATTTTCTAATGCATACAGTTGACCTTATTGACCAGAAAGGGAACAAAGTGTTTCCATCAAACTATTTCTTTTAGACCATAGGAGTGGCATTTATTATGCTAGAAGCCAGTACGAATTAACAAAGATAACAAATGGATGTCCTGCTGTACAGCTTTAGGCCTGTCAACTCTATGCTGATGGAATTCTTTTGCCAAAGTCATGAATGTGTTCTATTTGATTCCTTTCTTAAATTACCAGTCACTGGATCCACCTTCTCCCAGGGCAAGAGCAGGCCTCCAAGAGAAGGCGAGGCACTGGAGAGGGATCCCTCTGGTGCATGCAGTCTCATCCCAACAGCGATGCTGTCTTTTCAAAAGCCCTCACTTTCTGACTTTGCGACAAGAAGCACCCGCCCTTACAAAACAAGAATGATCATTTTGTTTTCACTCTCCAAACTGCCCTCTAGTGCAAAGAAGTTGTTACTTGAGGGTAATAGGCCTCGTAACCTTTGCTTGATTGCTTTTAAATTTTTTTTCTCTCTCTCGTATAATTGTTAATTATTTGTTGTGCAATGGAATCCGTGTGAATTCGTCTAATTCTCAGTCACTGAATATTTGTATGGAACAGAATATGAATCAGCCTTTTCAGATCACTGTGGATATACAAATGCTTCAGTTAATTATGTTTTGATCTACCAACTCTGTCTGAATATGTGTACTTGAAACCTTAATTTGCTTTTTAAAAGCAAGATGTTCCATTTACAGGGAAGTGACTGCAGCAGGCATATGTACTTGCTGGTTGTTAACCTTGTATTCTTCCGGTTGTCTGATATCTAACTGGAGGTCTCCAGCAATAGTAACATGGACACTAGACCCAGTTCTCATGGGTGAATTTCAGGACCTTACTTGAGAAATGCTGCCGGAGTTTAAGGTGGACACTTCTGTGGCACTGGGCAGTGTGCATACGCTGGGCATTCTAAAGCAGAATTAAGATCTACTATTATGCAATCTACCCAAGTGATGGAACTGATTAGGAGATAAGGTCTTCTTAGAGGTACCATCTATGCCTTGTAAAATACTATGAATCCTGATGATCAACAACAGGTACAGGGCCAGTTGATTACATGTAATTCCAGCAATACCATCAGTTAATCACCACTCATATGTAAGATGTGGGAAGGCAATAATTTTGTTTAGTCAATTGTATCAGTATTACTATGCATAGTATCCGCATCCCTCCATCTCATTTGCTGAATTGCAAAATATTTTTATTGCTATTTCTCTCCCTTTTTTGGAATGGCAAGGAACTGTGTACAGATATACTGGATTCCTTTAGAAATGGCTTCAGCTTCTATTTGAAGGCAGGAAAAACTTCTTTGTAAGGTACTTTTATTGCTTGCATTTTACTTTTTCTGTGGTGTGTATTCATGAACACAGAAATGAGCTGGAGAGGCAATGCAAAGGAATCAATCTGAACCAGCTCCTTGGCAACCCAGAGATGCAGCTATGAAGGGCTCGTGAGCAAGAGAAGCACAGTGCTTCTCTATGTTGATCTTGACTCTTGGGGTGAAATTCCATCTAAACATGAAATTCTTCATGTTCAGCAACTGAATGTGATAATAAGTGTATTTTATGTACTTTTGGGTCTTCCAGACTATGTCCATTGATGGAAATTGACAGAATTTTGGATAGATTATATTTTCCATTGAAATGTGCTGCTAGCAATTTGCTTACCCTTGGATGCCATTTTTCACATTAATAGGAAGACACAAATGTCTCAGGGAAACAACTTTATGATAAAGAAATTCTTATGTGTGTCATTGTGGTTAAATTGCATATTGTAAATATAACTGTTATGGTTGATTACATTCCTGCTGTGATGTTGCTTTGAGATTTTCAAGAGGGATAGGAAGGATTTTATGATTTTGACAGAGTGACTGATGGATATTGCAAATTTACATGTCTTCTGGGTCCATGGGCAACAGTTGTTTTAAAAATGAAGATCGTGCTCCATAGAAGCATAGAGCATTCTTGGTATGTGAGCTAGGTTAGATTTTTTTTACTACATACATGCAGTAATGAACCAGTTTTTAACATCTTTATAAGTTTATTCATTTTATCATAAAAGTGAACTGTATTCTCAATTGAAGACTGAATATTATTCCTCAAACTGTAGCAAGCTGCCTTTTTTTCCATTTTGTACTATGAAGCTTTGCACTGTACCCAGGAAATGTATTTAGAGATAACAGAAGAGCATTCATTAGAGCAAATGTGTGACTGTTTAAGGGCTGCCATTTGGAAGTAGCTTACCTTTGTTTCATCTGAACAAAGACAGAAGTTTTGTTGCTTATGGAAAGTGACTGTCACTTTGACTGGATAGATGCTTGGAATTGATCTGGTGAACTCACAAATGAAAAATTAGCTGAAGTTTTTGCAAACATGTGATGAACTGGTTCCATAAAACAAGCAGAGAGAGGTTTGAACTAGAATAACAGACCAAGAGGAACAAAAGCTTGAGGCCTTAGCACCTGTAAGTCAGACTGCAAATGCTACTTATAAAATAATATCCTTAATCCATGACTTAGTTTTCCATTTCAAGCACCATTTAAGTTAGAATTCTGGAAAGAAATATAATGCTTGTACATGGCTATTACATTTTAGCTTTCCTTGCCCTTCACACAAGTATGTTTGCCTCATATTTCAGTGAATTTGGAAGGAAATGGAGCTGGTTTAGGGATACCTTATATCAAGAAGGAATGTAAGAAGTATTTGTATGAACCCCACATGATATTGAGGGAGGCAAATAAATATAAGCACCCAGAAGTGAAATCCCTTAGAAGATGACTCATCGAGTTAGGACAATCTGCAAATAAAAACTGAGAAGTCACAGGGCAAGTAGAAGGCAAGTGGTATCCCAGAGCCTGGCATCTCCCAGCAGGGCAGTCAGGGGGCCAGGCAGTTCCCGATGCTTGAATGATTCCTGCTCTGGGTCTCCTGGAAGCAGCAGATCTGGTGTCTTCTCTCACATGTGGTTACTGATGGACTGGTCTCTCTGCACTGTCACCAGTGAGTTGAACACCAGAAGAGCAGCAGATGCGCCCCTAAGACACCCCAATCATATATAAGTCCTGTCTTTAGGACAGGGTCCCTGTGAAGCATTTGAAAGACATTAGACTCCTCTCAAGGATATGATTCTGTGTGCCATTCAGGGAATATGTTTCTGCCACTGGCACCATGTTTGCTTCCCCATCTTTTCTCCATGGCCTCAGGCCTCTTTGGACTGGCAAACCAAATATTATAAGAAATATATGTGGATGTTCAAGATAAATGCAGGCAGGTTTGAATACATTTACACTTAGCTAGATTAGAAAAGAAGCATTTCAATGTATTTCAGTTTGTGAGTAAACCAGTTGATAATCAGGCAATGGAAAGATTCCATCATTGTTCTCTTCCAAAATGCAAAACAAAAATCACCTCAAAGGAAAATCTCTTATGTGCATTTTGTGTACTGACATTTAGTGGATCAAAACTAATTTATGATGCTTCCTATATTCTGTTGTTCCCAGTGGCGAGTTTGTGAAGATCAAAAAGAACAGAACTGCTCTCTGAAAAAAAAGTGCAGCCCCTAATCTCATGTTGCCCAGAGCTTCCATGTTCTGAGCAGCCACAGGTCCACTGCACCCGCAGGATGGAAAAGCACCTTCAATCCACTTTTTCTCCCGTAGCTTCCAGGAGCATATCCCTTTCTGTTCCAGTCGCATCTGCGGGCCTCTCTTCTGTCTGGCATATGGGGCATTTCTATCAGGGTCATGCATGGTTACAAGCTTCTCGTATAGTGAGAGGGAGTGTGGGGAGTTGTGTGACAGGGCATGGTTCAGAAGGAGAGGGCTGATGGACTTCTTCCTCTGCACCTGATTTTATCTTCCCCAAACCTCCAAAAAAACTTCTGGCATGAGCACATTGAGGCTCCGAAGTGATGAAGTTTAAGGCCCTGGAAGAGAAGAGAAAGGTAATGCCTCTATGAAAGATTTATATAAAAGATGCAAGTGGCCTTTATTTTTGCTATTGCTTAAATATGCTCTGTAAAATGCTAAAGAAAAATTAAAAATGTATTTTCAATCTTAGTGGAAAAGAATCTCTCTTTTTGTCAAGTTTGTAGCAAATGATCATCGCTTTTCTCTCACTAGCTCTCTCAATCTCTTCTCTATGCTAATGAATCTTTTGATGAAAAAAAAAAAAAGCTCCAAAAAGGTGATCATGTATGTTTATGCTCAAATATTTCCTACAGCTTTAACTGATGGCAACTATCTACTGCCACCAATGTTGCATAATGAGTACTTCAAAATTAAGTGACTTTAGATAACAAGTATTTATTATTTCTTCTGAGTCTGTAGGTCAGCTGGGTGTTCTGCTGATCTGAGCTGAACTCCCTCATGTGCATCTGGTCACCTGGCAGGCTGCCTGGTTCTGATGGTCTAGATGGACCCCGATGGGACAGGTCAGCTCTTCCCCCTGTGTGTCTCTTACACCTTCCCACAGCCTAGTCCAGATGTGTTTTGTGGCAGCAGCTAGAGCCAGTGCAGAAACCCAGGACTCTCTTGTCAAGCTTCTACTTGCATCAGGTTTTCCCACTTCCCATTGGCCAAAGCAGATCATGTGGTCAGATCTGGCATTAGTGTGGGAAATTATATCAGGTTTTTACTGCTGTGTAACAAACTGCTATAAAAGTTAGCAGTTAGAAACAACACAAGTTCTTTATCTCAAAATTTCTGTAAGTCAGAAGTTTGAGCACATTTTAACAGGGTTCTCTCATATGCTGGAATCAAAGTATGGGAAGGGTGCTGGGGTCTCCTCCAAGTCTTGGAATCCTCTTCCAAGATCAGGTCATTATTGGCAGACTTCAGTTCTTTGTTTGTAGGACTGGAGTCCTCAGCAACTGAATGCCACCTGTAATCACTCTGCCACATGGCCCTGCCCACAGACAGTTCACATCAAGGCAGCTTGCTTCTTCAAGACCAGCAGGAGAGTTGATCTCTTTCACCGTCCATGAAGAGGGTTTATAACATATCCAAATCAGGAGAGTGACACCCTGTCACCTTCATCACATTCTAGTTGTTATAAAACAAGTCACAGTTGCAGTTTATACTCAAAGGGAGGGGATTACACAAGGAGATCAGTCACTGATCTAAGGTGACCCTAAGGTCACCTTAGGGTATGTCTGCCACAGAGTATAGTACTAAAGGTCACAGGCATAGGGAGATCTAAGAAATTAGGGCCATAAAATAGGAAATATCAATATCAACACACCTGGAGAAGGAGGACTTGTGTGAAGTAGTCTTATGAAAATCACCACAGACTATAGGACCTGAATTCTAGAACATTTCTAGTTGCCATCCCAGGACTCAGATGTCTCCAGCAGGCTGTTTGAAAACCAAATCTAACCCAGCCACAGACCTCTATCACTGTCATGAGAAGCAGGAATGGAAATTCTTCTTCTAGAAGCCAGAAAAGCTTTCAGGAGAAGCACATCCTTCAAACTCCATGCAGGGTAATCTGCTTCTTTATTTTAGTTCTTTATTAAATGGGAACAAATTGATTGTTCTCAGTGATTATGTTTATATGGAAGAGAATAGAATTAAATATGTGAATTATAGAGTATAGCTTGATATAGCTACAAACTCCAATCTTAAAAAAATACATCATAAGTAATGGAAATACATTATGCGTAAAGGAAAATGTCACCCAAATATAAAGATTCTGTCCCCCTTCTCAAAATTGAGCACATAATCTTATATTCATTTTGCTCCTTATATGAGATTTATATGAAGCTGTCCCTGTCATGCAGATTTAATTTGCTGTCATACTATATGAAGACTAAAATGGCATGAATTAATTTTGCTGATGTACTGATTTTATCTCTCGAGCCATGCAGTGTTGCCACAGATGTTTTAACCATCTTTGGCATGTGCAAAAAGATTGTTTATATAACCCGGGAAAACAGTTGTAATTTTCATAATGAGGATACAGGTACACATATTGCAAATTGTTCAAGGATCACAAAACAAATCAATTAAAGTCTAAAATTCCCTAAATTTATTTGCACACCAAGTAAGAGGTAAATATAATTAAGGATTTGGGCCTTTAGCTCATGCAGACTTGGGACTGAATGCTAACTCCATGATTTTCTATTTGGATGCCTTCACAGCAAGGATTTAGCCTCTCTAGAGCTTAGCTTCCTCATCTGTAGAAGGTAAGACACTAGTGGATTTGACTTTCAAAGCTTATTAAACCAAGGCTTCATATAAGAATTAGTACTAAGGTAGAGGTAAGGCACTCAGAGCCGTATCAGCCTGCAACCACCCAGGTCCACAAATCCTGGACTATTTCTGTGCCTGTGGCTTCCTTGCCCTTTCTCTCCCAGTAGCCTGCATCTGTGTCTCTTTGGAGGGGACTGTCCTTGGGTTGCAGGAACCGGTTGTCTGCGGGCACAGGTTAACACCTGGGAACTTCACTCTCCAGAGGCAGCCCTTAACCACTTCCAGAGACGTTCACACAAATGAATCCTCCAATACCCTCCGCCCTGACTGGGACAGCCCTGAGGTATGCTCATCACTGTTCCACAGTTCCCTGTAGAACTGAATCACCCCCTGTGGAACTGTGCCTGGTAACATGTCCTAGCCTGGCTTCCTTCTGGTCCCTGACTTACTTCCCCACTCATCAGTTAGTTTTTCTGGCAGCACTTCCTGATGAATCCATCCCATACATCAGGATATGCTTCTAGGGAAGACCACACAAGGCACTCGCAAAAATATAAATGGCCAAATTAAAATTAGCTTCAGATTTTTGTGATTAGCATGGGTTAACAATCTCTTAATGGTATATGTGCTAAGGATATGATTGGTGTCACTGTGCTGTGTTCTGGTATGGAGTCCCCATCAAGCAGGAATGAAACTAGGCATAGTGACCGCACTCCCCTGGCCTCCTCTCCTTTCCTAGGGTCTTTGGGGACTCTGGCTATCCGTGGGATAACAGAGATTAGCAACATAAAGAAAGGGTAGATTAACAGGGCTGTGGCACTTCCCTTGCCTCCTGAAATGGTTGGGAGGCATCCCTTCCCATGCTCCATCCACCCCTTGCCCCTGTGATTCTATTGTTATACTTTAGATCAAATGAGGTCATAATTTCAAGAAAAGTCATCCCAGGAAGTAAAAAGAACTTTTAGACAGGGAAGAAGTGGTCTTCCTGCATCTCCATTCACCATACACAGAATAACTCAGAAAGAAGTAAAATTCCCTGCTGTCAGAAGGAAAAGCTAGCTGTCTCTCATTTTGTCTCTTAGAGAGATGGAATGGTTTTCTCATTTGTCCTTCACCAGTTTTCCTTTGAGAATTTTTTTTTTCAAATAACCTCAACCAAACTAAAGGGCATCTTGGTGTCTGCTAATTTATTTTTTAAATGCTTTTGAGTTTTGCTTATTAATCCCACTGTGAACCTTTTAGATGATCATATCTTCTCCCTTGCCAAAAAATGAATTCCTATGACAAACATGTACCTTTCAGCATGAATTACATAAGAGGTGACTACGCTATTGAAATGCTTATCAGCATCTCTGCTCTGTTACACTATTTATATTGGAAAAAAAAATTGTTTGACAATCTTCAAAGGTTGTCGTGTCCTATTGTGTTCCTCTCATCAATGCCTGGTCAGGCCTTACCAGTAATGTCCTTAGCATTTTGGTAACAGGAGCTCAAGTTCGGAAAGGGTATTGCAAAGTCAGTGGTGCAGAAAGGCAGGGAGTGGTAGTGAAGTAGTGGTTCTCACAGTCTGCTTGCCCAGAGAGTGCCAGATAAGAGGAAGAAAAGCACCTGCGCCAGGCTCCTCAAGGGTTCAGTAGGAGAACTGCCACTAGGAACACTTTCCTGGCCCCTCCTACTCCGTACCCCAGTACTTCCCCTTCCTGCCTGTGTGCTCCCATGCATGCACACACACACACACACACACACACACACACACGCACGCACACACCCCTATCACTCTTTCCAGAAGGTAGACAGAATCTTTCAATCCTTTTCCTATTGGCCAGCATTTTCATTGGTCAGATGAAGTAGCATGAAGCTTTATGTTGGCCACATTTACGATCATCTACTCAACTCTCATTATTTTTCCCTTTTTTTCTTATTTATATTCGAACCCTGTTTAACTCTGTGTTTCATGGGAAAACATCTCGATCCACATAACACAATGACTTCAAGAATCAATACTGTTTATACTATTTAATCTTAAAGCTTGTCTTCTTTTGCACTCCTAAATTTTGAAATATTTTTAATGCACATTTTAAACTTTAAGGGATATGAAATATCATGGAAACATTATTTGTTTTCCTGCTTTATCCTGTAGACTTCATAACAGCATCAGGAGCTTTTATAGTACAATAGATTTTTGGTTTTGTTTTTCCCTCAGAAACAATAAAAGGGAATTGCTAACTTTGAAACAAAATTATGACTTCATCTTTAACTAGCATTTCTATTTTTTAGTTTTGCTGAGTTACATGGATTAAAAAACCAAACTACACAAGTAAATAAGTTGACCGATAATATTTGAGTTGGAAAATCTTTCGTCCACTTAACAGTAATCAGATCAGTTTAAAGAAGTGCTAGATTTACCTACAGCAGTAAAATTATGAGACTAATTTCTAAAATTCTCACCTCAAAATTCACAGTCTCTACTTTGTCCTGGGGAGGGGTAGGTGTGTTGAGTGGCTACAGAATGGCAGGCACCATGCAAAGTACTTTGCAGATATCTATTCATCGTAACAGCCACTGTGAAAGAGGATATAATTGATAGTATTGTAGAAACCAAACAAAACAAGGTAAAAAAAAAAGGTTCAGGAAAGTTAAGAAGCCAATAGCTAGTGGAAAACAAACAAACAAGAAAACCCAGAACCCCGTAAGAAAACCAAGATTCTTTCTTCATGGCTCTATACTGTTTTCAATCTTACCAAGCAAAATTCTTAATTTATATCAACAAGATAAGATTGCTCAACTTATAGGACTTAAAAAAATTCTCTTTATGCTTTATTTAATGGTATTATCTTGCCTCTAGGTCCTAGCATCTGCTTTGTTTGTATGTATCACTGATGAATACCTTAAATAGTTATAGGACAAAAATGCTCTATTCTTTCCAAAAGCACATATGCAGACAACATTCAGCGTTTCAATATTTGTTCACTGCTAGAGCCTGAGCCACACCAGACTACTCACAATCCAACCTACATTTTAATGTTTTCAGTAGGCCCCAACTTTCTATAAGCGCTTTGATGAGCCCATTCATGTAACCCCTTGATATATTATAAATTCACAAGTAATACTAGCTAATTAAATGGCTCAAAAATCAATCCAGTCTTTAGTCTATAAAAGTCAGTGGGGCGGGGTGGGGGGTGGGGAGGGAAAGACAGTAGATCAGAGCTTTTCCTTTCAAAGACAAAGTGAAAGAGATATTCAGGCTGTGTGACCCAAGGTGAATGACTTGACCACTGCAACCCTCAGTTTTCTGAGATAATAGTGCTTTTCTTGCTCTATTACCATAAGGATTAAAGGTGCTAACATATGAAAAATGGTTTAATGAGTAGGTCAAGGAAACACTAAATAAATACCAGTTTTATTAGGCTGTGGTTTCCAGAGGTTAAAAGACAGCTTTATTGACACATTTAAAATTTTCCTTATTTTTAAAATGTCCCAGCCAACACTGCCTCCTTGAGGATGTCCAACCCCAAAGACACCAGTTCCAGGGATTCAGTGGCAGAAGGTCTGTTGATACTTCAGCATCCTGTTCAACTCTAGAGTATAAGAGATAGAATACCAAACAGTTCGAAGAGTAAAAGGGAATTTATTAGCTCATTTATTTTTTTAAGATTTTATTTATTTACTCATGAGAGACACACAGAGAGAGGCAGAGACATAGGTAGAGGGAGAAGCAGGCTCCCTTGGGGGGGTTGCTGACAGGACTCTCTCCCAGGACCCCAGGATCAGGACCTGAGCCAAAGGCATATGCCCAACCACTGAGCCATGCAGATGACCCTTAGTGGCTCATTTAATTGAAATATCAAGAATTGGAAAGTTTGGGGCATTGCTAAATTCAAGGGCTCAGAAGGTATCAGCTGTCTCTCTTTCTCTCTGTCTCTCTTTCTCTCTGTCTCTCTTTCTCTCTGTCTCTTGGACACTCATTTCTGAATTTTGCTCTCCTCTATCATGGATTTACTTCCATGCAGGTCCTCTTCCCACAGTGGTTCCCAGGAATTACATCCTTCTAGCTCCTAGTCCATCAGAAAGAGTCCCTTACCACTTTGATGGAAGTTTCAGAATTAAGTCTCAGTAGACCAAGCTGGGCAGTGGGCTCTGCACTTAAGCTGAGAGAAGAAAGGCTAATGGGATATGCTGATGATCTTTGGCATGGGTCACGTGCCTGCCCTTGCGCCAATCACTGTGTCCAGGGGACTTAGATGCCCATCCCTGGAGACCCAGGGAGAGGAGCCTAGGGAACACCATGGTTTGAGGGTGGGAAGGAGGAATCTAAGGATAATGAGGAGTTAGATTTTTGGCAGACAACAAGTAGATGTTTATGAACTTAGGTTTGTCTTGCCAGGAAGCATTTGTGTCTGACCGTTGACATAGATTTCTAGCCAAACTTTTCCTGCCTCACTAGTCTGTCATTTCAGTTTGCTTATAGGTATTTAAATAAACCATCTCTTAAGCAGAAGATTTTAGCAAGGAAGAAGTACAGTCAAAGTGAATCAGGAAGCCCAGGGAACAGCCGTCTGAATAGCTCTCCTGTTTCATTTGTCAGAAAGCCCATTGGGTAATGGTAGACAAAGTAGCAAGGACGAGCAAGCCAGAGAAATAGACACATCCTTCCCTGTGGTCAGCTTCCAGCTCTGTTATTGTAATACCTGTTATTTCCTCCTTGACAATATTCAGCTTTTTTGTTGACCGAGGGAGTGTGTTGGTTTCTGAGCAGTGATGCTGCCCTTGTGGTTCTCCACCACTTTCCTCCTTTGGGCTAGAGTATACCCCAGCCTTTGCTCTCCAGCCTGCACCACTGCTTGTTAACCTGTTGGTTCAGGCCTTCCAAGCTTCGGGCCCATCTGCTTCGGGCAGCCAGTATGTAACTAGCAAATTCAGAGTCACACAAAACCTCTTCCCAAACCCACAACTGCTAGGATCTTGCATTGTGCTTGCTGACCTGCCAGCTTTGTCACCTGGAGCCCTTAGCACCCTCTGTCAGCCTTGTCATCAGATGCTCTTTTAGGAGTTATCTACCTCTGACCTGGCCTTCCGCCTCAATCTGTGTGGCTGAATCCTAAACAAACTTAGCACCTGAAACCCAAAACAGAGCCCACTACTCACCAAAACTCCAGAGTGACCCCTTGTATAATGACATTCACACTGAGCCCAAGTTGTCAATGTCCATTAGACTTGGATAATGATATTGGGGTTGCATCCTTTGCTCCTTCAACACACAGAGGGCCAACTTATCCTGTTTACCCATTTCAATTCTGTGCTGGGCTTCAAAGTTTCCAATGTGCTTTGGTGCCAAGCCTGCTCACATGACTTATGGCATTGGGCGAATTCTCCCTGTGTAAACGCGGCAAAGCTGGGTCATCACAACTAAGAAGCTCTCATGAGCCAAGTGCTCATTCACCCCTTTATTTATTCATATAACAAATGTTCATGGCATAATCCAGTGCTTCTAAAACTTCAACAGGCATACTAACTATCTGTGGAACTTATTAAAACTTATTAAAATGTAGGTTCTGATTCAGTAGGGCTGTGGTAGGGCATGGGCTTCTGTATCTTTAAGAAGCTTCTAGATGATATACCTGCTGAAATTTCATGAATGGGAGTTTCAGTAATAAGGAATATAGACACTCAGTAAATATTTGTTGAACGTTAAATGAATGAAAACCTAAAGCAAAATTTTGAACAAAAGTTTTAGTTTAGATAGAAAAGAGAGAAAATAAAAAAAAGAAAAGAGAGGCATGAGGTTGGCAAGTTATTCGTAAGTGACAGTTATTGGGTCAAAGGCTTTAAAGCCTTTGTCAGTTGAGGTTTTCTTAGTGTGTTTCCCCCTTTATCCATCCTTATGATCTTTGATGTGTTTCCTGTCTCTTGCTAAGGGAAAAAGAGCCAACTTTAGACTTGCATTTCAATTGTTTAACTTTTTAAAAAAATATGTTTATTTAATCATGAAAGACACAGAGAGAGAGGCAGAGATATAGACAGAGGGAGAGATATAGACAGGGGCTCCCACGGGGAGCCTGATGCAGGACTCGATCCCAGGACCCTGAGATCACGCCCTGAGCTGAGGGCAGATGCTTAACCACTGAACAACTCAGCTGCCCCTCAATTATTTAACTTTTAAAACCTGTTGCCTGTTCCTTTGGAACCATACTTACAGTTTTCCAGTGTGCTCTATATAAGCATGGCCTTATAGTCATACACACACACACACACACACACACACACACACATATACGTGCACACATGATGCCTAATTAATGGTGATTTTTTTTTTTTTTGTAACCAATAACCTACATCCCCCAAGTCTACTGGACACCAAGACTATTTCTGGCATGGCATATCTAGATTACCACCAATCTTACAAAAGCTCAAGCCGGGTAAAAAAATGGAAAGTGCCATGAGAGCCAAGGCCTCCCTCTGCCTACTTCATCCCTATTGTTTTCTTCCTCTTTAACTGATTTTTGACTTGATTTCTTTCTGTTTAGCAGATTAGCTGGACAAAGCAAACACTCTTCTGTATCCTCAGAAAGTTCATTTTACAGCTCACAGCAGAGTTTGTGGAGAGGTTTGTTCTGTGAAGGAGGAACACAGCAGGTAAAAGGCAAGCCATTTCACAGAGGTCAGTTGGGAGTCCGTTCTCTGTGGGTCATAGTAATCGTGAAGAGCTCATCAGAAGTCCCCAAGAGTCCTCGAGAGGAGGCTGGTATTGGAGAGGGGTGGAAGTGTTTGGGTCATCATTCCTACCTCAGAACTCTGGCTCTCCACGTAATGGACACTTTCCATGAGGAATGCTCATGTGTTAGTTACCTCCCTGCCTGCCAGCCAAATGCCTCCCTCTGCTATATTTCTGTAGACCACCAACACTATAACCTCAGATAGGAATTATTCAGAGCTCTGGTTCCTCAGATATGTTGAGCTGGGGACATATTTTTAAAAGTAAAATTTAATGGTACATTTCCTATAAGAATCACCTTAAACAACTTTGCCTATCCTCCTAAACCCAAGCCCACAACAAATTAAGTTTCATCTCTTCTCTCTAGAGTGGAATCTCTTTCCAACTTTAAGAGCAAGTGGATTAGAGTTCCCCTTCAGCTGGTGTACCATTTCAGTTTAACCTGCCATGACCTTGAACTCACCTGAGGGCATGAATGGACAATGTCCCCATCCCATGACACAATTCAGCAGGCTGTAGGAGACAACCAAAGACATTTATCAACTTTTTGAGGAGGCAAAGTCTGACCTCAAAGTTTCAGTGTCTTTGCTGTTATAACCATTGTAGATTTAACACGCATCTGAGGACTTGAAACTACACCCTTTGAACAGCTAATGGTTCATCAACATAGTCATGGAATTGTGGACTTTTATTGCAGGAAAAGCCTGAAGAGAAGCATCCAAGGGCTCTACTCTGCAGGTTTTAAAACTTGTTCAATGTCACACCACTTCCAACGCATGGAAGAACACAGTCTGGGGAGAGCCCTCGGCTGAATTTGGAAGCATGTATTGGAAAAGCCATACTTGAATTACAAATGGCTTGGGTTGGGCTTATTCCATCAATGCATGTTAGCTTGGCGATGTACCTGGTGACAGCGTGACATTTTCAACCTCTGATTTAGATGACAGTGACCAAAACCTGGAAGACGTTAGGAGTACCACTGTTATCTATGTATTAGGACAGTGTCTTTCTAAGATTTTATTTTTTTAGGTTAGAACACTCTTTTCTGATTAATACCCCCCTCACCCCAGAAAAAAAATGAATGCTAAAAGTATGCATAAAGAAAAAAAACATAAAACACTTACAATCCTGTCATTCAGAGCTTTTTAAAAAGGCTTGTACACTGGTATTGATTCTTTAAGGATATTGTACATTTTCTAACCCAAGTTTTTTTTCACTTATCAGTATAAGTGGACATATTTACATGTCAAGAAAATCCTCATCTACACTAGTTCTCAGCAGTCTGTAGCCTGACAGCCAGATGCTGCTCACTGCTTGACTTTGTAAATAAAATTGAATGGGAACACAGCCATGCTCATCCATTTATGCATTGTCTCTAGTTGCTCATGAGTTACAGTGAAGAATTGAGTATTTGCAACAGGGACAACCTGGCCCACAAAGCCTAAAATATTTACTTTTGGCCCTTGACAGAAAAATTTTCCTGACTCCCATTCTACACCATCACTTTCTGATACATGAGCCACATTTCATTGCATCATCATATCATTTATTTAACCAGCTTATGTCGAGGCACTTGTAAATTGTTTCCCATTTTAAACATTTAGTTTGTTTTCATCACACCCCACACTGGGCTAAATATGTTCTTATTGGACTTTTTTTTTTTTATTACATTCCATTAGGAAATTTGCCGACGACCGAAATTTACTAAGTTAAAGGATACTTTAATCTTTCCCTTTTAAGTGATTTTGGTAACCATTGTCCTATTTTCTCCATTTCTAGATAAAGGAGTTATAATAATGACCAAACTACTGATACATACAACATGGGTAAATCTTAAAAGCATTATGCTAAGTGAAAGAAGCCAGATAGAAAAGAGTACCATACTATGATTCCATTTACATGAAATTCTAGAAAAGGCAATACTATAGTGATAGAAAAGAGGCTAGTGGTTACTGGGGGTTTGAGGTGGGGTTCAATTAACTGCAAAGAGACACAGGTGACTTTTTGAAGTTTAACCATGACTAATGACATGAAAAATCATCGTTGTATTTCAACTATAAGAACATTAATGACCAACAACATCTATTATGTTTTGATTGTGATGGTGGCAACATAATTGTATAATTTTGTCAAAACTTATTGGGCTCTGTTCTTTAGGTAGATACATTTTATTATATGTGAGTTACACCTTAGTAAAGTTGACTAATAAAATAAAACAGATACATAAGTGATAAAGAAAGAATGGGAAGGAAAGAATCTGGACTCATGAGCATCTTGTTTGAATAGTTGAATGGTGGTGCCATTGACCATAAGAAGATAACCAGGGAGAGGAACAAATATAGGAAGTGGTAGGGAGAAATATCCATGAGGGAGTCCAAGTTTTGGAGAGGACACAGACTTTGGAATTATTAGTGCATTGATGGGTGTAGACACTGACTACGTGCATGAATTTTTTCAATGACAGTGAAGAGAAAGGGAAAAGGTAAGACCCAGTGCTCATCAAGAGGCCACGCTGAATCCTTGAGAGTCTAAATGTTAGGCGGTTGTGTTACTCCAACTGTGGTTGGTGGCCCAGCAACAATGGTATCATTTCAGTTTATTAGAAATGCAGAATTTTGTGCCATAATACATATCTATGGAATCATAATCTGCATTTGAACAAGATCCCCAGGTAGCTCTTTTGTACATTAACGTTTGAAAAGTGCAGTTTCAGATCAACCTCAACCCTTTACTTCTTGAATTTCTTCCAGAACCCAGTCGAGGGCATAAAGAAACATGGGCTGCTGAAGCCAAGGATTACATCATCGAATTAAAGTTGTTTTCCATTCTTAGTTTAAAAAAAAAAAACAACTATTGTATGCTAAGGGAGCTAAGAAATGTTAATTCAAATGTTCTCTGTTTATGCAACAGGCTGCAGTTGCTTCTGGGAAGCTGTCAAGGTTTATTTAGACTGGAAAGAACCTTTTTTCTTTTCTTTCTTTTTCTTTTCTCTTTCTTTTCTTCTTTCTTCCTGTCTTTTTTTTTTCCTCAACAAACATAGACAGAGACAAGTCCTATTTCATTAGGAATTGCTTGAAAGGTTATTTATTTATTTATTTATTTATTTATTTATTTAGCTTTTATAAAAAAGGGCTTTGTTTAGCCAAAAGACATAAATGTTTCTCTTTGAATTCTTGGAGACAGACTGTCCATTAGGAACATTGAGCGATGAGGAATTTGGGATGCAGAACAGCAGCTGTCACCATGTTAACTCTATAGATGCTTGTGCAAACAGAGTTGCTTGTGCGAGTCCTCTTCCCAAGGAGAGATGGTAGGTGAGCACGCAGATGGGAAAGCTGTCCCAGCTACTCTATGTCTGAGGCTCACTGCTGTGGGGTCCTGAGACTGGTGTTGTCCAGGGCAGTTGATCTATTTGCTCGCTAGTTGAGCTGTTATTGTTTGTTGATGAATTTGCCTTGGAATATGGAGAGATTGTTGAAGAAACTATGGCATATTGCTAAGTGTCTGTGCTTTAGAAACAGACAGACCTGGATTTTATCCCAACGCTGCCCACTTATTTGCTTTGTTTCTCTGCCTCCCTACCCCAAAGTCTGTTTTTTTAATCACAAAAATGGATTGTTATCAGGAGCAAATGCGGTAATGGATTGAAGAGTTTCATGTAAAAACTACACTTGGTCTACCATAGGGATGGAGAAAATATGACAGGACTCTCGATGCCTCCTGTTTTATAACTCACTCCTATTCAGGGCCACTGTGAATGCACCCTCAATGTCAGAGACTCCCCGTGAGTGGCAATTCATGTGCAGTGTGGAGCCTATGTGGCTCTATGCTGCTGCTTTGCACACACCTCCTGACTGTGATCCATAGTCTGCATTTGGGTTTCCAGGGCCCTGTTGCATTTTCTTCCCTCCCTTCACAATTCTTATTTGCAGAGAAGGCACAGCTGTCGTCTAGCATTTCTTACCGGGGAGAGGAGTTACTGCTATGTGCACGCCAGGGACGTGAGGAATATCTGGGCGTTCTCAAGCTCAGTCCAGTTTCAGTGAGAATGTTTTCATCTTAACAATCATCCGATGGACAGGTTAAGCCTATGTAAGAAAAACGTGTAATTTCCTAGGCCTCCCAGTTTGTTGGATGTGAGATCTCATTGGGTTAAGCTCTTTACTTGTGGTTCCCTTGCCTTGTTGCTATTGGCTCCATCACATGACTTACTTTGGTATATGGATACTAACCACACTTGGGGCAAGCAGTTGTACTTGTGTGAGGGGACCCTGGTCTTGTGCTGTTGCCATTTCTATGAGAAAACATGCCCTGACCAGCCTTCGGGTCCAAAGAGAATGAGCAACATATGAAGTAAACCTGGCTCAGTCAGTAGGTTGGAGGCAGGCCCAGCCGAGCTCTGCCAAATGGGTGAGAATAATTATTATTGTTTGAAGCCACTGAATTTTGGGGTAGTGTGAAACTCATCCCATTTTCAACATTTCTTTGACCTCATTGGTCCTACAATCAATTGATTCTGCCACATTTTTACATGCTTTATATCCCTCATAGCCTTATTTCCTGCCCTATCCAGTATAGATTCTATGGCTCATCATGACGATTGCTTCCTTGCATTCACCATCAACTTTATTACCTGGCAAACTCCTTCCCTGATTACATCAAGCTGTCATCCTACAGCACATTTCCATAGTTGACATTGAAGCTGGCCAGAGAAAAGCACACAGTCCTGCCAGCTGGGCTCTCTCAATGCCACTCAGTGGTACTGCCATATTGTTCTTGGGCCTCTGCTTTCACAAATTCCTGTTGTGACTATTTTTACTTAGTTCACTCTTATTATAATTTATTATCACTCTTTCAAACTTTTGGCACCTCCTCTGCCATCTTTGCTCTAACTCACAACTTTGCTTAGTCTTCCACGAGGCAGTCAGAAGCTCTTTCACTTGCTCACACTATGGTATCTACCCCGATTCTAGCCTTGGTGACTCTCCTTCCCTCATGCTCCCAGGGTTAAACTATCTTTGCTTTCAAAGCCCCCACCCCCCACTATATCCATCTCCTTGCATGTGTTTAGAGACACTGTTCCAGTAAACTGTCCTCTCTCTCTTTATCATTTGCTTTTCTTTCCTTCTGGATCATTCCATGCATATAAATATGCTATGATTTCTTTCATTTCAAAGAAAATATTAAAAAATGTACCTTACTTGTATTCATCCTCCAGCTACCAAATCATTTGTGTTCTTCTTGGGTCAAAACTTCTTGAGAAAGTTGTCCATAGTGACGGTCTCCGCTTCCTCTCCTACCACCCTTTCTTAAATCCATTTCCCTCAGGCTCTCATCTCTGTCACACCAACAAAACTGTTCTTGTCAAGGCCTAAGTGACCTCCATGCTGCTAAATCCAATGACTCTTCCATTTGGATCACTCTCTCATGCTGGAAACATTTTCTTCACTTAGATCCTGGAATTTCTGATTTTTCTTTCTCACTGCTTGTTCACTCTTTCTCCATCTCATTAGCTGATTCTTCCTTGCTCACCTGCTCTCTGAATGTTGGAGTGTCTGGGGCTCCAAGAACTGTCCACACTCACATCTGCTTTAAATACCACTTATGAGCTTGTATATTGACTACTCCCGAATTTACATCTAGCCTAAGCCTCTCCTCTAAGCTTGAAGATCCTGTATACAACCGATTAGCTCCCTGCCAATGGTTTACTCTGCATCTTGAATATTCCACGTCCCATGCTGTTATCTTGCTTTTCTGCGTCTCACACTTCCTCCTCTCAAAGTCTTTCCTATAACCACAATTCTTTCGATTTCTCAAATTAAAACTTTTTAGTCATCTTGCACTCTTTTCTTTCTCCCACACCTGATCCCCTTCTTCAAATCCTGCTGGATACACTTTCAAAATATATCCAGAATCTGATGCCATAGCATCACATCCACCTCTACTGTCCTAGCTCAAGCCATTGCCATCTCTTACCTGAATTATTGCAATAGCCTCCACTGGTCATCTGCTTTTACCTTCCACTGCTACCATCCACCAGAGTATCCACAAGGCAGGCAGAGTGATCTTTAAAAAACATTGATTGGATCATGTTATTTGTCTGCTTAAAATTTCCCAAAGATTTCCAACTCTTTCAGAGTAAAGGTCAAGATCTTCACAGGCCCTATATGATCAGAACTCCGTCTCCCTAGCTCCTATATCTCTCCCAACTGTCTTACCCAACTTCAACCACATTGGCCTCCTCATCATACCTTGAACATGCCACATCAGGTCCCATCTGTGTCCTTTGCACTTGCAGTTCTCCTGCCTGGAATGCTTCTCTCCTAAGGTCATGGTTTGCTTCTTCACTTCTTTTAAGCATCACATCCCCAGGGGGTCTTCCTTGACTCTAGGTTAATATCGCCACCCACCTACCCCAAGAGTTCCTAGCCAACAGCTGTCATTTACACAAGCACTTACCAGCTGCCATGCTGTGGGAATCCCACAATGTGGGAGCCTGAAGAGAGGAAGTTTAATTCTGATGAGGAATTCGAGAAGGCATTGAAGAGGAATTAGGATTTGAGCTGGATTTCAAAGAGAAGTAGGATCTAGATCGGTAGAGAAGGTGGGCAAAAACATTCTAAACTGAGAAAACTGAATCAGAAATAAAAGTTTCCAGTAACTGCCTCCTTGTCATGTGACCTTTGGTAAATCACTCAATTTTTCTAAGCCTAGTGTCCTCATTTATAAAATGCAAGTTGTATTCCGTGTGGCCTCTAAGGTTCCTTCTAGGTAGAAAGATCAGTGACAAATGTCTGAATAGGGCTATTAGCTGGAGGAGAGAAAGCATAGGTGGTTTATTAGATTAGCTATCCTTATTTTTAAAATAGCATCTTTTTAAAAAGATTATTTATTTGAAAGAGAGGGAAAGTAAACAGGCCAGGGAAGAGACAGAGGGAGAGGGAGAAGCAGGCTCCCCGCTGAGCAGGGATCCTGATGGAGAGCTCAATGCCAGGACCCTGGGACCATGAGCTGAACTGAAGGCAGATGCTTAACCGACTGAGCCAACCAGAGATACCCCTAACATATAGCTTCTTAAGGGAATGGCGAATAAGGTCGATCTACTTTTTAAAAAAGATTTTGTTTGTTTATTCATAAGAGACACAGAGAGAGAGACAGAGACATAGGCAGAGGGAGAAGCAGGCTCCATGCCGGGATCCTGATGTGGGACTCCATCCGGGGACTCCAGGATCACGCCCAGAGCCAAAGGCAGACACTTAACCGCTGAGCCACCCAGACATCCCAAGGTTGATCTATTTTGACGGATTGATCAAGATCTAGGACCAGGACCTGGGCTACCAGGCTGAGAGGACATCTGAGAGAAAGGGAAGACAAAGGGAGGGGAGACCCATTGTGGGAAGACAGGGCCTGACTACAGAGTGGGTTTGTTTTACAGCTTGCCTCAGGGGAAGTCATAATCACATACATCATCTCATTCATTAGAAAGACAGTACAAACAGCAGTCAAATGTGTGAGTACAGGATCCAGTCTACTTGGGTTCAAATCTCAACTGTGTCACTGAAGCAAGCCACTTACCCTCCATGCCTCGATATCCAAGTCTGTAAGATGAGATTAACAATGCCTCACTCATAGGGACATGTTAAAGTTTTAATTCTTTTAATGTTTATAAGATGCTCAAAGCAGCCTCTTGTACATGCTTAAACAATTAATGTCAGCTATTCTTAGTATTAACTCTCTCCCTGTAACTAGTGGGTGCCAGAGTTTGGGCTGAGATTTGGGCCTTGATGCTCTTTCTTTTTTGGCTTTGGTTGCTTTGAAGGTGATGACAAACTTTAATTCATTCTCTCACAAACATGTATTGAGGGTCTACTCTGAGTCTGCTGAGGTGCAGGCTCTCTGGGAGAGAAGAAAGGAAGAACAATCAGTTTCTTCTTCTGAATTGGTAGGAGAGGGAAAACTTGGTGAAGTCACCTCCTTAAGGACCAGACCTTGCCTATTTTCCTTTGAAATCCAAGCCCCGGCATGGGGTAAGACAACACAGAGGTGATCCGAAAGTGCATGTGGAGGTAGATCCGGGGCAGACAGAGAGAAGGAGGGCGCTGGGGGAGAACATCACACCATACTCTGATCATGCCCTCCCTCTCCCAGCTCTTCATCTCTCCCTCACCTCTTTTCCACTGGTTCCTGCTGCCTGTAGAGTAAATACCAAGTCCTCCACACACTGGCTTTTCCCACCTCGTTTTCATTGATCCTACGTCTTCTAAACTATTTTCTCAAGCACACTGTAACATGCTCGTCTCTCATCCTCTGCTGCTGCCATTCTACCTCCTTGAAGTGGGTCTCCCCTCCCTTTGGAACCACTCATCCTTCAGGGTCATGTCTTGCAGCAGGCTCATGTCTTACAGCCAACCTCTGTCCCCTCAGCATCTTCTTTTTGTGCATGCCAGCCTGACTCCAACATCCCGTCGCTGTGACTCTGTCTGAGAGCTCTCTTTGGCCATGTCCTGCCCATGGGCCAGACTGGCTGGGACCCTGTCCCGTCCCTGAACTCAGTGGCTCTTACCGGTAACAAGCAGGACTGCTCGTGTGGCGGAATAACTCCAGGTGCAGACTGTCCATGGGCTCCCAGGTTCTCCAGCACAATGGATCTTGATACAATGCCCCTCAGTGCTTCCCCTCTCCTGACTCTTATCCCACTTCCTCACTTGTGTTTCTCGGAATCATGTTTAAAGTCACTTACCCTCCATCCTTATGTCGGGCTCTGCTTTCCTTCCCCTCTGACCTTCGGAGAACTCCCAAGTGAGGGAAATAGTGGCCTTCCTACCTATCTCCCCCTGTAGCATTGGCACACACCTCTGGTGCAGCATTTATCATGATTCATTGTAATTATTTGCTTATGTGTTAGACTGTGGGGGTGAGGAAGCAAGACCAATGTCATTCTTAATCCCCTTTCTCAGTGTGCACCTGCCACAGAGCAGGCCCCTTGCTGCTTACTGAACTCAAGCATTTTGGATGGACCTCCCCTTCTCAGCTTCCTGCTCTATCCTGGCATGGTAGATGTATAAGCACTTTCCTTCTGGCCCTCATTTGCACCAGCACTTTCTCTGAGAGCTAGCAATGTTATGCTAAGATTCGACTGACCTAACCAGAAGCAGTTACTGAAGAATCATAGAGGCTCAAAGGTTAAGCAAATTTGGACTTATGAAAAGGTCAGCCTAATAGCGCTTGGGGAGCTGTGCATGTTTGTGGGATGATTACTAATCAGGAAGGTTAGGTCAGGAGGATGGGTCCCTGACCCAGGGAGGAAGGAAACTTGCTAACAAGAACAGGTGTATGCTCCTAGACATGCTGGGTCTCTAGACTCCATGAGGAATGAAGTCAGGAAGAGCATCACTCCCGTCTCAACAACAGGAATACAGGCATAGAGAGGGCAAGACCCTGGCTTTTCTTGAACCTGTCAGATTGCTAACATCACAGGGCAACCAATTTACCTCAAATCCGAGGTGAGACAGGCAACTGCAGGAGTTCATCTGGAAAAGCTGGCAAAATAGCAGAAGCCAAGTCTGGGTTGGTAGAATAGTCTAAAACTCTTGCACGCTTTTCTCTAAACCCACCAGGTGCTCTAGGGAAGACCTGGAAAGTTCCCAAGAAAACTCTGTCTGGTGCAGACCCAGGGGAGACTAAATAGGAGAGACACAAAAGGCCTGTAAGACTCTGCCCTTCCTATTTCTCCTATGAAATAAAATCTGTAATCTGGAGGGAGAGGAACAGAAATCATTGCCCTGGGTTATTGGCAAAAGCTCATTGTAGCTGGGGCAAGGGGACTGAAAACAGGATAAACTGAAAACAGAGTAAAAGGCCTTAACCCTTGGGGGAGGGGATGGGGGTAGGGGGAGGACTACAACAGGAGCCTGGATCCTGTTGTAGTGCACCGGGGTAAGAAAAAGTGCAAAAAAGGATGACAATTGGTTAAAAGGTCACAAGAGTCAAACTGAACAAACTCCCAGTGTCCAAAGCTGAAACCATTTGAATGGTAAAATAATTAACAAGGGCAGATAATAAAGAAGATCCAGGAGCCCATAGTGATATAATAATACTGAATGAATAAATATGGGAGGAAAGGCAGCTCTCCCTTTTACAGAAAAATTCCAATGAAGAAATACAGAAATAATGCAGAAAATAGATAATCATCATTAGAACATCTTAGTACTGATCATTGCAGGCAAGAAAAGATCCTGTGATGATTCTTAAAATGAATGAAAGAAGTTTGAGGAGAGACAATATTTGCATAGTCTCAAAGTAGCTACCCCAAGACATGTGTCAATTGGAAAGTAAATAGTAGTAACTTTATCAAGGTTGGTGTCACCAGGAATGAGAATATTGATGCAAAGATTCTTACCTCAAATGCATAACTTCAGTCTGGTAATGACAAAGCATCTGGCAAACGCCAGTTGAAGGATATTTCTGTACTCTTCCAAAGTGTCAAATTCATGACAGACAAGGAAGGTCTGAAAACTGTTACCAATTTGGAGGAAACTAAGGAAACATGAAGACAAATTGCAGGGTGGGATTCTGAGTTGGATCCTGAAATAAATAAGAAAAAAAGGACATTAATGAAAAGCCTGGGGTAATCCAAATAAAATCTATAGTTTCACTAAAAGTCGTGGGCAAATGTTAATTTATTGTGCTTTATAATTGTGCTACTGTTATGTAAGATGTTGACGATAAGGAAATCTAGATGCATGGTACACAGGAACTCTATGATTTTTGCAGTTTTTGGCAGGTCTAAAATTATTTCAAATTAAAAATTTAAAAAGCATGCCAAAGAGTCCTATCTGTGTTCTGTTCAATGCTGTCAAATTTCTGTTTATTGGAAAATTGTTTGGAATGAAGCATACAAAAATATCACCAGTGTGTGTGTGTGTGTGTGTGTGTGTGTGTGTGTGTGTGTGTTTGGTTGATGAGATCAGAATGAGGAAAATAACATTTTGGTACTTCTTCCAATTAATTATTTCTCTTAATTCTCAAAAACATTCTCTGATGTAGCATGGTTTTCTACATTTCACAGATGGGACAAAAGGGGCTCAGAGAGATCTAATGTTCTACTCAAGTTTACATAGAAACCAAGAGGAAGATCTCTAAAATGAACCCAGATTGTTTAACTCCAGGGGCCATGGATAATGCTATTTTTTCCCCTGTTCTTCTCTGTCTCTCTTTTGGATTTGTAGCTATGTTACCATTATGTAATGGGGGAAATGCAACAAAGTATAATAAAAAGTAAAATAAAATAAAAAAAAGAAATGAAACCTAGTATCTGAAGATAGTAAACTCTGAAGTACACAGAATGAGAGGGAAAAATAAGAGTTCCAGTCCTGGAGCACCATATTTGGATGTCAGGCAATGGCTTAGCTGCATTTCTTTTTTTTTTTTTTTTTTTTTTCACTTTCCTGAACTTTATTAAAGAAAAAAAAACAATGATGGTAAATCTTGAGAACATAGTCAATTTTCTAGGATTCTTCCCTTGAAAATGTGACATTTGATTTCCAAACATATGCCAGAGCGTACATGGTTCCCAATTGTACTAATCAGGTGAGAAGCTAAAACCCTAAAATGCTCATCTTCCAACCATACCCAGTCTGTGGTCTGTCTTTGGATCAGCAATAATTACCTGAACAGCTTAGCTGCATTTCTTAAAATTCTTGGGAATGACACTGGCCTTGCAGACCAACATCCACCATGTTTCTCTTATGTCCTCGTTTCAATGCTCAATGACTCATTAGTCCCTGGAATGCAGTAGGAATATACTACATAAGAATTTTTAACTTGTTTTTTGAGAGAGACCGCATGACAGACCCCTAAGGAATCTGTTGAAAGCTGCTGCAGTGCTCTTCAGAGAAATAGATATGTAAAATGCATTTCTAGGTCCCCAAAGGCCTAGAACAATACAATAGGTGTCATATTCTACACCCTTTCAGCTGTGCCGGACAGGCTAAGGGACTATGAAACCAGTCCTCCAGTGTAGCCAGATCATTCATCCAAAACAATGCTACTCTATAGAAATATCACGTGAGCCACTTGTGTAATTTTAAGTTTTCTAGTAGTCCTATGAAAAAGTTTAAAAACCAAATTTTAATAATATCTTTTATTGGATCCGATATGTTCCCCAAATATGATCATTTCAACATGTATTCTATATAAAAACTATTAAGAAGCTTCTTTACTGTTTTTTGCTTGTTGCTTTGTCTTATTTGTCACTGAGGAAACTAAGTCTTCTACATCTGGTGTGAATTTTACATTTATAGCACATCTGGGTTTGAACTAGTCACATTTCTAGTGCTCAATAAGCCACATGGGGTTGGTATCAGTCAGCTGAGGTCCGTAGTCTGTGAGAGGTAAAGGTTGAAAAGGCCCAGAGAGGAGCCTTTCTTGAAGATGCTGGAGTACTGTGGCATGGTTTTCTCTCCACTCCCTCAGAAGTTAGGAGAAGGGTGCTTCCCCTCACCTCCAGCCAAGTGAAAGAACTGCAAGGGACCTTCTCCAAAAGCTTGGTGCCTACCCGTCAGAATCTGTACAACAAAAGGCCTGGAATATAAAATCTTCCCGGTAAGGACCTGATATGAAGAGAAATGGCTGGAACACTCTTCCTGGGGGAAGCAAAAAGCACAAGACTAAGAGGAAGGCTTATATGCTTCTGGAACAAATAGACCCATTGGAGGGAGTTGGCCAGAGCTCATTTTCGAAAGAGCACCACCCAAGCTCCTCTTCCAGAATTCTGGAGACATCATCCCTTCAGACGCTGATGTGCCATGGAAGCAGGTGGCTGCAAGAGATGAACTGCCCACCTGAAGTAATGAGCAAGAGCTCCACCTAAAGCAAGAGCCTCTGAGAACTCATAACAATATCCCAAGATGCAGAGCCTGCTAGAATAAAACCTCTACCGGGGCAGGGATTTATGCCTGTTTTGCTCATGAATGTATTCAAGTACCTAAAATAATGTGTAATGACTTTTGTTGTATCCTATTCATCATTTGCGATGATTCATCTGAGAATGAATCACCTGGCCCCGAAACCAGGTCACACAGGACCACACACGGCTGCCCTTTCCCCAATTCCCTCTGCTTGGTCAGCTAGTTTTGGGAACAGAGTCAGAAACAGATAGAGGTACCTCCACTCCCCGAGCCAAGCTTCTGAAAGCCCAAAAGCATGGGAAGGGCGGAAGCGGTCTTTGAAGTACAGCCTTCTCATCCATAAAATAGGAACCATACTCCGTCCTGGTAGAGTTGTTATAGGATTCTTGTCCCCTTTACTACCTGCTTTTCTTGGTCATGTGCTTTGAAGAATGAAGAGGTGGACCAGATGCCGTGGGCAGCAAAGTTTATTGAGCCCTAGTATAAAGCTCCTAGAGGGGGAAGGGGTTGCCGTCTGGGTGTTTTAATCTAAGGGTTTTTATAAGCTCTTTTGCAGAACTATCGTGAGCATCCTGAGTGTGGGATCCTGTGGATTGGCTGCCAAAGGGCTCTAATCATGCCCCTGTCTACCTATCAGGTTATTGCTCAAGTGTTGGTGGTCTTTGGGGCTGACATCTGGAGATTACCTGCCTCAACGTGTGATAATGACCAATGTTCTATGGTTAATTATTCTGTTTCAGGATGTTTTGAACAAGTCACCTCTGCAGAGGCTGCTAGACAGGTCACTATTGCGGTCTTGTCTGAGGTGTAAAAGAGGATGCTAATGTGGTTTTGTCTTAGCTGTCCTGGCTTTTTTGCTTTCTTGTTGGGGACCCTGACCCTGAAAACTTAAGTGTTCAATTAACTAACAGAGTTGCGACATCAAACAAAATAACCACATGGCAATGCCTTCTGGTGTGCCTGGCACATGGTATGTGCAATAAACATGGATTTTCTTCCTTCCTGCTGCCCTTCCTCCATTTTAGAGTTGCAAAGCTGCCGGGCAAGCCTGAGCAGATGTAGAGACCCAAGGTCATATGTTTTGGGGTAGACCAGGCCCACATCACAGTTAGAATGTTCTGAATGGCCCCTGATTCCTTTTAAGAGGGCATTATACTCCACGTTCTCCTTCTGACACTTCCCTTGAACGAAAATACTGCCCTAAGTCCAGGCACAGTGGCCTCACCTGGAACCTTCGGTTTCAGATTTCTAATGAGAAGCAACAAGATGACTGCACTCTCAAGACTTTCTCTTCTCTCTCCCTCTGGAAAGGGCTTGGACTGCTCCCCACCCCCCCACCCCCCAAGAAAAAACAGTCATTTTCATAGAGCTGTATCAGATGTGACTTTGCACTTGCTCTGGCTTTGCCCAACTCAGACAAGGTTCTGCAGTTCACAGATACACAAGCATTTCTCCAACCTCTTTAAGAAATAATCATGCTTTTTGCGGTGTTGTGGGTTTTAAGTGTCCATAATGTTTTTAGCAAACTGCCTAGCATAGAACAAATGCTTTAAAAATGCAAACTTCATTATTTCATGGACTATCCCCGTCTGCACCAGATAGGGCATCTCCAGTCTGGCTTGAGTATTTGCCGATTTCCAGGTCATTCTTCCCAGGAAGAGGCAAGAAGCAAGTATGTTTCATGCTGAGGGAACATTCAGTTGGGAGGCTCTCCTGACTTCACTATGTTGGCCCGCAGATCTAGCTCCATGTGCTTTATTTCACATAGTCCTCCCTTGAGCTTTTCCTGATCCATTGTAGTAGAAAATAGTTTTGCCCTGTGTAATCTTTTCCTGCTCCACTTACAGATTTTTCTAGGACTTTGGGGGTTACTCACATCCAGCGTGCTCACTATTGATTTCAGACACAAGGCAGAGAAAGTTGGCGAGTCTGCTCAGGAAGGGGCAGGCCTGTCATTTGGCTGTCGTTGGTCCTATTGATGCCATATGACCCTGTGTGTTGGAGCCATCCCTGTCCACCACTGTCATGACAGCCTTGATTATTCCTTCATTTCCCTTCATAAGCGGTGGCCTGCAGTTCTCTGCGCTCATGAGCCCACCTGTTCAAGCCCTGCTCCCACAGCCTAGCCACCATGCCAGAGGGCCTGGCCTGAGGTAGGCGGCTGCTGGAGCCAGATGGTGACACAGGGAGAGGGCATTCCTGGCAGAGGAGTCAGCAGGAACAAAGGCTGGGTAGTGTGGAAACATGGCCCTTCTGGGCAATGTGCCATGACACTTTGGGGTGCTGGAGTGTCGAGGATTCCTAAGATAAAGGAATAGAGAAGAGATGAGCTGGGTGGGTGGCAGGAGTTTGGACAGCTGGAGCAGGATCGTAAGGGTTCTTGAATGTCTGCCAAGCAATTTGAACTTTATCTCAGAGGTGACATGGTGACCACAGAGGCTGCGGAATGTGAGAGCAATGTCACTGCACAGTGCTTGGGAACTGGGATGTTGAATTAGGGCTGCCATTGACATTCTAACTTTGGAGGGTGCCTGCCAACTGGAAGCGGAGCTTCTCAGGAGGCACCAGCATATAATCTGACTGTGCTCATTTTTATTCCTAATGATTTACCACCTCAGAGATAAGGATCGTGGCCAGCTGTGACCCAGCACAGTCACACGCACACACGCACACACACGTACATGCCACAGTGTGGATCAGGGCTCTGTCCTTGGACACACTTCAGGGTTTGGCATTGAGTATGACAGCTGCCTAAACAACTCCTAGGTGGTTGGAGGACCCAATTTCTGAAGACTTACTATGTGCCAAGCACTAGGCTAAGTATTTAGTATGCAGTGTCTTCTTCCTCTGGAGGAGCTCCCGGGTTAACAAAGTTCATTGATTTTTAATCAAATAATTAGAATACAATATAATCAGAACTAGGATCTGTGGCTGTGTAAAGCATGTTGGAGGGAGGGGTTGTGGAAAAGGTGGGGTGAGAGATCACAGGAGGTCGGAGACACTATAAAATCTTTGCAGGAAAGTCTCACTTTGGAATCTTTGCTTCCCTCTCCATTGAGCTCATTTTTTTGTGGAATATTCTGGGGAATCTAAGCATAAATTGGCAACTGTTCTTGTGCAAAGAGCTTTGAGTCCCACTTAAATGAAATTTTGTTTCAGTCATGGAGAAGCTGCTGAACTTTCCAGGAATTTGATCAACCATATTTTGCTAATGTCTAGAATCTTCTAGGACTCTGGTGCAGGTGGGTTTTATTCTATGACTGTGATTTCACAACTGGGTGTACAAACTCAAATGCTTAAAGGGCAGGCAGCAATTGAGTAGGGCAGGGATCAAAGAGAACAGGGCCACATGCCCCGAAAGGGGGCAGCTGCTACTGGACTCCAGTGAGCGTGCCAGGTCTTACTCTCTTTTGCAAACTTTGGCAATTAATTTAAAAAACATTAAGGTTCCAGGTGGGCTGTTTAGCATGTAAAGCATGTCCGCAGGTAGTCTGTTTATGACCTCTGGTTTTAGAAACCCTAGGGATGTCACATCATTTGCCAGAGTTACTAAGGAATCATAGATGGGCCCCAAACCAAAGACAGGCAGAAGTAAGAGCTCATCTCCCATTTGAGGCAGAGCCTACATTCAAGGAGAAAACTCATCTGTCAACATGACAGTGACAACTTGGCAGAGAATGCTCCTCTCTAGTTTATATTCTTGTTTTCTCTGTTTCTCTTAGGGCTCATCCATTAGGTAGAGGATGGCAGGGTCTCCAAGGCAATAGGGAAACCCAATGTCAATGGAACTCCAGCTGTTGGCAGTATCTTTAATAGTGACAGATGGAGGAATCAGGCAGTTTGAACGGATGTGTTTTCTTTTCCTCCGCATTTCTCCATTTGTGTTGTTGTTGTTGATTGCCCGTTAGTTTTACAGCTTTTAGTCTTGGAGACAGGAATAAATAAAAATGAAAGATTTCTGTTGGGGTCCAGCCAAGGACTTTGGAAATGATAGAATCTGTGTCTGTAGAGACCATCTGGCCCATCCCTTTCGTTCTACAGAGGGGAAACTGAGGCTGTGGGATGATGTTATTGTCTCACTGGCAGGCAAGGCCTTGAAAGTTCACGAGGAGTTTCCAAGGCTGTGGCGTGCTGAGCTCCATCAGGCTGTTAGTTGGAAAGCTGGGTCTCCATCTTGCTACTTGTATCAGAACAGAAGGACTCTAAGTGTTTCAGGTCAAATCCTGTGAGCACTTGTGTTAGTTGAAGGCAATTATTATGACATTGCTAAGGGAATGTTAATAGATTTTGGGTCTGTAACTGATATTGTGAACTTGACCTAGATAAACCAATGCTATAAGCCAACTCTGTTGGAGAGGGAAGGCTGGGACTTGCACCACTGGAGGGGCTTGAGAGGACAAGCCCAAACAAATCTGATCTTCTACCCTCATATAGACTTTTCCATATTCACTGTCAACAACTTCCTAGGCATCCAGTCCCCAATCCTCAGACATGTGTGTCTCCTGATCAGCCTGGACCATTGACAAGTGTCAGTTGACTCACATAGTCATTCAGAGAGACTGAGCACATTTGGGGAGGGGTCAAATGATATCACAGTTGTTGGAGGACCATAGGCTCATCATTGGCTGCTGAGGGTGAATGTAGTTTATTGATGCCCTGAGAAGAACAGTTGGTACATAGTAGAGACAATAATATGGTGCATTCTCCACTGGCAACCAGAGAGTCTTTAAACATTGACTCAACTCCTGAGAGTTCCCTGTGCTGCCACCTGATCTCCTCACACAGGCAGTTTCTGAGGAATCTCATGACACTAACTTACTGGTTACGTGGTCCCTTCCAGCCTCTCCACACCACCCTCTATGCGCCCTCTTCCCCACCCCTCAATCTCTTCCTGGTCTATTCTCTCCCCCCTTCTCTCCCCCAATGCTCTAAAATGGAATAGGGGTGGCTAGCTTTTCATCCCGAAATCTATTATTGATCATAGAGCATTTTTTTCTTTTGCTACTCAAAATAGCCAGGTTCTTGCAAAAAAGCCTTTCTTTTTAAAAGCAGCTGTCTTCGCCAAGGACCTCAGAAGTGCATTTTGAAATTCAAGGCTATGCAGCCACCCTTTTTTCTCTGCATTTTTTCTGTGGCAACCCTACGCTGAGGGCAGCATACAGAACAGGAAGTCCTTGTTGCCTTGTGAGCAGTGGGGCCAGGACAGCAGTGAACAGAACCACAGGAGAGTCAGGTATAGGTTAATTGAAAACATTTTACCTTGCTACATAGAGAATTTAGATCACCTCCCACCTACCCCTGATGTTTGCCAATTGTCCATGTAATTAAATAGAAACCAGGGCCTCGTTATCTTAAGTTAGCCAGATTCTTGATCAGCTTCCCATTGGATGTGTTGCTTTGTTATGATTTGAATATAAATGATTTTACCCAAGAAAAAGAGCCTGAGATAGAATAAACACATTGTCTGTGGTTTTCAAGGATAATGCTTATTAGTCTCCAATATATTCTTGAAGGAAACCCTTGTGCCTTCAATGGAGATATGGGATAGAGTTTGAGTAATTGTCAGTCTTTCTAAGTAGGAAAAGAAAAGCCTGCCCTGAACTCATTATTATTATTTCTTAATTTCTGTTTCTAGTACTCTAACTGTAGATGTTTTATCTGCTTAATAAGTTCTCTCTTAATAAGTTGTCACAGGTTGGCACTGGTGAGAGGTGGCAACTGTTACTTGCTGTGGGCTGAGCAAGTGCTAAGGAATTGGAAGGTCCGTTTGGGACTGTGGATTCCCCTACTTGGCTAGTGTTAATATGGCCTAGGGCTGAGAACCTTGCATCTCTTCCTGCCTTTCCCAGCCAGCCTCTGGCTCCCCAGGTTTGTGGGTCAGGTCTCACCTCACCTCAGGCTTCTTTTGGTTCTGGTAGGGCCTGGACTCAGTCACGAGGCCCTAAGTGCTGGATTCTCTCCCTGGGAGCTCATCCTGCCCTCCTACAGGGTCTCAGCCTATGCACATGTCTAGAATCCTAATGCTCTGCCTCACTTCTTGCCCAATTATTTGAGGAGTTTGGATTTGCTCCTTTTGATCTAGCTACTGGCTTGAATCCTGGATGACAAGGGACAAAATACTGAAAAACTATGGCATTAAGTGTTGGCTTTCCAACGTTACTGCCAGATATCGTGGGTAGTTTCTTTTGGCTTCTTTCCTCTTCTGCCTTGTCAACTCAGCAGTATGGCTAAAGTCTGAAATACAGGCTTTGAAGTGAGACTTCCCTAGAACATCTCCTGGTTCTTCCTTTTGATAGCTTTGTGACCTTGGGAAAGTCATTTGATTTTCCTTGGGTTTCATTTTCTCTTTCAGAGGGTAACAAGTTTCTGTGTAGCAGACATAGTTTTGTTGTTTGTTTCTAACCGAGTTCCAGTCTCATTTGGTTCTCCATCCGCCCTCCATAGAACCTCGGGGAAAGTGAGCTTCGTACCACTTGCTTCAGGAATGGGCACATATCCTAGTAACATTCCTGGAGGATTGAGGGGAAATCTGCTGGTGGCCAGTTCCCTGACTCTTAAGAGAGAGCCACGAGGAGAGTTACTTTTCCAGCTAGATATTGGATGTGACAACTCAGAGTGGCTGTAACCATCTTGCTACCCTCTGAGAATGCAACCAACACGGAGGATGGAAGAGCAGGGACACAGGTGAATACCTAATACTTGCATGACATGGTTAAAAGGCTGGATCAACACAGCCCTGAAGTCTACCCTTCCATTGGATATCCTCTTACAGAGAGAATAGATTTACTTCCTAGGTAGGTCAGTTTGAGTAAGAAGTTTTATTTCTTTTGGTTGAGAGATTTTATTTATTTATTTTTAGACAGGAGGAAAATGGGACAGAGGGAGAGAGAATCTTGAGTAGGCTCTATACCCAGTGCCAATCCTGACACGGGACTCGATCTCATGACCCTGAGATTGTGGCCTGAGCTGAAATCAAGAATTGGATATTTAACCAACTGAGCCACCCCGGCTCCACTGGCCAAAAGAATCATGACTGATAATAGAGTTATTGGCAGTACTAGATGAGAATAAAGCATTTAAAGTAATAAGCACATAGTTGATGCACATCACTTATTATCGTGAATATTATTTTTGTTACAACTCAAACTGACTCTCATGGACCTGCCTTTTGGGGCTCGCCCTACCTGTTCTGACCTTCCCCCATGTAGTTCTGGCATCTGTGTTCATAAATCCCTTGCTGCTGAAATCCCAGCATGTTCCATTTCTGATCCTTCCTGAGCTATGATTACCAGAAGAGGGATGAATAGCAGTAGGTGTCCCTTGGAAAGTCATGATTCATTCCTTAATTCTGTGGGCACTGGGAAGAATTCATTTTGGGCTCTTGTGTGTGTGTGTGTGTGTGTGTGTGTGTGTGTGTGTGTCCTTACTGCTAGTATTCCTTTAGGATTTCTCCACATGATTGTCTGTTTCAACTTCTTTATGCCTCCTTGAACCTGGCTGAGTTCTCACTTACCCTCTAGTTTCTCTTGGGCGTTCCCTCTTGGTCAACTCTCAGATGGACCTGGTTTGTATTATCCTGGTTCACAGAGCGACCGTGAGGTCCTTAACTTTTTGTCCACCCATCTACAGGATTCTTCTTCCGTCTGTATTTGCTTTGTGTCCTCCCTCCTCTGACTGTTACCACATAGACACACAGAGCCCTGGGGGATGATCTGTGAAGTGAACCAAGCTGGGGGCATTGTCAACACAGATATGTTGTCATAGGGAATTAAAATGCACATCTACTTACAATTACCAAACATAAATTCGTTCATTCGTTTAGAAATCACAAACACATTGAATATTACCAAAGTGCAGTGTAAACGATGCATTTTCAAATTAACATATGACTAAAGCTTTCTTACGCTCAGCCTATTCACAGCTGGGTTTTGAAAACTAAGTTTATTTCTTATTTCTGGTTATCATTACTCATTTATTTGTCCATCTGTTTGAGAGCTATAAGTTAGGAAGACCTCAGGTTACCATAATGCTGTGATGTTCAGGTTATCTTTTTTGGTTTGATTTGTTTTTCAAAATGAATATAAAATTTGATGGAGAACTGAGAAGCCAGGAATTGAGAATTGGTGTAGGCTGGAACAGAAAATGAAGAATTTCAGATGTCAGCTGTCAGAGCAGGAGTAATATTTCAAACCCTATTAGGATTCTATAATTAGGAAGCAGTTATCCTAACCTGAAGAATATTATAATTGGATGATATCAGCTGGGAGATAAAGTAAGGAGTTATCATGGCTGGATTTAAACTTCTTATTTCTTAAGTTAATTCAATGTCTAATTTTAGAGGTGTGAATCTGCAGCATTTCCACAAGGGGGAAATCCACATCCCCAATTCCTAACTGGGTCTAATAATAATTCCTTACATATATGTCATCCTTTATGGTTATCTCACTGATATCACCTTGAAGTCCAATAACATGCTCTACCGCTAAAGATAGTTACTGCCACTTGCCTGTTACAGGATATGGTGGATGACCTAGAAAAAATGTAAATCTACAAATAATCCTCCATGCCCACTCAGCCAGCAGTCTTAACGTCAATGTTTCTGCCTGGATGTGAATAAACTGCACGTCAGATGGTCAGACAATTAGAGCATTTCTGCTCTCCTTCTGGGCTCTTTTCTCCGCTGCAAGAGATGATGAGTGAAAACGGTGTGGAAGCATTGGGTAAGCAGCTGTCAGGGTCTGACGTCCATAATCTCACTTGCATCCTATGATCAGTGGTATTTCAACTCTAGTGTGTGAGAATCACCTGGGAAAGTTGGCAACAAATCCCAGTGACCAGGCTACAGCCCAGCGCAAGACCTTAGTAGTTTTCTGAGCTCCCTAGGGGATTCCAGTTTGCAGCAGGATGACAGACAGCGCCCCTTTGGCAACCCACAAGCAGAGGTCCAGTAACTTCCAGTGACTTGCTCAAGTAATAGCAAGAATAAGTTTTGGAGATAACATGTGAAAGCAAATCTGAATGTCCAAGGTAATGCTCATTTGCTCACATGTCCCAGCCTCTCAAGAAATTGAAAAGCATGGCATAAGAGCTAATATATTGCAAGCATTTGGAACACTATTTATGTTCACTAATTTTACCTTATTTCATTTTGTGTCATTCCATTTCTTGTGCAGCTGATTTTCTAGAAACTATTCATGGTGAAAGACAGTCAGGGTACTGCTTTGGTTGAGACCCAGTGGTTGTAAGATGCATGTTCGTGGGTCAGTGGATATTTCCTACACGCTTCCAGCACTCCAAATGGCACATTTAGCCATGTGGAGGCTTCCCTGGCCCTTATCACAGGTTTTCCTTGTGGATACACTCCCAGAGACAGATGCTGAGTTGACAGGATGCTCAGTGCTGCGGTGCAGGCACCTTTGCCACTTCTAGCTGAGGCCTGATGAGAGTCAAGACAGGCAGCACCCTCCACCTGTCTTCTCCTCTCCTGATCTGCTGAGCTGTGGTCCTTAGCATTTTGATAAATAAAAGGAATTATGTTCCTGGGTTTGTGCAGCCAATTTTCTCTTGGTGTTTTTTAAACCTTTGAAGATTGCCTGATGTGACAGCAAACATTCCAAGTGAGACTGAATTTTAAGGAGGAAATGAAGCAAGTGGCTTGTGTGAGAGCAACAGGTTGGAATGTAAACTTTATTTGTCCTTCTGGGTCTTGAATCACCAGGGAGAGGCTATGCCCATTAGGCTGCTTCTTCCTACTAAAATTCACCAGGAGTGGAGCCTATGGCTGGAGACAAAGACAGAAGGGTGGCAGAGAGATCGAGGACAGTGGGGAGCCAAGGAGGATTGAACTATCAGAGAACACCTTCATGGGATGAACCATGCTGACCACTGGCAGCTGGGAGGCTACAGACTGCAGGAGAGGCATCTTGCTCTCCTAGAGCACTTTTGCAGGTAATCTCAGCAGCGACTTCTCCCAGGACCAGCAGTTAGCATTTCTGGCTGACAGCTGAGACCGGAGGAGATCACCGAAGCTGTGGGTCTGCTTTATCACCAAAGCCTTTCAAGTTCACTGAGCTCCTTATATTTATTTCTCTTAACAACCAATTTCAAGGAGGCAGTGGTGGTTGCGCTTGGTTGGTGATGAGAGCAGCCCGGATAGGTGTCCTGGCGGAGCTGGCAGGTGGGGACTTTCTGCTGGCTGCTTTAAAATGCAAAGCATGTCTTGGGGCCGTACAGGAGTTCCAAGAGATAATTGTGCCTCCAAGGAGGTAGCTTCTGACACGGTCTTTGTCTTTACCTCATTCTGGCAACTGTTTGGAAGAGCATACTGTGCCTTCAGAGTAGGAAATGGTGCAGGGAGCCTATCTCCAATGAGGGAAATATAAAAACTTCTCTGAGAGGAAATCTCATATGCAACCATCTCCTATGCAACCTCATATGCAATCTCATATGCAACCATCACAGTATTGTGATTAAGTGGGCAGTCTCAGGAATCAGACACACTCATAGTTAAAATCCAGGGGTGTCACCCCAGGAAGTAATTTTGTCTTTCCAGACTTCATTATCTGTATATAACGGGTGTAAGGTATTAACAAGAGCCATGGTTTTCCAATTTTATTTACATTAGAATCACCTGGAAGATTTGTTGCATATAGATTGCTGGCCTTCACCCTCAGAGTTTGATTTAGTAGGTCTGGGGTAGAGTTCGATACTTTGCATTTCTTTTTTTTTTTTTTTTTTTTTTCTGTCTTTTTTTTTTTTTTTTATTGGTGTTCAATTTACTAACATACAGAATAACACCCAGTGCCCGTCACCCATTATATGTTCTCATTCATTTGGGGAATATAAATAATAGTGAAAGGGAAAATAAGGGAAGGGAGAAGATACTTTGCATTTCTTATTAGTTCCCTAGTCATGCTGCTGCTGCTGGGCTGAGGGTCACATTCATTTTATTTTGTGCACTTTTATTAAACCATGTATCCAGTATTTATCTAGACGTGGGTCATCATAGTGAGCAAAATGAAATTTTTGTACACATAAGGTTTGTATCTAGTTGTAAGAGATGGCAATAAACACATAAACAAGTAAATCTATAGTAACATAAGTATGTAGCATGATAAGCATGTGGGGATGAAGGAATTTTCTTCTAAGGTTCCTCCTCTATTCTAAGGTTTTTCTAGTAGAAAAAAGCTAAAGTTTTATTATGTACATATGGAGGCCCAGTAATGAAATTGAGACCTAAAGAAATGACCAAAGTAGTTGATTTTTATATTCCTTTTAGACAAAGAGACAATACATCTGTGAGGAATTGACAGGACAAAGAAAACTTAATTTTGGGATTTTCAATTAGTAAGGAATTCTAAGCAGAACTTGAGCTGAAGCAGGAAAATAGTAAAAAGCTTCAAGGATTGCTTATACAGTCTTCTCGGCTCTCAATTTATTTTGGTCATAAGGACCTCTTTGCCTCCTCATACAGGACGAGTGCTTTTCGCATGGCAGATTTATTTCTTGCTCTCTGGAGACAAAGTTGGCGGGGTGGTCAGTATTCATTTTGCATTGCCTATTTCTTAAGTAACTTTTATCTAAAGTAATAAATATGCCAAAGTGGCACATTTTGAAGGAGGTCAACCTTGACCCCTACAATTAACATTAAAAAACACGACAGGATAAGGACTGCTGTGGTGAGGTTATGGTGGGAATATTCTATGTACAATGGTCAAGGTAGAATTTACCAATATACTAACATTTGAGTACCAATGAAAGAATGACTCGTCCTTGTTGATATCTGGAGAGAGTATTTTAGGCAAGCGAAACAGTAAGTCCAAAAAGGTCCTGAGGCAGGAGTGTGGTATATATGTTTAAAAAATGGTGAAATGGGGGATCCCTGGGTGGCGCAGCAGTTTGGCGCCTGCCTTTGGCCCAGGGCGTGATCCTGGAGACCCGGGATCGAATCCCACATTGGGCTCCCGGTGCATGGAGCCTGCTTCTCCCTCTGCCTGTGTCTCTGCCTCTCTCTCTCTCTCTCTCTGTGACTATCATAAATTAAAAAAAAAAAAAGGTGAATTGGTCACTATGATGTGATAAGGAATAATCATAGCAGATAATGGGAGGAGTGAGGTCTCTAGGATATTAAAATGGGAAGCCAGTGGAAGGTTTGATCAGAGGGGGAATATGACCTGTTTTCTATCATAAAAGATTTACTCTGGCTGCTGTGCTGAGGATGGATTGCAGTCCAGTGAGGATGGAGATTAGAGATTAGGCAGGGGGCTATTGCAATAACATGGGTAATACATAACGGTAGCCTGGACCATGGTTAGGAGTGGTTGAAATTCTGAATAACTTATGTGGGTAAAGCTAACAAGATTTAATAATGGATTTGGTGTGGGATAAGGAGTAAAAGAAGAATCAAGAATCACTCCAGGTTCGGCTTGGGTATCTGGAAAAATGAGGTTCTGTTGGCACAGACAGAGAAGACAGGGAGAAGAAAGTGTGCAGGAAAGGGTTCACCCAGCAGGTCTGAGTTGCTCAAGCCCTGCACACTGCAGAGAAGCTAGTCTTCAGGACTGGTCTTTGGCCAGCTCCAGCAAGATAACCTCTGAACCCCTGGAACATTCTGCCCGATAAGAGCACGTTTGTATGTCTGAAGATTTGGGTGGACCATGCTATACCAATGTGACCAAAATAGACCAAAAACAGAGATAAGATTATCCTAGTAGCATGATTGCTGCGAATGACTGTTTACTCTCAGGAGCTGGAAGCTGAGCAACTGAGGTCAGTCATGTGGTCACTGTATGTTTACATGATTAACCACCTCTCCTCCCCCAATAAAATCCTCAAATACCGAAACTTGGGTGAGCTTCCTTGGTTGGCAGCATTGTGTACGTGTTGTCATACATCAATTCCCCCATCCTGGGTGAATTAAGTGTGCACCCATAGGAGTCCCCTGGGAGGGATTCCTGAAGTTTGCATATGGTTTCTTCTGAACTACATCCCATGTACCTTTTCCTATTTGCTGATTTTAATCTGTATCTTTTCCCTATAATAAACTATAGCTATATGTATAACAGCTGTTCTGATTCCTTTGAATCCTTCTAGGGAATCCTTAAACCCGAGGGTGGTCTTGGAGACTTCTATCACACAGTATACAAGGGAAAACTGAAAATTTTATTTGGGACATATTAAGTCTGAAATACTATATATCCAAATAGATGTCTGGTAAATAGTTAGATATATGAGTCTGGAGTTCAGGGGGAAGATTTGGCCCAAAGATGTAAATGTGAAAGATGACTGTAGTGCAAATCTATTATTCTCTACAGTCCTCGGTGTTCTCATATTTCATATGGTTGGTTTGTGTTAGAACATAACAGCTAGGACTTCTTCTAGAGGTAATATTTAGGATTTCAAGTTCTCTTTCCACTTCAGAGTGATTACTTTTAACTTCTTACTCAGGAGCATGTTTCCATGAGGGGAAAGTGAAAAGCCTGATGTTACTCAGTTGTTGGGAAGAAGGCAAGTGAATGCATCTGGGAGGGGAATGGCCAGAGGAAAACTGGACTTATTTCAAGCCCACTGCTGTCCAGCCCTCTGTCTTATGGCTACTTCCAGGCAATGTTCTGGCTGCCTTCTGGTCAATGTAGGCCTTTGTTGAGGAATAACAGAAGTGGTAGGAGGGCTAATCCTATTGCCACTTTAACCATTGTCACTGAATGGCAAACCACATAAAGGGGATTGCTCTGGCTGGGCCCCTCCTCTGTTGTGGTTTAGCACTTGTGAACAAAGGACTTTTTTTTATTAAGTGGTGAGAAAATAATAATGTGGGTGAACATGTTTTTGGTTACTGCTTATAGAAATCCAATATAGATATTATGATAAGAGGAACTCAGTGAGGACAAGTGAGGGTGCAGATCTATTAAGATCATTAAGTATAGACACATAGCAACTGAGTTTTAAGCCTGAGGCTTCTATATGTGTTTATGGTGACCCAGTGTTGTGGCTTATCAAGGAGAGGGATTTCTTACGATGTGGGACTTTCAGTGAGTGCTAACACCAGGAAAGTCTCAAACAAACCAGGATAAGTTGGTCACCATTGAGAAACATATTTAACTTTTGTTTCCTCATCTGTAAAATGGAAATAATGATACTTACTTCACAGAGTGGATTATTAATTAGGTGATTATGAGGATTTGATAAGGTAGTGGGTTCAAAAGAAATAGCTAGAGGGACTGCCCAATAAATATTTGTCTTCTCCCTTCATGATGTGGTAAGAATGGGTTTTGTCACTGTCTGGGGCTATATCGAAGATTGGCTGGAATGTTAAATAAATAGCTCTAAGAACATCTTATCTCATGTTGCACCTAACTGCTTAGATAAAAAACACTTTCACATTTTTTTTTTATCACACTTAATGTCAATAAAGGTCCTGCATTTTGCAGATGGCAAACTCTGACACACTTTAGGATTGTAAGAGGATAAGCCAGGGCTCTAAAATTAAATAGTGTGGTTTCAAGCCCAGAGTATAGGTGTTTATAGATACCTCAGGTGTTAAAATGATTATTTGTTAAGTGACACCTTATATAGATACAATAACCACACACACACACACACACACACACATGCACACACACATTGAGGAATAGATTATTTTTCAATTGGAGGCTTTTATTATCTGTCTCCAACCCACAAAATGTTTCCTCAGGTTATTGTGAAAAATAGAAGAGGTGCTGGCTTGTGTTAGTGAATTCTATCTTTCTTGAGACTACACCTAACTTAGGTCCCCAATACTATCCCTGATAAGGCCATATTCTATATAAGGTCTATGGTACTCTAACAGACTCACCTTGCTGTCCTAGAATGCAAGCCTCTTTTATGTGGTTCCTCCGAAAGTTAAAAATGACTTTGTAAATTACTTACTGAATATAGTGATCCTGTACAGAGCAGCATAATTATATCAGGTATTGGAAAACTTTCTCTTAAAGGGTCAGATAGTAAATATTTTAGCCTTTGTGGGCTATAAGGTCTTTGGCAACTACTCAGTTCTGCTATTGTAGCATGAAAGCAGCCAATGACCATGCTTAAACAAATGGACATGATTGTGTTCCAATAAAAGTTTATTTTAAAAAACAGGTGACAGCCATGGGCTTTAGCTATCTGGTCCCTGCTCTATATTACTTAATCCTTTATAAAGATTTATATTTATTTGCGAGAGAGAGAGTGAGTGCACATGTGTCAGTAGGGGGAGGTGCTGAGAGAGAGGGAAAGAGAGAATCTCAAGTGGACTCTGTGCTGAGTGAGGAGCCCCATGTGGGGCTGGATCTCATGACCCTGAGATCATGACCTGACCTGAACCTAAGAGTCAGACACTTAACCAACTGAGCCACCCAGGCACCCCATATATTACCCAATCCTTTAAAAAATATTTTAAAAATATTTCATAAATGATAAAATGTATTCTTTTACTTGAAAATAGTGGCTAACACCATTAGAGTTAGACTTGAAGTAGTTTGCTTAGCTCTTTGTCTTTGTGGTTGTGGCAACCTTCTGGAGAGATATTAAAATAATTTTCCCCACACTATGACTTGTCCCTAATGCCCCAACACATCTACCTCTATACCTGCCTCTTAGAGAATCTATATTGCCTGAAGTCTCAGAACACCTGTGCTGCAACTCATGAGGTTACAGGGAACAGACTAGGGGAAAATATTTAACCAAGATGGGCCACGAAGATTTTCTTGACTTTGGAAAAAGGATGAATAAAGTCATTTATTTCTAAGCAGTTGATTTTGAATGTCAGGTTGACACAAAGACAGAGGCTGTCATCTTGGGATGTTCATGAGTGAGCACAGATGTTTTTCTGAAGAAGAGAAGAGAAGAATAAAGCATACAGGCAATGCAAGCCTGGAGCTAAAGATAGTGAGTGTCTTTACACCAAGCAAAGGGAAGTCTCACAGCCTTGCTAAAGATAGTGAGGACACAAGAAAAGTGATAAGGTGAAACCAACTACCTGGGGATGGCCCAGTTCCCAAGAGTCCAGCTGCACTTTTTTTGCCATCGGATTCCATGAGATTCTTATAGAGCCTTATAGAAATTCCATTTTCATGAATTTCTTTAAATGGGTGTCAGTTCCTCCCTAACACACTGTCAAAGTCCTCTTTTCTTTCTTTTTCTTTCTCTGCTTTAAAAGGCTCCTAGGACTTGCTGCCTCCTGGGACATCTGACATTTAAATGATCTTCACAAAGACTTAGAATAAAGTTAGAGAAAAGGAAAATCTCTTTGACAAAATGCAGCATGGTCATTGTCTCAACAATGCAGTGTGGAGTTCTGGAAAGATCATTAACTTTGGAGTGAGACACATCCGGCTTTGAGTCCTGGCTCTACCACATACTAACTGGGTGATTATGGGCCAATTATTTTACTTTTTGGAGTCTAAATTCCCTTACCTGTAAAATGGAAATGCTGGTATCTCTCTCCTCAGATTGGGATGAGATAAAATGAAATAATGTAGCTAGAGACCATGGCATAGTACTACATAGAGTAGGGGCTCAATGCAGAGTAGATCTATAAACAACGCATGTGATTTTATTATAGAAACAAAGTGAGGCATCAGGAGGCTTTCTTGGCAGAGAAATCACAACAGATACCACTTGAGAAGGGAAGGGGAAGCAAATCTTCCTTAAGTCTGAGAGAGGGTTGGAAAATGGATTTGTTTGGTGTTGTCAGGGAACATCTGTCTAGTGAAGTCTCGAGTTAAGGTCAATAATAGGAGTTGGGCAAAGTCAGGTGTCATGGGTTCATAATACTTTGACTGAGGAGCTTTGAGTATATGCTACAAAGCAGTAGGTTCGAGTGACAGGTTAAAGAGAGGAACTTCTTTCTCAGGGCTATCTTATCTGTATTCTCACTCTCCCAGCCTGCCTGGTACACGTGAAATTAGAGCTCTCTGCTGCTTCACTCTCTTGTCTTCTCAGAATTTTCTTTTCTATGTACTTGATTATATTTTTCCTTTCATTTTAATTTAACTACCATTTTCCTCCAATATGGCTAAATCTGAAGGCCTTTTCCAAAGGACCCATTCAGTTTCTTCTATTGTCATTTTTCTCTCCTGCTTCTAATTTCCTATAGTTCCTTATTCATGTTTCTTCCATGCCACTCAGCACTGTATGCCCTGCTTATCAACAGACATAAGCACTTAAAAGTTCCCAACCCCTTGTCCCATTCTGCTAAAGAGGCTTTGACTTTGCCTGTCTATATTTCCCAATTCCTGATAGGATCCTGTCATTGATGGACTATATATTGGGCCTTTGTACTATAGAATTTGGACACTTGGAAGGCATAAGTGGCCACCCTGTTGGTTTCCTATACAATATCAGTTCACTCTTCTTTGCCAACAGAGCCTAGTGTTGGCCAGGTATCAGGCAGGTAGCTGAACAATTAATTAGTTAAGAGAGCGGGGGCCCATTTCTAGTCTTAGGGGATGAATCCGAGTTAGCTTTATCTAGTCAGGGTGTTCTCGACTCCTTCACCAATGACTAAGGGATGTGACCCAGTCATGTCCTGTGAGAAATAATGGGAAGTTTGCTGAAGGGTTCTAGAGAAAGTTTTATTTCCTGATAAAAGAGATGCATATGAGAAATCCTTTCATTTTTTTTTTCTTCTGGACCATTTGGGAGAGAGTATGATTCTTGCTGCAGCAGACATCTTGCAGCCATGATGGGAGATTTTGCCAACACACTGGGCAGAGCAGACAACAGAGAACATAGGAAGAGCCCGAGTCCTTGATGCTATTATTGAGATGCCAACTCATATCTATCTCTTTTCTTCTCTTTCATCAGTAAAATAGTTTATTAGAGTAGCCTAAGTGTCTATAAAAAAATCAACCCCCCTAAATTCAACAGCTTAAGGCAATTTATTTCTTACTCACATAATGATATTCAAGCTAGTGGGAATAATTATTTTCCTATAGTCATTCAAGGATCCAGGCTTCTCCCATTCAATGTATTAAGCCATTGGAAAGAAAAAGAGCATGGGAACATGTACACTGAGGGCATTTTATGAGCCATGTCAGAAAGTGACCTGTCAATACCACTCATATTCCTTTGAAGAGGACATAAAAATTGACAGACAACCCCATCTAACTGCAGGGAGGCTGGAGACATAGTCTAGCTAGTGAGCCAAAAAATAGGGGAAATTTTTTGGTATAAACCTATTGGTCTCTGTTATAGATAATTAGTATTCAATTGTTTAAACCCCTTTTAGCTGGGTTTTCTGTTACAGCTCAAAGCATCTAAACAGATACAGAGTTAAAACAGGGAGAAAGAGGAAGAGGGAAGGTTCCAAAGGACAAGGGGCAGGTGGGCTAGATCTGGAAGAAATACTTTTCTTGGAGAAGAGAAGAAAACTATAAACTATGGGTGGAAGGGGAGCAGGAAGGTGGTGTTTAAAAAGATAATCAGCTATGACACATGAAATCAAGTGACTGTCAAGAAAGGGAGGATTTTAATCAGTTTTTTCATGTACTTTGTCTTTGGATCCTGTTTTCAGTATTTAGGAAACTTTACTTTTATTTATTTATTTTTTTTTTATTTTTTATTTTTTGAAACTTTACTTTTAATATTTAAATCAAGAAACAGGGATCGCTGGGTGGCGCAGCGGTTTAGCGCCTGCCTTGGCCCAGGGCGCGATCCTGGAGACCCGGGATCGAATCCCACGTCGGGCTCCCGGTGCATGGAGCCTGCTTCTCCCTCTGCCTGTGTCTCTGCCTCTCTTTCTCTGTGACTATCATAAATAAATAAAAATTGAAAAAAATAAAATCTTTAAATCAAGAAACACTTTGACTTATGATGAAATTTATTTTAATTGCTTTACTCGTTTTCTTTAATCATGGCATTACCCTGAAACTGGACCACATAAGTATCTGGCCTCATAAGAGTTACACAGAACATTAATCTAAACCACCCCATTAGAGGGGGTGGCTCTTTGAGGGCAGATAATCACTGGGATAGAATATAGAGGGTGTGAAGGCAGAGACAACTGTTATGATATTACAAGAGGGGGTTAATAAAGAGCTCAGTTGAAATCTTTAGAAATGATCTCCATTGTCTGAACGAGCTTTGGACATGTGGACAGAGGGCATTGAACCAGGGTTCCAGAAGTAGAATATAGATGATCATTGTTATTCCAGCATGCGCTGTAGGGGAATCCCGGCTCATGATTATGTCCAAATTCTTTCACATGGAATAAGAAGATCTGAATAAGTCTCCTTACCTTCTAAAGTTATTTTGTCCACTCTCCGCCTATATCTTCTATTAAAAAATATTTACATTTAAAAAACAATTCTACAGAGGACTATTTTCTTTTTCACCTTTGAAGCTTTTGCATACACATGTTCCTTTGCCCATGATATTCTCCCCATTCCCCATTTTCACTCAGGTCCCTCTCCCCCACCCCAAAAAACCCCACTCCTTTTGTCTGTCTAAATTCCTACAGGAGTACAATGTCACTTTCTCAAGAAAGCCTACTCTTTTCCTCCTTGCATGGGGTTAAGACCTCTTCCTGCATGTCCTTACTCTCCTTACTGTGAGCACTTTACTCTCCCTACTGTGGTTGCTGTCACATTGAAATGGCAAATGCCCAGTGACTTATGCCTTCCTAACTATATTGCCTATTCCTTGACAACAGGGGTGCATCCTTCCTATACTCTTGGTCTAGCGCAGAGCTGACACCAAGTGGATGCATTGAAAGACTTGTTCATCAGCTGATTCAAGAATGGAGGAGAGGTGGCTATGAGCCTGAGGTTGTGGCAGAGTGGCTTTGAGGCAGAGGCTGCCTTTTAGGACTTTGAGAGAAAGAAGCGGATGGATATAGCCCCATGCTGGATGGGGGCAGTATCACTTGAGTAGTTGGTGATGCTTTGGAAGTGAAACCAGAAAGACCAAATACTTAAGAGTGAGTAAGACAAAGTGAAGTTTAAATGGTTATCATTAGGGTCTGCCTTTTATATACACAGCAGCCACAATGAGCTAATTAGGAAGTTAACAAGCCCCTGATTAGAGCTAATATCTGGCTTGATTGCATCCCATCACCATTATTATGGATAAGAGGTGAATTTAAATTAAAATTTCCAAGTCAACATGACATAATGAACCGATGACTATGGAGATTTGATTGGAATCCATCTATCTCTCTTCCAAACACACATTAACCTTCACCCCAGGAGAAAACAGAGCTTCTGGAGGCCTGAGGAAACAAAGCAGGGGTTGCCCCCCACACTGGGGGTGATTAGGAGTCCTGGCTGGTAGAATGGTCTGGTAGATGATGCTGTCATATTTAGAGGGCTAAAGGAGGATTCTCCACAGACAATTTACTGATCTACTAGGCTTTTATTCAGTGATTTATGAATTGAGCAGCATCCAACCTAGCAGATAAGAAAGAGGCTCCAAAGGCCTATGCAAGGACCACAGAGGGCAAGAATCAGAAAGTTAGACTGGGCATTTGCTGATTGGTTAGAGCTGTCTTTACACCAAGCAAAGGGAAGTCTCACAGCTGGATTAGGTAACTTGTGCCAGCAGGCAAGCACTGATTGGATGAAATAAGCACTCCTTTTCTGGGAGATCTGAGCCTAGAAATTTGTTACGTTTGGCTTATGGATGTGGAGCTCAGCATGATAGGCTCTGTCTTGGGCCTAATCTGGTTACTTTAATGACAGTGAAGCTCCTATTAATCAAAAGGCTTCCTGCAAAGTGAACTGAATATATTGTGTGTAATCTGAGAATAGATCCTTTTTAAAAACCTCTATATCTATCTTTGAGGGCTGGATGTCCTGGTGCTTGGCCTAGTCTTTGGCAGAGAAAGTACTGTATGCATTTGTTGAAAGAATGAATGAATGGGTGAATGAGTAGAATCCTATATATTGAGTGGGCATTGAGGGATAAGGAGGACGTGAGCCTTTCTTGCATACCTAAGTGCCATGTGACATCATATAAAAATACATCTTCTCTTTATAACATCTCTGTGAAATTGGTGAGATATCCTGTTTGTCCCACGAGTTGTTTCACCCTTCACTAACTGAATAACCTTAAGTACAGTAACTGAATCTCCTTGGTTCTTAGTCCTCTTTATCAGTAGAATGGGAATAAAACTACGTATTTTATAGGGATGTTATAAGAATTGAATAAAACATAAGGTATATAGTGCTTGGCAAATACTGCACATTCAATGTTCAGCTCCATTTCTGAGGTAATTGAGGAGCAGATCTGAAAACAAATCTGATATAGTCCTGTAGCTTTCTGTTCAGTTTTTGTGAAAAGGTGATTATCCAAAGAATTCCTTGCATCAAAGATAGCAGATATTCCACATGTGAGATTTCAGTGCTCTGGAGCATCAGGAACGTGAACCCCAGCCATGGCAGCTACCAGGCTATAACCCAGAGGAGGGGAGGAGAGAAGCTTCTAGGGGAAGGTGGCACAAATCCTCATGGTCACTCTCTTTCTCAGTGGTGATGTTTGGTCATCCCGCCCTGTATAGCCAGAGGTTGCTCCCTGGGGAAAAGCCCCACACTCCCAGGAGGAATTTGCGGCATCTGTTACTTCATCCTGATTCACAGGATGGAAGGGAGTCCTATGAGGATGTCTTTTCTGGCAGTTTGTTTGCCTTCAGGAGGATCATTGGAAATTTCACTCCCTGGTAATGTGTCTGGTTGGCGAAGACAGCATTGGTTTTCTCCTTATGAGAATCTTCTTTATTGCCTGGTATATTTCTTTGTAGTGTCTTGAAATTGCAAAATTGGGAATGACAAAACATGCAAAAAGTGAATCATAGTTAAGAGTGATAGTTCAGAAATGACAAAATGGGTGGTAGGTGGAACGTAGTTAAAAATGGAACATGAAGAGTAACAAGGCTTTCCTTTCCCTTTTCTTTCTGCCCTCCATCCCACTTCCAACCCTTATCTAGGAATAGAGGCTAAAGACAATGTGGGGAGTTCGTGTACCTCACTCAATGCACACCATGTGAGGGATCAAATCATAAAATCACACAATTTGGCAGAAAAAGAAGAAAGAAAGAAGAAAGAAAGAAAGAAAGAAAGAAAGAAAGAAAGAAAGAAAGAAGAAAGAAAGAAAGAAAGAAAGAAAGAAAGAAAGAAAGAAAGAAAGAAAGAAAGAAAGAAAGAAAAAGGAAGGGTGAAGGGCACTTGGGTGACTCAGTGCTTGAGATCTGCCTTTGGCTCAGGTCATGATCCTGGGATCCTGGAATCGAGTCCCACATTGGACTCCCCACAGGGAGCCAGCTTCTCCCTTTGCCTGTTTCTGCCTCTCTGTGTCTCTCATGAATTAATAAATAAAATCTTTAAAAAAAAAAAAAGAAAGAAAGAAAGGGTGAGGCCAGGGATGAAGGCTGGAATGAGTAGATATAAACATATTACTGAATTTTATGCATGAAGCTTGGATGGCATTATCCTCTCTTTTAGTGTGTAATCAAGAATTGAAGAAGACAAAATAAGAGGGAACAAATATGGAAAATGGCACATTTTTGCCTTTGAGTTATGGAACAAGTCAGGCAAAGGCGGAAATTCTAAGGAAAGAGTAAGTGATCTCACACTGCACCAGCATGATGGGACAGCTACTTTTTGTTATGTACAAAACCAACCCAATCTCAGGGGCTTAAAGCAGCAAGCATTTATTCTTATTCATATATCTGTTGGTTCACTGGTCAAGCCAGCTTGGTGGCAGCTCTGCTGCAAGTTGTGGGTACGCTGGGCTTAGCTTCTCATGGCATACTTGGCTTAGGTTTCCTTCCTATATAGCCATCCTGGGGTCTGAGCTAAGAGGGAAGATGTTACCTGGGCAAACTCTTCTCATGTTAATAGCAGAAGTGCAGGAAGGAAAAAGGAAACAAGTAATGCCTAGGCTAGGCTTGGAACTGGCCTAGGCCTAGGCTTGGAACTGGCACTTCGCCACTCCTGTTTACATGCATTCTCGGCTGTTTCTTTGCCAAGACCGACATGAAGAGCGGGAGAGAAAGTAGGATGAACACCTCTGGGAGGAAGAACTACTCATTTACCTGGCAAAGGATGTGGATACAAAGATGAGATAAGAAAGCTTAGACCAGACAGTTAAGCCTGGTCTAAGCTTTTCATTTTTGCTTCTGGAAGTGTTGAGGTAGGAAGACTGGGGATGGAGATGCTTACCCCACTGGGTCAAGAACTCAAGTTGCACTCCTTTTGGCTGGTTGAGCATGAGGAACAAACTACTTCAAAAAAGGGTAACCCACCACAAAAAAGAAATGATAATTATGTCACATAATAGAGTGGCAATCATCACAATATACAAATGTATCAAATCAACATGTTGTAAAGAAAGGGTAATAAAGGGTATAAATACCTTCTCTCCTGGAGGGTCATGGGATAGATAAGTTGAATTGCCCATTTAGGTTACTCAGTTTAAATAGGCTCTCTAAGGAGTCACCATTGCTCACCACAAGGGAGAAGGACATGACAAAGTTTGGTAGATTTCTTCTGTGAAAGGACTGACAAAATACAGTCTGAACCTCTCCCAACCGAGCTGTTCCAGAAAAGCTGGTGACAGAGGGCATTTGTATTTAGTGGATTCTATTTCCCATTTTATGAATATGATATCTATAGTGAGGGTAAAATCCTCTCAACCCTTGCTTTGATTAGATTCATCGATAACTTATTTTTGAAAGTATCTTTATGATTACTTTCTCTGTTCGTCTGAGGTTTGAAATGTCAGTGTGTATTACCCAGTGGAAGTTGTAGATTTCTGAAGCAGCTTCTTCTCTGACACTTTGCTGTCTCCAGGGTCTCAGCTCTGGCAGTGACTGACATTCTGTCTCCTTTTCTCTGCCCCAAGATGATTGGCTGTGGTGTTCCAATTAAAAGATAGTCTTGAATTTAAGGTAACCTTACGAAATTAGTTTCCATTTCTATTTTTTTTTACTCTTTATTGTTCTGTAATTTGTGCTTCTTATTTTAAAAGAAAATACAGACAAAGGCCAACCACAGTAAACAAATGTATAAGCTGGCAAAATATTATAAGGTGAATGTCCATGAAATCACCACCCAGGTCAATGAAAACAGTGTTACTGGCACCCCAGGAAGCGTCCATGTGTCTTTTCCCAACTGTAGGCCCTCCCTCTTTTCAAAGGTAAGCACCATCTTAACTCTTGAATAATAACTTTCTTTCATTTCTTGATGGTTTTGTCTCTCAAATGTTTGTTCTTTAATATAATAGTTTAAGCCTGCCTGAATTTAATAACTTAAAACATTTTTTAAAGGTCTCCTTTTAAATCTCTAGATTCCCCTTCTATCCTTTTCTTTTCCTCTCATTTTGTCTGCTAAACAACCTAGGCCATTGGACCTGTAGAATTTTGCACATTCTGGGTTTTATGGATTGAATTATAATGATGGAGTTCAACTATGTCTCTCTGTATTTCCTGCCAATTTACAATGAAATGAAGCTTTATCAGACTCAGCTTTACTCCCTTTGGCCAGACTCCAGGTAATGTGTTCTTTTATCAAGAGGTGCATCCTCTCATAGTAATTAATGCTTAGATCCATGAGCTATTTAGGGGTTGTAAAATGGTGATATTCTAAGTCTATCATTTTATTTGCATTCATTAGCTAGAATCATTCTATTAAGAGATACTTCCCTTCAACTACTCTTTGGTAACTCAGTGGTACAGTTGACATAGGAAAGGCAATTTTATTTATTTGCCAGTTTTTAAAACAATAAATTTGTTTTCTGTAATCTTTTGAAAATAACCAATTTTTATATAATTATTAGTTCATGGTTTGATGAGTTTGATGAGTTTGCAATTCTTATCTTTACTGAAGCTCAGTCTGTACCAAATTTGACCAGTGGGAGCTTCCTCAGTTTGGCTCACAAATGTATCTGAACATGAACCCCTTGGTCTTTGATAACTTCCTTACTATATGGTAGGAATTTCTAGGCTTCTCTTGTACATTTCCAGGTCTGGTCAACAACCTGGGTACTAGGAATAGTCCCTGCTACCAGGTCCATCATTCTTTTCTTTGTTTTTCTTTGTTTTCTTGACTGCATTTGAGGGATATCTTGCTCCTTGGTTTCGCTGTAGGTTTTGTTTGTGGGTTTTGCTATCTAGGTGCTCTGTTTTTATGTTGGACTCTAGGAAGAAACAAAAGCTTGCTGCTTTTATTATGGTTATATTTCTATTTGATCTTACTACTTGATATAGAGATACATTGAATAATATAAAAATATGATCTGTCATATTAACTAATGAATGAGAGAAGAAATATGCAGAGAAAAGCTCTTCTCTTTTTTAAAATATGTTCTTTTTAGTTTTGTAATGGCTGTTTCTTAAATACAATATTCAGGATTACCTGTATTATACAGTTAATGGTTTTTTTTTGTTTTGTTTTTTAGAGAAGGAGAAAGAGAGGGTGAGGAAGGGCAGAGGGAGAGAGAGAATCTTAAACAGGCTCCATGCCCATGTGGAGCCCCATGACAGCTTGATCTCGCAGCCCTGAGATCAAGACCTGAGCCAAAATCAGCAGTTCGATGTTTAACCAACTGAGCCATCCAGGTGTCCCAACAGTTAATATTCTTAAATTTCATTCTCTATTTCCCTTTTTTGTTTATATTGCCAGAAATGAACTAAAGACAAATACTATATGATCTCACATGAATTATCTATAAAAAGAAATGAAAACAAAAAAGAAATTCATAGAAAAAGAGATCAGACTTGTGAGTAGCAGAAGCAGAGAGTGAGGAAGGGGAACCTGGAGAAAGGTGGTCAACAGGTGCAAGCACTAGGGATATAAGGTGCAACATGTTATCTATAGCAAACATTGCTACATGGTATATAGAAAGGTTCTGGCAATGATTCTGGATGCTTCTACTATTTCTAGTCTTGAGATGCTAAAGATGGTGTTTTATTCCATAAAGAGCTATGTAAATGAGACTCCTTTCTAAAGGTGTTCCACTTCAATTGGACTCCAAAGAACTTCTCTTTGGATCTAGACTCTCAGAAGTCCTTATTGATCCACTCCTCTCATCAAAGGCTCTAAAATCAATGAAAAGAAATCAGTGGGGAACAGACTTCTATTAACCCATCTCATGTATCATTTTTTTTCCTTCATATTCTTCTTCCTCTCCCATAGTTTCTCTATCTTCTCCTAGTTACATAAAAAAGTTTTCAGGCTTGCAAATGGAGGGAAGTGGATACGGGAACTGGGAAAGAAAGGGAAGCGGTATTCCTTGAATTAATAGTAGCCATCCTGCAAGATCCATTATATTTAGAATGAGTACTATATGGATCTAAAAAGGCACCATAAGTCTTTAGTTTTAATGTACTACAGTAGCTAGAGTTTTTGTCTGGCCAGCTTGCTTTTATTGTATCCTTCTCTTGGCTGATTTGAATAATCCCTCTCAAATGCCATGTGGTCCTGTTGGTGTCATAATAACAAAGCCCCTTACCACCCTTTGCAAAGGTGGGCTCATGATTAGGATTCACTAATAAGATTATTCCTTTATCTTACTTATAGTGATTGATATAAGCATAAGCAAGTGACCTAAATGGAACTAATTAGATATGTTGCCAGGGTTAATGTATACACTTTGGAAGGAGTGGTGTTGGGTTTAGAGAATGTTAGTTTGAAGCTCCTGGCAGCCATCTTGACTACTATGGAAGAAGGCTGCATAAAGAATGAAGCCACATAGAAAGAAGCAGGGCTGATAAGAAGGAGAGAGATAAAAAGCCCAGGCCTAAAGCTACACACATCTCTATTTCTTCTAGTTAATGAATCAAAAATGATGATTCAAGATACTTCCAACTTGAATTTCCAGGGGAAGCCTCATGAAATTGGCTTTTCCCTGTGTGAGTTTTAGACGAGGTTACTTTGGGAGAAGGGAAAGAGAAAGAATAGAATAGCAACTAAAAATAAAGTGATTTGGAGAGAAAAAAGAGTCATTGGAGAGGGAGTAAGAATGAAGAATCCCCCTCTTAGAGCACGAGGAACAGAATAGAAGGGATTCTAGGTTAGAAATCTTAAAATTGTGCTATCATAGATTGTGTTATTGGCTCCAGTTATTTTACCCAACTCTTTATCCATGTCTTTTGCCATGTAACTTTGCAGTGTCTTCCCAATGTTAGCAAAGAGTACTTCTCTGCCTCTTGACTTTGAGTTTGGCAATGTGACTTGCTTTGGTCAATAGAATGTGATACAAATAATGGTGTTCAGGCCAAGACTAAGTCTCAAGCAGATTTGTTTTACTTATGCTCTTGGGCCTCTGCCATCTCCTTAAGAAGAGCATATTTGGAGAGAGAAGGATTAGAGATTTGCCAAGCAGTGCTGAACCCAGCCTATGTCAATGGATTTCCAGAAAGCTACAGAATAGTGAGGGAGCTCAGCCACACCTGGCTTAAGTCAGCCAGCTCAGAGATCTATAAGAATACATGATTGTTGTTCTAAAGCCTGGATTTTGGGGTCATTTGTTTTATGGCACTATTATAACCATTGTTAATGGGTATACCTGCCAACAAATCACCTGATGTTTAGTCATGTTGGATACTTGCAAACCTTATGGAGAAAATGTAGAGGACTTGGGAATCTTGTGCAGAATGGGGCATAGAGGTAAAAATCTAACTTTCTGCTTACAGTGAAAGTAGAATTAGCAGGGAGTTTCACTATGGTTAGGCAGAAATGGAAAAATTAGATAAAACCCAGTAGATGCAAAGAGAGAGGAAGAGGCTATGATTTATGAAAATACTGGTTATATCTTATTCATTTGGTTTTGTCTATTGAAGAACCCCAGGAGTGAGATTTGTTTTGTTTGTTGTTACCCTTTACATAGATAAGTATAAAATTAGCTTCCTGAATATTTTTGGTCACCACTCTTCTTTTGCTCTTGTAGATACTCTGACTCCATCTATCCATTCCTTTATTTTCTGTTGTTAATGTCAGTCTATGTCACCAAAGTATGAAATTCTAGGGACCTCTAAATGAGGGACCACACACAAGTGCAACATTTTATTATTCCATAAATGGAAAAGCCAAGTACTTTTCAGAGTGATTAAATTCAGCACCTAACCCATTATTGAGGTAATTACTTTTTAATTTGGTGCAATGTTAGAGCACAGCTGGCTATGACACTGGAGAAAAATAAAAGGTCTTCTTGTGGGTATTAGAGGCAGTGGGATTAAACCAAGTATGACAATAGCAAAATGTCTGTTCACTCAATATAAAGGCCTGAAGGAATTTGACACTCTCCTTTTCAAAAGTTGGTAGGATAATCTAGCATTTCATGTGCTAAACCCATGTTATGGCCATGGCTGTGGTTCTTGGGACTTCCCTTAGCTTCTAATCATAATCAGACAATGTGTTTCCCCTCAGTATTAACTGCAAATCACGAGATGTGATCTTGAACAAGTCACTTGCCTTTTCTGAGTTTGGTATTCTTACCTGTAAAAGGAGATTTTATATAAAATTATCTCTAAGGTCACCTTCTGTACTAAAACTGTATAACATTCAAAAGACAGGTTAGGAGGTAAGGACTTAAAATACATGAGCAAGGTCCAAGGAACCAACTAGAGCCTATGTGGAGTTGAAAGTGGTAAATAGAACTTCCAGTGAGCACTCTTGGTTGCCTGCCCATTTAAGGTATTTGTAAGGCTCACGCCACTGAAAGGGTGATGTTAGGAGTTGGGAGGAAAGGCAGGATACAGGAGGCTGAAACTTCAAAGAAGCAAAGTGAAGAGGGGGAATCTCTATGGCCAGAGGACTTCTGGACTGTTGTCTTTGATTGCCTTGCCTTAGCTCTGTCTTGACTGATTTGGTACAAAACATAGAAAATATAACCCCTGCCTAGATTCGAATGGACCTGGATGCAAATTCCTGCTCTGTAACCTATCAACTGTGGCACTTTAAGCCAAATGCATAACCTTTGAGCTTTGTTTATTTTTATATCTATAAAATTGAAAAATAATATTGGCATTGCAATGTTGTGAATTTTATTTATTTATTTATTTATTTATTTATTTATTTATTTATTTATTTTTCTTATTTGAGAGAGAGAGAGAGCACAAGTAGAGGGAGGAGCAGAAGGAGAGGGAGGAGCAGATGGAGAAGGAAAGGGACAAGTAGACTCCCACTGAGCAGGGAGCCCAACACAGGGCTGCATCCCAGGACCCTAAGATCATGACCTGAGCTGAAGTCAAACACTTAACCAACTGAGCCACCCAGGCACCCCACAGTATTATGAATTTCAGTTGAAACAAAATACATAGCAAGGAGATCTCAACTTAAGACTGGAGTGGGTCTGCTATGGGGCTCAGCATTTGAAAAATTTACAGATTCACCCTGAAGAAGTAGATTTTCAGGGGATCTAAGGTAGCTTCTAGACAAAAATTTATCTTATGGTAAGAAGGAGACAGGCCTAATGAGCTTGGTCGTTTGTATCAGTCAGGAACCAAGCAAAAGTAAAGACCTACTCTAAATTCTATAGGATTAGACCTTAAATCGTCTTGAAGCTTATTAAGTATCTATGAAAGACTGGTGCCTTCATGTCTAGTTCTGGGCAGACAGTTGGGAAGGGAAGATTGAATGTAGGGGCCGAGACCAAGGGCAAAATGAAATCTGCAAGGATGAGCTGATATCCATGTCTATCCTTCACATCATATAATTGCAGTGGGGAGGGTGGCCAACAGAAGATGCTGGTGCCCCTCCTTATGGAGCTGAAAATACACCTGGTCCAGGACTACAGAGTAGCTAAAGAAGGAGGTCTGGTAGAACCTGAATGAGCCACAAGCCTACCTGCTGCCCGTCACCACCCAAGTAGGCCAAGACACCAGTGACAATGTGCCTGAGCTGCATCAGTACTTGGCCACATGCCTACCTTCAGGGACTAACAGAATTGCTGTGGGTACATTTCCACTTCCCAAAACTCAGTGAAATTTCTCTTAACCTAACTTAGCACCACCTAGGTGGTGGTGGTGGCCAATCTTAACCTAGCACCACCTAGGCAGAGAATTTTGGGAAATGTTTGGGTTTAGATAAGTTGATACAGCATAAAGCCTCTTTTAATAAGGACTTAGGAGGCTTCTGAGCATGGTAAGAAGGCTGTTAATTGACTCCAGTTCCAACCTAATTGAGGCCTCAGGAAAGAGAGAATTATAGTAAACACTGGAACAGTAGATTCAGTCCATTTTGTTACACATTGTCATGCAAGCATCACTGCTAATCAAGCCTCAGGGAGAGGGCATTTCTTTTCTGCTCATTTTATTCCAGAATGAATATAGTGGAATTGGTGAAGGGAAAAAAAAATAGGACTTTGAAATGAACTCCAAAAGTGGAATTAAGTAGACACTTCTAGGATCAAAAGCTCATCCGCAAAGGTAACAGACAATTCCTCAATTTAGTAGACAGAAATTACCAGAAGGAAAGGGGCCATATTGCAGCCACCATAACTTGAAGACTGACGAACTAAAGAAACAAATAAAAAGAATTATGGAAATTTATATCACATAACTTTATGATAAACATTTTAAAAACCTAGGTGAAGTAATGGCTATCTAAAGAAAATACAAATGACTAAAGATGTCTTTGGAAGAAAGAGAAAATCTAAGTAGACCAGTCGTCAAGGATGCAACTGCAAATGTGATCATAGTACTTTCCATTCCGTAAATACTCATCTCATGCTTTGTCCGTTAATAAATTCTTCAGTCCTTTAAATGACAGATTATTTTAAGTAAGTCTTAAATATTCCAGAGCACAGAAAAATGAGGAAATTTTGTAGATGCTTTTGTGTTCCACTTTTGTCTCCTTTCATAGTCCAGAGTATCCATTCTTGAGTTCCTGTGACTGTTGACTGCTAATGGCTCACACTTGCACTCTGCACAGGAGAACTGCCCCTGTCTCTGGGAGCCACCTCACCCAGAAATAGCTGAGAGGTTCTTCTCATTTCTCTGGAGGTGCCCACAGCAATGATGCACTATGGTGAAAGGAAAAACCCTAGTCCCCCTGCCTCAAGGTGACACAGGCCTGTGGCACCATTTATATGCTGGAACTCCCTGCAAAATTAGATAGAGGCTATGGCATGGCTTCATGTATACCCTATCCTGTTTCCATACCTGCCTAACTGGTTTCTTCTTGAAGAAATCTCTCAATATATAGGTTGCACAGAATCTTTGTTTCATTTCAGTCTTTGCTTCTATGACTTAAAAAAAAAAAGCTTTCTATTTTTTCCCATAAAGAAATAATCACCAATTAAACAGAAAAAAGAAAAAAAGGGTCTTGAATAGGATAGCAGGCAAAGAAGAGATCAATCTCACACATATTTATTTGAAAATCTGAATAAAATAACTACAAATGGAATTTAGTGCTAGATCATGACCATATGGATTTAATTGCATGAATGCCAGGATAACTATGCTTTCAATGCCATATTATCCCTAATAGTAGTTTAAAAAGACATGATGATACCATGTTAGCATATGTACTTTAAAAAAGAAACCTTTACTTTTCATCTTTCACATCCGCCAATCTATCAGGGGTTGAATAATTCTTCCTCATGAGGGCTATTGCCAATCAAATCATGATATAGCATTTCCTACAAAATAGGACCATTCAGAAATGTAAATACATGGAATTTCAAGGACAGAAAGTATTGAAAAAGGGTCCTGGGGAAGGACACTTTGTTGCCTACAACATGAATCCTCCAGTCTTGGCTGTTGCCAATTTGACAAGTTCTGATCTTGTGCTTTTGTGCCAAGTAACTTGGAAACTGAGGACAGTACAGCAAATTAACAAAGTCACCTTCTCTCCAAGTAGAGAAAAATCCTTATGTATATAAATGAAGAGAAGAGTGGGGAAGTTATAAGCTTTACCAACACTTGAAAATCTGTAAGCAGTGACTTGGAAGGGCCCAAATGCATAAAACCTCAACATAGTCTGTGCAGATCAATGGCAACTCCAGCTCTATGGAGGGTCACTCGAAGGAGCAACTGCTCTGAGTTGTAGCTATCACATGGCCAATCTTTTAGGATTACCTTCATATTTATAAACACATTTTATTAGAAATATAAATTTTGGGCAGCTATATTTTTCTTTTTATAAAAGTAAAATAAGTTCATTTTAGAAAACAAGGGAGAGCAAAGAGGTAAAGATTACTATCACATGTAATGAACTTCAGGATCCCAGAAAAAAGTCACTATTACAGTTCTGCTATACTTTAGGCTCTCTAGCTTGCTGTCTAGCTATCTACCTATTTACTGAGCAATTGGTCCACCCACATGTCTGATGAATAATCTAATAGTACGTACATGTGGTACATATGGTTTTCCAGTGTATTATTTATTGCACATTATCAATTTCTTTTAGAAAAATATATTATACTATTCTTTTTTGTAACTTGCTTGAAAAAATTAACTTAAATATTATTCCTTAGAGTGAATTTTTCATTACTTTACAACATTTAATGGCTATTTAGTGTTCCTATACGTGAATGGACTATGATTTAGTTAACAAATCCTATCTGGTTGGGCTTTAGAGTATTCCAGATTTTTGTCATTATAAACAATGCTAATGTGTGAATCTTGTGGCTCAGTCTTTGCTCATATTCTTAATTGCTTCTGAAGACAAACTCTGAGAAGTAGAAATACTGAATCTTTAGCCTAGTGGGATGTGTTGTGTGTGTGTTTTATTTTGTTGTTGTTGTTGTTGTTGTTTTTCTGTAGAATAGGAGAGAGAATCCTACGGAAAGAGAAGGGGGCATGATGAGAATATTTTATATGGAGGAAAATGGATAAGACATCTGATTAAGCTGAAGACACTGAGTTGTCCTAGATCTAGGCTTATAATAACTGAAAGTAAGCATAAAATTACAGAATCTTCCTAATGTTACAGGGTGGAAAAGTGATTGGGAAAAAATGCAGTGTAAAATATGATACCTCATGGATCAATATGCCAATCATCATCATTATCATCATCATCATCATTATCAAAACCATTGATTTAGGGGAAAAGCATTTCCTGCCAAAAGGATGATAATACAAAGTTTATCAAGGCTAAAGCAAAAGTATTGCTTGTAATATAATAATTTACAGTGTTGCATGATGTTGGTTTCCCTGGTTCTAGCCTCTCTTCCAGTGTCTAGCTTCCTGAGTGGGGCTCTAAAGTTACGGCGGCAATCCTCAGAGGCAACCAGGGTCCATATTTTAGACTTTTTTTGAGAACATATCTGCAAGGAATTAGCTTGAGGATTAGTGAAACTGGTGTGTCCTCTCTTCTCTGACAAGAAAGTGGATGAGTCAACTAATATAAATTATTTTCTTTTGTGAAGAAAGGATTAAGAATGCCCAAAATGACTTTCTTCATGAAGTAAAGTATGCTCATGTGTTGTCTCCATTTTCTCAGGGATTCTCAGGCTTTTGGGAAATTAATTTGCTGAAACAAAATGGTCAGAATTGGGTCAGCATTCAGAAGCTGATTACTTGACAATCTGGCTGTGTCCAAGTGGGCTTCCTTTTTGGGTTCTAGAGACTCAGGACAGATGTGAAAGACGAGGATTGCTGCACAGGATTCCATGAAGTCTCTTCTAGAATTACGGGGCTTGCCTTCTGCTGAGGAATATTAGATTCAGATACCATACTCACCTTTTCTGGATTCTTATCTGAGTATCTTGAGCAAAAAAGAAAATCCTGGCCATGGTCCAAGCCATGGCATGTTTGCCTGGATAGTTTTGTTTGGATTTCGGAATTGTACAAAACATTAAAAGTAATTTTGGTGCCTCCCAACGTGACCAAAAAAGAGGGAAAGAAGTTAGAGAATTTCAAAGCGAATCTCTGTTATTGGCTTGTCTGCAAGGGTCATGGCTCTTTGTAGTCAATATCATTTCTATTCCTTCCCCTGCAACTCAACCTTCTCTAACACATGTGCGTATTGGATTCTTCTTTAATTTTCACCCCTTGCTCATTCTTCAAGTCTCAACTGGGATGTTGTTAAGTGGTGGAATTGTTATACACAACTGTACACAAAAATGTACAAACATACACATAGATGTGTTTACCTCAACCAATATTAAAGAAACATAAAATAATTTTTTAAAGTATTGCTATTCAAATCCAACCATCCAGAAAGCTGACACCATCAATTTTTAAAGGAGATTTTATTTATTTATTCATGAGAGACACACAGAGAGAGGCAGAGACATAGGCAGAGGGAGAAACAGGCTCCCTGTGGGGAGCTTGATGCAGGACTCTATCCCGGGACCCTGAGATCACAACCTGAGCCAAAGGCAGACTACTGAGCCACCCAGGTGTCCCTGACACCATCAATTTTGTGTGAAAACTACATATTGAAGACCAGTGGCCTGAATAAATAAAGCCTCTAATTTTAGAGACTATTCCAGTATTTCTCAAGCACTTTGCTCTTAGGACCCTTTAGACTTTTGAAAATTATTCAAGACTTTTAAGAGCCTCTGTGTATGTGAACTATAACTCTCTGTGTCTATCATATTAGAAAATTTTTAACTTCTAATATGATAGACACACAGAGCTATAGTTCACATCCATCGAAAGATGAGTGGATAAAGAAGATGTGGTTTATGTATACAATGGAATATTACTCAGCTATTAGAAATGACAAATACCCACCATTTGCTTCAACGTGGATGGAACTGGAGGGTATTATGCTGAGTGAAGTAAGTCAGTCGGAGAAGGACAAACATTATATGTTCTCATTCATTTGGGGAATATAAATAATAGTGAAAGGGAATAGAAGGGAAGGGAGAAGAAATGTGTGGGAAATATCAGAAAGGGAGACAGAACGTAAAGACTGCTAACTCTGGGAAACGAACTAGGGGTGGTGGAAGGGGAGAAGGGCGGGGGGTGGGAGTGAATGGGTGACGGGCACTGGGGGTTATTCTGTATGTTGGTAAATTGAACACCAATAAAAAATAAATTTAAAAAAAACTGAAAATTTAAAAAAGGTTTATTATCATTGAGGAGGAATAAGAAGTGATCTTTGCATGTGAAATACTTAAGAGATAGTACCAGGACTCCTTCCGTGTTTTTTAAAATTAATGATAATGAGGCTGAAAATTATGAAGCAATGTTGATAACTTGTTTTTATTTAACACTTTCAATACACCAAAGTCTAAGAACTTTATACTTATTATATTTGGTCTTCACACCAAATCTTTTTTTTTCTTTTTTTTCTTTTCCACACCAAATCTAAAGTAGTGGATTTGTTTCCTAGGGCTGCTGTTAGCAAAAGTACAAACTAAGTGAATGAAAATAACAGAAGTGCATTGTCTCTCAACTCTAGAGGCTAGAAATCCCAAACCAAGGTGTTGGTAGGGCCATGCCTTCTCTGAAGGCTGTAGGGGACAATCTGTTTCCTACCTTTCTCTTAGCTTCTAGTGTTGTGAATAATACTTGACATTACTTGGTTTTTACATGCATCCCTTCAAACTCTGCTCCCATCATCAAATAGTGTTCTCCCTGTGAGTCTCTCCTCTTCTTAGAGGGATACCAGTCTTGTCGAATTCAGGGCCCATGATCCTGTTCCCAAATAGGGCCACATCTTCAAGGTTTTTTGTTTTGTTTTGTTTTTCACTTTGACTTGTCTTTTAAGGCTACTTTTGATCATACATTGGGTCTGCTTGGATATTCCAAAATAATCTCCCCATCTCCCAATCCTTAAATTAATAACACCTACAAAGTCCCCTCTGCCAAGTAACATATTCACAGATTTTAGGAATCAGGATGTGGATGTCTTTGGGGTCATTATTCTGCCTACCACAACAACTAGCAAGGAGAGCAGAGAAGGGAATTATCAGTGCTGGTAGGATCTCGTTGGATAGAGGAGGATTCGAGTTAGGTCTTAAAGATTGGAAGCTTTTCATGATGTGGAAATGAGTCTAGACAGGCTGGGCAGCATAAGTGAAGGCACAATGGTTACTATGAGCCTGGCATCAGCACGCCAGGCAGTAAGGAGATTGATGTGCTTGAAGAAAAGAGGTGTAATCTGGAAAATGATGGGAAATAAGACTGTAGCAAGATTGGGATGAGGCCCCAAATTTTCAACCAGGACTTTGTCTACAAGTATCCTTTCACTATAATTTATGGATGGTCTTTATTGGAAATTAGGAGTGAATTAACTAGCCTTCTGAGATTCTAAAACAGAGCTTTTTTTTTTTCTAATTAATCTTTCTCACTTTGTTTTTCCTGAGGGACTTGCTTTTCTTTTGCCCTTAATTGACTGTTAACCTTGGTGGCAGACACTGCCAGTACCCCTCTCCCAACTCCTGGCCCTCCCATCCCTTTAACTTCCAACTGCCAGCAGCTATTTTGCTCAATATCTTTCTCTGCCAGGTAGCCAGGAATTCTGTGGAATCTTAGGAGTAGGTATATAAATTCCATTTCCTTTGCACCCGTCAGATGGGATAACTCTGAAGAATGTGTCCTATACTTCTCCCAGAGTTCCTCGGCAGTTTAAGCTCCAGTTGCCTGTAGGGTCTCTTCATTGATATTGTACACTTTCTGGCTCTTTCCTTACCTGTTTCGCATCTCCACTCACCTACAGGTGTTTGTTGGGATCACTCCCAAACTACTTGCACTTCAGTCTTTGCCTTGTGGGGCATGAATCATGTGTCTGGGAGAACCCAAACTAAAACAGGCTTTCATCCATCCCTGATTCAACCTCTCTGAAAGTTACTAAAGCAAGGCTAAAGAGTATTAGAAAAAAATAAAAGGATAGGAGCAAAGAAGAAGGGGTACACATTCTGATAGAAGGGAATATATCGTAGATGACAGTCCTTATTAGTAATGCCCCAGAAAATATATCCCATGCCGGGAAAATAAATCACATGCCCATTTTCAGGGTTAGGGTGTGACATAGGAAATATGTTCTGTGGAAGCTCTGGGAAGAGATTCAATCAAGTACACTGGGCCTCTGAGGTAGACATGTTTGTAGTTCTTAACCAGCCCCAATAACCTTATAGTGTTAGTACTAGCAAGGAAGTTAGTTGGGCTCTGATGTACTCATTATTTAGATAGTTGCTCATTATTATGAAAGGATACAGTGCCAGAAACACCAATTTTCTGTGAAGCCAATTATCTGAGGAACTCCTGGAGGAAGATCCAACATGAGTGCTCCCACCTAAGGTACTGGGCAAACATCTATTTTTTTCCTGCAAGGGATTCTGTGTATTACCCTGGAAAATGCATAACTGTCAGTTTCCTTAACCCCATGGAAGTGTGCACTACATTGAAATTTATTCCTGACATATCTCTCCTTTTACTGGTTGAAGAACAAGCAAAGTATTACTGTTTGAACAGAAACTCAAAATTGTCTTTTAAATTTGTGATGTCAATTTCAAATGAATATTCAGTTCTGGAAAGGGATATCAACTTCATCCTATTTGATTATAGTTCTTAAGTCATCATTTGTTTTTAGGAAGACTTAACGAGTTAAATGGAATGTGAAAATAAATTAGAGAAAGGTTAGGAACTTTCGGCAAACTTCTATGACTTACACAGAAACTTCAAAAAGTAGAGGATGAGAAAGGTTTGAAAAAAGTGGAGAGGAGGGTGGGTAGTTTCTGAGAAGTGGGAGTGAATACTACTGATAGTTAGGTTGAGGACTTGCAGAGGGCTTTCTTTACCACTGTGATGAGTATAAACTTTTTCCTGGAGTTAATAGTGATACACTGAATATTTTTGAGTGATGCAGTCAAAATGGTGAATAGAGGCCTTCCAAAGATTTTCTTTCTCTGCTGTGATTTCCTTGTCATTCAGAGACATCAAACAGGATAGAGTGGGTAGAGCCATATGAGATTAGGTTTGACCATTTTGTAGGTCAAAGAGGTCAGATATTCACCAGGTCAGATTTCATGGGATTTGACTTAATGTATTCTAAGTGAAGTAACTAGAACTGGCTTGAAACTTCTGGCTTTGGAGTAGAAACTCGAATATGTTCTTCCTGTCCATTGACAGGTGTTGCATCCTGCCAGCTGGATGATGGGCAACACCCAGGGAGGAGCCCCCAGGACTTTGAATACTCTCCTTTCCTTGCCCCCTGTCTGGTGAAGTCAGCTTGCAGGCCACCATCAGGGGACCCCTGCTGATCTCACCCCTTTTCTAAAGCCAGCTTCTCAGGGAGTGGGAGTGTCAGCATGTGGTGCTATCTCCTTCAACTTCCCAGGCATAGGAAGAGCAGCTGGCATCTTCAAAAGACTGCTGTTATCCTGTTGATTCTCCCAGAGATGTCACCAGCCCTTTTGGGCAATCAAAGTTCCAGATGGCCTGTGGTGAGCCCTTGTGTTAAAGGGAAGAGACTGATCTGTCAAGATTTTAACTGAAGTGTGAGAACCGGAGGTAGGGGGTAAGGATTGAAGGCAGAAGGGAAAGAAGAAGGAGCAAGAATGAAGGAGAGAAAGAATTGAACTAGAAGCTTAGAAACAGAAAATTAGTTTGCTAGATATATGCCCCCCTGAAAATCTTATGAAAAATGATGGCAGCAAAATCATCCAAATTTCAAACAAGAAACAATTTGTTAGATTTATTTATTGTCCTGTGCATTTCTATATGAAAAAAATTCTTAAACAAGTCTAAAATATATCATCTGTACTGAAAAAAGTAAAATTATATTTAATCAATGGTGTAGATGAAGATGTATGATGTAGAAAGTTCATAATATTTCTGGATTACAACTTTTGACTGTCTTTTGAGCTAAGCTGTAGAGCTGTGTGCCTTTTCTTTTTTTCTTCCCAGGCCTCAATGGTTTTCTTTCTGGCCAGTTATATAGGTCAGTTGTTGAAGGTGGATAGGGTTTGGGAAGACCCTAGGTGGGCAGAACTTTGGGTTCCCACCCCATCTCACTTGGACCATGACAGTGCTGGAATCCTTTTCTCTTTCTCTCTCTTCATTTAGTGAAGTTGGAGCTCTTTTGACAAGACCTTTCTCTGGGGGATCCTAGAGACCTAGGGGGACTCTAGGGAGACCCTATTCATAGTTCACCTAACATAGACCTCTAGACTTCTCCGTGTTTCTATGAACCTCTATTATATTGCTTACTTAAGATTCTAGGAACCATCATCTCTCCCTGCTTCAGTGGAGACTTGTCATCATTGATTGTAAAACCCAGAAAATAAGTGTGCCTGCTAATGAAAGGCATTTCCTCCTCCCAAAACATCTTGGTGAATATGGCCTGATTCTGTATTTGAATGTAATGGCCTGAAAATAAGATTTCAGACAAAAATAAATGAGATTGATGGAAATATATTGTCAGTGCACAGAATTCAAGGCATCTGGTAGATTTCTATTACCAATTTTTCCATTGGGGAGAAAGATTAGTTTCTGCTGCTCTCCCTGAGTGCAGCAGAGGGAAGGTTGTAGTTTTGGTTGAGAAAGCACTCTTATTATCCACCCCTATTTTTAGAATTTTCAGACATCTAACTTATTGACTTGAGTTTATAATTTAGGCCTATAACCTTTAGAAAAAATGATCCTTCCCCCTTGAAACTTCTCATGCATGAATTTAGCCCAGAGGAGTATTTTTTTGAAAGTGTAGCAAAATCTGCCTTATCATCATAGTTATAGAGCTAGTCAAAGAGAAAGAGTGATATTTTATCTATAATTTGCTGGTCCACTCTCTAGATTCCCACTTTCTGAGGTCATATTTGAGGATACACATGGTATACACACAAAAGGGAAATGCCATGTTTCACATATTTACCATTGATTCATCCAATATGTATTACTTGATATTTATATTTTGTTTAGAGAACATATTTGGAGTATCTGACAGGCATTGGAGGCAGTTATGTGAGGTGATACAGAGACAGCCCTATAGAATAAGCTGGAGTAGCTATTATAGATATTTTAGGCCCATTTATGGAATGACTACACTTGTCCCTCAACTGCTCTGAGCTGCCTTATAAGGGGAAGCACCATCCTTCTTCAGCAACTTGTCTTCCCTATGGGATCTATATTTCTAGGAGATGCCCAAGAGATCATGCCTTCCTGTCCAGGAGTGGTCATAGCTGATGGCTAACCAAAATGGAGTACCAAAGCCTAAACCACTGCCTCATAATGAGACAGTTCCATGGCACTTTTCATCCTGCAGAGCTCCTTGTGGTCTCAGGCTGAGACTGGACTTCTGCCGAGATCACATTCTTATTCAGCACTTTCACCTGCCCTATCCTGCTCTTTTCACTCTCATGTGGTTGGTTTCCCCATGGGGGCACTAAATCACTCACATAAGGTTCCTCATCTTAGCTTCTGCTTCTGGGGAAACTTATGTAAGACAGTAGTATTTATTTTGTTAATTGATTTGGGCTTTGTTCTTATTACAAAAATAAGGCATATTCATTGTTGAAAATAGGAAAATCCATAGGATAGAAAGGAAAAAAAAAAAGGACAAAACAGTATGTAAGTCTAGACTCCAAGGGTGACCACTGTTGGCCATGGCAAATATCCTTTCATTTGGAAATGTTTATGCAGGAGCTGTTATAATGATGGTCCTCAATGTGCAGTACCTCCCGGGTCCATGCCCTTGTTCTATCCCCTTCTATTGTCTCGATCATAGGATTTGCTTTTGTCAATAGGATCCTTGCAAATATGATGCAAGTAGAAGCTTGGCAAGAGCTTGCCTGTTGGGGTTTGTACAAACTCTATCTTCTTATTCTTGATGCCCTGGCATTTGGGGCTTTGATCCTAGAGACACTGTCTCTCCCAGGCTCTCAAATATCTGAAGATAATAAATGACTTCCCTTGTGAATGCACCTTTGTTGCACAACACAAACCAACCAACCCAGGGCCCCCAGCACCAACTCTTTTTCACTCTACATCACTCATCAAGCCAGTATTCCTCCTGCCCTTGCTTCTAGGGATCTTGGTAAACTTCTTCCCTCATGATAATCATTTCTGACTGAATGTCAAACCTGATGCCCAGCTAATCCCAGGCATATTTTTAGAATAGGGTTTATTTTCCTAGAACACTCTTGCTTTAAAGCCAGTCCCTGTGCATAAAGAGATTGAGGCGACACTACTGAATGATGAGTAAGACCCTGCGGTCAATTTGGAGCCTTTGGCACCGGTTGAGCTCTTAGCTGAAGGCAGTTGCATAGGCAAGCTCAGGTCTACTGCATGGGGCAGAGTCGTACATCAGGGCTCAGTCAACCCAAAGAATGGTGAGAAGTAATATCATTATTTTAAACAATTGTATTCTGGAGTGGTTTGTTATGCAGTAGAAGATTACAGAAACCATGTCGTATGGGCAGGACCTTGTGGCTCTGGGTCTGCCTTTTATCTCACCTGCATACACATCTCCTTCCCCATTCCTCCACCCTAGAGAAGGTAATTTTATGGATGAAATTCCCTGTTAATCACGGGGCCATGTTTACTAATGGGTCTCTTCACTGTAATTAAAAGGTGGGTCCCCGGTAGTTTACTTTCACTGGCTCTTCTCACTCCTTGCAGTGAGATCAATAAGCTATGTCAGATCTGACTCTACTCTGCATCCTGAAGTGAAATCCCTGCTTTTGGCCATGGTGGGGAGACAGAGGCCTCACGTGGGTTCCCAATTCACTTTTTCTTTTTTTTTCTTTTAGAGAGGGAGAGAGAGAATCCCAAGCAGACCACATGCCCAGGGACAGAGCTCTGTGCAGGCTTGAGCTCACAACTCTGAGATCATGACCTGAGATGAAATCAAGAGTCAGACGCTTAAGTGACTGAGCCCCCTAGGTGTACCCCCACCCCCTGCCCCAGACCCTGCCAGTTCACTTTTAACTGATAATTCTTATGGACATCTCAGGCACTGATACAGCTAACAAACTGGTACTCTGTTTACAATTTGAATTTGTTCCTTGCATTTCTCTTGCTTGGAAAGGCTGAAAGAAATAGGGAAAGTTGTCAGGGCAAAAGCCAGGCATTCCTAAGTTTCCTGGCCAAGTTAATACTTAGCACTATCAGAATCCTATGCACATTTTCACCTTTTACACTTTGCTTTTACCAAAATAATGTCATAATATTTATAACCTCTTCTTTAACAAAAATCTACTACAAGTAGCTGTATCAATAAAAAATCTGCAGTATAATTTTCAAGGGCAAATCGTATTCCATTATATGGGTAAATGATATTTTGCTGACCTGGTAAGTTGTAAAAACTATTTTTTCTGCTATTATAAAAAAATACTGTGCTGTCTCTTCTTGAAGCTGAATGCTTCTGTGCATTCTTAATTGTTTTCTTAGGATTTAGTCATAGAAATGGGATTTGGGATCCAAAGCATTTGTGAATTTTTTTTAGGATTTATTTATTTGAGAGAAAGAGAGGAGGGAGAGAGAGAAAGAGAGGAGAAAGAGAGAGAGAGAGAGAGGGAGGGAGAGAGAGAGAGAAAGATAGATCACACAAATGAGAGGGGGATTGGGAGAGGGGAGAAAGAATCTGAAGCAGATTCCCCACTGAGCTGGGAGCCCTATATGTGGTTATATCCCATGACCCTGAGATCACTACCTGAACTGAAACCAAGAGTCAGATGCTTAACTGAGCCACCCAGGGAGCCTCAGGTATGTGGATTTCTTAAGCATTAAAAAATTTAAATATTGCTAAATTCCATTTCTCCCCCAGACAGATTGTACCAGTTTGTCGTTTCAGCAGTATATGAATATGACCATTGTCTATGATCCTCACATCATTGATATTTTTATTCTTTACCAATTTTATAAGAAAGATGCTATCCTAATGTCTTCATTTCCATTTTTTAAAAAATCATAAGTAAAGCTAAATGACTTTCATATTGGTCATTTTGCTTCTTGCTCTGCAGCTTGACTCTTCATAATATATTTATAAAATTTTTAAGTTCCTATATATCACCATGTATCCAGAAAACAACCGTTTGGCCCTCACTTTCGTGAATCATGGGGAAATTTATGGACAGCTTTCACCTGACTTCACTGAAAGGCAAAAACAAATGTTTAAGTGAATTTGTTGAATACATACTTGGCTTGATGGAGGGACTCCAATGCAAATCCAAAATCCTCTGCAGTTTAGGAGGGAAAAGCAATGCTTAATGTTATTCTTTTAAATTCAGTTTTGGTGCAAGCATGATTAGAGTTTATTTTATTTTATTATTTTTAAAGATTTTATTTATTTATTCATGAGAGACACACAGAGAGAGACAGAGACACAGGCAGAGGGAAAAGAAGCAGGCTCCATGCAAGGAGCCCGATATAGGACTTGATCTCGGAAATCCAGGACCACGCCCTGAGCCAAAGGCAGATGCTCAACCGCTGAGCCACCCAGGCGTCCCCATGATTAGGGTTAAAAAAGGATTTTCTAACTGGTTGGAGGAGTATCAGACCTGGAAAAATACTGAAAAAAGTGTTGATGTAGTTACAGAATTGCCATGAGACCCTTTGGAAAACTTGTAACATCCTTTTCATAACTTCCCGCACCTGGTGTCGCTTGATTCAGCCTTTTGGATCTATGCCTTTGGTTCAAGTGTGGAGAGATCCCTCCATCAGGATTTGTAGTGTGAAAGGTATATCCTGAAACTCATTTTTACCCCAAGGAAGTTGACCACAGCAAGGGTTGACAAGAAGCCATCTTGAGCACAATTTCGAAATTGTTTTCATCTTTCTTTACCCCTTGTCATCTCTTCCTCCTTAGTGTTGGTTAATAACCCCTTTAAGAGCTTCCTGGATACCACCTGAAACTGGCTTCTTTGTGTGGAGCGCAGGGAGTGATGGAAGAAAGAGGCAGGCCATACCAGGTGGACAGGTGGCAGGTTTAATAAGCAAAGGGAACTTACGCATGAGGGCTGTCTTGGGCAGCAGCAAGACAGGGGACCTCTGCACCTGCCAGCCAAACCATTACAGTTTACACAGAGGCCTTAACTGGGTTAAGTCATATACACCATGAAGGTGTTTTCAACACCACATCGCCATCTCAAGGCCTATGGGCCTTGTCATTGGAGCAGCCTTTGAGAGTAGGAAAGGCAAGCAGATCCCACATTTCAAGGACAGAGGAGGGGGTGAGGAGCTGTCAATGGCCTGGGTCCAGTTCATGGGTCAATGAGTAGTCATATCTTTTCTATGACCTCCCCAACACTTAGCCTCCTAGACAGCTCTATTTTCAGCCTTGCATCTGCAGACTGAACCAGAGATCTCTGAAGACCAGCAGTCATGTTCTATTTTGTGTGATCAAAGGCCAATTGTACATCTGAACTTGGTTTTCATGGGCCATTTTCTTCTTATTTGATGAATTACTTTTCTGATGGTATCATCAAGGGATCTTTTGGGGATGCAGTGCTTGATGTTTTTGACATGTATTTCAGACTCTGAACACCTCCAAGACCTCTGATTTGAAATTGATGATTCCTTATGGTTCTCATATCCATGTATTTATCTAAACTTTTCTGCTTTTAGCTTACATGAAATTTCTGGTAATGAATCTTTCAGTATAATTTAGTATTTCATGTATTTATCCTCTAAGAATTTCTTTTGTTTCTTTGTTATTTTTTTCCACGAAAGGGAAGTTATCTCTTATTTTAGTGTTTTCTTTTTTTTGAAAAGCAAACCATTCTTTGCCAAATAAATGTGGGCTCTGGGGAATCTTCAGGCAACTTTCTTAAAAACTTTTGTCAGCCAAGTAGAAAGTCTCTCTTGGGGCCCAACTTTGTAGTTCTCTTCTCCATATTTAGGAGGAGACTCTCAAAAGCAAACTTGGTAATTTATTTAACAGCTCCGTTTGAGCAAAGAATATCTCTTTTGGTGATTGTCTTCCTAGATGATGAAGCTAAAACACAATATTTGAAGACCTTTTAAGTCTGCCAAGCAGCCACCCATCCTTTTATTTCAAAAGAACTACCCTCTGCTCTCTGAAAGTAGTTCAGAGTAGTGCCTGAAAAAAACTGGCTTTACTAGTGACAAGGGAAAAAAAGCATCAGGGACGAGTTAATCAATGGTGACAAAATTCATGTTTTTGTTCTTTAATGCAATAAACTACTAGGGATGTACTGTTAATCTCTGTCATGTCCATCCTCTTGGCACTGACCCTTAGCAATGTTGAAGCAAGAAGCATTGAAAATAGAGGAGAGAAATAAAAGATATTGCCTCTCCCTTCTGGTTTTGGAGTAAGAGCACTGTCCTCTTCTGCAGGCTTTGTATCACCATTGCATTCTCTCCCTGATTCCATGTTCTCAAATGTGCCTTCTTGAATGGTACCCTAGGATGGATCATAAAAGGTCTTAAAAATAAACAAATTGTCCCTAGTGTCATCAAGCAAAGAGCTCATAACAAAAGCAGCCATCACCACTACTACCATTTTTGAGCCATTACTATGTGTTCTGTCTTGTGTTTAATTAAACCTGTTACATCTATTGGTTCATATAATAAACTCACCCACAAAGCTAGAAGATTGAGGAATTTTATTAATCCCATTTTATAGATGAGGGAACCGAGGCTTAGTAAAATTGCCAAAATCTACAAGTAATAAGGAGTGGAGGCAGAGTTTAAATTCAGATCAGACTGACTTCAAACTGTCTACCCCCTTCATCGTTCTGCTGATCTGATCACTATGCTAAGAGCCTAGGATCATAGAAATTGAAAAAGAGGATGCCTGGGTGGTTCAGTGGTTTGGCGCCTGCCGTTGGCCCAGGGCGTGATCCTGGAGTCCCGGGATCGAGTCCCACGTCGGGTTCCCAGTGTGGAGCCTGCTTCTCCCTCTGTCTGTGTCTCTGCACCTCTTTCTCTCTCTGTTTATATCATGAATAAATAAATAAAAATCTTAAAAAAAAGAAATTGAAAAAAACTTCTCTACTCATCTCATTTTACAATGGGAACATGAAGTCAAGATATGGGAAGACATCTGGTTTTGTGAAAGCAAAGATATTGACATGCATCTTTCTTGAATGAAAAATAAATAAATTTTTAAAATAAATGTTTAAGCATGTAAATTTGAGAAATTATAACTTAAATTTTGAATATGTATTTATTTCCCTTTTTTGAAAATCTTAATTCTACAATTTATTTTTCAGCATTAGAAGTCCAGTTTTCTCCAAAATATATCTCATTTATCTTTCTGTAAAATATCACTGGGCACTGTCATGCTGGACATGAGTATAATATTTGGAAGACATGTTAGTTTTTTTATTGCTGTGTAACAAATCCCCACAAATTTAGCAACTTAAAACAATATGGATTTATTATCTCACAGTTTCTATGGGTAAGGAGACCAGACAAAGATTGTGGCACTCTGTTCAGGGTGCCACAAGGCTGCAGTCTTGGTGAGGGCCATTTCTTTCTGGAATTCTGGATTCCCTTCCAAGCTCACATAGTTTTGGGCAGAATTCAGCTCTGTGATTGTAGGATTGAGGTCCCTGGTTTCTTGCAGGTTGTCCTCCAGAGACCAGAGGGTATAGCCACAGTCCTGGCTGTGTGGCTTTCACAGATATTATCTTATTTGGTTTGGGCTTCTTTGACAAAGTACTATAGCCTGTGTGGCTTATAAACAACAGAAATTACTCAAGTTCTCAAGCCTGGAAGTCTAAAATCAGGATGCCAGCCTAGTTGGATAAAGACCCTCTTCCAGTGTTGCAGATTGCTACCTTCTCCTTATGTCCCCACATGATGTAAAGAGAGCAAGGCTCTCTAATATCTTCTCATAAGGGTGCTAATCCCATTCATGAAGGCTCATTCATGATCATTAGATCATGATCACCCTCATACTCTAATTATTTCCCAAAGACTCTACCTCAAAATATGATTACAATAAGGATGAGATTTCAACCTATGAATTTTGGAGATAGGGGCAACAAATAGTTCATGACAGAGACCCTTTCACAACGCGGCACTTTACTTCTTCAAAGCCCACAGAAGAATCTCTCTGTCCAGTCTGTCATACGAAATGTGACATAATCATGAGATTGACTGTCTCATCACCTTTGCCATATTCTCTTGGCCAGAAGCAAGTCACAGGCTCTACTTGCACTCCAAGAGGTTGATATAAGGGTATAACTCATTGATGGTCTTCTTAGAATTTTGCTTTCCACGCAAGAGAAAGTTCAGAGGTGAGCAGAAGTTCCAAGGTGGTGTAGAACTAAAAGTGATAGAATGTCCACACCATGTGAACTCAGGACTAATCTGGCCTCATGGGTCTCAGCCTGAGGAACTATTAACAAATAGCTCTGCCCCCTGAAATATGTAATATAATTAGTTTAGGGTAAGTCCTGGGCATCACCTTTTCAAAATTTTGCCATGTGATTCAAATGTGTTTAGTGCTGAGAAATGCTGAGTTAGCCCAACTACTTTATTTTACAGATGAGGAACTTGAAGCCCAGGAAAGCTGTGCCTTCTGAAGTATATATGACCCATTAGTGGTAAAGGCAGGATTAGACTCAGGTTTCCTAGTTATGTCATGTCTTCCTAACCCCGGACAAGATATAACATCTTGTGGAAATTGTCTGATTTGTTGTGTGGGCCTTGAAAGGCAAAAAGGTTTTGAATTATAGTAGATTTGACCAAAGCCACCATAAATTCTCTCTTGTTATGCCACCAACTTCTTAGTACCAATATGGATTTCAGAGAAGGAGCTTTCTGTCACCAGCTTCAAGAGAGAAAACATAAATAAAATTCACTTATTTTTGAAAAGTTGGTATAAAACAATTCCTGGTGTTTGGTGAAATGTATCTTCCATTGTGGCTGAAATCATAAATTATTTGATCCTTATGTAGGATGTTCATTTTCTGACAGGGATGAAATGGGTACCCAGACTGTGTTATTTAGAAAGGCGGCTGTGGGGGTGTCTGGGTTGGCTCAATTGGTTAAGTGTCTGACTCTTTTTTTTTAATTTTTTATATTTATTTATTTATTTATTTATTTATTTATTTATTTATTTATTTTTAAGTGTCTGACTCTTGATTTCAGCTGGGGTTGTGATCTTGGGGTTGTGGGATGGAGCCCCGTGTCAGGCTCATCACAGAATCTGCCTGAGATTCTCTACCTCTCCCTTTTTATCTGACCCTCCCTCTACTTTCTTTTTCTCAAATAAACAAATAAACAAATAAATAAATACAATCTTAAAAAAAAAACAAAATCTGTGTTCTTTTGGCAATATGTTATAGATCTGAAAGAGAAACCCATAACACTTGATGGACTTAGGTCCTGGTTTAGTGGTCAGTGGGTCAGGCCTTTTTCTGGATTTGGTCATGCCTATTTTTAAATGAATTCTTCACTCTGCCTTGCCATTCACCATCTCTTCTATTAACAACTCTTGTCTTTCAGCTGTAATATTCTCTGAGCTTGGGGAATAAAATCCTAGTCAGTAGAGAAAGGAAAGGGACAGACCCCTGCAGAATGAGGAACCTGTTATAATCTTCTGCTCCTTATTTGGCTTTGACAGCACATATCTCCATTTTAAGAAACATTAGAGCCACCAAAGCCCTGGACATGAGCTCCTTCTGGCTCTCAGGCTCATCAAGAGTTATCTGTTCCCTTATTTAACCAGGAAAGTCTTACTGCGTTGTATCAGACAAAGATAATGGGAACCAGAGGGAGTCTGGCACTAGCTTCAAACTATTCCAGGTCAGTGAGAGGGAAGGATATAGCCTGATCTTTTTGCCATTTCCTCACTGGACTAGCCTAGTACTGAAGGTCAGGACCTAGACCAAATGATCCCCTAAGGCTTTCCAGATGGCTATGACAAGGTTGGATATGCATCCAAAATTTCCCATTGAGAAGCCCAAGGATGTGATCATGCATTCAAGATGAACATAACCATACTGAGTTTAATCTAGAGTAAGGAAAAGTATGTTAACTTGTTTTGATTGAAAACTCCTCTAGCTAAGCTGAAACATATCTGCAATTTCTGTAGAGACCTAAATATAAAATTAAAATAGCATGTAATCATGATAATCACCGTGGAAAGACAGCATGAGTTCCCAGAAGCTTAAGGGCAATAGCAATTAATGCTCCTGCAATTTATGCAGGATTTTTTAAAGTGGCAATTTGCTTTCCTCTTCCTTAAGATAAATTGTTACCAGTGACAGAGAAATGCAGCCCTTACTCTAAAGAGACACGTGGCTGCAGCTGTCTGAAGCCAGTTCATAAAACCAGCTCTCTGGACTGATAAGGCACTAGTCATTGGAGGCTACTTCTCAGAAGACTGGGAAATGTACAAATGCCACAGTCTTTCTTCCTATCTATCTTGTAACTAGCATTGCCCTGGATATCTCATTTTATCATGAATCATAAGAACGCAAAAGACTTGGGTGGCATCACTTACCATTTTCCTGCCTTTAGACTGTTATACAGAAATTCTTCAAGGTAGAAGAAAACTAGTCTCATTTGATGACCATATAACAAGGAATTCCATAACCTTTTGATATTACTGATTGGTCAACAATAATATTAACAATAACAACTACATCTTACACAAGAGTAAAATATTTAGCAAACAAGAAATACTTGATAAATTTTGGCAGTTGTGGTTTGGTGATTGCTGATGGTGATGACAGTGATAGTAACCATCATATAACGATGACTTCTTCTTCTGTATTTCAGATTCTTTATTTTACCTATTTTTTCTCATTTCACCCTTATAACAAGCTTACCAGATAAGTATCATTGTCCTAATTTTATAAGGAATGAAGGTAAGGCTAGGGAAGTACAAGTAACATGCCCAAAGTCATTCAGTTAATGAGTGGAAGTGGCCAGATTTGGATCCATGTTTGTAGACTTTTTTGTCCATTATCTATTACTTTCATTTACTTTTCAGAAGCAATTTCAATTAGTAGTCTCTTCCATCATTCTGTTCAGTTCTTGATTACCCTAGGGTCCATTATCAAAGGCTAATTTTTTTCAGCATTTTCATCTGAACTTACTCCAAATTCTGTTACCCTTTCTCATGTCCCTGTGAAGGCACCAGTCACTGTTATAAAACGATCTTTGAGGGATCCCTGGGTGGCGCAGCAGTTTAGCGCCTGCCTTTGGCCCAGGGCGCGATCCTGGAGACCTGGGATCGAATCCCACGTCGGGCTCCCGGTGCATGGAGCCTGCTTCTCCCTCTGCCTATGTCTCTGCCTCTCTCTCTCTCTCTCTCTCTCTCTCTGTGACTATCATAAAAAAAAAATTAAAAAAAATTAAAACGATCTTTGAGGTTCTGTGACTTTGAACCCCAAGGTTAGGTTTCTGTCTCTTGGCTAACAGGTGCCTCAAATGGGAGTATGAGCCTTTGGCTCTCATGACCTTTGGTCCTGTCAAGAATCCCTTCTCATGCAACCTGTGATACTCTGACTTTCATTTATACTGCTGGGCAGTTCCAAAGTAGAGCAACAGGCAAGAGAAAGATAGGTAGGATGGTTTTAGATTTCTTCTAACCTAATGTCATAAGTCTGTGATCACCCTCTATCTTGGATGCAAAGAAGGATCCTTACTGACGTCACAGTGGTTAGCATTCTAGAAGGACTGTGCATTCATGGCTGTCCCATATCTATGTTTTTATGGAAGTATGGATGGACTCTTTCCCAGGTGGCTTGAATCTCCTTTCTTCTCTGGGCTGTAGAGTAACTAATGTAACTCCAATCCTACACTTTTTCATCCTTCGTTTGTTTTTCTCATGGGTGACATTGACTTTCTCTTTCTCCTTTTTCTCTCATGTTTCTAACTTTTTAATGATGTTTCTAACTCCATTCATTTTTTTACTAATTACCTAAACAAATATTAATCAAGAGGTCTTATTTGCCACATATAAAGTTATCTGCGGAAGGAATCAATATAAATGCCATGGTCCCAGACCTCAGGAGTTTACTTCTAATGACGGAAGGTAGTGTGACAAAGGCTATAGAAACACAGAGAAAAGATGCTCTAAGGCAAAGAGCCATGAATCTGGGAAGGCTATAGGAAGAGACAATGCTGGAGCTGATGCTCTGAGCAATGAGACCTAAGATTTATGATTTTCGTTGATCCAAAGAGATCCACTCTTCATCTGCCCTTTTATTTTCACAAAATTTGGAAGGAAGATTCAATCCAAGTCCAATGACAGCTTAGAGGCTGTCCTGGAAGGGACCACATTATGTCTAAGTAGGCATGAATGCTCTTATAGGACAAGGGGAAGAGTTAACTGACTTGAAAGCATACTATGTAAGGAGCCACAATGTGACAAGCCCAAGTTTGTGATGTCATCATGAATTGGGAACTTAGATACACCAGAACTAACCAAAGTTTGATTTCCCATACAGAAAACACTCTTTCCCCTGTATATTAGGTGGTGTAAGGAAAATAGCTTTGGATTGGGAACCAAGAGAGTTGAGTCCTAGTCCTTGGACAAACCATACGATTTGTTTGGCCTGCCATTTCTTGGCTAAACAGGTGAGAAAACCCCTGAAACTCCTAATAGTTGTTATATGCTATGAATTTATAATTTAATTCATCAATGATATGAAATGAAAAGCAGACAAATCATGGCATGGAAAGGTTTGTGAAGTGAGGAATATTGAGCTACACTATTTACTTTGAACTCCAAATTATCATTGAATATATAAAGATACAAATAAAGAATCTTGGAACCCCAAGAAGCAATATAGACAGTGACAAGAGAACCTTGGTAACTGGTAACTATATTACCAATGTATAAAACTACCCCACTAAAGCCAATGAGGGGAAAATGTGCCAACCTAAGTATCTTTGGAAATGAGTTGAGTTTGTAAGACTAAAGAAAGAAAAAAACTACCCTATTTTTTCATGGGGATTCAGGCTAACAATTATGATATTGCCATACAATATATTAGAATAGAAGAATTAATTAAATGGATAGCAGATAGCAGGGGATAGTTCTTTCATTATTGGAATGAGAGGTTCCAGATAAGCAAGAGAGGAGGCTAGAATGATCCATATAGCAATGGATTAGAGTTGGGAGCATCAGTATGAACTTATGTTTAGCTTCATATAGATACAGATTTTCACATACATAAATATTTATAGATATGTGTATATACATGAATTAGTATAAACACATTTTTTTTGTTCAATCAGTTTAAAGGACTCATAGAACAAAATTAACACTCCAATAGAATTAACACTCCAATAACAATAAACACACAAGAACCCAGACCTTGGTTTCTAACACTGTTCTCCAAAACAGTGAACTAGGGCTATTTGGAGAAATGACTGATTCTATGGGCTTGGAGAGGAGATATATAAGATGAGCTTGGATCATCTTGCAGCATTAGAAAGTAGGAAAGGACTCAAAAAAAAAAAAAAAAAAGGAAGAAGATACACATATACAGTAACGGGGACATGCCAAAGGGAAAGAAAAGCCAATGGCCAAAATGGGACAACTTGCAGGGAAAAAAATAGAGTGATATTAGACTTTAACTGAGAGTACAAAATAAGTATATATGATTCCAAATGACATAAATTAATTATTGAATAGATTAATAAATAGGTAAGAATTGACAATTCTCCCTCACACGGAATTTCAAATATTTTATGTAGAGCTCCACCTCAAGGAACTAGAGCATAAATCCTTACTCCTTAAATGTAGGCTGCCTAAAAGGACTTTTTTCCAAAATGTACAGCATGCAAAGGGGCGGAAAGAGTAATTTAATTGTGAAGACACCCGACAAACACTACCTTAGCCAGATGGTCAAGGCCAATTCAACATCAATGGTTAAAAATCACATTGCTAGTTTGTATGCTTGATGGGGTTTGATGAAATTAGCATTTTGTCTGTCTGATCTTCTTTTCAGTGGCCCATGAAAATACTTACTATGGGGCAGCCCTGGCGGCCCAGCGCTTTAGTGCTGCCTTCAGCCCAGCCCAGGGTGTGATCCTGGGGACCCAGAATCAAGTGCTGCGTCAAGCTCCCTGCATGGAGCCTGCATGGAGCTTCTTCCTTTGCCTGTGTCTCTGCCTCTCTCTGTCTCTCTGTCTCTCATGAATAAATAAATAAAATCTTTAAAAAATACTATGATAAAAATATCAGACAAATTCTAATAATGGAGTTTCCTACAAAATATTGGACCAGAATTCCTTAAGAGTCTCAAGATCATCTAAACAAAGTCTGAGAAATGACCACCACCAACAGGACCCTAAAGGGATATAATATAAATGTAATGTGGAACTTTGAACAGAAAAAGACTGTGAGGTAAAAACCAAGGAAATGTAACTAAACTATGAGCTTTAGTGAATTATAGTATGTCACTGTTGGTTCATCATTTGAAAAAAGTGTCATATTCATATAAGATGTTAATAATAGGAGAAAGTAATGTGAGGGAAATTGGAACTCTACCATATTCTTAATTTTTCTGTAATCTAAACCAGTTCTAAGAAATATTCTATTAAAAAGAAAAATATGTATAAGAAAAAATACAAGAATATCTCTCATCTCCCTACTCATGGTATAACAGAGCTCCACTGTTCCCTGGCACCTGACATGTTTCAGGGTATAGGAAAAGAAATGTCCACCACTCTAGTTGGAGGGGTACCATGGGGAGGGCAGGTTATTTTCAACCAGTTATATAAGTGAGCGCAGTGATGGTAGGTGAGAGAGACAAAATGCTCAAATGTGAAAACAGATAGACTTCAGTGTTGGACCAAGATGTTTCTGGGCTGCCAAGAGTACCTGGGACAGAGGGTACCAAGCTGCAATTACCCTTGTAGGCAGATGGCTTTTTTGTTATGAAAATAATCACATTCATTCTTCAGTCTCATTGCAAGAGAATGAGGTTGGGTAAAGGATGTATTGCTCTAAATCTTTTCAAATCTCTATTAATTGAATTTCTGATTAGCACACATATTATTCATAATGAGGATCTAGGGAGCAGCTGCAAACACAGCTCGGTTTAATATTCTGTTCCCATGATATTTCCATGTAGGTGGGGCAGTTGGACAGTCATGGAAACAAGCACTGGCATATGTGCCCTCATCCTGATTGCAATTTGTATCAAGTAATGAGATTAATGACCATTTAGCAGAAGGTTTAACATAAATCACAGCGTGTATACTTTCTCAGTTTGCTTCTCATGTATATCTTCATTTGCAGAGTAAACAAATATATTTTCTTCCGGTAATACTTAGAATCATAAGATAGCAGATTCTATGAGAAAATTGAGGCCTAGAGAAGTGATATGACTTTATTAATATCATACAATAGCATGTGAGTTAGTACTTTTCTGTTTAAAGTGTGATGTGAATCATCTGCAGAACAGGAGCATCAACATCACCTGCCTGTTAAAAATGCAGGGTTTTAGGCCCAATCTCAGACCTACAGCATCAGAAATTTGCATTTTAACAAGCTTCTGTGGTGATTCACATGCAAATAAAGTATAAGACTGCTAGTTTAGAATCTACAATTGTTTCCACTAGATCTTTACATAGTATATGACACTTTGGGCTGCAAGTAATAGCATAAAATATAAATAACATATATAAACAGGGTTATCATAGTTTCCTATAGTGCAAAATCAGAAAAAGGTGATCCCATAATTGATTTCACCAATGACTAAAATTCTTTGTCATCCATCCATTCCATTATTTTTTGTGTTGGATTTGTTGCCTCATTGATATAAAATGGCTGCCATAGCTCATACAGCTGAATCCCAAACACTGGAGTGGGAGAGAGGATGGAAGAAGGAGCCAGAAAACTTTTCCTTACACATTGATCTTACTGTCTGGTGGAAAATCTTTTCCAGATGCCATGGTGTACTTTTCCTTGGGTCTTCTTGGCCAAGTTTTGGTCACATGATCATGCTCTAGCTGGAAGAGAAGCTCAGACAATCTCACCAGGTTTGACAGTGGAAGTTGGTCTCTGCCAATAAGGAAGACAGGTAGGAAATGTGACCAACAGAGTCTGCCCCAACCATGCTGCCTTAAGTTAATGCTGAATATAGACAATCATGGAGTATTCAAGATCTATTTCATTATTACATTCTTTTGGATTAAGGCTTCTCCATGATTAGATACTTAGATCAGAGGATTAGATAGAAGCCTCCTGGACTGCTACTATGTCAAACACTCTACTTTTGTAACCAAATGTAATTCACAACCCCCATTTCTTTATCTTCCCCTAGCTCTACTGGAAGGCTAAAATATCACTTTGATTTGCTATAGTTATGTGACAAACCTCTGCTTAATAAGATGTATGCCGAATTTACTGAGAACAATTTTTTCTTTCATCACAAGGAGAAGGCTTTTGATACTTCCCCCGAACTTCTGACCTAGAATGTGAATGTGATGACTGAAGCAGCAGCATCCATCTTGCAACCTTGTGGATGAAAGCCACACCTAAAGTTAGTGGACTTGGAAAGAGAAGAAAATTGAAACCTTGATGAAATCATAAAACCACTATTGTGACTGTGCTGGCAATTTTGGAGCTGCTTATTACATGGTAAAAAAAATCTTAATTACTTAAGTCAGTATTGATTGGATTTATGATTACATGCTACAGAAAGCAATCCAAACTGGTACAAGTATGTGTCAATGTTCTCTCTTTTTTAAAGATTTTATTTATCTATTCATGAGAGACACAGAGAAAGAGAGGCAGAGACATAAGCAGAGGGAGGGGAAGCAGGCTCCATGCAGGAAGCCCGATGTGGGACTTGATCCTGGGACTCCAGGATCATGACCTGAGCCAAAGGCAGATGCTCAACTGCTGAGCCACCCAGGCATCTCAATATTCTCTTAAGGATAACTAATTTTCCTAGAATACTTTGTGGGGGATTATTGTGTCAGAACAATTTTTATGTAATAGGCATCCTCAAAGAAATTATTATAATCGCTTTTATTTTTCCATCTGCAATATTGATGGACACAAGAGACACACAAAAGTGTGAAGCAGGGCACTTTTCCAAGAGGGTTTTGATGTTGCTGTAACAGTTTCACAATTTTGTTTCTCTTCCTGGAGCTTTTTGTATCTGACATTCTCATCTTGTTGACTAAACACTTACTCCAAGCTGAAGCAATGAATTCCTCCACCTTCAAATGGACTATTAAATGATGCTGCCCAAGACTATGGGGTCTTGTTTACATATTTTTCTCCTTTGCATGATTTAGGATGTATCTTTTTCCTTGGAATATGTAAGATTCCCTTCTCCTTTATTCTTTCTGGGCTCTATTTTAAGGAGGAGAGGTCTTTGTCAAAGACCATGGCTATTGTCCTGTCTTTCGATATTCCCTTCATTTTCTCTCCTACCATTCTCTGCAGTCCTATGAAGAGCAAGACCAAGTATTATTTACTTGCAAATCTGAGTAAGGCTCTCTAAAGAAAGTAGAAGTTCAGGTTCCTGGTGGGATAGAGTCTCTTTGTTCTGACTGGCAGTGGAGAGAGAATCCTGGTAAGAACTGATTTATTGTGCATAACAGAGTAAGGAAAATTTGGAACTCTAAGGGAATATGGGAAGAACATATGTGAACAGCTAAGTCAAGAAGAAGAGAGTGACCAATAAATGACGAGATACTCTAAGACATTATCCCTCTGTAGCAAACTGTATTTTCCAAAAATAACCACAAAATCGTTTCTTGTCCCACATGTTTTTTTAGAATCTTGCCACTCTCCTGTTAAGTGGGGGTTGTCTGTGTCTTCCCCTTAAAACTGGTGGGATATTGTGACTTCTCTGGCAAAATAATATAAGAGTTCTGGTGGGTAACTTTAAGGTCAGGTTAGAAATGTGATATAGCTTCTGTCTATTTCTGTGTTTTGGGACAACTTACATTGGAGCCTGGAACTGCTATTTAGGAAGTCTAGCTGCCATTAAGCACAAATGCTTTAAGGCCATGTGGTTAGACCACAAAGAAAGTGACCATCATGAGGAGCTCCAGATGTTCCAGTCCAGGCACAAGACATATGAGTGAAGCCTACAGATGGCTCCCACCTCAGCTTCTGAATCCACCCACACAAAGGGCCAAATGAGAACCACCCAACTGAGTCTATCTCCAGTTAACACTGTAACCATAAGAGGCAATAATATAATAATAATAATAATAATAATAATAATAATAATAATAAAATATGTGATTACTATTTTACATCACTAAATTTTGGGGTAGTTTATTTCAGGCAGGCCTGGAACATATTTCTTGTGATTCTTGAATTATAGTAAAGTCTCATATACTCAGAAAATGCTTGCTATAAGTGAACAGGTATATAAGGTATATAAGAGGAAGGACAGGATACATTGCCTTCATGTTGATGTTTGTCATTAGGATAAACCAGAGATAGCATACTCACATAGAGGAACAGGAGAGATCAAGCCAATAATAAACTTGGTGCAGAAATCATGTGCAATGTGTATCTTTTGCAGGTCCTGGGACTGGGGATTCATCCAAAGGGCTGAGTCTACCCATTTAACTTCTAGGTTATGTCTGATGGCCACTTAGACAAATTTCATGTGAGGTGTGCATAAAATCTACTTCATGATTTTCAGTGCTTCTGCATCATTGAAAGCTCTAAACAGCTTCCCTAGATACTCTTTTTGTCTCCCCCAGTATTAAATCAAAGCAAGATTGTTTGAATGTCTGGGTTTGGGGTGGCCTCTTGAAATATATTGATCTGAGGTAGACTAATCAGCCAGTTGAATTTTAATATCCAGGATGAGGCTTAAATAAAGGGCCTCATGTGATAAGCCGATGCCTTCTCTATATAGCTATGGTTTATTTACTACTTACTATGCTCTAGGCACTATACTAAGATCTTTAGGTGTATTATATTATTTAATCCTCAGTACAACTATAATAAAATATCTTTTAGACATAACCTATAATAGGTAACATGATAATTTATGTATAATACATGTCAAATATAACATTATATATGTATACACAATATCTATATCTTGAAATAAATACTTGCATTGAAACCTGCAAGGTTAACATATATTTTTAAATTTTAATATTTTTTTCTGACTTAGATTACTAAATAAAATGTGTCCTGTGAAAAGTTTAAATCAAAATCACACTTAAGGGCAGCCCCAGTGGTGCAGCGGTTTAGCGCCGCCTGCAGCCCAGGGCGTGATCCTGGAGACCCTGCATCGAGTCCCACGTTGGGCTCCCTGCATGGAGTCCGCTTCTCCATCTGCCTGTGTCTATGCCTCTCTCTCTCTCTCTCTGTGTGTGTCTCTATGAATAAATAAATAAAATAAAAAAAATAAAATCACACTTAAAATAAACAGAGATATATGTTAAAAGTGCCTAGGTGTTGAAAAACAAATGATAACAGTCACAATGCATTCTAAACAAAAGTGTTCCTCCTGGAGGAAGATCTCTGTCTCATAAAAGGCATTAGTTGAGATTATAATGAGAAGGGACAACAGGTATTTGAAGACCTATTTATTTATTTATTTTTAAAATTTAAAAAATGTATTTTTAATTTTATTTTGTAAATATTTTATTGATTGATTGATTGATTTAGAGCATGTGTGTGAGAGTGAGCAGGGGGAGGAGCAGAGGGAAAGGGGAAGAATCTCCAGCCAACTCCTGCTCCGATGGCAGAGTACAGAGCCTGACTCAGAGCTTGATACCAAGACCCTGAGACTATGACCTGTGGTGAAATCAAGAATAGGAAGCTCAACTGACTGAGCCATGCAGGCACCATGAAGACCTGCCTCTTTAAATAAGTCTTTAGAGATATAATCTGCTAGTCAGGTTAAGACAAAATAGTGAGGAGGAAACCAGCCATTTCAAATGAGTAGACTTGAACTTTTGCCTGTCTGCAATTACTAAGTGTGTATCTTTGGTTAAACTACTTAACCAATCTTAGCCTCATTTAGCCCACTTACCTTACTGAAGGTAGATGTTTTTGCAGGTGTTTAGTTGGGAGCTAGTTGATCTTAGCTTGACAAGACCTGGGTCATTTTCATGACTATAACTCATTTTCTGGCTTTCTAACTCAAAATCTTCAGCAAGTTTCTTTTTCAGAAAGAAAAAAGGGCATTTTTTTTAAAAAAAGATTTTATTTATTGGTTTGAGAGAGAAAGAGAGAGTGAGCAAGTGCACAAGCTGGGGGAGGGTCAGAGGGAGAGGAAGAAGGAGACCTCTTGTGCTGAGCAGGGAGCCCAACTTGGGGCTCGATCCAAGGACTCTGGTTTCATGACCTTAGCAGAAGGCAGACGCTTAACTGACTGAGCCACCCAGGTGCCCCAGGGCATCTTTTTCTCTTATAATTGCTTTTTCAATATACATTCATCTTGAGGCAGATTATTTAGGATGTCTTGATTTATTAAAATTGTATCCTGAGATACATTGAATTTGTGGCACCAATGCTTCTCTTCTCTCCCTGAACAACTGGGACCATCAGTGCCATCCATCCATGTTGTTTGGAATGTGACTGCAGTTCTGCTCACCAAGGAGAGGGGTGTATTTCCCCATTCCTTGATTCTAGGTTCAGCCATGTGACTTGCTTTGGGTCAGCGGCATGTTAGCAGTACTGATTCAAGTGGAAGCTTGACAAAGCACTTAAACAATTGAGTTTACACCTCTGAATTTCTGCCCTTGACATGAGATGGAGAGACATGTCCTTGCCTAGACAAGCCTATTGGGCCCATGAGGAGAATGAGAGACATGAAATAAGGGCCACTCCCAGCCAACCTCAGCTAGAATCAGCAACACCTAGCCAATGCAAAAACTCAAGAGAAATAACAAATAATTGTTCTTTTAAGCCAACCAATTTTGGGGTGGTTTATAACATACTATTACAGAACTGATGCATTTCTTCTTAATTTTATAAATCCATCCCAGTTTGGATAATATATTCTCACACTGGCCATGAAGGACTCCCTGGCAGGGGTTTTCTCCTTTACCTTTCTATTAGCATCTTCTGGTTTCTTGGCATAGTATCTTCAGATAGATCTTAAAACTAAGCATGACATTTGGTCACTTGCTTTACTAATCATTTATGCATGTTTTCTAGACTCAAGTCTATGAAAGGGACTGCAAAATTTATGGAGGTTATAATTGTATCTAGTGAATTTTTCAAATGAAATTTTCCAGAAGGGTAATTGGAAATAGAAGGGACATTTTCATTTGAAAATCACCAGTATTTGCATATCTGGGAGCTGCTGCTGACCCTAGAGAGGACAATCAACAATGAACAGGTCTTAAGTACTTTTATCAAGTTGTCTTATTTCTAATCAGCTATTATTTTTCCAATACATTATTCATTGTTTTAATGTTTATAGTTTGGGAAAAGCCAGCAAGGAGGAAGCAGATATGCATGCACATTTTTGGACATATCTTCTGCATATCTTCCTTCTCCCTAGGAATTGTCTGTTTTATCTTTTTATATAAATAAAATATTTTGGGGAGGCAGAAAGGCACATTTGGAAGGCAATATATCATTTCAGATAAACTCCAGATGTGAATTGATAGTGCTCTTTATTTTGGTAGAAAATAGCCTGCAAAATTTCCTCACACTATTTTGAGCTGATGTGAGCTATGTTCTGTTTTGACAGGCAGGCATTTACCCAGTGTTTGTTTCTAGTCACTGGAGACATATTCAGCTTTAGGGAACTGTTAAATTTACAGGTGAATTGGGTAACTTGCTTTCTTGTGTTCTGATCTTTGATGTACCTTCAAATGGGGGTGAAGTATGTATTTTTTATACAGTACCAATGTTTATGACGCACCCATACATGACTGAGCACTGCCTGAATATACATTAATTTAATAGGTGAATTGCCAAAGGTATAAATAGGAAAATTTTCCATAAAATTGAAGGACCAGAAAGAACCCTGAAAACATTCTGGTTCGTTATTTCCTAAAGTATAGATAAATATCACTGGGGCCACAGCAAATGTTCTTCTGTGACATCTGAGACAACTGGAGTTGGTTCCTGAATAAGGCATTAAATGCCATTAAATCACCTATTGAATAGTGTTCCCTTTGCAATACCATAAAATCATTCTGATGATGGTAGGTAGAAAGTTTCAGGTTGAGGCCAGTGTTTACCCTTCTGAAATGCTTATCAACCTCCATTTTCATGAAAAGAGAGGAAACATTATGTAGCTAGGGCCTAATGCCATTGTTCACTTCTCTTTGTATTTATTTCTATAAATACTTTCTGTTGGTGGCAAATAACAATGGTGGTTCCTTACAGGTATCACTTGGAAATAGCAAAAGTCATGAAGGTGGCACATATGACTAAAAATCAGGAAATATCCATCTTGTCCCACACATATGAAAAGTTTGCTGCCCAAGTAAGAGGAACGCATTTTTCATGACAATACATTCTGCAGTGGAAACTTAGGGTGATCTTAGTTTTTACAGTCAGCAATCATTTACACTAATGGCGAAGGACAGAAAGTTATGTATCCAAAATGGTGCATAAGCTCTCTGTCATTATCCTAGGGAGTCGGTGTAATTTATGGGGAATAATATGAATGTTTACACTCAGACTAGCTTGGGTTGGATCCCAGCTCTTCTACTTGTGACATGGACAAGTTGATTAACCATCTATGCTCTCATTTTCTCATCTAGAACATGATGACAATAATATCAAACTCACTGTCAGGAGGATTCATTAAGACAATGTGAATAAACTCCCATTATAGTGTGAATGCTTGAGCTGGTCCACAGTAGCTTTGGCATGTACCTCTGCTTTGGCGTGCACCTTCCTGTGATTGGTGCATGTCGGTATTCTTTGAGTTTTATGAATTGAATATACAAAGCCATCTTTCTCACAGGAGACACCATTAAGCTGACTAGTTTCCAAGTCAGAAATATGTTTGACATAAGTCCCCCGCATTCAGATTTACAGGTTTGCTATGATGGAGTAGGAACTGACTGGTTGTTGGTGGGACAGCCCTTGTTTTTCTTTTTTTTTTTTTTTTTTTTTAATTTTTATTTATTTATGATAGTCACAGAGAGAGAGAGAGAGAGGCAGAGACACAGGCAGAGGGAGAAGCAGGCTCCATGCACTGGGAGCCCGATGTGGGATTCGATCCTGGGTTCCAGGATCGCGCCCTAGGCCAAAGGCAGGCGCCAAACCGCTGCGCCACCCAGGGATCCCAGCCCTTGTTTTTCAAAGTGTTTCTCCCACATGCCAGGTCCTGTTGCACATACTTTATATCATCTTCATAATGTTGGTTTACTCAATGAGTTTAGGTACCTTGCCCCAGTTCCTACAAGAAGTAAATAAATGGCAGAGGCAAGGCTTGATACACTTTAGATGAGAAATGGATAATCTATGTATAACAAGCAGACTATCTGTTATTATAGACTAATATATAAAGTGCTCTCAATTTCGTAGGAAGCCATACAGTGTAGTGGTTAAGAGAATGATGTACTGCCTGGGTGGACAATGTGGTTCCACCACTTCTCAGCTAGGTGACTTTGGGTGTTAATAAAGGTCAGTTTCCTCTCTGAAATGAGAATACTAATAGTATGCCGCTGATGAATTATTTTGAGGATTAAATGAGAAAATCCCTATAAGCATGATGAGCTTGGCATGTAAGAAGATATATTACAAATTAGCTATTAATGTAATGAAGTTGTCAGTACAAGTAGTTAGGTGCCCAACCCATGGAGGGTGATAAATAAATGATATGGGGCAGATCTAGTCTCTCAAATACCCAAGACTCTTGATTTATTTCATTCTCATCAGGTAGATATTCAGCTGTGACTTTTCACTTACTCGTATACTGGTGCAGATTTTAATAAAATAGGTGTGTGTGTGTGTGTGTGTGTGTGTGTGTGTATGAGAGAGAGAGAGAGAGAGAGAGAGAGACAGAGAAAATGGAGGGTAGAAACAATTCAGGTAGTCATTTGCGTAAGAAGCCATAAGCTTCCAGCTCATTTAATAAATAATGCAATTGTATGACTCACATGTAGAAAACTCTTGAACTCCCAAGTGTTCAGAGAAGAATCTAAGTTTTTAAAACACTTACATATACATAACAGTCATGGACATGAGGTTTTGGTGAACTGTATGAATGAATACATTTTTGTATATGACTTTATTCCCACCTGACTGCTTGTGGGCACATAAAACACTTGTGGAAGGAGGCTAGCACAATTTCTTGCATGGCTTCCTGCCACTCTGTCCCTCTGTTTGTCAGCTATGTCTACTTGCCCTGGACGTATTTTGGGACAATTATCTCCCAGCTCAGATAGTGTCCTGTCTGCAGTGTCCTCAGATAGTATCCTGTCCTGTCCTGGCAGCTGAATTTTTTTTTAAAGATTTTTAAATTTATTTGAAAGAGAGTGAAACAGAGCAAGAGTGGGGGTAAGGGCAGAGGCAGAGGGAGAAGCAGACTCCCTACCTATCAGGGAGCCTTATGGGGGCTCAATCCCAGGACCCTGGGATCATGACCTAAGCCAAAGGTAGACGCTTAACCAACTAAACCATCCAGGAGCCTCTGCTCTATGAATTTTTAAAAGGACACTAAAAGTTTGTTCAATTATTTCCTTTTGATACAAAAGCTTATGTCAATATTCTGGAATATCCTACATCTGTGGCCTGAAACTTTAGCTTTATCAGAATCACAGGCTTGTTAAATATAGACTGCTGGGACCACTCTGGGTTTCTGATTCAGTAAGCTATGGGTGGGACCTAAGAATTTACATTTCTAACCAGTTCCTAGGTGATAATGATGATGTTGGTCTAAAGATCACACTAAAATTTTAGACATTTCAACTTAAGATGATGTTCAAATATATTACGCCTCTTGAATCATACTGAATACCGTAAAGACTGGCTCTTCATCCAGAAAGAGAAAGTGTAGTCATGCCAGATGGGTTCAGATGATATTTCTGCCTCCAGCTTTCTATTTTGTGGGAAAGCTATTTCTCTACAGCCTACCCCCAACTCTAAATTATGATTATTTCAGTGGTTCTGATAACGATGAAGCTGGTCTATGGAATATGCAGATTTTATGAAGTTCAAGTTCACAAATCAAAGTCCAAATTTATTTTTATTTTCCACCATTTCTTTTAAACTTATTCAGAGGAGATAACTTTATTTCTAAGTAAAAACTCTGGCAGCACTTTGACTTTTCTGTTTATTTTAACTACTAGACAGTTAAAAATATAGTTTGTTTGTTTTTTAGTAATTAAAGTTTTCAGTTGGAAATACAATTCAAAACTCTGAACTAAATGCAGTGGAAGTTCTTCTCTTCTGCCCCCAACTCAGGCCTGCTTCAAGTGGCAGATCTGTGAATAAGAACTTCTCTGTCTTATGCTTCTCATTTTCCCTCTCCAGCTACTGTTCGAGATTCTACTGGGGGAGGATGGGATAGGAAGGAAGGAAGTGTTAGAAGATCAAGAAGATAGAATGGTTCTTATGTAAACTGGTACCCTCATTGACTTCTGTCAGATTTGGCTATAGATTCCCATGACCCCTTCTTCAGATTTGATTAATTTGAGAGAGCATCCATAGAACCAGAAGCCTATCTTCCAGGTTATTAAAGGATATAATAAAGGATACAGATGGATAGCTAGATGAACAGATATATAGGGCAAAGGTTTTGAGCACAGGAGCTTCTGTCCTCACGGAGTTGGGGGTGTCACAGCACTGGTATGGATGGGTTCTCCCCCTTTCCAAACCTTCTACGATTGGAATTTAATGAAGGCTTCCTTATATGGGTATGAAGAATTATAAAATCCATTTCTATCTCTCTCCCTTCTCTGAGGGATCAGGGATGAGGCTGAAAATTCAAAGCTTCTAATCAAGGCTCAGAGTCATCTGAGTGGAACAAAAGACATCCATAGTGATCTTATCCTTTAGGAAAGAAAAAGGGTTTTAGGAGTTCCTTACTGGGAACTGGGAGCATTTAAGAGGGATTTCTGATTAGTCAGCAGCTGGCCTCCATGTGGTGATTCAGGGATCTATTTGGTGGTCTTATCATCACCAGAGCCCTGTGATCTGCATCCAGGCAGTGGAAGGGGAAGGGAAAAAAAAAAAAAAAAAAAAAAAAAAACAAGGAGGAGGCTGTGGACCATAGAGGAATCCTCATTTTTGTTCACTTTCCATCAGCTAGACCTGTCACCTGGACCTACCTGGATGCAAGGTGACCTACAAAATCTATTTCCTTCTAGGCATCTGCCTCCAAACTAAACCTTGTGGTAGTGAAGACAGGGACAGTTTGGTGATCAGTTAGCCACCCTATCATGTTATGATTTTTTTGCTACAAATATGCTTAGGTGAATTAGAGATGAAGGAGAGCCACCAAAGAATTTTAAATAATAGAATAACCTGATGGTATTTGCATTCAAAAGATCATGAGGGCACAAGGGGTCAGTGAATTAGAGGAAGTTGGGGGCAAGGTAACCAGTATTGAGGATTTGCAGTCATTCAGTATTTCAGACAAGAGATGAGGATGCCCTACAAAAGTGTGAATTATTGAGAAAGGGACATGTTTTAGAGAGATTGAAGAGGTAAGCCTTGGATATGGGTTGAATGTGAAGAGAATGAAAAGAGATAGCTAGCTAACCTTCTGGCCTGAGTAAATGGATGCATGTTGCATTATCAACTTAGTTGGAGAAAAACGGAATGGCATCCCATCCATTCAATGTGATGCTCCTCAATCTTTTCTTCTAAAGCTCCTTTAACAATAAAACAAGGTAATGTGCATCTTGGGAGGCGCTGGTAGGTAGTTTGCCTTGCAATTGGAAAACTTCTTTGACTTGTCATATTTTATTTTCAAAATTTATGTTTACTCATTTTCTATTTCATTATATAGCTGGGCTTGTTGCAAAATAAAAAAAAATGTTTTAAATTACTTTTTAAAGAGGAAACTTAGTAAACGAATAATTTATAAATCTAATCTCCCACTTTAAAGACAATCAGAGCATTATACTCTGCAGTCTCCTTTGACCATCACTGATAATCTGTCCCCTCTTTACTCCTTAGAAATAATCACTACTTGTTTGTGGTTTATACTTATAGATTTACGCTAATTTATGTATGTTGAAAAAAGATTCTATGTTTTTGTGTTTTGAAAATGATATTATCAGGGGCATCTGGTGGCTCAGTCGGTTAAGTATCTGACCAGCTCAGCTCACAATCTCAGGGTCCTGGGATCAAGCCCTGCTCCATGCTCCTTGCTGAGTGTACTTCTCCCTCTCCCAATGCCCCTTTCCCAGCTTATGTTCTTTCTCTCTCTGTCTCTAATAAATAAATAAAATCTTTAAAATATCATATTATTACACTGTGCATAATTCTATAGCTTGCTTTCGTCACTCAAAAATGACATTTTTGACATCTATCCATGTTGATACAGGTAGATGAGGTCATTTAAATTACTTCCTAAGGGTCAGTTTGATACTCTAGCAACATAAACTACATTTATCTTGTGGCTTTGAGTATTGCTGGCATGCTGCTGCATATCCCCAGTCTCTCATTAGCTCAATTAGAAGCACAAGTATATGGAGGTAAGATATTTTATCTCTGAAATAGGAGGAATCTGTCCATTTAATGGTAATAACTCATATTTATTGGCACTATGAGCAAACACTGTTCCATGCATACTACACATGTATTCACAACAACTCTATGAGGTAGTTACTATAATTACACTGTAATTGCAGATGAGACAATGAAGCATGCAAAGTTTGATGAGTGCTCCAGGTTCAGTTAAGTTTTGAATGGCAAAGATAGGACACTTATCCAGGCAGTCTGATGCCAGAGTCTGTGTTCTTGACCACTTTACCAAACTACCTGGGGAAATGTACGTGATGCATCTCCAAATCTTAGCAGATTTTTCTGCATTCCCCAAGACAATGAGCTATCCAGGGAGACATATGCTCTTAATGCTGAACTTGAGCCAGATACCTGGAGCCAAATGGTATTTCCCATTACTCATTTCAGAGGTTACGCCTTGGCTTGTTTACAGATTAGATGTTTATTAATTTACTAGGTGGCCTGAAGCAGGATAAATGGCTAATGTGTCTGCTCAGTGAATGTGTAGAGTGTGCCAGAGGGTACCCAAATCCTCAGTGAAGCAGCTCAATTGGCAAGATTGATCCAAAGAATTAGGGAAGCAACAAGAAATCCATTTTCATGCAAGGACAATGCTTTCTAAGAAGCCATTCAGTGTCTGCTGCTTCCCCTTATGATGTGGCCCTGAGAGGACGGCTGGTTGGAGAGATTTTCAGCTGCTGCAGCTCCCCTGAAACAAGGGTGGAATAACACAAACAAAAGGCATGAAGACGTCAGTGTCATTTGTCCTGCCTTTTCCCCCTCCCTGATGTGATTGTTAGCTTTGACACCTGTGAAGGAGACAGTGGGGAGGAAATCTCTTACTAAGGTTCTTGCACTGACATAGGGAGCCGGAGTCTCAGAATGTTGGGATGAGTGAGCTGTAACTGTTTTCCTTTCTCTTATACTCTTTAAGGACAAAGTAAGTTCTTATTCTGTTGCTCCCTTTTCTTACATTTGATACTATAATTTGGGTGTCCAAACAAATGTAGCAAGGGTGAAAAATAGCATTGTTGGAATAGCTGGCAGCCGAGTTCTCTTAGAGAGAGAGTGGAACAATATCAATTTAGACAAATGCCTTTATGAGACTTAGGAAGTAGAAGTTGAAATCCAGAGGAGGTTATTAGGAAGGCAATGGTATCAGAAGAAAAAATCTCTGTGCAAATATTTTGCACAGGAAATAAACAAGAAACTGGAAAAGTGCAGAAGTGAGGGAGAGAGGAAGCTGGGCAATATGGTGGGCAGACAAGCTGGGATGAAGATAGTAGCCAATGGAAGCTCAAAGACAATTTTAAGAGGTCTAATGTCCAATTTTAATTCTCTCTCTCTCAGCTTCTGCCTCTCTGTCTCTGCCTCTGTCTCTTTCTATTTCACAGCAGTGTAACTGGGGAACATACAAACCATACGTGATAGGTTTGGAGTGAAATTAAGGAAAGGGGACTGAGTCCCTGTCTGGGTCAACCAGGAATCAAAAGAAGTGAGTAGTCTAGTCACATGAGGAGAAGCAAAAATAAGGATAAAACAGGGAACGAATTCATCTCAGAGAAGATGCTTGACTTCCTACAAACTATGTGACTGGTATTGAGCCAATTTTCCTTGAATCTTGAAGGTTGACCCTCGTGAGACACCTGAGTGACTTGAAGAAAGTGTAGACTAGGCTCAAACCTGCAGGGAATTCCCACTGATATGTACAGAAAACCCCTACTAGGTTATAGATCAATGTAGATACTCCACTACCTCACATCCCCTCTTTCTTCTCATGGTAACTGATAATTTGGGCCCGTTCAGATCAGTCTCAGACTGGAATACAGGATGCCGTGAAGGACAGAATACAGACTCTGGTTCAGAAACATACAGCCTGGAAGGCTGCCTCAACTATTTGTGAACTAAATATGCAGAGGTAATTCTACATTTTTAAAAATAGCTCTTATAATAATCTGCAATTTTTTTTAAAGATTTTGTTTACTTATTGATTGCCCATTTACTCAGTAGAGGACAGACTGCAAGGCCCATGAGAGAGGCACTGTATCTGTCATTATGGCACCTGTAATGTGTGACACATAATGGATACTCAATACATTTATCTTGAATGAATACATGAACTTTTGACTTTTTTGTTTATAAATCTGAAAAGAATGTGAAAGGAAATAACAGCATCCACACTACAGGTTGTGGAGGATAACACGGTGAAACCTAGCATAGAAGCTGGCTTCACAGTAAATAGCAACCTTCTTTGCCTTCCAAGTCATAGGTTCATTCTTTTTCTGAAATAGTTGATGTCACTCTTTCCAGGACTGAGCTCTATGACCTTTGTTACCTCACAACAGTGTGTCCTTGGTTATAGGGAGATATTACAGGAAAAGGACATGGGAAGCCCAATATAATCCAATATACACAATGTAACTAAGTGTGGTGAAAAATCATCAAGAGTCTACCCTTCAAGTGACATCAACTATAATGACCCAAATTTGTTACTGGGCTGCACTGTCATCCACCTACCAGAGCCAGGAAAAATGGTCAGTTTGTCTGATTCTGCAGACCTTTTGTCTGTATTTTGCCATTAGGTCTCTGCCTGAAAGATGCACTTTTATAGACATTTACCAAAGAAGAGAGCAGTTGATAAACCCAAAGCAGAAAATTACACTTAAATTATACAAGAAAGGAGCGTGTTCTTGTAAAGACCAAGAATGAGGTTACCTGGAGGAGGAACTAGTCAGGAAAAGGAACAGATATCACAAATACAGTAGAGACCTAGAGAAGGATTTCCCTGTTTGAACACGGTGCCCTGCTTTTTAACTTGAATAGCAGAACCACAGGCCCTGATTTAAAATTTACAGATAGGTAAGTGTCATCTCAGAGAGATCATTGCTAGGAGAAGCTGATGTGATTTCATGGCAAAGCCTAAGATAAAAGAACAAGGGACTTAAGAAACATGGTTCCTGGACAGTGTGAAGGAAGCACATTCACCCAGTATTACAAGTGAGACAGTCCAATGCTTCCAGAGTTTGTCCATCAACAAGTCACTTACACTTTGGGATTGCTGATCCTGACCTTTGTAGGTCGTTTCTCTGTTTATAAATGAAATATTTTATATGGGTACTACTGGTTATAGCAATTATGTTCATACTACATATGTTCAGTAGCCCTCAGAAGCCCTGAGGCCCATGGACCCAGGTGACTTGGATCCTAGGTCTCTGTCTTTACCATATCCTTTGACCTGAGCAAATTGGAAGATAGATCCTCTCTGAACACTTATTTTTATAAAATAAAACATTACTGGGCAGCCCGGGTGGCTCAGCAGTTTGGTGTTACCTTCAGCCCAAGGCCTGATCCTGGAGACCCGAGATCGAGTCCCATATGTCCTGCATGGAGCCTGCTTCTCCCTCTGCCTGTGTCTCTGCCTCTCTCTCTCTCTCTCTCTGTCTCTCATGAATAAACAAATAAATACATAAATCTTTAAAATAAAAATAAAAATAAAATAAAACATTACTGAATTAACACTTGTCACACAGCTCAAGGGATCTTGAGATTTTCATTTCAGCCTCTTCCAGTTGTAGGGTTTCACCCTTTTCTTTTGGGTTCCTGGTTTCCTGCTGTTTTTCAGGGAGTGTCTACAGGGAGTAATTAAAGGTGTATTGTGATTGAGTGTCACTCCTAATGGCCAGTCCTTGGGCAGCAATGCATACTGACAAAGTCCTCATTGGGCATCCATGGGGAGGCACAGCTGGTAAAGGCATCCTAAGCTGAACAATGAAATGTTCACTTTCAAGTGAAGCCTTTGTATTCAGAGGTGCTAGATCAGCAACCAGGTAGCTCCTAAACTCATAAATCATGCAGTGAACTTGGTGAGTTCCATTGACCCAGCCCTTCCTAAGGAGCTAGGCTCTTCTGCCATGGAGCATTTTTGGGATCATCCCCACTTTTCCAATAAAGCTTGATAACATATTTAACTCATTAACCTAGAACCATTATAACCAAATGACCTGTTGCTCTGTTCTTAGGGGATAGGGTGGGCTTAATTTTCAAATCGTCACTGGAGGTGTGGGGTAAGGCTCATGTTACATATGAGCCTTCTATTCTGCAAAGAAAAGGAAGAACACAGAATAGTTAAGTATCCATAATAAAATGATCTGAACTAGCAGCAATCTAGATGCTAGATTGAATAATCTTTAAATGCTTTTCCACCTCTAACATACCATGAATTTGAAGCCAAGAGCAACAGAATGCTGCTCTTCCTTCTGGCACCATTAATTACATTGAGAAGATCTTAGCCTCTTTAGGATCTGGATCTATTAAAACTTTTAGACTCCAAGGCGCAGAAGGGAATGAATGAATGGTAGCACATAACCTATGACTGACTGTCTGATCATGGGTTAGTGAACTTGTGACACCAAATGGCCATTGCACCATTTTTTAGAAAGATGGGTGTGGTCATCAAAAGCCAGTCTCTAAATATATTACCTAAGAACTGGAAGGTTCTCTAAATTAATTGGCATGCTAATTCTTTACCAGTGGGAGTCCCAGGAATTGTTTGAAGGGATTTGTATGGATAAGTGGATTAGTGGAAATTGACATAGAAACCACAATCAATTGCTTCACACTTTGAGACTCAGCAGCAAACATCTAAAATCTTTCTCCTATGTAGACTGACATTTTCTTTCATAGGTCTCATCTGTTTAATCAAGTTTCATGATGCTGCTTGAACCTTTACAAGCATTGCCATTCTGAGTTTGTTCAGTCAACAATGTTCAGAAGCTTCTGGGAGTCATCCCAATCTACAGAGAGACTGGAATCTAGGATGAGGCTATCTGACCCAGTGCCTTATGTATGACTCAACAAAGAAGGGAGCTTAGTTTTTCATTAATTCATTTATTCATATTTGCATTCACTCATTAATCTGTCTGTCCATCCATTATTGGACCTTAATTATGCATCAGGCAACAAAAGATTCCTTGATATTTCTTTTTGGAAATAAAGTTCAGGAAACAGAAAAGAGACACATTTTTCAATTTAGTGTCAAGTGGTGCTGAACCATCAGGATGTATGCATTTGCAGCTGAGTATTTAAGGGGAAGTGGTTGCTATGAGCAATAATCTAAGATTAGACAGTCCTTCCTGCCACTATGGGACATGAAAGAGCCTTAATGCTGCTCCTGGGAAGAGACAGGGACCCCCAGGGAACAAGGAGGACTCCCCACTTTCTCTTTATATTCTAGGCTCACAGAAAGCAGTATTTAGGACTCCACATGGGGGACACATCTCCCCAGGCTCCCTTTTGCTACTATGCTCCCACTGCATATTTTTAAGGGAATTAGAAGCTGCTCCAATGTAATGCAAAGTTGATTAATAATCTGTGCACACACTCCTTCCAAGGGAGGCACTCAGATGAAACTATCCAAACGTGAGTGCCTAAAATCAAAGCAATTAACCTAGAAAGTTACACAACCAGGGCTTCAATCTCTGATCTATTTTCATCCACAGAAGGGATTTATGAAGTTTATATTTTTATGTAGAATATTGTCCACTCTTATCTCTTTTCTCCAAAGGTCAGATAGTCTTCTGCCCAGTGGGAGAGGTCCTGAGAGTTATATTCATGGCTTTCCTGAATGGATATTTTGTGAAGAGTCTTAGAAAAACTTAAAAAAAAAAAAGCAACCCCAAACATCATGATCAGGGAAAGCCTGTGCGTTTCATCTGAAAGCTGGGAATAAAAGAACCTCATGGGCTATTGTAAGGAGTCGGTGAGATCATGTGCAGATGGTACTGAAAGGCGTGGCACATGGGCAGTGCTCAGTAGCTATTATGGATTTTGAGGGAAATGTCGGTTCCCTCTGAGTTCTGGGAAAGACCAGTGAGAGTGAAGTACTTCTATTGCATCACCTGCTAGGGATGTCTGAACTCAGCCTGCCAGACAAGAATGCTCATTAGACATTCACCTACAGAGTGAAGAAGGAGTAAAGAGGGAAAAGGAGGGAGGAAGAGGAAAGAGACTTGGTTAGATAATGCTGGGCTTGCTGAGACAGATGGCTGCTGCAGAGAATGAACATCACTGTGAACTCACCCTCCTCTAAGAGTGCGGATAGCATTATTAGTTCATTAGCCCTTCCTGGTTAGCCGAGGGATGGCCCAGGCTCCTGTGGTTTCCAGGATGTTGAAGCTGTAGGAGCCAATATTCAGAGGATGGGCCAGGCTGAGCAAAAAGATCCTCTTCCTGGGGATCTGTCTCCTGTTGGATGGAGCTCTGAGGTTTGTTCTTTTTTTCTGCCCCAGGACTTTCTCCTGTACCTGGTTTCTAGACTTTTATCTTCCCAGCATTGACAGGCCCTGGAAGGCAGCCTGTACTTCTTGACTAGTGCCATGGGAAGAGAACATGGCTGAAATGTGAGGTTTAAACTCACTTCTTCAACACAACACAATCTGACACTAAGGTTAGGAATGTTTTCTCAGGATTATAACTGAATTCTCTGGGTTCAAATCCATTTATTCGGATTTGCCATTTATTTAACCTTCTTAAGTCTTAGTTTTCTTGCCTCATCATGGAAATAGTAGTACCTAACTAGCAGTGTTGTTAACAGATAATAATGCATATAAGACAATTAACCCAATCCTTGACCAATACATGATAGTTATTAAATTTGTGGCCTCGCTCTTTCTTTCATCCTTCTCCGATGCACAAAGGCTTGGAGATTAAACACCTACATGGATTTCATGAGGAAAAATGTTTCCAGAATTACCTAAAGAGGTGATCATCAAGCCGATATTCTTGTCTTTCAGCTAGACATCTCTTTCACCAATTAAAACAGGCCTCAGGAAAGTCTGCAGCCACCCAAAGCTAAACAATGAAGGATTCACTATTTTAGGACATGGAGCTATGCTCTGCTCCTTTCCCTTGGGCCTCTCCTCTTCATTACTCTTCAGTTGAATTTCAGCCGTCAACATCTGCATCTCTTTCCCTGGAGGCTTCCTCAGAAGCTTGAGAAGATCTATTTGCAAGGCAGGTTGGGAGTGTTAGGAATGAATAGCCTCAGGGAAGCTGATTCTTTCTTTTCAGGTGGGGCGACCCTAAAGTGTGGGTTATACGGTGTGTCCAAGATTTCCCATGGGACAACGCTCCAGTTTATCCACAGTGGTAGAGGGATTGATCACATGTTCAGTATTTGGTGTCTTTTTTCATGGGCTACACTTCTCTACTCTCTGACTGATGTTTCCTGTATCCCCCAAATCAACTACGAACATATCACTCATTGTTTCAGGGTCTTTTTCTGGGGGAGCCCAACTTAAGACAGTGGGGTTAAGCTCAGGGAAGAAAGATCACTAGCATGTGGTGCTTTTTGAGGGCCAACACTATCATTTGCTGCTGTATCCTGAGCACTGAGGAAATTGCTTGGCTCATGGTAGTCATTCAATACATGCTTCTTTAAGGGAATAGAGACAGAAGCACCACTACAGTTTTTGAAGAGACAAAAGAGAAAACTATTCAAGCATTACTTACAGAATAATTAGCATGAACTTGTATAGCAATTAATCATTTAGAATTTTGGAAAGCCGTTTCATAGGCTTCACTTGCAGGTATTTCACTGATGAAGAAACTGAGTCACAGAGCATTCTACTCTCTTGTCCAAGGCAATATCATGGGTGATAGTGCTGAAAATCACACCGTGGTCTTTCACACAGTGTCAAGTTGAAACTGTCACTGTCAGTGCATCAAATTGGTAGCAGCATGACGCTTGTGCCACTGAGGAATAGGAAGGCATATTTGGCTGTTATGTTTCAGTCAGAGACACCACAATGAGCATGATATAGGTGGTTTCTTTTCTCTCCCCTTGAATTCCTTTGACTGAGGGGTCCTTAAGCTGGGGTCTATGGATGGACCTGGAGGACTTAGTATTTATGTTCACATGTGCTTTTTTGGAAGGGGATTCTTAGCTTCCATCATACTCTTGAAGAGGTCCTTGGCCCCAATAAAAAGTCATTGGCCCAGCTGCTGCTGCTAATAGTGGCTGCTCTTTAATTACACTTCTGATGACAAAATGCTTTCACTGGTCCATTTCCCCTAGCTTGCAACAGCTCCAGGTTTCTTGATGAATTCAACACTTATCAGCAGGATTCTTTTTTCTTTAGAAAAAAAAGAGTTGGGACAAACCTCTCAGTCCCCTGAATATGCATATTAAGACTCTTTTTTCCTATGGTTGGATGTCACTGGAGCTTCTCTTTTAATTCAAGACGACTCTGCAATATAGGGCAGTGACTTTACAACTTTCCCATCTCATCCTCCTTTTTTTGTTTCCACCTTCTCAACTATAGAGTGAGAGCAGAATGACCAGTCTCATTTCCCCAAACCTTTCCTTTGCTGGAGCCTTTCACACATCATCAATCCCATTTGAAATGCTGTCCCTTAGATCTCTTGCCAAAGGAAATTCTATCAGCATCTCAAAATGTAACTCAGGTGGCCTTTCATCATCCAGGCCTTTCCATCCTAATATTGAATGATATTTATAGTGATAGCTAACATTTATTGAGGGCTTCCTATGTACCAGGCATGATGCTAATAAGTTTTTGGTAAATATTTAAACCAAACCCTTTCAAGTTTTAGGAAGATTAAAGAATGTTAGCCTCTGTAACAAATAAAACAAAAGAAACAAAAAATAATAATCTCTGTAGCTTGACAGAGTGGAAACATATTTCTTGTGTGTAACATCTAAATAAGTGTTTCTGTTAAGCAGGAAGACAGGATCAAGGGTCTTGACTCTTTCTATCTGGTGGCTCTAGTATCTTTAACAAGCAGCTTCCAAGCTTGCTGGCTTGAGGATAAAGGATAAATCGTCACTTTTGGGAAGTTTTATGGGCCAGTCCTAGAAAATGGCATATATCACTTTCACTCATATCCTATTGCCTAAAAGGAAGTCATATGGCTGGGAAATTTGAACTAGCCTATGTCCAAAAGAAGAAGAAATAAATTTGGTAAGAATTTAGAATTGTTTGCCACAAGACACCCTGCTAGGGATTAGGAGAGCCACTGCAATGTTGAATTTTACCTGAGCTTTCTTATTCCTGGAAAACAATAGCCATTCAGAAATCCCTCCTGAGGAACCCAGGTGGCTCAGTGGTTGAGTGTCTGTCTTTGGCTCAGGTTGTGATCCTGGGGTCCTGGGATTGACTCTTGCATCAGGGATCCCGCTTTTCCCTCTGCCTATGTCTCTGCCTCTCTCTCTGTGTCTCTCATGAATAAATAAATAAAATCTTAAAAAAAGAAGTCCCTCCACTCTTTCCTCACATGACTTTGATGAGAATGACAGATACCCCTTTGTCTACTTGTGAGGAAGCCAGACACAGACTCTCTAAATTCCCACTCTGCTTCAGAAATGATTAGCTGAATGGTTTGTCCATCTAATTAACCAGAGAAAAAATCCCTGTTAACCACACAACTTCCATTAATTTTCTCTTTCTCCCCAAGGTTCCTACCCACCCTCACCCTGAGCCAGCTCACAACTCCTTTTTTTTTTTCAGAATTTTTAAATTTAAATTCAATTTGTCAACGTATAGTATAACACCCAGTGCTAATCCTATCAAGTGCCCTCCTCAGTGCCCGTCACTCAGTTAGCACATCCCCCCAACCTTCCCTTCTGCAACCCTTTGTCTGTTTCTCAGAGTTAGGAGTCCCTCAGGGTTTGTCTCCCTCTCTAATTTTTCCAACTGTTTCCCTTCTTTCCCTTATAATCTTTTCCCCTTCACTGTTTCTTATATTCCATGTATAAGTGAAACCATATGATGATTGTCCTTCTCTGATTGACTTATTTCACTCAACATAATACCCTGCAGTTGCATCTACATCAAAGCAAATGGTGGGTATTTGTCTTTTCTGATGGCTGAGTAATATTCCATTGTATATATACAACATCTTCTTTATCCATTCATGTGTTGAAAGATATTGTGGCTCCTTCCACAGTTTGGCTATTGTGGACATTGCTACTATGAACATTGGGGTGCAGGTGTCCCAGGGTTTTACTAACATCAATATCTTTGGGGTAAATACCCAGTAGTGCAATTGCTGGGTTGTAAGGTAGCTCTATTTTGAACTTCTTGAGGAACCTCCACACTGTTTTCCAGAGTGTCTGCACCAGTTTGCATTCCTACCAACAGTACAAGAGGGTTCCCCTTTCTGCACATCCTCTCCAAGATTTTTTGTTTCCTGTCTTGTTAATTTTCGCCATTGTCACTGGTGTGAGGTGATATCTCATTGTGATTTTTGATTTGTATTTCCCTGATGGCAAGTGATGTGGAATATTTTTTCATATACTTGTTGACCATGTGTATGTCTTCTATGGAGAAATTTCTATTCATGTCTTCTGCACATTTCATGATTAGATTGTTTGTTTCTTGGGTGTCGAGTTTAATAAGTTCTTTATAGATCTTGGATACTAGCCTTTTATCTGTTATTTTCAAATATCTTCTCCCATTCTATAAGTTGTCTTTTAGTTTTGTTGACTGTTTCTTTTTCTGTGCATAAGATTTTTATCTTGATGAAGTCCCAGTAGTTCATTTTTGCTTTTGTTTCCTTTGCCTTCATAGATGTATCTTGCAAGAAGTTGCTGTGGCCAACTTCAAAATGGGTGTTGCCTGTGTTTTCCACTAGGATTTTGATGGATTCTTGTCTCACATTTAGATCTTTCAACCATTTTGAGTTTATCATTGTGTATGGTGTAAGAGAATGGTCTAGTTTCATTCTTCTGCATAAGGCTGTCCATGTGGATATTCTTTCTTGCTTTGTTGAATATTAGTTGACCAATAGAGTTGAGTGCCCATTTCTGGGTTCTCTATTCTGTTCCATTGATCTATGTGTCTGTTCTTGTGCCAGTACCATATTGTCTTGATGATCACAGCTTTGTAATACAGCTTGAATTTAGGCATTGTGATGTCCCAACATTGGTTTTCTTTTTCAAAATTCCTCTGGCTATTCAGTGTTATCTCTGATTGAATACAAATCTTAAGATTATTTATTCCAACTCTGTGAAGAAAGTCCATGGTATTTTGACAGGGATTGCATTGAATGTGTAAATTACCCTCGGTAGCATAGACATTTTCGCAATATTTATTCTTCTAATCCATGAGAATGGAATGTTTTTCCATCTTTTTATGTCTTCCTCAATTTTTTTCAGAAGTGTTCTGTAGGTTTTAGGGTATAGATCCTTTACCTCTTCGGTTAGGTTTATTCCTAGGTATCTTATGGTTTTGAGGGCGATTATAAATGGGATTGACTCCTTAATTTTTCTTTCTTCAGTCTCATTGTTAGTGTATAGAAATGCCACTGATTTCTGGGCATTGATTTTGTATCCTGCCACACTGCCAAATTGCTGTATGAGTTCTAGCAATCTTGGGGTGGAGTCTTTTGAGTTTTCTATATGCAGTATCATATCATCTGTAAAGAGGGTGAATTTGATTTCTTCTTTTTCAATTCGAATGCCTTTTATTTCTTTTTATTGTCTGATTGCTAAGGCTGGGACTCCTAGTACTATGTTGAATAACAGTGGAGAAAGTGCACATCCCTGTCATGCTCCTGATCTTAGGGGAAAGGCTCTCAGTTTTTCTCCATCGAGAATGATATTTGCTGTGGGCTTTTCATAAATGGCTTTTAAGATATTGTGGAATGTTCCCTCTATCCCTACACTTTGACAAGTTTTAATCAGGAATGGATGCTGTATTTTCTCAGATGCTTTCTCTGCATTTATTGAGAGGATCATATATGGTTCTTGTTTTTTTCTCTTATTGATGTGATCTACCATGGTGATTGTTTTATGAGTGTTGAACCACCCTTGCTTCCTGGGGATAAATTCCACTTGGTTGTAGTAAATAATCCTCTTAATGTACTGTTGGATCCTATTGGCTAGTATTTTGGTGAGAATTTTTGCATCCATGTTTATCAGGGATATTGGTCTATAATTCTCCTTTTTGGTGGGGTCTTTGTCTGGTTTTGGATCAAGGTAATTCTGGCTTCATAAAATTAGTTTGGAAGTGTTCCCTCCCTTTCTATCCTTTGAAACAGGTTTAGTAGAAGAGGCATTATTTCTTCTTTATTCGTTTGGTAGAATTCCCATGGGAAGCCACCTGGCTCTGGACTTTTGTGTCTTGGGAGGTTTTTGATGACTGCTTCAATTTCCTCATGGGTTATTGGCCTATTCAGGTTTTCTATTTCTTCCTGTTCTAGTTTTGGTAATTTGTGGGTTTCTAGAAATGCATCCATTCCTTCTAGATTGCCTAATTTGTTGGTATAAAGTTGCTCATAAGACATTTTTAAAATTGTTTCTATTTCTTTGGTATTGGCTGTGATCTCTCCTCTTTTGTTTGTATTTTAGTAATTTGATTTTTCTCTTTTCTTTTTAATAGGCTGGCTAGGGGTTTCTCGATCTTATTAATTCTGTTCAAGAATGAGCTCCTGGTTTTGTTGATCTGTTCTACAGTTCTTCTGGTCTCTGTTTCATTGACTTCTGCTCTCATCTTTATTATCCTTCTTCTTCTGCTTGGTTTAGGCTTTATTTGCTGTTCTTTCTCCAATTCCTTTATTTGTGAGGTTAGCTTGTGTATTTGAGTTTTTTCCAGTTTTTTGAGGGAGGCTTATATTGTGATATATTTCCCTCTTAAGACTGCTTTTTCTGTATCCCAAATATTTTGAATGGTTGTATTTTCATTTTCATTATTTTCCATAAATTTTTAAAATTCTTCTCTAATTTTCTGGTTGACCCATTCATCTTTTAGTAGGATGCTCTTGTGTTTGAGTTTCTTCCAAATTTCTCCTTGTGATTGAGTTTTAGTTTCAAACCATTGTGTTCTGAAAATATGCAGGGAGCAATCCCAATCTTTTGGTATGGGTTGAGACCCGATTTGTGACCCAGTATGTGGTCTATTCTGGAGAAAGTTCCATGTGCACTTGAGAAGAATGTGTATTCAATTGCATTTGGATGGAATGTTCTGTATATATCTGTGAAATCTATTTGGTCCAGTGGATCATTCAGGGCCCTTGTTTCTTTGGTGATGTTCTGCTTAGAATATCTGTCATTTGCTGAGAGTGTCATGTTGAAGTCTCCTACTACTAGTGTGTTATTATCTAAGTATCTCTTTACTTTGGTTATTAATTGATTGATATATCTCACATTAGAGGCATATATATGATATATCTCACATTAGAGGCATAAATATTCATAATTGTTAGGTCTTTTTGTTGAATAGACCCTTTAAGTACTATATAATGTCCCTCTACATCTCTAACTACAGTCTTTGGTATGAACTCTAATTTATCTGATATGAGGATTGCTACCTCAACTTTCTTTTGAGGACTATTTGAATGGTAAATTGTTCTCCACCCCTTCATTTTCAGACTGGAAGTGTCCTTAAGTCTAAAATGAGTCTCTTGTAGACAACATATTGATGGGTCTTGCTTTTTCATCCATTCCAATACCCTGTGTCTTTTGATGGGATCATTTAGCCCATTCACATTCAGAGTAACTATCGAAAGATATGAATTTAGTGTCATCATATTACCTATACTGCTCCTGTTTTTGCTTTGGGCTCCCTCTTTCATTTAGGGTCCCCCTTAATATTTCTTGCAGAGCCTGTTTGGTAGTCACATATTCTTTCAGTTTCTGTCTATCCTGGAAGCTCTTTATCTCTCCTTCTATTCTAAATGACAGCCTTGCTGGATAAAGTATTCTTGGCTGCATGTATTCCTCATTTAATGCCCTGTATATATCATGCCAGCCCTTTGTGGTCTGCCAGGTCTCTGTGGAGAGGTTTCCTGTTAATATGGTATTTTTCCCCATGTAAGTTAAGAATCTCTTGTCTTGAGCTGCTTTAAGAATTTTCTCTTTATCTTTGAAATTTGCAAGTTTCACTGTTAAATGTCAAAGTGTTGAATGTTTTTTTATTGATTTCTTGGGGGGTGGTCCTCTCTATCTTTTGGATCTGAATGCCTCTTTCCTTCCCTAGATTAGGGAAGTTCTCAGCTATGATTTGTTCAAATATTCTTTGTGGTTCCCTTTCTCTCTCAGCTTCTCCTCGAACCCCAATTAAATGTATATTCTTTCTTCTCAAGCTATCATTTATTTCCCAAAGCCTTTCCTCATGGGCTCTTAATTGTTTTTCTCTCTTTTCCTCAGCTTCCTTCCTTTCCATCAACTTTTATTTATTTATTTATTTATTTATTTATTTATTTATTCATTCATTCATTCATGAGAGACAGACTGAGAGAGTGAGAGGCAGAGACATAGGCAGAGTGAGAAGCAGGGTCTCAAGCCTGATGTGGGGCTTGATCCTGGATCCCAGGATCACAACCTAAGCCAAAGGCAGGTGCTCAACTGCTGAGCCATCCAGCGTCCCATCCATCAACTTGTCTTCTATGTCACTTACTCTCTCTTCCACCTCATTAGCGGTTAGAGCATCCAGTTTGGATTGTATCTAAGTTAAAGTTTTTAAATTTTGGCCTTATTAGAGCTAAATTCTTCAATAATGGAGTCTCTAGAGTCATTTACACTTTTTTCCAGAGCTACCAATAGCTCTGTAATTGTACTTCTGAATTGAATTTCTGATGTCATATTTAAATCTACGTTCAATAACTCTGTGGTTGAGAGTATTGCTTCTGGTTCTTTCTTTTGTGGTGAATTTTTCCCTCTAGTCATTTTGTCCAGTGCAGAATGGCTGTGTGAGTGAGTCAAAAATATCAACCATGACCTAAGTAAAGTACACTCTAGATGATTCCAAGGAGGTCAGAGACCAGAAAAAAGAACAGAACAAAATAAAACAAAAGGACCACTAAAGTTAAAAACAAATTTTAATGCAAAATAATAAAAAACCAAAAACAAAGAAGAAGAAAAAGAGAGAGAAAAAAGAAAAGAATAAAAGGGGGGAACAGGACAGTAGTGGTGGAGAGAGAATACAGTCTCCCTGAGGGGACCTGGAGAGTGATCTTCTTGGTTCTGAGTGAATTGTATTCAATATGTTAGAAGATGCTCAATCCCAAATTTATATAAACCAACAATACTTATATAAAGACCCAACATGGGCCACAAAAACATAAACAAGATAAAAGAGGGGGGCAGAATGGGAAGGAAGAGAGAATATCGTCTCACAGAATGAACCAACACAGTGTCCCACTGTGCCAAGATGGTTTCTTACTATGTACCCTGTGGCTCCCTACCTTTTCCACAGTGCAGAATCATCACACACTCAGGCACTAAAGTTTTCAGCTCCTTGCTTTGAGAAGTGGAAGCATGTGACTCATCTGAGTCAGTAAAATATGCGTGAATGTCATGTGTCATCTCAGGCAGAGGTGGTTGAGAATTTCCCATGTCACACCCGCCCCCCCCCCCCCAGTTCTTGTACACCCCTCAGGAGATCTTGGGAGATGTCAATATCGAAGCAGAGCACTTGATGCCCCAGCCATTGTGTAGAGGAGAGGCTTCCTCCCAAAGCCACCAACCAGGAACATCTGCATTGGGCATTTGAGATTTGGAGACATACTACAGACTGTTCTGACTAATCAACTTGGCAAAAGTAACAACACATTGGAACAGCAATATATCCCATGAAGGGGAACTAGGAACCCCTCAGGTACTAAAAACAGAGCATTTAGTACCTCCCTCCAGTCCTTACCACACTATTTTGCATTGGTGATTGGATCTGTTCTCTCTCCATATGCATCACTGAAACAGGGCAGTCACCCACAGAATTTAGCAGTTTCTCGCATCTGTTAGAGACTGAATGTTGGAAGAGTGAATAAATGAACCATCTGATTCTATTTTCAAAACCACCTTTTCCAATAGGCAAGACAAGTATTAATTTTTATTATGGAAATAATGCAAAACATTTGGAAAATAAAATTTAAAAAAATCAGCTTTAATCTCATCACTTCTCTCTTTTATCATCTTTGTGTATTTTCTTTTTTCATATTTTTTCATATTTGCAACCATAGGATACATGCATTTTTAGTATTCTTCTCAATGTAATTTTATAGCATAGTCATTTTTGCAGGCTGCTACTTTGCCTCCTAGCCATTGTTCTTAATCCCTGTTCATACAAATGAATATCATATACTTTATTTATTTGCTCTCATATGTACTATGCAAATATAGCTTCAATAAAAATCCTTATTCATTGATCTTTTCTGTGTACTTATTTCATTTCCTTAGAATATATTTTCAAATGTAATATGATGATGTCAAAGGGTGTGACCATTTTATTATTGTTGGTACGTATTACTAAATTGCTTTCTAGAAGATTTGTACCTGTTTACAGAGAATTACTGTACTCTTGCCTGCATAATTAAGAATGAAACATTTATTTGGGTTTATTATATGAAATATCTCATTATTTTAAACCACATTTCTTTGATTACTTGTAAGAGAGAATACTTTTGAATTGGTTTTTGGTTGTGTTTCTTTTTTCTTTAAATTGTCTATTCTTATCCATTAAAACCATTTTTTTAAATTAAAAAAATTTATTTGTGTCATTCAGTGTGCTGTGTGTTGCAGTGGAAAACAAGAAGTCTTTGTCCTTAACAAATGTTCATCCTGATGAGAAGAGATGGAAAGTCAACAAGTAAACCAATAAATATGATAACTTGTATCATATGATAACTTGTATTCATGGAGAAAATACTACATGATTGATGAGAACTTTACTTAAGGGGGCTGGAGAGTCCCCTTTGAAAAGAGGATGCTTTACCTGGACCTGAAAAATGGGATAGAGTTGCTCATATAAAAAACTCACCATTTAAATATCAGGAAGATGAGAATTCCAGGCAAAGAGATAAGTTAGAATAACACCATTGAGAAGCAAGCAGTCTTGGCATGGTTATGGCAGAAAGAAGGTGATAGTCTCTGGAACATAATGAGGTGTGAACATGAGGTTATGAGATGAGGTTGGGGATTTGGGCTAGAACTAGAACATCAAAGGTTTCACTGGCCATCACAAGGAATTTGGGTTTTGTTCTAGGTGAGAAAGGAAACACTTTTAGGATTTAAAGCACGACAGTGATGTAATATAACTTTAAAAGATAATTTTGACTGCTGTGTGGAGAATAAATTTAAGGTAGAAGAGGCAAATTCATCAGGTGGTTATTAGAGTGTTTTAAACAAGAGATAATGGGACAGGTTACTAGTGGGATGGCAAGGGAGAGATAGAGATTAAAAGACCTTAGCTTCTTTTGGGTTATCTCAAAAGTCACACTGAAACAAAGGAAGAGATAATATATTTGGGAGGTTATCCCAGGAAGTGGAGTGGGAGAGCCAGAAAACGAAGATAAGAAATGAGGAAGTGTCCAGGTAAAACTGCGTCAAGGCAATGGGATCTCTGAGAATAGAATGTTTCTCAAAACAGTCCATCCAAATACCTGGAGGCTGAGGCCTTTATTCACTGACTCCAATCTTCTTTCACCATTATTGATGATTGCTTCTGTGGCATTAATTCTCATACACTTCTGAACTCTAGCCACACCTAGTAAACAGACTCCCCTAGTTTTGAAGGAAGTGTTAGAGTGAGAAAGAGAAAATATACAGCCAGATGTTTGAAGCAAGATGCTGTTACGGTGCACTGAACAATCCATGACAGTGGCAACTGAAATAAAATGTGGCCCAAGGGCCTGTGATATAAGGTATCAAAAAATATGCCATATATATGGAAGGATGAAGAGCTATCTTTCAGTGCAAAAATTCTTTCCCTTTGACAGGATTGGAAACTTAACAGAGAATGTCGGAGGCTTCTTTAAGTATTTGATTGCTGAAATTAGAATATAGATCTTTTGCTAAAAATGGCATGAAACAGTTTGCAGTGGTCCTTGATCAGGAGCTGTAGCTGAAGTTTGCCTGCATTTGCCTTCCTACAGTTAGATTTTCTTTTATGAAATAAAAGAAGAGAAAGGAGGCCTTGGATTGAATATCTGCACCTAAACTCTCCATATTGTCCAACCTCATAATTAGAACATCACATGCATTATTTCCTTTGACATGTTGTTCTTTTAGATGATTTCACCTGTGGCTTTTTCCTTGGCTCCAAAATGAATTAAAATTTTGCTTGAATGAAAAGAATCAGTACAAAATTAGCTAGCATTTTCTAGATTTTGGTTCCCCTACCCTTTGAACAAAATTATTTTAATAGGCACAATAACATGATGATGATGATATTACTACTACTAACATGATATAGTGTGACATAGTAGAATGATAATATCCAAGATGTATGAGTGCCACAATGTGTCAGATACTTTGCTAGGTTCTTATTAATTTATCTCAAATCTCATGGCATTAAGAAGTAGACATTGTTATTCCTATTTCTGTGTATGCATAGCCAGGCTCTAAAGGGTTACATGAAATATCAAAATCAGACAGCTGTAATGTCAAATCCAGGTTTTTCCAACTCCAAATCTCCTACTGTTTAAGTGTATTTTGCTGCCTTCTCAAACTGTGTGCTCATCTACATATGAATTAATGAACACATAGAATAAGGACTCATGGGGTATAATCTAGAAAGCAGCTTTTAAATTTTAGTGAAAGACTTTTCTACCTCTGCTCCCCCTTCCCACAAAATCCCCTATGGATAGGCTCAGTTTCTTTTTTTGTCAATATTAGGTGATAATTAGACCTTTGAGTTACTGTTGTTTTGCATTTTTGTTTATGTACCAGACCTAATCTGTATTCATGGAGAGTCTTAGTCGAAGATGTCCCAGATAACATATGATCAACAAATAACCACAGGCAATGTTGGCAGTGCAACAGAGAAAAGACAAGCTTAAAAAGCAAGCCAGATCCAAACTGGTAATTGATCACAAGTATCTCATCCTACCTAATCTTAAATATGGTAATTTCAAAAATCAAACCCAAATCCATGTGAAAAATATTAGAATAGTCATTGCTTCTTGGAGTGACTGTGAGCACAGGGACTGACTGAGAGGGAGAAAGGGAACTCTCAGGAGATGATAATAATGTGTATTTTGATAGGGGTTTAGGTTGCACAGGTGCATGCATATTTCAAAATTTATGACTTTGTACATTTAAGATTTCTATATGAATCTTTTCTTAAGCCTTGTAAGGTAGCATTAAACTCTAGTAAATGACATGTATACTGAATTATTTAGGGGTGGGGTGTACTGATGTCTACAAAATGCATCAAAATTAGGAAATGTTAATAGAATCTATGTATTTAGTATAAATGTGTTCAGTGTACATTCTTTCAACTTTTCTGTATACTTGGGTTTTCATGAGAAATAATGCTGAAGAAAACAGTTAAACCCTCAGGGCTCTGTAGTCCCACAGAGAAAACTCAACAGGAGATAAATTGATATGTAGTCTTTTGGGCTTTCTTCTTGTTCCTGATTTTTTTCCTTATATAAAGGAGATAAATTGATCATCCTCTTGAAGACATTTAAAAAAGTGAGCCATTAGGCAGGGGTTTTTACTTGATCACGATGACAGGCAGAATTAATGGTCCTGAAATATGTCCTGGAATTTGTGAAAATGTTACCTTAATGTGGCAAAGGTGACCCTGCAGATGTGAATACGTTAAAGATTTTGAGATGAAGAGATTATCCTGGATTATCTGGATGGGCTCATGGAATCAAAAGGGTCCTTAGAAGTGAAGGGAGGAAGTCAAGAGAGTCAGAGCCAGCGATGTAACAATGGAAGCAGAGTTTGGAGTGATGTAACTATTGGCTTCAAAGGTGGAAGATGGTGTCCAAGAGCAAAGGAATGCAGGCATCCTATAGCAGCTGGGGCAGAAAAAAGAATGACGTTTTCCACTAGAGTCTCCAGAAAGAATGCAACCCTGCCAACACCTTGAATTTAGCCATAGAACTGTGTCAGATTTCTGACCCGTAGATATGTAAGATAATAAACTTATGTCCTTTTAGGCCACTAGGTTTGTGGCAATGCGTTACTACTTCAATTACAGAAGGAAAGTTCTGTATGTCAGTATATTCTTCCAAAGCATTAGAGTGGAAAAACGAGTCTGAATGGGAGGTAAACCATTTTACATTGTTGTTTATTTTAAGTAGATTCTAGGGGTTGAAGGCACAGACTAGCCCACAGTATAAGTTTGGATGATTTATTTTAAGCATATACACAAGAATTAGAAAAACAAGTCTTAGCCAGGCCTCATGGGAACCTACAAAAAGCCCAACATCCAGTCCTTGTGGGAATGATCTGAATCATGGAAGACCAAGGACTCAAGCAGAGTCAACAGGAAGGTCATTCAGCAACCAGGACAGATCTAGAGACCCTACCAACAAGAGTTTCTGTGCTGTGAGTGGAGCTTAAATTTTTCTAGGTCTTTGATTCATCCTGATTCAGTCTGCATTTTTTTTTCCATGTCTATGGCCAGGACCACTGCATGTGCCTTCTTTCAGTGAGCACATGCCTGAATGGGCACAGTCTGGAAAGAAAAATGTAGCCTGGATTTAGGTTCCAACCGCCCTGCCCTTCAGCCAGGTGCAAGGTGCAACCTGCCTGCTGCTTCTTCACATTTCCATATCTTTCTGTTCCTAGAGCTTCTAGCTCATTGATCACTTCTGCTACCTAGAACCCTTGTTTATTTGTACCTGCAGCTTACATGTTCCTCTCCAAGGCCCTTCCTGGTTTTTCTGTGGAATTCCCTTTCAATTCAGCTTTCACTACCAACTGCTTGATTTTCCTCACTGATTCCCAATTTAATTCCTGGAAATGAGATTCTATTTGCTCCAACTGACCTTTTTTGGCATGAGCTTTTCACTTCAAGTGATCTTATAAGCCTGGAGGCTTGACTGCTTTTGGATTAGAATCCCATCCCTCATCTTATACAAAAAAAAATAATAATATTTAAAAAATAAAAAAAAATGTTTTGAATAGTGCATGAAACCACTTGGAACTCAAGGCGATTACCTCAACCTGCCACCTTTTAAGGAGCTTTGGGAAGATAGTACCGTAACTGACATGTATGGGTTAAGTTTTAACTATCATGGATGTTATTTCAATGTATGCTTTGTTCTGTCCACAGGGAATTTGGGAAAGCTAAAATAAAAACACAGCACAGCTGATACTGTAATCAAGCAGAAAAAAAAAAAAACCAAATATATATATACTAAAAAACCCCACAGGAAACTAGTTATAGAAGGACACAAATATTTTGACCAATGGGATTACTATAGTTGCTTGCTTGTGCTTCAGATTCATTTCTGAGCTTCCCCATATCCAAGGAAGAGAGGAAAGTGAGGTGATTTGTATAGTTCTTATCACAGGAAATGATGGCATTTCTTACTTTATTGGGCGGCAGAGGCCTTATGCTTCTTTAGCATGAAACCCCTTTAACAACAGATAGGACTTTGAGAAAGAACTCTGTGAAAGATCTAGAAGGAACAGAAATCTAAATGCATATAGATCATTTGTCTTTATTTATAACTGATCCGTCCTTGAGAAGACTACATTTCCAACAAGCTTGTCATTTGCTTCATCCTCTTATAACTCAGAACAGAGCCCCCAGGTAAGCGAATCCTCATGGGTAATGAGATGAGTATTTCCCCTGTTGAATAAGTAAATGTTTGGCACAGAAGCAGCTCCTACCGAGTCATGCACATGGAGTCACAGGAAAAAGTCAGATGTGTCCCCTCACTGAGATCTTTGTTTCCTGGTCTCAAACATTTTTAGCTTACCCCAACCTCCATGAACACCTGTTTCTCTGAAAGGAGAGTTCAAAACCTTTTGTTTTAGCTAACATTCTACAAGCCAAAGCTATGGTTATGAAAAGAGAACTGGCCTGAATACCAAGAAAGCTGGATTTAAGCTTTCACCAATTCATCTTGTGGGGGCTCAGTTTCTCTCCTTATGACTTTGAAATGATGGGTGACTACATCAGTATTTCTCACAGTTCAACTCAGAGTCATTACTGGGGACATTAATTATGAAAGTGCAGATTCTAAGATCCTACTTCAGACCCACTAAATCAGAATAGCTGGAGACGAGACCTGATGTCCAGGACTGGGGGTGGATACAAAAACAGATGAAAGGCAAAGCTAGGATTTTTTTCCTTATTTAGATACACAATAGACCACTTCTTAACAAAATTATTCCCTTAAAACCTTCAGGTAATTTCTTCATTTTTCTATTTAATAGTTAGCATAAGTAGAATGTTCCCCTTTGAAATATTGACCCAAGAAATAGCTGGAGCTGCAAGGTAATAAAAAAGAAGGTTCTGCCAAAAACATATGCAAGACAAAAATTAAAAATGAACTTCAAATATCTGTTTGAAGATCTGTGAGAGTCATTCTGATTATTCACAGATGGTTAACTCCCATGCCTATTGTATTCCCCAGATAATTCTCCCTTCTGCTAGCTGGTGCTCATTTTCCATAGTCCTATTAGTTAAGACTGCATACTGTACATAACCAGATAGGAATGGCCTGTCATTCTGCCTTCTGAGACATCACATGCTAAACTGGGGCTTAGCTCTCTCTGGTTTAGGCTTATAGCTTTGTGCCCTAGTGGTTTTGAACACGTATGATGCTTATTATATACCAATCCTCTCTCAACATATATCAGCTCAATTAATACTTAGTGCAGCTGTATGAATCCATTTAACAGATAGGGAAATCCGGATTCCAGCAATCTTATGTCACACGGCTAGTAAGTGGAGGAGACAGAATGGGAGAATGATTTGATTTACTTGTACTGAGAAAGCAGTCATTAGAAGAAAGCTCCCACATAGGATACTTAGAGGCTTAAGGAATTAAATTACCATTTTACTAAATGTTCACGTCTCTACATTGAGTGGTGGGTTGTGATGAACTCTATGTGGTCCTTACTTTGGTCTCCTCCCTAAGACCTGAGATACGTATGAACCAAGACTTTACCCTCTCTCGCTTCCTTTTCCTTACCCATGAGAAGAAATAAAATTTCTGCAGTGAGGCTAAAATTCGGTGATCAATGCACAAGCCTAAGAGGTAATATTTCTGAGTGTCAGTTACTATCGTGACATGAGCGTGATAGTGGGAAATGTTCTGATGTGGGGGTCAAAAAGTAGTGAGGGCCTCCAGTTCCAAGATGGCTTTGGCATGTCCTCGGAAAAAACACAGTCTCTCTGGTTCCTTGGTCTCATCATTTCTAAACTAAAAGGCTGAATCAGCCAATGTTTTTCACAAAGTATTGTGTTCTTTAAAAGAAAGAGGAGTGCCTGGATGGCACAGTTGGTTAAGTGTCTGACTCTTGTTTTTTTTTTTTTTGTTTTGTTTTTTGTTTTTTGTTTTTTTGACTCTTGGTTTTAATTCAGGTTGTGATCTCAGGATTGTGAGATCCAGCCCTGCACTGGATTCTACACTCTGTGTGAAGTCTGCTTGAGATTTTTTGAGATTTTTTTCTCTCTCTTTCTCTGCCCCTCCTTCCACACCCCGTTCATATATATATATATATATATATATATATATATATTTTTTTTTTTTTTTTTTTTTTTTTAAAGAGAGAGAACTGTATGTGATCTATGCCTCTTTTAGCAATTTACTGGGCACATTAATATATTAAATGCTTTGCAAAACCCTACCATAAGACCTGTTTATTTTTGTTTAATTAAGAGCTCTAAATTTATTTAATGCATACTTTTCCAATCTTAAGATCCATAAACATCACATGGAAGGCACTTTGAGGAATGTTAGATTACATGATTTTTATATTTTCAAACATAAAATTCTATGATTTTTTTACACAGCTTAGTGTTGATTGGTTGATCTTTAGGGTGAAAGGCATAAGTAGAAAACACTAGCTCTGACTGATTGCAACCACTGTGTATAGGAGATCAAACTAAGGAAGGAACAAAGTGGGAGGTCTGGTTTATAGATTGAAAATTTTTGAGTTGAAATCTGTTGAACTGAATGCTGATGGAGAATTTTTCTCATCTGGATACTTCCTGAATTGCCAGAAGAGAGTTAATATCTCCAGCTCAATTTGGGAAAAGAGATAGAACTCATCAGATAATGGATTAGTTGACTCAGAGTGTGGGCTGAACCTCTTAAGAATCCTGTTGTAATCATTAGCTGAGACAATCAGGACCTGTATCCTTCTTCCTCTGGAATGAACGAGGAATATCCACTCCTGATGTTGTCTGTGTGTTCCCTTTCCTTGTGGCTGAACAGATTTAATGCTCAAATTTTAAGAAGCCAATTCCTTTTTTTTTTTTTTTTTTCACTAAGAGGACAGTGAATGAATTACAATTTATTTGCAAAACAGTTGAGACTTCAGGCATAAAAATGAGACACAGAGTAGAGGTCAGAATTGAAAGTGTTTTCCAATTACCCATTGGAAATCTCTCCTACAGATGCAGATATGAAGCAGAGGGGATGCTCTTAGAAGAACAGATGCAGACACTCTGCATTCATCACTGATCACCTGCAGAGATGCAGCTTTGAAATTGTAATGGACATTTTCTTTTGCCAGCGTCATTTAACTAGTCCCTTGGTCTAAGAACTCTGACTGTTATTGTTATGTGGGCCAAATCAAAAGCATAACATTGTCAAGTGGAAAAGACTTAATAAAGGGCTTTAGTGAATCTTTTTTATTGTCAGTGCTCTAGTAACATTTAACAACAACTCTATATATTTACTCTTTTCATTTTGATCAGAGGCAATTTTTCCCAAACACTCAGATGCAAAGCCATCCTAATTGTATTTTTATTTCTGTCAGCTACTCTTAGAATCATTTTAAGCTTTTCGTTTTAAAACCTAAATGTAGACAGACTAGACTGATGAATCTCCATTTACTCATTCATTCCCCACCTTTGGTAATTATCCAATATGGCCAATCCAGTTTCTTCCATATCTTCTTACTTTTCCTGTTGCCTGTAACTGAATTATTTTGAAGAAATTCTCAGACAACAGATTAATTTGTTCAGAAATACTACAGTGTTTAGAAAATACATTTATTAATAAACATTAAAATACAAGATTTTTTAGGATGTTACAACATTGAACACTTTAAAAACTTACCAATAATTTAAAATTAGCAGATTAGTAGTCAATATTCAGATTTTTCTGATTGTCTCAGGATTTAAAATTCTGCTTTTTTTATTTTTTATTTTACAAAGAGCAATGTCCATACCTTACATTGAGCTGATGTTTGTTTGCCTGCCTTGCCAACATTTGTTACCATTTTTTTAAATTTTAGCCATTCAGATGAGTGTGCAATAGAATCCCATTTTGGTTTTGATTTGCATTTCCTTTATGACTAATGACACTGAGTATTTTCCTTTGTGCTAAACTGCAACAAACGTGTATTTCTCACTTGAGTCATAGCCTGATACGGGTAAAGTGGTTTTCCTGGGCATATCTCCTGAGGTAACTAAAAAATCTGGCTACTTTCTTTTTGCAACTTAGCTATCTTGGAGTGCTTTCCTTCTACTCACTCCTGCTCTTAACCATCTTGAACCAAAGTGACACATTCCCATAGGCAAAAACTCAATTATAAGATCTCAACCTAACTATTAGCAAAACTGGGAAATAAGATTTTCCTGAGTTTGCAGGGAAGAGAAATAGTGTAGTAAATACAGTATTTCACTGCTATTATTGTTTGTCCCTATTTATAAATTTTGTTAATTAAACCCATTTAAATATTTTAAATTGCACCTATAAATTTAACATTCTATTTCCTTTCAAGTACCTCAATTAAGTATTTAAGTGTTTCTTATTAACCCAATAATGGAAATATATATTTACGGTGAATCTTAATTTGTATTTAGTGTTCTGATACTATTTACAATAACTTAGTACGATTTCAATTTTAAAATGCAAGTCTATAAGTACATAAGCAAAATTTTAACAGTATTTTTTCCTAGAGATGGAAAAGGGTTGGTGTAGAAAATAAAAAAGATAAATATCGTGGGAATGTTAACTATTGTTTAACATATTTCTTTTGTATTTTTTAAAGGCACGACTTAACAAGTAAAAAAGAACCTGAGTATAAATCAGTAATTAAATTTCACATTAATTTTTTAAAAAGATTTTATTTATTTACTCATAAGAGACAGAGAGAGAGGCAGATACAGGCAGAGAGAGAAGCAGGCTTTATGCAGGGAGCCTGATGTGGGTCTCTATCCAGTGACTCCAGGATCATGACTTCAGAGGAAGGGCTACGCTCAACAGCTGAGCCAACCTGCATCCCAACTGGCTGAAGTTTTTAATGACCCAGGGAGTTTCTCTCCTAGTTGCTGATGAAATTCTTGCCCACAGCTCACAGCCTCCAAAATGAACTATATTTAGACTTGTTCCTTCCCATCTCAGTTCACCCCTACACACACACACACACACACACACACACCCCTCCTGGACTCACTTTCCACAGTATGTATTTTTTATGTCTCCATGTGATTATATTCAACCAATCAATTTAATTCTTTAAATTCTATTTATTTTTTCCTGTATGTCAATGCCACAACTTATGGATATATTTTTAAAAGATTTATTCATTTATTTGAGAGGGAGAGAGAGAGCATGTGAGTAAGGGTGGGAGTCAGCAGAGGGAGAGAGGGAATCTCAAGCAGACTCCCTGCTCAGCACAGAGCCTGATGGGGAGCTTGATCTCATGACCAAGTGTTGGCAGCTTAACCCACTGAGCCACCCCAGCACCCCTGACTTATAGTTATTTAAATGATACACAATTCAGTTACTCACATGACCTCAGACTCAGACAATAAAATGCATTCTGGATCCAGACTGTTTAGGTTCCAATCTCAGATTACTATTTATTTGCTGCATGATCTTTACTATGTCACTGGACTGCTCTGTTTCTCAATATTCTTCAGTATAAAATAGGGATCATAATAGTGCTTAATGTTGTGTGGGTTAAATGAGCTGGTAAATAGAGAAGACTCTGAAGAGTGTTGACACATATTAAGGGCCTTATATATGCAAGCTATTGTTACCATGGTTATTGTTATTAGCATTATTATTTCTGTGACTTTGAGGTCATGTCCATGTTGCCCAAAGAGTAATATGCAGAACCTCACTCAATGGTATCCATCAGTGCTTATCCTCTCATTGCCTTTCTCCACTCATTTTATCTCCCAGAGAATCCTTTTCTGGTTTGGTGATCAGAGGGTAAGAGGGAGAAATTACCGTTTCTTGGGATGTTTTTGCTCAAATCTTTGTGTGGGTCTTGAGTTACTTTCCCAAAGGATCCTGTTATAGTTTCTGTGTGCCCTTCCCAAGCTTTGGTGTGCTTTGCTTTCCACACCTGTGGCTTTTTTTGGGGCAGACTGCTTTCAGGCTACTGTGCTACTTTGCTTACCCTGGCAGAGAGCTGGAGAAGGTCTGGAGTTTATCCCCTGGGGCAGCCCTCAGCCAACCATGGTATGGGAGGATGAATGTCCTGTCTCAAGTTGGGACGACCCTGAAGACTCATTTACACTCCAGAGCTCCCGGAGACAGCCTTTCAGGATTATCCCTTTGCATGGCTACTTTGCCTTCCCCTACCTTCTGAAGCTTCTCCTGGGCACATTTCATGAATCCTTGCATAGGAATATTTGTCTTAGTAGGGAACTCCTGCTAAGACAGAGCAACCCTGAACTAGCAATTTGAATGGGGAGAAGAGTCATTGGGTACAAATGATTATATTTTTTTAAAATTATAATCCCACCATTTCTGTTAGTATGTTAATTTGCATAGTAAGGCTTCTTACCCTTCCAGGTACACCAGAACCATCTGTAAGACTTGGAAAAAAAACAGAGATGACCACAGTCCTCCTTTCCCCCAATTCTGAGTTTCTGATTCAGTAGTTCAAATCAGAATTACTGGAGCCCAACACTTTGTATTTCTAGTGAGTCTCAGTGAGGCTGATTCTGCTGGTTCAGGGACCAGACTTTGAGAATGAGTAGTGTGTATGATGCTTGAAGCTCCAAGTTCCTTCCGTAAGGAAATATTTGCACAGTAAGAGAAAATGGAGCTACATGACCAGATAGTGAAGATCTATGAAGTTAGTGCGAAGTATTTTAGGGGTAAGGATGGTGGATTTCTGGGCATCTCTCAAATGAGCTCAAGAGGAATAATATTATATATTTTTTGCATACTTTTATTTAGATACATATTCATTTATTTTCACTCACTTATATTGTCTTCAGGATAAAAGCCCTTTAGTCATAAAAAAAAATATTGGCACACATATTGTGTGTCATGCTGTTGCTGCGTCATACTCAGTGGGCATCCAAGGAGTATTATTTACTATTCCTTCTCTCAGTCACCACCTTCTCAAGCCTGGCCAAGCTGTTGGATTTCCTTTGTATGGTTTCTTGCTACAGTTTGGAAGCAAACATGTTAGGGAGAATGAGGTAATAATGAACTCTTACTTCCCACATGAAGTTGTTCAATGTTATATTGCTGCCATCCAAAGTATTTGGACTATCATCACATGAGATATATGTGAAAGCACATTCGAGATGGACATACACCCATAAAATATAATTTTTATTATCTGGGGCATCTCTTTGGGACTACTCTGTCACTTTGGAACAAACGTTTATCATTCACCCAGGCAGCCACCTGAAAAATGTACTTTCTGATCTGGAGGGAGGTCTATGGAGTGACAGTGCTGATGTGTCATTCACACCCCACTGGGAGGGAATTCTGAGCACCTGTTGCTCCCAAAATGGGTCTGACGTCTCAGTCCTTCAAAGTGAGAGACAGTACAGATTATGTGATTCACTTGAAATTTCACTTTCCTTTTTTTAGAAAACAAAACATATGCTTGTTTGATTCAGTTATCTTAGGAGGCCCTAGTAAGTACCTGTTGAAAGAGGAAATGAATAACTCGAAAAATGTGACGTATGTGCTTTAGGAATAATATTTCACAATTATCACTTAAATAGGTGCTGTTGTATTTAAAATTTTTTTTAATAAAATTCAATGTCTTCTGGCTATAAAACTTAAGGCATTCTATTTATAAAAATTCAGAAAACCCTTTGAAATAGACAATAAAGAAAAATGTCTGTAATGTCTTGATTTCAGCTCAGGTCATGATTTCGGGGTGCTAGTATCGAGCCCTATGTTGGGCTCTGCACTCAGCATGGAGTCTGCTTGTCCTTCTCCTTCCCCCTCTGCCTTCTCCCTCTCTCTCTCTCTCTCTCAAATAAATAAATAAAGTATTCAAAACATTTTTATAAAGAAAGAAAACATTATAAAACTGATAATGCCATCAGAGTCATACCTGGTCTCCCACCAGAGTTGGGAAATGACCAAATTAGACAATTTAGACAGTTTAAATGCTTGATGCCAAGAACGCTCAACATTCATTAGCTGAAACTCCTCTGTCATGAACAATACTTGAGTTCCAATATTTCTGTGATTTTATTTTATCTGTGTTTCTGTGGCTGATTCACTTTATTTTTTTAAAGGTTTATTTATTTATGATAGACATAGAGAGAGAGAGAGAGAGAGAGAGAGAGGCAGAGACATAGGAGAAGGGAGAAGCAGGCTCCATGCCGGGAGCCTGACGTGGGACTCGATCCAGAACTCCAGGATCGGTTCCTGAGCCAAAGGCAAACGCCAAACCGCTGAGCCACCCAGGGATCCCCGATTAACTTTAACTATATATCCACCATTCTAACTCATTCACTATTGTTTTGTTAAACATTTAACTAAAATTTACACACAATAAAATCCATGCTGTATGTTTTGAAAAAAAAACAAACAAACAAAAGCCAACCATATTCATATAACAAAAGCCACAATCAAGACATAGAACATCACCCACCTGGGCCCCAGTTCCTTCAGACCCCTTAGTAACCAATCCCTGCCTCCACCTCATACCTTGTGAACCACTGATCTACTCTCTGTTCCTATGACATTGTCTTTCCAGAATGTGACACAGATGGGACACATAATATATAGCTTTCTTTAAAAATATGGCTTCTATTAATTGAAATAGTGTACTTGAGTTCCATCCATGTTACACACATCATCATTCTTATCTACTGCTGACTGATGTACCACCTTTTGGATAGACGACAGTTTGCTTATCCATTCACAAATTTGAGAGCATTTGAGTTTTTTCCCTAGTTTTTGTAGCTTAATTAGTGAAGTTTCCAAAAACATCTGCTTGTGGGATTTTATTGTGAATATAAGTTTTCATATCTTTGGGGTACCATGAAGTGGGATTGCTGGGTCACATAATAAGTATATGTTTAACTTTATAAGAAACTTCAACTACTTTCCAACATAGTAGTCCCATTTCTGCATTCTCATTGGTGACTTAAACAATTTTCAGTTGGTAGTGTCTGTTATTTATTTATTTAGAAAAGTTTAGCCATTCTACTTGGCTTTAACTGTTGAACAAGGCTTGTATTTATGAAATAAGCACCATTTGATCTTGTCTTATTATTTTTTTAATATAGAATGGGGTTGAATTTGCTAAGATTTCTAAGTTGTTTTTTTTCCTGGTAGTTACTTTGTCTAGATTTGGTACTAAGGTGGCAGCAGCATCATAAAATGAATTAGGAAATGTTCACTTCTACTTTTTGGATGAGTAGTATAGGATTGGTGTTATTTTTCCCAATCCATGGTAGAATTTACAAAAAAGGCTGGAGTTTCCTTTGTAGAATGGTCATAGCTATGAATTTAAGTTCCTTAATATATTCAAGGCTTTTCAGGTTACCTTCTTCATCTAGTTTCAAATTGCTGAGCATTAAGTCTTTTATAATATTCCTTTATTATCATTTTAATGTTCATAGGATAAATAGTGATATACCTTCTTACATTCTTCCTCTTTTTTTCTTAAGTCTGCATAAGGGGATGTTAAATTTCTTGACCTTTTCAAAGAATCAGCTTTTGTTTTTATTAATTTATCTCATTATTTTTCTATTTTCTATTTCATTAATTTCTGCTCTTCCTTATATTATTTTCTTTTTGCTTTGGGTTAAATTTGCTCTACTTCTACTAGTTTGCCAAGATGGAGATTTAAATGATTAATTTCATAATCAATTTAAAAATTGGTTAATTTCTTTGTATTTTTAAAGATTTATCCCTCAGATTTTGTATGTTGCGTTTTTATTTTCAATTTTTCCTTGTGAATTCTTATTTAAGGCCTGTGTTATTTAGAATCCTTTTAATTCCAATTATTTGGGGGATTTTCCTGATATATTTCTGTTATTGGCTTCTACTTTAATTTTGTTATGGTTAGATGTTATACTTCATCTGATTTTCCTCTTTCAAATTTGTTGTGGTTTGTGTTCTTATCTAGAATACTGTCTGTTGTGATTGTTGCACTGGAAAAAATACATGTTGTCCATTTGTTGGGTGATGTGTTACATAAATATCAATTAGGTTAAGTTGGTTGCTAATGTTCAAGTCCTCTATTATCATTACTGATTTTCTGTCTACATGTTGTATTGATTATTAAAAGAAGAATGCTGAAATCTCCAACTATAATTGTAGATTGCTCTATTTCTCCTTCTAGTTCTGACAGTTTGGTTTAATATTTTTAAGCTGTGTTGGGGTGCATACACATTCAGACTTTTAATTATTTCTGTTTAATTGTCCTTCTTTATCCCTTGTAATATTACTTGTTTTAAGGACTGCTTTGCTATGTTTAGCCAGTTCAACGTTCTTTTGATTAGTGTTTGTGAGTAAGGGCCAGATGGGGCCAGATAGGGAGAGATAGGCTAGGGCCTATGGGATCAGGTTCACAGAAATTCCACAAATAGTGAGGTGTTAGGAAACCAGAAATAAGGTAACAAACCAGACTACCCTGCCCTACGTATGTGGAGAGAGGTCTTTTTTCTATGACAGTGACTTGTGACCAACTAAGAATAACCAGACCCTAAAAAGAAATAGGCCATAAAAGATGTTATCACCAGTCCTTACTCAAGCTAAGACATCACAAGAGTGATAAGGCCACAAGCTCCCTGGTCAGTTCTACATAAATGATGGTCAGTGAAAGCCCATGTTGGCAAGTGTGTCGGGGACCCTTTCACTCCTGAGACTTCTCTCTGTTTCCTTGCTTAATAAACCTCCATCGCTTTACTCACTCTCCTTTGTCTGCAAGATTCATTATTTGACTCTGTGAGAGAAGAAGGTAGCTCTTCCTTTCATTTGCATGCTACATTATTTTTCACTTTTTTAAAAATTTGTGTATATCTTTATGTTTAAAGTCGATTTCCATGGGACGTCTGGGTCCCATGGAAAAATATATTAAAAATCTTTAAGAGATTTTTAAAAAATCTTTAAAAAACAGTCAATTTCCTGTAGACAATGCATAATGAGTTTATTGAGTTTGATGATTTGTCTTTTGATTGTTCTGATTAGATAATTTATATTTAATGAAATTGATATGATTAAATTTAGATCATTCATATTTTTTATTTCTTACTCTTTTTTTTTTAAAAAAAGATTTCATTTATTTATTCATGAGAGACACACAGAGAAGCAGAGACATAGGCAGGGGGAGAAGCAGGCTCCCTGGGGGGAGCCCAATGTGGGACTCCATCCCAGGATCCTGGAATCACGACCTGAGCTGAAGGCAGATGCTCAACAACTGAGCCACCCAGGCATCCTTCTTTCTTAGTCCTGATTCATGTTTATTTGTTTCCTTTTTTCCCTTTATTTGGAATATTTGAATAATTTTTGGTATTTCATGTTAGTTTACTTTTGACATTTTGGCTCTCTGTATGTGCATTTTTCTCAGGCTGCCATATACATACTTAAGGTTTCAGAGTCCACTTAGAGTTAGTATTGTACAACTTCAAGTAAAACAGACATGCTGCAACAACATATGTCCATATAGAACTCCACAATTGACCTTTCTGTCACCATGACAGATGGATTATAAGTAACTCTGTGCATTGAAAACCCCATCAGACAATTTTATGATTTTTACTTTTAAGTCATATATATTTTGTAATTTTTTTTTTGTTACCATGATCAGATATGTATCATTTCTGTTGCTTTTCCTTCACTCCTGAAGATGCAGGTTTCTCTTTGATACCCTTCCCCTTCAGCCTGAGGAACTTGCTTTAGTATCTTGAGCTCTTCTGCTGGTAATAAATTCTATTTCTTCACCTGAGATTTTCTTTATTGTCACAGTCCTTCCTGAAAGCTATTTTCACTGGATATGGATTGCTGAGTTGAAAGTTCTTTTCTTTGGACACTTTTAAGATATTATTTCACAGTCTTCTTGCCTCCATGTTTTCTTTTCTCTCTCTCTCTCTTTTTTTTTTTTTTGAATTTAAATTCAGTTTAGTTTACATATGGTGTATTATTAGTTTTAGGGGTAGAATTTAGTGATCCTCAGTTGCATATAACACTCAGTGCCCATTACATCACATGCAATACCCTCTAATTCTATTCATGTTGCTGGGAATGGCGAGATTGCATTCTTTTTGATGGTTGACTAATAGTCCATTGTATATCTATACCACTTTTTATTTATCCATTCATCTGTCAATGGACATCTGGGCTCTTTCCATATTTTCTAATGAGAAACCCACAGTCACTTAAATCACTGTTTCCCTGCATGTAATATATCATTTTTCTATGGCTTTCTTTACAGTTTTTCTTTATCGGTGTTTTACATTTTACAGCAGTTTCATTATAATTTGTCTATCTAATGGTTTTGCTTGAATCTCTCCTATTTTGGATTTCACAGTTTCTTGAATCTGTAAATTTATAACTCTTACCAAACATGAGAAATTTTCAGAAATTATCTCTTCCAATATTATGTTTCCTCCAGCTCATTTTCTTTCCTGAAATTCCAATGACTAACGTGCAGCATCTTTTGATATTGTCTCCTTGGTCTCTGAGGCTCTGTTTTCTTTTTAAAAATTTTTTCCTTGTTTTTTAGATAGGTTAATTTTATTTTCTACCCTAAAGTTCATTGATGCTCTTCTTTCATCTTCCTTCTTAAGCCCACACAGTGAGTTTTAAAACTTTTTGATATTTTATTTCTCAGTTCTAAAATCTCTATTTAGGTATTTTTTTTTTATAATTCCTATTTCTCTGTTAAGGACTTATATATTTCTGTTCACTTCAGGTGCCTCAGGATGAACAGGTTCACACAGAAAATTAGGAGGTATCTTCTGAGGCTTTCTCCACTATGGGATGCTCCCCCCACCCTCTAGCTACCAAGGGCTCTTTTTCCTGGTTTCTCTGATTCAAAATACTGGGTTTTCACTCAAATATTAGCTGTCTGTGCTGCTGCCACCACCTCACAGCTCTGTGTGAGAAGCTGTCAAAAGAAAAAAGAAAACAGAGAAACTTACCCAAGCAGTCACTTCTCTAAATTTTGACATCCATCCTTAATCCATCTGCTTTTATTTTTTTAGCATCCTTGGGTAGTTTTTTGTGTTTCATCCAGAACTTTTCATTATAATCAGCAGAAGAGATGGGCTGTAACAACTCAACCCTCTGTGTTGGAACCAGTAATTCTCAAGAATTCAGTTTTTACATCTTCTATACAGGAGAAACTGCAAGTAAAAAAAAAATAATAACATCCTTCTACAGCTTTAGCAACAGAATTTCAGAGAATCAAAATAGACTGAAGATGTTGGCCTAGCTAGTGAGGACATAGAATATAATGGAAAAAACATGCACTTTATAATTAGATAGATCTGTGAAAGAACTATGGCCTTACCACTTATTAGAATTATTTTTTTTTAATTTTTATTTATTATTTATGATAGTCACACACAGAGAGAGAGAGAGAGAGAGAGAGAGAGGCAGAGACACAGGCAGAGGGAGAAGCAGGCTTCATGCACTGGGAGCCTGACGTGGGATTCGATCCCGGGTCTCCAGGATCATGCCCTGGGCCAAAGGCAGGCGCCAAACCACTGCGCCACCCAGGGATCCCCTATTAGAATTATTAATGACATTCTTTGAGTGTCATTTCCCCCAAAAAGCAAATGAAATCAACAAGTTATTTTTCTACCCCACACCCTGCCCCTGATTTGGGAATATCGCTGACAGCTGAGAGCAGTTATGGAATTGACTTTATGTGTGCTGAAGTGATTTCCAGGTCATCCTAGAGAGACAGGACTGCTTGCTTCCAGGTCAGCAAGGCTTGACTGTCATTACTTAGCAACCTTGCTCTGATCCTACTGTCTGGAAGAAACACTTCAGGTTGTTAGTTCACTTTAGGGATATATTGTCTATAGGGAGAGGGTGTTCCGGTCATACTGATATGAACTCCCAAACTAGCTGGCAATCGTAGTTTTCATCACATTTTCTTAAATTGGCATTCTGGCTTTCTACAGTTGTCTTATAAGATTTGTCAGTTTGATTAAACCTAGAATTTGTGCAACTGGGGGATAATGACAAGATCTGAATTTCTAAGTTTCTGAGCCAGGCAAAAGATCAGCTTTGAAATATAGTGAATTTTCTAGAAGGTGCACTTTTTAGAGAAAGTCTTTTGCAATTGGGCCCCTTGGCCAGTTGGTACAAAGTGTGGTATATGATTATTTTAAATATTTCACATATAAATATTATTGAATGTAATAGTTTGTGCTTATATTCAATGTATTAGAAAAATATAATTAGCATAAGAGACCTCATTATTTTTTTTAAAGATTTTATTTATTTCTTTGAGAGAGAGAGAGAGCATGTGGGCATGTGCATGTGCAAGGATTGGGGGAGAGGCAGAGGGACAAGCAGACTCCATGCTGAGTGTAAGCCTGTCTTGGGGCATATCTAAGGACACTGAGATCATGACCCGAGAAGAAACCAAAAGTCAGATGTTCAACCGACTGAGCCACCTCAGCACACCCCCACTCATATTATTTCCGAATAAAAAAAGAAACTTCAGTTTTCCTTCTTTCATAGGGAAAAACCCAGTCTTCCCTACTGCGTCTTTCCTTTCTGTGAGTTTTCTTTACTACACACACAGCACTTCTCAAACTTCTGGTCACCAAATGTGTGAAGCTTTTTCCCCACATCAAGCAATTCTCTGTGCTATCTTAACTCAATTCTGTAGTATCTTCCTGGAGACAGCATCAGATCCCACAGATTAAGGGTTCAGTCCCACGAGACTGCTCCTACCACACTTCAGATGCCAATTGCAAGTGTTAAATCCCTAGATCACCCATAACTTCTGTCCAATTTGATTATAAATCAGAGATTCACACAATCCATTCCAAAGTTTGATTAATTTGCTAGGACTGTTTATAGAACTCAAGGAAAAACTTACGGTTACCAATTTATTGAAGGATGTGATAAAGAATATAGACAGGCAGATGGAAATATACCAAGGGCAAGGTATATTTGCCCTCTGGGAGGGTCCCGAGTGCAGGAACTTTTGTCCCTGGGGAGTCGGCGTGTGTCACTACCCAACATGGATGTGTTTGTCCATCTGGAAGTTCATGGAACCCCTTACTATTAGGAATTCATAGAGGTTTATTCATACAGAGATGATCAAATATTCACTTTAATTTTTTTTAAAATTTATTTATGACAGTCACAGAGAGAGAGAGAGAGAGAGAGAGAGAGGCAGAGACATAGGCAGAGGGAGAAGCAGGCTCCATGCACTGGGAGCCCGACGTGGGATTCGATCCTGGGTCTCCAGGATCGCGCCCTGGGCCAAAGGCAGGCGCCAAGCCGCTGTGCCACCCAGGGATCCCCAAATATTCACTTTATTTCTACCTCCTGCCTCTCTGGAGGATGGGAGGTGGGGCTGAAAGTTCCAATCCTCTAATCATGGCTTGGTCTTTGTGGTCACCAGCTCCCATTCAGGAGCCCATCCAGAGTTGCTTTGATAGAATTGAAGATTCCCTTAGTGTTCTTGTAGGAATTTATAAAGGTAGCCTACATTGTAATCATTGATGCATTCAAAATCAATTTTAGTGTAGAGAATGAGCTAGAGATGTAAGTTTCTATGCTGTATTTTCAAATGACTAATGGCTTACATGGCATGCCAAAAGTTTTTAGAGGCAGATAGATGTTGGATCTACCACTTCTTACCTGTGTAGAGGGGAAGGGAAGGGCACCTCCTTGAGTCTCAATTTCTTCTTTGTACATTGGGAACAGCAACATTACCTTGCAGAGTTGTAAAGATTCGATACAATGTATATAAGGCATTGAGCATGGTATCTGGTACATCATAGGCTCCCAATCAACAAGGCAAAAACAGTTCTTGACTATTGACGAGTGGAATAGCCTTTGATCAGCAAAATTTATTTAATTTTTTTTCTAGTTTTATTGAGAAATAATTTACGTATATCACTGTCCATGTTTAAGGTATACAGAATGAGTCTGATTTATATATATTATAAAATGATTACTATACTAGGTTTTTTTTAAAGATTTTATTTATTTATTCATGAGAGACAGAGAGAGAGAGAGAGAGAGAGAGAGAGGCAGAGACACAGGCAGAGGGGGAAGCAAGCTCCATGCAGGGAACCCGATGTGGGTCTTGATCCTGGGATTCCAGGATCACACCCTGGGCTCAAGGCGGCACTAAACCGCTAAGCCACCGGGGCTGCCCTTTATACTAGGTTTGATTAAATTCATCATCTCATGTGAATTCAATTAAAAAGAAAAAAATTATCCTTGTTATGAGAACTCTTAGGATTTACTCTCTTAACAATTTTCCTACATATCACACAGCAGTGTTATCTGTAGTCATATTGTACATCGCCTCTCCACTGCTTATTTATCTTAAACCTGGAAGTTCGTTCTTTTTTTTTTTTTTTTTCTCTTTTTGGAAGTTTGCCCCTTTCAACCACCTCCCTCCAATTCTTCCTTCCCTGTCTCTGCCTCTGGCAACCACAAATATAATTTCTTTTTCTATGAGTTTGGTGTTTTGTTTTCTTGTTTTAAGATTCCATATATAGGTGAGATCATATAGCATTTGTCTTTCTTTGTATGACTTCTTTCATTTATGATAGTATCATTAAGGTCCATCCAAGTTGTTGCAAATGGTAGGATTTCCTCATTTTTTATGGCTGAAAAGTATTCCTATCTATCTATCTAACTATCTAACTATCATCTCACAACTTCTTTATCCATTCATATCTGTTGATAGACACTTAGGTTGTGTCCATGCTTCAGCTATTGTAAATACTGCTACTATGAACATAGGGTACAAATATTCTTTGAGTTAGTATTTTCATTTCCTTCAGATATAACCCCAAAGTGGAAATGCTATATTGTATAGTAGTTTTATTTTTAATTTCATGAGGCTCCTAGCTGCTGTCTTCCATAGTAGCTGCACCAATTTACAATCCCACCAACAGTGTACAAGGGTTCCCTGTTCTTCACATCCTCCTCAGCATTTGTTATCACTTGTTTTTGTGCCACTTTAACAGGCAAAGTGATCTCTCACTATGGTTTTAATTTAGCAAAACTAAATTGATCAGATTTACTGCATCAAGAGAGACCAGCACATTGAGGGAGCTGTGGGAAATTAAGACAAGGTATTTATAGGGTGTTAGGCCTTGAGGGGAGTGACTTTAAAGTAGGTTTTGCAGGCAAGAAATTACTTAGGGCCAAGCATAGGGTATGACATAGTAGCTTTAGATTAGTGGTAACAATGAGATTAAGGTCTTGGTGTAGGTCTTATTGAGCAAGCCATTAGTTTTGATGACTTAGCTATTTGGTTGGCCAACAGCCATAACTTCTAGGTGTAGTTACTTTATTGTGTAGCAGCTAAGGTTTTTTTTTTGTTGTTGTTTTGTTTTAATTAATTTATTTATTTATGATAGTCACACAGAGAGAGAGAGAGAGAGGCAGAGACATAGGCAGAGGGAGAAGCAGGCTCCATGCACCGGGAGCCCGACGTGGGATTCGATCCCGGGTCTCCAGGATCGCGCCCTGGGCCAAAGGCAGGCGCTAAACCACTGCGCCACCCAGGGATCCCCTTGTTTTTGTTTTTTTTTTTGCTTGATTCCAGTATCGTTTACTACAGAGTTAGGTTTGCATGTCTATTCAACCCCAGTATTGTGTATGTAATGGTTTTAGCTATTGCTTCTCTTACTGTTAGCTAGGCCTTACTTTTAATATATGATGTGTGCATAGCTGTAGAAGAAGTTCCTGCAGAAAGTGGTAGGACACTTCCTGAAAATAGCACTTTGTGATTGTACTATTCTGTGACAGTTTGCCTCTGATGGTTTTTCCCCTCAGTATGCTCATTAACATTCCTTATATTTATCTTTGGAATTTTCTTATGAAAGAAAATGACAACAGGACTCTTTGGAGATCCCTAAACATCTCTCAGTTTAGTCATTACTAAGTTCTGCTACTTAAATGTAGAGCCACACCAATTTCTGAACTCCCTGGATACAGAGAGTGGTAATCTCTCAATTAGATCAAATTGCACTTAACACATCAACAGATTTGAGTCAATGTCTGTCTGCTCTTCTTCTAATGCCATTACTGAAATTTGCTAAATCACTTGCAATAAGATTTTCCTTCTCAAGTACTCCTTCTAGGGACCCCAAACCAAGACAAGCCCTAATAGTGAAGGAAACTGTGTGAGGGGCATGGCTGTCGAGGTCATTAGTGAGAGTTTCTAATGTACTTAGAAACCAAAAGCTTATTGATAAATAAAACAGGACAGACATTATCCAGGTAGAAAGAAACTGCGGTGCTCAACATTGCCAGTAGAGAAGTGGGAAGTATATGAAGGGGGACTGGTTAATAGAAAGTTCTAATTTGGAAAAGCCATTAGTGCCTCCCCTAACCCAACATATATCCTCCATCATAGAGCTGGCTTGTGTAGCTCTTTTGTGTTCCACCGGCCCTCCCCACCAAAGACCACAAGAGCTTTTCTTAAACTAATGAAGATTAGTTGGGAAGAGTTAGGATTGTCAATGCCATGGTAGGACCCCCATAAGGACCCGCCTTGTTCCCTAGCCTAACAGCCAGCTTTCTGCTCATGTGTGCATGCAATCTGAAGAAAACCACATCTCCTGCCTACATTTAAATATGATCATACAAAGATCACCTTGCCAAAGTAAACAAATACAAAACTGAATCCAGGGGAAAGAAAACTGGAATAGAAGAGCCCTAATACAAAACAAAATAACTAAATAACTAAATCTTTAATTATAGTGTATGGCTGTGAGCAGTTATTGGATTTATTACACAAGAACTAGATAGTTCTATTAAAAATGGTAAGAGAACAAAAAAGTTCTGAGATGCTCTAATAGTTTGCAGGAATAAAATATTCTGTATGAGGGTTGGGAGGTAAAATTGAGGTGCTTTGACATAATATAAAGAAAATATGAAACAAAAGATACTAAATACTGGTAGTCATAGAATATGGGAGCCATTAGCTACATGTAGCTGTTGAGTGCTTAACTGTGGCTAGTCCAAGGTGCTGTCAATTATTACATACCAGAGGGGCACCTGGCTGGTGCAGTCAGGTAAGCATCCAACTTTGTTTTTGGCTCAGATTGTGATCTCAAGGTCATGGGATTGAACCCCGCATCAGGCTCCTTCGAGTCTGCTTGTGTTTCTTTCTCCTTCTCCAGTGGCAGAAGCCCTACCTCCTCCACTCTCTCTCTCTCTTTCAAATAAATAAATAAATCTTAAAAAAATACACACCAGATTTTGAAGACCTAATACAAATACAGAATGTAAAGTATCTGTCATATTTTTATACTGATCAAATTTTGAAATAATATTTTAATGTTTAAACATAAATGAAATCTATTATTAAATCAAATATTGCTGATATTTAATATTTATTAGTAATAAAATACCATTAATATTAAATAAAATATTTTGAAGAAATTCATTCATGGCACTCAATATAAGAAGTATGATATAAGTCTGTGGGATCTAAAGTTTGATTTTGGTAATAATGCAAAGCATTTTTTACATGACCAAAGTACTGAGTCCCTATTTCTGATTTAATTGCTCAGGTGGTCTTTCCCTGTTCTTTAGGCACAGATTTGAGACTCTCCACCTGTTTCACATCCCTTTAAGACAATAGGGACTCACTAGCTGTGTCCACTCCCTGATGTTTGTTTTCCCTATTAATGACTGCAACCATCATTTACCAGAAATCATACTTAGGCTTCCACTTCATTTGTGCGACTGCAGTTTATTGCTATCCTTATTAAATAGAAAAGCAAGTTGTATTTCAAAGTGTTGTTTCCCTCACTAGACCTTGTTGGTAAATTTGCTTTTTTATTTTTATTTTTTTGCATTTGTTTGCTCCTACATCTTTTTCTTCAACCATCATACATTTTTCAGTGGCTGGACACCTAATGAGACAGAGTCAGAAGATGTCTTCAAGCAATCTGACTTCTTAGATTGTGACAGGCCTGGTTTGGATTTTCAATTTAAAAAAGTTGAAAAGAGAAAGAAGAAAGCAAGCAAGTAATTAAGCAGGAACAGGGTCTTGGCAGAAGTTGTTAAGTGATTATTTAATGAAACAGTTTGGAGCAGGGAGACCTGGCTCCCTCTGGTTCCTGCTTCCTGTAAAAGCCCAGGTGGCTGCTTCCTACTCTCTTTGTCATGCTCCAACAAAAGGCACAGATGGATTTATAGGCCTTGGAGAAAGTGGGAATTGTGTGTGAGAACTATTTTGCAGTGAGTTGTCAGTCACAGGAAAGCTCTGCCATTGAGATGTCTGCTGGGAAGGGGCTTTGTTTGGGGATTCCTGGCACCCCATATGAGGGTGTATGAAAAAGAACAACTCTCTTTAAGAAGCATCCTTGTGTGACATGGGGGTTTCAAGGTGCAATGCATCCCAGGGCTAGGTGGGTTGAAATGACTGAGGAGGGAATCTGGAATTTCAGAGTTTCACATTTAATCTTTCTCTTTTTAGCAACTAATCCAAAACAGATTATGATACCCTTTGGCCATCTGCTGGCTAGATTTAACATCTGAGATACTAGTTTAATTTGCAACCTCTGGATTCAATCATGTGGATAGGGGACATTTATAAAGAGCAGAGGGATGGAAGTTAGAGCTTCCATGCCATTGGGCACCAAAGATTTATTGTTTCAGCCTACCCATCAGGAGCACCCTATGTGCAGCCATTCTTGCTCTATGTCAAGTATTCATGTCAGAGAAAATTTTTGTTCTCTGCATCTGGACTTAACCATACTGACTTGAGGCCCTTGGGAGGAAATAAGAGGGATGCTTGTGAATCTCCACCTGTAGGGTTTCTCATTGATGATACTTATTTGTGTATACTGCTTTGTAGTGTGTGTCTGTGTATGTCCACATATACAGCAGGATCCCCCAGAGGAAACAAAACATGTTTGGATAATGCAGAGGAATAATAGAAAGAACTGGAGGATATGGTATGAGTGGCTAACAGTGATCTCAACTTTCCAAAAGAAAGCCTTGATATGCTAATAGAAGGGTACCCTGAGCATGTAGTAGGTGCTTGATAGATGCTTATTGTCCTTGAGGGGCCGCTACTAAGTTCAACCCCAGAAATGTGGGTGATGTTAAAGCCTTCCATGTAGTTCTGGAAGCAGGAGCATACATCTCAAAAAAGAGAAAAATTTAAAAGGGAAGGTATTTGCAGGGGGTAAAAAACAGCATCTGCCCCGGGAAGAGGTAAAACTAACTAAAAAGTCAGGTAGCTGTGTCTTAGGAGAAAAAAGGGTATTGGAAGGGATGTCTATGAATAATGGGACACTCTTATGTCTGCTTACTTCCAGGATACTGAGAGGACAGTGGTCAACTCTTTCCAGATTCCACCTCCTAGTGAAGGAGGCTACTCCTTTTAGGTTTGTCTCTAGTTAATTCAAAGGCTAGCCAGAACTGTGTCTGCACATGTCCAGTGAATATTATAGCTATGGCAGAGATGCAGCAGGCAGAGAATGACAGGTGTAAATATGAGCCCTATACCCACGGTATTAATAAAAACTATCATTTCTTCAGTGTTCTTGACAATGTAACAGGGAATTTACCACTGTTATTTCAATTAATGTAATCTTTGCAATATGTTATTTTCCTCACTTTGAAGATGAAAAAGCTGCATAGGTGAAATTAACTTACTGGGTAGCCAAAAGTTACACAACCTAGAAATGGCAGAGCCAAGTGTTAAGTTTTTGCTTGATTCCAAAGGCACTGAGTAATGAATGCTTTTTTTTTTTTAAATTTTATTTATTTATGATAGTCACAGAGAGAGAGAGAGAGAGAGAGAGAGAGAGAGGCAGAGACACAGGCAGAGGGAGAAGCAGGCTCCATGCACCGGGAGCCTGATGTGGGATTCGATCCCAGGTCTCCAGGATCGCGCCCCGGGCCAAAGGCAGGCGCCAAACCACTGCGCCACCCAGGGATCCCCTAATGAATGCTTTTTTATGATGCTACCCTAGCTACAGGTTGTGGCAAAGCTGGGAATGGATGAAATCTTCAGTTATTGAAAAGGAAGAGCTGAGAGAGAAAAAGATCAATTGAGCCTAGGAGTCCAGGAAATCCCCCCAGGATGTATGCTGCTTGACCAGCAGAGAGAGAACTAAGAATTAGGTGAGAAGAAAGACTGTTCAAGGAAAGAATGATTTCAACTTATCTGTGCCAGTCATTCAGGATAAAGTCAGTGGCTGAGAGAATAAGAAAGAAGGACAAGAAATAAAGATGTAGAAAGACTACAATAAACAAGATGGAGGGTCCCTGATTCTCTCTCTGCTTTCTATCTTCTGTGGGGAAGGAAAAGTAATTTTTTACTCTACCCTTCTAGGTTCTTCCCTGAGAATCCCTTGTAATAAAAAGCAGATGAACAGGAGAAAGGCAAAAGTTTAATAACATGTATATTTCGTGTATAAATGAGGGACACCCAGGAAGACTAAGCAACTCCCCCAAATACTCCAAGATACCACTTCAATACCATCTTCAGCTACATACAAGAGAAGATTTTGAGTTGGTGAGGAGGCCAGTCATGGCTGTTTACAAAATGCCTAGGAAACAACACAGGAAACACACAGTGGGGTTGTTATGCAGATTTAAGTTATTTTCTTTTCCATTGATAAGAGTTCTAGAGGCTTAGAGTCATCTTTCTCTTCCTGATACAGACTGGAACACAATTTTACACATAGAGAGTTCCCTTTGGATGTAAATATCTCTCACAAAAGGATAACTTCTACCCAGTTCTCAGAGCTTACCTGTGTCTGTTTCTTACAAATAACCAATTCAGGGGTGTGTGGGTGGATTAGTGGGTTAAGCATCTACCTTCAGCTCAGGTCATGATCCTAGGGTCATGGAATTGAGACTCACATCAGGCTCCCTGCTCAGTGGGGAGTCTGCTTCTCCCTCTCTGAATGCCTGCCTCTTCCCCTGCTTATGTGCTCTCTGTTAAACAAATAAATAAAATCTAAAAAAAAAAAAAATTGACCAATTCAAAATAATCAATATGCCAAAGAGGCATACTTTGGGGTGGCACACTCTTTTCCCCTTCATTTTACCCTATTCTCTTTCTGATTTTGTCTTGTTCCCAGCTCCATGAACTTTGACTAGCTGATAAACCATAAGGTGTGCAAAAATAGTTCTTAGAAAATACTGTTCTCATGTTTTATAGGAACTTGAGCAAGGAGCACGAAAACAGGAAAACAGGAATTCATCTTAAATTTTGGTGAAAGTAAACAAACTGCTGCCTATGCCTCCATTGTAGGGACAGCTACTCAATTTTCACTTCCCACCCCGTAAAACCTGACTGGGGTCCTGTTGGAGAAAGTCCTGATCAGTAGGTGCAGCCTGATGTGGATCAGCTGAACCAAGATAAAACTTAGCTGAGTCACTTAAGCCACTTTCTCTTAAAAATTACCAGTGCCTCTGTTTTCCAGGTTATAGAAGGTCACCTGTCTCTTCTGCCCACTTCCTTCCTCAGAATACACATTCCGAATTCTCACTTCCTAGGTGCTACTTGTTTTCTCAAGTCTTCAGCCTTCTTGCTTCTTCCAAACACTTGTGCCCTTAGTGAGCTTTCCTTTCCACACAGCTCTCCTCCATACCTGCTTCCCCACTTCCACCCTCAGCCTTCATTCAGTTCTATCACCTTCACCCCAGGTAGATTTCTATCACGTTTTTCATAATTTGAAACTATATTGAACTCTTTCTAAGAGATACTTTTCACCCCTGATTATTGTTTCTCACTATTTAATCTTGCCCCAAACTGCTCCAACTCACTATGAACTTTGCCACAATGAGAAAATGTCTCTCTCTAAACATGCCAAAAATCTTCTAGCCTCCCCAGCCAGAGATCTCATGATCCCACAGAGTGTGGTTGATGTGTCTTCTGAAAAATCTTCCTTTCTGGAATCCTGAAGCTGTGTCTTTGCCATTGTACCTTTCCGACTCCCTGCTGATGAGTCTGAAAGGTACAATTGCCCTCCTCTTACCTCTCAGTTGGCATTCTAGCCTTCTCAGCATTATCCTTTCCCTACATTCTTTCTCTTAGACATGTTATGTCCTTACCTTTGAAACCTCAACAGCTGACTGACTCTTGGTATTTCCACCCCATCTCTTCTCTTAATGCCACATTTAAAATAGGTGTAACTTTGACCATGCCTAAAATAGAGCCTATCTTGTCCTCATTTTAGACTACACATTTTCAGATTTTTGGTAGTCCTTTGGGCCCTTTTCTAAATCTCTCTAGCTCCACAAAGTGACAGCAGTGGATGTCTCCTGTGGGTCAGGTTCTGTGCATGGTGCTGAACAGGAATAGAATTTGGGTTTTCCTGAAAGCCTGTATTAATCCACTCTTGCCATGTTCTCTCTTCCAGCACCCAGGTCAAGCCCTGTTTACCTGCTTCCCTTCTATCACAATAGTTCTCTAACTGGTCTTCTGGTTTCTAAGATTATCATTTTCAATCTTTTTTGCAGCCCACTAAAAGATACAACTCTTATAATATTCTACTATCTAGATATCTCACTTATTACAAAGCCAAATAATGCATCCATGTTCCTTTCTGGACATTCTATTCATTCTAGCCTCCAGCCCCTACCCACCACCCCAGTTGTCTTTGTGGTTGTTCCATTGTTGCCAAAGTCATTTACTTGCTTTTCAAGCACACTTTAAATTCAGGCTATTTTTTCTTCCCAAAATATAACGTGTAATCCTATTCCACCTTTTAAAGCCCTAGCCATGCTCTAAGACCTCTTCAAAATACCAGATTCTTCATTAAGCCTTCATTTTTACCTTGGGGTAGAGCCCCTCCTCCTAGTTCTGAACTTTAAGATTGGATTTTTTTCACAATGTTTTTAAAAATATCAATTAAAGGACAGTATTCCCCCCCATCCTTAATCCATTGCAGACTGATATATTTATAAATTACTATAAAAATTAAGGACAAGAAAAATAAAAACCTATACAAAACATCATTCCCCGATTTTTACTGTTGGATGCAACGTTCATGAGCACTGATCATATGGAATGCTGCAGCAACATCAAATGTTACCAGATTTTCTACACAGTTACTCTCAAATTCTGTGCTTTGCTTATCATGGAGAGGTGACAAACACTTCCTAGATTGCCCTAGGTCTGCAGAACACAATTTGAGTAAGCAATGCTTAATTTTTTTAAGAAAATTAAAAAAATATCTATTTATTCATGAAAGACACACACACACACAGAGGCAGAGACATAGGCAGAAGGAGAAGCAGGCTCCATGCAGGGAGCCTGATGTGGGACTCGATCTCAAGACTCCAGGATCACACTCTGAGCAAAAGGCAGACACTCAACTGTTGAGCCACTCAGGTGTCCCAGCAATGCTTTAGATTAGCATACTCTACCATTGATACATCATTGACTGAATTATATGTACACATGTCTCATGTTACCTATTGAATAAATCATTGAAAATGCCACTGAGTGGGCCTTTGTATCCCATCCCACCCAGTAGATCCCACAAGTAATAATTAACTGAATAAATGAAAGACTAATACACACACATACCTAAATAATTCCTAGTATCTGATCGAGATGAACAAATGATCTTGCATTCAGTCTCCAGAGGCATTTTGCATCCAGACACTAACTGTGAACTATAAACTATAAATTTATCTTTTCTTCTGGATTCTCTTTTTCTTCTCTTCTCTGTCGTCTAAATTGGGTTCTTGACCTTTCTTTATTACGAACACTCCCAGCCATTGCTAGCAATCATGTTTTTATTGAAAAACCAAATTCTGATAAATGAAATCTGATTTCTATTAAAACTGGCTAGTAGGTATTGATATCAAACAAGAAATAATCCTTTTTTTCAGCCTTACACCTCTTAGATTCAGCTTATTTATTATTTCTTCCTTATAATTTTTAATACAATTCTTTTGTAAACTTACTGAATAATGTTCGCATGTATTCTAAAAAATACTGATTTTTCATAAAACTGATCTTGTGGTGTAAAGAAAATGTTTGAAAATTAGATGAATTGCTTGCATCCTTTTTTTTCAAGGTTGTAGTTTTAAATTAGAGAAGAATACAATTAAGCAACACTTAACTGGACAGAGGGTATTACATCTAGTTTAACAAGGTAGTCAGGGCAGGAAGCATTGTTGACCAACCTTTATCTCAAGAAGACTTCAAAATGAAAAAGAATTTAACCCATATTTATATTCTCATTTCCATTATTCAAGACTAACAGAACTTTTTGAGACTTTAGTTGACACCTCAAGTAGAGAAGAAAAGAAACCAGAAGTTCTAAAAAGCGTAACAATGGAAGCCCTTTGACTCCAAGGGCAGGTATGTACTTGCTAATGGAGAAAACCATGTTCCATCTAAAAGCGCTTCTTTTGGAGTGTGTCTGAAAAAAAAAAAAAAAGAAAAATAGCAAGCTAACATGTTTGTCCTTGAATGCTACTTCTTCCTTAGAGATTTTGTGCTTAAGGGATTCTTAGGTTCAGTTAGCATTGGTAGGAAACTGAAAAGAATATAATTTTAAGAATAAAAAGAAAAGACTTTCCTGATAATTTTTCCTTTTAAATAGACTTTATTTTTTTAGAACTCTTTGAAGTTCATAACAAGGCTGAGAAGAAAGTACAGAAGTTCTCATACACCTCCGCCCCTGTACATGTAAGCTTCCCCTACTGTCAACATCCCAACATTTGTTACAGTTGATAAACCTACATTGATACAGCATGATCACCCAAAGTCCATAATTTACCTGACTGACTCTTAGTTTTGTACATTCTATGGGTTTGGTGAATGTCTAATGACATGTGGCCATCATTATAATATCATATGGAATATTTTCACTGCCCTAAAACATCCTCTGTGCTCCGCTTATCCATCCCAACCCTCTCCCTAACCCCTGGCAACCGTTGATCTTTCCATTGTCGCTATAATTGTTCCATTGATTTTTCCATTGCTGCTATAAGTATGTAGCTTTTTCCAGATGGGCTTCTTCCCCTTAGTAGTATACATTTAAGGTTCCTCATGACTTTTCATGGCTTGATAGTTCACTTTTTTTAGCACTGGATACTATTTTTTGTCTGGATGCACCATAATTTATTTATCCATTCATCTGCTGAAGGACATGGTGGTTGCTTCCAAATTTTGGCAATTATGAATAAAGTTGCTATGCACATCTATGTGCAGGTTTTTGTGTCGATGTTTTCGATGCCTTTGGGTAAATACCAAGAATTGTAATGCTGGATTGTATGGTAAGAGCATGCTTTGTTTCGTTAGAAACTGTCAAAATGTCATCCAGAGTGGCCGTACCATTTTGTATTCCCACCAGCAGTGTTAGAGAGTACCTGTTGCTTCATATCCTTGTCAGGAGTTGGTGTTGTTCCTCATTTTGGCTATTCTAATAGAGGTATAGTGGTATCTCGTTGTTTAAATTTGCTCTTTCCTATTGATGAATGGGGGAACATCTTTCGACATGGGGCTTTTCTTGATGAAAGGGAGAGGAGTTTTCAGTATGAGATACTTGGAAAAAGGGCTCAGACTTGAGATTATGACTCAGGTTGGCCCCCACCCACCAGAAGACCTCTTTTTGTAAGCCCTCACTTTGTGAGACCTAAGAGAAGATCCAAATTGGTTCAGCTTTATACTTAGAACCTTGTACATTATTAACTATTTCTGAAATTGTTTAACCCTGTCAGTAGGGAGATTTTCATATGCCCAAATATGCTTGTGGGGCCTAACAGTGCAGAATGGTGGGGCTCCGGGGTGGCTCAGTCTGTTAAGTGGTTAAGCATCAGTCTTTGGCTCAGGTCATGATCCTGGAGTCTTGGTATCAAACCCCACATCAGGCTCTCTGCTCAACGGAGAGTCTGCTTCTCCCTCTGCCCTTATCCCCTATATGTGATTTTTCTCCCTCTCTCTTGCTCTGATAAATAAATAAATAAATAAATAAATAAATAAATAATTAAATAAAATCTTAAAAAAAATAAAAGTGCAGAATAAGAAGGAGTGTTGTTCGCTCTGTTCTCCCATAAGCTTCACTAAGTGTACTGCAGTAATGATTAGAGGGATGAAGAGGAGTCAAGGTGGTGTGGAAGATGCCCAGGCCTGTGACAGTCTGCAACTGATGAAAAGCAGCTAGCAAGGTGGAAGTGTGACGAGAAAAATCTCAAATGAAAGACTAGGAAATGACAACAGAGAATATAAACCAGTCAAGTTTTCCAGAATATAATGAAACATTGTGAAGTTTTTTTTTTTTAAAGATAGAACTATTTTACACTAGAAATCCTTGATGTAAAAAGAATATACTGCAAGAAAAATTGAAGAGTCTAAGGAATGATTTTAAAATGAGAAGAATGATGCTATTTCCAATATTACGCAGTAAAAAATGTCAAGTGACACATTGCTTAGTTTTGTCTGAGGTAAGGTGGAAAGTGTATGTCTTCTAGATTCAGACAGATCTGGACTCAAAATCAACTTCCACTCCTACTGGTTATGGGAACTTGGCTTCTTTATTTTAATTTCCTTATCTGAAAAATGAATTTAATAAGAGCTATTTCCACCACAAGGAAGAAGCTACTTCAGGTAGCTTCAAGATACCTGGTTGCTTGATACACGGTAAGTGTTGGTATTAGAATTAGAATCAGTGTGGGTATTAAATTGGGTACTAGAGTTGGCGTTAGTGTTCATATTATGAGCATTCATTTTTCTCAACTTTTTTTCTAAAAATTTTCAGGAAAGTGGAGATCTACATTTATCTGTATTGCCCCAGAGGAATTATAGATACAGAGTGAAGCCTGATATACTGATTCACACTAGATAGGGAGTCAACAGTACAAGGTAAGGCATTATTCAACAAAAATGAGGTCAAAGTCATATAAAATTCTGATAGATGTATATATCCCTAATGTACAGATCTAAAAATACAAAGGAAAATGGTTGTTCAGTTATTGTTATATTTTCATGAATATTAGTGCAGTTAGCAAGAACGACTGGATAATTCTACTGTTTGCAATAAAGTAAAACACCCAATTGAGATATGAATGTATTTAATTCATTGACTATCTTTTTTTTGATTAACGTGGCAGAGGAAAATAATTTTTAATACATATAATTTTAGCTGATCTATCATTTAATAGATATTTTCTTGATAAATATTTGCCAAACGCTAAACATTATTTTATCTATCATTGCCAAGGTCCAACAGTTTAAATGATCAACGTGGTTTTCAAAACATGCTTTTCCCTTCATGTTTTGCACAGAGTGATTTAAAAAATTCACCTAATACAATTATTAAAATCAAATTTAAAGCTAAAAGTGTGCTCATGTTATATTGGTGTGTGTGTGTGTGTGTGTGTGTGTGTGTGTGTGTGTGTGTTGAGCTATACTTATTCTAGAAATTAAATAGATGTTCCTGGGTCATGAATTCCCTGGCATATAAGAATTAAATTATGCACAATGTATTCCATAAAGCCTATTATTTTTTGGAGGCAGATAATACTGCATTATAAACAGAAAATCGAAGTTGTCAGGTGCATGAATCAAGGCCTTAAGGTAAGATTGCAAGTTATGTTCAGATAATACCAGAAGGCATTTTATTCCCAATCATTGGTATTTTTTGAAATTCAGGCCTGTAGAGATGATGTGTAGCTTCAAGTGAAGAGAAGTCAGGAATATTGTATGTGCATGGTTTATAAATCCTGTGGCTTCTCTCATGTTCCTGAAAGATTCCCCCCACTTATTAAAAGAACATGGGGTAGTCAGGCCTCAGGCTTCTCCCTAAAGTTCTCTTGAGATTCCTAAGGTCTCTAGAGTCTATCTTTCTTTTCACTTCCATTATGTACCCCATAATAATTTACTTTGAGGAAATACAGCATATTTATTTTTTGACCTTGACCAATATGAGTTATAAATAACCTTCTGAAATGAAACAGTTGTATAATTTGGGAAATATTTATGCAGTCTCAGTCAAATAGTGAACATTAGCCATAATACACATACTTGACACTCTGGTAAAAAAAAATGTAAGAGAATTACAAAACATCAACAAGGCTCCTAGGACATCCTGCATAGGAACAACTCCATAAGATGGGAAATATCTATTCAGCTCTTGGGCAAAAGTTGGACATTAGCAATGATACACATGCTTTTGACTGTGGTAAAATTTTTATGAGAAGATAAAATTACTGTGCATTGACAAAATAGGGTTCTTCTTTCTTTGGGAAATTAATTCAATTCTGACCAAGATTCTCATCCCATTTCTAGAAGTTATTTTTGGCAACTGGCCTTCAACGAGGACGTACCATGGTCAATTATTTAGCAGTTCCAGAATTAGACCATTGTTCAACTCTTTTATCAACTTTTGTGCAACTCATCTTCACTCTTCAGATCTCATTTCCAGTGCTTACGATGGAAACTGACATCTCTTCTTTCTTGAAAAGATACTCATTTAAAAGAAAACATGCAAATTATTTGCAATCTTATGGTAGCCTTAGGCCTCTAAAATAGTGTCTCAAGAGAGACTAAAGTATAAATTTGAAAATGTGTCATTTCCCTTCTGTTTAAGAATACTGTAAGATATATATGTATTTTTTTAATGAGAACTAAAATGATAAACCCACTGTAAATGAGAATTACTATTATTTTGTTGTTAGTACAATTTGGTCAGTTATGACTCACTCTCCCCCACCCCAAGAAAGTGATATAGTCACATGGACTAGATGTGGGATTCTTTGAGATTAATTATCATTAGCTTTTCTGATGCATTTTCTAGACTTTTAAGGACTTTTAGGACACAGAACACTAAACATGGGAAATGGGGAACAAAATTCTATGTACTAAAATGACTAAAAATATATTCTTAATCTTTGTCCTAATGTTTGACAAAACTGCACAACTTATATGTCATTCCATATTGGACCACAATGTACATTCCTCCATTTGCAGTGGAGAAAATGGAATCAATATATCTGCACCTTGTTTTCCTTAATAGTGAAACAGCAATGACTATCTTTTCTATCATAGGAAGGAATTCATGTCGATTTAAAGAGGTAATTGACAAATAAACGTTGATTTTGAAGCACATAATACTTGATTAATGATAGCATAAGAACAGAGAAATTAAGAAATATGTTCGAGACCATTACACATTTCTTATTTGTTCCAAAGAAATTGAAGTTTGGTAAAGAAAAGTTCTAGCATAGTCCCAAATTGAAAATCAACAAAAATTCCCAAATGACTGAAGAAGTCAATAATTGAAGGCAAATCAACCACAATGAACTATAACAGTTTGAACCACTTGAGGGCAAATGAACAGAATGAAAGAATAAGCTTCCTAAAATTCAGCAATGACAGCAAACCATACCCAGGTTGTGACCCAACATTGCTTTATAATTAAAATGACATTCTGCCTAAATTAACTTCTGTAACTCAACAACGTGTTGAAACTCAGAGATATCTAATGTGTTTTACATTTTTATTATGGCACCTTTTAATTTAGATAAACCAAAATTTGTACAGAACACTTTTTATTACTCTAAAATGCTTCAAGATAGGCATCAAATATTCTGTATACAGTTTAGTTATATTATTAGTGTTGTCATTTCCCTAATGAGAATTTCTACTCCAAGAAGAGTGCTAGTATCAGAAAGTTCACACTTAGGAGTTCTGCTATCCTTATTTCTGATCAACAACCACATGTGTTGTTAACTAACATATGGATTTCCACTGGTGAAATTACTGGCTTACTTATTGACATAATTGGTGTTGGAAATAAGCTTTCATTGGTGAAATTGATGCTATTCATGGTAAATGGATTGGATTGAATTAGACATTTAACAGAAGGCTTAAATGGGTGGCTCAGTGGTTGAGCATCTGCCATTGGCCCAGGGCATGATCCCGCGATCTGAGATCAAGTCCCATAGCAGGCTTACTGCTATGTCTCTGCCTCTCTCTCTTGGTATGTCTCTCATGAATAAATAAATAAATAAATAAATAAATAAATAAATAAATATCTTAAAAAAAAAGAAGGCTCACATTGTATGAATTGGGCACAAAAACCAAGAGACATGGTCTTCATCTATCTATACTGTTTTTCTTCCTTTCTTTCTTCCTGTCTTCTTCTCCTCTCTCTCTCTCTTTTTATCTTTCTGTTCTCTCCTCTCTCTCAATTTCACTAAATATCCAGTCAGTTTAAGAATGTCTTAGGATGGGACACCTGGGTGGCTCAGTTGGTTAAGCATCTGCCTTTGGTCATAATCTGAGTGTCCTGGAATCAAGCCCCAAATCCAGCTCCCTGCTGAGTAGGAAGCCTGCTTCACCCTCTCCTTCCCACTCATGTTCTCTCTCACTATCTCTGTTTCTCTCTCTCTCTCTCTCAAATAAATAAATAAAATCTTATCTCAGATGTGAAAGGTCTCTGAAAAATGTAAAAGTAGTGTTTGAAGTAAATTTTGCTGTCTTTAATTTGTTTTTTTTTCCACCTCCAGCTTTATTGAGATTTAACTGACAGATAAAAATTATATATATTTAAGATGTATAATGTGATGATTTGATATATCTATACACTGTGAAGTGATTTCCATAATTGAGCTAATTAGCATATCCATCACCTTACATAGGTGCAATTTTTTTTTCTCTAGTGAAAACACTTAAGGTCTACTTTCTTCTTTCTTTCTTTCTTTCTTTCTTTCTTTCTTTCTTTCTTTCTTTCTTTCTTTCTCTTTCTTTCTTTCTTTCTTTCTTTCTTTCTTTCTTTCTTTCTTTCTTTTTCTTTCTTCTTTCTTTCTTTCTTTCTTTCTTTCTTTCTTTCTTTCTTTCTTTTCTTTGTTTCTTTTTCTTTTTCTTTTTCCCTTTTATTAAAGATTTTATTTATTTATTCATGAGACACACACACACACACACACACACACACACACACACACACAGAGGCAGAGACACAGGCAGAGGGAGAAGCAGACTCCATGAAGGGAGCCCGACTTGGAACTCGATCCCAGGTCTCCAGGATCACGCCCTAGGCTGAAGGTGGCGCTAAACCACTGAGCCACCAAGGCTGCCCTAACATCTACTTTTTTAGCAAATTTCAAGGATGAAATACTGTGTTATTAACTATAGTTATCATGCTGTATATTAGGTCTGCATTTTTTATCTTATAAATGAAACTTTGCACTCTTTGACCAACATCTCATTTCCTCACTCTTCAGCCCCTGCTAAAACTGAGTCGTGAAGAAATAGAAAATCTGAAAAGACCGATAAAAGGTAAGAAGAGTAAGAATATTGAGTCAGGAAGCAAACATCTCCCAGCAAAGAAAACCCAGAATCAGATGGCTTCAATGGTGAATTCTATCACATATTTAAAGAAGTTAAATTAAAATAAATAAATAAATAAATAAATAAAAGAAGTTAAATTAAAGAAGTGGATTTTGCCAACCTTTTTCAAACTCTTCCAAAAACATGGAGAAGAGGGAATACTCTACAACTCATTTTTTGAGGCCAGCATTACCCTGATGCCAAGGCCAGACGAGACCACTACAAGAAAAGAAAATTGTGAGATAATAACCTCAATGCGCATAAATCAAAGTCCTTAATTTGGATTATGTGTGTGCTCCCACCCATTTTCCTTGGTACTTGTCATGAGACTAGAGCATGAAGCTGGTTCTAGGTTCAATGTTAATATTCACTATGTGTAGAATCACTTGGAATCTCAGGGCTTTAAAATAAGTAGACCTGAGTTCAAGTCTAAACCTAATCCCTCACTAATTCTATGACCTTTAGAGCTGATATTTGAATTTCAGTTTCTCTAAATAGTGTTGATAATGTCTCATGTGGAGAGTTGCAGAGCTGACTAATTGGAATAGTTTGGATAAAGTCCTTATCCAAAGTTGGTGTTGCTTTGTCCTTAGTAGGATTTTAATAAAGATTAGCTTACTTCCTTCCCTGCAACATCGCTGCCCTTGAGAATATAAATTGGATATTTATGAAGGCCTATCTGTTCTCTGTTCAGTTTTATTGAAGTTTAACTGAGGTATAATAAATTGCACATATTTAAAGTATAAAACTTAACGAGTTTTGACATATATATATATATACACTTTGTAAACCACCTGCTTTTATAAGCCATGGTTTTCCCACCTGTAAAGCTTTCTACAATTTGTTGTCACCTAAATATTTCTACCCCACTTTTCATCACATCTACTTAAATAGCATCCAGTGTGGATAGGATCAGGTCTGAACCTTAGAATCAGGCCTTTATTTGTTCTGACATTTGGCCCTTATATTCTTCTCCATCTTTATTTCCTTTGGGTTCTTTGTTATAGCAACAGGTCTATTCTTCACTCTTTAGGTGTGCCTTATACCAGGGTTTTATTTTTCTTCCTAGAATAGTACCCTGTCCTGTACCTACCTTATTTTTTGAAATACCACCCTTCTTTTAAAGAAATCTCAAAGAAGTCTCATCAGTGTTAACTTTGTTTCCTCTGATGTCCTTGATTTTGTACCAATGCTAATGTGTTCACTGCCTAAATGAGAAGCTCCCAGATCAGTGCCTGGGAACTCAATAAATGTTAACATAATTAATAGTGGATAAGTTGACTCCATAATTAAAAAACACATTAATATTTTAATAGGAATATACTATATAAGTCAGGGTGGGAGAGGTACAGGGGTAAAAGGAACTGTATCACTCCACAATGCACTGGGAAAGTTAAGTGAGTAAAAAGGAAATCACAGCTCAGTGTGATTTGTGTGATAAAGATGAGTATGCGTGGTTATGAGAGGGAATTTGAACTCAGCTCTACTGTTCATTGCCAGAGTTGGTAGTCTTAGAATACTTGGAAGGTATTCCCAGAATTGTCAGATCTCATTTTTCAAGCAAAACTAGAAATCCCTATTTTTGATTGTACTCTCTCATTTTGCAATGTAGGCTCAAGTTTCTTGAACATGATTTTGGCCAAACTAAATGATTTTGAAGAATCTGGCCTACAATGTAGGAATTTATGAATTTTGCTCTACTGTCTCATGCAATGCAATGCCATACTCACTCGTGACATGGCAGGGTCTTCTGTGCACAAGAAAACACACCAGGACTAGGAAGGATGTCACGCTATGTGTGACACAGTCTGCAACACTATTCTGGTCAACTTGCCCACTTCCTCTTCTGTTGCCTTATTCTCTACCTGTCACAGCATCTAATCTCATGGTTCCATTGTGGAAGCACAGTCCACACCATTCCCCCATATAACCCCCAAGCTGAGGCCAATTGTCAGGTGCTAATTAGTACCACCATTTTTGCAGAGTGTTCTTTATTCTTATAGTAGAGAGAGACAGTTCTACAGTATATCCATTAAAGAGGAGAAACAAAAGGTAAACCAAGACTAAATTCTATTTAAAATAAGATGGTAAATAACATTTTCTGTAAAAGTGGAAAATATTCTTAAATATTTAACATGCAGCATGAAGTCCTAATCACTTATTTATGACTCCTTTCCTGGCCTCTTATAGAATCGTTGCTCAGTTGAACACAACAAAAACCCTAGCATTTTGAGAAGGAAATGATTTAATACAGGGAATTGGATGTTGACAAAATCATACTCAGTATGAAAGACCAGGTCTTTAGGGTTGACTTTCAGCCAACATCACAGAGCTGAATCCATAGGGAACCAGCTGTACCTTCGCTACACTCAGGAGACACCTGTGGTAGTCCTCACTGGGATCTAGGGTTCAGGAAGCCCTGGTCAGTCTGCTGCAGCTCCACATTATTTTAGCTGAAATCCAGAGAAGAAGGTTGCAGCTACCAGTTCAGAGCCAAGCCATGTCTATTAGATCATTATCAGCAAAACAGATATCTCCCATGTCCCTGTCCCCTCTCCACTTAAGACATTTCTGAATTCAGATTCATGAAGTTCCTTGGGCCATCTTATCAGTGAAACTTGAAAAATACTTGGAAACCCCAACCTCAAGAGATTCCGTGAAATACAGATTTTTTTTTAAAAAAAATGCAATTTTATTTTGTATTTGGAGTTTTCATAACTTTATTTTTATTGTTAAATTGATGCCATTTAAAATATAATTTAATATAACATAGTATTTTTTACTTAAAAAATGAACACATGGTTCCTGTATTTCAGAAAAAAATATTGAGTTCATCCACTTTCTGATTTGATCTACATATGCCTTTCTTTCCATATGAAAACTTCAAAACAACAAAAACAACAATTGCTTATTGAGATAAAAATTCTTATTTACAGATGTCAGGAATGCTGATTTTCTACATTAAGCTTACTGTACTTGGAATAGCAGAGGTAACTGGAGTCTTCACCTAATTAAGCTTTAAATCATTTTCATAGACTCATTAAAAAAATAACATTTTGTTTTAGAATAGTCTTAAAATTACAGAGAACTGTGCAAATAGTATATATAGAGAGTTCCCAATTACTCAGCAAAAAATGGGGGGCCCCATTATTAGCATTTTACATTGTTATGGTAATACATGACTATTAGTGAACCAATATTTTTATGTTATTATTAACTAAATTCCACATTTATTTAAATTTCCTTACTTTATTATCCAGTGCCCTTCTTCCATTCCAGGATCTCATCCAAGATACCACATTACATCTAGTCATCATGTCTCCTTAGGCTCTTCTTTGCCATGACAGTTTCTCAGCCTTTCCGTTTTTTATAACATTGACAATTTGAAGCATATTGGTTAGGCATTTTTAGAATCCCTCAACTTGGATGTGTCTGATTTTTTTCATGCTTAGGCTAAGGTTATGGGTTTTGGAGAGGAAAAGCACAGAAGAGAAGTGCCATTCTCATCACATCATATTAAAGCTCTTACTCGCAGTATGACTTACTATTGTTGGTATTAACCTTGATCACCTGAAGGTAGTAACGAAAGGGATGTTGTAAGGATTAATACTCTTGCATCTTTAAATTTTTTTGTGGTGGCACTAATCTTTAAGATCCTCCTGTATGCAGTATTGATCTTGGTTTTCCCTTTTGGTGGACAGATGCATGGTACTTCCTACATAAGAACCCCCAGTTCACAGGTCAGAAAGCCAGTGTGGAGTCTGCCCATTTCTGATTATATCTGTTCAACTATGTGCTCAAAAACTGGGAAAAAAAATCACAAGGTTGATTTATAGAGCAATTGGTTCCACCAGGAGACAAACTCAGGTCAAAACTCCCATCTATGGCATGATCGCCAAAAACTCCCACTCTCTCTGACTAGGGAGCCACAGTGGTGGTCTTTTCTAGGTCACCAGAAGTTAACATGAGTTCAGAGGCAATTATTACTAATCCCCCCTAATCTGGGTCTTTCTGGGCATGCCCCTTTCTTCAATGTACAGCCATTCAAGTAGATGTTTGCAGTGTCCATATCACATAACCTAGACCCGCTGGAAATTTACTCAGGCCAATCCACCGTACCAATTTCATACTTCCTCTGCACATCATTATCTGCCAACCCTTCCTTCTTGTTTGCTACAAGCAGTCATAGCTCATGGGACTTGCCGTTATTGTTTTAAACTTGATGATGAAGTCACCAGAAGTCAGTGAGAGTACATATATATAAGTAATCCTTTCTTTCAGTGGGAAAATCCCTGTTTTTATTTATTTATTTATTTATTTATTTATTTATTTATTTATTTATTTATTTATTTATTTTGAAAATCCCTGTTTTTAATTACAATTAGTTCAATAAGTGGGCGATTGATCCAGGGGTCATAGAATTCATGTATGCTAGGAAAAATAAGCAGGTACAAAAGAGAAAATCATAACACTAATATTTCTGTCCCCAGAGAAAAATAGTTTATAATATTCATTTTTATCTTTATATAGTTAAAAAGTTTTGTTCATAATCTGATTATTTTTGTCCTTTTACCTAACACTGTACATTTGATGCCTTATTACATCCATAGTGCAGCATCTAGATTAAGACTCTGGCTGGGCTTAATTCCCTCCTGCTGTTGGCAGTTGGGCAGCTTTGGCAGCACCTGGGTTGTTGCTAGAGGTTTAGAATGTCAAACCCCACCCTGGGCCTGCTGAATCAGAATTAGCATTTTAACAAAATCTTCAGGTGATTCTTGTGCACTTAATATTTGACAAACACTGTTTTTTTTTTTAAGATTTATTTATTTATTAGAAACAGAGAGAGAGGCACAGACACAGACAGAGGGAGAAGCAGACTCCATGCAGGGAACCTGACGTGGGACTCGATCCCGGGTCTCCAGGATCACACCCTGGGCTGAAGGCGGCGCTAAACCGCTAAGCCATGGGGCCATCCCTGACAAACACTGTTTTAAGACACTCACCAGAAAAACCTGCTTGAGTGTACCAGTCTTTATTTCTGTGACATTTGGTAAGTTACTGCACACTGTAAAACTGGGTTTTTACATCTATAAAATGATGTTAATAGCATTTCTTTATAGCGCCCTTGACAGAATTAAATAACATAATGTGAGCAAAGTGCTTAGCTTGGAGGATAGTTGTTATTATTATCTTGTGTTATAAATCTAGTACCATAACACTCATATATGCCATTGACCGAAGAATTGTCCTGTGCCAGGACAATGTATTAAATGCATTATTTCTCTACAAGTAAATAGGAATGAGTCTCATTTTACTGATAAGGACTGTGAGGTCAGAGGATTATGTCTTACTAAAGCCATAAAACTGGTAAGGGAACTGGGATTCCAACCAAAGTCTATATGGCTTGAATTTATATTTTAGGCTGAAATTGTTCCTTCTCTTCATTATGGAGGGTATTTCTTTTCTGCATGTTTATACCAACTATACAGACTTACAACCTATGTGCAATATCATTGAAGAATTTGAAATGAAAGAAAAACTATATCCTCAGAATGTCATTTCTTCCCTAGTCCCCACTCTTTGTCATATGAACAATTAAAATTGGTCTCATTTGATGTAATTTTCTTTACTTCCTTCACAGAGTTATTCAGAGTTGGTGTCATAGGCAACTCACTGTGAATACCCTTAACGAATATTTACAAGTGAGCTGCTATGAGCTGGCAATGCAAGGAAGAGAGGTGAAGAGTGTGGCCAGCCTCTCATGAGAAAGAGGCAGGAAATAGCAGTGTCAGATGACGAGGCAGGCTTTGCTCAGCCTGACAGGTGACAGGGGAAAGAGTGCCCACCACCACAATAAATATCTAATGAGTGCCCCTGGGGTCCAGAGTCATGTGAATATAAAAGCTACCTTCAAAGCTATATTTAGTTTCTAGATAGGGTCCCCTCCTTCGTGGGGATTATTACTCAAAGATAGACATTTGCATGAGCGGTGAAAGAGATAGCTTCTCAAATGGGACAGGCTGATAATAAGACTTCAAATCAGAAACAAGGTGAAATTAAAGTTTTTTTGTTTGTTGCCTGTGAGCTGAAAGGATAGACATGAGCAAAGAAATAATAAAAAAAAAAAGGTCAAAGAAGGGACAAAGAGGTAAGAAAAGTTGACAAGACCAGTGGTTCCTTTATAAGAAAGCCACTCTGCACAAGATGTAGCTCTCAAAATGTTGACTGGAATGATTTTATTTAATCAGGATAAAAGAACCTTAGGAAATTGTTGGAAGCATGGGGGTGATTCTGGTCTTGGAGTAGAGGCAGTAGATGTGGGCATTTGAAATAAACATGGGGAAATGCCATTCAATCAAAGTCAAAAAAAGAAGCTTACTTACAGGGCTTTCCTTGACCAAATATTCACTTCCTTCTTTTTGCGGGAAGATTATTTTCTTTAAATTGAGTGTAGCATTTAATAATGGAAATATGTAGAGTGCAGAAGAGAATAAAAGGAAAAATAAACAGTCTTTATGTATATTACTTGTATCTTTAAATATTAGAGGGCCAGAGTAGGGATATTATGAGGCAGAAAGGATATGGTGATGGTCTGAAATTCTTGAGGGATTTATTCCAGGATGTGGAAAGTGGAAGAAGAAAAATTCTCTTGGGATCTTACAGCATGCAAGGAGAATGTACTGGAAGGAAAGAGCCTCCCAAATAAAGGAAATATTGTGTAATTTCTTACTTTCCTTTCAGACATTATGGGTTCTAGGATACACCATCAATTTAACAACTGCCTTGATGAGTGGGTGGGTAGGTGGGTACAAAACTCTAAAAGATATGTTTATATCACTTTTAGTACCTGTTGCAACTTAGAAAATATTAAATAAATTATAAAGAAAAAGAAACATACATATTGGAATTTAATTGTATTGTTTAGGATAGGTTTGATTATGCTTTCAAAACAAACAATCTCACCAAAATCTAATGGGTTTAAAGCAGTCACACAACAAGGGGTTTAATTTGTGTGCAGGTCATATTTGCTTTGGGTATTAGTGGGGACTTTGCTTTGTATCACCTCACTCAGATATCCAGTGTATGGAGAGTTCATTATCCAGAACTTCATGATCATGGCAGCACTGGCAATTAAAGGCCAGAATTGGCCCATCACTTCCATTCATATTTCAATGACCAAGTGAGTCAGTCGAATGGACTATGTTGTCCAAGTTTAAGGGTTAAAAGGGGTACAACCCTCCTCTTGGCCCAGAAGTAGAATGACCTGCTGTTGGTGAATATAAGTCATGGCTACCATATTAGTGAGTACAAAAATCAAATCATTTAACTCAAACACATTCCTTAAAATCATATCAATTACAGATTCATTATGTTTAATGTAGTCTTCTTGAAAATGTTAAGTTCCCTGGAGAATAAAATGGACCATCAGCAATTAAGGCCTTAGGATGGATGGGTTACATTATATTGCTCATCCTTTGATATTAACTAGTTTGGGTTAGCTCTTGAGGGTAATGGATATTTTGAAGCAGAATAACAGAGTTAATTTGAGACAAGTGACATGGAATGACAGAGCAGTGGAAGTCTAGAGGGCATGGGGAACTATGGGCATTTACAGAATGAGGGATGCAAAAAAAAATAAAAAAGGATGCTGTTAAGGCATACTATGCTTTTACTAGTCTCAAAACATGATATGTAAGACTGCAAATCCACAGCACTTGGAAGTTAAAAGGAACTAATTTGTTTTCAAAAATATTTTCAGTACTACTTGAAAAAGCTAGCTAAATGCTTTTATATTGTTTCTACTTATGAATAACTTTATTGAAAAATTAGCTTCTTATTGTGCTATCCATCCTTACTGGGGTTGCATGAAAAGCTCCATTTGGGAAAGATTTAGAAAGGGATTCAATTTTGTGTTGAGAGAACCATTTGAGAATTTGGATTAAAAAAACCTGGATTCAAATCTTAGTTTATGTTTTACTGATTATTAGCAGATTATTTAAACTCTTCAAAATTCAGTTCTATCACTTGTGAAATAAGGATAGTAATAATAAAGATGTCTGCCTCATAGAATTATTATGAGGCATGAATAAGGATCTTTATGTAAAAATATATTACAAATACAATATCAAAAGTTCAATATAAATATTATTATTGAAAATTATACTTATGTCCCTTTTTTTTAGTAGATTAAAGCTAGTGAGGTGTAAGTTATATGTATAATCACCAATTTAAAGTTACAATGTGATGGATTTTGACAAATATATATTATATAATTGTGTAACCATCACCGGAATCAAGATTTAGAACATTTCCATCACATCAGAAAGTTCCTTTTGCCACTTATATGTCATCCCCTAACCCCAATCCTACTTCAAATAACCACTGATTTTTCTCTTAGTCAATGTAGATTGGTTTTGCCCTGTCTAGAACTTCACACAAAGAAGAATAACAGTGTACATTTATTGGAGTCTTGCCTCATTTTCTCAGTATCAGATTTGTGAAATTCACTCAAGTTATTGCATATGTCCCAGGTTCATTCCATGATTATATTTATTACTTGACATGAAATACAAATAGAGTAAATAAATTATCTGGTCATTTTTAAAAGTATAGAATTAATAAACCTGAAAAAAAATAATCAAGATAAATAATGACAAATTATATGTCAAGCCCTTAATTAACATCAAGGGCTTGGATTTGGATCTGTGTGGGTGTCCACGTTTTCATCCCATGCCTTGAAAGAGCCCATATAAGCATAGTGAAGGCATTATTATTGAGCTATATGAAACAACGTAGATCATTCCATATGCTCTGGGAACTCAAATTTCATAATGTGTCTTTAACAGACACATTGAGGATGGTTTTATTTAAGTAGCTATTTTCATATACAATGTTTAATACATACATAATACACTAAAATTTTGGATTAAAATCTAGACTAAAATAATGAAAATAATAGTCAATGTGAAATTAAAAGATGGGGATTGAGTCTGCTAATGAATAGTTGGTGATGTCCCATAATGTATCTCAGGTTCAATTTTCTTGTATGGCAAATAAAGATAAAATATGAACCTTTACTCACTGGTTGTGTGGGGTATTTGCTAAACTAGAAAGGACCATATACCTGTAAGATATTAATAAACGCAGCATTGCATACCAGCTTGATTTAAGGCACTCAAACACAATCTTGGTTTTGGACTATTTGTGGCTATTGATTTCCTTTTGGAAAAGGATACAGAATTACTTCCTATGCTTTATTCATGCTTTGGAAAAAAGTATCTATAGAGTTAGTGGTTTGCAGAGACAAACCTGCTCTCAAGCATCTGTTAGAGGTGGTTTTGTTTTTGTTTTTGTTTTTGTTTTGCCTTTTAGATGTCAACAAGCATTTGCTTCTCTCTCATCTCTGTCTCTCTGTGATAGGATTCAACTGTATGTACCCTTCGGGTGGGTGCTAATTTCAGTGAACTGAATTACTGCATGCATATAAATATATGTCCATTCAATCATCCTGTTTCTTTGTATAGAGAATGCAGTCACAGGATACAGTAGCAGATGTGAGTACAATGAATGAATGCACACATTCTCCCAGGGACTCAGGTGTTACTGAGTCCAATATTGACAAATTGAGTGTTTAATGTAAACCATTTATTGCATCTCATACTATTAAGTATCCTGTCACTCTTTCAAGGATTACTGGGTTGTACTGTAACAACATTTCTGGTAGCCTGACTTTGTTGAGGTCTAGAAACTCTCATCCCACCTCTCCTCATCACACAAGAAGCTTCGAGGACATTTCTTGCTCAAACAGGTCTGTTTGGCTCATCTGAGGACATTTCTGTACTCATTCCCGATTGTGCTATTTGTTGGGGTTCTTGGGTTCCAAAGTGTGGATAGGTAATGTAGCTATAGAAAGCTCAAAAGTCAAAGTTATAGCAGTCTTGGTGACAACAAGCAGGAACATAAAGGGACTAAGCTTGGAAAGCACTCATTTTGATCTGGTGTCTTTTCTACCTTGGTCTTTTAAAAGATTACTTCCTCCAGTATGTGCAGTAGATTATGAATCCCCCAGTGCTTAAGGGAATGCCCTTGGAGTCCCAGCCATGCTTCCTTCTCATCAGTCTCCTCTCACTTAAGCACCCTACCCCCACCACTTCGTTCTTTCTAACTTTCTGATTCTTACCTTGGTTCTTCTGTCTGCATCCTGGCTCAAGAAAATAGACCCCATATTTCAGTGTCTACATCTTAAAATCCCCCCACTGTTTAGTCATCCCTCTTGGATTACTGTGCTTCCAACTACCTCCAGTAGGAAGCCTCTTAATCTCAACTATGTTTCTTGTGTCTTTGATAGAACTTCCCTTAAAGGTACAAATATGGAAAAGACACTTTGACTATTGATTCTCACATATACTGAAATTTGAGTGTGATTACAAAAAAAGAGAAAGGAACTTCACTGAGTTCCAATACTATTGGAAGATTCTGCAGCTGGCTCCAGAGAATCCCCACTGGGACAGATGTCTATAGCACATGTCATAGAAAACTGCCCTCTGGCAGTGTTGATTCTTGATCTGAACATGTGGATCAGACCTGGCCAGTGAGTTTCCACTCACTCAGTAAGTGAGGTCCAAATAATGTATGCCAACCTCATAGGTTGGCTGTGTTGTTCAGGTGGGTTCCATATACTTCAAGCATTGATACAGACCTACCTAATGTGAGCTCTGTGAGGCCAGGGGCCTTGCCTTTTGTGTTTATGCTGCCATCCCAGTGCTTAGGACTATGCTTGATCACATAGAAGGCACTCAACAAATATTTGTTCAATCAATTCCTTCCTCAATATAACAACTGCTGGAGAGGCATTACAGCAACCTGCCCATGACTGGAAGAAGCTCCCTCCTGGGTCTGAGTTCAGATGTCAAATGGATGCTACCAGTCTTCTGGGAGGAGCAAATAAATATTTATTGCTCACACAGATGGGGAGTCTGACACAAGGGGCAGGAAGATAGTTTTCTGGGAAGGAGAGTTCTGGAAATTTGGAGAGCAGCACATGCATAGGTATTTATAAAGGGAAGGCTTTATAAGAACAAAGGTCCTACCCCAAGTGAAATTTAAAAGACACAACAAGAAGGAGCATGCACACATGTATGTGTTGGGGAGAGGTGGAGCGATGTCTTATAATTCGTATGGAAGGAAGGCTAATTTCTGGATTGGTATCTACAACTGGGAATTTCTCCCTATTTGATGATTTGCCAGCCATTCTGGTTAATAATTTTAAACTTCTCTATCTCCTCCCGTAGTTGATGTGCTAGTAAACACTATACTTCTCAATCTTTTTCATTCAATATTAATTGACATTTAAAATTAAATTAATAAGGATTCCTTTTTTTGCCTATATCTCATTGCATGTAAAATGTAAAATATATTCCTGGGGCACCTGGGTGGTTCAGTTGATTAAGTGTCTACCTTTGGCTCAGGTTATGATCCCAAGTCTGGGGAGGGAACCCCATGTCAGGCTCCCTGTTTAGTGGGGAACCTGCTTCTGCCTCTGCCTCTGCCTATCCCCTCTGCTCATGCTCTCTCACTCTCTCTCAAAAAAAATAGATAATATCTTTTTTAAAAATGTAGAACATGTTCCTATAGATAAAAGTGACTCCATATGGCAGTGATCCTCATCCCGCTAGGGGGTCACATGAATTTGGGGCTGGATAATCCTGTGTAGTTCATAAGAGGCCACCAAATGACTCTGAGCCCATGTACTCTATTGGAGGAGCAACCAGGCTTGCAGCCTTTTCCTCTCATTGTTGAATTTGAGTGTCATGGTCTGGAGGCTGACTGTTTAAAAATGCATTAGGGTAACTTTCCCAAGTCTTCTGCACGACATTCAGAACTGGTAAGTTATTCATCTTTGTGATGTGTGCTTAATGAATAGAATTGCTAAGATCATCATTTATTTATTCTGCAGCTGCTAAGTTTTGACCCATGCTAAATCCTGGGAGATTCAAGGACCACTGGGACCCAGTTTAGGACTGTTCTCCCAAGACCAGGACTGAGCCCTTGCCCTATCACTCACACTGTCAGAATTGAAACCGTGGCAGCTTTATGGTGGCCACCACTGACTGACAAAGATCACACAGAAGGGAGTCTAAACCGAGGTGCGAGATTCAGCTTTTACAGATCCGTGAAGGTCTTTGAATAGTTGATTCCTTTCTCTGGCAGATGCAAGAAGAAATAAAAGTATTTCCTACATAGAAAGCAATTTTGCAAACTCCATCCAAGTTCCTTGTGAAAAGCTTCATGTTTTAAGTTCCTTAGAGATATGATTTAACGCTAAATTCTGGGTAGAAATTTGGTTTGCAAAGAAAGTTCATTCATTCAGCAAACCTCCAGACATTTAATGATAGACATTTAATGTCTAACATATTCTGAGTTGCTCCTGACCCTGCATACTATGAAAATGTGTACCTCAGGGCACCTGGGTGGTTCATTTTGTTAAGCATCTGTCTTCAGTTCTCATGATGTCAGGGTCCTGGGATAGAGCTGTGAGTGGGGCTCCCTGCTCAGTGGGGAGTCTGCTTCTCCCTCTCCCTTGCCCCTCTCCCTACTCATGCTCTCACTCACCCCTTCTCTTAATTAAATAAAATCTTTTAAAAAAAGAAAATATGTACCTCAAAAGCTCTCCTTTCTACTTCAGTTCATTTTTTTGAATATGAAATTAGAAACTTCTGTTACTTGAGGCAAACTCTGTGTATGTGATCAATATATAATAAAAGAGCTACACATTTAATTAAGTGATGTTTGTCATCTTATTACTCACCATCAGTCATGTTAACCATCCTACAATATGAAAACTGAGGGGTTTGCCTTCACAGCAAAGTTGTGTTTTATACATTTCATTGCTTGTTACATAACACAGAAAGTCTTTTTTACCCTAGCTAATATTTGACAATGTGCAGTTTGAAAGTTTTTGCAGATTCAAAACAAGCAAAACAAACTCAAAACATGTGTCTCCTAAAATGTGCCTGAAAATACAAGCACATTTTGGCAAATGGATAAACAAAGTGTGGCATATTTGTATAATAGAATGCTATTTAATAATAAAAAACTAGAAATCACTGACATTTGCGACAACACGACGAACCTCAAAACATCATGCTAAGTGAGAGAAGCCAGATAGAAAAGATAACATGTGGTATGATTCCACTTATATGAAATATCTAAGAAGATAAACTTGGTGTGGTTGTTTTATTTTTTTATTTTTTTTTAATTTTTATTTATTTATGATAGTCACAGAGAGAGAGAGAGAGAGAGGCAGAGACACAGGCAGAAGGAGAAGCAGGCTCCATGCACCGGGAGCCCGATGTGGGATTCGATCCCGGGTCTCCAGGATCGCGCCCTGGGCCAAAGGCAGGCGCCAAACCGCTGCACCACCCAGGGATCCCTTGTGTGGCTGTTTTAAAGTGTCCACAAATTCTTTGATACTCTTTTCAAGAAATCGAGCCTAATTCCTCTTACCTTGAGTGTAGGCTAGACATAGGGACTCTCTTTTAACACATAGATTAAAGCAGAAGTGACAGTGTGCAGGTGATAAGAGACAGAAGAGAGGACAAAAGGGAGAATCAGAAGAATCAGAAATAAATAGTGTGGGAGATCCTGACTTTTGGTCAGGATTGGATATACAATTCCCTGCTCTTCTCGACATTTCCCAGAGCTTTTTCTGGACCACTCCCACCTACCAGCTCTGCTACAAATAGTGGCCTGTTGCAAGGCTCTGTGAAACTCTCTGATCCAGATTCCAGGCAGAGTTATGAAAGTTTCTTGATATCCTATCCCCTCTCTTTCTTTCACACAGTCAGACAGTGCAGCTGGGTTGCGTAGTACCAGAAAAAGTAGTACATGGGCTAGTCAGTATCTTTATCTGCACCATGTGAGAATTTCTACATGGCCAATAATTCTAAAGCCTTATGATTGGATTCAACCAGCCTAAATGTTTTCTGACAAGGTGTTAAATATACAATCAGGAGAGGTGAAAACCAATAAAGATTTGCTTTGGAAAAGTATCAGGACCTGTTTACAAAAATTAAATACCTTGAGGCTGACTTCCAGAATATTTCAATTGGACATTTTTAAATACATATTTTATGTATATATATGATATGTATATCTGTATACTTGATATATATCAAAATGTCATATACATATATATACACATATATATATAAGTCCTTTGACTTTTAATTACGAGAATAGAAATTTATCCACTGATGTACATTAATACCTTATTGTTAAAGGAATTTTTTCACGTGCCAGAGTAAGAGCCAAGGCAGGGTTAGTTCTGCAAACTGTAGGGGAGAAATGCACACAGTGACATGGATTCTAGCCCTTAATGCACGTGCTGTTTTCCTGAACTACACTGACTGTTGTATTTTTGCCTTAATTCTTTTGCATATACCATTCCTTCCCCTTAGAGTGCCCTTCCCATCACTGTCTCTGTAGAAGGAGATCTTATTCATCCTTCATGACCCAAATCAACTGTCATTCTTCTCCCTGAAGTCATAGCTGTGGGTCATTATCTTTTCAATCAGGTATCTGTTTTCTTCTCTTTGGCCCCCGGAACTTTACTTTCATTTTTTTGACTGTTTTTTAAAGTCTGCTTTGAGGTAGAGTTATTTGCAAACAAGCCTTCTCTTTTCCACCAGGATTAAGTTCCTTGAGACTAGATTTTATGTCTTATTTATCCATGTAACTCCTACTGAACCCATAGAAAATTTATTAGTACTCGTAACCTGGATCTCATAATGGCTTTGTCTCTTCATAGGCTATGCCTTCACATTGGTACAATTTTTAGAAGATGTGCTAGATATCGGAAACATGGAGCATAAAGAAAGGATGATATTTGTAGTTTGCAACATTATAAACTAATCAAGAAGAGTAGTGGGCTGATTTCAAGAGAGTAGTAATACTCAACCCTTATATAAATCTTGCCATGTGCCAGGCTCTGTTCTAAGACCTTTATTGGAATCTTCAACCTTCACAGTTTAAGGACAAATTGAGACACAGAAGTACATGTAACTTGTTGGAGATCACAGAACTGGTAGGTTGCAGAGATGTGCTCTGGACCCACGTAGTTCTGGAATCTTTGCTCATTTCCTTCACATCATGCTGCCAAAACAAGGAGAGCCCCATCTCCAACATCTCATCACTGTGCTTTCCTTTGTGGAAACTCACCAAGCAAAGGTTTACTGTAACAATCAACAGTCCTTTTCAAGTTCTTGTTCTTACCCTGTCTTGGAAGAAAGTGCATTAAAAAGTGGAATCTGTCACTGAAGTAGACAGGTATCATCAATGTATCATTAACATGTAAGTTTACTAGGGAGGTATCTTACTGGTGAGATAAATAACTACAGATAATTTTCATAGGCTCATGCACTAATTCGCAAAGTCTCTTCTCTGAACCAACAGCATTAGTGTCACCTATGAACTTGTTTGAAATGCAGATTCTTGAGCCCCCCTTCCCAGATCTACTAAATTATTCTTCTGTGACTTTAATGCACACTTAAATCTGACTACTGTGATAGTCAACTGGTTCTTTAACTTGGCTACGCATTGGAATTGCCTGGGTTTTTAAAAATCCTGGGGCTTGTGTCTCTCCTCCTGAAATTTAGATTTAGTTGGCAGGGCGTGATTTTGGCCTTGACAATTTTGAAAGCTTCCCAGGGGACCCAAATGTTCCATTCTAGTGAGAACCAAGACTTTGTCCTAATATTTAGGGTTCTGGCTTATAGCAGGCACTTGATACAGACCTTGTTAGTGAGGACAGGTAGCTCTTACTGGTTATTATAACCATACAGGGCCTAATACAGTACCTGGTATTCAGTAGGCCTTCAGTAAATATCTGTGAATGAGTAGGTGTTATATAGATTTGTCATGCTTCATAAAGTATATAAAATAAAGAATTATAGTCTTATAGCATTCTACTGTCTTTAAAGAATATTCAAAAATTTTGTCCCAAATGAACCCAGACTGCCCTAGTTATGCTATTCCTCTTTGAGCCTTCACAAATCAATCACCTCTGCCTATAATGACTTCTTCTCTCCTTCCAAACAGTTCCTGACTAACTTCTACTCTTCATTCAAGTCTTAATGTTTCAGCCTCATCTTTGGGAAATGGGCCTTGACTGAGAAAAGCTACCTAGGAGATGTCCTCTCTGATTTTTTACTGAACTCATTATTCAACTCCAGTACCCATTTTTTAATCACATGAATTAAAATTGCCCACTTCTTAGACTGTATGTCCTCACTTTTTCATGGAAAGCACTACCTAGCACCCTCAGCTACAGGATGAGTGCTTGGTGCATGATAGTTGCTCAGTAAACATTGTTCAAAGGGATCAGTCATTTCTTCCTACAGGACTACCCCCCACATTATACAATCTCCTGGTCACCAAATCAGGGCTTCTTTGATCAGAGAAGAAAATAATCTTCTCTGCCATGAGGATGCTGCCTTGATGAGAGATACCGTGTAACTTTTAGCTGCAGGTCATTCTCACGGCCAAAATCTAAGGCCCAGAAAATGGGTTGGCTGGTGTTTTGGTTTCATTTGATTTTGCTCTTATACAGATGAGCTATTTGGGAGCTTCGTTCTCAATACCAACTTGTTAAACCTGACCATCTGTTGGGGAGGATTTTATTTTAGATGAGAGCATCTGGGTCCCCATTTACATTTGCTGAGGTTAATAGACCTGACAGCCTTCCTCTGTTCTCAGCAGGGAGCACAGCCTGGAACTGCTGGGGAGGAGGCAGCTGAGCTCTTCACTGGCTGTTCTCAAATACGCTCTCCCCACCCGCAGGCATTTCTATAGTCTGTCTTAAGATTCTTATTTCTTAAAGTCAGAGCTTTCTAGTCCATAGATGGCACATAACTGAGAAGCTGTCTTAACCAGTATGATGTTGTAGTGGGTTCCAAGATGGCAGGAGGAAGAGAGGCTACAAAGACCTTAGGCCAAAACCCATCACTGCCACTTAGCTGGATGACCTGGGTCAAAACTGTGACCTCTCTGAGCTTCAGGCTTCTCACCTGAAAATAAAGGAAGAACTATCTTCTTCCTTTTGTGAAAATTCAACAATATTTATTCAAGTGCCCAACATGGTGTTCATTAAATGGCCATCATGATTTTCACTTTTCTGCTGGCTAGCACTTCGGAGATTCTGTAGGAATTTCACATACCCTTCACTTGATTCTCATCACAACCCCAATGCAGACTGTACTTTCTGAGAAGCAGATCTGAGATGGTTTCATGGGCAGGAAGTTGTGGAATATTCTTGGGATCAGCATGGAAGGAAGAGCAGGGAGGATGCCGGACGGGGCAGAGGGAGAAGTTGAGCTATGACTCAGCCCAGTGACAGCCTTGGCCGATTCCATGGGAGCTGTGGAGCTGGAAAATTAGCTGAAGAAGAATTGTCCTGTCTTGAGCCAGTCATTCAGTTAGAGTTCCCAGTGTCTGCTGGACAAGAGCTCTCTCTACAGTGAGGTGTCACTGAAGGAGATGGCAGCTGAGGGCAACAGCCCTACCAGCAGCCAGGTGTCAAGCCTTTCACCATAGAAGGATCTGGTTGTTGTTGCATATATCAGGTTTGGTCATTTTTTTTCTTAAAAACATAAGGATACACCCTTCTTTTAAATGAGACCAATGGGTGTGCATGGTGTATATAGAGAGAAGAGACAAAAGAGAGAGAGAGGACAGACTGGAACCTAACCTCATTTTCTTAATTGGTGGCCCTTTGGGAGTGAAGCCAACTTGATTTACAAATTGCAACTTGCTTTAGGCTAGAGCCATTTGAGCACACATCTAAGTAATCTCCCTCAACTTCCCGGAACATGAGTAAGTCAGTTGAGAATCCCATCCCTCCTTGTTGAAAAGATCATTAGGGAATAGGATGAGCTGAAGAGAGAGCAGGGAGGTGTCAAAGTAAGAATTGGCTGGAAAAAATCAAACAGGAGATTTCATGCAAGACAATTGCACTAGGGGAGAGATAGTGACTTCAATGGGAGAGAGGAGTATTGCAGGTATCAAAAACGAGTTCATAGATGTTTCTTAACAGAAAGTTTTTAAGAACTGGGATGGGGGAATTATTGCCACTTCTGTTTGGTAATTGGCTTTACCCAAAGGAAAAGTAAACTTCCTCCTATCTTCATGACAGTAGTTTTACAAGGGGAAACAAGGCATCCTCTGATGGTAGGCTCCTACTTTCCCACTGAGACTGGAAGATAGTAAACTTTCTCCTTGGATTTTGAGGAAAGATGATTTCTAGGTCCTTGAGAAAGACATTTCTTGGGTCCTGACACTGATAAGAAGCTTCTTAGGAGACATATATGTTTCAAAGCAGAGAAAGAATTTGCAAATACCAATTCTCTAAATTCTCTACAAAAAAAGAAGTAGGGACAAATAATCAGAAACAAACTTCCCTAAAGTTTAGTCATGCTGAGAATAATGTTAAAGCCAGTTTGATCAGAAATTTTCAGAAGAGCTCTAGAATCAGAGCTAACTGGTTTTGGTGGGGAGGGATGTCAGGCTATTTCTTTATCTTTCTTCCAGTCTCAGGTTTAGCTCCTCCATGGCTCTAACTCAAGCTGGGTAAACCCACGTTAGCCCCATTTGCCTTGGAGGACCTAGCCCTTGGTTATTGGTGCTCCCACCATCCCCTTTGACCCTATGGGTAGCATGTGGCTTCTTGATTTTCTTAATCTATGGTATCCTCATCATCTCTTCTTTTCACCCAGCTGTTCTATCACTAATTCCATGGATTAAATTCTCTCTGTTTAAAACATTTAACCATTTCTCTTTTTCTAATTGGACCCTGATTAGTACAGACCTTCTCTGGGTAGCCAAAATGAAATATAATATAACAATTATCCTTCAGGCTAGCTCTTATTTTCTCTTGGAAATCCCACAGGGGAAAAATTCTTTAGTTTCAGAATTCCTCAGGTGGGAATAATAAAGGAGGTAACATTGTGTTAGCTAAACTCATATTCCTTCCTGGCTATGTTTGCAGCAGAGACTAGAAGAAAAATTATGAAGTCATCTGTAAGACCTCAGAGCTTTCCTTCTCTTTGTTGAAAAAGGGAGACAGAAATTTGGTGGGTTATAGTAAGGTCTTCAAGAATTACTGCTAGTACTATATTGCTTATAGGAAGAAACACTTCTCACTACTTATGATATCAAAGCTTTCATTGTTTCTTTTTTTCTTTACTGTTCTATGCATTGTATGTAAAAAAAATATATAAGTTCATTAGTTTCAGATATAGTGTTCAATAATTCATCAGTTGCATATAATACCAGTGCTAATCACATGCCCTCCTTAATGTCCATCACCCAATACCTCCCCACCACCCCTCCAGCAATCCTGTTTGTTCCTATGATTAAGAATCTCTTATGGTTTGTCTCCCTTTATGATTTCATCTTGCTTTATTTTTCCCTCCTTTCCCCTATGATCCTCTGTTTTGTTTCTTAAATTCCACATATGAGTGAGATCATATAATTGTCTTTCTCTGATTGACTTATTTTGCTTAGCATAATACCCTCTAGTTCCATCCATGTCATTGTAAATGGCAAAATTTCTTTTTTTGATGGCTGAGTAGTATTCCATTGTGTGTGTATAATATTATAAATTATATATATATATATATATATATATATATATATATATATTACATTTTCTTTATCCATTCCCCTGGTGATGGGCATCTGGGCTTTTTCTATAATTTGGCTATTGTGGACATTGCTGCCATAAATATTGGGGTGCAGGAATCCCTTTGGATCACATTCAGTACAATCCCTATCAAAATACCATGGACTTTTTTCACAGGGCTGGAACAAATATTCCTAAAATTTGTATGGAACCAGAAAGGACTCCAAACAGCCATAAGAATGTTGAAAAAGAAAACCAAAGTTGGTGGCATCACAATGCCAGACTTCAAGCTATATTACAAAACTGTAATCATCAAGGCAGTAAGGTAGGCACCAAAACAGGCACATAGATCAATGAAACAGAATGGAAAACCGAAATGAATTTTCAGCTCTATGGTCAACTAATCTTTGAAAAAGCAGGAAATAATATCCAATGGAAAAAAGACAGTCTTTTCAATAAATGGTGTTGGGAAAATTGGACAGCCACAAGTAAACGAATGAAACTGGACCATTTTTTATACTATACACAAAGATAAACTCAAAATGGATGAAATATCTAAATGTGAGACAGGAATCCATCAAAATCCTAGAGAACATAGGCAGCAACCTTTTTGACCTTGGCTGCAGCAACTCCTTGCTAGACATGTCTCCAAAGACAAGGGAAACTAAATGAACTATTGGGACTTCATCAAGATGAAAAGCTTCTGCACAACACAAGAAACAGTCAACAAAACTAAAAGGCAACCTACAAAATGGGAGAAGATATTTGCAAATGACATATCAGATAAAGCATTCATTGTTTCATGTGTCACAAATACTTAATTAAGTCAATTGGAAGATGCTTAAGTGAGTAAATCGCTTGAATTCTGTGTTTGTGAGCACACTCTTTTTAGTTACATCTTTATGATCCATTCTTCAAGGCAATCCCGTGCTCACCTTTTACCCATAACATAATGGATACATTAAATGCAGTTAGAGTTAAATTACTTGAAACTGAAAGTAGTTATTAATGCAGAAGGGTTCTCATTATTTGTGCTGAACTAAGGAAAAATGATAACAGAAAGTTTATATAAAGTGTTTAGCATAATAGGTTCTTGGTAAATATCAACTTCCTTGCCACTTCAACTAAAAATACATTTTCCTTATTTTTTGTCTTGCTGAAACCTTATTAACAGCATTTGTGTATGAATGAAGCACTCCTCTCTTTTTTCCCTATCCCCTTAGCCTTTCTGAAGCCATCATCCTAGTGAAGAGCATGGAAGGCATCATCAGTGATTATCTCTCTGACTCTCATTTGCTAAGCCTTCCTAGAGCATTCTGACCTGCTTTCCAGGGTCACACTCTTTATGTTTATCACATTGGAATATGCTTTTCTCCATTTGGTCATCAGAAAAGCCTTCTATAGTCCTTAAATACAAAAAAGGTAATGCAAATTAATTATAATATAATAATATAAATATAATATAATATAATAGCTAAAGTTTAGCCATAGCTGATATTTTAAATATAAGAATGTGACTCTTTTAAAAAGACATTTTAGAAGTAATGTGTGTTCTATACCTGAATACCTGAGCCCTGTAATGCCTGACCATTCACTGTAAGAGTTAGGAGTAGTAAATTGATCTAATGACCATCTCTTTGGGACTTTCAGAGGTTACTGCGTACTAGAAGAGACTTTCAGGTAGAATTACTCTTCATCTTCTTTTTTTTTTAAGATTTTATTTATTTGAGACAGAGAGAGAGAGAGAGAGTGCGTGTGCACAAGTGGTATGGGGGGGGAGGGGCAGAGAGAGAGGGAGAAGTAGACTTCCTGCTGAGCAGGGAGCCCCCTGGGGCTCATCCCAGGAACTTGAGATCATAACCTGAGCCAAAGGCAGATGCCACCACTCAGATGCCCCAAATTACTCTTCTTTATGGATAAGTTTCTTAAGGACACATGCCACATTTTTCCATTTACTGTGTGTCAGACCCCTTAGAAACGGGTCTTACACTGTACAGTGGAAGTTTAATGAATGGGTATTGTCTTTGTGAACTTATTGATGTGGGCACTGGAGTTTGCTACAGGTAAAGAGAAGAGATAGAATCTCTTGTATGAACCATATTTGACTGTTGCTTTCCTGGACAGGTCATCAGCCTGTCAGGACCTAAAACTGTGTCCTAGCTTCAGAGCTTTTCCTGACTGAAATCATTTTACAACATTTCCTGACTGCAGTCACTGGACAGATCATTTTACTTGTTTGAGTCTTAGTGCCTTCATCTATAGAATGGGAATAAAAATGTAATCAATATTTCAGTAGATATTTTAAGGATCAAATTCAGTAACTATATATGAAACAGTCATGTAAATTGTAGAGTACAAAAAAAATACAACCAGGTATTAGTAATTTGCAGAAACACACTATGAGATAAAAGTTGGAGGAAGAATGTCTTGGCCAACATGTACCTTGTTTTTACCTTGAATCGAATCCATTGCCATTAAGCATCTCAGTGTGCACATACTTCCACTCTGGTTTGTGGCCCAAAACTAGAATTTATATACAAACATGAGGGAGTTCAAAGAAAGGAGAAAGTAAAGCACAAAGTTCCATCTCTATTCATGGAAAATGTTAATCTCAATGTCCATCTATTCAAAGTCCATTGACCAGGGGAGCCTGGGTGGCTCAGTCGGTTAAGCATCTGCCTTCAGCTCAGGTCATGATCCCAGGGTCCTGGGATCAAGCCCTGAATCATGCTCCCTGCTCTGCATGGAGTCTGCTTCTCCCTCTTCCTCCACCCCTCTTCCTGGTTGTGCTCTCTGTTTCAAATAAATAAATAAAATATTTAAAAACAAACAAAACAACAAAAAACCCAACAAAGTCCATTGACCTAGTTATTTCTCTCTTGAACCCCAAAGATAAATACACTTCAAACTAAGATGAAGTATGATTAAGAAGAAAAAGTTTTAAAAACCATGAAAAAGTAAATACAAATAAAGTAATATATCATCCAGAAAATTAATGAAAAAATCTCACTATCTTGTAACATAAAAGCATCTAACTCTAGCATTTTACTCATATTTTTCTTTGTATAATTGACAGGCTTTGAACTACCTTAGAGTTCATGCATTGGAGAAAATGGTCTAAGTTTTCATAGTAAAGAATGCATAGTAAAACCTAGAAATCATAAGACTATTGTATTTGTTGGAGGACTTATAACTTATCAGACAAATCCAGACAGCTATTTGTAGAGATGTTATCTAATTGTTATTAATAATATAATAATTACATATTTATTATCTGATGTATATCAGGCATTATTTGTGTATGTAATACTACAATAAAAGATTACATAAAGAAACATTTAATCTGTCAGTTGGCTCTAGCCTCTACACCTGGGCCAATTCACGGACAAATTGTTGAGGAAACAATACCTGAATAGAACGAATTTTGACTGAGTTTTTCAGAGAGCACAGATGTAACTAGCCAAGTTCATGAAAATGTTAAAGCATAACCTCATACAAATCACTCATCCTTTTTGAATTTTCATTTTATCTGATAAATGAGAGTAAAAATAGCCAATTTGCATATTGATATGTTTAGTTTTTCAGGTATTAAGACATTAATGGCACAGGATCATGGTTAGAGTTGTTAAGAATTAAGTGAGAGTCATTTTCACATCTATTTTCACCATGGCACCATATAGTGGCTGTATGTTATATGTTCATTCTATTTTCTGCCATGAAATTTACCCAGCTGACCATTCCTTTCCTCTCAAAATAACCACTAACAATCACTGGGCATCAATTATGTGGAAACATTTTGCTTTGATAATTAAATGGGCCAGCCCTCTAACAATATAGATAAGCTGTGTTATGGATAAATACACAGCTAACATTCTGACTTTGAATGATGGACCAGGATCCACGAAGGTCACCACTGCCCTAGCTAGGGAACACATGAAAAAAGAATACTCTAGGAAAATTTTCCTTATTGCCACAGTCCAAAATCTGTATGTAACCTGATCTGAGTTTGAGTATGGCAAAACTCAAAACACTCTATTTGGCACTAGAAAGTTTGTGGTCCTTTTTTGGAATATTCTTGTTATTTTATTTTATTTTATTTTATTTTATTTTATTATTTTATTTTATTTTATTTTATTTTATTTTATTTTATTTTATTTTATTTTATTTTATTTTATTTTATATTTTTGGCCTCTGAGAAGCAGGAAGTGGGTAGACACATCTGCCACTGGTAGCCTTCCTCCAATCAATTTCACAAGAGAGAGGGAAAAAGTGTAGAAATCAAAGAGTTCCGAGAAAGGAGGGTTGTGGTTATATGTTGTTCTCTTCAGAATCTCTTTATTTCTTCCATACACACAAAACAAACAGCAACAACAGATTACAATAACATATTCTTTTTTCTAGTAATCCCATTTTGTGACCTTGAGCCTACATTTTGCCCTTATCTCAGAATTGCCTCTCCCTGGAACAAGCTATGTCCATGTTAGGGAAGAGAAGAGTAGAGGGTTTTAAGGCCTAATGGAGCATAAGGACTTTTTTTTTTTTTTAAATGAAGCCCCAAATGTGTAAAAAGATGATTGAAATGAACAAAAGTGAACCAAAATTTCATTTGAGTTTTGACACAGTTTATGCAGATTTTGTGGTTAACAATGTCCTAGGGAATGAGTGGGAAAGTACACAAATAATTATGTCTACAAAACTGAGAGTCCAAGCTGTGGGCAGGTGAGTAAATGAAATTCTCTGTTCCTGGAAGCATGTGTACACATTGTGTTTGGCAGGAGGGAAGGGGGCTGGTGGGAGGGGGCTTATTTGCAGGCCAAGCTGTGTGGGCAGAAACATTTTGAGGAAACTCCCATAACATTCACCAGCTGCAGAGCATTCTGTGTATTCATGAAGGGCCAAATTTATACTCTGTTAAAATAAACTTAAAAGAATCAACATGAGATAATTTTCAAATGAAGTCAACAATTGACTCCCATGTCAACAATTCATAAGTCCAAACCAATCTAAGTGCAAAGAAAGGGGACAAATGTTTTAGTTGGTGACAACCAGATAAATCAGGCCTGGAAATCATGGTAGCCAGTGTATTAAGCAACAAAGATTTATAAGTGATCAGAAAATGCATTTCGTTTTGTTTCCCACTTTACTTTTAAATTTTATTCAGTGGGAAAGACCCTTCCCTTGCTGTTATATGGAAATGTACGCAAAACTGAGGAAAAAACACTCCAGGATTTTTCTAGTCATTCTTAGATAGTAAGTCTCATGGTCACTGTAAATCGCAATTGTCATCTCATGTTAGCAATTAAAAATGGTCTTTTCCAAATAATAATCACAACACAGAACTTATCGTTAGGTGATCTCCCTTCCTGCTCATGATTTCTCTTTTCTAATCAGTTAGCTTGGTTCCTGGTTCCTCTTGTTCACTGCCTGAGTTTAGGATTGTGAGGCCACTGGGGTTTACAGCTCTTGGTGGAAGGCTTTGGATGAGACCTAGCTTTTTAGAAAATTATGTTGAGAAGTAAGAGGTAAATATTAAATGGGACGTTGGGAAGGGTAAGCACCAGAAGGAAACACAGAGTTCCCAAGATCAAGATCCTTTTTTTTTTTTTTTTTTTTTTTTAAGATCCTTTTTATTACAACTCCAACCCTATGTTCTTTCATGGTGTTCTATAAATGATGTCTGGGTATCAGGAACATGTGATCTGTGGACAGATGGATGTACACCTAGTTGTCAGGTGCACCCCTAAAATCAGCTGATATCCTCATCTTCTCAGGCTTAATTCCCTCTATTCCCCAACTGCAAATAAACATACTAAGCTCTCCCAGGATCACCCTAATGGTCCCTCAACAAAGCATAGGGTTAGAACATTCCATAACCCCTTTTATTAGTATGTGAGTGTAAGATTCAGACCAACTCTCTCTCTAAATAATAATAAATTGTATATATTCCTTAGAGATCAGTTACCTAGTTGGTTCTCACTCAAGGCAAGTACCACCCATTGATTTCCCTCATTCCAGCCTGAGCTGAGTTATATTATATAAATGTTAATTTAATGTTTCCCAGTCCCTAGATGTCCCTTGACTATGATAAACCTCCTTAGTGTGGGTAGGGGGAAAGTTGTATTTAATTCTGTCTGCCTCACCCCCCTAAAATACAGCAAAGCAAAACTTTGTCAGACTCAATAATTCCTTATAGTCTATATCCAATTGAGATGATTTATGTTTCCTTTTCTCAATGGCAGAGTAAATCAGCGACCCTCCTTTCCCAAGACAAATGCTGCTGCTAATGAGGTCAGGTGGGCCTCAGATTTGTTTCTAGACCCCAAAGTTTTTCTAGTTTTCCCCCACAGAGGAATACGCTCAGTACTCATTATAACAGAGGCAGCACTGGAGGCCCCAGAAATTTCTTGGAACCTTTATCTCCCTGCCAACACTGAATTTACCTTTGGAGGGCCTTTTTAGCAATTTTGTGACTGTTCAGGGAGTTCTTCGTTGACAGATTTTTCCGAAATATCTCGCCTGAGGCCCTCTTGACACATCCTAGTATTTATTAATGCTTTGCCAAGTTAGAGTGTTTTAATTTCTTCTAACTAGATTAGTATCAGATTTTCAAGTTACTCTCTGTAATGTTGCTAAAGGATGGGAAAGGACTAACAGGAAATGGGACATTGATGTCCTGTGATTGGGCACCTGCCACTCTGTTGAAATATTCTCAGATGTGTACATTCATTGCACACTTGTGTTTTATGATAGAACATGAGTTCTCAACTCACAGTATCTATGTGGGTCCATTTGGTCGATGTGTCATATCTATTTTATATTATTGCACCTCTTTGCCATGCAATTACTCTGTCTTTAAGTTTTTACTTTCCTCCTTGAGAAATGTCTCATGGAACACAGGAAACATTTGCTTAAAATAAACCATTTGACTGCTTCCTCTTCTGGCAATGTCAATGTGACTTAATATCTCTGAGCCTTGATTTCCTCATCAGTGAGATGGGAATAATTTTAACCACTCTATGTAATTGGGAGTGTTAAATCACAAAAACATGTTAAATCCCTGGCTAGGAGGGTGCTCAACAAATATTTATTCAACATATGGTAGATACAATTATGACCCATTCTGGAAAACATCTGCAAGGTTAGGCTGTCTGGGACCAGTGGTCTGTTTATCACTACTGTCTCCAGGCTTGTGGAGGTGCTCACAAAGAAGCATGGCTTGTCAAGGTCACACAATGAAATCTGGATAGATGAAAACTCTACCCCACTTCTCACCCATGCTCACCATCCTCACTGTTCCTTTCATCACATCTTGGTATCTCTTGCTAAGCATCATGGTTTTAAACCTAAATACTTTTCACCTCATCCTACTAATTAATAGGGGATCCTATGGGAGATGTTCCAAATAATTTAATAGCCTTAAAATCTATTGTGAAATAAATTCTGTATATAAATTGCTGAAGGGAAAAAATCCTACCAATTCAATGTTCTATAATTGTCACTAATGCAAATAGTATTCATATATACATATATTCATTTTTGAGGCTAATCAATTAGATAAGTTTTTAGGAAAACTAACCTATTTTTCTCCTTATAAGGCCCCAAATCTTCAAATTAGAAATGATGTCATTCTTTTTACTATGAGAGCCTTATAGTCCCAAACGATTATTAGACAATTATGTTTCTCAGAGGAGTCATGCTGGAGATCCAAGCATTCTACTGACATAAAATAATTATCTCTCACCCTTTGGGAGCCCTCACATGAAGAGCTTAAAAAAGGAATGAAATGCCTGTAAGATGATTAGGACGAGGGTAATGTTGTTTTTAATACTTTTCAGGCCAAGAAACTTATAATAGACCTCATTGAAAACAGGAAAAATGATATAAAGTCAATGTCAAAATAGAATATTTCTTTGAGAAGTTTTTTGAAATATTCTACTTGGACTTTTTTTCTTGGGTTATGGTAAACATATTCTGGTTTCATGTAGTAAGAGTAACATTTGTGTATCACTTGACTAATGTGGCCAGAAATGTTTTCCACACATAAGTTCATTTTTTTATGCTTAACTAAGTTAAGCTAAGCTGAGTAAGCTTAATTATACTCTTTTTAAAGATAATATCGGTGAAACTTAAGGTGGTGAAGTAACTTTGGGATTCATTTAAGAGGTGAATTGAAAGGAATTGCAAAAAAAAGAGGTCACGTGTTCCTTAGAGACTGGGGAGAAAGAGTTTCTAGATGGTTACCTATGTGAGTTGGATTGGGAAGCTGGTGATATTTGCATCTGACATAATCTGTGACATGAGGGGCAAAACCATCTTTGGAGAAAAGAAGGAGCAGTGTCAGTTGGGACATGAGGAAAATATAAGTGGTGGCAGAGGACAGAGTCACCAAGACCTAATTCAGAGCATCCAAGATAAGGACAGGGCCACAGGCTCAGACAGGAATAAAACCATCTCTGAACAGGTACTTCTGAAGGTCAATTATTGCTTCAAAATAGCATTCTCAGTTCCTCCTTCTCTTCTCTAAAATCTGAGAACTAGACTCTCCATGTGGTTAATGTTATTCTTTTCAATGTAATATTTTAGATCATAGGAGTTACAAGTGAGCACGAAAAACACAGCAAGATTCAAAGAAGTAGTTGCCTCCTCACCAAATGGACTATAAACTCTTGAGGACCTCATTAGTAACATCTGTGGTGTCATCCTTGGGTCAGCAGCCACGGCAGTGCTGCACTTTGTCATCTATTTCCCACCCTGCAAAGAATCCACCGAGTGTGTCAGTCTTGGATACTCTGAATGGCCTGTCCTTGCATTCCAATTCTGGCCCCCCATTTCTCTGTGCCTTAATTCAACTGGTTCAAAGGTCATAGAGGGAGGAAATTCAAGATTTGTAGATTTAGGGATTAGACGAGGTGAAGAGACAAGATAAAGTGGGATGAGAGGAATTATTCAGGGAGGTACAGAGTCACAACATTGTACCTAAAAGTCCCTATGGGGTAGTGTGTACCCCACATACACATGTTTCATGGATTCCAATGGGCCGAATAGTAGTATAAGATGGACACTTCCTTCCACTTACAATACACCTTAAGGCAGGATTTTGTTGTGAAAGTTACGTGGGCATTGGAAACAGACAGCTGGGACTCTCTCCTACTAGATCCAAAAGTGATTGCTGTACCAGCTAGTACTGACAGAAAATTCAACTTTAGATTGTTTACAGAGTGAGGGAGATTAATTGATTTTAGATGGAAGTCCAGGACCTGGCTGTGTTTCATGGTTGGTTTGATTCAGTAGCTCAACAATGATATTAACACTCAAATTCCATCCCATCTCTCAACCAAAGACACTGGATGACTGGCTACCATTTCGACACCACATGCTCCCTTAGTCCTGTCCAGATGGTTGATTTCAGCCTATCAGCACATTCCATTGCTCTGAGCACCATCAATGTTTCAGAAAAGAATATAATTCTGAGCTGGTTAACTAGGTTAAGTTTGAGATTTAGATTCTGGGACTGGAACCACCTCTACCAAATGAACCACTTAGTTGTGACTATGCTGTGAAGGCATCTTAGAAGGAGTCATTGAGATTAGCAAGCATTTTAAGTCTTGGTAGACAGGTTACACGGAAGTCTGCAAGCTTTGAGTTCTTCATCTGTACATTATGGAAGATGCCAGGGCCTATGGGAACATTGAATTTTGTAAACATCGAAAAATGTCCTAGTGTACTGCCGGGCATGCAGCATGTTGATTACTTTTTCTCCCTCTTATAATGCAATAATGCCCTGAAAATGAAGTACAGATACAGAATCAGGTAAAGTAGTTTGCAAAGTACTTTCCAAATCTCATATTTTTATACTTTCATGATAATTTGTGTCACTTTGTTTGCATTTTATTACCTTAAAAATTCCAAGGACTTTAGGACAACTATCAACCACTGATAGAGGTTCCTTTTTCTCTCTCTCCCCTCTTTTTTTTTTACTTTACCCATTTTTATTATAAAATATAATGGGGAGCCTGGGTAGTTCAGTTGGTTGAATGTCTGCCTTCAGCTCAGGTAATGATGCTGGGGTTCTGAGATCCCTGCTCAGTGAGGAGCCTGTTTCTCCCTCTCTCTCTCTGCCTCTCCCCCACTGGTGCTCTCCCTCTCTGTCTCTCAAATAAAAAAATAAAGTCTTTAAAAATATATATAAGATGCATTATGCAATCCTTGCCTCATTTTTAAATGTTAAACCTTAACATGATCTATGGGAATAGTAGAAACAATTTCTCTTTAAGTTAAATTTTGTACTTATGAGTAAAGTGGAGTTCAATGCAATGTTTGCACCCATTTACTTTGTTAGTTATGAAAGCCATTTGTCATTTGTCATGAAGCTGGATACCACCGTGCGAAATGGAAAAAAGAGGCAATGAAGCTAAGCGACATTCTGTGAGAATCTTGGAGAAATTCTTAATCTCTCAGTTCCTCCATTTTCTGACCTGCAAAATTGAGAAGAGGAAGGAAGGCAGGCAGGCAGGCAGAAAGGAAGGAAGGAAGGAAGGGAAAACATGAAATATGATCACTGAATAAGGAAAATGAAGGACTTAAACAATTTCTGCCGGGATGGTACAATAAATAAATGATCCTTATAATCATCATCATCTTTTAAGTTAACAAATTTCCTTTTAAAGGTGCTTTTTTAAAAATTCTTTATTTATTTATGATAGTCACACACAGAGAGAGAGAGAGAGAGGGGCAGAGACATAGGCAGAGGGAGAAGCAGGCTCCATACACTGGGAGCCCGACGTGGGATTCGATCCCGGGTCTCCAGGATCGCGCCCTGGGCCAAAGGCAGGCACCAAACCGCTGCGCCACCCAGGGATCCCGAATATGTGTTTAATAAAATGAATTGATGTTGTTAAAAGTCAGAAAAGAGGTTGCCCTCAGAAAAGCAGTGACTGTAAATTAGTTAGCTTCTCCAGAGAAATGGAACCAGTAGGAAATGTATATGCGTATGTATACAGTATATGTGTGTTTACACACACACACACACACACAAAGAGATTTAGTTTGAGGAATTGGCGTACACAGCTGTGGAAGCAGGTAAGTCTAACAAGTGTCGGATAGCTAGTAGGCTAGAAATTTCTGGGCAGGACTCAATGCTATAGTCCTGGGACAGATGAAATCTCAGTTTTAAAGGACTTTTAGCTGATTGAATGGGGCCTACCCACATCATTGAGAATAATTTCCCTTATATAAAGGCAAGTGATTGTAGATGTTAACCAGGTCATGAAATAACTTTAAAACACCTAAATCAGCATTTGACTGAGTAGCCTAGCCAAATGAACATATAACACTAACCATCACAGACCTGAAAGAACCATGAAGGGAACTTCTGGAACAGTACCCTGTTCCTTGATTTAGGGGCCTGAATTGTGGAAATTCTTCCAGCAGTACATTTATAATGTGTGTATTTTTCTAGATATACATTATACTTTAATAAAAAACTTTTGATTTTCTTTATTTCTATTTTCTCTACAGCCCAAATCAGAGATAGCAGGGGATTTCTTCTCATGCAGATTTGTCTGGTGATTGCTTCTGGGACTAAATAAAGAAGAATTCTGTGATTGTATCCAATCTTGGTGGGTGTGATTGTAGTAATCAGTCAGTGATAGCTCCAGTAAACAGGGACAACATGTCACACCTGTGTTGACCATCTCACTGGTTATTACAGTTTTAAGTACTCCATGAAGTCCTATAATACTTAAGGCTCTATGAATTTGCTATGTATTATTAAAATAAAATATTGTTAAAATAATAATAATATGTTAAAATCATGGTTATTGTTAATGGTCTTTAGTAAATGGTTCATTTAACACTATTTATTTAGTTATAAGAGCCCTTAACATGACTTTCTTGTCTAGTTTCATTTATCTTCACATCTGCTTTTTCTCTTGTTCTTTTCTTTAGTCACAGATGATGAATAAAATACATATGACTAGAAGTAAGCCTATGCTGGGTGGTCATTTTCTCAACCAAGATAGAGTCGAAAAATAGCACCACGGAAATACTACTTGGACTGAGAGTTAAGAGACTTGAAATCGAATATGTATTCTGATGAAGGTTGCATGGTTTTCTGCATCCTGATTTCCTCTCATTCTTGAAGAATTACTCATCAGGGTCTAGACTCATACATTTCTCATGGACAAAGGAAATAAAAATTATGAGATCACATTTCTCCATGGACTCTTCATACATAGCCCTCGATCGCCAAAGATCAGGTTGAAATGGAAAGAAATTTTCAGGTTACTCTCTCCCATTTGGCTCTCGACATTAACACAGGCTACGTTTTGTTAACCAGGTTCCCTTAGGTTGGTAGGGTTTAAGTTATAATGGCTGCTGGCAGTGATTACATTGAAGAAGATGGCATGCAAGGGACCTGCTTTCTGGTCATGCCAGGTTATGACATTTGTACAGTGTACAAATGTCATGGTCTATACAAATGTCATGGTCATCTGTGAACAATTCTTTGCTCTCTATGGATTGTAAGCAGAAAAGCCTCCCCATCCCACTCTCCCTTTTTTTAACATCGGATAACCCTTTTGTAAATGAATGATCAGCCCATGTTTCTCTCTGGCATTGGGTGGAAGAGCTAGGACAAAGGTGAGTGAGGTACTTGCTTCATGTACAGAATTTTAGGGGGCTCCAAAAACTTATTAGTCAAGATCAATAATATTTTTTAAAAAATATTACATTAAAGTAGTATTGTTCTTGATTATTGAGTCGTTTTTGGCTTCCCTTAACTACTGACCCAAAGAAAATTGACTAGAATTGACATCTTTAGGGTTCTTTCTTTTCCTTTCTGTTTCCTAAACCCACATAGTTTGGAGTTTACACTTTTTCTTAAATATGTAGTTTCTCTTTATTAGGTATTTCCATTTTAAATGTATCTAACCTTAGAAATGCCCAGCAGAAAATAGCAGGCAAGGTTTTAAGGTGAACAGTGGTAATTCAATAGATAACATGAACCAAATGGACAAAAGAAAATACAAGGGGAACATGGAGGGAGAAACTATATAGAGATGTTTTCTAATTAAATGATATGTGTTCAATTCTTATTATGAAATCTAAGATTTATAAATTTCAGAATATTGTAAAGAAGGAATATTACCTTCCCAAATATATTTACTGCCAGCTGATGATGGCAGTAAATGATGAATATCTTCTCATTCTCTTTTTCTCCCCCATCTCTGCACATCTGATATTTACCTATCACCTATCAGCTATCTATCATCTATCTATACATGCAAATATATATAGTGAAAAATTATATCTAACTCTATTTATATACCATTCTGTATACTTCCTTTTCCACTTAAAATTTTATAAGCAATGTCCTATGTCAACTCAAATGCACATTTATAAATATTTGTGTTAAAAAGCATTCTATTTATACACTAAATTTCAATTAAATATTTATGTCTTGCTATACACTTAGCTCTATTCATTTTTTTCTGCTATCATGAATATTTATGCACATAACCCTTTAATCATTGCCTAAGGAAACATTCTTAGAAGTTAAACCACAAAGCCAAATGCTATATGTTTTTAGGTAGTTAATGAGGCAGATTGCCAAATTGTTTCCCAAAAAAGTCTTCTTATTGTAGAATTATTGACGTTACATCTTTTTTCATTATCTTTAATGCTTAGAAGGCCTTTTCCAAATCTGAGATGTATTATTCAGATATATTGCCTTTTTCAAATTTGTTTTTAATAGTTCTATGACATTGAACAATTTGATCCTTTTTGGGTTTAATTTCAAAGTAAAGAGTGAGTGTTTCAGTTGCACTTTGGGATCTAATTTAATGTAAAGAAAGCAGAAATCCATGTTCAGATTTCTATTTTGGTCTGCGTGGTACAAAATTCCATGTATATTCTGGATTGTGGATTATTCTTTTTTTCTAATGGATATGATTCTCTTTGCTCTGTTTAGCAAAGTTTATCTTTCATTAAATTAGGCTAATATGTCTATCACTCATGCTTGCCTTTGGCTTCTTTTCATTTTATATATCTATGCCCATCTTTTGGTTTTACCTTTCAGAGTCACTTTATTTTTAGCTCTGTCTTTTATAAATAGCAGGTAATTAAGAAGTGATTCTTTTATTTATTTATTTAAAAGATTTTTATTTATTCATTAGAGAGAGAGAGAGAGAGAGAGAGGGGATAGCAGTGGGAGGGTAAGGGTGGAGAAGCCAAGGGAGAAGCAGACAACCCTGGAGCAGGGAGCCCAATTTAGGATTCGAACCCAGGACCCTGGGATCATGAATGGAGCTGAAGGCAGCCACTTAACCAACTGATCCACCCAGGCATCGCAAGAAATGTTTCCTTTAACAGAATATTTAACCTTTTTACATTTGTCTTAAGTAAAACTTATTTTTCTCTTTGTCTTATGTTTACATTTGATTTTTGTTTTGTCTAATGCTTTATGGGTTTCTTTTTTTCTCAAATGACTTTTTTTAGTTATCGAAATTTTGCAAATGGTTTTATTTATAATTTCAAAAGGTATTACTGAATCTTATGTATGTATTTGTTTATTGTCATCAAGTATAAGTGAGTTTTAAGACTTTTTCTTTCAGCTAATATGAAATAATAGTTAATCCCTTGGCTGCAATAATAAAAGAAAAAAAGAACTAGACAAATATATAAAAGAATAGTTTTCAAGGCAATGGGTATGTAATAATAAGGGATAGTAACTCTAGAAGGAGATATGGGAAAAAAACTATTATTAGCCTTTTGATTGATAGTGCCCTTAGAGTTTCCAAGCTGTGGGACAGGGTAGGAGATCCTAGTCAGAGTCCAGGAGATTTCACTTGTTGAGAAGACAGAGTTGGGAAATGGGGGAGACAAGACAACTATATTTCAGAGGACAGACTACAGGATAGGAGAGAGTTGCATGGAGTGAGATCTGTAAAGAGATGCCTCAAGTTTTCTGTAGACTATTGATGAGTGCATGTGAGGAAAACTACTAGAGGCTGTGGAAATAATCATTTTATGGGGCAAAAGAAAGCAATACATTATTAACTATAATTACCAATACTGTACATTCTGTTTCCAGAATTTATTCATCTTATAACTGAAAATTTGTCCTTTAACCAACATCTCTCCATTTCTGCCACCACCATCCCCTAGTAACCACCATTCTACTCTCTTTTTCCATGAATGAGTTCAATAATTTCAGGTTCCACATATAAGTGAGTCATGCATTATTTGTCTTCCTGTGTTTGGTTTATTTCACTTACCATAATATCTGTTAGGTTCATTCATATTGTCACAAAAACAGGATTTCCTCATTTTTTTGAGGCTCGATAGTTTCTATTGTATATATACATAATTTTTTTTATATATTCATCCATTAATGGACATTTAGGTTGTTTCTAAATCTTAGCTATTGTGAATAATGCTGCAGTTGACATAGGTGCACAGATATTTCTTTGGGATAGTGATTTTATTTCCTTTGGATATATACCCAGAAGCATAATTGCTGGATCACATAGTTGCTCTATTTTTAACTTCTTGAGGAGCTATCATGTTTTTTTTTTCCATAATGATTATACCAATTTACATTCCCACCACAGTGTATTATCCCATATCCTTGCCAACATATGTTATCTATACATACTTACCAACCTTGTTATCTATAACAAGTTGGCTATAATTAATAATAATGTATTGTACACTTGAAATTTGCTAATGGAGTAGAGCTTAAATATTCTCACCATACACACACACACACACACACACACACACACACAAACACACAGGTAACTATGTGAAGTGATGGATAAATCAATTAGCTTGATTGATTATGGCAATAACTTCACAATGTATATGTATATCAAGATATCACATTGTATGCCTTAAATGTATATAATTTTTATTTGTTACTTATATCTTAATGAAGTTGGAAAAAAATCCAGTTTTGTCACACCAAAAGACAAACAAACGTAAGAAATAGAAGAAACAGTACTTGATGCTCATATAGGGCAAAGAACAGTGCCTATTTTTATATTGCCCAGACTGGAAAATCTCATAATTCATTTGAATATTGGGTAGACCACTCAGAAGTTCTTGCCTCCACAATGCAGGAAAATTAGCCCTAGGCTCACTGCTTTTCTGGTGCCATCTAACAATCTTCAAAGCAAGATAGAAAGGTTCAAACTACATCCAAGGAATTAAACTTTGTCCCAGAACAAAGCTTAAGAATATTTATGAGAATACCAAAATATCCATTATCCAACAAAGTCATATCCAATAAAAATTATTTGGCATCAAATAAGAAGATACCAAGTCTACAGACAGATGTCATTGTCTATAATGTGGAAAAACGACTACTGATTCAAACCTAACCAGAACTGACAGAGAGGTTAGAACTAGTAGACAAGGGCATCAAAATAGTTACTTCATTACCTACACTGAACAAATTAAGGAGAGATACAAAAGATATTGAAAAGATATTAAAAAGATTTATGTAGACAATATAAAGCACCCTCTAAATTTAATAAAAGGACAACAAAAAATAATATGAGTAAAGTATTCCAATATTTTGAAAATATTTTAAAAATATTTCACTTAATCAAAATGATATACCCATGACACAAAAAATCACATTAAAAGATGCTCAGTGTCATTAATCAGGGGAAATTAAATGGAGTATACACTATTTCACTACCCACCTATTAGAATGGTAAAAATTAAAATGAAAGACCTCCCTGATGAGGATGTGGAGGGACTGGAACTCTCATATATTGCTAAGATAAGAATGTCAAATGGCACCACCAATTTAGAAAACAATTTGGAAGTTTTTTTTTTTTTAAGATTTTATTTATTCATTCATGATACACACACACATAGAGATAGAGAGGCAGAGACACAGGTGGAGGGAGAAGCAGGCTCCATACCAGGAGCCCGATGCAGGACTCGATCCCGGGTTTCCAGGATCACGACCTGGGCCGAAGGCAGGGGCCAAACCGCTGAGCCACCCAGGGATCCCCAGTTTGGAAGTTTCTAATAAAGTTAAGCACACCTACCATATGATCAGTCCTTCTGTGTCTTGGTATTTACCCAAGAAAAAATAAAAGCAAATATCTACATAAAGATTTGCATGAAGTATCTGGGTGGCTCAGTTGGTTGAGCTTCTAACTCTTGATTTCAGCTCAGGTCATGATCTCAGGGTCATGAGACCAAGCCCCATGATGGGCTCTGAGCTCAGCATGCAGCCTGCTTAAGGATTCTTTCTCTCTCCCTCTACCTCTCTCCCCACTCATGCTCTCTCTCTCATTTTCTCTCCCTCTAAAATAAAATAATCTGGGGCACCTAAGTGGCTCAGTGGTTGAGTGTCTGCCTTTGGCTCAGGTTGTGGTCCTGGGGTCCTGGGATAGAGTCCCACATCATGCTCACCTGAATGGAGCCTGCTTCTCCCTCTGCCTATGTCTCTGCCTCTCTCCGTGTCTCTTGAATCAATCAATCAGTCAATCAATCAATCATTAAAAAATAAATAAAATATACCTATAAGAAAAAAAGACCTGTACAACAATGTTTATGGTAGCTTTGTTTGTAAAACCAAAGACTGGCAAACAACCCAAATATTTATCAACAGATAAATAGGTACATAAATTGTGGTATATTCATACCAATGGAATAGAACCAAGCAAAAACAAACAAATTATTAATGCACACTATAGCATGAATGAATCTCGAAAACAATATATATGGTATAATTCTATTTATATAAACATCAACATAATTTGAACTAATCTATAGTTATAGTAAGCAGGAGGATTAGAGGGGCTGAGGTTAGAAATACAAATGCACAAGAGGAAATTTTCAGGGATAATGGCTCATTATCTTGATTGTGGTGATAGTTTCAGAGTCATATTCAAATGTTAGAACTTAACTAATTCCTATTCCTTAAATATGTGAAATTTATTGCATTTTGATTTTCTCTAAATAATATTATTTTTTAAACAATAAAATAGTGTTCCTGACATCTCCTATTTAAGATTTAATAAGTAAACTTTAATTCATTTGCTTTTAGAGTTGACAAAATCCAGGATTTTAGATAGTGTATTATTATTAAATAGTTAGTTTACATTCAATTTTTTTTTTTTAAGATTTTATTTATTTATTCATGACAGTCACACAGAGAGAGAGAGAGGCAGAGACATAGGCAGAGGGAGAAGCAGGCTCCATGCAGGGAGCCCGACGTGGGATTCGATCCCGGGTCTCCAGGATTGCGCCCTGGGCCAAAGGCAGGCGCCAAACCGCTGCGCCACCCAGGGATCCCTACATTCAATTTTTAATGCTATTTCTACAGATATTTAGGCTTACTATTTTAACTTCTTATGCTTATGAGTAAATCTTGATTCTATAACTTGTCAACTTTTGAGCCTTATTATTATTCACTTGTTGCTTTCTTGCACTACAGCTTTAAACATTCAAATACATAGGTGATGTATTTTCTGAGACATTCCAGAATCATACATTTGTCTTCTCATATGAAACATACTTTAGTAAAACATTTGGGGCACATACACTTGGTTTCAGAAGTCTATAATATATCCCTCATGCTTCCTGGTGTTGAAAAAGAAAAAAAAATATAAGGATAATCTGAGTATTGAACACTTATAGGCTTATAGGCAACACTTTCCTCAAGTAGATTCATAGAATAACTTTTTTCCTCATTAATAATATTAATCATGAAATGTCTAGATTTGGACCTTCTTTCAGTTAATTTTGGTATTAAGTGGGCACTTTTGATTTTAAGACTTTCCACAGTTTGAGTTCTATTTTTTGTTTCTTTGTTTTATTGTTGATGCCCACTCTATTTGTTATATTATTCTCTCTGGGAACTATAGTTATCTATTAATTATTAATTAAATCTTTATTTTCTGTTCTCTGTCATCTTTGCAATTAATACTTTCTTTTACTAATTCTCCTTGTTCTCAGCACCTTGATTTGATTTCCTACAATATCAGTTTTCTTTTTATTGTTTATTTTTTTAAAGATTTTATTTACTTATTCAAGAGAGACACAGAGAGAGAGAGAGAGAGAGAGAGAGGCAGAGACACAGGGAGAGGGAGGAGCAGGCTCCATGCAGGGAGCGAGATGCGGGACTCGATCCGGGGCTCCAGGATCATCCCCTGGGTCAAAGGCAGCGCTAAACCGCTGAGCCACCCAGACTGCCCTACGTATTTTTTTTTAAGATTGTATTTATTCATTCATGAGAGAGACACAGATAGGCAGAGAAAGAAGCAGACTCCCCAGGGGGAGCCCGATGTGGGAATCATTCCCAGGACCCCGGGATCATGACCTGAGCTGAAGGCAGATGTTCTGAGCCACCCAGGTGCCCCTCTTTCTATTACTTCTAAAGCAAAATTGAAATTTGTATCAAAAGTAGGAAGTTTTTTCTTTTCTTGCCTATATTTTTGGTCTCTTCCTACACCTCTGTTAGCTCCTTTTCACCTCATATCTTATACATCTTATAACTTATCAAATTTTATTGGAATTATAAAGCTGGTAGCTTAAATTTTTACTTTAGTTTCATATAGTACTTTAAAAAATGCTATTTATTTGAGAGAAAGAGCATGAGAGAGAGAGAGATCATAAGCAGGGAGGAGGGGTAGAGGGAGACATAGACTCCCCACTGAGCAGGGAGCCCAATATGGGGTTCCATCCCAGGACCCCAGATCATGACCTGAGCTGAAGGTAGACACTAAACTAAGCTACCCAGGTGCCCTCCTACAGTATTTTTAAACATTATTTTCTCATCTTGAATATGGATCTTTCATTCATTGTTCAGAATATTTTCATTCATTGTTTTTGTTGATGTTTTTAAAATTTAATATCAATAATAGCTACAGAATCTTTGTAGTAAAAAAAGCAATAGCAGTATCCTGAGCCCTGGACTTACATGTTCTCTGGGAGGTAATTAATTCAATCTTGAGTGAATAAGATTCCTTTATGCCTGATGTCTGAAAAAAAAAAAAAAAAAAAACCAGAGTGGATCAGGTTTTTTGTTGTTGTTGTTGTTGTTTTCCTGGTCTCCCATATTATTTAGCTTGTTTTCATCAGATTTCTTCCTAATATCTTGGGTTAAAGAGGTGGTTGTTGTTAGTATCCCGAATGAATTTTTGGTTTTGGCAGTCTGTAGTGGCTCTACTCGGTCAAGAAAATTCCTTCTTTGTTCATTAAATTGTAAAATTCTGGCACTTTAGCAATTTCTAGATATTTTGAAGTTATTTGTACTGTATGAAATTACTGTAGTCCCTGTCTACATTTGATTAGGACTACATTAGGACTGATCTCGACATCTGTCCAATTATAGACCTATATTTTTACTTTCAGGTCCTTTTATTATTCATGTATATTTCAATAGGCAGGCGCAAGAGGATGAATTGATTTCTGCTTTCAAGGTCCCCAAGGTCTGAAACTGCTTTTAAAGTATTTAACCATTTTCCTTTCTTTTCTTGTTCTTTAAATGTCGTGTTATTCATAGAATGATTGAAAACAACTCTAATTCTTTTTCAGGTGCTGCAACAGAGTAGTTACTGTGGTCCCCTGGTAAAGCTTTTTTAAGAAAAAAAATGTATTTTTTATATTTTTATGATTGGTTGGGTCCTCACTGTACCAGCCCACAGCTGGTAGATGGATTTGTATTTTCTCTGAAATGTGAGTTGTAATAACAGGCTTCCAATTTTGTTGTCAGGTTTCATTATGACTTGACTTGTGACAAGTCAGGATAGACATTTCAGACTTGTAAAGAGCTGACTACAAGTGTCTGGCTGGCTTCCAACTGTTATGCCACATACATGCTAAAAACAAGCCATCATCATCCTTAGCACATCCCCTAGTTCTCCCTTCCTAGGAGATCAGGAAATATGTTCATGCTGAATGATCATTTCATCTAAAAGATTTGAAACCTCATAGTTTTGAATGGCACTTCATAACCATTCATTAGCCTTCCAGTTACTCTAATTCATTCATTCATTCAGTAAATATTTAGTGACTACCTATTACATTTCAGGTAAAAATTTCGTAGGCAGAAGATTCCGTGATGAAAAGGGCTAAAAATTTCGTAAGCAGAAGATTCCATGATGAAAAGGGATCCATTGCTTCCATGGATCTCATACTTAATTGAGGAGCACAGACAATAAAATGTGAACAGATAAAATCACTTCACAGACTTTAAGTGTTACAAATAGAGAGTGATGGAGAAAGGCTAGGGAAGGGAAGTACCATTGGATGAGGTGGCTAGAGGCCTCCACAAGGAGATGGATTCTGGCTGAAACCAAGAATATAGGAAGAAGCAATTCAAACACAAATAGGAAAAAAATTGCAGGCAGAGGAGACAGTGGTGCACAAATCCTATAGCAGGTACAATTTTCGTATGTACGAAAAGAAAGAAAATTGAAAGAAAGCCCGTAGGGTAGAAGTATATTGGCAGACAAAGACCCAAATAATGAATAAAATTGGAGTGGTGAGTGGAGGCCAGAGCTTGTAGGATCTTTAGCCTGATAAAGATTTAGGACTTTAGGTGTGATCATAAACCACCAGAGGATTTTAAACAGAAGTATGTCATAATCTGATTTATGAAAGATCATGCTAGCTGCTTTGTGGGGGAAGGATTAAAAGGGGGAGAGGAAAATGAAATTTGAAAGTGGCAGTTCAGGACAATTGCAGAGCTCTGTCATGCTGGCTTGCATAGCCCTGGAAAAGGGAAACAGCAACAGATGGAAGATGTATTTTGAAGGTGGAGCTGACAGCATCTGGTATCCAGAGAGCTGCTGTTAGCTAAGAATAATATCCACCTTTTATTTTTCAGATAATGTTAAATGAATCTTTCAAGGAAAATACTTGCCTGTTTTCTCCACCAATTTTTTTTTCTGTATCACATTTCTCTTTCAATCTATAGAATGTTTTTCTTCTTTTAATAATCCTTTATTATTTTCCCAATGCTTTCATATATATTATTATTTCATTTGGTCCTTATTCCAATCCTGGAAGACAAGCAATGCAGATTCTCTTTTTCCGGTTTTTATAAAGAAACTGAGCTCAGGGGCACCTGGGTGGTTAAATCAGTTGAACGTTTGCCTTTGGCCCAGGTCATGATGTCAGGATCCTAGGATCCAGCCCCAACTTGGGCTCCCTGCTCAGTGGGGAGCCTGCTTCTCCCTCTGCCTGCCACTCCCCTGCTTGTTCTCTCTCTCTCTGTCTCTCTCTCCCTCCCCCTCTGTGCCAAGTAAATAAATAAAATCTTAAAACAAACAAAAAAAACCCCAAACAACTGAACTTAAGATAGGTTAAAGGGAATCACCCAAGACTGCCTACCTAGTAAAGCAATAAATTGGAATTCAAAGCCTGACTCATCAGGTTGGTTTTTCTGTAGTATAGCCCAGTTGAGCATGAGAAAGGGATAAGATGAACTGGGTCTCCATGTTTCCTTTTTACTGGTAGTTGTTTAGAAGTATATCAACCTGCCTTACTATCTATGCCCACTGGTTCTGTGGAGGCAGGCTCGAGAAATATGTTTTTCTCTTTTACTTTGACTTGTCAGAGCTACTAACATACTGAGATGGAGCATTTTCCTCGTTATTAATCCCATCATGCTGTGGCCACTAACACTCTCTTTAACTCATTGCTTTGGGCAGAGGTCTACAGAAAGGAAGAATCTATAGGAGAATGGACCTTCAGGAGAAGCCTTTGGAGTATTGAGGGATTTCAACAGGGAGAATCAAGAGTAATTAGTGTTCACCCAAAAACCGTAATGTGCTTAAGAGATCAGTTTATGGGGAGAAAATTAAAACAGTAAAAGTGATACTCACCTTATTAGTCAAGGTTATCTCAAAAGAAGTTAAATTTCATGAGTAAAGTTGGGTTATCTTTGAATATAGCCCATCTACTCTCAGACAGTCTGATTCGTAAAACACTCCAATTTCCCAAAAATATAAGTAGGTTTGTGATTGTATCTTCATTTTGCAGAGGGAGCAAATGAGTATTTCTTACCAGAAAGTATACTAAATTAACTATGGGAGAATAACAGCTTATAAATCACATCGTTTCCTGCCAAATTTATTATTAATTTTATTATTTTTAATCACCCAACAAATAGTACTTAATACCTTCTAAATGGGAGACTCAGCACTAAAATGGACATATTCTACTCTTGCTCTCTCTTTCCACTCTAAAGTTTCTGGCCACTTTACTGTTCCGGGAGGCATGCCTACTCCCCAGAGCTTAGCCTTAGTATATACTGTTTCTCCTGTCTGAACCCTCTTTCTCTAGAATTTTATGACTCATTTTCTTACATTCTTTAGATGTTCCTCAAATACCACCTTTGCAGCAAGGCGTACTCTGGCTTTCCCACCCAAAATTCCATCCCCATCCCCCACTACCATAGCACAAACATTTCATATCCCTCTCTGTCTTTCCTAAAATATAAGCTTTATAGGGGCAGGGATTTTTGCTTAACTGTACCTTTAAGACCTAGGGCAGTTCCTGACACATAGACGGCACTAATGTATTTCAAGCAGATAAATTAATGAAATTAATCCCTGCATCAAAGAACTTGCAGTTTTAACTGGAAATTTCTGTTCAATGTGATCAGTGTCATGAAGAGGTGAACATAGGATGTAATGGAGTACAGAGGAAGAGTTTGAAACTCACAGTGGGAATGGGTGTCAGGGAAGCCTGGTGGGAAGAGACGCTGCTAAGCTAGTATCCAAATACTGACTAGGAATTAGGCAAAAAAAGGCTACTGGCTAAATTGCAAAAATTTGCCTTAGATTTGACCCTGGCCATTAAGGAAGGCATTACTGCTCATTGTACACAGCCAGAGTAATAGCTTTGACAAGTATATATCCAAAAAAATAAAAATAAATAACTAAAAACACCTTTGAGTTATCACGAGACATCATCATATTTAAATTGCTTAAATCGTGATAGATGAGATACTGACATGAGCTCATTTCTGGGATATTAGTTTATAAAATCGCTTTTACTTGGTTTAGAATCTCCTGTCTATCCCTCAAGAATGTCCTAGTTCTCTCACAGACTATAACTTGTGTTATCTGGTGTGTGATCTGAAGCATGTGTTAGAATCTGAGATTCTGAGCAAAACCATCAATTTCCTAAATCTTTCTGTTTTAAACCACTTAGTATTAACTATTTTTATTAAACAATGAATTCAACACTAAAACAACAAGTATATCGCAAAGGCTGATACACAATTAGAGCAGTATTGTGAAAACAAGAAAAATTAGGTGGCAAAAAAGAATTTACTGTTACTGATTATTTTGCATGTTAGATAGAAAATACTGGTTCTGCTCTTGCTTATTTCAGCACCGAACTGGGAATGGCATCTTCCATCAACATTGAGAGCCAATCTGTTATCTGAGTCTCAGATTAGCTCAGTTCCCTGAGGAACTGCCCAGTTGACACATACTTCTTTTCTTAAGTAAAAAAGAACTAGAATGTTTTGGGTAGCAAGGGACACCAGGGAGAAGTAAAAAAGAATGACCTCTGATTTCTGGCTCCTACCCAACTAGAGGGATCACACTTTTCTTGGTGGCAGAGACAGAAAACGGAGGTCTTGGTTACATAAGTGCATGTTCCAGCAAAGAGTGAATTGCTCTTTTTCCAATGGTAAAGGAATAAGGTTCCTATTTCTGCCTAAGGAAACCAGGGCATGCTCTCCTGGCATGCTATTCCTTTCCTAAGGAAACCAGGAGAGCATGCCCTTCCGTAGATAGTATTCTCGCCGTGGGCTACCCCACTCCATGTTGTTCCCTGGCTCAGCTGGTTTCCTTGGTAAATTGGATTGCCCCCAGCAACCCCAACTTCAGAAACTGTTGTCTCTTGCAGAGTCGGCAGGTATAAATCCAAGTTCATATTGAAATAGGCCAGCATTTAGATGGAAAACATAAAAAAAAATTATAAGCATACTTTTAACATTTCAAGTTTAAGAATTATTTTTTGCTTGACACTCAGATGGTGTTTTTGTTTTTGTTTTTAGAACAGTAGTTCTCAACTGTTTGCATTTTTAAGTTACTTGGGGCTCTTAAAAAAATAAAAAGACTGGTACCTGGATCCTTTCCCTAGACATTCTTAGTTGATCTGGGAGTGACCTACTTCCATTTTTAATTCTCTGACATGGTCAACCACCATCAGTATAATCTAATGGAGTTGAGAGAGGTGGTATGTCTAAAATGGAAGTCAGAGCATTTGGCTTTAATTGTAGAGACTACCACCTTCCACCCCCATGGCCCTCTAAGCATCCTGGAGCCTCACTTTTCCCATGCTAAAAATAAGAATACCAATGTTTGCTTGTTCTTTTAATCTAAGTTTATGTGTTGGAATAAAAAATACATAGTTTTTAGAATACATTGAAACTGTAATAGGTGTGGTCTTTGAGAATATGGGTGAAAATTCAAGTATTTTAAAAAGTGTGCTATTTGTTATTTTTAACTGTCCACCATCTATTTCATCTTGGGACTCTTAAGCAGGAGGCCAGACCTCATTTCCACATGTGACCTAAACCAGGCCACGCAGAAGGTCGTTTGCTGGAAGGCAGGAGAATTTCTGTGGTCAGGTTTCCATTCTGATGCAGGGTCAGGAATGGGATCTGTCTGTCCCAAGGTCATGGCATTGCCCTCAGCCTGTGCAGTTGCTCCAGTACTTTCGAATTTCCGAGCTTCATTCTCTCTCTCTCTCTTTTTTTCAGTTACGCAGTTGCAACTACTCTCCTTTACATGAAACTGAAATGATTCATCGTTGACCTTTAACAAACAGCTCACTTCCTTGATATGCCCTCAAAGAGCCATGTTCCCTGTAGGCCTCAGGTGGTCTGAGCAGGACAGGGAGGGCTGCTCCTCTGCCACCCGTCACACTGCTGGCTGACTTAACTTGACTTCATCTCTTTATACTTCATGGGCTCCTCTGAATGTGGTCCCGTGCCCCTTCTCATTGTGTGCCTTCTCAGAGTGCCCAAGAAGAGAAAGATCTCTTAGAAGAAGAGGTCAAGGGAAATCAGGAACTAACTTGGTGTGTCAAGCATTCTATCAGAGAAAGAAGGCTGTGGATAGGACAGAGCAACCAGTGGGCTCCTGGTTCCAGCCTTAGATCCATCACTGTATGACCTCGGACAAGTCATTTAACCTCTTTGGGTCACAACGTAGATGGGATTCCTAAGTTTATTGTGTTAAACAATTAAGAGTGTTCTAACTTAAGTCCTTTGTATATATCAGAATTTTTTACACCAGAAATTTGACAATGTTGAATAATGATGATGATGGAAAGGATAAGAAAGAAGAAACTGAGCTGTGCATTTGGATTGAAGAGTTTTTGCTTGTTTGTCTTAGTTCTAGTAGCCACTTCAGATGGCCTAGAAGCAAATGCTTTTTTGAATCGGTGTTCAGTGCCCATATTCACTCAGGAGATAGGACACAGAATTGTGGGTTGCTAGGAACTTTCCTATTTATGGATCGTTTGTTCTTCAAAGAAAAGGAATTTATTTTTCACCAAAGGGAATTTATAATTAGTAGGCTGTGGTCATCTGGCTTGAGAAGCCTGTTTTTATATCTCATAATTCTGTTGCACGTGTGTGCACACAAGTACACACACACACACCACACACACACTGGTCAATTAATGCTAAATCTATATCATCAGTATAAAAAGGCAAAAAGTTTCGGCACCTTCTATGCAAAAACTGCTTATTGTTATCCAGCACAACCATCATTTTGATTGTCCTCACACAAAAGCTTTACTTGCTGTGAAGCTCTGTTTGGAAAATAGAAAAAGGCCATATCCTCAATTTTCAGCTTCTACAAGTCAAAGCATAGTTTTTGTCGATTCTGATGCCAACCTGGACAGAATGTATTTTATATATTCTATGGGGCAGGACATGCACTGCAAAAATCTATCTGAATTTGATAACAAGAATGCGGTAGGGTTATTAGTTACAAACTGACTCCTGCTCCCCCTGATATTTGCCTGGGTCAAACTTGTATTGATTCTGGTTGCCGTTTGACAGGATGGTATTATAATTGCAGAGTAGACATTGTTCAGAATGTAGGTACTTAGAGAAAGTGCCCAGAGGGTTCTTTTGTCTGAACTTTAATTGGAAGATATGATAGGGTACTAGGAAATCAGGGCATGTGTATTTTATTTAGGACACGGTTAGTATCTGGATGATCCTGGGGAGGAAAACGAGGCTTAGAGATGGAATATGAGAGATTGTGTGGGCTAAGCTTACCCTACGTTGTTCGAGTAGCTGAGAGTCCATGAAAGCACAAAACAGGAGTACTCGAAGTCTTAGATCGCTCTGCCAGGTATGTCTGTGTCCTTATCTAGACATAATAGCCAATGTTCCTGACAGATTAATTTGACTTCTATTAGCTTTGGGGCCTTGGACAACTCACTCTACTACTCTGCTGCAGTTTCAAAGGTGAGAATATAGTACTTACAAGGAAAGTGTATTTGATGTGACAGGAGAATTCCTAAAGATTATATTTAATTCAGAATGCACAGAATTCAAAACTAATCCTGAAAAATGAGGCAAGGCATTGATTAAGCCTGGAGCCAGAATGCCTGGATTTAAATTCTACTTCTGTTATTCTTTATCTGCAAAATGGGGGTAGTAATAGTCCTACCACATAGGATTTTTTTGAGAAAAATAAAGGAGATATTACCTGTGAAATACTTAGTCAGTGTTCAATAACTCTTAGCTATCATTCTAACAATTATGATTTTCCAGCAAAAGTGGTACACCCACATGTGACCAAAACATAAATACTATTTAAAACTCTCTAGGCTTGTCTTTTAAATTCAATAATTCTTCATACTTTTAAAAATTGAGAGACATTTGCTGTATTTGAAATTTTGTAAATAAAGTGAGACTGTGTTTATATTTTTATATTAAATGATTTCAGATTTGCATAATTGAAATCGCATGACTCCAATTTTCATAAAATGTGACTAGCTCTGGATCTCACTGGGCTGTCATGAGCATTAAATATGCTAATGTATACCAGTCTTACTTAGCCTAGGGTCTGGAATTATTAATAATAATGATCTTCAGGCCCTGAGAACCAAGATTGGACACTTGGGATAGAAAAAAAAATGACCATTTCCCCATTGTATCTTGCAATAATTCACACAATAATTGACTCTCTTTCTGTTATAGCACAGAACTGGTCTGTTAGGAGCAGGAGGGAGGAACTTGATAATTGTTGCCTACAGATTCCCATGCCAAGGGTGTTTCAGAAAATGCAGGCAAACTTATGAATTCCATCAGACTCTTCAAATTCCACATCAAGGAATTCCTGATAACTAGGATGTTTCCTCACCTCTAAAACTTAAACAAACAAACAAAAATATGTGAAATTGTAGATCTTAAGGGAAAAATGTCTTAGCAAATGGTAAGATGTCCTCAGGACTCCTACTTTCTATCTCATACTACCTTTGATTGATGATATCAGTTTTTGATGTAGACTCCAAAATCAATTGACTGTGGACAAATTTTGCTTTGGGTTTATGTCAGACTCCAAAGGGAGTCCTGCCTATTTTCCCAGAATCAAATTTTATCTACCTCTGTCTGTCTATCATCTAGCTATTCTTTATTTGTTTACCCATTTATTTACCAAGCTTACATTAAGATTTTACTCTATGTTTTTTTTTAAATTTTTATTTATTTATGATAGTCACAGAGAGAGAGAAAGAGAGAGGCAGAGACACAGGCAGAGGGAGAAGCAGGCTCCATGCACCAGGAGCCCGACGTGGGATTCGATCCCGGGTCTCCAGGATCGCGCCCTGGGCCAAAGGCAGGCGCCAAACCGCTGCGCCACCCAGGGATCCCCGATTTTACCCTATGTTAAGCACTGTGCTAAGTTTTGAAGAAAAAGAAAAATAAATGACTGGATTACAAGTTCTTAGCACACACACAGCTCAGAGTGGGAAGAATTGATCGTCACTTATAATAGAAGGTAATCGTTCAGTGATAAGTGATGGAAACCAGGGGAAGACCATCTAACTCAGTCTTGGGGATAAATAAAGTTAATTGGAAGAAGTTATGTTAGAGCTACAGGGAAGACAATGACTTCTGAAAGATCCCAGAAAAATATGTCTTTTAATGAACTGTCATAGGTTAGCCATTGGTAAAATTTAAAGCTAAAAATGTATCAAGACCACAGAGAACCAAACAGTAGCCCATGTTCAAGTTCAGATCACATTTAAAAAATAAGTAGTCAACAATTTGTGAGAAAAAAAATGCAACCACCAGATAGGAAAACCAAAAGTGCAAGAACAGTGGAAAACAGATTAATTCAAAACCCAGCAGTACTTAGGAAATATTATGGAAATTAAAACTGGTTCTTTCCCCAATTTTGAGTCTAGAAACTTAACATGGTTTGCATGACTTTGGAAGAAAAACAACTACCCTATGGTGATGTGTTCATTTACTTACTCAATAAATCTTTTGTATCTCTATTATGTGCTAGATGCTTTTGCTGGGAATACAGCAGTAGTCAAGAAGGGTATGCGTAATAACAACCAAGGTTATCTAGGATACCAAACCACTCACCATATTGTATTAACATAATGATAGGTGTAAGTTGTTTACTTCGGGAAGTAAGACACTGGGGGATAAGTCGGGGACTTGTGTAGGTGACCCTTGAGTGCAGATTGGATTGGATAGGAAACTGGCTGACCATGGTTAGGTTAGTGTGATTAATAAATCATAGTTTATTGGCAAGGATAGGAACACAAGAGGTTGGAAAAGTCTTGGGTGAGTTGTATTTGAATTAGGACATCTGAACAGGCTGCTCCTTAAATATGGTTGGTTTTGTTTTCTAAGAGCATGGAGAACAAAGAGACAGTCAACAGAGAAGTACCCAAAATACTTCATCATGATGTTGAACATCTTACTTCCGCAACCATACCCTGAGTAATGGGTTTCATTATGTAGACACTTTCCCTTGGAAAAGGATGTTAGGCTTTCCAGTAATTTCTGACTTATTGAACATAGACCTGAGGCAATGGCAGAATGTAAACATCAACATAGTTTTTATTGGAGAATAGTTCTCTTTTATACTTGTTAAGATCTTTCTGAAAATTATGACTTTTCAGTCTGGAGACCCAACAATATGTTTGATTTCCTGCCCGCATTGGGAGTAACCACCTCCTATCCACCCCCAATACACATTCTTGTCATAAGTATCTAAGCCGGTATTTTCAGACCAATGGATATTATAGAAGACAACCTTGCAAATAAACTTCTGATGGCACGTTTCATTAATGCCTTTCAATGGCAGCAAACAGGAATGGTGTCAGAGTATAATTTCACTTACAAAGTCAAGCAGAAAATGAATTACTCATTGTGGGAATCTGTACATGTGAGCATGACTGCTCAGAAGCCAACCTCTGAAATCATGGGGCCAGTTAAGGGGAGCATTAACTTACCACAAAAAGGAAAATAATTGTCATCATTGAACTGTAATAGGAGTGGGGGAGGATTTTACATGACATGCAGCCTTTTGAAAAATTGTTTTATAAAAGACAACTTTAGAGCTGTTATGTTATATTAATCCTAGTTTCCTGGATCACCATTAATATCTGATCTGATTAATTATCAGTCATTTTTTTCTTTTAGGAGAGAGAGAGAGAGAACATGTGCGTGTGTGTGCAAGAGCAGGTGGTGGTGGGATGTGAGAATAGAAGGAGAGAGAATCTTAAACCAACTTCGCACCTAGCATGTGTGTAGCCTGATTCAGGGCTCAATCTCTCGACTCTGAGATTATGACCTGAGCTGAAATCAGGACTTGGCACTTAACCAGTTGAGCCACCCAGGCACCCCAATTATTAGCCATGTTTTAAAAAATATGTGAGAATATTTCTGTTAGTGATGAGGAGATGATTAATAACAACCAAAAATTGGTACATATTCCAGGTCTCACAAGGTCTACTCAAGGCAGGCAGGACTCTACCTGAGGTTCTTGACAAGGAAGATTTTTTATTGAATACCCCAAGAAGAAGATCTATGATTTGGGCTTACTCTCCTAGGTTAAAATCTCAGCTCTGCCATTTACTGGCTGTATGGCCTAGGACAACCTGCCAAACATTTGAGTCTCAACTTTCCTGGAAAATGGAAAGAAGAATATCTATCTTATGATTTTGAAGTTAAGATAAAAGGGATGGCAGATATAAAATATTAACATAGTACCTAACAAATGATGCATATTTACCTCTTATTGAGTCTTTTCACATATATTATAAGGGTCAGGCCTAACACTCATTAAAGTTGCTTCAACAAGTGAGTCCCTGGAGGACAAGGCAAATGGCTTGGGGAGCATCTTCATTTCTTCAAAGACAGGTCATGAAGAAAGTAGAATGATCAAAGTCAGTAGCAAAGAATGTGAAAATAAGATAGATTGAGAATATAACACATTAATGTTCTCGTTGAGATTCATTATGGTGACTTTTGCAAAACTGATCTGTCATCATAATTTGTATCATGAGTATTAATGACCATTGTCAAAGTTCTTAGATTCTTAAATTGTATTGAATATCACTGGATGGCAAGTTCCTCCCCTTGTCATCAGTCAGTTATATGGGTTTCCAGGTTTCAGCTGTCCTTTCTTTAACTTGCTTTCTCCAACCGATTTGACAAAATAATGCTAAATAGCTCCAGTTGTATTCCTGCCATGTCTTATTTGAGGAGCGTATTTTACTCTCCACTGCAGATCACAAAGTATAGACCAAAATATGGTGGCCTCACTGTTATCATTTTCCCACATCTGGAGTCACAGTGATCTGAAACAATTAAAATCAATTGAGGAATAATGTTTCTCTCTATAAAACCTTCAAATGGATCCCCTTACACTAAGAATGAAATTCATGCTTCTTATCATAGATGTGGTAAGGCTCCTACCTCCCGCTGACCTCATCACCTCCCACTTTCTCCTTCCATCGCTGTGCTCTAACCACGTTGGCCTTTCTCCTCCTGTATTATGCCATCAGCCTTGGCCTCAGCTTTTTGCCTCTGATCTAGAGTGGGCTTCCACAGAGTCCTGCGTGGCCGGCTCTTTACAGTCATTCATTTTTTAGTGCAAGGATTTAAGCCTCAAAAGGACCATCTTCAACCTGAAGTAGTCACCCTCTATTTCCTTCCATTTTATTTTCTTCTTAGGATGGATCACTATATGAACTTATTCATACTATTTATTTTCTTTAGACCATCTGTCTCTGCTCCTCTCTCTCCACACTAAACACAAGTTCCATAAAGGGAGGCGATCCATTTCTCCTATGTGGAGCAGCACATGCCACTTAATGAATGAATAAAATGAATGAATTTATCTCTGTTGTAAACATTCCTGCTGGTGGTTCTGTCTTCAGAAGAACTGGTTCATAAACATATAAATCAAAAATAGCTTAGTGGACGGATGAAAAAACAAGTAGCTACCTCAAAGTTGCCCTCTCCATCCCAGCAGTGATAAATGGGCTCTGGAATAAGAATCAAAGGATCTGGATTTTTTAAAAAAATATTTTATTTATTTATTCATGGGAGACACACAGAGAGAGAGAGACAGACAGAGACAGAGACACAGACACAGACAGAGACACAGACAGAGGGAGACACAGGCTCCATGCAGGAAGCCCGATGTGGAACTAGATCTCAGGTCTCTAGGATCATGCCCTGGGCCAAGGAAGACGCTCAACCACTGAGCCACCCAGGTGTCCCAGGATCTGGATTCTAGTCAATGATCCCATATGAATTATCTGTTACCCCTCAGGCAAGCCACTTCATCTCTCCATGCCTGTTTCTTCATGCACCAGTGAGGAAGTAGATGATTTCTAAGATGTTTTCTACTCCTTAATAACATTTTTGATGCAAATGTTGGAACTTAGCAGTCTGATATCATAGTGGATGTTTATAAATTTTGCATGACAACATGGATGAAACTTGAAGGAAGTGAAATAAGTCAGATGGAGAAAGGCAGAATCTGTATGATTTCACTTATATGTGGAATCTAAAATTAAAAAAAAAATCAGAAAACAAACAAACAAACAAACAAAAAAAACCAAAACTCACAAAGATAACAGATTGGTGGTTGCCAGAGGTGGAGGATGCGGGTTGGACAAAATGAGTGAAGGTGGTCAAAAAGTACAAACTTCCAGTTATAAAATAAATAAGTCATAGGGATACAATAATGCACAGCATGGTGACTATAGTTAATAATACATATTAACTATACTATTATACTGTCTTACACTTGAAACTAATATGATGTTATAAGTCAATTATAATTCAGTAAAAACATTACCTGTGGATGTTGTATATTCTGGTCCTAAATTAAAATATCTCACAATTTCTAAGTAAAAAAAATGGTGAAAGTTTTATGTGAGATTGAAGTTAATGGACAGATTAGCTATTCCTGCAACCTCTGAACTTTGCTGTAGGTTTATGTCATAAGAGTTTCTTACAAATGTTTAAGTATCAGAACAAGAGATAGCTATAAATCCCCCCACCATCTTCTGCCCAAAGGAGACAACTAGACTTCACAGATGACTTCTGCAACTTGCATTTCATCTACCCAGATAATACTGTAACTTCCAGCCATATTGCTTATAGAAGGGAAGGACAAAAGTGGTAGTTAATAAAAAGCAGTCTTTCTACTTTTCAACCAACTTCTCTAATATTATGTAGATAAACCTATAAAAATGTATGAACCATTCTAATACAGTCTATGAGGCTTGGCCTCTAGTTTTACTTCCACCGGCAAGTAGTTGTGTGTCTTTTGACACTTTTGGCTGCAGTGGGCTCATTTTTGGGATAATCTCATAGACCCTACAAAGTCCCTGAAATTGTAATTCCAACTTCCAATTTTTCTGAGTTAAAATCTAAGATAAGCAAAACGCATTAAAATATATCCTTAGAAATCTATAAAAGGTAAAAAAAAAATGGTCAAAGAAGAAATCCACAATAGAATTCTTAAAAAGAAATAACATCTAAATGGTTCTTTATTAGGCATACCAACCTTCTTCAGGTGGAAGGGAGGTTGAGATGAAGAGGGACCATAGCAGGTGTTTTTTCTACCTCTCATAAGAGGAAATTTAGTGCAGGGCAGCTGGAATGCAAGATCATTACTATGGGCCAATTGTTCAGTGACCTGTATGAAATGAGTTGATTATTTGTCCTAAGGAGTTATCTCTAATATAAAGTAAAGGATACAAGGAGCAATAATGTCCAAGTTGGGAAACCTATACCTTTGAAAGATGTAACCAGCAAGGATCCACTGATGATTACAGGAGAAGCAAAGTGATTAGATTAGAATCTTAACTCTTTCCAGACATCTGAAAAAATAATTTAAATCAGTTTTCCTCTCGCAGTTCTTTATTTTTTCACATAGCAGACTATTCCACATCTTTATTTTTGTTATCATCTTTTCTGTTTGCTTTTCCTTTTCTTCTTTCCTATCCTCTGCTTGCCTAAAGATTTCTCTATAATCAACTTCTACCCCCTCTGTTCCATTTCGTATACTGAAGGTTGTTTTTGTGATTCAAATCTTCTATTTGTTATTTAAATTTTTATTCTTAAATTCATGAAAAATAGATTTAGAGCCATGTGTCTGTGGGAATGAGAGTGCATATCAAGACCGTAATAATCAAGAAAACTTGGTGGACTTGAAGGTGGAATTTCAATGGCTTTCTCAATGTATGTGATTAAAAATTACTTATGGAGGAGATGTAGCCTTTGGTCATTTTTTAACAAGTTGCTGATAATTTTGAAAGATAAATTTCTGATCCCAAGCTTTTATTGTATATCATTGTATATTAAACTAATTGATTGTCATGGATACATAATTAGTAGTTGCTCTGATTATCTCTTGCTGTGTAACCAATCACGCTAAAATCTAGTGGCTTAACAGAATTATTATTATTGTTTTTTTAATTTAAGCTCATGAATCTGCTACATTTCCTAAATTTGACTGGCTAAATTTGTTCTCTGCCATGGGTTTTAGGTGGTGTTTAGTCTTTGTAGCATGGATACATTATACCTGCCAGATAAACTTTGAGGGCTTCCATAGGGAAAACTTCTTTTGAAACTCTACACAACGCACATACATCTGCTGTAAGACTCCCCATATTGCCATGTGGCCTTATTAGAGCCCGCATACCTCCTAACAGGTCACAGTGATGGTGATTGTCTTCCCTTGGCATATGTTCTTTCCATTGGCTTGTTTAAGTACCAGATGGCCCTTATCCATACTTGGCAACTCTAATTATTTTCTCCAAAAGAACTGATGGAAGAATTTAAGGGTACATATCACTTATACCAAAACTTCTTACTTAATAAAACTCTGTCATTTAAAATTACTGAATCCTAGGCAGAATTTAGTTTATTTTTAAATAATGAAGCAAATTGAGCATAACAGGAAGTTTTTTCCCCCTACTTTCCTTAAACAAGTTATCTGTTTAAATTCTGAGATTTATTAAGAGCATTTATTTATAAATTGCAAGAGACATTCTCTCTCTCTCCATCCCCCCCCTCTCTTTTTCTCATCCTCTCTCCTTTTGTACATTTTTAAATCCATCTATTTCTTATGAATCTGTCCCTCCTTTTCACAAAAACTCATTTTACTCCATAACTTAGTATTGCAGTGAAACAACAGATATTTGCTCAACCTCTGAGACTCTTTTTATATAAAATGTAAACCATAGATCTTCCTTTTGCTTCCCTAATTTTGCAGTTCAAGCATGGGCAATTAAAGGGAGAAGCTAGATAAAGCTTATTCTAATATTTTATTGCATACTTTATCTGTGTTGCTGATAAAACATAAAGAATATACTATCTGAAACCTTTAAAAATACAGTAGCCACTTTATATTATTTCCCTTACCATACTCTACAAGTAGTTCAATGACAAAAAGAAATTAGAAATCAAAAGGAAAATAAGCATACTAAGATTAACCACCTTCCCCTGGCATATAAAATGCATGATGCCATCAGCTACTGTTAATGTAGCCTTAGTATATCCATGTCATGGTGAAAGACCATATACCTGCTAAAAACCTTGACAGTTAGTGATTTGTTGTTATTTCAGTTGCAACCCTATTGATGAAAAAACTGAATATTTATATATTTGGTGATTTAGATAATCCTTATAAGTACAACTGAGTTTTCAATATTAATTTGTTTTAATAGTTATACCTCTCACAAATCCTTTATAATTCCCTCAGATGAAACAATTTCTTTATCCTTTTGAGACACCAAATCCAAATTAAATTTAAAACATTCAGTGTCTCCCTTTGTTTGCTATAAAATAAAATCACATTTAAAAATATTTTATTTATTTATTTATGAGCAATACACAGAGAGAGGCAGAGACATAGGCAGAGGGAGAAGCAGGCTCCTTGCAGGCAGACCAATGTGGGACTCAATCCCAGAACCCCGGGATCATGCCCTGAGCCAAAGGCAGAAATGCTCAACCACTGAGTCACCCAAGCATCCCCTAAAATCACATTCTTTTATTGAGATTCCTGGTTGAACACATGGCAGACTTTTGACTTTAGTAGAAAAGAAGCACTTCAAAGCATTGCTTCTGAGCTGTGTCTTGGTTGCCATTGATTGCAAGCTATACTAAAGATATAGGTATATACATACATATGGTCACACTATTTACAAGGTAATGATTTTCTTTTTCTCTTCTACATTCTAGGCTCATGCTTCATTAGGTACATGCTAATTTTTGTAAACAAGAACAGTTTTTATAAATCTCTGTTTGAGTGTCTCTTCTTAACCCGTAATGTTTCTTAAATCATTGATTTTTAAGATGGAATAGTTGATCTAGTCCACTACTTTGTGTAACTGTTTCTAAGGCTCATGGCTGGAGTAGTTGTTCAAATTATTAGTGTTCTTATTTTTTCCTTAAGGCAAAAAATACCATTTTGGCACCAAATATGCCAGGTTCATGAAGATTCAACAAAACAATATGTTACTGATTAAAAAGAAACAAAACAAAACAGCATCTACAGAAATGGGAAGGGCTTTTACATCTTGAACATGATTTTGCAGCAGAAATCAGCATCTTTCCTCCAGTTATTTATTCTTCCTTCATATAAAAATGAAATTTCTTTACAGAGGAGCCACACAGCACTGACAGTGCCCCTATGATCACACACTTAGAAAAACTCGAGTGGCTGCAGGACTCAGGATGGCCTAGACAACACTTCCTGAAAAAAAAAAATCTAGCTTCTGTTAAACATAGTGGTCTTAATCCAATTGTTTCTCTCTATTCCATCTTGAAATTGCACTAAATTACATAAAAGGAATAAACAAACAAGGACTAAGAGTACAAGTGCAAAGAGAATTGGAGAGAACAGCAGTAGGGGGAACCTGGCCCCAGCTAGAAGAGTGATAACTAACATGGTGGAGAAAACTGCGACCTAAAAGCACACAGTAGGATACAAAGGAGAAGTCAATGTCCTGTGCTCCATCCTAGAAAGTCCCAATGCATTGTAGACGTAGGCATGGGATGAAAAGGGGGATATTAGCCATATTAATGTTGAAGGTGTTTACCATGCTCACTTCCTGCTAGCTTCTCTCCCCATCCCTGAGGGGAAAAAAATGAAAGTTTATTGACAGGAAAAATGGAAACAGGGAGTCTTGGGGCCTCTGAGACACCCAGTATAGGTAAAGTCAAAGGTAAAAAATCAAAACCAAAACAAGGAAATTGTGTTATACTATGAGATTCTCAGTGATCCTTCCTCCCTTACAATTCCCCAGGAGGAGATTATAGAATTCTTCTCTAGAAACTAATGGGTCATTTTCCAATAAAGACCTACAGATAATGATATTTGGAGTGCCATAATAAAAAGGCTATCTCTGTATGGCAGGCTGACATTTGTATGCAGTCTGCTCTGTAGTAGACCTTAGGCAACATACTCTCACTGTTTAAGGCTTTTTGGCTCAGCCACTAAAAGTGTCTAAAAGTGTTGGTTTCATCACTGAAGTCAAGAAGTGCTGATTCGTTCCATTTGGGAAAATTAAAAATGTCTGAATAATTGCGGAGTGGATGAGCAATGTTTTCATAAGGTCTTCATTCAGGTGCCCTAGAAGCAAATCCTGAGACAGAGATTAAGGAACAAAAAGCCTACCTGGGAGGTGATCCCAGAGAATACTAGAAGGGGAGTAAGGAAGTCAGATAGAGGAGGAAGGGAGCCACTAAAGTGTTTAATTTCAATCAAGTTATGCTGTCCGTACATGGGGCTTAATCTTTCTGTGGAGCATGGGAGCCAGTGGAGAATACACCTCAGAGTTATCCCTTCTGAGGTGTGAGCGAGCTGGGATATTCATACAATGATTTCAATATTGCATTGATGGAGGACTGCTCCAGGGAAGGATTAACTCCTAGGCATTTCTAGCCTGCCACATAGGCAGCAAAGTGGGCTCCAAGAGCCAAGGAAAGACTTCAAGAGAAGCAAGGGTGCAGTTCGAACTCTAGAAGGTACGCACTGAGTGGAAAGGGCTAGGGAATTTGGATGAGGCATCAACAGCATCTACTATGCATAATAGATTACTGATTTTTAAAAATTTGCTATATGGATTATAATGTATTTGGGCCCCACATAATTAGCAATACATGGGAGACTTCTTTATATTATTTGTTTGTTTTTTAAAAATAAGTAGATAATTTTTTAATAGGAATTCTGAGTCTACCCAAGTTTCATGGAAAAAAAAAACTGTCTCTAATTGTTTTTCATAATATTTTCCCCAAGAATATTTGAAGGTATATTTTAAACAACCTGATGGTAAACTTTCTTTTCTCTTATGTGGATACCATTTTTATTTCCAGAAAAACAATACTTAAGATCAAAGGTGGTTAAACTCTTACAAACTGAGGTAGGCTCCAAGGGTCAAGTAAAACTAGAGGGAAAAAGGAACATCACTAATGTTGGGCCAAGAAAGTACACAGAGGAAGGACCAGTTAAGAATCTCTGCTACTGGGGATCCCTGGGTGGCTCAGCGGTTTGGCGCCTGCCTTCAGCCCAGGGCGTGATGTTGGAGTCCTGGGATCGAATCCCACGTCGGGCTCCCTGCATGGAGCCTGCTTCCCCTATGCCTGTGTCTCTGCCTCTCTGTTTCTCTCTCTCTCTCATGAATAAATAAATAAAATCTTAAAGAAAAAAGAATCTCTGCTACTTGTGGAAACTAAAGTATATTCCTATCTGCAGCTCACTCTAGGCTTCAAAGGTAAAGAGAAATCTCAAAAACCCCTAAACCCTGCTGGACAGAAACATGAAAAGCATGGCAGCAAAGCCTGTATGTCCTGCATGCATCTCCTTATTCATGAAAGAAAACCCAACCTGTTCACTGGCAGATAAATATGGACACTCAGAGGTCACTGTGCTCATGCAAAAAACCCTTTTTTTCCTTTCTGTTTTTAAGACTGAGAAGCGAACAATATACCTTAAAAGACACTGATTTCTTATGGCCCATACATACAAAATGCCCATCAAATTTTTAGCTGACAGCAATACTGTTTTCAGCACATATGCCTGTATCTATTTCTTGTCATTAATTACATCCAAGGTATACAAGTAGCCTTTATTTTTGTTGGCTACCAGCAGAAAAACCATTTCCTGGGGAAAGCACGAAAGGTCAAGAACCAAGTTCCTTTTTCATATTTTCAGCACATAGTATGTGCCCTGAATATCTTAAATACAATACTAGAAAAAGAAGCTATTTTCTTCTTGAAATTGAGATCTATTTTAGGAGTAACGAGCAGCCTGGATGTGTCTTCAGATTAATTTTTCTTCCAAAACATTCTTCCCATAGAATTCTTTCTCTGAATTGTTTCAATGCAATACCTGATTAAGTCATTGTTTTTCATTATGGCCATGCAGTTTTTCCATATTTCTCAAAATGAGATTTATTATTTGGTTTAGTTGTTGTGTGGCCTGTTTTGCTCCTGTATTTTGAGGCAAGACGTTAAAACATTATTTCATGAAATCGTTCGAAGTGCTACAAATGTTTGGAATTACTCACATACTTATAACTTAAGGGCTGGTGCATAAACTTTGCCATTTGCTACCCTAATTGTTGTTTGTTTTGCATTGGGAAAATTACTTAAAAAAATAAATAACTTCTGTCAGCACATTCGAGGTACTTTTCCAGGTGCAGAATTACTGTTTTTTTTTCCATTTGTTTCATCTAATTTCATATCCCATGGGAGAGTACTTCTAAAATAAACTAAAAATACAACAAAGCCAAGAAAATCGGCAGTTCCTCTCCAATAAACTCAAGTCTTCTTTTTTGTTTCAAGAAAATATTTAGTATTACTTGTAATGGATTGACTGTTTCTGTCTCCAGCCCCACCCTACCCTCATTCATATATTGAAGCCCTAACCCCAATGTGAGTATATTTGGAGATAGGACCTTTATGAAAGTCACTAAGTTTAAATAAGGTGATATGGGTGGTGCTCTGATCAAATAGGATTTGTGTCCTTATAAGAAAAGATAGCAGAGAGCCCAGTCTTTCTGTTTCCACCATGTGAGGACACCGTGAGAAGGCAACCATCTGCAAGCCAGGAAGAGAGCTCTCACCAGAAATAAAATCAGCTGGCCTCTTTGGAAGGCATAACAATGATCATGAATTGCTTCGTTCCTAGGAATAAATTGTCATATTCTGGAAATTAGTTGATTTAAGTTTCTTCGCGCCCTCGGATCTCTGACATATAAAAACAACCACCACTTCAGCCACTTTGATTTTATGGCTCACCTACCTTGTTTTTGTTAAGGTAGAAGAAACAATAAGATCATTTTCCTCATCTTCTGTGAAGGTGGAAATCCCTAACATTTTAAGAGTGCAATTTGAAGATATTTTTTACTTTACATTGCTCTCTAAAATGAGAGATCCACAGTGGAATTTGCTAACAATAACTTGCTAGCTGCACAGTACATCGTTTTATGTTTGATTAACATCCATCAACTGACTAATATATTCTGATGATTGACAAATTTGTAGATAATGATTCTACTTTCAATAATGATTCATTTACTGGAACATAGACTTTGGGTTAGTCCAGCCTACCACGTACTTAAAATTATTGCTTCTTTATGTAATAAGCTCTCGACTGGTTCTTGACCTACTAGGATTTTTTCACTGAAGTCCTTCCATTATCCTTGGATGAACTGTCAGCATCTTACTGTTTTAACTATTTTCTTTATAATTTCATTTGTACATATTTACCTCTATTGCTCATGTTTATACTGGTTTTTATAAGTTGGCATCTATTTCCTTTTAAATTTCATTTAAGAAAAATAATCTGCATTTATTGGAATTTATTTAAGAAAAGTCATGCTTAATTTTATTGTAGAGTGATACATGTATTTCCTGTTCCGGTCTTACTCCAGCCACCCTTCCCATCGGGTACTGGAGTTGTACAAGTTTCATTGCCTGCATCACATAATGAATGTGCTGATGGACATCATAATCATTTTATTAATTCACTCATTAATTCATGTATCTTTTAACAAATAGTAATTGGACACCCACCGTGTACTCTGCATATGCTTGACATTTGATACAATAGTGAGCAAAATATAGTCATTGACTTAGATTGATTACATTATCCTGTCCAGTATTCCTTCATGTTCATCTCTTTTTGGTCAATAATTTTATGTGATGTTTTTCATAGATGCAATATCAGTAACCCAACTCACTTTTCAGTAGTCTTTTGCAATGTTGAGTCAAGTTAAAGATGAAAAGTCCTTATCTGGCTTATAGAATCTTAGATTTATTGATTTATTTTATTTTTTTAAATAATAAATTTATTTTTTATTGGTGTTCAATTTGCCAACATACAGAATAACACCCAGTGCTCATCCCATCAAGTGCCCCCCTCAGTCCCGTCACCCATTCACCCCCACCCCCCGCCCTCCTCCCCTTCCACCACCCCTAGTTCGTTTCCCAGAGTTAGGAGTCTTCATGTTCTGTCTCCCTTTCTGATATTTCCTACCCATTTCTTCTCCCTTCCCCTCTATTCCCTTTCACTATTATTTATATTCCCCAAATGAATGAGACCATATAATGTTTGTCCTTCTCCGATTGACTTATTTCACTCAGCATAACACCCTCCAGTTCCATCCACGTTGAAGCAAATGGTGGGTATTTTTCAAGATTTATTGATTTAATGTTGCCTTCATTGACATTCGAGGTGGTAGGTCCAGCCTGGCATCTGGCAGATAGTCTCAATAAGAATCATATAACAAATAGAAAATATACTTAACAAGATTTCATACTTATCCCATTTTTTAAAAAGTTTTTATCTATTTATAGATATAGACAAAGAGAGAGAGAGAGCACAAGCAGGGGGAGCGGCAGGAAGAGGGAGGAGCAGGCTCCCCACTGAGCAGGAAGCCTGATGTGGGGCTCCATCCCAGAACCCTGGGATCATGACCTGAGCAGAAGGCAGACGCTTAACTGACTGAGCTACCCAGGTGCCCCACACTTACTGCAATTTTAACATCCTTTCAAATACACTAAAAACTCAAATTTTTATGGATGGAGACACATAAAAGTACATATAAGAGAAGGCACTGCAGCTTTTTTCCTCATTCTTAGACATCAGATGTCATGGGAGATGTTTGCCTCTTTTTGTGATTCTGTGGCATCTTGTTCTACCATTACTTGACATTTTTAAGGGGTGATTGGTATTATAAAAATTTGGAAGGTTGCTGAATTTCCTTAAAACTTCATGAGTAAAAAGTTGGTTATTCTATTTCATTCAACAAATGAATATGCAATATATAACACTTCTTGATGAAAACAAGGTTGTCAAGTCATTTTTATTTTTTTATTTATTTTTAATTTATTTTTTATTTTTTTATTTTTATTTTTTTATTTTTTTTATGATAGTCATACAGAGAGAGAGAGAGAGGCAGAGACACAGGCAGAGGGAGAAGCAGGCTCCATGCATCGGGAGCCCGACGTGGGATTCCATCCCGGGTCTCCAGGATCGCGCCCTGGGCCAAAGGCAGGCGCCAAACCGGTGCGCCACCCAGGGATCCCTTAAGTCATTTTTAATATAAGAATACTTGTGTTAATATGACCTTGAGCTATTTATTTGTCAATTACCAGTCATTTTCAATTTTTCCTATCTTTAACCTTTATTTATCTATCCTCCTTCCCTAGAGTTTTACTTACTCAATAGTAGCCAGCTAGTACAATTTTTAATCATTCTGTATATTCATGATCTGTACTTAGATTCAAGTGTGATTGACAGAGTTCTCAGTATATTGGTTGCTTCAAATATGGCCATCTGGATGGACCGTATTTTGAAACCTGATTGTTCTCTTCAGAAATAAAATGTCATTGCTGTTATATACCAACACTTGCATACCACTTGGGAGACTTTACCTAAATATATCTGTACTGAATATAATATGAAGCCCTTTCTAGCATGGTTTGTAAATATGTGATTACAGGAGAGTTCCTAAGAATGATGGGCAGGAACCACCTACCATAACTTGTGACTTCTAAAAGTGCTACTGACACCACCAGGAGTCACTGACAGCCCTGTCTTGTTAGCCTTCCTGGTCCACACCTATAAGCTTTTCCCTTTCTATTCTATCTCCAGGTAACAATAAGAACAAGGTGGAGATTATTTTCCTTGTAGAAATAAATACTTAGACTACATATAAACATATTCAATGTTAAGTGAGGTGTTCTATAGATAATTTGAAATGCTTAAGGTGGGGGGGACAAATCAAATTATTGATTTTGACTTCAAAATCAGATAGATTAGCCCATAACTCTTTTTTGGAGAAAAGTATTTAGTTTTGGCATCCAAAGTGGAGGCTGAAGTAATGAACACATTTTTTTTTTTTTTTTTTTTTACCCAAAACTCGTGTGATGGGAAGCTTGTTTTATTGAAAGAAAGAAATTAGGCCCAAGAGTTTAGAGAATCATTTTCCACGGCCCTATCTCTGGAGTAACCCAAAGAATGAGGTTCAAATACACATTTCATCATATTTATATGACTGACTTAATGTTTAATTACATTCTACCACATTTGAAATTAGCTAGAAAAATGAGCAGACACACAAATATTCAAGTTGAAGAAAAGAGAGGGAAGAAGACATCTTAAAAAAGTGTTTGGTGATGGATGCCTAGGTGGCTCAGTTGGTTAAGTGGCTGACTCTTGATTTCGACTCAAGTCATGATCTTAGTCAGGATCATAAGATTGCGCCGAATGTTGGGCTCTGCACTAAGCAGGAAGTCTGTTTGAGATTCCCTCTCCCTCTGTCCCTCCCCCTGCTACTGCCCTCTCTTTCTCTAAAAATAAATGAATACATCTTTAAAAAAAGAAAAAGAAAAAAAATATCTGATGAAAAGTTAGGTATGCAAGCTGAATTTCCTTTCTACACTCATCTACTCTTTGGAAGAATCCTTACATCTTAATAAGAAATCTCTCTGCTTTATTGTTCCTTCTCCCAGAGTCTCTTCTTTCCTTGAAGCTTGATGTGATGGTAGGGTATACCACCTAGGTCTTGGGTTGCTCGGTCAGCTTATCAGAAGCCTGTGTCATGCTTAAAGCAGAGATCTAACAATGTTTTCTTGGATTTTTTCCAAAATCCACTGATAGCTGTAAGGGAGGGTGGAATGCTCTCAGTTTCCACGCAATGATTCAATTTAACACACATACACATTGTGCCAACTAATGTGGTAAGAATCAGGCATATAAATGTAGCCCAAACATCTGCCTTAGCCTCCTGCACATGTTAAACCTGATTAGTCACCATTGCAATTTAAGTTCAGAATCCTTCCAATAATTTCTATTACTTCTTTCCTTGTTTTCTTTTCTGACTTTGCATTCATGCATCAGTGCACATGTATTGTTGCAGACCTCTGCCAATCAGTAGACAAGTGAAAGTCCTGTTGCCATTACACATGACAAACTGAATCATACTCAGAATTTTCTAACTTTAAAAACTTTAATGAAAAGTTGAAAATGATATGGAAGGATCCCATTACACACTTTCTTGTTTTCTTCCATCTTTTTGGCCCATTTCTCTCATTCTTCATCCTATCAAAGGATTTCTCCTTGACCACCTGACCTTCTCCACCATGCCCCTTAAAAATGTAAAGCTACACTGTTTTTTTTTAAACACACTTCTATATAGTGCAGCTCCAGCAATTGAGGTTACCTGCATAGAGGGAACTCTACCACTCCCTTCAAGTGTAAGCAAATTAGTTATCCAACTATTAATGGAGTAGCTAGATGTATGTAAATATGAACATAGAAAGTCTCTAGGGAAGTTTGAATCTCCAAATTAACTTAGAATAATTTATCTATTTTTCTCCTTTGTGGTTTTTGCTATTCTTGTGACTTACTTAAAATATCCTTGCCTAACACAGGGTTTTAAATACATCCTCCTATGTTTTCTTCTAGAAACTTCATTGTTTTACTTTTCTTATTTTAATGTAGGTATTCCAATTGGTGTGTGTGTGTATGTGTATGTGTGTGTGGTATAAGATATAAGATACTGTCAAGTTTTCATTTTCTCATGGGGTATTCTATTGTTCTAACACCATTTATTGAAAAGGCCATCTTTCTCACTTCCTCTGCAGTGGCACCCTTTTCGTAAATCTAGTGACTGTTGAAGTGTGGATCTGTTGCTGACCTCTGCATCCTGTGACATTTGTTTTAATAACTATTCTTTTACAATAAATTTGATATTTGATTTGTAGGGATTCTCTAGCCACTGACTTTCTTTAATGTAGTTTTCAGCACTCTTGGCTCTCTGTATTTGTATATAAACTTTAAGATTATAGTGTTGGGACACATGGGTGGCTCAGTTGGTTAAATGTCTGACTCTTGATTTTGGCTTGGGTCATGATGTTAGGATTGTGCGATGAGCCCCGCATTAGGCTCACACTCAGTGGGAAGTCTGCTTGGGATACTCTCTCTCCCTCTCCCTCTGCCCCTCCCCACACTTGCACTCTCTGTTTCTCTCTATAAAATAAATAAGTAAATCTTTAAAAATTAAATTAAATTAATGTGTCAATTTACACAGAGACACACATATACATATACGCATACTTGTTGGGATTTTAATTGGAGCTATATTGATTCTGTAGGTCAATTTATGGAGAATTCTATTTTTTTTGTTTGTTTTTTATAAAATTGAATCTTCCAGGAACCTGATTTATCCCTCTAGTTCACATCATTGCAAACAGCGAGATTTCATTTTTCATGGCTGAACAATATTCCACGATATATAGATATGCCACATCTTCTTGTACTTCTAGATTTGTTTTCTTTTTTTTCTTTGTAATGAGGCTGTATTTGAATTTGACTTGCCTTCCCCAAAATTCTAATTTTAAAAATCAATTTTGATGGCTGTATGAAAGGCACAGAAAAGCTAGAAAGCCCAAAGGTTAATATAATCACTTTATTTTTTTAAGATTTATTTATTTGAAAGAGAGCAAGAAAGAGCACACGTGGAGGAAGGGGCAGAGGGAGAAAATCTTCAAGTAGACTCTCCGCTGAGCACAGAGCCAGTGCAGTGCCCCATCCCAAGACCCTGAGATCATGACCTGAGCCAAAACCAAGATTGAGATGCTCAACTGACTGGGCCATCTGGGTACCTCTCAACATAATCTTTCAGTACTAGTGAGCTAGTTAGAAGGAGAAATTTTCAGGCTTGCAATTAGCAGCAGCCAAGGGAATGGAGCAGATAGTATGGATTCAAGATATACTTAATATATGGAATGAACAGATCTCAGTCATGATCAGATGCAAGAGATAAGGGAGAGAAAAAGGAATTTGCTTTGTGATGTCCAGGTTTCTGGTTTTGGAGACTGTGTAGATGGTAGTATTAGTCAAGAAGATGGCAAATGCAAGAGGCAAGTAGATTTGTAGGGAAAAAAAGTCAATTTCAATTTTGGGCTGGTGAAATCTGAGAAATGTGTACCACATTCAGGTGGATTTTGTTAGTAAACACCTGAGGGCCTGTACCTGGTGTTCAGTACAGTTTGGGCTGGAGATTATATTTTGGAGCTGATTGTGTCTGTGGATATTTAACAGCATGGGATGCCCATGCAAGGATGAGTAGCGATGGATGAGATGAAGGCTGTGGCCATTAGCTCTTCTTTTATCTCTTTGTGATTGACAGTTTGGCATACAAGATATAAAAGCAAGATGTTCCAAAAGGAGGCATAATAATCTTTCTTTTCCTCTTCCTTGAAAGATTATTATTCTACACATATCGTAGAATATTAAACTCCTTTTTTAAAATGGTGATAGTAGTCTGCTTTCTCAAAAAGCTGAACATTCTTAAAAAATAATAATCAGATAAACTTTAGATGCTTTTCTACTTCTACACAAACTAATAAGATCCTCAGTGGCTGAGAAAGATCTTCCTCTTACCTCTTTTCTCTGTAATTACCTCATGAGGGTTACTGATTCACCAGCCAACCATTCAGAAATGGTGTGAGGTTCTGAGGCCTGTGGGCATCTGAAGGCAAGGTTCCCATTCTAAATTTTTGGTTAACCAGAGGTATATTGTCTCTACAAACAGCATAACTCCTGAGTGAGAAGTAAAAATAAAACGCCATTAGTTTGTTGTTTCAGGTAGTTAACACAAATTGGTTGATGTATTATTTTTTTCTCTCATTGAATTGATTGTAGCAACAATTAATTATTCAGAAAATTTTCATTAAATCCCCTGCAAGTTAAGGAAACTGGACCAGGCCTAGTATCTTGAATTTAAATATTAAGTGGTCATTGTCATTTTTATGGCTCTCAGAAGGGCCCTAAAGTTTTCTATGTAAGAGAGTTACAATATTTTTTAATGGAATAATGAATGCTACTTTGGAATATGGAGTGTGGAATTTTCAGTATTTATTTATGGGTTTCCTTATATTTTTATAAATGTATCCAAACAATAAAAGTTTAATTAATTATCAGCTTAAACACGTAGTAATATCTCTAGCCTGAAGAAATAATAGGGCTTGTCTCTTAGTTACCAAGAGGAGGAGTCTCTATTGGGTTTCATTTTCTCAGCATAAAATCAACAACATTGACGTTTCTTAGAAGGTTCTTTTATGTTGAGACGTGGTCTATGTATGAGGATATATGGTAATTAGTCAACAAAAAAATACTTGAAGCTATTATTCAGTATGTGTGACTAGAAAACAAGAGGCTAAGGAGAAATGTGACTTAATGATAAAAAACAAACAAAATAGTATATAATGGAACCTTGGCAATGGTTTGTCAGGAACTGTATCTTAACCCAAAGGGAGGAAACAAACGCATGGATTCCCTGACACTTTTACATCCAGTTAGAATGTTAGAATAGGGACATCTGGGTGGTGCAGTCAGTTAAGCAACTGGCTCTTGGTTTCAGCTCAGATTGTGATCTAAGGGTTCGGAGATTGGGCCCTGCATTGAGTCCTGTGATCAGCATAGAGTCTGCTTGAGATTCTCTCTCTCCCTCTGCCCTCGCTCTCAAGCTCTCTCTCTAAAGTATATAACTGAATCTTTAGAAAAAAAGTCAGATTAAAAAACTGACTTCTTAGAGAGACAGAAAAACAGGCACACACACACACACACACACACATAAAGGTCTAAAAAACATAATTCTGTGAATACTTTAGTCCAGAGCCAACATTCAATTCAGAGGATAATTGAGGGAAAGGGATTTCTTCCTGAATTATCCACATTAACTTTCAAATAGTTGTTACTGGATGCAGAAAAAGCAAACCAACAAGAAAATACAGTCTTTTCAGAAATGTCTTAATAACTCAATATATTAGTTTTCTATCGCAGCTGTAACAATGATTTGTGTCTTTCTCACATACAATATTAATTCATCCCATCCCTAGGTCCCCACAAGTCCCAAACCATTAGGATATCAAGTCAGGTTCAAAATCTGATCTAAATCTCATTAGCTCTAAAGTCCCAAATCTCATCATTAAATCATCTAAATTGGGTGTGAATGAGACTCTGGATATATTTCATCCTGGCACAAAATTCTTCTCCATCTGTGTACCTATAACACTGAAGACTCAAGTTATCTTGTCCAAAAATAAAATGATGGTACAAGCATTGGATAGTAGTTATATGTATCCCCACCCTCCTAAACGAGAAAATGAAAAGAAAAAAGGAGGTCCCAAGCAATTTTGAAATTCGAATGGGTAAACACCATTAGGTTTCAAAGCCCAGAAATAGTCGATTCTTCTGTGGTCCATGGATCCACCCTCTGGCTCAATGTTCTGTCCTTCTACCTCACAAAATCATCCTTCCTTTTTCATTAAAGGTACTATGAGTTTGAATCTGAATAGCTTTATCATTCTGTTTCCTGCCTACATATTTTTGGGAGTCCAAACACCAGTGGGTCTCCTGTTCTGGCTCAGGGATTCATTCCATTAGACAAAATGTTTCTCCATGGGTCTTTTCTAGATAATATCTCTATTTTTGTCCCCTGCTGAGTTAGCTTAGGCGACCCATGATTCACATGCCTCATCACTTCAAAGGGCCTTCTGTGTGAATGAATATTGTGAACTTTTGTCTCTTCCAAGAATCTAGGGAAAGGCTCCAGAGAATCACTCTTGGGTTTCTCTCCAGAGCATACCTATCTTCCTGACAGTACATCTCTTTATTTTGCTATCTTTTTCAATCTGGACAAGGCTAAATAAACATTTCCAACAAGTCCTTTTACGTCATGATTCCTCTCTCATATTACCTCCTTTTTTCTCTCTCATGTTTTACCATAGGTAACAGGACCAGGCTGCATCTGCAATGCTTTGCTTGGAAGTCTCCTCAGCTAAATATCCAAGTCCACTATCAATTCTGCTCTTCGTTCAACTCCGAGACACATTTCAGCTGTGCTTCCTGCCACTGAATAGCAGAGGTGCCTATTTTCTCTGCTTTCAATATCATGTTATTTTTTATTTCTGAGCCTTTAGCAGTAGCCTCTCTAATGTCCATATTTCTATCAACAATCTTTTTACGATAATTTAAACATTCTCTAAAATGATAGGGGCTTACTTACTTTTGAGCCCTTATAAGCAGCACCATAGTGCCCATATATGAACCAATAGTCTGTCTGAAGGAATCTAGGCTTTTCTTTCATGCACTTCAGAATTCCTCAATCCTTTAACCATTCCTGAATTCCAAAGTCACATCCACGTTTTTAGGTATTTGTTTGTTATAGCAGCATTACCAGACACCAAAATGTGTATTCATTTCTTATCGTTGCCGCAACAAATTATCACAAGTTTGTTGCCTTAAAATGGCATAGATATGTTCTCTTATAATTTGGAAAGGTTGGAGAAGTCCAATAGATGAAAATCAAATTGGGAGTCGGTTTGACTCCTTCTGGAGCCTTTGAGGGGAGAATCTGTTTCTTTGCCCTTTTCAGCTTCTAGAAGCTGCCTGCATTCCTTAGCCCCTGATACCATTCTTCCATCATCCCAACCTCTTACTTCCATTGTCATTTCTCTTACTACTTTCCTTATGTCCTGCTTCTTTCTTACAAGGATGCTTGTGATTACATCAGCCCCTCTCCCCGGGTAATCAAAGATAATCTTCCTACCTAAAAACCCTTAACACATCTACAAAGTATCCTTGCCATGTAAGATACTATATTCACAGCTTCTGGGATTAGGATGTTGAGTATATTTGGTGGACATCTTCGGGGGAATCACTCAAAAAAGACAGATTTTTGCCCAAATTATCCAATCTGGAGAAATTTTCAGCCCTCTACTTTTGGCATTTACTTATTCACTTGTCTTTCAATTTAATTCATTAGCATTTAATAATCACCTCCTGTGGACCAGCCTCTGTGTCATATATCAAGGGTAATAAAGATGGTTACTAGATTTCCCATACTCCAAGTCCAGAAGGGGAAAAAAATCACAAAGAAGTATTGTAAAAACAATAATGGAAGTACAAACAGAATGTCAGATCAGTGAGAATCAATATCCTAGTGCCTGCTCACCATTAAGTGAAATGACATAGTTACATATGTCAAGTATGTTTGAAAATATTGACCAATTATAGCCATCCCTTGGGAGTCTTGAGTGAAGACAGACTGCTGGGCAACTCTTACACACTTCCTCACAATTTTGAGCAATAAGAGGCTTTAAATCTGATTTTTTCTTTAGTGGGAAGCATTTTATGCATTTGTCACAGCAATTCCCATGACTTGGACAATCCTGGGCCCCTATAGTGACCAATGAAGTTCAAGGAGCACTGGAAAATTTTACTAAATACTTGTCAAATTGAATTGAATTGAATTTGGATTTGAGTTGCAAAGAAAGATAACTTGAAAAAAATCATTCCTGCTATTATAGATGGGATTTGGGAAGAGTGCAATGCATTTCTTTTTGTTGATTTCTACTTCAGCTGGTGGTCAGAGAAAAGGAACTCCTACCAGGTGTGCCATGGGAAAATGAGATCAGAAGAAAAAAAAAAAAACAAAAACATGCTGGTTGGATTTGAGATGTAGTTAGGAGAGGTTTTTATTTATCCCTTGGTAGTCTCTCCAGAGGCATGACAGCTGTTTCCTGCCTAAAAGCCTTAATAACCCAACCAATCTGTTTGGCATTGGTGGTAGAGCTGCTGATCATCAATTTTATACTTGCTAATGATTTACTAGTAACAAACCCAGCCCCGAAGTCTGCAGTCCAGTTGCCCTGGCAGCTGTAGAAGAAATACTGGCCTTGAGGTGCTATGCAAGCTATAAAGAGCCAGGATTGTCTAGTCTTGACACTTTTTAATGCTGCCAATAACAGTGCAGCTTTGAACATAAACTCTATTTCTGGCTTAAAAAGTGACACTATCACTGATACCAAAGATTTATCCTATAATAGACAGACGATTTTGGTGTGGAAACTTCTCATCTATAATTCACTGTTTCCAGAAGGCTGGGCTAAAATGTATCTTTTCACCATGGACCAAATCCATGCACCAAAGGGTTTGCTGAACAAATGGGTAGAATAAACATGGGAGTGTTTATCTGCCCTAAGGGTAAAGGCAAACATTTTAATTTCAATCTCTTTAGCAGATGTCTTGGCATTTCCAATATGTGTGTGATAGCTACCATCTCTTATTTATCAGTTAAAGCCTTCTAGAGAATCTCTAAAATCCAGAGCCTGTGTATCCTGTCTCCTTTCTCCCCTGCCCAGGCAGCAGTCCTTTTTCTGTTTTTTCTTTTTCCCTCTCTTATCATCATTATCAACCTACCATTTATTAAGCACCTACCATATACCATGCATTTTAAAGTGCAGTTTATTTAAATGATCCATTAATTTCATTTAATTCTCTTGTATGAAAAATTTCCAATCCCAACATCAGTTTGGGGAGTTTTTGTCTTGTTCAATTCAAGACCAAATTTTAGGAGAAACTATTTCTATACCCATACTCCTCCTGGGCCCCTTTTATGCTTTCAGATACCTTGACATGAGTCAAGGAGGAAACTCTCATACAGCTTCCAAAAACTATGGTCTTCAATGATGCAAAGCTTGGGCAAGATGTCGGCCTACTTACATTATGACTAAAGAACTGGCTTGTGGGGTTCTGGGTATGGAATGGGTACATTGTAACTTACACAAAGGCAGCTAGCCAGTTTTGGCAAACTTTACTCCAATTGGAACCTCAGAATTGGTGATCTCTCTCATACTAGGAGGTGGGAAAACAGTAGCCCATTGTAGCACTTTTTGCTCTGTTCTATATACCTGGCACTTTCTACATTGACAATCCTCCTCTAGAGACTCAAGATGTCCATGCCCTCAGTTTGGCACTTCTCTTCCTTGGGCTTGCACCAATGTCTCCTTTCTACCTTTTACACTGGAGCCCTCATCAAGCTCCTATCCCCCAAAAGATTACACACGATATCTAGAAATGCTTAGTTTTCCTAGATCCGGGCCTCTTACTATTATTCACAGCAAATGTTATCCTACCTCAAGGGTAGAATAATAAGGGCTTGAGATTTGTGGCAAAACTGTAGGCCCAAGGGCTTCCAGAGAAAGAAAATAATAAAATTGAGTTTTATATTCAAAATTAGAACAGGTTGCATATTACTGAGATAAAGTGGAGCATAGTGGCTAGGCAGTGTGGGTTCTCAGTCTGCGACCAGACTCCACCACTGGCTAGCTCACCTAGGAAAGGGGTTGGCAATTTTTTTCCATTAAGGGTTAATAGTAAATAGTTTGGCTCTGTGGCCATGCAGCCTTTATTATATCTACTCAAAGCTACCACTGCAGCATGAGAGTAGCCACAAGCATTGCATAAACAAATGAGCATGACTTTGTTTCAATAAAACTTTATTAAAACAAAAACAAAACAAATGTGGGCTGGATTTAGTTAATGGGCTATCATTTACCACCCCCTGACCTATGACAATCTACTTAATGCTATGGGCTGATTGTGTGTGTCCCCAAAATTCATCCCAATAGGATGGTATCTAGAGGTGAACTTCTGAGGCTTTTTGGATCCCAAGGATAGAGTCCTTCATGAGGACAGAGTCCTTATTAATGGCTTAATTAGTGCCCTAATAAAAGAGACCACAGCTCCCTCACCTCTTCCATGTGAGGAAACAAGGAGAAAGATGGCCATCTATGATCCAGGAAGCAAGTTTTCACCAGACACCAAATCTGCTGGATCCTTTATCTGGGACTTCTCAGTCTCTGGAACTGTGAAAAATAATTGTTTGATGTTTAAGTCACACAGTGTATAGTATTTTTGTGATAGCAGCCCCAAGAGACTAAGGTGCTTGGCCTCTCTGATCTCACTTATAAAATAGGGATAATGTAAAACAAAAATAGGGATAATGTGATAATACAAATGCATATAAGTTACTTAGAAGCATACCTGAGACTCAAAAAATTCTATTACCATTATTGTTGTTACTATATAATTTTATATCCAGCTGCCTAATGAACATTTGCACTGTAATCCGATTGACATTTCAAATATAGTAAATCCAAAACTGAACTCTTGATCTTTCTTTTTTTTTTAAGATTTTATTTATTTATTCATGAGAGATACAGAGAGAGAGAGAGAGAAGCAGAGACACAGGCACAGGGAGAAGCAGGCTCCATGCAGGAAGCCCGATGCAGGACTTGATCCTGGGACTTCAGGATCATGCCCTGGGCCAAGGCAGGGGCCAAACTGCTGAGCCACCCAGGGATCCCTGAACTCTTGATCTTTCTTATTGAATCTGCCCCTCTCTCAGAATTCCCTATTTCAGTTGACGGCAATTCCATCTTTCCAGTTGTTCAAACCAAAAGCTTGGAGTCAGCACCAACTCTATTCTTTCCTTCATATCCTATATTTAATCCATTAGGATGTTCTTTTGGTTATATATCTAAATATATCCAAAGCCTGATGACTTCTCCCCATCTCTAGTTCTACCACCTAGTGTTAGTCCTCATTATCTCTTGGCTGTAATTGGACCTTTTCATGGATATTTAAGGAAAATCCTCTTCCCATCTTTGCTCTCTGGCTAACCCTACCCTCTGTCCTGTGGCTTATTAAAATTAGTTTTACTCTATTTGTAACTATTTTTAAATCTTAAATAAAGTAAAAGGCAATATTTTCCTGGCTTATACTATCATTGGAGAATCTTAAGCATTAAAATTCGGGAATAAAATCATTTCAGTTCATGAAGGAAATTTGTTAAAAAAACAAAAGGAAGGTGACTTAAATTTTCTGTGGTTATTTAAGTTCCCGTACCTTACCAGATACCAGGCAGAAGATTGTTCAGTCAGAGCTAGTTTAGTTACTAATTCTTCTTGATCAAGAAGCATTAACCCTGAGTGGGGCTGGGACTAGGGTGGAGTCAATGAAATGTTTGCTTCTGGTGAAAAATTTAAGAGGGTGCCAAAAACTCTATCGTCAAGAGAAATACTATTTTAATGCAAAATTCTAAAAGAATCAAATCAGCAAATTATAGCTCTTGGCATAACCTCCTGTTTTTGTCGGTGAAATTTAATTAGAAGAGACTTATCCATTTCTGAGGGAGATGGGTCATAAGGCTGGAGGAAGAGGAGTAGGGAATTCTGTGGGCAAGCTGACCAGCAAGTCTTCAGGCCTATAATTGCCTCTCACTAATAAGCATCATCTTCCAAATGACCCTGGTGCAATGGGAAGGAAATTGGCCTGGGAAGCTGGTTGACCAGCATTCTAGTTCTGGCACTGTCACTGGCCCAAAACTTGTAGTCTCTACTCATCCATGAAATTAAAGATTTAGACTTCATTATCCTCAGAGGTCTGTACTTCTAAAATTCTACAAAATGCATTTGCCAAACTTTCTCTAGGTACCTAGTCATGTATGCTATTTGTCTTGTTCCTTGAATCTTCTGCAATCACACTTTGCTTTTTTCCAACCAAGTTCCTTTCATTCTTAGCTTTGAAGTGGTTAATTCTGATACCAGCATAGTTAAAGTGTACCCTGGAGCCTCCTCCAAATCCCATATAGTACTGACTTATTAGCATCTCCCCATAGAACACTGCTCCTCTTTTTGTGCAGATGATCGTAGTACATGCTAGAATTCTTCTCATTCTGTACCTTTCATTCTTCAAGTGCTTTTATACCCTGTCCATAAATTTGAATAATAATAACTTTAAATTGGAGGCTGCTGGCTAGCAGCTTTATTCTTCTCTGAAGGTGACCCCAAAGTGAACAGGCACATAGCAGACATATCTACAAGAATTAAAAAGAAGAATGTGGGAAGAATTCACTCACATAAGTGAGATGCTCCTTCTTTAAAGAGCTCCAAGCCTGACTTTGATGAGTAGAATGAAGGCAGAGAGTGACCACATGGCTTCAGGAAACACTGTTTGACACCCTTGAGCAGTTGTAGCTAATACCAAAACTTCATCCAACCTCTGTTTTGGTGCAGCTGGCTTTTCTACAAACCATTGTTAATTTATTACTGTCTTATCCATGTATTAAAAAATACATTTAACTAACACAGAAGGCACAATGAATTGAGGCTCCCATCCTCAAGTATATCAATTTTTCCATACCCATAAGTCTATTTCCTTCTTAAATATCTAATAAATTTGTGTGCACACTCATATGAACCATCCCCCATCTCTTTACCTGTTTCATTTCCCATAAAAAAGAAAAGTAACCATTTAACTCATGTTAGATTTTTAAAAATATTTTATTTATTTATTCATGAGAACACAGAGAGAGATGCAGAGACATAGGCAGAGGGAGAAGCACGCTCCTCGAGGAGGGCCTGAAGAGGGACTCAACCCTGGGACTCTAGGACCATGACCTGAGCTGAAGGAAGACGCTCAACCACTGAGCCACCCAGGCGTCCCTAGATTTTGATCTACCCAACAGCTATCACAATTTTTCACATTTTTTCTGGTCAATGAAGAAATTTTCCACTCACCACTCAGGAAACATCACGCTAGCCTGGGACTGACTATCAGAAAGAAATATGCCTTACAGAAAACCCCAGTGACTAAAAAAGTGAACAGCCACTCTATCCAGCCCGTGCATCATTAGAATTGGCTTAGGAAACATCTTTTCCTTTTCCCTCAAAATGATACCTTCCAGGTGGTTAGTCCTTAGGCACCTCTGCTCTTCCTGTTCTGTCCCAAGTTAACCCCTTCTTAATGGATGTGGGGCCTGGCATCTTTTCTTTCCATCCATACCCACTCATCTTCTGTCTGCACCCTTGGTGTCTTCTGTATACAATTCTGCCAGAAAGTTAGTTTTCTCAGAAAGCCAGAATCACAAAGGACCAAAGAAGTTGTTCTAGAGAACCTGAATGATCAGTAGATGTGATTAACATAACATGCCACAGGTTCTCGGAGACTCTTTTGCTCTTACTGTTATTGGAGAACACACAGTTCCTTTTAGTGAATGTTGACCATCATTTTTAAGGGCCATTTCCTCACCAAAATGATGCTTCACAAAGCAGGAGTGTCTTTTATTATCTATGAAAATGGCTTTTGTTACTTTTTAAATATAAAAAAAGCATTTTAAAGCCCTTTGTGTTTGTAAAAACAACATTAGAAGACTAGAATGATTTCTTTTTATTTTATTTATTTATTTAAAAAGACGTTTATTTTAGAGAGAGGGAGGGAGAGAGAGAGAGAAAGAGAGAGAGAAGAAGAAAGAAACAGTGTGTGAGTAGGGGGAGGAGCAAAGGAAGAGGGAAAGAGACAATTTCAAGCAGACCCCCTGCTGGGTGCAGAGCTGGATACAGGGTTCAGTCTCATGACCCTGAGATCACTACCTGTACTGAAACAAAGAGTCAGATGCACAACCAACTGAGCCACCCAGGCACCCCTAGAATGATTTCTTTAAAAGTGAAATAATTATCTATAATCCCACTCTTTGGATATGGGAATATTTTTTAAAAATCTCTTCCCAGTCTTGGTCTCTATGCCTAAATCTATCTTTAAAGTTGCAATATTCATGTATATGCAAAGTTACTTCCCTTCTGTCACAGGACTTTTCCATTATACCACCTCCATTTCCACTTACTGTCTCTATTACCTGTGCTTACTGAGGGATTCTGTGTTTTTTTTGTTTTTTGGTTTTTTGATTCCTTGAAGCTGGGATTCCATGGTAATCATGTGACTTAGTGAAAAGTAAATGGAAGTCTTTTGGTGTGATTTCTTTCTCTTTCTGTTCTTTCTATTTGTTTTCTCTCTGAGACACAAAGAGGAAGCTGAAGCAGTCATCCTGCAACCATGAGGCGACAGGCATTGAGGACTACCCTAAGGTTGGCAAAACAGAATGACAAAAGAGCTTGGATTGTTGATTCCTTGCACTGGCCCTGAACCACTAATTCTAGATTTGATATTATGAAGACAAATAATCTCTTACTTTTATTTTATTGTTTAAAGATTTTATTTATTTATTCATGAAAGACAGGGAGAGAGGCAAAGACACAGGCAGATGAAGAAGCAGGCTCCCTGCGGGGAGCTCCATGCCGGACTTGATCCCAGGACTCCGGGATCATTACCCAAGCCAAAGGCAGACGCTCAACCACTGAGCCACCAAGGTACCTCTAATCTCTTATTTTTTAAAGTACTATAGTTATCTTTTCTGTTATTTGCAGCTGTACGTCTTCATTAATGAAATTTGATAAGCCATATGATTTTTTTTTATATATATAACTGCTCTTGCACCACTGCGGACTGCCCGGTTCTAGCATAGCAATGTCACCAACTATGACCCCAACAATGACCACAGCAGCAGCTGCCATGAAGTTTCCATGTTGGTTTTCCTTGTGCAATTCAGGAAGCAGATACTGGTGTTGGAAATGCTTGTGTGAATTCTTCACCTCTGATGGCTCTCAATCAGTTATGGCAAAAGTTTCTTCTACTACCCAAGGCTTGTTAGAATCAAGGTAGAAATATCCAGATGAAGACAGTGGAGAACAGTCCACTGTCAACAGTACACCAAATGTTGGGAGCATTTGGTGATGTTATTTCTTTATGTATTTATTTAATAAACAAATATTTGGAGCACATTTTGAGCCAGACACTGGGTTAGGGCATTGAGATGCCCAGATGGCTGATGACATTTCTTAGCTACAACCTGATTGAAGCACCGCCGGACAGTGTAAGGGCTAGTGGAATGCCACCAGAGCTAAGGCACTTGAAAGAAGGCTCCAAAAATGAAAAGGTGACAAATATTCAGCTGCAAGGAAAACAGAGGAAGGTGGTTGCAGGTCCAAAGTCAAAGGCAGACAGACTAATGAAAAGAGCAAGGATGTGAAAGAAAGGAACAAATGCTTCCTCTATCTTGTAAGGTCTTCTAGCTGGACTAAGAATTAAATTTAATGAGACAGATTAACAATGAGGAAAAAATCAAAGTTTTATTACATGCCCATGGAGGCCCAGTAATGCAATTGAGACCTAAAGAAATGACCAAGCCTGGCAGTTTTTATATTTAAAATTATAAATATGTGAGGAATTGACAGGACAAGGGAAATAACTTTGGGACCTTCAATTAGTAAGGAATTCTAAACAGTGTTTGGGTTGGGGCAGTGAACTAGCAAAGTCACAAGGTTTGTTTATATAGCCTTCTTGGCTCTAGATTTCCTATCCCTCTGGTAAGGAGGACTCTCTATCCTGGTACAGGGAGGATAGGATGCCTTTCATATGGAGATTCATTTCCTGCTTGAAGGGCTACAGAGGAGAGTCTGTGTCCTTCATGCATGGAACAGTCTTTTAAGTAACTCTTTAGAATAATCAACATGTCAAAGCGGCACATTTTGGGGTAGCCCGATCTTGGTCCCTATAGATGATAAGAAGTACAATCTATTAGACACTTTTACTTTTTAAATGATCAAAACATATATGCATGCACCACAAGTAAGAAGGAGTATGTATAATAATCATAGAGCTCTGTGAATTTTCACAAACTGAATATGTTTGTGTCACCAGAACCCAGATCAAGAAAGAATATGGTCAGCACCCTGGAAGTCCCCTTCCTATTCTTCCTGTCACAAATCCCCCAGGGGTAGCAACTATTATATTTTTTAAAGTAAGCTCTATGTCCACTTGAGGCTAAGACTCACAACCCCAAAATCGAGAGTTGCATGCTCTACAGACTGAGCCAGCCTGGCACTCCTCTTATTTGTTAACATCATAAATTAATTTTGTCCATTTTGTTACTTTATGACTTTATATTAATAGTGTTACTTTATAACTTTATAGTAATGGAACCATCCAGTAGGTGCTCTTCTGTGTCTGGCTCATTTTGCTAGACTTTCTATGAGTGAAATTCATTCATATGGTTGCGTAAAATTAGTATTTATTCTATTGCTATGTAGTTTTCCATTGTGTTGCTGGCCCAAAATTTCTTTATCCATCCTGCATTTGATGGTTATTTTAACAATTTCCCATTGAGGCTGTTGTAAAAATATGAAAAAAAAAGTTATGTACATATGAGTGGATTCACTGGGCCATAACATAGGTGCATATTTAGTTTTAGAGAAGCTGCCAAACATTTTCCCCAACATTACTCTACAAATTTATATTCTACAGCAGTGAATGACAGTCACAGCTGCTTCACATTCCTGCCAATACCAGGTAGTTTGCATTATTTTCAATTTAGCTACAGAGCTCCACTATGGTGGATATAGTAGTTTCTCATCGTCTCTGCATGTGTTTTATGATGAAATACCTTAATGAAATATAAATATAGTGAAATTGCACAACTTAGAGTGTAAAGCTCAATGAATTTTTACAAATGTAAACACTTATATAACCACCACTCATATAATGATCACCACTTTCACTATCCTCTCCCAAGGCATTCTTATAATTTCTAACACAAAGATTAGTCTTGTCTGTTCTATCAAGTGGAAACATATAGTATGCTTTTGAGGTCTAGCTTCTTTAGCTCAGCATATTGAGACTAATCCATTTTATTGACATATTAGTAATCTGTTAATTCTTCTTGCTGGGTAGTATTTTATTCTATGGTATTTTTTGGCAAAAGGCCAGGCTCAGCCAAACTAAACTTGGTCTGCTGTCTCCCAGGGATCTGGGCATCTGTACCACCTCTAATAGGAATCTCTAGAGCCTCATACTCTTGGTGTAATTGTTATGGTCTAACTTAGTCTTAGCTGATTTTTAAAATTGTTTCTCTCTAGAGCAATCTCATTTTGGTGGAAGTAGCCTGACATGACCCATTAATATCAAAAGGCCTATTCAATTCTCTGATTCTTGCTTTTCTGCTTTCAGATTTTCCTTGCTACTCTCATTTCCGTTTCTTTCCACTGGACTTAGACACAAAAATATACCATTTAAGTACAAATGTCCAATGAAAATTGCTAGTGCTCTTGAAGCTTATGGAAGTTTGACTTAGGTGTACTTGAAGTCTCTAGAATTCTAGCTGCCCTAAGTATCCCATCTCAGAAAAAAGTCATAGTTTACTCTGCTTTGTTTGCAAGCACTTTGTGAAGGCTTCTACTACAGCCCTCACTTCTCTGTGGAATAACCACAATTTGGACCTATTGGGGTTGGTAAGTTGGTGTATTTCCACAAACCCTTTCCAGAAATGATTTAGCAGCAGGTACCAAAGGGAGAGAGATGACAAAAACACCATCCTCAACCGCTATGGCTCCAGCTGGTCTGGCACAGGGGAGGAGGAACACAGTAAATGTAAATTATTTGTTCCTCAGGAAAAACAAACAAAACAAAAACAAAACAAAACAAAACAAAAACAAAAAACCCTTAACCAAGTTGGACAGAAGACTCTCAAACTATGTCTTTAAATGGCTACACTCAAGGTAGATCAAAATATACTTGAAAAATTTAGAAAATGGAAATACTAAAGCACCTTGAAACATTCTGACACTTTTCTTCATTTAAAATAAAAATCTTTTGAAACAGAACTTAAAACAATGTCATCTTCAGCACCAAATTAGATTACTAAATGCCGATTCAACCACCAGAGAGGGCTTAACGAGAAATGAGAGGAGATAAGGCAGGGTGCTACTGGCATCACAGTAGCTGCCAAACTGAACTACACTCTGATTTTGTTTGGGGGAATATAGTCCCTACTCTATTATGCTTAAGTGAATATCATATTTACCTGAATCATAACATTTTCACCTGGAGAGATGAGAGGGCTAGGCTGAAACATGCGGGCCCCCCAGTAGGCCAAAATTTGGCACACCATTCAAATTATTATTATTTATTTTTCCCTACTATTTGTTAGTGAGGAGCTAAGTGTCCATTAATAAAACTGTATACCTCATTCCACATGTTCAAAATAAGGCATTTATTATATGTATTAATATAATACAAGGCTGTGATTTGTTTGACTTACCTTTTCTGTCTCCACATTTTGGCACTCCTAACCCATTACAGACAGTCATTTTCACCCACTACGGGTGGATATGACTTACATGCATAAAGCAACAAAATATCTTCCAAAATACTTTCATGTAGGTTAAATGCTTGCCACTTTTCTGCAGTACTTGTTCTCACTCCAGTTTTCCTTTTTGCAATGCATATAAAATGTCTTGACATTTAGCTAGTGGGATCAACCACTCCCCCGTCATGCTGGAATGATGTTCCCTGGTCATGATGTGGTTTCTGCTTGACTGAACTGACCTCTCAGGCTCAACTTTTCCAACTGGCTGACTTTAGTTCAGGGATGGTGATTTTTGTTTTGTTTTTATTGTGTTACATTTTTCTGTTGCTGTTACTTTATGTTGTTTTATTTATTTTATTTTATTTTATTTTATTTTATTTTATTTTTTTATTTTTTTCCCCTTCTTAGCTTCCTTTATTCCTCCCCTAAGATGGTGGGCATTGTAGGCTTCTGAGGGAGGAGATTCCATTTACTTTTGGTCCTTTAGACAACATTGTGTGTGGAAACCTAGGTTACCAGGAGTCATTTTCCTGGTGTATTCCATGCTAGTTTTGAGCCCTATAATTTGACTTCTTAGGTGGCTACCATCCAACTCCTGAATTCATGCCCAAGAAATTCTCCCAAAGGAAGTTGAAAAAACTGGGTATGAGGAACCAAGGCCAGATTTAAGAGTCCCTTCAGAAATGTTAATTTAGAAAGGATTATCCAGATGTTATTTAATTCTTAATATTAATATTTAATTTATTAAAATTAATTCAATCTTCTATTTTTTTCTAGTATTAAGTTCTACTTTTAAATGTTTTATGGACTTATAAATTTAGCAAAATTTAACAGGTTTAAAGGGACTTCAACTAATATTCAGTCCTATTTCATTTTTTTTTAAATATTTTATTTATTTATTCATGAGAGACACACAGAAAGAGAAAGAAGGCAGAGACACAGGCAGAGGGAGAAGCAGGCTCCTCACAGGGAGCCTGATGTGGGACTGGATCCCGGAACCCCGGGATCACACGCTGAGCAAAGACAGACGCTGAACAGCTGAGCCACCCAGGCTTCCCCCCGCCAATAAAACCTTTTTGAGCACCTAAATCACTTTTTCCAAAACCTTTTTAAGCATCTAAATCACTTTTTCCAATTTCCAATCTAGAAATTAAACTTATAAAAATAGAAATTTTAAATTTGTATTAAATAGTCCTGTATTGTATATATGTATAGTAAAAGTTCAACCTCAAATCACACATCTAAATCAATTGCTCAGCTACACATTCCACACTGGAATCATAAAGCTGATATATTTGTCTCAAAGGCAAAATACTTTCAAATATTACAAACTCTGAAGATATCAAGCACATATTTAATACAAAAATTAATACTATAATTCTCTTAAGCATGTCTACTTTTATTTCCAAATTTGCTCAAGGTTAAAAGAGTCTTATTCACTAACAAGAGTTATAACAGTTAAATGATTTGGAGGTTATCTCTCAACTAGTGAAGGTTACATAAGAATAGGGATACTGTCTAGGACCTTGATTAAAATTTATTTGCAAGCTTTTTATGATCACTGTGGCAGAGATTCTAAAATTTATCCAGGGCAGATTGCCCACTATCTTGAATGTGAATCCTATGAGTATCTTTTTGTTTTATCTTTAAAGGAAATGTGCAACTCATGCTATCTTACCACATGATTGAATTCAACTGCTTGGTTCTATTCTGAATTATTTTTTATCATTTGAGCTACCTTGTTAGGCTACACAGCTCATAGTGATTCCACATATTTATAGAGTCAGACATGTCATTATAATGGTGTGAGCAAAAGGAATTGGGATGCATACTCTGTAAAAATACAGAAAAAAGACTCAAGAGAGTAAGGCATTGGAATCCAGTTAGCTAGTGTACCCAGGATGTTTTACAGTCAAGCTCAGAACCATTGCTATGCACTGAAAATCCATCTTCTTTCACTCATATAAAAATTCAATAACCACTTATTAATATCTATCATTGTCTAGCCTTTGAATCTATGAAAGAAAGAAATAGGCAAAAGCAGATGCTTAAACATCTGCTAGGTACCAGATATTTTATTTGTATCCAACAACCGCATTAAGCAGGAAATACCAGTTTCATTTTATGGATGAAGAAAATAAGGCTCACAGTGGATAAGAAATTTTTCCATTTTCCATCTTGACAAAGCTAGCAAGTGATCCAGACCAGGTACAACCTGATAATGGCTGGATCTAAAATGTACAGACTTTGCCTCCAGAGAGGAGCTCTCATTTAGGGGATGGGAGGTAGCAGTGGAGGCACTAAAGGAAATGAACAGAAATAACAGAGCCTGGAAAATGGAGAGTTCAAATGCTTAGAGATCTTGCTACTGGAATCCAGATTGAGGGGCATGCATGTGTGTGTGCATATGTGTGGAAATGGGGATGTTGGGGATGGGGCAACTAGACACAGTGATAAAAACTTCTTAGAGCAGGTTTCATTCTTTGAAACAAACTTGAGAATGGTTACAAAGTGAATACAGAAGATCAATACAAAGTGAATACAGAACATGTTGGCACATGGCACTCAAATAAACTAGTTCTTTAGGATGCTACTTATCATGTCCTTTGGTGTCTCAGGGAAAACAAACTACTGCATATTACCGCTTCATAGGATAGAGTGATTTTATTGACAGATCATAGTAGGCATATGGCTGGGCATTAACTTCCAGTCTTCTCTGGTATCTGTGTCTGGAAGAGACTAGCAGAAGCAAGTTGTTACTGATTTGGTTTCAGCAGTATCAGCCCCCAAAAGCCTGTGCACCCCCCTCTGAGCTCCTGTTATACTTACTCTGCTCCTTCTGTCTCCTTTTCTAACATGTCAACCTTGCACTCTCTCTTACAGAAGTCCTGCCATTTACAAGCTGGCTTTCTGGTAAATTTATTTTATTTGAAAAGGGTATGTGTAGCCTCATGGTTAAATGTGGAAATCATAAAACTAGAGTCCCTGAGTGCAGAAACTATGTTTATCAATTCCTGCTCATGTGATCTTGTGAAATCATTCAAACTTCATGCCTCAGTTTCACACTGTCAAATGGAAACAAAAATAGTACTGACCTCATAAGTTTACTGTGAGGATTAAGTGAGCAAATCTATCTAAAGTATTTGGAAGTGTGCAAGGGTATAATGAGTGCTAGAAAAGTATTCATGGCCAGTCTTACTTTACTAGAGAAAGAATAAAAGCAAGAGTTGACATAGGTTGAGTACAGAATGTAAACTTCAGTGGAATGGGTGCTGTAATGGGTTTTCCATTGGCCCAGCTCTCTAGACCCTGAGGCCATGATTAAATGAAAGTCAGCTATGGATTTAGTTGCATTGCTTTAGAATGAAAAATGTGCAGGGATTATTTCCATTTGGCCTGGATCCCCTATCTTTCCAACAGCACCCCCTTTTTTATGCTCAGAGCTCTCTTTGATTCAAAACTTAAAAACCCAACAACCAGAATAGCAACCAAAAGCTGTGTCCAAGGAATGAATAGGAGCCAAGTGGCCAAAGTATAGGGGCTCAGAGGGCAGAAATATCCTGATTTGGTTCTGTTGATGCCATGTTCTGAGGCCCAGAGAGGTACTACTGAGTTGTATTTTCTTCATAGTTTAGTGTGAAGTTGAATCTATGATGCAAGCTTCTCTGATGGCAGATTCCTTTGGAATTTAGCCCTCCTAGTGTTAACCAGGTTCTAAATTGTGAATTATCTTGTGTCAGCTTGTTATGGGTGAGTATACAGTAAAAGCCCTTGTTCTCTGAGGACTGGGTCTAATATTTCTGCCCCTTTCTGAAGTTTGACCAAGTGGGAGGTTAGGGAATGGAAATCTAGAAGTACCATCTGGCCAACCAGCTCTCTTTCATTCCTCTTTAGTGGGGTTTTCCATTGTGTTCTTTGTTGCATCTGCTTAGTGGGTGAATGCTGATCCCAGCCAACACCTCCCCACTCTGTTACAAATGCCACCCTCGTTATCATGTTTAGCAGACAAGGGCTACTGTTCTAGGGCCAGGAGTCCATGCCTTGTAATCTTGATTTACACAGATGGTATGTGGGCATGGATTCAGAAGTTTTGAGTTAGAAAAGACCATACACATCATCTCTATCAGCGCTATACAAAAGAACTTTCTCTGATGATGAAATGGTTTATACTCTGTGCTATCAATATGGTAGCCACTAGCCACATGTGACACTTTAAATTTGACTAGTGTTACTGAGAAAGTGAATTTAACTTAATTCACATGTGGCGAGAAGCTACCATATTGGATGACTCGGAACTCTTTGCTTATGAAGAAAAAAGCTCAGGTTCAGAGAGAGGCAAAGTGACTTGCCCAATGTCCCAGAGTTGGTGCAAAGCAGAGCTGAGATTAGAGATTGACTTCACATACTTCCAGTCAAGTGTTTTCTGTATTTTATCATCCTGAAGCCATGAACACAGTTCTGGAATCCCACTGGCAACAAAAAGACACCAGAGTCCCTCATTTTTGTGATATCTAACTCCTAGGAGACAGTTTCCAGTTTTTACCACCCTCTTGGCATGCTTTCTTTCTGCGACCATTAGGTGTGAACGGGATGTGGTCTCCATTCATCCTATGGAAAGATTTCACTGAAGTCTGGGTTAGGTGAAACACTCGTAACCTCCTATTCAGCCTGACAGCTTTTCCTTCTTCAGAAATAATGTGAGCTCGTTCACTCCAGACCCCACATCTGGGTCCCCTCAGAGGACTTGAGGTGGTAAGATGAAAAGATGAAACCTTACTCCTGGAAACATACCTCACAGCATCTTTTGAGATTTGTCAATAGCCTCAGCATATCCCATGATGAATGCAATCCCAAATGTTTGGCACATTTCAAAGCAAATTTTTTCTTGTCAAAGTTTTGCTGGCCTCTGGGTGGTTTCTGATGAGAATATTAGTATTCATTGAAAGATTCATTTTAAAACACTGAAAATTGCCACCTAAGCAGAATGTGGCTAATAGCTCTAACCCAAAAGGATTTTTAGCTGCTAGGTAGAGATGTGCAAAACAAACAAACACAAATTTTAATGGATTCCTTCCCGTGATTAGATACTCATCCACCATGGGGTTGCATATTTCTCAGTTATTCAGCTCTCTGGGATGCTAAAACCTTCATCCGGGCCTTTGACCTAAAACATGGTCCTCTGCACTATGTCAATCAGTTGATAAAACTGAAAGGCATGGGAATAATCTCAGTGTACACCTCTTTCCTCTTGCTTCTAGCTCTCTTGATGATATAGTACAGATAGTCCCTACAATACTTTCCATTTCTCTCACATTATTTTTATTTCCTGGAAAAATTTTTATATCCAAACCTATTTTTTCCTTGGCATACAATAAATTCTTGATAACTCATTTTTAAAATATCAAACTTACATGATTATCTTGCATATATCTTCTGTCTATTTCTGGGGATGAGGGATGCATGAGGAATAGTAAACTGCCCCATGAAATTTCTTTCTCAACAAATAGATCCTTAGCTCCATAATAGACTCTGAGGGTATCCTTCAAACAATCTGGAGCAAATGGGAGGTCTGCAAAGGCTAACATATGGGGAATTGTTGTTCAGTGCTCATACAATTGCAGTTATACAAGATGGGTAAGTTCTAGGGATCTATTGGGCAACATAGTGGCTATAGTTAATACTATATTGTACACTTAAAAAAGAGTGGAGCTCCTGAAGTTTCCTCAACACTCCTTCTCCATAACACAAAACAAAGTCAAAGGGACATAAGGAAAATTGTAGAGGCTATGATTATGTCCATTACTTGATTATAGAAATGGTTTCATGGGTGGGTGAGTGTAGATGTCCAAACTATGTACATTAAATCAAATATACACTAACATCAAATCATATCTATTCAAAATGTGCTTTTTTGTATACCAATTTATCTCAATAAAGTTGTTTTTAGAAGAGAGTCTCAAAACAATGAGACAAAGCAGAAATCCACCGCCAGGAGTCTCTTCTCAGTTAAAAAGAGACATTGTATTTCTGGCCCTCTTAGATGTGAATGGTAAAATCCTCCTCACAAGGGTGCATATTTATAAATGTGAGTATATTTTGTATTTGTAAAATCAAGACATGAGACTTCTTCCACTTATAATAATGTCAGATTTGGATACAGATGCAAAAACTTGGTTATCTGATGAAGGGACAAATGGGTACCAAAGCCTGAGGATCCCTTTAGTGGGTCAGTGAGACTCAGAGTTTGCCAAAGACCAAGAGACTTGATACAGATTCAATCTAAAATTTAGTGGAAATGTAAAGAAACTGGGGGCATACAGGCAGTGAACCAGAAGGCCAAGCAGGTTCTAGATGATTTCAGCATGGTTAGTAAAGGAGATAGTAATGGAGCAACAAGCTTTCTCTTCTCTATAAACGTTTGTAGTGCCAACATTATGGTCAAAATGGTGCAGGTCCAAAGACCCCTGAAACAGATCACTTAATACCTATTAGCAGGCTTTGGTGTCAGTCAGCATTGGATTTGGCAAGTTGCTTTTCTTTCTTAGCCTCTGTTTCCTCATTTTTAAAATGTAGGTAACAGGGGCGCCTGGCTCAGTCAGTTAAGTGTCTGCCTTTGGCTCAGGTCATGATTCCAGAGTCCTGAGATTGAGCCCCTGGTCAGACTCTATGCTCAGCAGGGAGCCTTCTTCTTCCTCTCCTCCTTGCTCCTGCTCTCTCTCTCTCACTATCTCTGTCTCTCTCTCTTAAATGAATAAATAAAATCTTAGAAAATATGTGTATATGTATATATATACACATATGTGTGTATATATTGGTGATATCTATATTTTTCTTAAATTTAATAAATAGCTTATGGTAATGCTATATAATATTCACCAGCATTTCTTCAAAATCTGGGCCATATCTCCTTACCTCCACAGAACTTTTCAGCTTGTGGGTGCATGAGAGGAAAATAATAGTGACATTCAAATTCAAATTCCTCTAGTTCTTGCCCCTTTTGTTCAGGCCCTGAGAAGTATGGATTTCTCAGAGCCCTCTGGGGAAGGCTGCTATGCACTCCAGAACAAGTCTGCACCCCCAGGCATTTTCTGGAATCTGTCATCTACACCAGACCCAAGAGCACTTGGAATGTCATGGCTGACATGACATGACAGGGCTCAAGCTTTCGTACATGGATAAAAATAATATCTCATCTCCCATCAAAGTTGCTCGAATGAATGCAAAATAATCAAATAGTCAACTCATTTTGGAATATAGTTTTACAAACTGACATACTCCTTTCCTCATCTGCTATGCTCCCTAAAGGGGTGGCACTGCCTCCGGTTAGAATCACCTCCTGTCTGTTGTATTGTGGTAAGGGAAGACATGTCTGTTCTGTGTTATACACTTTCAGACAGAGCCTCACATAGTGCTGCTTGGGTCACAGGGCTTCTCAGAAATCAGCCATCTCTGTAAAAGTGTCATACATAAATCTGTGATCCCTGCTGGGCCACTACACACACATAGATCTAATGGACAGGGCTAAGAGGTGCTACTCATAGGGGATGATGTGAAAGGACCCTGTTGGGTTGTGGGATGACCTACTCAACTCTGCAGAGTGCTCCTGTGCAGGGGAGATGGACAGCAGGCTCATCTCTTCTTTCCAAGTTCCATCCTGGTTACCTGTCCACAGTAGAATGTTCTCTTCTGAGTAGAAATTAGCCCATACAAATAGATACTCAAGGACATCTGACATCCCCAGTGCATCAACAGACAGAAATATCTCACCACCCTCTACTACCAGTAAGGGTGATGCCACATATGCCCTCTTCCTGCCACCAGAATAGACATCTTAGCTAGCAACCCACAGTCGGATGTAGCCAATAAACATGTCTTGTTTTATCAACATAATGTGTAAAAAAATTTAGAAACTGAATTTCTTAAAGCAGGGCTTCATTTTTACATTTTTTTTTTACCAATACTCACAATTCACCATTGCCTTATTCCATGTGCATTTATGTTATCTGTCTGGCCCTTGGATACCTTTGAGTCTTCCTGCACCACAAACACACTCCATGCTTTTTCCTCGGCAATAAGTCTATGGGGTCTTTTGCTGCATTATCTCACTCTATAAAATGAAATTGTAAATAAATAAATAAATAAATAAATAAATAAATAAATGAAATTGTTCATGTGACATTTTATCAAGGTTCTAGTTCTGAGAGTCTATGTTTTTATAACTTGTTCCTTGGAAGTATCCTTTTCATGCTCAGCACTGGATTTATACCCAAAAGAATATCCCTGCAAAGAGACTTAAGATTTACTAGAATTTTTCAACCCTTTATAGCATTTAGAGTAGAATAATCATAGTAAAACTTTTTTATAAAGCAGCTATTTATTTTGTACTTATTAAGAAAAATAGAGCTAATATATATTGAATACATACTGTATGTTAGATCCTTTATTAACATATATAAACTATGAAATAAGCTTATAATTACTATCTTCTTCTCATTTTATACAAAAACATCTAAAGAACAGAGAGTTTATGAATTTACCTAAGTTCACATATAAATGAAATATCAAGCATATAAACCTAGGCGGCATAACTCCATGAAACCCATGTTTTATTACTAGTAAGTGTCAGATCCTGTTTTTATATCATCCCATTCATCTTCAGGACAATCTTCTAAGGTCCATATTACCATACTTAATATATACTTTAGGAAACTCTAGGAAATTGAATACATATTCAAATACTATAGAGGTAGAACTGAATCAAGATTGAAACTTAAATCTATCTGATTCCAAAGTTTGAACTTTTAATCACAATGAGGTGTTCCCTTTGTAATCTCTAGACCTCTGGAGTCATGGTTTCAAGTCTGCCATAAAGGAGAGGACTCTCTGACTCATCTAGAATCTGCTCTCATGTAGAGAACCAGAAGATAAAGATATATTTCTTTGTTCTGTCTCTGCAAAACCATTTCACTGGACATGGGGCTATAGAGAGAGTGCTTCTAAAAGACCTTAAAAAAAAATTAGTGCATTAAAGGACATTTTTTTTCTTATTCACACCCTACTGATCTATACAACAGGGAGAAGTAATCTATTCAGAGTGTGACAGATCTAGTTGTGAATCTCAATGTAAGCAGTTACCAGTTGTGTAATGTAGGGAACATTTTCTAACGTTTCTAAACTTCAGGTTCTATTTCAGTCAGCTATTCAAATCTATGCTTGGTAACAAAAGTCATTTACAATACAGGTATTTCTTTTCATGTTTATAGTCTGTAGGCTCACTGCAGGTTGGTTGATCTTGGCCAGGCTTAGTTGAGTGGTTCTGCTTTGAGTTGTGAGCTGAGCTTGTCTCTTTGCTGTGGATTAGGAGACTCAGAATTTCTCTACATGGGTCAATTCTGGGACCTAGACTGAAGGTAAAGCAGCTGTTTCAAGAAAATGTCTTCACATGACAGTGGAAGAGACAAGGGAAGTTTCAACATCCCAATCTTGGGATGTTGGAGGAAGAATCAACATCACAGTCTTGATTCATGCCATTGCTGCATCACAGACACTAACTATTCCAACAGCTAAAGAAATTATCACCTGACGAACCCCAAGATCACTAAGAATGAGGAAAATTACTAAGAGGTTAAATATTTGACAAATAATTCAAACAATCACGATTTTCCTTTTATATAAAATGGATTAATAAAAACTAATTTTAAGACATGAGATGATAGAATGAAATAACAATATTGAAATGAAATAACCTATTGGTAGGTTTGTAAGGTTTGAAGAACTTTCAAAAAATAAAGAACTAGATTACTTTTTCCAGAGAGAGGTATTGATAGTCCCCAGAATGTGTTTCTATCTTGAGAGGAGTTGGTATTTTCCAAAACAATAGGCCAGCGAGTGTTCAGGGGATGATATAACTGCTCAGCCCTTTAAAATAACTGGTGAAAATGCCATTTACAGACAATAGGCTGTATCTGCTGGGGTTGGCATTTTGATAGTTATTTTTATGTCTCAGGCAATTAAATGCTGGCAGTAAATATTCACATATTTCAATGAACTGGCTAGGTGATATGAGATTTAAAATTAGCATTGGGTTAGGAGGCAGGTAGTCAAATCTGACAATGAGCATGGGTATGCTGAGGGTGACATCAGTAGCTAGAGGATGATGACTTGAAATCAAATGGACTAAATCAAGTCTTAGTAGGGAAGGTAAGGTAAGTGGGAATACTTCACTCCTTTTTCCATTAATCAAGTGCCAAAGACTCTTCTATACTCCAGGACAAATTCTTTGAACTATCATCCTGCTGGATCCTGGGAATATGGCAGGTCTTGGTATTCAAAATGTGGTCCATGAGTGAGTAACAATAGAATCCTCTGAGGACTTGTTAGGATGGCAGGGCTCCACTCTTCCTTTCCCCAAGGGCCTACTACATCAGAATCTAGATCTTCACCAAATCCCCAAGTATTCATATACACTAAAGATAAAAAACATTGAATTATTTTGTTAGAAAGTGATATAAAGTATCTCTATTCAATTTAAGTTTCCAGGGAAAATATATTAAAAGATGTCAGAAATCTCGAGAAGAAAGAGTTGACCACCCAAGAGTCAGAAAAGGAAGGAACTCAATAGCATGAGAACCAAGAACTTCTCTCTGGAATGTCACTATTAGCAAAAAACCCCAGCTTCACTGGTCCGTCCTTCCTTCCTTCCTTCCTTCCTTCCTTCCTTCCTTCCTTCCTTCCATTAAACAAATATTAATTGAGTACCTACTATATGCTCAATGCCCTGATAGGCAATAAGGATTCAATGAACAAAACAAATAGTCCCTAACCTCCTGGGATTTATAGCCCTATGAAGAATATGGATATTAATAAAGTAATTACACAAAAAGAGCCTAAATACCATTATTCAAATTTCAAGGAGAGGCATATGGTTCTATTAAAATATATATAATAGGATGACCTGTTTTAGGAGGGTTCCAAAGTTACAATTGGGTGTTATAATTGATAGGACAACAAGAATCAACTGTGGCCAAGGATCATGGTTACACAGCAAGAATAGGTCCAGTAGGACCTCAGCCCTGCATAATTGGGAACCATTCTTGAAAATGAGGGGAAATTTATGGGCCAAGCAATTACCCCACTGGCTTTCTCTTATGACATCCACACTATGGGTTAAGTAGATTTCCAAGTGAAGGCTTGAAAGGAGAGAAATTGTGTCTCAAGCACGAGCTAGGCACCTTTCTGATGGGCAAATGGTCCTCAAAATGTGGTCGCATACCAGCATTAAATTCTAAGTTCAGAAATGCAAATCCCAAATCTACCACAATCCAAAATTCTGGGAGTGAGACCTAGCAATTGATGCCTATAGTTAGCAAGCCTTACAGGTGGTTCTAATACATACTATAATTAAAGAATATTTGTGCTAGGCTGACAATGGGAATTAAATGAGAGGGAAAAACATGTGTAAGAAGTTGCAGTTTACCAAAGTATTTTCACATATATTGTCCCATTTTAACCTCACAAAGTTCTCTGATGGCTCTTCCGACATTTTCTCATTCCCTTCCTGCTCTTACAGTGATGTTGAAAACTATTTTCTGGAAGATGAGACTGAGGTACAAGCAAGTGAAGAAAACTGACTTCTGAAAGTCTTAAAGAGAATTGTCTGGCCTTTCCAGAATAAATTAGGGGGATCCTTTTAAATAGGAAGAGAGATGGTCTCTGTGGGTTCTTCTACCATAAAGACCTAAACTTCAGTTTGGCTGAGGCCTTGTCCTTCCTCCTTATCCCCAGACCCCACCTTATCCTTGCAGCATCCATCACCCATTTGCAACTGAAAAATGGAACAGTGTTTCAATTGGTCTGGGCTCCAGTTTCAGATCCATATTTAGATGATAAATGTCCTTGGACAAGTTCATAACTTCTTAGAGGCTTATCCATGAAGTAGAAGGTTCATATTAACTTTACAGGTTGTTCAGTGTACATGAAAGCCTGGGACACAGTGGGCTACCAGGTGTCCTCACTAAGTGGTCAGGGAAGCTGAATGGAAGGTAGGGTCATTTGGTGCAGTCATTCCGGATCCCAGGGAGGGCATCAGAAGCCCCTTGCTGGTGGATCCTCACTAACTCTGGAGGCCAACAATATTGTGACATATGTCCTGGCCTGCATGTCACCAAGGAGCCCAGCCAGAGCAGACCTCAAGAGGATACAGCCCAGCATTCTGGCAGCCTGGTTTGCTAGGATGTGGGGGCACTTTTTATGGCTTCCTATTTGTTGTTATGCTTTTCATTATGAGTGTTTTTATACCTCCCAAGGTTCTTGAGAACAGGGCAAAGAGGAGCCTCTAAAACATACCAATCCTTATATTTCTGGAAACCTGGAGAGAGGGGACAGGAAAACTAATACTGATGATGCTTAAGCAATGCTTCCAGCACAGTCTTTCAGGAATTAGTTTGGACTTGGGCTGCTGCATCTCCTTATACATCTTCTCTCTCTTCCTCTCACCTGCTCCCACCTCTGGCATTCTATCTTCCTCCAAGGGGGGTGGTTTCCTGTTACTCCCACACACTCCCAAAGGGCTCTCTCATGCTCACAGCTCTCTGCACTTGGGCCAGATCTGGAGCCACTGTCTCAGTCCAGTGTCTTAGAAAACCCAATTCAAGCTCTCAGTTTACTGCTAAGCAGCATTCTCTCTTCCTTGGTCCAAATCTGTCTGCTTTTCTCTCTTTTCCATTACTTCTAAATATAGTTATTACTGTATTACTGTACTGTATTACTGTAAGAGAAACTAACCCTCATGAGGGTTGCCATCAGCCAATCACTGTATTTGGTGCTTTATATGAAATTTTTTCCCTTTTATTCTTCACTAATATAGTACAATGTAGGTATCATTATCTCATTGTCAATCGGAGGATGTGGAGGTCCAGAGGGTTAAGCAACTGGCCCAGAGTTTCACAGATAACATGGGGGCAGAACTAAAGTTAGAATCTCTTTTATCTCTTTCCCAAGTTCTGTCCACTGTGCCATCTTGTCTTCTTTATGAACATCACCACTGAACTATATGGAATTTCCAAAATAGACACTCCATTCTTTGCCACTAACAGAGATGATCAGTGGTTAGTTATATGCAGCAATGTTCCTACAGGAAATATGTTGGCTGTGAATGCGATTTCAGTAAGTTACTGAATTAGGATTCAAGCCCAGATAATATCTTTCGGACTTGAGAAGCACTGAAGAGGTTTTACTTTATTTAATTTTTAATAATAAACTATGATTTAATAATAAGATAAAATTAAAATTATATATTTCATTTAAAATGTATCTTTGTATACATATTATAATAATATTAGACATTTATTTGATGGTTTCAATGGTTCAAACCTTATTCTAAGCATTTCATATATAGTGACTAATTTCACAACAGCTTTATGAGGTAAGCACTGTTACTATCTCTGTTACACAGATAGAGAACTGTCAAGTAACTTGCCGGAACTGGAATTCCAACCCAGAGACTGATTCCAGAATCCATGTGCCTAAGCCCTCAGCCCTCAGTTGCCATCCTTCCCAAAGTCCTGTGCCCTTCCTCACTTCCCTTTTGGCTCCCCTCCCCACCCCCATCCAGGTATCCATTCTAACTAACAACCTAGTAAGTAGCCATCCACATTTCCTCCATGTTCATTACTATGTTCAAACCAATACACCTATTTGTAAATATGCATATACAGGCTATCATGGTTTGCTTTTATAAAATGGGGTTCATCCACCTGGGTGGGTCAGTGATTGAGCCTTTGACTCAGGGTGTGATTCTGGGTCCTGGGATCAAATCATGCACCAGGCTTGGAGTCGGGGGTGTGGAGCCTGCTTCTCCCTCTGCCTATGTCTCTTCCTCCCTCTGTATGTATCGCATGAAAAAATAAAATAAAATAAATAAAATAAAATAAAATAAAATAAAATAAAATAAAATAAAATAAATTGGAGTTCAAAAATGTGTACTTCTCTGTATCTTGCTTTCCTCATTCAAAAATACCTCAACGAAATGTCTTAGTGAGTTGACATTGCTATAACAAAGTACCACAGACTGGTTGGCTCCACGCTGCAAAACATCTTTCTCACAGTTTTGGAATCTGGACCAGGACTGTTGCTTCCGGTGAGAGCCCTCTTCTGGGTTGTAGATTGCTGACTTTTCCCATATCTTCCCATGGCAGAAAGCAGACAGGAAAGCAGCTCCGTGATAACTCTTACATGGAACTAATCCCGCTCATGAGGGCTCCAGCCTTGCTCCCCTAGCCTCAATCACCTCACAAAAGCTGCATCACATTGGAGGGAAGGTTTCAACATATGAATTTGGAGGGGACATGAACATTTTTAGTTCACAACAGGAAATAGCCCCTATTAATGGAAATGGAGCAAATTCATTCTTAATGGCTACATAGAAGGGAGTTTCTCACTTTCATTCTGAGCTAGTCTGATGGATATAAATGGTATGTGTTTACTTTGCATTTTTCTTAGTAGTGCTGACTTGGAGTCTTTCCGTGCTTCTGTTGACCCTTTGGAGTTTCTCTTCAGTGATATGAACTTGCTCATGGCACCCTTTGTCTACTTTCCCTTTGGATTGCTTTGTGTCTCCTTTCTGTGTGGAAGAACAGTTTGTATATTAATAAGTTACATGTGAACCCTCAGATGTCCTCTGCATCCAAAATATTGTTTCTGACTATATTATGTTTCTGCTGGTGTTGTTTATGGTATCTTTTGCCATTTAAAATGTGAAGTTTTTGTAGTCAGGCATGTACATATCTTTTTTTTTTAAGATTTATTTATTTATTTATTTATGATAGACAGACAGAGAGAGAGAGAGAGAGAGGCAGAGACACAGGAGGAGGGAGAAGCAGGCTCCATGCAGGGAGCCCGACGTGGGACTGGATCCAGGGACTCCAGGATCGCGCCCTGGGCCAAAGGCAGGCACTAAACCACTGAGCCACCCAGGGATCCCTGTACATATCTTTTCATAGCCTCTCTGATTCTGTGGAATTTTTATTTTTATCATATTAAGCTATCTTATTCAAGAACATAGTGGATATTTCCATCAGCTTAAATATCCTATTCTTTAATAAGTTCTTGCATTATATTCATGGAAGTCCATCCCTTTCTTTTAATAAATTATCCTAAATATTCTTCAGTTCTTGTCAATATCAGTGCTTGCTTCCTCAACACTTACACAGTTCTTGTCAATATCACAAATGTAATATTTTCACATTTCCTTTTCTAATGCCTTTAACTGGGATAGAGCAAAGCTATTGAGTTTTGTAAATTGACCTTCAATCCAGATATATTCTCATTATAAACAATATAAGAATTTAAAAGCATTTATATATGTGTTATTAAGTTATATGCTATGTCATTTTATTATCTTACTGTTTTCATTAGAGTTTCCAGAATTCTACTGAATAATAATGCGGACATTGGCTTTGCTGTCTTATTTCTGTTTTTAATCAATACTTTTTGGTGATTCATCATTTAAAATAATATGACTTTGGGTTTGGGTAAAAACGTTTGCTAAGTTTAAGTGTTTATGTCTACTCTTATTTTATTTAGAATTCTCTTAGAGCAGATAATGAATTTTATTAAGTGTCTTGTCTTTTTTCTTTAATTTTTGTTTCATTTTATAATATGATAGATTGTGTTGATAGAGTTTCCAAGATAACCTCTTTTTGTTTATACTCTATTTTTCTTTTTTAATCCATTGCTGTAATCTTTTGCTAATATCTGATTTAAAAATTCCTCAACTCTAGTCTTGGGCAAAATTAGTCATTCACTGTATTAATATCACGAATTATGTCTGTGTTTATTGGGATTTTTATGGAGACAATTCATTGTGAGAAATCTTTACACCATGAAAGATATTTAGCTTTCCCCTTCCATTAAATTCCAGGGCTGCATCCTCTAGACTTTGTGACAAGCAAAAGCTTTGCTCTTACTTTTTAAAATGTATCCTTCCTTAATTAAGTACAGTAACATCACCAGGCCATGTCTTGGTATTTACCATTATTGGCCAATTTCCTTATAGCAGGAGCTCTCAGTATGTAGAGCTAATACTTCTTTTGATTCTTTCTCTCTCTCTCTCTCTCTGTACACACAGACACACATACACACACAGTTTCAATGTTTGACCCATCTTGTCTTATTACTCAATGTTTGAGGAACTGGAGGAAGTTTCTTTAAGGAAGAAACTTTCTGATATCACACCCAAAGATCTCTTCTTCACTGCTACAAAGACAAGCTTCCTTTTCTCAATATGGTGGGGTTGGGGGTGGGGGAGGGTGAAGATTTCTGCCACTAGCTCTGCTCACTTCAGTTCTGATACTGGATGCTACAAAGAATATTGCTTTTACAACTCCGATTGAGTCCCTCATCTTCAGAGAGTTTGTTTCTATTTTATGTTCTGATTTCTGCCCTTCACCAGGTCTGCTCACCACTCCCTGAACTGCTTCTTTCTCCTGCAAGTCTTTTGCAGTCTGCAGATTATACTTGTAGCTTTGCCAAAATTTTTATATTTTTTTCCTTTGTTACTTTTGTAAGATATCTAGGATTAGAAGAGGAAAGCTACTAACATATACCCATATTTCTACCAAGTGTTGCACACATTTTGAAAGTGATCTTTCCAACATCTTGGTGGTTACTGGATCATAACTACTTTATTGTAGAAGTTAGAATTCATAATTCTTATGTTAAAGATGAATAAGAAATAAGAAATCAGCAATAAGAAATAATACTCTGGGGCACCTGGGTAGCTCAGTGGTTGGGTACTGCCATTGACTCAGGTTGTGATCCCGAGGTCCTAGGATTGAGTCCCACATCAGGCTCTTCACAGGGAGCCTGCTTCTTCCTCTGCCAATGTCTCTGCCTCTCTCTGTGTCTTTCAGGAATAAATAAATAAAATCTTAAAAAAAAGAAATGATACTCTGTGCATTGTCTTGATGAGGGTCTCTATAGTTTGGTTCAAACTTAGCAAACTTCTTTGCTGTCCACTTGGCTCCAGGGACACTCACACATCTTTGTCATATCACATAATAGATTTGACACTTCTCCAGTCTTTTCTCTCATTGTTCAAAAAGACTAATTGAGATGATTGGGGAGGTGATCAACAATTTAATCCTAACAATAATTCTTTTTGTTTTGTTTTTGTTTTGTTATATTTTGGAGAGAAAGAGAGAGAGAGAGTGGGGGAGGGACTGAGACAAAATCCTAAGTCCAGCATGGAGCCCAACTCGGGGCTCAATTCCATGACCTTGAGATTATGACCTGAGCCAAAATCAAGAGTTGGATGCATAACCAACCGACCCACCCAGTGTCCCAATCTTAATGGTAGCTCTAACTGGAGATAAAAATCTACTCTTTCAAGCAGTTATCCATCTTCTTTTATGCAAGATTTGTTTGTTTTTGTTTGCATCTACTTGTTTTCAAGGCAGGGGGACTATTGTCACAACTCCCATGTTGCCAATTCCTGACTTGAATCATGATTTTCTCCCATTTCTCTTCTCTTTTCATAGTCTTCTACTCATTATCTGAAGGAGGATTGATGCTCATTTTTGATCAAAGATAGCAGAATGTTTAGTACTTGGAGTTTCTTTGTCTCCAGCTTTGAGAACTGATTGTTAGCTCTGAGACTACAGGACATGTCCTACTTAGTTTTCTGTAATACCTTCTAAACATTTATTATGTGTTGGGTATTATACTGGACTGTAGTTCAGATTTGTATCAGTTTGTATTCTGAAGGAATAGCTAATTTTGTTGGGAAAATAAAAAATGCTAAAATAGCCCTAATGAAAGTGAAATATGATTGATCCCTTTCTAGAAGGCACAATTTGCTACAGGAGATTAACAAAAGAATTCCAAGAAACCATTGGAGAAGGTGACATTTGAGTTGAGACATGGGCAATGAATAGGTAGTGTCTCATGAACTGCTTTTCTCTTAGGATTATAGGATGCTTGTACTAGAAGGGCCATTTCAGATCATTTAATCTTAACCACTGGGCTTCCCAGATAAGGAAACAAGCTCAGAGAGCAATGTTTCTCTTTCCAGATTTCACAGTTAGTGTTTGAGCCAAGACTTGCTAGAATTCTGACTCTTAGGTGTGGGCTCCTTCTTTTACACCGTGGGGTCCCCAAATATTGCAACACCTTCAAGTTCCAAGGCCATTTCCTAACCAAGTACTGACCATCCTGACCTTGATCTGCTTTCCAGATCAGATAAGATCTAGGAAATAAGGCCTGGTGTGTCCTTGAGTTTTACTTAACATATAGACTCTGACCTGTTTTTGATCATGTCTCAAAAACGAATAATCATAGCCCAGTAACTCCCTCTGCTAGCTTTTTAAAAATCCAAAGATAAATAATATTCAGTCCCTACCTCTATATGTTTATCACACTATACATTGCTTTCCTTTCCCACATTTTTATTGATATGCCAAATCTGCTTTGGCAATTAACTCTTTTTCTTCCTGATGTTTTAATTAATTATGCATAAACACTGATGAAAAGTAGCAAAAATTTTAAGACAATTCTTCCCTAATATTATTACTTAACCTTTGCAGAATACTGTATATTTACATAACACTTACATACTAATTAACTCTTCATTATCAGCCCAGTTGGAAGGTAGCCAGGCCATTTATTTCCAGGACTTAAGTAATAGATTTTGATAATAATAAGAGTGGACTGCAATCTGAAAGGCCTGTATTGAAACTATTCTGGACTATCTCTCCCACTTTCTGATGTTCATTTTGCTCTTCATATTCTCTTCTCCTAAATTATCTAGAAGCTAATGGTACCAACTGCTACTTTTAATCCGTTCTGGTCAGTCAGAAATTTGAAGTATGAACTCTTTGCATTTTAATTTTGGTTTCTCAAATCCATCCATTAAGTCAGCATCTCCAAATTGTCATGTTATGAGCCAGGTGGGAAATCACCATGACCTCAGTTCAACAGAGCTCCCAGGAATTGTGTTCTATAAATCCACTTTGTGAGATTTGAAATTCAGAATGTCATAGAAAAGAAATGGAAAGGAGAGGGAGCTTACATTTATTGAATAGCACTCATTTTCTAAAACTTTATATATTTAATTTTCTTCAGTCAACATGATAGCTAACCAAGGGAGCTATTTTTATGTCTATTTTTAGGAGGGAGAAAATTAAGGCTTAAAGACATTCAGTAACTCACTCAAGGTCAAACATCTCTGAAGTGATAAGCTACAACTTACAGCAGGATTGTGTTGACTTCAAAGCCAGAGCATTCTGAGTTCAATAGTCTGAGGAGCTTTGGGAGAACCTTGGGATTGGAAATTGTAGAGGATCTTTCATTGCTGCCTTCCCAGCATTAAGTCCCCCTTAACTTGGAAATAACATCCAAGTTGCCTGTGGAGAAGCAAACTATCTCCACTTTCAAGTCACATGGTATGGCTGGAGCTACTTTCCTCTCCTTCAAGGTATAGATATGAACATATGTCTCAGAGATGGCCAGTCAGAGCAATTCATCTTTCTAACCACAGATTTTAGTCAGAGATAAAGAAATGGTCCTCTCTGGACCAGTGAGAGCCTATGGTAGACGAATACCCACCCCCTCAATATGTCCATTATCTAATTCCCAAAACCTGTATGTTACCTTTTATAGCAAAAGGAACTCTGCAGATGTGATGAAATTAAGGCTCCTGGGGGAGATTATCTTGGATTATCTGAGTAGGTCCAATGTAATTAGATTTTTATGAGAGTGAGGCATGAGAGTCAGAGTCAGAGTGTATTAGCTTGGTTCTCTGGGGAAGTAATAAGAGATACGTATGTATGTATGTATTTATAAGATTTATTATAAAGAATTGGCTTTTGTTATTAAGAAGGCTGAGAAGTCCAAATATTTGCAGTATGCCAACTGGAGACCCAAGAGAGCCAATGGTGTAGTTCCAGTCCCAGTCTGAAGGTCCGAGAACCAGGAGAGCCATCAGTATAAATCCAAAGGCTGACAGATTTGAGACCCCAGAAGAACTAATATTTCAGTTTGAGTCCGAAGCCAGGGAAAGACCAATGTTTCAGATCAAGCAATCAAGCAGGAGGGGGTCCCTGTAATTCAAGGGAGGATCAGCCGTTTTGTTCTATTCAGGACTTCAACTGATTAGATGAAGGCCACTCACATTAGGGAGGACCATCTGCTTCATTTAGTCTATGGGTTCAAATGTTAATCTTATCCCAAAACATCATCACAGAAACACCCAGAATAATGCCTGACCAAATATCTGGCTAGCCTATGGCCCAGTCAAGTTGACACATAAAATTAACTATCCCACATGGAATGTTATAGGGCAAATTAACTGAGGCCAATATTGCAATAAAGCTACCATGGGATGGCTCCCCATCACTGCTGGTCTCTGATGTTTTTTCCTTAACTCTGCTATCACCTCTTTAAAGTCCACTCATACTATCTGAGAAGAATCCTGTTTCCTCTTTGGACTCTGACTGATGTACGTGGTGATCTAAAAGGACAGTAAAATTCAAAAAAATCCTTCCCCTCCTCTAGATTAAGAAGTAACTGTCATCAGCGTGATCTACCACATGATTCTTATTATTTAGTCTTGATTTATTAAGTTGTGTTTTACTTTCTGACCTTGATCCACCACCTAGCTAGTAATGGAAATGGGTGAGAACACACAAAAAGGCTGCTAAGTAAAGGCTGTTACTCAGATACAGCAAGCCTGGTACATTCTCTAGTTAGATAACCTACAGAGAATCAGGTCATCTCCCTAGACTTCCAGATTTCCATTCATGAAATGAGAGAGTTCAATTAGGGGATCTCTCAGGTCACCTGTTCTATCAGAAACAAGACCTTTTCTGAGTCATCTATAGGAAAACTACTGAAAACCCAAAATCTTATATCCTGTGAACATTTTGTGAGACTAAGAAGAATCCTATAGATGAGCAGCTTAAGAATCTGTTCTCCATTCAGCACTCATATGGACCTGGTTCAAGATTCTGGGAAACCAATAAAATAGAAAGACTTGAGTCCTGCCCCCTGAAAGCCTGCAGTCTACCTAAATAGCAAATAATTAAATATGAATTATATTCAATGCCATAGCAATATAAAGGGGAAAGTATAAGTTGAGAAAAATACCTAACTCAGATTTGGATTGTGGGGAAGGTCTCCTGGAGAGGTAATAATATCTAGAGGAGGTAATATCTAGATTGCTCCTTGAAATGCAGGGTAGAAGATGGTAGACATGGGGGCAGGGAGTGAGACAAGGCAGAAAAGTATCTGTAGTAGGTTAAATATTGGTCAAAAGTATTTACTTCTTCTCTTCTCCCACTCCCGCCTATACAGATGGAGTGTATGCTCCTTCCCCTTCATTCTATATGACTTTCATTGACCAGTGGAATATGGGTAGAAATGACAAAGTGACAATTCAGGGCCTAAGTCCAGGGAGGAACCACACAGTTCTACTTACCATTTCTTAAGTAAGAAAAATCCACTCCAGCTAGGGTGGTGGTCTAAGGAATGTGAGTGGCAGGTGGAAATGACCTGAACTCAATTCACTATAGCCAAGTGTCCTGGACCCACAATTTGAAGCAGAGCTTCCCAACCAATTGGATTTATATCCACTGACCCTTAGCCAACCTGTCAATGCATGAATGAGCTGTCCTAGCCAACTTGCAGATGTATGAAAAATAGAGGCTTATCTTGGATGTCACTGAGATTTTGTGATTGTTTGTTATGCAGCATTATTAAAATAAGAGTGCACTGATGCAGGAACTTTCCTTGTTCTTTCCACCATTCTAGACAGAATTTGAGGGAAAAGCACATATAAAAATCTATAGCAAAAAGGAGGATGGCCAATATATTAATTTCTAAGGGCTGCCACACTAAATTTCCACAACAGGGTGATTTAAAACAACAGAAATTAATGATCTCATAGTCCTGAAGACCGGAAATCCCAAATTAGGTTGTCAGCAGAGCCATGCTCTTCCAATGCTCTAGGGAAGGATCTCTTTTTACAAATTCTAGCTTCTGGTGGTGGTTGGCCTTCTTTGGCTATGGCAACATAAAACTCCAAACTCTGCCTCCATCTTCACATGGGCTTCTTTCCCATGTCTCTTTGTCTCAAATCTCTTTTTTTCCTCTTATAAAGATATCAGTTATTGGATTTAGGGCCCACCTTAAATCCAGGATTATTTCATCCTGGAATCATTAACCTAGTCATAGCTGCAAACACTAGTTTCAAATAAGGTTGCATTCACAGGTGCCGAGGGTTAGGACCTAGACATATTGTTGTTGAGGACACTGTTCAATCCACATGCAATATGAGAAACTGAAAGCAATTCAGTAGAGCGGGACTCGGGACCTCACCCGTTAGAAGGGGACATCAGCAGTCACCTACCCAGCCAGTCATTGGGAGGATTAAAGAGTTCATTATATAAAAAACATTAAGAATAGTATCTGTCATATGGTAAATGGTGAAAAAGCATTAGCAATCATCATTATTTGTTATTGTTATTTATTGTTGTTATTGCCATCCTGGCTTAGATAATCATCACGGCCTTACCAACTTCAGAAAATGATGTGAAAATACAATGAGAGTCTAGCATTTTTGCAAAGCATTTTTAAATATTGAAATAATTTAAAATGTTACTACTTCTGAAAAATTTTATGCATATAAATTTTAAGAAAGCAAATCACATTAAACATGTAGTGAGTCCTAAATGGAGAGACACGGTAAGGTGAATCTTTTCATAAAGTGAATACCTCTATGTGATTTTTTTAATGAATCAGACTTTGTATAAATCAGTTGGCTAAAAGAGGAACACTCCTGGTCACATTGCTATTCATGCAACATGTACAAAACTGATTTAAAAGTAAAACTTTTTATTAAAATAACAAGATCCAGGATAAGAACACAGCTAGTATTCTTCTTGGCTGGAATCCTTTGGAGCCCTGAATACTCCCACATAAATATAGTATTGTCAGTTTTTTTTAATGTAAATGCTTATTTATCTTTTGAGATGCCTTGTGTTTATAGTGTGGTTTCTGAAAAGATTTTAAAAGCTTTTCTACAGTTTATTAGTTAACCTTCTCAAATGCAAATGGGAAACATCTTTTTGCTAAATATTGGAGGAAATGACTTATTTCACCTTTTAAAATATGAACGTTAGGTTTTATTGATAAAAACAAACTAAATAGGACTCAGGGTTGCTCTTTCTGGTTTCGCTTTGTAGGCTCAAAAAATTTATTGAGGACCTACAATGTGCCAGGCCTAATGCCAAGTCCTGGGACAGAAATTAAATAAAGAATTTATTTTTTAAAAAGATTTTACTTATTTATTCATGAAAGACACATGGAGAGAGAGAGCAGAAACATAGAGGGAGAAGCAGGCTCCATGCAGGGAGCCTGATGTGGGACTCGATCCCGTGCCTCCAGGATCACACCCTGAGCCGAAGGCAGATGCCTAACTGCTGAGTGCTGAGCCACCCAGACGTCCCTGAATAAAGAATTTAAATGAAGTATTGTCTTTACTCAATACAGTAAAGTGTAGGAGACATTAAAGAAATGAGAAACTCAGCAAGCAGAGAACAGTGTAATGAACATCTTAATGGTTCTATTATGAGAGAGTTATAGGAACACGAGGCCAGGCATACTGATAAATGACATAGGGAGAATAATTTGGTCAGAGGAAAATGTTGTACGTATTGAGCTCTGAAGGAAAAGGAGCCAGAGCCCTGTCATGAAAGGCAGGAAGATGTGTGTGCATATATTTATAAACGTGACATCCACTGAAGTCACAGAATTTTCTTTTAATCAGTAAATATCTGTTGAGAGAATTTCAAATGTTCCATGATGTTAGAGGGAAGAGAGTATCAGAGAGTAGAAGGAAGTAGAACCATGGAGATGTCTCCTGGCCTATCTAGTAGATTCTGTGTGATGAACTAAGGGCTGAACACTTTATCCTGGATGTGTTCTAATAGGAGAGGATACAATGGTAGAGGAGAGAGAGAGATACCAGAAGGCTGTTGAGAGAAAGGGAAATTGGTTAAAGACTGAGACATCAGAGGACCAAAAACCTTATCTACGACAGGCAAAAGTAGGTAGGAATGTGAAGGCAACAAGGAGCGAGCATCAATAAAAATATTTCTATTTTTCATCTTAAAAAAATTTAATTAAAAAATTTTAATTTGCTGAGATTTCTTAATTCTAATAAATATCACTTTATTACATTTTAAATAGCTTAAGTTAACTTTCTTCAGGGATAATTTACACAAAATGCATCCATCTAAAATGTACAATTTAATGAGTTTGGCAAATTTGGATAAGAGTAGCCTCCTTTATAGTTAAGATTTAGGAAATTTCCATCACTCCAGAAGGTTCCTTGTGCCCTCTTTGTGGACAGTCATCTTCTACAGCAGCCACAGGCAAACTACTTTTCTGTTCCCATTATAAATCAGTTTTTTAACTGTTCTAGAACCTCGTGGAAGTAAAATGATACACAATGTTTTTGGAATGGAATTTTTGTTGTTGTGGTTTCACCATGTTTTTGTGTGTACCATTAATCCATTCTCCTCCATTGCTGGGGAGTATTCCATTGTGTGAATGTACTGTTGTTTTTAATTTATTCACCTTGATAGACTTTTGAGTTGTTTTCAGTTTGGGTCTATTTTAAATAATGCTGCTATAAAACACTTGTTTAGTCTCTTTGTGGACATAAGTTTTCACTTCCTTTAGAAATGCTTTGTCATAGAGTAGATGAATGGTTACTTTGGTTAAAAAAAAAAAAACTGCCTAGCTGATTTCCAAAGTGTTTATACACCTCTTCTACCTGCAATGTCTGAGATAAAATATAGACTACTTTTATATGTTTCTATTCCTTTTTTTAAAGAGGGCCACTCAGATTATATAAATATTAAGCCCTACAAAACCTGGCCTCTCCTTTTAAGGTGGTAGAGTCAGATCCAATACCCTAGACTCCTACACTATGGGAAGAAAAGTAGAGGAGGGGGAACAGAGCCCCTGGAATACCAGCAATCTTTTGGATGAACCTCACAGAAACACTTTGAGATGATAAATTTTGTTTTAACTTGGCTGGGCCATGAGACCCAGATATTTGGTCAAGCATTATTTTAGAATTTCTGGGAAGGTATTTTTGGATGAGATTATCATTTAAATTAATAGACTTTGAGTCTACTGATTTGGGTAGGCCTCATTTAACCAGTTGAGAAAAGACTATCCTCCCATGACCACAGGGACTTCTGTTTGCCAAGAGACTGACTTAAGATTTGAGCTGTAGCACTCATGCCTCTCCAGATCTCCAGCCTGCTGGTCTACCTGTCAGATTACGGACTTGCCAGCCTCTACAATCAAGTAAGCCAATTCTTTAAACTACTCCCCTCTCTGCCCACACACATACATGCACACACACACTCTCTCTTTCTCTCTCTCTGAAGAATCCTAACACAGGCTTTGTCTCTCATATGAAATCCTGAAGGGCGACCAACATTCAGAACAGACCGCTCTCTGAGTTCCTGTCTCCCTCAAGTCCAAGTTCCTGCCCCATTCAATAAAATGTCCTTCTGTTAGTGTTTTGAACACTCTCAGAAACAGTAAAACATTTTGGACCTGAGAAACAACCTTTCATTCCCACAGAGGGAAACCCTTATAGCAGATGACATGGAGAACTTTGCTCTCCTGGCTTTGGCCATATCAATGTGTCTTTCTAAATGGGACAGGCTCCTCCTTTTTACTCTTCTACCCCTGAATCCTTCTTTCTATCAGTTTTTTTTCTCCTTTTCTCATTATACTGACCACATAGTATATAGTCACTACAGACAGCAGTTAAAGCAGGGAAGATGGAAAATGCTGTTATGTAAGAGTTTCTATTGAGCTAGGATATGAAATTTCCCTTAACCACCCTAGCTCTGCTTAACATTGTGGCTTGAGGGGTCCAGTGCAATCAGATACAAGCTCCAGCTATAGTGATCTCCGTCTGGCAGGACTAATGAAGGAATCCCAGAGATAGCGCTTTTGGGAAAGGAAAAACCTCCCCTTCTCTGCAGCTAGACACTGAGCATCACAAAAGTGCATCCAGTTTCCTTTGGCTCAAAGGTAAGAGTCAAGCTAATCCCCCTGTGCAGGATACCCAAAAGCAAAATGTTGGATTATTTTGGCTTCTCCTCCAGGGCAGGAACGGGGTGGAGATGGGGGGGGAGCAGCCTATTGGAAGCCAAGTGACCCTCCCATATTGCTATGAGGGGGTGGGATCCCAAGGCAAAATGCTAAGGAACTGCTCACATCTGGATTAATCTTTATTTTTCAGCGTTAAAACTGTCTCATGTTTTGATATTCCAAGGGAGACTATAGACAATGTAAAGACTATGGTGGGCGGTTATATTTACAGATAACAGTGAGTAGTTCTGTTGTGAGGGCTGGACAGCTCCTGGGTAATAAAGGTGAAGGAAGAAATGTTCCCACTACTGCAAACAAATCATCAAGGCAGGCACACTCCAAGTTCTTCCCATTCCGTAAAACTGTAAATGATGCTTTCTGAAAGTGAGGTGCCATCTCTGCAACACAATATTTAGGTGCTCATCTCTGTTCTGCTTCAATTTTTTGCCTATTTCCTTCATTTTTAGGTTTTGCTATGTAGGACTGTTTTCAGTATACATAAACTTCTCTTCAAACTTCCTTGAATCCTGGTTTTGCTCCCTACCGTGTCTGCACAACTATTAGTTAATCTTTCTGAGACTTACTTCCTCATCTGTAAATTAGGAGAAATTATAATAATGTCTGAAGGAGTTTCTTCAAAATGAGAAAATCTCTATGAAATGGTTGACTATGATTATGTGGCAGAGACGGCTCAGTGGCCATCTGTGGTTTATACTCCCCTTTCCATAGGAGCTGATGGAAAATTATCATCAGGAACTACATTTACCAGCTCCCTTGCATCTAAAGAAAATGAAATGACCAGTTCTGGCTAATGGTACGTAAGTGGAAGCAATTTGTACCATCCTTGGTCTCAGCTGGTTAACCATCCAAGCATACTTTTTCTCCTACTTTTTTTTTTAAGATTTTATTTATTTATTCATGAGAGAGAGAGAGAGACAGAGACAGAGATAGAGGGAGAAGCAGGATCCATGCAGGGAGCCCGATGCAGGACTCGATCCCAGGACTCCAGGATCAGGCCCTGGGCCGAAGGCGGTGCTAAATCCCTGAGCTACCCCAGCTGTCCCACTTTCTTTCTTTCTTTTTTTTTTTTTTTTTGTCCTACTTTCTTAACTCTATCTTTGACAGGTACATGACCAAGGAAGCTTGGAGCTTTAAGATGGAAATAAATGTGTCCCTGAGTCAACTTTGGCATGATACGTACCCAAAGAAGTCTCACTTAAGAAGAAGACTTTGCAGGAGAGAAAAACAACAACAACAACAACAACAACAAAAAACCCACAAAAAAAAACACACCCAAAAACCAAATAAACAACAACAACAAAAAACTTCCATTGCCGTAAAACAAGGAGATTTTTAGATTATTTGTTATAAAGTTAGCATAGCCTGATTATTAGGAGTTATTATTATTATTCAGTGGAGCCACTAATCTATTATTAGCCCAGGCATGGGCATTATTTCACATTTTTCTTTATACACCACCGTCACTACCACAGAGATGATAGGCTTTCACATAATTTAGTGTTAATAAGAGCCACCAGGAGGTTTTTCATTAAGTAAGCAGAAAGATGTCTGAGAACACCATAAATATTATGAGGGCAGAAATCATGTTTATGAGGTAGTGTAGTTTAGGTGTTTAATAAATATTTATTAAAATATTGCTTAATGATTTTGGTTGGGAGGTTCCTGGGTATAATCTGAGACCAGCCCCCCATACTTGCAGGGCAGGGAGAGGCCAAAGAGGCGGGCTATCCCAGGTGGGTAGATGGCAGACTTAATGAATAACGGAACTTACATATGAGTCTGGTCTTGGGCAACAGCAAGACAAATGGATCCCCTCACCTACCTGCAAAATCTTAAAAGTTTATAGAAGCCTCAACTGGGTTTAGTCACGTATACCGTCCAGATACTTTCAACATCACATCCCCATCTCAAGGCTATGTCCTTGCAGCAGGAAGGTAGAACCTCTATGTCTGAGAGCAGGAAATGCAGGTAGAACCCATATCCCAAAGATGAGGGACGGAGTGGTGAACCTCAGATTGCCTCAGATTGGTTCTTTGGTGGGCTACTTTCTATGTGGAGATTCAGGGAAGAAGGATCTTTCCACATTCTGGCTCTAGCCTCTCACAGAGTCTTAGAATCCTCTGCTGCATTATTCTCATGTATTTTGCAAAAGGAGATCATGGAAGATTATGAGAAAGGATTTTTTTTTATTGTCCTTGTCTGGAAGTGATGTATCTTATTCTGCTATATTCCATTAGCCAGAATTCATTCACATGGACACATTTAGCCTCAGAGGAAGGTGAGAAATGTAGTCCAACTGTGCACCCAAGAGGAATGTATCAGTGTCCTATTGCTGTTCTAATAAATTACCATAAATTTAGTAGAAAAAACCCCACACCTTATTCTTAAATTCTGGTTGTCAGAAGTCTAAAATCAAAGTGTTGGCAGGGTTGCATTCCTGATGGAGGTTCTAGAGGAGAATCTGTTCCCTGGCATGTCCCAATTTTTAGAGGTGGCCTGCATTCCTGGGTTCATGACAGCTTCCTGCACTTTCAAAACCAGCAGCTCATCCTCTTCAGTCTCTATCTTTCTCTCTGAACTTACTTCTGTCACCACATCTTCTCTTACCCTGACCCTACTGTTTACTTCCAGTATGGACCCTGGTGATTGCATTTGGCCCAGTCAGGTAATCTAGGATAATCTTCCTATCTCAAGATCCTTAGCTTAATCACATCTGAAAATTTCCTTTCTACATATTGGCATATATTCACAGGTTCTAGAAATTAGGATGCAAACATCTTGGATATCTTTGCATGGTGGGGTCACGGTTGGGGAGTTGAGAGTGGGTCTTACTCTTTTAGCCACAAAGGGGAAACGGTTTGTGGTTAAGTAGGCAGTCGTCTCTACCAGAGATGAATTAATTAACTAGAGAACATAACAAGCATTGGAACAGGAAGATCATCTTTGATGTTCTTCAACAGATTACAATTCCTTAGCAAAGTAATCAAATTGAAAGAAAGACTGAAGTCTAGAAATTAAATAAAAGTAAACAGGACTCCAATTTAGAAGAGATGGCACAAGTGTCAGAACTGGAAATGGAGAGTACTGTAATGATTCCTTCCTTCCTTCCTTCCTTCCTTCCTTCCTTCCTTCCTTCCTTCCTTCCTTCCTTTCTTCCATCCTTCCTTCCTTCCTTTTTTCCTTCCTTCCATCCTTCCTTCCTTTTTTCCTTCCTTCTTTCCTTCCCTTCCTTCCTTCCTTCCATCCTTCCTTCCTTTTTTCCTTCCTTCTTTCCTTTCCTTCCTTCCTTCCTTCCTTCCTTCCATCCTTCCTTCCTTTTTTCCTTCCTTCTTTCTTTCATTCCTTCCTTCCTTCTTTCCTTCCTTCCTTCCTTCCTTCCTTCCTTCCTTCCTTCCTTCCTTCCTTCCTTCCTTTTTTCTTCAGGGAAAGCATTTTCTTCCTTCCTTCCTTCCTTCCTTCCTTCCTTCCTTCCTTCCTTCCTTCTTCCTTCCTTTATATTTTTTTCTTTTTTTCACAAGCATAAGGCAGTAACTAGTTGTTAGGATGACCTTTGGCTGGCTATCTTGACTAAAATAAATACAAGTGTCTGCCTCTCACATTTCATCTAAGACTAAAACCATGATTTAAATGTAGTGCCTGAAGAGCCTAGGCCTGGAAAAACTAAAAGTCTTCCAGCAGAAAGTCCCCAGAAAAGCAAAATATGGTTAACACTGTGTTAATTTTATAAAGCATAATTTAAAAATATCTGTGTTTGCAAATTAAGAGGCTTTCCTAACACTAATTAAAATATCCTTATTAGCTGTGGCGGTTAACTACTGTTCTTAATTTGAAGAAAACAGATTTAGAAGAAAGATCTGAAAATATTTTAAAAAATAGACAATACCCTCCCCAAACAATTTTATGACTATATGAACATTGTATACAGATAACACTAAATTGACTATAATTGTAGGGGAAAAAAAAGAATTCCAGTTCTCTTTTAACTTCATAACATAAAGGTTATATAAAACTAATTTCAAAAAATGATACCTCTTTTTACTTTTTTCCAAATGTTTGGCTAAATCTGAACCAGTTGTTCTTTTCACTCTCATAAAGATGCCATGATGGAGTTCTCTTGGTCAAGGTTGTTAATCACCAACAACAGAATCCTCTATAGCTATTAATAAGAAAGGCATGAAATGGTATTAAGCAGTTCACAGAGATTCAGGCCCAGATGCTACTCTGAAGAAAAACAGAGTCAAATGGAACAAAGCATACCATGGAGCTATCTACCAGACATATCAATGCTGATATCACCTACCAACCAGCAATATGATGCCAAGGCCTGGACCTTAGAATGTTCCCTATGGTCCAACATAACCATAAAATGGCTTGCCAAAAAATGGCTCTTCCCAATATGAGGTATTGCTTCAATTTTCTCCTTTTTTTCTAAGACATGTGGGGTTGCATCTGTGTGATAAAATTTAAGCTCTCATGTGGATTTCTACCTTCCTGACAGTTTTAAAATATAATTTTACTTTGACAGATTCTATAGCTCAGGAAAGCAAGCTAGAATTTGTGTTTTAAACAATCTATAGTATGTGCCATAGGCTTCCCTCTTGGAAGTTTTTTTACCCTAAAAAATTAAGTATCCACTGAACATGTAAGGGAGTGTATTGGCATTCAATGCCAGGTCAATGGTAAAAATTACATGGAGCTTGACCTCCGCCAGATCCACAATGATTCTGTGGCATCTCTGAAACTTTGGCACTTTCTACTTCCCCACACCAGAATATTCGCCTTCTTCTCAGTGCAACATCACATTTATCCCACTCCTGAGTTTCAGAAATCATGAGAAAGGTTTGTCTACAAATATTGTGGAATCTATGTCATAGAGTGAGTGAGGCTAGTAGTTTGTGGCAGTGCACATATTTGAAGTCTGTGTGTTCCTTTTCCCTCTGATCTCTTGTTGCCAGTGAGGACATGAATCAGGCTTGAAACCTGTCAGGAGCATGAAGGAGAAAAAAATCCTATTAATACACATTTAAAGAACACTCATACATTTACAAAGCATTTCTTCATAAATTCTTAAGAGTCTTAGGAGGTAGGCAGTTGAAAGGGAATGGAGGCATGATTGTCTGCCTTTTAAAGTCAGAGAAACAGGCTTATACTGAGTTGTCTGAAATTCATAAAACTAGCAAAAAGCAAAACTAAAACTAAAACCCGTATCTTTTGACTACAAGCTTAATGTTCTTTGGACCACCCAAATTTACATCATATTAAAGAGAAAAGGAGGCACCTGAAACACTCACTTGGAATCTTCTATGTGATAGGCACCATCTTGGATGCTTTTCATTTATTAACTTACATTGCTCAAAACACCTAGAATGGGTATTATTACAGTAAGGACACAACTCAGAATATCCTACAGATGCTAAATTCCACAGTCTGTATCACAGCCAGTCTTACCCAAAGATTTTGATCTCTACTGAGAAATTTGCTCCCAGATTCCTAGTAAAAATAACTTGGCCAGGATATGGAGAAGGAAAAGTAGAAATTCCAAGAAAATGCAAAAGAAGAAGAGAAACAGGAAGAATTGTTAACAAATCATCCAAAGATTGGTATCTGCCTGTGCTGGGCATATCAGCCTCAGGACTCATTGCCTGGGATAACTGCTTTCTTTGCTGACATTTCTTGTCCCACTGATTTCTGGAAGCTGGCACCATGATCTCAAGATGTGTGGGGAACTGAGTTATGGTGAGGCTTTTCCCATCTGTGCTAGTTCATTCTATTCACAGTTCCCTGCTACTGACCAGGTTTGTCACTAAGTTGCTTGATTATAAAAGGAGGGGGATAAGCTAAACTTACCATTTGGGAACAATATTATTAAAATATGATGATACTTGTATATCTCTCTGATGCCTCAATTTGGGGACTTCTTCCATAAGTTAAATATTTCTTATCTGGCCCAATTCTCCTCTTGTGTATATACCCAAGAGAAGAATTGAAAACAAGTGTCTATACAAAACCTGTACATGTTCATAGCAGCATTATTACTAATAGCCAAAAATCAGAAACAACCAAAATGTCCATTGAATGATGAATGGACAAGCAATATGTGGTATATTCATGAAATGGAATGTTACTTAGTCATAACGAGAAATGAAGTACTGATATATGACATACTATAAATGGATGAGCCTTGAAAACATGCCCAGTGAAAGAAGCCCAACACACAAAAAATCACATATTGTATGATTCCATTTATATGAAATGTCCAAAACAGGCAAACCAATTGAGACAAATGTAGTTTAGCGTTTGCTAGAGGCTAGGGGAATGGGGTATGCTAAGTTGGGGATAACTGCTCTTGATTATGAGGCTCATTTGGGGGGTGATAAAATGTTCTAGAATTATATAGTGGTGATGGATATACAACTCTATAAATATATTAAAAACCACTGAATTCCACTCTTTAAAAAGGTAAACTTTATGGTATGTGATTATATCTCAATAAAGCTGTTATTTAAAAAAAATGTTGCATACAAAAAAAAGAGAAATATCTAATTCCTCAGTTGCCTAATCATAGGGAATTCATCAAGCATATGGCTATAACCCTCTAGTGGCATTTAAGTGCTTGTCATCATCACATAGGATATACAGAATTCTTTCCAGAGAAGTCCATATTTTAAGTCTTAGGATAGTGAGGTAAAAATAAAGTCTTAATAAGATATGCTTTGGAAAAAGAAATCTGTGTCTTAGGATAGTGAGGTAAAAATAAAGTCTTAATAAGATATGCTTTGGAAAAAGAAATCTGTATATTTCTGTCAGCTTGTTTTGATTGAATTTAAATGGCTTGCTTTCAGAATTGTTCAAGGCTTAAGTATTCATTTATTCATCCAAAATATCTTCCTAGAGCAACTACTGTGTGCAGAACATAGAGGTAAGGGCTGTAGATTATTCAAAGAAGTACAAGACAAGGATAATGTTGGGATGCCATAAGGGAGATGCACGTGCCCACAGACTCCTAGAGGTTGGTTCTAGGTGTGGTGTTAGATGTAACTCCTACTCTGGCCACAGAAACCATTGCCAATTAGACTCTTCCCCACAGATTCCAAGGACTATAGTAGAAATCTTTATAGAGCCCTGATCCAGATAGACCTATCAGTCACTAAGCACAAATGTTGAAACTTAACTGAGGGTCAGATTCATTAATAGACTTATTCATAATTTCAGAGCTGGTCAGTGCTGACTTAGAACAAGAATTTGAATCTCCTGATCCCATGCCCTGTGCTTTTACCTGTGAAATGTTAAATATTAATCAATATAAAGTGAATAAAAGCAGGCATGTTAAGTGATACAGAACTTTAGAAGAGGAAAGACAAAAATGGGCCTATAGATTGAGAAGGCTTAATGGTACAGGGCTTGGAAAAATGAAAGGTGAAGAGAAAGCCATGCCAGGCCCCAGAAAATGCTTGAAAAAAAGACTCAAACTGAGGATGACCAAAACATTTGGGGGCGACATAGAGCATATGGCCATCTAGGAAATAGACCTTCAAGTGTGCCAACAGACTCCCTACTCTTCACAAATGCACTTGCTGCCTACTAGTACTTGAAAATCAATTTGAAGTTTTATGCATTTCCATTTCTTCCTAGGAGAAGCAGCACATTGTATTCCTTCATTTTCCAAATATTTATGGAACACTTATAATATGCCAGGCTCTGGGCTTCCTTGGGCACTCAAAGAAGAAGAGGGGAAAAATCTCATGTCAGGGACTTATACAGAGAGACCAACATATATCACTGGTTTGAGGAACCTCAGGGTGAGAGTATTTACCTCTTGCCTTCTTTAGAATGGATTGTGTGTTGAGTGTGGGTGGGAGGAGAGAACATGAATATAAGCTTCGGTTGGATTGTTGAGGGCATATAAAGTCAAAGTAATAAAATGGAACTTTATTTCATAAACTACAAGAAAAATATAAGGCTTATGAACAGACAATCCATGATCTCCATTAAGGGAGAAGACTCCAGAATGATAGGCCTTGTTTCTTGGTTTCATTGAGGGAATCCACTGACAGAGAAGACCATTTGTCTGGGACCACACTACTAATGAGTAGCTATAAGTAGGATCCAAGTGCCCTGATTTCTGGTCTTGCTTATATTATGCCCTTCACATTATTCCTTAAATGCCTGATGGTTTGTTTCCAAATTTGGCTGAGGGGCAATGTGTTCTAGACACGGCTGGACCTTAGCTTCTCGCCATCATGTCTATATATACTCTCTTTTTTCCATCAAAGCAATTGGCTACAAACAGATAACAAATGAGTGAGCTCCCGAGGAGCCCTCATCACCACATGGTGCCACCTCAAACCCATAGCTTCTGTTTGCCTCAGAGAACCCTTTGGTTGGCAGTGTGCTGGGTCAGCATTCTAAGGGACCCAGTTGGGCATAGCGTGTTCGATGATGCTATTTGTCACTAATGTAAAGAAATGGCTCCGTATTGGGGGAGCAAGAACATGCCTTGGTGCACGTGTGCTGGGTTTTTGGTGAAGGAACACTTCCCACAGCTGTAAACATTTCTGCTGGCGTAAAAGAGGATTTTGTTGCCTGAGGTACGCTGGGCCCTTCCACTTCCTCTGGGGGCTCTGGTCCCATTGATCACTCTATCTCGTGGTGTATCCCCTTCAAGAATGACTGAAAGGCAGAATTTGCTGAAATCCTAATCCAAGCCCTTCAGGCAGAACTGAGAAACAGCCATGAGACCCAGTTATCAAGTTAGCACAATTTAACACAATTAAAAAATCTTCTCCCCTGGAGAGAAAAGTCAATCACTTTTTAAAGCAGCACAAGAATTCTGATGTAAAAATCAAGACTTGAGTAGGTGTCAGTTTCTGTGAGTCAAGTGTAGAGAGACCATGAATGAAGTCCAAATGGAAAGAAGCACATAGTAATCTTTCAGAGGAACATGTTCTATCCATGGCCAGAACACTCAGGAATGGTGATAAAGAGCTTGACAGGAGTAGGGCAAATATGGAGTATGGGAAGGAGAGCATAGGGTGGCTTACTATAGATTCTGCAGCCATATGGAACCTGGGTATCACTTGGGCCCTTTCTTCCATTGGATATTTTGAAAAATGTGGCTTTCCTTGGAATCTCTGCAGATTCCCAGTCATAGTTTCTTCTGGCACCTTCCACTTTGATCTACTATGTTCAATTTAGACATTGCCTAACTCTAGCTCCTTTTTCAGTTCTACCATCTGCCATCCTCAGGGCTTGTTGGAGGAAGCCACCTATGCTTATTAGAGTTCTTTAAGATCCCAGGAGAAGGAGGGCCCATCTCATACCCCCCAACTCATGACACTGCCTGATGAATGCTTGGTCCATCCAACCTCCATGTATCCTACTTAGCCTCTTGTCACCTATGAGATTCCCTTCCCAGGAGATAATGGAGTCCACAGCCATGCCTGGCTATAAGTAATAGGATGGTATACTCAATATAAAATCAAAGAAACTGGCTTTTTAAACAAAAAAAGCCAAAAATTGGCTTCATTTTATTTGATGTAGGCGTTCATATTATCTCTCCCCTATCGTCAGGAAAGATCATTCTTTGTGATATAGTCAGTGACCTCACTCAGTCACTTCTATGCAGTGATTGACCCCAAAAGTAAATTATTAAGCAGGTAATTTTAACAATGTTTTGAAGCTGCCTTGGGATCATCTCTGAAACAAAACACGATACAAATGAATACACGAATGAATGAATGACATAAAGCTAAAACCTGAGGATTTCAACTCTCCTCCTTTACTTAACACATGAATTTAAATGTCCAAGTTATCTTTTTAAAGTGAGAACAGGGGCCCTTGGGTGGCTCAGTCAGTTAAGCATCTGCTTTTGGTTCAGGTCATGATCCTGGGGTCCTGGGATTAAGCCCTAAACCAGGCTCTGTGTTTGGTGGGGAGCCTGCTTGTGCCTTTCTTTCTGCCCCTCCCCCTGCTTGTGCTCTCTCTCTCTCTCAAATAAATAAAATAAATCTTAAAAAGAATAAGTGAGGTCAGTGTAACATACATTTCTATTTCTACTGTTTTTTCTCCTCCCCCACTTCCAAATGCACCATGACATGTATGAAAATGTTGATAGACTAGATACAGGGAAAGTAGTTCCAACAAGAATTCTGTCTAATGTTTTACCATTTGTTGTTGGTCTGTGGTTGTTGTACATATTTTCTGTCCATACTATTTTGACAGCTTTAACCCTTTTAGTACTTTATAACATTTCCCCCACAATTCTGGGTACAAAAAGCAAAAGGTTTTCTCGGTATTTTAAACTCTTGGAGTGTTTATACAATTCAAATTTTAAGTAAGCCTCTATTTTTTTTTAATTTTTATTTATTTATGATAGTCACACAGAGAGAGAGAGAGAGAGAGAAAGAGGCAGAGACACAGGCAGAGGGAGAAGCAGGCTCCATGCACCGGGAGCCCGACGTGGGATTCGATCCTGGGTCTCCGGGATCGCGCCCTGGGCCAAAGGCAGGCGCCAAACCGCTGCGCCACCCAGGGATCCCATAAGCATTTATTTTAAAAAGCCATCAGAAGATAACTGCTCTCCTTGTTCATATATTGGAGACCAGGTCCCACCTTTGTACTCTACATCAGAAACAGATTTTGCAAGGTGCTAGGAGTCCTGCTTTCCAAGGCTTTGGGTGTCTTCAAAGAGTTGCTCTTGATGGACCTAAGACCACCATAGTTAATTTCACTGCCAATAGGAGTGACTACAGTTTGGATTTACATGAATGATGTCCTCCTTATTCCTTCACAAGAGAATGAGGCCCAGGGAACATTCTCTCAACAAATATTTATTCATTTTTAAAACAAACATTGACTCAGAGCCTAGTTTAAGCCAGACTCTGAGATTGGCACTGAGGACCAAAAAAAAATAAAAGTAGGTTTTATAGGATTAACAGGAATTAATGAGGAGAACAGAAGGGAAAACATCTTGAAGTGGCCAGACCAATATTTAGTTCTTTACAAGCACCACTTCCACTTGGACCAGAATACAACCATTCTCTCTTGCAAAGTTTCCCTCTATCATTCAGAAACATGATTGACTATGGGAAGAAACTTTTAGGGGGAAGGTGTGTTCTGTTTTTTCTCCCAAAGATGTTTGCTTTGTAAGACTTGTCTCTTTGGGACAACTTTGTCCACTATTAAAGTATTTTTAACCAGTAGGCTCAGGTTACAAAGCATCTGTGTCAAGGCACTGAGATCCTGTCAAGTTGTCTTTCAATCATATGACATAAGTAATTGGTCATTTTTCCTCTGGTACCACAGGACACGGACCTGGGAAAGAAATGCTTTTAGACTATTAAATAATTTTGACATAGTTTGGGATCCAAGCCTAGTAGTTAAGATTTTAGTTTGTTGTTGCATACAATTTTGAGTACTTTTCATACATTTTTTCTCCTATTTCTTTTTTGGTATTCAAGCTTTTTGAAACTGGTATGTTTATCTAGAAATCAAGCAAGCACAAAGCTCAAATAGAAAACTGTGTTTGAGGCACCTGGGTGGCTCAGTGGTTGAGTGTCTGCCTTTGGCTCAGGTCGTGATCCTGGGGTTCTGGGATTGAGTCCCACATTAGGCTCTCCACAGGGAGCCTGCTTCTCCCTCCACCTGTCTCTGCATCTCTCTGTGTGTCTCTTATGAATAAATAAATAAAATCTTAAAAAATAAAAGAAAACTGTGCTTTTTATACCTATAAAGTGCAGGTATTTTGCCATGAAAACTTGGGTTATTTTTAAACATTATTTCAAAATTCACAGGTTTGTTTTTAATAAACAGTTTGTGTTGTTTCTAATACTTAGAAAAAGAAAAATTCTTAACTTGAAAAATGATGAGTTCCTTGTTCAACAAGCCCTTCTTAGGCACTACAGAGAATGTTTTTTGAATTTTTCCGTAAAGCATCAATTTTCTCTTTTGTCTACTGTAGTTAGTCTAGTTTTCCTTTGAGTTCACTCCTTTCCTAATCTGAGGAATGTGATTTGGACAAATTTGATCATACCAAACTCCAGAAGAAAGGTTCTGATTGGCTTAAGCCCTATAGCATATCCCATTCCATTCTCCATACCATATTGGTTCAAAGATGGGCAAGTGACTGAAACAGAAGAGGAGACTATTATTGGGGCTTCTGGACATAGATGCTTTTGTCTCTTTCCTGGAGCACATTCCCTCCTTTTCAGAATGCTATATGTTAGAGTAAGAGGTGTAGAATTATTGTACTCATTCTAAACCATAGCTGGAATTAAAACTAAACCATGAGAGGCAGAGTGAACAGACAGAAAGAAACTAAGTACTTGAAGACCATGTCCTTGCCTCTGGATCAAGCTTCATCTGCAGCTAGACTTATCCCTAGATTATTCAAATCTCCTTTACATTTATACCAACTTGGCTTGCATTTTCCACCACTTGCCAAATTAAAAAAAAAAGTCTAACTCATGCTCATGTCTCTTACATAATGGGAATGGGACCACATAGATAAACATAAAATAGTCTTTGACTTCAAATAATGAACAGCGATTTAAAGGAGAGAAAAAAACATAGAGTGAGACAGTACAATGTGATAAGTGCTGGTATAAAATTAATAAGAGGATTTAGAGTAACACAATCAACATATTTAGTTGACAAGAATAATTCCTTCCAAAATGGTTTGGTATAGAGGGATATTGGCTGTAACTGACCCTGAATTGAACTATAACTTTTGGTGGAAGTTGATTATGGGTGTCAAATTCCATCATGATGGATCTTTTTGGAGCTGACCACTTATTTTTCCTGGTGGATGACCTCCAGCTAAGTTATACCAATCTCTATCCTTTGACCACCTAGCCATCCTGTCAGAAGAATGCTGTAGAATAGAATTTCAGAAACCTCTCAAATGAAAGCAATTTGTCCCTGAGAGGGCATTATTTCTACAAGATTATCATAATTGCCGTAGATATTTTTCTTTCGAAAGAAAGTGGATCAATCTTTGTCCTCCCTAAAGTTTTAAAGTGATGAAAATCATCTAGAACTTTCACAGAAAAAAAATAGAAAATTCCCACCAGTCACTGGTTTCCATTCTCCCCCTTCATCTCCAGATCCAAAGAAGCTGAGAGGTCTTGAAGCATCCTATAACCCAATGCCACATGCCATTGCAAAGGAGATAGTATTGCATGAGAAGAAGCTGTCTCTTTGAAAATTCAGAAAAAAAGGAGAACACATTTCTCTAGAAATTTCATATGGAATATGTGCTAGGGTGGCTTTGCAGAGAAGCAAAAGGGAAAAAGGAAAGATAGCTGGTAAAAGATAACAGAGCGGGAGGCTGAAAATAGAAAATGATAATGATACACATACTGAAAGGAAGTAATAGGGTAAAATAGGCAATTAGAGGCATAAAACATTTTTTTTCAAATTGTATGTACTATTATAATGATGGCTACTCTTCCTTGATCTTATTTTTTCGTGCAGCAACATTTTTAAACAGGCTAAAAAGATTTTAATCGTGTAGCATGTTAGGCATCTTGATGGAAAGAGCTGCTTTTTGAGAATAAGGCAGCAAAACATTATGTGACAGAGAAAAGCTTTTATGAAAGGTTCCTTTTGTGTTGATTGAGGTTTTGCAAATCTGCTCCTAACAGGAGGATTTGCAGTTGGATTAGCCAGATCAACTTGCTGAGCCTAGGAATGGTTTCTTCTTCTAGCCTGATTTTTTTTAAACAAAATGTTTAAACACAAACCCTACAACGTTCAAGTAGAATTTGTTGAATGTTGATTTAAAGGAGAAAAATTCAATGACTTGGACTCAAGTCTGGGCTTCAGTAAGAATTTTTTTTTTTAAGGCTGGTGATTGGGTGAAGGGTTCACTGTTAATTCCAGTGCAAACGGTACTGTTTCCAGAATTGTCTGACAGTGATTTCAAGGAAAGTAACTTTTTACAAATGGTTCTTAGCATCACTAGGAACTCACATGTGATAATAATGAGAAATAAAACGAAATAGGATCTCATTAAGAAACTGAACCTGAGCTTCCCTTGCATGGAATGAGTGAAGTATGAAAATGACAAGAAGGATGTTCAGTTTAAAATCCTTTCCCTTTTGATTTAGCTAAGATGCTATTTATAAGATGAGATATTTCATAAATTTGAGAAGACTTGGCTCCTCCTGCTCATCCAGGCCAGCACAAACCCTAGTCCACTCTGGAGCCCATTGGGTTGAGGGTGGAGGTTCAGCTCTAGTTATCTGGTTGAGATCCATGAGGGCTGTCATTAACTGAAAGGGGCACATTCCACAAGCTGTGCCCTCACCTTTCTGCTGGCGGCAGAGCAGGAAAGGCAGTTCACTCCAACCCCTATCTCATGGTCCTGAGGCCCACCAGGTAGTACCATCGTCTGGGGTAAGGTGATACAGCTGATTTTCCAGAATGATTGTGTGGCTTCACTCACACAGCACATGCTGAAGCTTATGAAGCCCTAGGATATTCCACGGTCTATTCCAATATTTTTAACCCTGAACTGTCTTCTACACGCCATTATCTCCCAGTCAAATGACCCAGGTTTCCAAGGCTTTATTTTGCCTCTTATATTTTATTTCTCAGTCTCATTTTTTTCCCTTTAGTTTTACCTGTCATTCTTCAAACCTGATTGCGGTATCTGCCTGTCAATTACTCCAGCTGTCCTCTGGGATGTTCTACTTCCAAGGCTCTTGGTGACTCCTACCAACTGTAGCCCACTGTCTAGGTGGGACCTTGGGCCCATTTAGACCCTGCTTTTTTTTTTTTTTAGATGTGTAGGTTTATAGCTAAAAGAGGATCTATGAAACTTGAATTCATCTTAAAATTATGTATTCTGCTGAGCATCTTTCCATGCTCCTACTCATAGCCATGATCCTCCCTATAGCCTTCCTCACAAAGTGTCATCTAGCACTGACCTGAAGGTCTCTAGCAGGTGAGGGACTCAATAGATATAATGAACTCTCAAAATGTGTGCACTATGGTGTTTTCTGAGCAATGCATTCCCCTTTGGGGCTGCTCTTTTCTGAGCCAGACCTGCCTCCTGATGAGTGACACCCAATGGCCCTGAGCCATCTTACCACAGCTTTACAAAATTAATTCCAATCCATTTCTGAATAAACGCTCTGCCCATATTTGAAAATCACAGCACAGTTTCCCCTAGGTTCTCCTCTTTTTCAAATTTAATCTTATTTATAGACTTGTTCTAATGGCACCCTCCTAAATATCTGTGTTTTGTTAATGTTCCTCTTGAGAACTTTGTCCCAGAGATGAACAGGCTCCAGATGAAAACCAAGCAGTGAAGGAGAAGTAGACAAATATGGCTTTGGCTCTGGAGTCTATATTTTGTTTTGTAGCTGATTACATTAGTTATAACTTCCTCAAGGCTAGATTATAAATTCATTAAGGCCAGAGACCCTGTCTGATTTTCTGTATGCATAGAGTCTAGCACTGGACTTGACCTAAGTTTTTTTTAATAATATTATGAATAAATGGCAGCAATGGCACCCTATTGACTTAATTTGCATTTGCATTCAGCTAAGATATGTAATGTTTTACATTTATTACTCCTATTATAACAAATTCCCCTAACCTAAACTTGCACAATTAGTTTTCTTGGACCTAAGGTGTGGAATATTTTATTTATTATATTAGAGGGTTTTTAAAAGATTTTATCTGTTTATTCGACAGAAAGAAAGCGCGAGAGAGAAAAAACAAGCAGGGGAAATTATAAGGGGAGAGGGAGAGACGCCTAGGTGGTTCAGCAGTTGAGCATCTGCCTTTGGCTCAGGGCGTGATCCTGGAGTTCCAGGATCGAGTTCTACATTGGGTTTCCTGCACGGAGCCTGCTTCTCCCTCTGCCTATGTCTCTGCCTCTCTCTTTCTGTGTCTCTCATGAATAAATAAATAAAATCTTTAAAAAGAAAAGAAAGAGTGTGGTATTGAGAGGGGCACAGTTTTTTTTTTCTTTCCAGTTTCATTGAGCTATAATTGACACATGACTTTGTAATAAAGGACACAACATAATGATTTGATAATGTATATATTGTGAAATGGTGAGTTTTTGTTTTTGTTTCTCTCTCTCTCTCTCTTTCATTCTCTGTCATCATCTGCAAGAGCACAGGGTCTTCTCCAAAATTTCTAAAGCAGTTACTGACTAGTATATATGCCCCCTGGTGGCTTTCTGACAAGAAAATAGATGAAAGCCTTGCTACTCTTTTTTTTTTTTAATAATAAATTTATTTTTTATTGGTGTTCAATTTGCCAACATACAGACAGAATAACACCCAGTGCTCATCCCATCAAGTGCCCCCCTCAGTGCCCATCACCCATTCACCCCCACCCCCCGCCCTCCTCCCCTTCCACCACCCCTAGTTCGTTTCCCAGAGTTAGGAGTTTTTATGTTCTGTCTCCCTTTCTGATATTTCCTACCCATTTCTTCTCCCTTCCTTTCTATTCCCTTTCACTATTATTTATATTTCCCAAATGAATGAGACCATATAATGTTTGTCCTTCTCCGATTGATTTATTTCACTCAGCATAATATCCTCCAGTTCCATCCACGTCGAAGCAAATGGTGGGTATTTGTCGTTTTTAATGGCTGAGGAATATTCCATTGTATACATAGACCACATCTTCTTTATCCATTCATCTTTCGATGGACACCAAGGCTCCTTCCACAGTTTGGCTATTGTGGACATTGCTGCTATAAACATCGGGGTGCAGGTGTCCCGGCGTTTCATTGCATCTGTATCTTTGGGGTAAATCCCCAACAGTGCAATTGCTGGGTCGTAGGGCAGGTCTATTTTTAACTCTTTGAGGAACCTCCACACAGTTTTCCAGAGTGGCTGCACCAGTTCACATTCCCACCAACAGTGTAAGAGGGTTCCCTTTTCTCCGCATCCTCTCCAACATTTGTGGTTTCCTGCCTTGTTAATTTTCCCCATTCTCACTGGTGTGAGGTGGTATCTCATTGTGGTTTTGATTTGTATTTCCCTGATGGCAAGTGATGCAGAGCATTTTCTCATGTGCGTGTGAAAGCCTTGCTACTCTTGAGTATTGTCCGTGGGCCGGCAGCATCAACATTACCTGGGAGCCTGTTAGAAACACAGAATCATGAGCCCTAGCCCAGACTGACTGAGCTGGAGTCTGCATTTTATCAGCATCTACAGGTGAGTTTTCTGCATAATAAGCTGTGAGAAGCTCTTCAGCTATAGGAATAAGACTTGTAATAACACAAGAAACTTCAAAAATACCATCCCTATAACATTCTGATTTAATTAGTCTGATCTGTGATCTGAGTGGTGGGATGAAAAAAAAAAAAAGTCCCAGGTGATTCTGACTGTAGCTCAGTTTGAGAATCATTGCCATCAATAGTGTAGTTTCTTAACTCTGTGTGTGACACAGGGCTGCCCCCAAACTCTCAAGTTTCTAAGGAATGAATCTGCACTTCCTAGGAGCTTCCTGACATGACAATGAACCTGTGCTGTGGTTCACAGCCTTGATTTCACACTGGAATCACCTGGTCTGATGCCTGGGTCCCACCCATTAAAGTGTTGAGTTGTCTGGTCCGGGATGTTGCATAATCATCAAGACTTCTAAAGTTCCTTCAGGTGATTCTAACATGCAGCCAAGATCCAGACTCCCTGGACTTTCTAAAGGCCACCAAGCCCAGGACAGTTTGCCTGAGTCCCTCTTCCCTTCCTCCCTCTTACCCACCTCCTTTCCATGGAATTTCTCTAGATGCTGACAAGGCAGACCTGGTACAAAGACTTTTCTCCCTTTAGAGTAAGATGAGCATCCGTTGTTTAGGCCTCAGACTCCTGGGGCCTGGCTAAAGGCATTGATTGCTTGGACAAGGTTTTCCATTTGCAACTTGACTTATTGGTCATCCTACATTCCAGGCCCAAACCAATTTCCTCTATTTACTTTTTCACATTGATCCAGTCAGTTCTGTAACTGAAAACATAACTGGAATATTAACCACAGAAGAAACTCCTTCCTCCTCCTTTCTCTGCTCACAGGTTGGCCCTCTAACTATGATTTGTGGGAAGAGACATTGGCAGGTTGGAGGAAGTCAACATTCCTGTGTTTTCATTGGATACTTGGCCTCAGATAGAAGCTCCTCCCTGCCCGGTGCTGGTGTTGAGGATGCTATTTCTGCCCATCTATGATCAGGAAGGAAGGAAATACCTTCTTCATTCAATGGAGGGCTTAAAAAGTCCCAAACTAAAGGGGTTTGAGGGATTACCCCAAAGAAGTAGAAGACTGAAGTAGGAGGATGAGTGTTTGGCAGCCTGCCCTGCAGCCACTTGTAGGTAATGTACATGGATCAGGTAATAAATACCCTGTACATCTCTGAAAGGAGGTGCCAGTGATGGACCTTCTCGTGACTTATTTTAATTTTCTTCCCACTTCCCAGTTTTCCCCATTAACACTATTTCATTCAAGTGTCTCCACTGTCCATGTTTTTTTTCTTTTGGGAACCACCAGATTTACCAAGAGTATAATCAAATCTGAGTCTCCATCTGTCTCTCCCCATGTCCTGTACAGCTCACGTTCTCGGGTATCAGTTGATAATGTTTTCTATCCTCTGCCTAGTTGCCATTGCTCTGGTTTTGGCGTCCAAGGCCCTGGCAGGGAGTGGGCCGAGCTTGGCTCCCAGGCACTCAGGGTGGGGAAATGGAGAAGTCTGGAAGGGAAGGATGAGAGAGTTTTATTCCAAGAAATGGATGGTTCTCTCCAGACACATCCAAGTCCAAACCTGTCGCAATACTGCAAAGTTGAATTTCCTTCTTGGATTCTCAAATATGGACAACTTGAAAAAAACCTATTTTTCATATCAATTTCACTTTTACTTTCTTTTTTATAAACTAACAACTTGGCTTTATAATGACTGACAAGAAACTCAATGCTTTCCCTGAGTTTTATATATATATATATATAAAATCATCTCACATTACCATGACAATGAGACTTTCTAAACCCAAATCACAAATCCCTAAACCCTGAAAAGGCTCAGTCAATGCCACACGATATTAGTCATTTTGTTTTTTTTCACTGAAGAAAGGAATTTTACACTTCAGACTATTTGAAAATTATGAGATACTGAGGCAAATTCATCACACATAAACAGATATTGTCAGTTTGGCTTAAAAATGAAGCCTCTATTTCAAATTAAAACTAGGGAACAGTGTGTGTGTGTGTGTGTCTGTGTATATGTAGGTTAAAAATTGGTACTCAGGGGATCCCTGGGTGGCGCAGCGGTTTGGCGCCTGCCTTTGGCCCAGGGCGCGATCCTGGAGACCTGGGATCGAATCCCACATCGGGCTCCCGGTGCATGGAGCCTGCTTCTCCCTCTGCCTATGTCTCTGCCTCTCTCTCTTTCTCTCTCTGTGACTATCATAAATAAATAAAAATTAAAAAAAAAGTCATTAAAAAAAATTGGTACTCAGAAGCTATTTACATCAATAATAAAACATTTTAAAAATATCAATGTGTGGCTTGTATCTTTCCTATCTACAATGCAGTGGGGACAATTTCACCAAAATATAAAAATTTATTTTATTCTGAAGGTTAGTGACTCTTTTTAGGTTGCTAAAGTGATTTTGTCCATTAATCCAGGCTTCTCAGACTACATTTCAACTTCTAATTCTAATATTTTGACATAAAACCACACCCCAGAGTAAGAGAGAAAGAATTTGGCTTCAAATCTTTTCCTAAAAGCATGACTCTTGGTTTCCTATTTCTATAATGTGATTTTTTTTTGCCAGTTTGAAAGGTACCATTATTTTCGTTTAGTGATCATATTTTATGTCACATTTCAACTTCTGTGCCTCAGATATTTGTCACCTCAACATTGCTTTGTCAAGTCTTCATTACACCATGGCTTCCTTTTTATTCTGCACATAATGAAAAAGAATGTCAAGGGAAAACTGACACTTTTCATGAGTTTATCCTGAGGTAGGGCTTCATTTCCATTGTATCAATGATATTTTAGTATCACACTGAGTACACTAAATTTCACAGACGAGAATGTGCAAAACTGATAATGTTGCCCTTCAAAAGAAAGCTAAATGAGATAAAATTGCTCTCTCTTTTCACAAGAAATCCTTTGATTGAATTTGCATACTTGAGTATGACCATTTGTCATAAAAGCTCACAAGCATTTCCTGTAGGACAACATGTGCTTATTCATTTACATTTTTACTTGCTTCTTCTGAAAATAAGTTGCAAGAAACATGGAAGGTATTCTACAGAGAGAAAGCACAGGCATCTGTTCACCCCCCTCTGCTCCCAGCTGACTCCTTATTTTTGTCCCAGTCTCTTTTCAGACTCCTCTTATCCCCCACGCCCCCTCCCCCCCCCCCCCACCTTCACGGAGCCATCACCAACTCTTTCCTCCCACATTGAGTTCCTTCTTGCTCTTTGATTCTGGATTTTGTCTCCTGAAATATACCATAGTCTCCTTAAGCTTAGGGACCGTATTGATTACTTTATAATCCCTTACACTATTACCGTGTGCTAGGTGCATAGTAACTTCATTCGACTTTGACATTCGTTCATTCAATCCATAATTCATTTAACTCATGTTTGTTGTGAGCCCTCTACCTGTGAGGCATCACACCAAGTGCTATGAAGGCAACAAGGAACAATAGTCACTCTATCTTATTTAGTGAAATGGAAGAGCACTCTGGTGAAATGTTTCTTAGGAAGCAGTGGTAGCCAGCAACTGAGGATGTGAGATCTTCATCTCTGGCTTCCTAAGAGCTCTCAGAAGTCTTCTCTGGCATTCAAGCTTCTCCTCGCCCACCAGATGTGAGTGTTCAGGCTCCTCACTGTCCAGGAAGCTCCCAGGGTTCCAAGACACGGCAAACACCTAGGGTAAGTCTGTGCGTCATCCCACTGAGTTCACAGAGGGGCCAGACACCCTAGAAATGTTGAGAGAATTATAGTGACTATGGAACCTGACTTTCCATTCCTGTTTTCTTTATTTTATGGGCCACACTGAGCAGGAATCATACAGGCCAAAGGCTCCTTGGTTTCTTTCCAGCTGTGGTGCTCATTCCTCTCTCTTGGTCTCAGTGTCCAAATGTCAGCTCTGAGTAATAAAAGACAAAGGATGATCCCCTTTCTCCTTGGAGGAAAAACAAATTCAAGGAGATTCTAAGAGGCTGGAGAACAATGTTAAGATTTATTTTTCTTGAAAATTATGCTATCATTTACCATTTGTGATTTGCATTGTGTTAGGTATTTGTTTTGATGATGTCTTCACCACATTGCTAAGAGAGATTCCTGGACTAGGCATTATTATGGCCATTTCTAAATTGTCGACCAAACACGAGACAGCCAACACTGAACAGGTAGGGTTAACAGTCGCTTACTAATTGCATATACTCACACCTAGGGGAAGAGGACACTGCATGCCATGCAAGGTTACACAGGGTTGTGTTTAGGGACAGGGCAAAACACCAGCAGCTGTGGGAGGCAAGTTTTGAAGTATCAAGAGGTTGAAGTGCCCCTCAGTCCCATGGGAGGAAGTGATGGCTTGCTTGAATAATTCTGAGGGCCAGCAAAAAACTGTAGCTCACTATTCAGGGTAAGAAAGGACTATAACTGGTCCCCTAGACCAATGTTAAGCTCTAGGGGAGGATAAGAAGCCTTGTTGGCTAGGTGATCTTGCCCATGGGAGCAGAGTGTTAGGGAGGGGAACTAGTACTCAGGCCATTTGTATCCTTCCTCATTTTACCAGATGTCGAAGCAGGACACAATATTGAACCTTAATCTTAGGTCTTATATCTAGATATCATATCATGCACTTGACACAATAGATCTCATTTCATCCAGGAGGTAGTTATTATTATTTCTCACTTTAGAGCCAAAGAATGAAGATCATAGTATTTAAGTCACTCTAGGTGATTCCTAGGAAATGGAAAATCCAGGATTCAAAGCTGGTTCTATCTTACTCTACAGCTGTGGCATATGCAGTGATTCACCTTGTGAGGGACACTTTGCAAACCATAATAGGCCATACATCCAATTAACAATGAATTTTAACACCAGGATGTGAATAAGAAAGTGAGATGGAAATTCTTGATTCTCTTGCCACATACTTATCTCTCAATGAGCTGCAGCTCCACTGATGGGAAGCTCTAGGGTACAGTGAGTACCTTCGTTCTTCAGCAAAGTGCTAATTATCTTGCAAAAATCTCAACACATTTCATTCCCCATGGATTATATGTCCTTTGAGTTTTATGAATTGCTCAAGCCAATCTTGGGAAGATACTTTATAATAAAATATAGACACATGATTTGGCATGGTTCTAATCAATATTATATACAGTGATTTGGGGAGCTAAACAAAATGTTTACTGATACTCATGCCTACAGTCATTTGCTTTTATGTGAGAATCAAATTGACACATGAGGATGGTGTTTTGTTATCAATGAAGGGTTTGATCAAAGAATTTTTACAGTGGAAAGGTGTGGATTGTTTCTATGCACATCACACACATAGTGCATTTCCTTTTAAAATAAAGTCTGATCTCCAGGCTTAGAACACAGTAGGCCTAGTCTGTTTCTCCCCATCACTGTTGAGGGCCATTCACTTATAGTAGTCAGCAGAATCCTTGAGGGCACTTTTTTGCTTATCCTTTTACCTGTAGATGTACTTTAAGGCTATTGCTTATGGAATGTAATGGTCGCTATGGCTGCCATCATACTGTATACTGAACAAACTAAACATCTCAGTGGCTTAAAGGAGTGCTATGGATTGAATTGTGTCTCCTTAAAATCCATGTGTTGAGAGTCTGTCCACTTCTCCCCACACTGTGTTGGTTTGGGGAGGTAGGACTTTGGGGGAGGTAATTAAGATTAGATGAGGTCATGAGGGAAAGTCCTCATGGATGCGATTGGTGCTATTATGAGAATCCTGAAAGAATGTACTTCTTGCTTTCTGCTATGTGAGGATACAACCAGAAGCTGGCTATCTGTGAACCAGGAAGTGGGCTCTTACCAGACATCCAATCTGTTGGTGCCCTGATCTTGGACTTCTCAGACTCCAGGACTGTGAGAAATATTTGTTGTTTAAGCCAACCATTCTGTGATATTTTTGTTATAGCAGCCCGAATAGACTGAGACTAGGAGGAAACATTCTTATTTTTCTGGCTCACAGTTCTGAAAGTCAACAGGGGTGACTCTGCTTCAAGCTACCAGATAATCTGTTTGAGGAAGTTCCAGAAATCCATTTCATGGGTCTAGCATGATCCTTAGCCCAGTAGCTGAGATATGTTTTTCTTATGGCAGGTAGCAGAAGCATAGGAGGGTGAGTGGAAGCAGTAGATGCCTCTTTGAGGCCTGGGCTCTGCTACTTCTGTCCAGAAAGAGGTATGAAAGTCCTTTGGCACTAGATAAGATGTGATGGGAGCATGGTTCAGTCTATTACAGGAGCACTTGATTTTTTTAAAAAAATATTTTATTTATTTATTCATGGAAGACACAGAGAGAGAGAGAAAGAGGTAGAGACATAGGCAGAAGGAGAAGCAGGCTCCCTACAGGGGACCCTGGGATCATGACCTGAGACGAAGCCAGATGCTCAACTGCCAAGCCACCCAGGTGCCCTTGTTATAAGAGTATTTGTTGTTCCCCTATTGACTTTTGAAATTATGCCTTTAATTCATTATATATATATGTCATTTGATTTAGGTAGGGCTAAAGCTCTAGGGGGAGAAAAAAGACTAAAATAATACAGGATTACTTCATTCCCAAAGCTGCTACTTTTCTTACTTTTGATTTTTCTTTTTCAGATGAATCACAAAATTGTGTTTGGGAGACATCTCCCATGTTTAGGAAAAATTTACTGCATACTTTTTTCTCAAAGAAAAGAGTGTATGTTATGGCTAAAGTGTCCAACCTGTCATAGAAATGAATGAAACTGGAACATTCATGAATTGGATTCAACATCTACCCATTATGTGATGTGATACATTATAATTTATTGTCTTAAATAAGGCCATTTACCTTGACTGTAGCTATTAACTTTTTAAAAATATTTTATTTATTTATTTGAGACAGAGAGAGAGAGAGGAAATGAACCGGGAGATGGCAGGGGGAGATGGAGAAGCAGACTCCCCACTGAGGAGGGAGCCCTATGCAGGACCCTGAAATTATGACCTTAACCAAAGGCAGATGTTTATCCTACTGAGCCACCCAGGCACCCCTATAGCTATTAACGCTTAAAATGGTTGGTAGATTTTCAGTACTGGCAAAGTACTGTAATCTAGGTGAAAACCAGACATTCATGTAACTATTAAATTGCATAGTCTGTTACTTATGATGAACATGAGTTATTAAATCATGGCAGCTAGGTTAAGACATACAAATGTTTAACTTTGATAAAATTCAATCAGGCAGAAATTAAAAATCAATTGAATGAGATGCACTCCAAACTAGATGTCCTAACAACGAGGGTTAACGAGGTGGAAGAACGAGTGAGTGACATAGAAGACAAGTTGATGGCAAAGAGGGAAACTGAGGAAAGAAGAGACAAACAATTAAAAGATCATGAGGATAGATTAAGGGAAATAAGTGACAGCCTGAGGAAGAAAAATCTACGTTTAAAATTCAATGTCCCTTAATTTAAAAAAATTCCAGCTTCACTTTCCCATGCCGGGTGGAAGCTAACATCAGGCATGATGGCACTTATGGCTTGGAATGGGATATGGGATATTGATGCATACTGAAGTCATGGTCTCTGTTCTGTCTTACTGACTCAGGGACCCTGGTCACTCACTGAAGGTTCTTTTGGCATACATTCTGACTTGTAGAATGAAGATAATAATGATACATAATGTTCTCAGGATTAGATGAAGTAAGCCAAGTGTTAATTATCATGATGATGGAAACACATGGACCGTGTCCTCCTGGCATAGAGCAGCATTGTGAAGCTACCTCGTGGCTATGTGGCCTCTGGTGTGGGATTGCTTGCACTGACATCCCTGCTGTACATCGGAGAAGGCATGACCTCATGTGAGTTATTGTCCCTCCTTATTTCAGTTCACTCATTTGTACATGAATCATAACTGTATCTACTTCAGAAAATCACTCTGAAGAGTAACCAATGAAGTCATGATAGGTGCTTAAGTATGATCCCAGGCACATAGTAATCGCTCAATACATGTTATCAGGGCACCTGGGTGGCTCGGCGGTTGAGCATCTGGTTTCGTCTCAGGTCATGATCCCAGGGTCCTGGGATAGAGTCCACATCAGGCTCCCTACAGGGAGCCTGCTTCTCCCTCTGCCTATGTCTCTATGTCTCTCATGAATAAATAAATAAAATCTTTAAAAAATACATGTTATCAGCTGAAGTGATTGTTTTCATTATTTTGTGGTATTATGTGTTAAGTTTCTGCAACACAAAAGGGTCCCAGAGAATATTTTGTGCCACTGAGTCTTAAAGACAATATACTTCATCTTATTTTTGACAACTAGACAATAAGTCTTTAATAATATAACATTTTTGATTGACCTTTTGGACTTCATGATGTGACATTTGAGTGGCATGGGAAAGCATATTCCAGTTGTTTCCATCCACCCTGAAAGAATATCTCCTTTTGTGAGCTCAAGGCACAAGCACCTCATGCCCTAATCTCCTGAATAAAAGTGAGAGATTGCCCAGCCTCCTACAAAACAGTTCTCCACATATGCAGAGATGTGGGAGGAGCTAGAAGAACAGAGAGATACCAGGTGATTACTTTTCAGGTCAAGGATTAGACAAGAAATTTAATAAGCCACATTAACGTGAACTGAGTTATTTCCCTGCAAGGTTGATAAGCGGTTGCAGTTTTTGATTTAAAGCTGTCATTAAAAGAGGTCTTCAAATAAAATGAAATTCATCCTTTTCTGACTACCAGAAGAAAAGATATGAGATCACTTAATCTGTGATGCAGTTGAAAGCAAACCTATTTTGGGCTACAACACGTTCAACCCACAGTGAAACCATGTGGCCCGGCCAGAACAATTTGGCTAGGTTTTTTGAAGCTTCGTTAATTCCATGTATTTTCATTGAGTCCATTATTTTCATATATAATCCTTAAACGTTAGGCACAGAGAACAAAAGCGATTAACAGCTACCTTGACAGTGGTGAGGATGAGGAGGAGGAGGAGAAGGAAGAGGAGGAAGAAAAGTATGATGATGAGGAGAACAGCATGTAGTACATACCTGAACACATCTCCCAAACATCTCTCAAATCCACCTCTTTCTGGTTCAACTGCCCCAATCCCTGTCCAGGCCACTAGCTTTCTCCACATGAATTTAGTGCAACAAATACTTGAGTTCCTCATCTCTGATCATCCCTTGGCCCCACTGCAGCTTCTCCTGACCTCATCGGCCAATCAGCTCTCAGAAATGCAAGGGTCTCATACCAGCTTGGAACTCTTCAAAGAATCTCATAAGAGGCAGGGGAAGTTTTCAAGTATTCATGATAGGATAGGTGGGAACCTAGTGGAGTCAGGGGTCAGGAGAAGGTGGGGGGTAGGGAGCAAGAGATCATTCTGGAAAACTGGACAGGATTGGTCAAGGCATTATAGAGGGGGGGAAATAGGGAGCTATTAAATGTGTCTGAACGAAATGCATACAATGTCCCTTTTATGTGGAATTTTGTATGTGTATGTGCAGAGAGAGAGATGTCCAGAAGAAAGGTCAAAATGTTGAGCCATAACTTCTAAGTGGTGAGATTTGGAGGAATTTATATATTTCTTCTTCATGTCATTTAAATTACTCATTTTCTACATGATTCTGTATTCCCAAGTTTTTAAACATCGATATTATTTTTATCTTGCAAGCAAAATAAAGCAAGTCTTGTTTTTTGTTTTTGTTTTTGTTTTTGCTTTTTTTTCCAACCTCATCTCAAGGTCAATTAAAACCCTGGGTTAATTGGGCCTCTCTACATGGTAGGCTCTTGCTCACAGTAGCTGAATCTGTAGAACCACAAACTGTTTCCTAATAGGCCTCCCACAGTCGGTGGCTTCGAAGTTTCTTGCCTACAGAAGTCTTTTGAGCCTCTTACTAGCTAAACCCCTTCCTGCTGGCTGAGGGGAGCCAGCTGTGTGCAGCAGCTACCAAATGGCAAGCCCATTCTAATTACAGTGTTTTTATTGCTCTCTGAAAGGTGAGAGGCAAGAGTCCTCATTTACCGGGCTGGTCAGAGTTTTCAGTGCCCCTAATCAGAGAAGTGATCATTGGATTGTAAACTGAGCTCATCTACTGTGAAATTACTGGAAAGAAATTGATAAAGCTTCCCATTTTTAGGACCCATTCTTAAGGACAATAATGTAATAGAGCAATTGAGATTGTGGCTCTGAGGAAATTCCTCAGGAAGCTGGGGCAGGAGATGGAGTAGGGATTGGGCTGTTATTACATACAGGGCACCCAAATAATTATATCACTCTTCCAATTAAGATGTTTTATTACCTATGGCCAATTTGCTCTTTAAAATAGTTGGAAATGAAGCACTGTCTGATCATTTATTCATTTTGTCTCTTTTGTTCTCATATATCTACATTGAAAAGTCCTCATTTCTCAGTTATTACACTGACTTTTCAGCATGGGGCATTTCCAGAGCAAAGAGGTACATAAGTCCCTTTCAAAAGCAAAAGTGTCCCCAAACACTGAAGGCAATACAGAAAGATCCAGATATGGGGTGACATTAATTAATGGCATTTTCTAAAATTTTCTTACATTGCCTCCAAAGGAAACCTTCCAAAATGCTTCCTAGAAGTCAAGGGTTAATTTAATGTATTAGACATCTAGGGACACCATAACACCAGTCCAGAGACTGGATATCTTAAACAACAGAAATGTATTTTCTCTCAGTTTTGGACGTCCAAGATCAAGGCGTCATCAGGTTTGGCTTCTTCTGAGGCCCCTCCCCTTGGCTTGCAGATGGCCACCTTGTTGCTGTGTCCTCACATGGCCTTTCCCCTGGACACATGCAGCTCTGGTGTCTCTCTGTGTCCTAATCTCTTCTTATAAGAACACCAGTCAGATTGGATTAGGACCCACTCTAAAGGCCTCATGTTCACTTAATTATTTCTTTAAAGTCCCTACCTCCAACACAGTCACCTTCTAAGATATCAGGATTAGGACTTCAACATACAATTTTTGAGGTGGACATATTCAGCCAATAGCATATGGCATCAATTGAAAAGAGTAAATGGAGAAAAAAAATAAAGCACTAAAATACTGCTTGTGGTTTTATAATGTCAGCAATAGTGATAATATTATCTGCCAACTTTGAGTACAGATGAATATGGGATTTTTTTAACTCTAAAAAAAACAAATGTCCCCTGGAACCAGATAATTACCCTTTTTCTTAAAATTATCCAAGACCTCTCTCCAAAAGTGTTCATGCCTCATAAATGAGAAATGGATAGAGCACGGGCTTTGGTGTCAAGAGAACTTCTTGCAAGTCTGAGCTCTTTCAGTTATTACACAGAGATGCCTGGCCGGTCACTTAGCATCTCTGGGTCCTGGTACCCATATTTGGAAAATGATGCTCTCTATCATGCATCCCACATTCTTTCTTTCTGTGGTGGGTGATGGGGTCACATGAGTAAAAGCCACTTGGGGGCTATGGGATTCTGAGGCTTGACCTTGCATTTGATCCTGAATCTTATTGATTAAGGCATCAGTTCCATAGCAAAAGATAATTGGGTATCAAACATTTTGGGCACACAAAAGCAAGGAGAAACAAATTATTTAAGAAAAAAAATAAGAACTTCAACAGTACTGAATGGGTAATGAGTCAGAAGCAATTTCTAAATTTGAGGAGAATGTAAAAGGCAGCAAATAAACATAACCGTTTTCCTTGTGCCATTGTATGAAGCGTTTGAGGGGTCTTGAAGAAATGCTTATAGTAAAATAGAAGCATGAAAATAATGCATTTGAAACAATCAGAATAACCGATTACTTACATGTGACAACAGGTGAAAAGCAGGGGAATTAAACTGCAGCTGGATGGACCAGGACATCAGATACGGTTACTAAATTAAAAGTTCAGCCTTTTTTGTTTTTCCTTAATTTTCTGGCATGTGAGGCAAAAGACAGCAACTTTTAAGGGTTCAGATGACATTCATTATCCGTGAGGGGACAGCTGTTCACTTTTGTATGGCAGCAAAGTTTTGCCAAGCATAACATCTGAGAAGAAATTTCCAGAGCAAAATGTTCTCTATGTTGGAGTTACCTGACAGGTCACCCTAGATCTCAGGAACAGAGGAGCCACCAAAAAATTCAGAGGCCAGAGCCCATCCTTCAAGGATTCCAGCTCAGCAGGTCTGAGTAAGGCAGTTATTTATATTGTTCAAAAGCTGTGTCAATCCATCCGATCATTAGCTGGGTTTGGAAAGCATTGGTGTAGGGTATACTCGGGGATCTCAGTTAAGGTTTTCCCAGTGAGCAGACAGTGAGACAAGGTTTTGAGTACAAAGTGTTTATTTAGAAGATGAAGGAAATTCAAACAGGGTAGTGGAGAAATAAGACAAGGGAGGAACAATAGCAAAGGAAGTGTGTCATGAAGCCCGTTGGCACAGTGGGCCAGTGGAGCTTCTTCATCCTCCTGGGCACGGAGTGGGACACATGCTTCCAAGAGCAAGGGAGTTGGGTGTTTCTGCATCAAGTGCCCATTAGTCATGGGTTGAGGGTGGCGACTCCCTGGTATCCCCAACTTTCTATATGAGTGGCTGTGTGCTGTGGTAGCCAAGGTAAACCCTCACATAACTGCATGCAGGAAGTGCCAGTCGAAATTTGGTGGATGGACACAAATATGGTAGGATTGAGGTCAAATATAGTGGCCACAAAGCAATGCCTGAGACACTGACCTCATTACCCTCCTGGTAGCAACTGTGGAACTGGTCACCATCCCCATGACCCAGAGCTATAGTCACATCTGCCCTGCCCAGGAGCATGGCTTACTTTACACATACACGGGATTTCAGAGCTGGCACAGAGGGATGGGTGGAAAATGGTGACAAGCCATTGCAGTCCCCAGACACTAGCCGCTGCTGCTACCTGGCTGAGTGAGCTAAGGCCTGCCGCTTCTTTGGCGCCTTTCTCTCCTGTGCAAATTAAGAAAAATGACTTGCCCTCTCTTTTCCTCATGTAGTACCATGGGGCTTAAGACAAGACTTCATAAAACTAAAGGATGATACGTAACCAGGTGGTGTGGCTTAGGTGAAGCGAAGGACTTTGCAGATAGCTGGACCTTGCTTGATACTGGGTGTTTGCTGTGGGGATTTGGGAGGAATACATTCAGAATCTCAGTTTCTTCATCAGTAAAATGGGAACAATGATAATACCTACTTGGCAGGGCTGTCGTAAGACGAAGGGAAGGTAGAAATGAAGCCTGGTCCCATGCCAGGTAAATGATAACTGTTGTTAGGGAAAGGGGGTTTATTTGATAAAAGGCTCTTTATCTGTGACTTATGTGTGCAGGGATTCTTCAGTTCAGGTTTTAAGGGGAAGCTAGGAGGTCTTGTGAATGGCTAAGTGCTGAGAATGTCAGTTTAGGTCAGTTCTGTTTGCTCCCCCAGGTCCTTCATTCAGGTAGTGCTCTCCCTGGTTTTTCTCTTTCGTTCTTCATTTTACATTCTCCCCTTGTCACTGCAGCCAGGGAATTGGCAAGACAGTCTGTGAGGATGAAAGACTTTGAGAGCAACCAGCATCTTTCATATATCTTTCTTCCAGAAGGAATGTGGACAAGCCCAAGGAAGCTGGATTTGTGTAAATTAGCCTGGCCCCATCCCAGTCCCTGTGGGCCATTTTATTTTAAAATCTCTTCAACAATCAATGCCATTAGCTCAACAGATGGCTTGTTAATCTTTAGACCAACAGCCAGATTTTAAATTGCCTTCCATTTTGCAAACTCTTCTTGGAAGAAAAAAGTAAATGTAATATAAGAGGAAAAAAAAAAAAGAATTTTGGTCCCAACCCAGACCGACCCACAGTGTATTCAGGCCTAGCTTTTAAGGTCAGATTCGGCAAACTTTGGTCAGTTAGTTGATCATATATCTACAGGCAAAGAAAGTAAATACATTGATTCTTTTTTGAAAATAGTGAGCAAAATGCAGAACATTTGAGCACAGCTCTCAAACCTGATCAACTCAGTTGCCATTAGTGACAAGTGTGCATGTTTTCTCTGGACCTGGGGACAGCCTTCAAAATACATCTGATAATTTCTCTGGAAATCCCAAACCTTGGGCATTACTAGATTAGATTACTGAAAGATTTCGTTTTTAGTGCTCTCACTACCTGTTTTCCTGATGCTTTCAAGACCCAGTTCCCCACCATATTATCTCAATGCACACATGGATGTGCGCACGCACGCGCACACACACACACACACACACACACTTAAATAATTCATTTTAGCTTCTGGTTCTTTTAATGTTAAATAAGTTAGAAGCATAAAGTAGGGGTGGGTTTTCTTTTACTGTATCCCCCCCCCCCCCCGTGATACTGTTAGACTCTATGTCTGTTTTGTGGCCTCAAGATAATGATTTCCCTGAGCTGGTAGAAAGAAGTCCTAGACTTTAAGAATTGCTGCCTGCCAGATCCACATGACCCACTAATTCATTTGGTGCATCTGGGACCATCCATAAGAGTGTGTGGGCAAATGATAAATTCAGGTCTTCCTTTTTCCTAAGTCCTGATTCACCTATTTGGATTTGGAAAAGGGTTGGGGAAGGTGTTTACAAATGTGTGGTAAATGAGTTTGCCTTTAGTCTGCTTTGTCTGGGTCAGATCAACCAACCTGAGGAATCAATGACATCACTTTGGGAAGTCAGGTTGATGAGAGCTCTGGAATTGGAGAAGAATATCAGGTAAAGGTAAAGACTTATGCTCCTGACAGCAGGTCTGCACTTGACTGCTCTTGGGGGGTTATGCTGTTACTCAAGGAAATATGCTAATCAACCTTCCCTCCCTAGGAAGCTGCACCAAATCATTTTCTCCATCTTTCCCCTGAGAAGCCAGATCTTGCAGAGTGTTGAGCATGTTATCTGGGGGCTGTTTGTGAAAGGAAAACAGATGATCTCATCCTATATTGAGGGAGCAAGAAGCTTTTTAGAATCACAGATATTCTTCATGACAACTCTGTGACAACGTAAGAACCTCAAGTGCCTTCTGAATCCTCAAAGACACTGCTGCTGATAGCCGGGACATTTTCATGGCATCTATTGTTACACTGCCTGTTTCTTTGAAGACCGGGGAACAACGCAGCAGGAGAGGCAGGTGGCGTCCTGTGAAGGACGTTGGGTGGAGAATATGGGCACATGCACGCAAATGTCCAGGGCTGACAGGTTTCCATTTCAGCACCTGTGAAATCAATGGGTGAGATCATCTCTAGGACTCTTCCAGCCCCGAGATTTTAGGAGTTCGCCTATTTCTAGTAACCTGGACATTTCATTAGGCAGAATTTTCCATTCTCTAGCTGTGCCAGATAGATGAGAGAACTTACTGAATGAATTGAGTCTCGAGCCAATAAGGAAAACCTACCCACATCTCATACTGCCTTATGCTTGTTGATGTCAGAACAAGAATCATTGTGGGTAATCATCAAAGGACGTAAAAAAGAACAACACGTACCTAGCAGAATTTGTATGTCAGTGCATTACGATCTGCCAAAGTGTTCTTGAAAGTCAAAGCTTCCATTACATAACTTTTTATCACTTTCTTAAAAATGTTCCAGTTGGGCTGGCATGTTTTATGATTTGTCTTGTTTCAGAGATAAGCACATTGTCAATGATTAGACCAAATTTCCCAGGTGTTTTTGAACGGAAGAGGCTGAGGTTGGCAGAGGGATGCCAAAGGAGGGGGTTGAACAGAGAAGCTGTTATTTAAAATATTTAAAAGGCAAAATGGCACATACACGCCTCGGATAATAGGATGATAGTGAATCTAAAAAATCTTACAGTTCCAAAATAGGTGGCTCTCCAAGTATATAGATACGTAGCAGGGTCAGAAACTTAAATAGCATACTGGATCAAAACCACTGTGGGTATTTTGGGGCTTTTTCTGAATAGCCAGCTGTGGGCCTTAGGAAGCCACTTCTTGGCATTGTGTGCTGTTGGTCCAGTAGGCAGAACATCCCTACAAGCTGATGAGAAGTGTGTTTCCTTCCACTTCTGGTCATGAAGGAGCCTGATAGGCTGTTATTTGTTTGTTTGTTAAAGAATTAATTTTCTCCTCCAATGGCCTAACCACTCCAATTCATGGCAACCTAACTTAAAGTTGTCGGGTTGTTTTTTTTTTAAGATTTTATTTATTTATTCATGACAGACACACACACACAGAGAGAGAGAGAGAGAGAGAGAGAGGCAGAGACACAGGCAGAGGGAGAAACAGGCTCCATGCAGGGAGCCCGATGCGAGACTCGATCCCGAGTCTCCAGGATCACACCCCTGGCCGAAGGCTGCTCTAAACCACTGGGCCACCGGGGCTGCCCAAGTTGTTGTTTTTTTAAAGCACTCGCACTCACAGCACTATTAACAGAAAATCTACACATAGAATGTAGGCAGGAGAATGATTATTACCCTAGGATGCACTTCTTACCTCTTTGTATGCAGAGAGTTACAAACTCAAAAATGGGAAATTGACATTGCCACCTCTGAACCAGTATGTGACCATAACACAACACTCTTCAGAGATTTTTTTATAGGTGCTTTCACTTGACTAATGCAATTGGCCATTAGGAAAACAAAAACAAAAACAAAAACAACTCTTATTAGTATGAATATAAAGGCTACTTTGGAAGAAGCAACCTGAAATGGATTATGTGATTTGCGAACGCTTTTCTAGAATGAATATGACTCATACACTGAAATAAACGCAATTGATTTTTTAAAGGATTATTTTAGCAATGCCTGGACTTTCCTATTCTTTAGGCGAATAAAAAGATACATTCAGTTAGGCATCTCTCTGTGGCAATACTTACAGAGATATATTAAAATGTTGTCCTCCAGGGGGCGTTAAATCTTCAGCAAAGCTCCAATTTCTCTGGAAGGCGTTCAAACCCAGTTAGCAAAATCAGACAGTCTGGCTTCTTTCTCACTGGGATGCAGAAGTGCTAGAGCCCATATTCTGAATTTCACATCTCTGACTTGCTGACGAGGCCAATCCCGTTGCCCTGGGGTATTTGCCAAGTGTAGGCTGGCCACGTTGCTGAATGTTCTACTGCAGGTCTTGGATTGGCCGACCCTCATGGTCCATGCCAATAACCTTTTAAGAGACCATTGATATGGATGGATACCATTGTGCTTTCCAAGGGCAGAAATATGATTCCTGGAGGCCGAAAGACAACCCAACACGGGTTGGAGAAGGCTCTGTGGGTCAAAATTGCGAAGGACCCATCCTTCCTACTTAAGCCCTGCAAAGGACTACTTTTGCTGTTACGTTGTTAGAGACCATCACTTAGGAATCTGAAAACCTCCTGGTCTGGGAACTAGCAACTTTTGTATTAAAGTATTTGATTGTAAAGCAGTGCTGTATAGTGGTTAAGAGTTGCGTAAGTTCTAAAATTGACCGACTGGATTTCAGTACCTACTGTACTCCTTTATATGGTCTAGGATCCTGAATTAATTACTGAAATTCCTGTGTCTCTGATCCCTCATTCACTAATAATTAATTATTAATTAATAGGTGTATTTATTAATACAACCCAAAGAAAATACTTGGTGTTTTGTGAGTGCTCTATAAATTCTATTAATTATCTTTACTCCCAAGAATTGAGATTCCCCTTAATATGGCTCCAGCTTGGTCTCTCATTGCTCCTCTACACAAACTTCTATAGAATCATCCTACATACCACCCTATGCTTTTCCGTCTTTGCTCCATCTACCTTCCTTGCCTATATCACTCTCTGATGAGATCTCATCCAAGTTCCAAGGGTTATCTGTAATGTCACCTCAAAAACAAACAAACAAACAAAAACCCCACAATTCCTTACTCCAAGAACGAAATGAGCTTTCTCCTATCTCCGAACAGTAGCAGGGACACGATATCTTGATATATAGGTATATACATTTGTCAAAACTTATGAAACTGTACACTTAACATGGTGACATTTTTTAGCATCTAAATCATACCTCTATAGACCAACCCAGTAGGTACATAATGAGAAGATCTCAGCCTTCGGAGAAAGAAAGTCTTGGTTCAAATTCAAGTTCTAGTACTTTCTACTTGGTAGGCCATTGAACTCCTTCCACCTGTAGTTTCCTCTAAATCGGCCAGTTGTCACGTTCTCCTTTCATAGTGAGGGTTGAAAGACATAATAATTTTATAAAATGCCTTCCACACAGTTGATGCTACACTACTGTTAGGACCTTCTTTTTCAGCATAACTATTTCTATGTTCGCCACATACCCCTGCCCACCAAAAGGCAACCTTGAGGATAGAATATGTTTTGGGTTTTTTTTTCCATTTTTCCAGTGTAGAATAAAAGTAGTGTGCTTTGCTGTTATCTTATAAATATATTTATATTTAAGTATTTATAACACAATAGCTAAACACACCAACTTTTGGACAGCAAACACCTAGCAGCATCTCAACTGAAGCCTCTGCAGGATGCCACACTGTGTATTATTGCTCAGGTTTGCTAAGGCTCAGTACTTTAAAGTCTGATAGATACTTTCCTTGGTTGATAATTCAGCTATGGCTCCCCAGTGTACAGTAGGGCTTAATAACACATCTTTCATTATGATAGTTCTTTAGGTTCATAAAGGTTGCCTATTTCTCTCGAAAGCAATGGAATGGCCGTACCGTTTTCTGAACCAATGAGTCACTCTGTTTTTCATGGTTCAAAGTTAAGCTTTTATTTGGTTTTAAATTAAAAAAATAAATTTCATTATTAAATAGTGAGATGGATCTAACTTATGTTCAGATAGTAGCTTACTCAGGTTATACCACTGGGGGTACATTTCAGGGGTGGGTCACCTAAACTAAAATGAGTTGTTACGTCATCATGTTTGTTAAAAGTTCAACAGTGGCATAATTCAAAAGAAATGGAGATACAAAGTTTTAAATGTTTACAATGGATGGGAGAAGTAAACCACTTATTCTATTGCAACGGCAAACGAATCTGTTTCTCGGTGTCAGTCTGTCCAGACGCTATACCACAGTGCTAATGTCATCGGGCTCATCCGCTTTCTTCTGCCTGCTTGGCAGGGATTTCAAGTATTCAAGGTGTCTCCGGGCATCCTCCTGGTTTTGCCTCACATAATACACCACATAGGAGATCACCATGGTGAACCAGCCAAACATGGTGACCAGCATGGCATAATCGGTAGTCTTTTTCGGGAGGTTACAAAGGTCAGCATCATTGGCAGCATTGAGGAATGGTCTCCCGGCGTGTTCATCCAACACAGAAGTCTTACAGATCACATTATGGGCTGTCTCATGGTTGGATGCCATGCTCCTCAGAACTTGCTGGAGAGTACAGTCGCAGTGCCAGGGATTGTTGGCAATTCTGGCCCTGGCCTTCAGGTTATTGAAGGCATTTTTGTGCACGCTTTGAATCCGGTTGTCAGACAAGTCCAGAGTCTGCAAGGTTTCAGCTACTCCTTTGAAGGCATGCTCATCGATAAACTCAATGCCATTTTTGGACAAGTTGAGAACTCTTAGTTGATGGAGGTCCTTAAAAATCTCATTGGGGATAGATGTGATCTGATTGGAGTCCAGATACAATAAGACTGTTTCAGGAGGAAGATCTCTAGGTATTTCCTTGAGATTTGCATTGCTACAGGTGACATTTAAACCCCCAGAGGAAGAACAGAGACAGCCCTTGGGACACATACTGGCAGAATGAAAGCACAGTATCATAAGAACAAAACTTTGTAGGAGGAGACACATGGAGAGGGAACGGGTTAACCACAGGTCTACCAGATTCATGCTGGAATGTCAGCATAATCACAAGCCCATTCCTCATTCACTCCAACAAGCAAGCGTGCCAACGGTTCCAGCCCTGTCCACACTGTTGATTTCCTTCTTGCTTGGTTCAGAAGGTTGCAACTAACACACGTGTCTCTTCATTATTCCTGTCCTTGCTTGGGTACCTAAAGGAAAGGGAAACAGATGCAATTAGCTCTTTTGCAGAGGGAGGTACATTGCAATTAAAAGTGCTCTCAGGCATCTGGCATTCTACGTGGGTAGGAGAGTTGGTTGTGTAGTTAATTTTCACCAACAGCACTGGGAGTTATCTGCATAATGGGAGTCTCATGCTCAAATCCCAGGTGTTGGGCAAAAGGACTGTCAGTATATGACAACATTTCCGAATTATGTTGCCTTGGTTTTAGTTGTACAGAATTACAGCAAACAGTCCAGATTTCTCTCATCTCTACTGGTCCTTTCAACATCCTGAACCCCTTCTAAATTAGACAGCAATAAAGTCTAATTAGACCTTCCCTTCTTTCTACAGTAACAGATGCATTAATGCAATTTAGACCTGCTCTTGAGCAGCAATGAGAAATAACACCAATATTTCATGGTTAATGACCATAGATAGCAATAATTGTCATGGCTTTTGAATGGATGTCCAGTTGGAATATTTTCTCTAAAGAAACATCTTACTTGAATTAAGAAATGAATAAATGCATTCCAACTTTCACAACAGACTATTGTTAGGGACTGAGAGAACAGAATCTCCAAAAGAGCTGTCTCCCTGATTCTCTGTTTTCTAAACAAACTATATTCTCCCCAGTAGATCTTTAGATATGATACACACCTCCAGGACTTTTTATTTTTACTCATTTATTTATTCATTTTTAAGATTTTATTTAGGGGTGCCTGGGTGGCTCAGTTGGTTAAACATCTGCCTTCAGCTCAGGTCATAGTCTCAGGGTCCTGGGATCAAGCCCCACATCAGCTTCCTGCTCAGTGGGGAGTCTGCTTCTCCCTCTCCCTCTCCTTCTGCTGTTCCCCTTGCTTGTGTTCTCTGGTGCTCATGTGCTCTCTCTCTCTCTATCTCTGTAAAATAAATAAATATGATATTTGAGATTTTTTGAAATATTGAGATAAAATCTTTTATTTGAGAGAAAGAGAGAGAGCAAGAGGGAAGAGGAGCAGAGAGGAAGGGGGAGGAAAAGGAAGAGAATACCAAGAAGACTGTGCTGAGCACAGAGCCCAACATGGGACTTGATCTCACAACCTTGAGACCATGACTGCTGAAAGGAAGAGTCTGATGCTGAACTGACTGAGCCACTCAGGCACCCCTTCAAGACTTTATAAGATATAAGAACTTAAATATATTGGCCTCTAAGACCTTCCCAATAGCCTATTTTTTTCTCTCCAATCGTATATATAAATAGTAAATTATTTATAATTTACATAATTATAAATATATATAATATATTGTTGGACAGAGCTTCCAAAATGGCAAAAATTAGGACCAGTTCACTGAGGAAGTGAGTAGATTTTGAACAGATTATGTCATTCGTCTGAGGTCAAATAGCTTGTAAGTGTAGAGACAGGATTCAGGTCAAAGGCTTTGTTCTGATTTATTAATCTCCTAATTCTCTCCACTACCCCCACAGATCTCTCCCCATATCATCCGCTCTGTGAGAACAGTCAGTCAGAATCCAGGAAGCATTGCTTGTTGTGATTTCTGATGCTGTTACATTGCAGCTCAAACCCAAATGGAGTACCCTATGGACTTCAATGGGGCTCCATGTCTGACTTCAGAGGGTCCTCTCTCAGGATTTGAGAAACAAGGAGAATGTACCTTCCTCTCATTTCAGTGAGCAACAAATGACTTTCTGCATGAGCAACAAATGACTCTCTGCAAACTTATCTTTTCTAAAGATCCCAGATGGATAAATACAGAGGGAAATGACTCCAAATGTTACCAAACTCACAGAAGAGAAGATTAATGTGAGCTGAAAACATAATGAACGGGGTTGTTAATCATGGAAAAAATGAGATTAGCACCAGCAGAATGGAGTGGATGTGCTTTTGGAATCCTGAGTCCCTTAAATGCCAGAGAATGCTAAAGAAGGACCCCTAGGCTTCTTAAGTCATGCATCAATAGCTCATTTCATTTGCAGTGAGTTTCCCTCCCTTCCATGTTTTCCTTCAAAACTGCATTGCATGACATTTGGGGACTCTAGTGACTGTCTAGATGGAAGAGAGGAAAAATAAACAGGTGTGGAGGTGAAGACACTGAAGAAAGAGGGTGGCAGAAGGATAAGGCAAAGGATGCTAGGATGAGAACACGAGAAGGACACAGGAAATGGGAGACATGGATATAATTGGAGAAAATAAAGAGTCTATGTAATCAATCAACTCCCATCAATTGGGTATGTACCACCAGCCTAGATCCTTCTGAAAAGTGGTAAGCCTTCTCTGGAGGATACTCCACATTCCTCCAGAGATGGATTCAGAGTCTATCTGATGAAAAGTGTTCACCAATTTAGACTACAAGTTTCAAGAGGGCAGGGTCTTGCTTCTGCCTCATGTAGAAACAACAGCAAACAATTAAAAAGTGAAAAGTACACTGTTTTGCCTCCCAGCTTTAATCCTTGTTAGTAATAGGCTCCTGGGCAAGTCATTTAACCTCTCTGAACCTCCTTTTCCTTATCTTTGTATAGAAATTATAAAAGAACCCAATTACAGAGTTGATTTGAAAATTATATGAGATGATCCACATAAAGCATTTATTCCAATGCCTAAAACGTAGTAAGAGTTCAATACTTGTTGGCTTCAGTTATTATTATTATACTAGATGCATTTTTAAATGCATTTAAATTTTAAATGCATTTTAAAATTTTTAAACCATAGTTCTTGGCATGTAGTAAGGGCTAAATAAATATCTATTGTATGAATGACTTAATAAAATATTGAAGAATCTAGCTGTGCTTTTTCTTCCCTATGGTGATTATTTTTATTTTTAATATAAACATTGGCTCATCCAATGTTCATTGGTTTTACATGTTGACATGTGGTCTTTGGAAAAAATAATGAAGGTAGGCTCTTAGTTGATGGAAGAAAGAATGGAACTTTTCTTTGGTAGGCTCCTTGAGACATAGACATAACCTTGGTTTCTCCAGAATGATCAGTCCATGGTCATGGATTTGGCTCAAGCCAAGAAATGATTAGGATACATCTTGAGTTCTCTTTTTGAGATGGGATCCTTCATGCCCAAATGATCCACCTATACACTGAGGAGAATGCCTGTTAGGAACACAAATGCAAAATATCTTGCATTCAGAGAAGTTGGACTCAAACTAAGCATATCATTTTCTTTCTATGGTATTTGATTAAAAGAGAAATAAAAGCTCTGGGACTGGCTAGATGATTGGGCTGCTATGACTCAGCCTCCAGAGCCTCCATACTCAGCCAGGACGAAGTAAGAAGAGATGCAAGAAGTAGAGAACTGAGCCCTTGGATGTCTAGGAAGCAGACAGCAAGAACCAAAGTTATTGAGTCAAGGTCATCTGCAGCTGGGAGGATGGAAGGACTGCCTCTCCACCCTATTATGCTGAAATACTATTTTCCAAAGGGATTACCAGCTTGATATTGTCTTAAATTGTGGGATAGGGGAGCCCGGGTGGTTTAGCGGTTTAGTGCCACCTTTGGCCCACGGTTGATCCTGGAGACCCAGGATTGAGTCCCATGTCAGGCTCCCTGCATGGAGCCTGTTTCTCCCTCTGCCTGTGTCTCTGCCTCTCTCTTTCTCTGTCTTTCATGAATAAATAAATAAAATCTAAAAAAAAAAAAAAAAGCCAAAAAACAAAAAACTGCGGGCTAGGTCAACACAGGTTCTTGGAAAAGAAAGACATGAGGAGACGTGCCTCATAGGATAAATGGTGGTATTCTTCTGACATCAGTTACCACCCAGCATAGTATAAAGCTAAATAGCACCTAACTCTGAAACAAACATTCTAAACCCCAAACTCCCTCCTGTTCTGTTTCAGTCAGGTCTGCCCACAAATGCAAAGTAGTGAACAAACTATCCTGTTGGAAAAATCAAGTGCCTCCTTTCTAACTTCCAAAAGGGTATGTAGAACACAAAGAAGGGCTGGATCACACTGGTGATGGTAAGAATAAAAGCAGCATCCACTGCCTGTCCTCCCAATAAGGAACCATACCAGAAAAGGGACAAAGCAAATTAAACAGCACTTTTTTCTATCTCTTGACTCCCCGCTCTGTACTTCTCAACTCTTACACTACCCTATCCTCTTTCCCTCCTTCCATTCAAATATGTCTGGGGCAGGAAGCTACAGTATTTGAGTTGTGGTATTTGGTACGAGATGTGCTCCCAAAGAGGGTCACTTTATCCCCAGACCCATGACTTGCTCACATTTCCCTGTTATACAGGTATCTGAGTTATAGCAATTAATGCCTGGATTGGGTGGCAACTATCAAGTGCTGTTTTCCAAAAGAAAAAAAAAAGTGCATTCAGTGGACTGCCTGAGAAGACAGATCTTTCAGTGGTTGATTAACAACTCTATCTTTGCTTCCTGTTCCTTTCTTCTCATCAGTAGGGGCCACTCAGGGACACTCAGGGCTTCTAACCCAAAGCTTTCATTAACTCTTCTGAGATAAGTGAGTCCACCAACTCAGGAAGAAATACCAGATACACCGATTTGTCCTCATTCCATTCCATGCAACTCTGTTCCCAAAAAGGATTTGATTAAAAAGCACAACATTGCAACACAGGCCTTTCGATTTGGGAAGTAAAATTCAAATCACTGAGAAAAATACCAAACCTCATAAATTTTAAGGACTTGAAATTAAAACTTCCATATGGCAAAAAAGTAAGACAATACACAAAATAAAAGGACTGATGATAAAATAAAGGATTGATTTCTTTAATATACAAGAAATTCTTGCAAAGGGATAAGAAACTGATCTAACAGAAAAATGGACAGAAAAATAATGTAGACAAATGACCAATAAATCATATGAAAAGGTCCTTGATCTCACTGGCAGTAAAATAGATTCAAGTTAAAGTACCTAACATCTTGGTTAAAATGAGGAAGAATATCTACTTTCAGTGAAGGCATAAAAACAAAGCACTCTCAAACACCCGATGAGGAGATACTTAGGGCACTCTTTTTGTATGAGCAATTTAGGAGTATCTATTCAAATTTTAAAATACAAGAATAAGTGAGACTGAATTATACTGATGTGAAGATCTCCAAAGATGACCTCAAAAAGCAGCTTGGAAAAAGAAGTTCTTCTAGCATTATCCTATTTGTGTAAAATTTTGAAAAGGGGGAAGTAAATGTGCAAGTACAGGTATAGCATTTATATGTTTACATATGCATGGATCATTTTTTTTTTTTTTTTTAGATTTTACTTATTTGAAAGAAAGAGAGAGAGGGAGAAGGAGCAGAGAGAGGGGCAAAGGGAGAGGGAAAAGTAGACTCCCCACGGGGCAGGGAGCCTGACATGGGGCTCGATCCTGGGACTCCAGGATCATGACCTGAACTGAAGGCAAATGCTTAACTGACTCAGTCACCCAGGTGCCCTGTATAGATCACTTTTGAAAAGATCTATATGGAAGAAAATGTATAAGAAACTATTAATAGTGGTTAACTAAGGACCAGAACTGGGGGGCTGATAGGGGGAGAGAAGAAACTGTCTTTTGATTTTATACCCTTCTGATGAATTTAACTTTCTATTGTATAAAGGTGTTTTGTGTGTTTTTGCTTACATAAACATTTTTTAAAAAGTTAATACAGGAGGACCAGGGATTAACCGACAAACCAATCTGAACATAATGTCCCAGAAGGTAACTTTTGAGTGCACAAGATATTTGGACCATGGTGGCCAAGAAGGTTGTGCAAATAACAAGACAATACATTTTAAAAAGTGGAACGTGTTTCAACTGGAGAGACTCAATATGTAGAGGGACAACAGTGAGACCATATAACTTGAAATAGAACTCAAAGTCACAACTTGCTGCAACCAGTCCAGGGAGCCAAACTACAACCTCTGTGGCAATTGTCCCAACTCAGATCAATAACTGCCAGCTTCCCTAATTTTCATTCCTAATTTCCATTTAGGACTAACCAGGGAAAGCCATATCTGCTTCCCTCAGTAATCACATATGATGCTCTGGCTCTAGCTAGCCTGACTCCAGCTTTCCCCAAGCCAGCCAAGAGCCACCAATCAGCACTTCCGAAGCCTTTCATTTTCCCCACCATCAAGCTTTTCCACTCCCCTGTCTGTGAGTCTCCTCTGCCAAATGCAAGGGATGGTGGCTGGCTCCCTTACTATAGAAAGCTTGGAGAACATGGCCTTTGCTTGTTCTCATTTGGATTTCCATTTACTTCCGCAAAGACTACAGTTTGACTGTATGATATTCTCAATGGAATATTCCTAAAATTAGCTTTATAACCTATTATAGAAATGATATAAGGATTTCTTTATCTGCCAGGTTTTCCAAAGACTAAGTATGGGTTGTATAAGACATCCATGAGTATAATTCCAGGCCAAAAAAATTAGAGGCCATTGGGATCTGAATAATTTAGGTGAATGAACTGTATAGACACTTTTCTCTACTGCTGCTCTTTGAAATCATGCTCATGGAGACAACATCTTAATTCGCCTGTTTAGCATGGAGTTCTTCATGAACTTTTGTTCTACCTTTGCATTCACAACCACCTCTTGCCACAAAAAGTCCACCCAGGCTTCAAACTGGGCATGCCTAAAAGTAAAATCATTTTCACCCTTCATCCCCACCCAACTACCTTCCTCCTCTCCTATAAACCACCTGTTCCCTCCTGATTTGTTGAGAATAGTTTCCATTTCCATCTTCCTTCCCCCGCTCTCGTGTTTTGGGTCCCCACTGCCTCTTTCCTGTTCAAACTTCCAGCCTCTTGCTCCAAAAGGAAGCAAAAGCATCCTTTCTGGACTGCCCATGTGTGGCTTCTATCCTCCTTTCAAAGCCAGGTTAAAGTAACCATCAGACCATGGATTTCCACTGCTTGAAAAGCTCTAATGACCCCCTGTTGTTTATAACAATCCCCTTTCCCAATCCTTTGTCCCACTGCACTTCCTCACACAGGCACAGAAACCTGAGCTCAATAAACAGGGATCAGTAATTGCAAAGTTGATGATGAACAGCACTTTGTTCAACAAATATGAGATTTATCAGAAGGGGTCCCAGCTAAAGACCTCTATAGCTTGGAATCGCTTTCCTGCCAATGAAGATCTGGCCCAGGAGTCATTTAGGTGCTATCATCCTTTAGTTAAGGATATGAACTGATAAGGCTGATGGATATAGGAGGAACTGAGGATCCTTATATTTAGAAGGAGTTTAATCTGCTTGCAGACCCATAATTTTTAAAGTCAGGAGCTCCTGAAATCCTGAAACTATTGCTTTTGTAATTAAAGAGATCTGTTTATCTTTGCTACCAGCCCAGGAGTTTTCAGAGGGTAGGATCAATGTCTCACCCATTTTTATATTCTCTTATTGCCCATGGGTAGAATTTAATAAATATTTATTGAAATAATTAGGATCCATTCTCATTACATCATACAATAGCTATTGTTTACTCAGCATTTATTACATGCCAGGTATTTATTAAAAGATGAACTCATCTAGCATGAATAATAGATGATAAAATTGAAGTTCTGACCAGATCCCTGATTAAATGGACATAGAATTCCAAAGTGAGGGGTCAAGTTGCCATGTGGAGATTAGCTGACAATGTTCTGTGAGTCTAACATGTATGTCTTTGCCCACTTTGAGGGTAAAAGGCATCAGAAGGCACCTATCATCAGGAGGCACCTATCCTATCACTGCCCCAAAGAGAGGAGAGAGTTATTACAGGATTCCTGGAACTGGGGTATAGTGCAGAATGTACTAGAATAAGAACAAGGTTGACCCATTATTTGGTGGCAAAGTGATATTTTGATGTGAGGGTGAACCTGCACTCCCAGAGTTTGCCAGAAAAGGGATAGAAAACTATTTCCTATGAGTCAGATATGGCCACCTGAGGAAGGAGATCCCCAGTGAAAAGCATCTCAGGTTCCTGTTCATGGTCCCATGGGATTCCTTGGTAGGGCAGGGGGACCTAAGCAACAAGAAACTGAAAGGTAGATGCTTAGATTTGCAGGGAGTGATCATCTGGAATATATCCACCACAGGGGTCAGGGGAGCCATATGGTTGGGGAGGGGGCATGAAAGAGCCCTTAGAGAGAAGCACCAGGTTTGCCTCACTCTACCTTCTAGTGAGCCTCTGAGAAGAGCAGCTGAAACCCAGTTCTGCTGAAGGCCTGGGAAAGGGGTGGGGGAGAGGGGCAGAGAGGAGAAATCCAGCTACCCACCATACTCTTTCCCTTTCCTGTATGCCTGAAACACAGAAAAGGGGAGAATGGCTGAATATTAAAGGAAATTCAGAGTATTGGCTAATCTCTTGAACTAGACATTTACATTCTCATATTTAATTTTTACTTTGATTTAAGTTAATTGAGTTTGTGACTATTATCTGAGATTGGACAAAATCATGGGGCTGACTGATGTGTTCTTGAGAGACTAGAGGAAGATGGTCACCTGCACAAACAGAGATTAAACGAAGGGTTGGAAGCAGAAAGTGAGTTGCATTTTATTCATATGTCACCTTGTATAATCCTCAGTACCAAACAGAGATTAAACGAATGGTTGGAAGCAGAAAGTGAGTTGCATTTTATTCATATGTCACCTTATATAATCCTCAGTACCATCATGACAGGTAGCAATTACAACCCTTGCCCAGATGAGCAAGTTGAAACATAAAGAGGTGATGTAACTTGACTACTTGTTATAGATGTTGAGTAGAAGAGGCACAGTCTGAACTCAAGTCCTTTGGCCTTCAGAGCTCATGTAGTCAAACATGGCACCACACACCTCTTTACAGATAAACTACCATACTTTTTCCCCTCCTTCTCAACTGATTCCATGAAGATGAGAAGCAAGGACCACAATGCATTTTACACTGGGGAAGTATTACTGAAAAGGAAGACTAGCAGGATGAGAGGAGGGATGGAGAGAAGCTGACATATCGTTCTGAAGGGGTTCAGAACAAGTCTCCCCAGAGAGCACCACTCTGGCATGATGATTATTTTGAGCTGAAGACAATCCAGTCCTAAAAGACTCAGAAAGAGCTTTATACTTCCCTCTCAACTGCCTCTAAGAGTTCAGATGGGCCAGGTTTAGGAAGAGAGCTACCAGGGCCTGGTTTAGGAAGAGAGCTACCACCAGAGGTAAGTACAAAGGGTACTTTTTGTTGTTGTTGTTTTGATTCCTTTCAGTGACTGAAAAGTTCTGATCAGTCACCTTGCCAAAGTATCTCAAGTTCTGGATTGGTCAAATCTTTCCCTCTTGATTAGATGCAGGTTAAATATATTTTGAGTATTGAATTAAATACTCTTATAGGTTATGTGAGAATCATATCCTAGTCTGTTATGCTTAGGAAAAAGACATGGATGTCTCTGGAAAAAGAATGATGATTCGTGGAGATGGACAGGGCCTGTTTGTTCAACTTCCTTCCTTTGTCCCATTGTCTCTGCATGGCACCACAAATTAGGTTTACTAAACATTCATTCTTCCCATCTTTCTGTGAATGGTCTTCCTTCCCTTAGAAGCCTCAGACCCCCATCCCCTTCATTTTAGCTCAGAATGGCACACACACCTCCACTGCCTGTTAGGGGGTCTCTCATTGTCTTTGTGGGGCTTGCTGTATGTAATTAAATTTGGTTTTCTCCTATTAATTTGTCTTCTGTCAATTTAATTAACAGACCAGCCAAATGAACCTAGAAGCATTGAGAACCCCCCCCCCCATAATTCTAAACCAAAAGCTCTAAAATTATATTTGCCTTGCATGTGTGAACTCTATTACATTAGATGCTTGTGGGGCAAGTCCATGGATATGTTCTCATGTAATTAACTCTAAGTAGCCCTTTTGGATACACATGATAAACATCATTGGTCCTATTTTAGCACAATTGAGGAACTCAACGAATGGAGACACAGCTGGTTAGCAGAAGGACAGAACTTGGATCCTAGATGGCCTGCATAGTAGATCCCAGTCAACACTCATTGGTTTCTATATCTCCTCTACTCGCCAGCCCCATTTTGATCTGGAGAGTCTGTAAACACAAGTACTGAGTTTTAAATGCCAAATCAGTCCTCTGTTAACAGCTTCCTACAAACTCTGGGAAAGTCAAGAACAAGAAGAGAAATTTCTTTTCCTCTAAGAATCTCTTAAAGGCTACTCATACAAAACTTTTATCAAAATGATATGATATCCATCTGTCCCAGATCTCGGTAGTTCAGGCACTGCTTTTCTTCTTTTGAATTTCTTTCACAAAATAATTTCTTTAAGCAAACCCTCAATTTATTGGGGAAAAGGAGAAAAAGTGCCAACTCTTATGAACACATTGCCTCCTTTCTACATGATCTAATGCCCATGGATCTCCAGGTTGGATTTAAAAAATTCTTCCTATCTTTAAACCCATTGGAAAAACAGAGAAAAACAAAGAAATACACAAACAAAAACCACTTCTTTTTTTTTTTTTTTTTTTTTTTCTTGGACCTAGTATCTCTTTCTCTGTGGGACTAAACACAGAATAAAGAAAGATGAGACTATGTCTTTGCAAACATCTCTATTTATTATTCAACATGCTGCAAGTTTATAGGGAGATTGAGTGGGAACCCATCCATCTCAGTTTCTTTCCGATTCTCTATTATTACTTCTCAGCAAGTGCCTATGACATTTAACAGTGAGTGCTTTGCAAGCTCTTAACACATAATCTACATAAATGTAGGCTCCCTAAAACTCACCAGGGTCCTGAGCCAACCTGAAAGCTGCTTTTAGAAAACACTAACTTATGGTGAATTCAGTTGCATTTCTGAATAGGATGGGTGACTGTTAACCATTTTTTAAAAAACCTTGTTTTGCTTAACCTTATCCATTGACTTGGTGGGAAAAGTACAGGATGGAGATCCAAACCAAGATCTAGAAACTGGATTCAAAGCTCAGCTTCTGAGGAATGAATTCTGGGAATTTAGCAAATCACACATACTTCTAAGCCTATATTGTCCTAGAATAATCAATAACATCCACCTCATTGGTCTCATAGTTATGAGGACAAAATAAAATATTTGAAATGTGCTTCAGAACTATCAATAGCCATCTAAAGATTACACTCTATTGTGGGTTTCAGTATTTGGCTGTTTTCCTAAAATATCAGATCATTCTTTTTCCAGAGACATCCATGTCTTTTTCCTAAGCATAACAGACTAGGATATGATTCTCACATAACCTATAAGAGTATTTATGTCAAAATATATTTAACCTGCATCTAATCAAGAGGGAAAGATTTGACCAATCCAGAACTTGAGATACTTTGGCAAGGTGACTGATGAGAACTTTTCAGTCACTGAAAGGAATCAAAACAACAACAACAAAAACACATACACACACACACACACACAAAAAAAAACAAACCCAAAAATAGTCTGTAGAACTATCACTGATTAAATAAAAAAGACATATGACAACTAAAGGAATGCAAAACACTGTGAAAAAAATGCTAGGAAAGAGATTATTGGGATAATTAGGGAAAAATTTTGAATACGAACTCTATATTTGATATTATTGTATCAAATAAAAATTTCTTAGGCTTTTTATAATGTAAGTAGGAAGGGGAGACTCCTTGTTCTTAAGAGGCACATACTGAAGTATTTGGGGGTAAAGTGTCATGACAACTGCAACTTTCAAAATACCCAGGGAAAATAAAACTATGTTTTTATGTGGAAAGATAGAGACAAAGTGGCAAAAGTTTAACAACTGGCAAATGGAAAGTGATGAATATAAAAGTGTTCCAATCTTTCAACTTGCAAGAAAATTTCCAGCTTCTCAAATGAAAATTTGGACAGGAGATTCTATACTTCTAAAATAAACAATAACAAAAGAACTTCAAGAGAAAAGAAAGCCCTTCCTGATAAAACAGGAGAGATTTAGGGATACTCATTAGAGTATGGCTTAACTCCTTTCAGTGACACAAAATAGAAACCCAAGGTGAAATGAGAAACAATTCTTTAAAATTGTATTTCATGTACCCCAAGACTACCAGAGGACTGGCACACCAGCAGATGATACCTGTAGTGTGGACCTGGTTTTAATTAGGTTGCACAGAGATCATGGCTTAGCCACTTACAAATTATGTACCTTCTTTATGCCACAGTCTTGTCAGTTGAACATGGGGTTATAGGCTCTCTCTCAAAGGAGTTTCATAAGGATTAACACATATAAAACACTTAGAAAAGCTTCTGTTATGTGATAAAGTCTCCATGCGAGTTTACTATTACTGTCCTTTCTACGACAACTATTTTTGTTACTATCATCACCATCACCATCTTACAATTTGTCTTCTCTCTGCTAGGAGAGTGTAGGGCCAAAGTGTGACCCTATCCTTAATGTAATAAGGGAATAACTCCGATGGTGGCTAACATTTCTTGGACATCGACTATGTGCAAAGCACTGGACAAAACACTTTACTTTGATGATGGAGAGAAATTTTGCCCTAGGAGGGTTCATACCCTGAATATTTGGAGGGGTATGTGGTGACAAGTTGTGCAAACAAGAATTGCATTTGCACTTGATCTGTCTCAGGCTGTATAATATTACTACAGAGAAAGAGTCAATGCCAGCTAATAAAAATTAATAATCCATAACTATCACTAGGATGGTTTTAGTTAATTAAAGAAATTCCCCTTGATTAAAACTATTCATGTCTTTAAGTAAATGAAAATGAATGGGTTATTATTATCTTTGAATTGTATACTCTATTTCCTTATCCTCAGGTGCCATTTTCATTTTTGATAAGATCATTTAATATCGTGATCCTTGAAGACCTTGAAAACCTAATGGCATGGTCAAAGAAAGGGCTGTGGAGTTATATATGCCTAAGTTTGCCTAATTTTGTCATTCAACCACTTACTAGTTATGAATTAGTGCTAGCAACTTACTATTTATCAGTTTGTTTTTTTAGGGCATATTACTTAACACTGGGCCTCAATTTTTTTCATCTATAAAATGTGCATTATAATACTTAATTTCATATGCTGTGGTAGGCTGTTTTCAAAAACAATTTCCATTATTCCCCATCCTGTATTATCCATGTCCTTTTGCAAGATAACCTTAAATTACTCCCATCAAGAAGTGGAGTCTAGGAGCACCTCGGCAGCTTAGTTGGTTAAGCCTCTAACTCTTGATTTTGGCTCGGGTCATGATCTCAGGGTTGTGAGACTGAGCCCAATGTTGGGCTTTGCACTCAGTGCAGAGTCTGCTTGAGATTCTCTCTCTCCCTTCCCTCCTCCTAATACACACTCTCTCTCTCTCTCTCTCTCTATGTAAAATAAAATAAGATAAAATAAAAATGAAATCTATTTCCCCCCTCCTTGAATCTAGGCTAGCCTCAGAACTTCTTTTGACCACAGATAAGCCAAAAGTGACATTATGCCAGTTCCAAGCCTATGTCTCTCCAAAAAGCCATGCATGCTCCTTCTTTTGCTCTTGGAACCCTCCACCACCTCAAGCCACCATGTGAACAATCCTTTCCTAGTCTGCTGGATGATAAGCAATCGGATAAAGAAGGGGAGGGGCAGTTGTCCTAGTTGGGTCACTATAGCCTACACCTGTCCACACTTCCATCCTAGATCAACAGAGTCAACTTCTCTGACCTGCAGCTGACCACAGACTCATAGAAGAACCCAGCTAAGACCAGGAAAACCATTCAGCTTCCCATGAATTTGTAAGTAACACAAATGACATAGAGTTTGGGGGTGCTTGTTAGCTAAAAGTCAGCTGATACATATGACTATTTTAATAATTAAAAAGTTAATATACATGTTTCTTATGACAACTGATTGATATTTGCTTAATGTATATATATATATATATACTAACTAATAGAAGAGTATGCTTCTTAATAAAAGTATCATAGTGACATCATTCAAGAATGTTATAATTACTCAAAGCTAAAGAATACCAGCAGTTACATTATCAATAGAAATCAAATTATGTAATTATATTTGCTAACTATAATAGCCAATGATATTCGATATTGTTATGGTAACCTCCAAGCAATCCAGAAAAACTGATACATAGATGGAAGATATCCATTCAATTCCTAGGTCAAATGTGAATAACACATTTTAATATTGTTGGCTTATATATTCCTAGTGCCTATCACAATGGCCAGCATGAAGTCAGTGCTCTATTAGTGCAGCCAGTGGTTAGGAGCAAGGGCTCAGTCTGAACCCCAGTTTCCTTGCCTCTGTTTCCCACTCTGCAAATGAAGTTAACAAAAGTATTTACTGCTTCTATTTTCAATAAGGATAAAGTGATATTATTTAGTGAACTACCTACATGGCACATAGTTGGTGCACAACAGATGTCAGTTATTTCTCTTTGTTGACTGATTTTTTTGTTTTAAACATATCCTGGACACAGAGCCTGTGTGGTAGTTCTGGGCATATGTGAGTAGCCATTCTAGTACTTGCTAGATCTCTCAGGCTCTCAGAAGCTATCCGGAAAACACAAAGGTAAACATCAAAGAAACAACTACAAAGGAAGCAAAGTTTCTAGAGGTTCAGTGAAGAATTGAAATGTCATGTCTTAGCAATTGTGATGAAACAGAACTGAAATAAATAACATTTTATTAATTCAGGAGCTAGAACCGGCATGCAGACACTCTGAGGTTCGCACCTGTTGTTTGGTCTGCAAAAGATTTCCAACCAATGGAACCCACTCTCCTATACACTGTCCTGAAGGGCAGAACCCAGAGGCTTCCCTTCCATTTTGCCCATTAACCCCTTAATGAGCCTGCCCAGACCTGGAACCTCAGACATTCTCACCAAATAATCTAGGCTGATGATCTGAGGCTAACACTGGGCTCTGATTTCAATTAAAGGTGAATAGAGAATTTATTTGTACTTATCCTTCCTTCTAGAACCTTAGATGTTCCTTTCTAGAACTGCTGTCTTATCAAAGCAAGTAGAACTGCTGCCCCTCTGATCTGTTAGCAGAAACTAAGTGATGTATAAATCATCCCAATCTTCATTTAATTTGCCCTTGATTTCAGATTTAGATTCTTCATTTTGTGAGGCTCTCTAATGTACAGTTTCAAATTTCATCTTCTCAGACCGCCTGGGGATCAGCGAAGATACAAATTTCCTCATTTATTTTATCCTGTGATATGTATTTTTTAAGAAAACCAAAAACATCAACCATTTAAGTTTTCCCTAAAGAAGATGACAGAATGGAAAAACAAACCAGTATTCATAGAACAACAAAGTCATACAAAGAACTTGCCTGGATACTGTCGATGGCAATAATTCTAACAGGAGGATCATCAGGTAGGCTGTCTCCTGTTTACCTAATTATGCCGGTGGATGAAAGAGGCAGCCCAGGTCAGATCAATGGGTTGCATCTCGTCTAGAAATGTTCTTGCCTCTTCCTGTTCTCCACCTGCGCCCTTTATCTTTCCAGGTAAACATAGGCTTTTCTCAAATGTGAAAACAAAACAAAACAAAACAAAACACTTTCTTTTCATAGTAAAAAAAAAAAAAAAAACACACAAAACAAAGCAAAAAAAAAAAAAAAGGAATCAGAACTGAGATCTATGGTTTTATCTTTTCCATACTGTGTAGTTCATTGAAATTGCACAGAGAAATGTGTAGCCTTGAGTTGGCTTGTTTTTCTTTTGGGAATCACCCGGAAAAATTAACAGCTACCCAGGGACTTAGCTCTTGTCAACAACTAACCAAATAAAACTTTCCAAACTCATTTAATTGTCTGCAGGATGCAGTAAGGCTTCCCTTATCTCCTGGCTCAGACATTATATGTCAGTTTAAGTAAAACTGAATTGGTATTCTCCATCTTAGCATTTATTCCATCTCAGTGAACCAACCAGCCACGTTAAGATAAGTAAAAAGTAAATAAATAAATAAATAAGGTAAGAATCAATCCAGGTAAAGCTAATAAAGTTAAATAGAAAAGAGACAGCCATTCCCAGAAAAAGATAATATAAAATCCCATATTGTCTCCTCTAAATGCTTGCACAATTAAAAAAAAATAGGCCAACACAATATTGACATATTTTTACAAATTTCATTGTCTACAGGATGGTTTCAGGAATTGTGACTGAAAGGCTATTGTATTAATCAATTCCTATACATGTTTAGCTCAAAAAATTTTGGTCAGGAGAGAATGTGTTATTTTTACTCAACCTGTTGTTTTTTTTTTTTTTTTTGCTTTGCACAGAATCTCAGGAGGTGATAACAGGAGGGGTGGTGAGGCCGACTGGTCGCCCTGATTCCCTGATTTAGTAATACTTGGTCTAAACACAAGTACATGGTCCCTTCACCACCACCCCACACCCAGGCTTTCTTTTCCTTTTCTTTCTTTCCACTTAGGCAATTCCTATAGTCACAGATGAAAGGGCTAGATGGAGCAGAGCCACACTCCCATATGTGATAGGCCTCTGGACCATCTGAGTGTCTCAGCTGTGGGCATCCCCAGAGCTGTCTTAGGCCAATGACAGAGGAGGTGCTCGGGACATGTTTGTTCAGTGAAGGGCCAGAGGAAGTTCCTCAAAGAGTTAAAAATAGACCTGCCCTAGGACCAAGCAATTGCACTGCTGGGGATTTACCCCAAAGATACAGATGTAGTGAAACGGCAGGACACTTGCACCCCGATGTTTCTAGCAGCAATGTCCACAATAGCCAAACTGTGGAAGGAGCCTCAGTGTTCATCGAAAGATGAATGGATAAAGAAGATGTGGTTTATGTATACAATGGAATATTCCTCAGCCATTAGAAATGACAAATACCCACCATTTGCTTCAATGTGGATGGAACTGGAGGGTATTATGCTGAGTGAAATAAGTCAATTGGAGAAGCACAAACATTATATGGTCTCATTCATTTGGAGAATATAAAAAATAGTGAAAGGGAATAAAGGGGAAAGGAGAGAAAATGAGTGGGAAATATCAGAGAGGGAGACAGAACATGAGAGACTCCTAACTCTGGGAAACGAACAAGGGGCGGTAGAAAGGGAGGTTGGTGGGGGGTGGGGGTGACTGGGTGACAGGCACTGAGGGGGGCACTTGATGGGATGAGCACTGGGTGTTATTCTATATGTTGGCAAATTGAACACCAATAAAAAATAAATTAAAAAAAAGGGGGGGGCCAGAGGGCTGAAAACACATAGAAGCTTCTCAAGAACCTAAGCCCTGGGCACCAGGGGGCGTGGGGAGGGGACTACAGGATGGCAGGTGAAGGGTGTGCTGGAGTCCTGAGGATGAGCCACCTTCCCCTTAGCAGGGCAGACTTTTTCACCTCTCATCTGTGTGGCAGTCCATGTGGAAATGTTAGAGGAGAGAAAGAGCCACTTAATTATGAGCTGCTTCCTACGCAATCAGGTTCAGAATAAAAACAGAGCTTCTCACGCTGGGGACCTGGAGAAGGCAGCATCCAATTCATGAAATCTGACATCTAGCAAGATAAGGGAGGGTGGCACCTCTGTGCGCCCCCCCCACAAGGTACCCAGAGATAACTATGGTCACAGGAAGTGTCAGGCTCTGGGAGGGCTCGCCACTGTTTACCATATGGGGATGGATCCTGGTGTCCCAGGCATGCTTCGGGTCTGTGACACTGGCCTGGCCCATGATTTTGAGAAACACATAGTCAAAACATGAGGGTAAAATATCTCTGGGGTGTGAGTGGCAGAAAGAGACTAACGAATCTGTACTAACTGCATTTCTCACTTTAACGTGTAGCATTTCCCTCTTTGCCTCTACTTTGTCTCAGCTCTGGAAGATAAGCCATCATCATCACCCCTAAGGGAGATGGAGAATTCGAGCATCTATAAGACCTGCTTGTGTGCAGCTGCTGAGAGCTCTCTGGAGTCCAGGAAAACATGGTAGAGCTACAGACACTGAGCTCTGTGCAGCTGCAGAAACAGCTGACCCTCCTCTGATGATGGAGAAACTGAGGCCCTGGTCACATGACAGGCTGATTCTTGTACTAGCCACACTCTAGATTCTTGTCATTTTGGAGATCCAGCCAACCAACAATGATACAGGCATACCTTGCTTAATTGCACTTCACTTTGTTATACTTTCCTGATATTGCATTTTGTTTTTTAACAGATTGATGGTTTGTGGCCACCCTGAATCAAGAAAATCTACTGGTGCCATTTTTGCAACAGCATTTACTCATCTCGTGCCTCTGTGTCGCATTTTGGTAATTCTCAATATTTCAAACCTTTTCTTTATTATTATATTATTATATAATATGTTATATTACATATAATTATATTATCATATCTGTTACAGTGAACTGTGATCAGTGATAACAACCCGCTGAAAGCTCAGATGATGGTTAGCATTTTTTAGCAATAAAATATTTTTAAATTAAGGCATGTACATTGTTTCTTAGACAAAATGCTACTGCACAGTTAATAGACTACAGTACAGTGCGAACATAACTTTTATATGCACTGGGACCCCAAAAGATTTATTGGGACTCACTTTATTGCAGTGGTCTGGATTTGAACCTGCGTATTGCCAAAGGTATGCCTGTGTATGGCAGAGGCCATTCTTGCCCTGCTATAGCCAGAACTAAGACGGAGTGGTTGAAAAGTTTACTCCAGGTAGGAATTGTGCGGGAGGGATGGGGCCTGGCATTATCCAAGGCTGGTGCCCACATATACACCCCTACTAGGCTGAGCTTCCCCGTCACCCGCCCCTGCCCGCCCCGGTACAGAGCAGCAGCAAGTCCTCTTTTTTCTCCCTGTATTCCCCTAAAGGACAGCGCACTACTCTTATGTGCTGACCAGAGGAGGGCAGATGGTCAGGTATCTGCAAAGGGCTGTGGACTGATTTTTGAAGGGTCATCCCTTTTTTATTAACTTGTGATCGCAAAACTTCTGTGTTATGTCTTCCCAAGTGTACTTGGGGGGTACCTGAGCCTCTTTCTGAGATGACCGAGATGACAGCTCCGACGAGGTGTCTTTGTAGTGTCAACAAAAAGAAGACTTAGACAGAAATCTTTCCAGAGACCACTTGCGGGAGCGGCTCCTTGTTCAGTGGCCACCTGAGATAAAGCTGTGGGAGGAGAAGGAACCAAAGCTAATTCTTGAGTCTTCAAGCTATGGATTATCTCAACCCCTGGATTCCACCCCCCCACTTGCATCTGCCTCCTGGGTCCTGGGTCATTTTTACGGCTCATTATCACCAGCACCAGAGGGAAGGCAGAGGAAATGAAGGGAGATGAAATTCAAATGAATCGATCCTGCCACTTGTTAGCAGCTTAGCTTGCCAGTGTCCAAGGGGGAGGAGGCTGTAGCTCTTCTGTGGGTTTCAATTCTCCATGCTATTCTGGTCCCTCGTGCTGCCAGGCAATATCGAGTGGGCTGTATGGAAATGATCTGTGGGATGAAAGAAGAGAAGGGAGGGGGAAGCTGCCTCCAACAGGAGCTTCTTCGAATAAAAGGGAAAGGAATTATATGTTCAGTGGCAGCATGCCACACAGAGTAGCCCAAATTTTATTAAACAAACTCATGTTTGGAAGCATCTTATCCCCTCAGAACTGGAAGGAAAGGGATGCTGAGACCATATTTAGAGCAATTATAATGCAGAGGATGCACTGATTGTCATAGCAGCAAAAAGAAAACGAGAAAGTATTCTTGAAAGATTATGCCAAGGACAGCAAAGGCAGAAACCAGCAAGGGCTGTATCAAAAGCTTGCTAGATATTGAAAGGGAAGCAAAACAAACAAGATCTTTAAACCCACTATCCCCAGGACAAATAGGATGGCATGGGGAGGATGGAACTGTGTTGCAGAAGAAAATGCCCTCCTCTACAAGCTTCTGGAATAGGAAGGAGTAGGACTATAGTTACCAATGTCCTGTCCTCCTCTGTGGTGGGCACTGACATGTGCCACCCAGATGTCCCTCTAATGAAGGGCTTGTCCCAGCTGCTGGGAGTGCTGGTGGCAGAGAACTTCCTGCTGTCAGCCCCTTTGGGGCTCGTCACTTTGCCCTCCAGGGACAGCCCTGTCCAAAGACTAATGTAGGAGGACAAAGGTCTGGCCTTTGTCAGCTCTAACCGGGCAGCTCTGAAGGCCCGGCCTAGCCTCAGAGCTGCCTGAGGGGTTGGCTGAGGTTGCCACTGGGTGTGCATTACAGCTCAACTCTCTGTCTCTCTCCAGTCCATCCCAGCCCACCCATAAATGTGGATCCCAAAGGTACTTCTTAATGAACTTCTCCCATATAGAGTCTCATCTCCGGAGACATCTACCCTAGCAGCTCAACATCAGTGGTCGCCATTTTTTCCTCATCCTTCCTGGTAGGTATAGCTGATCACTTTCTCTGAGCTAAAGAATTACTTTTATGTCTGAGATTGGCATATATAGGAAGAGAAGTTATGAAACACATCAAAGAAGAAACCCAGGTTGGAGAGGTAGGGGAAGTAGGAGAGAGCAAGATTATGAGTGCACCAAATGGGAGTACACCAAATGGGAGTAGAATAAAAAGACTAGGCTTTGAATTCGATGTTTAGGAAGAAGTTTTGAAATAACCCTACAAAATATTGGGCATGAAGAAGTCACAACTACATCATTTAAGAAATGTGGATGGCACCCATACCAGGTCCAATACTGGGGAGAGAACAGGGATGGGGACAGCATAAACAGGCAAGAGGCAGAGTCTGCATGAGTCCTGTAGCTGAGTCCATCCATGGGAAAGTAATGTTTGTTTGTTTGTTTTGTTTGCTTTTTGGGCTTTGTTTTGTTTTTGCTTTTATGTTAAGCCTAAGAATATGGTACCTTTTATTTGGGAGAATTATTGGCAATACAGTCTCAGAGAATGCTTGCCACCAGATAAGATCATAACAGAGTCTGGACTAAATGACTGAGAGATATGAATACACTTCCCCACTGAATGGTATTAGACACAGTTTTTGGACCCTACATCTGACAGTAAAAAAGCAGGAAACAGCTCAATGGCTGGAGATTCATGAAACGAAGGTCTTCCCGAATTGTCTTATGGGAATTTTTCATCACTTGAACTGCTTGAGAAAAGTAAGATACAGCCAAAAAAAAAAACAAAAAAAAAAAAAACAAAAAACAATATGTAACTATTTTTAAAAACAAGATGGATACACACATACACATACATGCACACAGGCACACACACAAAGTCTTACGTGTCTTAATATTTTTTTAAAAGCTAGTTACAGAACAGTGTGTGAAGTGGTATAACTCCATTTGAATCAGCAAATACTTCTACGGCATCAGGTACTACATCTGCTAATTTCACGATTATTATCTCAGCATGCATAACACTTTTTGAGGAATGTACAATTATTTTTTATTTTTAATATATTTATCTAAATTCAATTTGCTAACATCTAGTGTAACACTCAGTGCTCATCTTATCATATACAATTATTGTCCCCATTTGCCAGGTGATGAAGTTGAAAAACAGCAAAGTTAATTAATTTGCCCAAGCTCACAGAGTTAGTAATGGATAAAACCAGGATTTGAATAAAAATCTATGTTAACCTTTATGTTGCGCATTCTCTCATTTATCCTGTCTGCATAAATAAAGAACATATAGAGGTTAATTTTAAAAATCTCTCTCTTGCATCACCAAATTGAAGCTGGATCTTGTCAAGAGTAACTATAGTGATACCATCTTTCTGGGTTGATCATGCACTGTACAGAGATGTGGCTGCCATTTCATGCTTTACAAAATTTTCAGGCCTCCTTCTTCTGGAGGATGGTAAGATTGCACTTTTCCACCCTTTCTGAGGTGAGCTGTGGCCATGTGATCACTTTAGTGAATTCTGAGCAGAAGTTAGGTGAGTTTTAAGGCTCTCCTGCCTCCCACCTCTGTCTTCTGGGTTGTGAGTAACTAGGAAAAACAGACCCCTCACTGACCTATGCTAGACACGTGATGTGAATGAGAAATAAACTTGTGTCCTTTTACCCCCCTGAGCTATGGGTTGATACCGTTGCTTTCCTCTTTCTGCAGATAAAGAAACTAAGGTTCAAAGAAGCCTCATACCTTGTCCACAGTCACATACTAGTAAGATGTGAAGCACTTTGATAGGCAGAGAGTGAGATGCAGTATTATTTCAGAAAGGAAGAGCAACTTTAGCAAAGTCAAGAAGGTAAAAAAAGTATATTTGAACAATTGCAACAATTTCAAGTATTCCATTTTTTTTCCCAATGGAGAGCTTCTGACCTGAATAAAAGTAAAAAATCAGAGTTCTGAATGCTAAGTGAATAATGAGTTTATTTTTAAAAAAATATTTTATTTATTTATTAATTATTTACTTATTAATGAGAGACACACAGAGAGAAAGAGAGTGCGGCAGAGACACGGGCAGAGAAAGAAGCAGGCCCAACGTGGGACTCAATCCTGGGTCCCCAGAATCACGCCATGGGCTGAAGGCGGTGCTAAACTGCTGAGCCACCTGGGCTGCCCCAATGAGTTCATTCTGAACTTCTTAGATCTGTTTACAGGAAGTCAGCAAGAGAGCTACAACAAAGGACCAGAAGCTGTCAGAGGAAAGAGAGAAAAGTGTGAGCATAGATGGGGTTTATACTATCATCAAGGCCAAGACATCATCAAGATTTTCCTACAACCTGCCCTGTTCTTGACACTGTATGGTCCTTCCAATGCCATGTAGACTGAAATTCTGACTTGATTTCCTGGGAACCAGCTGGACTGACCAGTTCCATGCAACTGGTTTTCACCTTTGGTTCCTCTGCTGCCATCAGAAAATGTAAAACCTTCATAGAGTGTTGGAACTTTCCTGTCTTTGTTTTAAAAATAGGAGGAGAGGGACCCCTGGGTGTCTCAGCGGTTGGGTGCCTGCCTTTGGCTCAAGTCGTGATCCCGGGATCCAGGATCAAGTCCCGTATCACGCTCCCTGGGAGGAGCCTGCTTCTCCCTCTGTCTACATCTCTGCCTCTCTTTCTCTCAGTCTGTGTCTGTCATGAATTAATAAATAAATCTTTTTAAAACATAAATAAATAAAAAGTGGAGGGGGGCTTCCAAGGGACTTGTTCATCCAGCCATGATCCTGACCGAATAATAAGCAAACCATCTAAATTGGCGGATTCACCAGCAGAAACGAGACAAGGCCACAGTAGACACTTGAGCCAGAAGGATCTTGAAGAAATACTGAGTAGAACAAGCCCTGTAGACTATGGGTCAGCTCCTGTCAGACATCACTATGCCTTATACTCAGGAAAGAGTCCAAAGAGCTGGTGCCACACTTTGCCTGGCAAAGTGCTGTAAATTAAGAAGAGGTTTACTCACAAGAAATCCTGCCATGAGTATCTCAGGAAAAGTAGGCATCCCAGCTCTGCACAGACAAGCAGAGGGATACAGAACATGGAAATGTGGAGAGGCTGCCCTCTTGAGCCAGAAGAACAAGTAACTTCTGGATTTGACGGCTAGTGGAAGCTGTCCTGCATTGAGTAGGCAGTAGTTGAGGGAAGGAATCTGGGATTAGTTTCACTGCTGAGTCTCACCCACGTGTGGGTCTGCATAGTCCCTGCCCTTCCACAGGGGATCAGGCCTTTGAAAGCTGATGAGCTTTCCTTTCTGATCTGCATCATACAGTCCCTGGTGGGGCTCCACCATGAACCTCTCTGTGTCTGGGGGATCCAACTCCATGCATATCCTGGCCAAGCCCTTCTTTATTTCTCTAGACTTGGCTACAGCGTCTGCTTAGTCAAAACCAATGGGACCCCAGGAACTATAATACTGTACTGCTCAAATCTGGCTCTGCCAACATTTGGAGATTCCAGCTGGGTGTTGATGCATCCTCTATCAAGCCAGTTTTTACCATGCCCCCAGAAGGGTGATTTGAACTGCTGTCCCCTTCCCAGATGGGGTGAGGGAAGCCCCCAGCTACTTTAGCTTCACTTCCCTGGATCCTGACTTTCTTACCCTCATCCCATACCCACAAGGTGCTTCTGAAATTCCTGCACGCCTGGGAACAAAGCATAATTAGAATAATAAAAGACTCCAGAATGGAGTTGCTTGGGTTTAACTGGTTTAAAAAAAATGCAGACAGAATTGTTTTTGCGTGTCATTCTTAATACATGCTGCAGAATGCCTGTGCAGAGAAATACAGGGTGTAAATTAGGAAATCTCAGATGTTGCATTGTTTTGGGTAAACACAATGGGAAAGTGAAAGAGGGAATACAGAGCTAATTGATGTAGAAGAAGGAAAAACAGCAATCTTTTGATGCTAATGTTCTGTGCATGAATGCCACAGGCACTGCGCAAGGGGAAGGGGAAATACCATCCCACCAGGGTAATAATACCCCTGGAGCAAGAGTCCCGATGTGGGGCTGCACAGAGGTCCAGTGGTGCTTTTAAAGTGAACAATGTCACCACCAAAAGGAATGTCTGATTTTTCTCTAGGCTGGGGACTGTCTTTCCCGTGGCACTTGGCCAAGAAACATGTTTTTCCATCTCCGTGACAGGACTTCCTGGGGGTAAATAAATAGCTCTTCCCACCAGGAACGAATGAAAATGAAATGTAGTATAGGAACAAACCAGAGGACAAGAGAGCAAGCAAAGAACTTCTCTTCTTCAGGTGACCAATGTGTGTGCTTGGAGGGTTTGGAGAAAAGGGGAAAGAGAGGAGTGACTTTGCGAGTTTGCCAGAGAAAGGTGACAAGACACACATGTCTTATGTGTAGAGGGGTCTCAATCCTAGGCAATGTGCAAAAAGAACAAAGTAGGTGTGAAATAAAAGGGTTGGACAAAGGGAAAATGCTAGCTATACCACCCTTGCCTGAGTGAGAAGGGCTTGGGGTTCACTGTGTGAATCAGCTATATTGCAAAATGGCTCTGGTTAATGGCTAAATCTGGTAAACACCCTGCACATAATGATTTATTAAATGAATTGTTTTGTTTATAAGTTTTCAGTTCAAGAGCCTTTGCCCATTTCAGAAATACTTTTGCTCATACCAAATTCATCAACCATCTGGTTGCAACTCTCGTGCCAGACAGTGATTGACATTAATGAAATTATGATGATAAGAATGACGATTATAATTGTAGTGGCTGACATTTAGTTAGCCTTCACATTGGACTATATGCTTTATACACAGCATCTCATCCTATTCCACATGCAGAGATACCTGGGATTGTATGAGCTGCTATGGTTCCCTTTTACAGATGAGAAAATCGAGGCTCAGAGAAACTTGCTTGAGTCAGGTGCACAGTCTGGATTTTGATCCAGATCTGCCAATTTAAGTCTGAGCTTATAAACATTAAAGGATTTCATCTCTTGCTGGGCATAACTGATGGAGTTTACATCTATTCCTTCCTACTAGACTGTGAGGAAGAGTTTCATGTGCTACAAGTATGTTCTCATATATTTAACTGGGCTTTAGTTTTCAAATAAGTTCCCTGCTACAACTACATATTCAATATTACCCTTTTATTAACCATAAAATCAACACCTATAATTGTGTTTCTTAACACAGTTTAGTGGGATCCGAAAGGGTTGATGTTAGAGTACCTGGGGCTAAAAGAACTTCCATGAACACAAAAGGACAACAACCAGAAAAGGGCAAGTAAATGCCAATGAGAACAGAAACTATATATTAATTATTTCACTTTCCAACCTTTCCTGACTGCTTTCTTGCTCCCTCAAAAGCTTTTTTTTTTTTTAAAGCCTGACCCAGACCACAGTATTTAAATTGTCTTGTGTAAAAAAAAAAAATTTTTTTTTTATTTATTTATTTTTTTATTTTTTTTTTATTTATTTTTTTATGTATTTATGATAGTCACAGAGAGAGAGAGAGAGAGAGAGAGGCAGAGACACAGGCAGAGGGAGAAGCAGGCTCCATGCACCGGGAGCCCGACGTGGGATTCGATCCCGGGTCTCCAGGATCGCGCCCTGGGCCAAAGGCAGGCGCCAAACCGCTGCGCCACCCAGGGATCCCAAAAAAAAAAAAATTAATAAAAAAATAAGTAAAAAAATAAATTGTCTTTTGTAGTATGTATGTGACAAAAATACACATTTGGGAGAAAAAACAACAGTTTTTCTTTTCTCTGCCCAATGATACCTTTGGGTTTTAGGCTACAAAAGAAAATCCTATGATTAATAATGAAATAAGAAAGATAAAGCCATCTTTCTGTATTAGGATACTTGTCTGAAATATTTGGAGATCTGTTTTCAGATATACCAAGATAGATCCCCTCTCTGGGCTGGACTATACCTGGATTCTTTTAACCACAATGAAACAAAAGATGTTGAGCCCAAGAGGGAGAAGCCAGCTACAGTTTCCTCTGCCAATCCCAATGCCCAAACAATTTTTGCATATTACCCACAGGCTCTCTGCATTCCATTTGAAGGTGTGAGAAGTCAATTGTTTAAGCAATTCTGGGCTGCAGGGTAGGAACTGCACATTCATGAGTTGGGGTGACATGGAAGCCTCAGGGAGCTACAGAAGTGCCTTATGTGTGACATTTCTGGGATAATCTTCCAGCAAATGGATAAGATATAAAATCCTATTTTCTTGGCATTGGGAAATTCACAGTCTCTGCCCATGGCATTAGACTTCATCCAGGGGAAATCCTATCAGAATCTTCTTTTATTTCATTTGTGAAAGAAAGACATGGTCCAGTCCTAAGTAGATTAACAAGGCATATATTTCAAAAGTGCAATTTAGCAGGATTCCTTAACATAGAAACTTCAAGAGAATTTATCATATATATATTTTTCTCCCTCAGAGAATATTTTTGACTGGAAAAGTTCTTGAAACTTTGGGACAATCATCACATTTTATTGACACCTTTAGATTAATATAAGAAGAAAAATCTTTGATATGGCAAGAAGCAGGAGATTCAGCTTTTTATGGAAATTTTCCCAAGGATCTCCTATCAATTTCAGTTAATTCTAAAGCTCTGTGCATTCATTTCTCAATAAAAAAGAAAAAAATAGGCTTAAATATCAAACACATTTGACATTTCTTCTATAAAAACAAAGTTGTCAGCTGATGCTTGAATCTGCTAGTTATCAACTGTGATTTTCAGAAAGTTACTTTAACCTCTCTGTAACTCAGTTTCCTTATCTATGAACTGCTTTAGCTTTAGCTTCCAGAGTCTTATTCTACTACTCTCCATTTGACTCTTAGGTAATAAGAGTAATAAGAACAGGTGATCAAAGCCTGTAGGTGAAATGGAAGAGAATCTCATGTTGGCCAAGTAACCTTTGCTACTCTTGCAAAGGTAGTGCTCAGAACACTCACTTCCCAGAATTAAAAAAAATAAATAAACAAGTTGCAATGAAATGGATTTCTAGGGCAGCTGTTCTTTTCTGCAGACTGCCAAATATAACATGGTCATTATCTGTACTAATCTAATAATATATCTTTCAAATTATATGAGTATGGACTTTCCCGCTAGATTGTGATGGGTAGGTGGTAAACTGGTGTCTGGTTTCTAAATTCCAGTTTCTCAATCATCCATAAAGTATACCTTGTTTCTCTTCCACATATCTGGCTGGAGAGGGTTAGCGGTCAAGGAAGGGCCAGAGATTTCAAATATGGAGTCCTGACTGAGGATGCCAGGCACAACTTTGAGCCTCTTGAGTTAGGAGTGGAGAAGAGAACCCCGTAGAGGACAAGGAGGATGTAAAACCCTTCTGGAGGGAAAGAAGATGACAAGGGAAACATTCATTCTCTCATTAGTACAGATGTCACTGCAACCTGGGAGTCCAGACAATTTTCCACAAAATGCAATGCTCATCTTAGCAAATGGTAATGACATTCAGTCATTCAATAGCCATTTATTTACCAGGGGGCCTGTTATGTCCCAGGCATTGATTAAAGAGTCATGGGTGCAGCAATAAAGACAACAGAATGAGCCTCTGACTTCACAAGTTCTACAGACACCATGCAAGCAGCAAGTGACATGGACACCACCTCCTTCCCTATTCAACCATGAGTTCCTATGTTTCAGTTTTAGGGACCACAGACGCCATGGGGAGGAAGAGTTTGAGTCCAGTCTCGGCAGTGTGATTCTGGGCAGCTGACTTAACCTTTCTAACATTCTGTGAATTAATTTTAATTTTCAAATGAAAGCAAAACCATTATGGTCTCTGGTATATCTTCTTTAGTCTCTCTCTTCTGGTTAATTATAAATGAAATGCAGAGAGAAGCTACTTTCTTGTTCTGATAAGAAAGTCTTCAGGACTACCAATACAGGATGTTTAACACTATAGATATAGGATCCCTAACACTATCTAGCACAGGGTCGTCATTTCGTAGAGATCACTCACTGTCACATTTCACTGCCTACCCCAGGACTCTGAACTGTTCCAGAAATTATCTAGTCATGCTAGCACGGTACCAAATGCATAACCAAACTGTCACAGTTATGGCATCATTTCCATAATCAGTAGAAACAGAGTAAAAGGGATAAATAACTTTATAAATTAATATCAAAATGCATTAAAGAACTAAAAAGCTCTTTTGTTATCTTGACTCTTCAGTAAAGATGAGACACATGGAAACTGAAATTATACAATTTGGAAGGATGGAGGAGGAGGACCTAGGACAAGCAAAAGAGCTCCCCCCCCCCCCTTGAAATGCAAAACAACACCTGGGAAAGCATAGTTTATTATTATTTTTTAAATAAATAGAGTCAAGAAATCCTAGAATTCGAGATAGTCTGGGTTTTGTTATTTTATAATTTCCTTGACCTTTACTAACTTTCTTAAGAATAAAAAATAGCATGGTGAGAGATCCTTGGGAGCTCATTCAGGGGAATTTACCTTAACTATCCTGGGTGAGAAGTCGATTCACACCTTCCTTAGGTTCTCCCTTTTGCCTTTTACTGCTCAGGATGCCACATCACCTGAAATCCAAAGGTGGGGACAGGGGGTGGTGGCGGGACCAGGAGGACTGTTTTGTTTCAAGCCTGATAAGAAGTCACTGGAGGATTGTGAGCATAGAAGCAAGACTGTCTGGTTTATACATCAAAAAGATTACTCTGGCTGGTTGTGATAATACCAAGGCCATTGGCCATCACCTCTCCTGCAGAAGCGCCTACAATGCCACAGATTGCCCACCCCAAAGGGTTTTATACCTCTTGTTCAAATATTTGATGATTGGGTCAAAAACTGAATGAATGAGTGAGTGAAAGGTTCTGACTGCCCAGATTTGGGCTACCGAAAGCAAATAATCCTATGCTATGCCATATTCAGAAAGATCTTTCCTCACCATATCTACTTTGATTTGCTATAGGATAACAGACATATTCTCAGAAGAAAGCCCACCCAAATATTCCTGGAAGATCTGAGCTTTTTAGAGAATTCTAGATTTCTTTTTTGTTTCTAATGGGAGACTGTGGAAAATACACATTTCACTCATAGGCAGAACTTAATAAAGAAATTCCTAGCAGAAAGGTCCTTATCTCAAAGACTTTCATTGTAACCTTCAACAGAATGTGAATTGGGTATCAGTTGACCTTCAAAGTCATTTTTATCTCTGCTTCTATGAATCTATGACTTTATGTTCTCTGACTATAGTGCTTTTCGAACCTTTCTTCCAGAATGAGCTTCAAGAATCAGCATCATGATTAGCATGTGGCTTTGAGGGTCCTCTGGCTCTTAGCTGCAAAATCTGTTTCCTCAGACACCAACACTGGCCAACAATCTCTACCTCTGCCAGACATTCACAAGTTTCATCAGAAGCCTTTGCTTTTGTATGTACCTCAAACAACCTTTAATAATCCTAATCTGGCCATTTATCATTTTGGTAGCTCAATTTTGGCTAACAATGAGAATGTGTTACATGTGTACCTGTGTTTCTCTGGAATTATAGTATTATTGTCTTTATGTGCTCTAAATAACCTTCACATTTTTATGGCATTAGCACAGGGGTGCTTCTAGTGTCCCTCAATCAACTGGCCCACGAGCCAATCTGCTTTGACTTACACAGACCATCCTTCCTTCACATTCAAGCCCACTACTCCTTCAGAGTGGGCCAGGACCATGGTGGAGGAGCCTATCTCCTGGCAGTAGTGCTAGCTTCATGATAGGCCTATTACCCAACACTAGCCATCCCACATCATTGTGACCATTGCCCATCACCTTCAAAACCTCCCTTATATTTGCATTTATGTGGAAGCTTTATGTGAAGTACAGTCTCTGCAGAACACAGTATTGGGAGTTAGTCTCAAAATCAACCTATGCATTTCCTACTTCCTCAGAGGAAAATATGGCTTCCTTGTATGATGTCTTATTTTTGTATGATCCTCTACAGTTTTCAAAGTCGTTCATGCACATTATTTTCTTTGATTGTCCAACATCCCTGTGAGTAAAGTAGACATAGTTTGTATTTTCAATTTGCAAATGAGATTAATGACTCATCTTCATGACTAGTCAGTGATGGAGCTAGACTGATGGAGCTAGCTCTTCTCTGACCCCTAGACGAGTGCCCTTTCAATCCCACCAAGACACCCCACCCAAGTCCTATTTTTGGCTGTGATTTTGAAGCACAAACATCTCCATTCTACACACCCCTTCAGTCAGTGCCTGCACTAAATCCGAGATTCCCACCTTCCAAAACCATCTTCTCGACCAGTGTTCATGGACATGCAAAACACAAACATGAAATAAACTAAGAATTTATATAGTGCTGCCATATTTTATCTTGCCAGCTACCACCATTATTTCATAAAAGAGTGACAGCTTCACCACAAAAATAGAAAGGAAAACATTTTAGAACATGAACTAGTCTTTCCTAAGAAACAATCATTAAACTGTTTTATACTAGTCTATTTTAAAAAATATAATTATATTTTCAAATCTAAAATGCAGAGAAATGAAAACAAGTTTCTTTAACTATACTCCATATGTAATTATTAATTGACACAGTTTGTCAATCCAAGGGTGTCTCTCTCTAGATATATTCAACACTGCAAGGAAAAACAGTTATTTCAATTAACTTCATTTCTATCAGTATTATCAAAACCCCAGTTTCACATACTATTATTTAGTAAAAATGGAAATGACACTCACTAGGGCTTCTTCATAAAACTTGGAATATTCTGGGCAAACTGATAGAATGAATTGTTTCTATGCCACTAGCTGCTTTTCTGACTGTCTCTCCCCCTGGAACTCCAAAAAGACAGTGGGTAGTTGACAGGGTGTGCATCTAGCTGAAAGTAACAAGCACTGTAGGAAGGAGGCTGTGGCACCTACAGCCACTGCTAACACCCATAGGCCTGACTCTCAACCCTGCCTGTTGCAAATCATCTGACTAGGGTATTGTAGGCCCTTGCATTGCAGATCTGATTTTAAGAATCACTGGCTGTGTTTACATGCTATACCTGAACATCTCCATTTTACTTTAAGAAAATGATGTAAGTTCCTACTGTATGGTTATCTACCTACACAGGTATCTTCCTATATGCAATAGAAATTAGATGGGCAGACCCCATTGGGAAGACATTCTACAAAAGTACAGAGAAAACATATGTTAAAGACTAGAAAACATCAAGAGAAGGATTTCTTGGCCTTTCTGCTTGTGACACCTCAGGGTGTTTCTAATTACTTCAAGTCAAGTCATGGAATGTCAACACAATAGCCCAATATACAATGATGTTAAATCCATTTTAGATTATATTTCAGCACATGCTATTTGAGAGACAATGAGGAGTGATGATGAATCGGATTTGAAACATGCTGACACTCAGGTCAAACCTGGTGACTCTTCACTGAGAAAGAAAATATGAGAGGAGTTATGTTGTAGGTTGGAGCAGATAAGCAAGGGGAAAGCTTAAGCTCTGTTAGAGGAATGCTTAGTTTGATGTACCTGTGGGACTTTCAGGTTGTGAGGTCTCATAGGTAATTTATAATCCATTTAATCATTTAAAACATTTTATTATATACAGGTGATCCTTGAACAGCACAGGGGCTAGGTGTGCAAACCCCCGACGTTGAAAATCTGTGTGTAACTAACTCCTCAAAAGCTTTATGAATATCCTATTATTGACCAGATCCTCACTGAGAACATAAACAGTTGATTAGCATATATTTTATATATGTATTATATATTGTATTTTTGTAATAAAGCAAGCTAGAGAAAAAAATGCAAAGAAAATCATAAGGAAGAAAAAGTATGTTTACAGTACTGTATTGTGTTTGTGGGGGGAAAAATCCATGTATCAATGGACCCGTGTAGTTCAAATACATGTTGTTCAAGGGTCAACTGCGCGATGAATGACTGCCAAACACTGCTCTAGGTTCTAAAACAAGAACATATGCCCTGCTTCCACAGAGAATCTATATTTTAATAGTAATGATTTCTGAAGTTACTGATAAAATGCTTTTACTCTGAGAAAACTTGTTCTTAAATATATATGTAATTCATTTGGAAATTTTAAAGTGATCTTTTTTTTAAGTAATCTCTACACCCAATGTGGGGCTCAAAATCATAATCCCAAGATTAGGAGTCACACACTTTACCAACTGAGCCAGCCAAGCACCCCATCTTCGTCTTCTTCTTTTTAATAAGAACGCAGGAATAGAAGTCAAGTGCTGTGACATTTGCATGATTCCAAAATTTTACTTTTGTTATTTTGATCTGGCTAACTTAGTCAAAAGCCTACATTTTATTTCAGTCCATTTAATTTCATCCTAATATTTTTCACATTCATGAATAAATGTATTTGCTTTTGTCCTATGACAGTATGACAAAATATATTTACCAAATATTCATAATAAACTTATGGAATTGGATAGTGCTACCTCCCACAGGCTTCAAAATATCTCCATGAATTAACTTTGGGAGATGGTGAAAGTTACAGCCACATTTGTTTCTTTCTTTTTAAGATTTTATTTGTTTATTTATTTAATTTTTTTTTTTATTTTTTTTATTTATGATAGGCACACAGTGAGAGAGAGAGAGAGGCAGAGACACAGGCAGAGAGAGAAGCAGGCTCCATGCACTGGGAGCCTGACGTGGGATTCGATCCCGGGTCTCCAGGATCGCGCCCTGGGCCAAAGGCAGGCGCTAAACCGCTGCGCCACCCAGGGATCCCCTGTTTATTTATTTATTTACTTACTTACTTACTTACTTATTTACTTATTTATTTATTTATTTATTTATTTAGAGAGCAAGCGGGGGAGAAAAGGAGAGAGAGAAGAGGAGAAGAGAAAAAGGAAGAGAGAGAATCTCAAGCAGACTGCTGAGCATGGCTTGATCCAATGACCATGAGATCATGACCTGAGCTGAAATCAAGAGCCAGATGCTTAACTGACTGAGCTACCCAGGCACCCCAGAGCCGCATTTCTGATAGTGCTCCATCATAAATCCACAAACTACTCCCAAAGATCTCTCCTGTAAAATGCAGAGTATGCTTGCTTCAAAAATTCAATGACTTCTATTAAATCACGGAATTGATTTTGTCCAAAATCTCATCAGCAGCAAACCTATTTATTTCTTTGTTACTTATTTATTATTATTTGTTATTTACAATCTCCACAAGGCCAGAAGATGAGATTCGGTCTCCTACAGCCTGCCAGCTTTCCATTCTGGCGCACAATTCAGGGTTCATTTCCAGGGATGTGCTATACCTGAGTGTCTCTATTTTATTTTATTAAAATGGCTCAAATTCCTACCTGTATGATGTCTATCTACCTATGCCAGTATCTTCTATGCCATCGATACAGTCTGGCAAAACAGCCAGAGAGACTTGAGCCAGGAAGCAAGATTGAGAGCATAGCTTTTACCCCATCCTGTGCCAGGGAACTAGCTCCACTGGGCTTCTCTTCTGTCTGTATTATAGGCTGGGAATAGGCGTGGAACAGGCAAGCACTCACTAGTAAGTGTCTGTATCCTCATCACACTGTCCCATCTTCTAAGACTGTCCCTCAAAATTTCCCTACACAACTGAGAGAACTTTAATAGAGTCACATTTTCATTTACTGTGGCTCAACTCTGGTGCCATTTTTTCTTCTTATCTCCATATTTTGCAATAACCCCTTCAATATCTTTGGATTTTCATCTCACACAAAGTATATATAGAGATGCAGCACTATAGTTCCTACTTGAAAGGAAAACCTTAGTGCAAAAGAAATAAAAGACCACATAAGCTCAGTTTTAGATACTTCATGTCCTCATTTTTTAAGGATATGATTTCCATAAAAAAAGGGGAGGCAATCTATGAACACTTTTTCTTGATTTGACATTTGTGCAAAAAATACCACTCACCACTGTAGCAGACCTTCTCTTGGGCTATTCAGGAGTGATCTCTTAAGATTCATTTCATGTGGCAAGGTTTACATTTGCTGAAGCTAGAACTGGGATTCCAAATGCTACAAAGCGGGGCAAGTAGTGTGAAGCTTTAAAACAGTGAGTAAACCTAGCCTGCCGCCCAGCATCCTCATCTCATGTGCAGCTTTGCTGTTCTCACAGTCATCCTTTACAGTCACTTTGGTGACAAATGATAAGGAATATTGTTAACTTTCCAAAGAGTGGCCCCTAAAAATAGTATGCTGTGAAGTTGTTTCTGAATTAGGATGTTCAAAAAAGACTTGGATGTATTCTGTTCAAAATGGATTGATTTCAACGACATGAAAAGGAGAAAATATCAAATATGCTGAATGCAAAAATCTTAAGTAGCTACTAGCTTAACTAACTTCAGTAACTACTGTGCTGCTATAATTTGAGCAATAGATTTGGGGCTGACGTTTTAGTCTTTGATGGAAATGGGATAATCGATTTGAGATTTTATGTCTCATAATGAAAATGTTAATACCAACAGGCTGATCAGGTTGGAGGTTGGGAGTGGAGGCTCAATGAGCTGCCAATCCAGGAAATGCATGCTAAATCTAATGTTCTTTTTCGAAAGGCAGGTGGTCTTCCTGAATAACCACCCAAGTGAAGGGTGGTGGTCTTCTTCTTCTTCTTCTTTTTCTTCTTCTTCTTCTCCTTCTCCTTCTCCTTCTCTTCTCCTTCTCCTTCTTCTTCTTCATCTTTACAATTAACTGGACATTACAGGAAGATATTCCCACACGCTTGTATCACAACTAGCTTTCATTGAACAGTTAAGAACTGACCTAGCAACTAGACAATGACAAGAAACCAGGCTGACAGCTACATGGTATGTTGCAACAGACTCATCACCACCTCTTTCCCTCAAAATTACTGACTGTGATTGCCAGGATATCATATAATTAAAAGCTGTGTTTCTTCTTCCCTGGTATATCTTCGGCTTTGCCCTTTGAAAAAAATCAAGAATATTCTTTTCAAAATGCATTTTGTCTTCCAAAAAACTTACTTAAATTTAAATTTAAGGAATCCATTTAAAAAGACTGACATTGCCATACCAATGTGTGTGTGTATATGTGTATATATATATATATATATATATATATTTCTATTTAATATTTTTCCTGTAAATCCAAAAATATGTACAGAGTGACATAGTTACGTAACCAGAAAGCAAAGGTTTTTATCAGGGGATGGACGTCTTGGTTACTGGACAGTAATTTTTTTTTTAAATTTTTTATTTATTTATGATAGGCACACAGTGAGAGAGAGAGAGGCAGAGACTCAGGCAGAGGGAGAAGCAGGCTCCATGCACCAGGAGTCCGACGTGGGATTCGATCCCAGGTCTCCAGGATCGCGCCCTGGGCCAAAGGTAGGCACTAAACCGCTGCGCCACCCAGGGATCCCAACTGGACAGTAATTTATTTCAACTAGTTGAAGCTTAGAGCTGGGGCGGGGGGAAGGGGTGTGCACAAAATACCATGTGTTTGAAAAGTCTATAAAATGAGTTTAACAATGAGTCACTGTTACTGTAGTGGCTTTTCAATCTTCTGGGGACAAAACAGACATTGTGTTTAAAATCTGCAACATTTATATCTTGGCCTTTCTGGGTGAGTTTTCTGTTAGGGAAGGATGTCAAGCTCAAGTTTGCAAATACAGAAGAAAGAATTCTAGGACATAATCTGAAGACCTAAAAAATGGTCCCAGTTAAAATAATCTGCTTCACATCCTTGAGCCTCAGTTTCCTTTATCAGTAAAATGGATCTAGTTTTGGTTCTTTAAATAGAGGTTTTTTTTTTTTGTAAGATACATGAGAAAAGGCCTCTGTTCACCTCTTCCCACCCAGAGCCCACTATGATGCACTTGGCATAGGATAAAATGAACATCCCATGAATGAAAGAACTGAAATATCAGAATTTTCCTTGCTAGTTCCTTGTATGTGCTGATAAAGACATTAATGGTTACTGAGCTTTTATTATGTTTCTAGCATCACATTGAGCTCTTCATGTGAATTATGGCTTTCCACTTGCCTAATCTGATGAGGTAGTAGTTATGATTAACTCCATTTTATGCTTGGGAAAACTAAGACACAAAGTGGTCAAATAATTTGCTCAAGGTGACACATTAGTAGGGACTGGAAATTCATACCCAAGCTGGTTATCTCTTTGGATGCAATAAAGAAACAAGAAACAAATGACTTTTCAGCTTGTTGATAAAACCTTTGATTCCTGATATTATTATAGCACCTGTGGTGTTTCATGGGATTCCCAGAAAACCTTCGAGTATCAGGAGCTTTATTTGATGGATTAAAAGACCCAAAGCTCAGAAAGAAGAAAAAATTTGCGCAAGGATCTTAATAGTGACCAAGAATCCAAGCTTTCAAAATAATAACACAATGAACATTCCCTGTATCGCCCACCATGACCTTCTATCAAGCAATGGGGTAGGAGGGAAGGGACAGGAGGCCAAACTAAAACCCTTCAGTTATTTTGGGAAGCACAGCACTAATGTGTCTGTCCATATTCTAGAAGACTGCCTCACATCTCTCGCTTGTGAAAGGCAAAGTGATGAAATGATTTTTCTTCAGAACGGAGCATCCACCAGGAAATGTACCTCCTTTCTTTTTTTTTTTTGTACCTCCTTTCTTAAACCACCCTCACTTCTCCTGTGATGAAAGAAATAGATTAATTAACAGCACCCACAGGATAAAAATGAACAGGACAAAGGAGAGAAATGATTAGAATGAGGTGCTAACCTGACGGCGAACTCCATCAGGTGCAGAAAGAACAGGAATATTAATTCAAATCACCTAAAAAGAGAAGGCTAAGTAGGGTGGAGAGGGGGAAAAAGTATTATATTAAGCTTGGGAGTATGTGATCACATTTGGAATGCACTGGAGTGGATGAGGAAGACTTGACCTTTAGCCTGGGAGCCAGTGTGCACCCCCAAATAGCAGAACTGAACCCAAACAAATGAAACTAAACTAAAATAATTGGTTTGGAAAGGGCATCGGTTAACACATCCTGCTTATGGAAAATCCAAGAAATCATCTTTCACCAGCAACCGTATAACTTTAAGTTAAGACTGAACTTTGGGGAGAGAAAAGTAATGAAGTGTGAAATCATTTTATTCTTCAGAATGGCAAATAAGAAACCTCCTTTATTTTCCAAATTACTGGTTGCTTATTTCAAAGAGAGTAGATTTCACTAAGAGAGTAAATCCTAAATAGTAAGAATCAAGCAATTAGTGAAAATTGGGGATCAGTACTCTTGGGGTCATCAGAGATAAAATGGCAAAGATCGTCTCCTTATTTTACAAATGTTGGTACATTTAGATAGTATTTTTGCTTCAATAGTGAAATCTTCATTTTCTACCTAAGCCAGTACAAGTTTGGTAATACAACTATGGAAGAAGGACCTTCCAACTCTGAGAGTGATTTGCTTCTTCTCAATGAAAGAAGCAGTAAGAAAAGCAAAGACAAAGGAGGTGTTCTGGAAGCCTCTGACTGGCATGGAAACAGTGATAGCTACACAAGTCACTCATCCCTCATCACAAGCACAAGGACTCCTTTGGAACATCAGTACATCTATGTGCCCTCTATACAATCACTGAATTTATTTAATATTCTTTGACTGAAAAAATAACTAATGGCAGTAAGCTACACTAAATTCAGTAGTGCTTTTGAATGAATTTGCATTTATTAATCTCAATGAAGAGCATCTTTGTATGTTTACCCAATGGTTGAACATATGTGTGTGTGTGACATATTAATTTGTTCCACCTACAGATAATGCTTGATAAGTGTGCAGATTTGAGGACCCTTATGAGTAATTCGTGGCTCCCCGGGATTCTTCAGCTGCCAGATGGGAACTACTAAACCCTTTCTCTTCTACTAAAGACTCCATGGACTAAAAATAGACTTTTAGAAGGCATTCCAGCATGTTATCCTGCAAAAATTTGCAGTCTATCTGTGTTGAGAAAGAGCCAGAGTACCATACACTAAAATGGTAACAGTATTCATTGCTGGCTACAATAGTTTAGGGAGGTTTATTTGCTTTTCTGTATTTTTCAAATTTTCAACAGTAATTATTTATCCCTTTTGTAGTAAAAACAAACATCAAAAACATCCAACCAAAACTCAAAAAAAGGTCCCCATGCCATGATATTAGGAAAACCCTAGCAGTCCTCTGTAAACTTAAAAACCCAGATTCTTGGAAAACATTCCTAATGACTGCTCCTATTTGCTCCTGGGGACCCATTCCTGCAAAGCAATGTGGGAAACTATGAGAATGTAAGAGTGCATTTTACTACCACAACATATTCCACAAAAACTGGGTTTCTGTCAAGAACTTCATCTTCAGCACAAAAATAATCCTGCCATGCTTCTACTTACATCCTTCATTGGTCCCCCATTGACCTGGAGGAAAATTTCAAAGCCCTCAGAGCTTTCTGATCCTGCCCCCAGTTGAGTAACCAACTCTGGCTCAGTGGGTCATGGCCTTTCAGAGCCATCTTGCTTGCTATTTCTTGAAAGAGTCTAGTCATTTCCCAGGATACATCCTCTGGAACAAAAGCTCTCTGATTCATTTATGGAGGAGAAAAGACAGTTCCACTATTCTATGCAGTCCCAAGGTAGATTACCAAGACTACAAATCCACTTTATTTAGGATTTAACCACAATCTAGATACATCCCCATCATCTAGTTACCAGAAAATTATAGGGCCAAAACAGAATTTAGGCAAAAATTAATGATAGGTCCAATATTGAATCTAAAACCTCAAACATTGATGCTACACTGAATGATCTGTGTTTTCATATGCAGGAGGAATTGTACATTTTAAGTGTGGTGCTGACCACTATTTATCTTCCAATTTCCAGAGATATTCGATTTTTGCTAGGTATATGACCACCTACAATAATAATCATATACCCAGCCTCCTTTGTAGTTAAGAGTATTCATGCAGCTAAGTTTTGGTCAAGGAGATATAAAGAGAAATCGTTGTGATATATTTCTAGAAATCTTATAAAGGAGAAGGCACAGCTTTTTTTTTTTTTTTGCTCCATCCTATTCATGCAATATAGATGTGATGAACAGAGTTTACCAGTCCTTCTGGACCAGAAGAATGGGACCACACTTTAGGGATGACAGAACAGGCAGCTGAAGGAGGCCTATGTCCCTGAGTGAATAATTTCTACAATTCCAGTTCTGGATTGTCTACTCTGAATTATTTCTAGGTGAAAAAATAATAAATGTTTACCTTCTTTAAGTCTCTATATTCACTAGCCATTTCTTTTAAATCTCTGTGCATACAAACCAACCTAATATTAAAAGATAAATGAAGCTTTGTACAACAACCAGACATTTTAGCAGAATGCAGAATTAGAGCCCTTAATAAACTTAATAATTCACTATAGTTAGTTGAATATCAAGTGTTAAAGTGTTAGTGATCCCTAAGAATTTACTTAGAAGGTTAGCATCCTCATCAAATCTCCCATACAGATATAGAATTGGGTATACTGGTCTAAACTAAGGTGTATTTCTTTTTCTTGAAAGGGAAGACTTAGTAACAGTGAAAAAAATCACAGAAGGAGCATTTCTGGAATTCAAAGAGCCCAGGCATTGCTACAAAACAGTTCCTTCTTAGTTTTCAATGTTCTTGCTGGCAAAAGATATTACTGATACCTTTCTTTTCAGCCCAAATCTTTATCTTTGATGAAAATGTTACAGTTGATACATTTCTATTAAAAATAGCAATTTCGGGGATTCCTGGGTGGCTCAGTAGGTTTAGCGCCTGCCTTTGGCCCAGGGCGCGATCCTGGAGTCCCGGGATGGAGTCCCGCGTTGGGCTCCCGGCATGGAGCCTGCTTCTCCCTCTGCCTGTCTCTCTCTCTCTCTCTCTCAATAAATAAATAAATAAATAAATAAATAAATAAATAAATAAATCTTTTTTAAAAAACAATAGCAATTTCAATTTTACAAAACACCTAACCAGTACTCTTGAAAACTTCCAATATCATGAAAAACAATGAAGGATTGAGAAACTGGCATGGGCCAGAGCAGTTGATAAGGGTAGTGTGGATCCTGGATTGGATCCTGGAAAAGAAAAGCACTGTGGTGACATCCAACTCAAGTCTGGAGTTTGATAGTGATATGCTCATACTGAAGTTTTCATTGTGACAAAGTACACTAACAGAAGATGTGAACAAAAGGGGAAAGTGGATGAGGGTATGCATACAGGAACTCTGTTTTATCATTACTTTTTTGTGCATCTAAAATCATTATAAAGGTTAAAAATTTACTATAAAAAGGGCACTATATTGTCAATAGTCTGGTAGATTGGTTGTGATAATAGGTATAAAATCATGGACTTGTAGAAGGGATCCAAAAAGTAGTAATATCCTTCCTTCCATACAAACCCTTAAAATCCCATCAACTCTTTAATTATTAGACAAATTTTTTGACATACACTTTTTCTGACTTGGCATACCTGAAAAAATTATTCTCTTATCATAAACTTACATAACTTTGAAGATGGTTATGTTTTTCTATCCTTTCCTTCATCACCAATTACCTATTTGTCATTGGCTTTTCCTCTTATACTTCTTCCTTCCTTGAAGTCTTTTTTTCTTTGTGGTCTTTCTAAGTTTTACACATATGACTGAACTTAGGATCCAAATCATACTAAGTGCTTTCACAAAGCTTCCTACTAAGGGGCATAGGTCCTCCTTCCTCATGGTTCTCCCTCCTCCTCTCCCTTCCCAGGTTCTACACAGAGTAGGTTCTCAGTATGTTTCTGTTAAATTGACTTAAATTAATAAACAAGGAGTATAGTGAAGGGACCATTTCATGATTCCTGAGTGATTTATTACCTTTGCAAAGATTCCAGCATGATGTCAGATTTAATTACAACACTAAACTTTTAGCTCTCTCATATTTATTTCAAAGCACCAAGTTAGACAGATTTTCCAGTACATAATGAGCTACTCTGTGAATATCAGATGCCTCTGGGAACTCCATGAACTCTTTCAAACAATCAGGATAAAAACAGTGAAGGAAATCCTCTTTAAGTAAAATAAAATCATACCTAATTTTGACCAAAATTCCCAAAATTGCCAAGATTCCACTTATTTACAAAGAGCATTTGGAAAATCAACAAACCAATTTCTATTTTTTTTTAAATTCTAAGTCCTTTTTTGCTCATTTAGCCTATTTTAGTGTCTGGTTATTTATTTCTTATACAATACTTTTTTATTACAGTGTATTTTTAGTTTGTTGCATCAACTATTTTCTATATTACTTTACTTTTTCTGGTTAGATAACAACATTTTGAAGTTTGTTTTGGTAAATTATAATAAAACGGACTACACAAAGAAGTCGGCTAGGAAGAAAGACATGTCAACAAGACAATGTCCAATGGTACTACCAAGAAGCAGAACTTAATGAGGAGGACAAGAAGAGAACCAAATATGATAAGAAGAAATAGTTTAGTGTGATCTTCCAGTACAGCAAAGTGAAATTTGATTTAAAAGTTAAATATTCACATTAGCCAATCCTTCAAATTGGAACCTGGCTTTGGAATAGAAATGTGGCCAGAAACACTGTTCTGGACAGCTCAGGTCTTCTCAGGCATTAGTCAGGGCCCTGGAAGCAGATGCTACTGATGCTCTATCCTTATTCCCTTGGATCCCTTGATGATTCTGGTGTATTTTCATTCCTAGCAGCCTGTACTCATGCCTTTATTGTAGGATGACCCTCAGGCTACTGTAACCCACTTTGCTTAAATCAGTGCTTCTCAAAGTATGATCTGCAAATCAGAGCATCAGCATCACCTGCAAACTTGTTGGAACTGCAAGTTCTTAAGCCCAGCTGAAGATGCACTGAATCAGCAACTCTGGGGATATGGCTCCACAATCTGTATTTTAATAAGCCCTCCAGGGGATTCTGACACATGTGTCAGTTCCACTGACCTATTCATATATATTGAAAGCCAAGTGACTAGGATTTTATATTTTGAGGGAGAAGCAATCTATAGCCAATGTTGATAGATGTGAGTGTATCCAACACACCAGATACCCCACCCCTGGTAAGGACAAATCAGAGGCAGGACCCAAACTGTCTCTAGAGCTCTCCTGTAGAATGGAGAGAAAATTACTCTCTGTGAGACTCTCTTGATAGCACTCCCATATTTGGCCTCCTTCTCTTTACTTCCCTGCCTCACTGCCCTACTCCTTTACTCAGTTTTTTTTTTTTTTCTAGGGACTAGTTCCTAATAAATCATTTTCACATGATCCTTCAGCTCAGAGTCTGATTCTAGGGAACTATACAAAAATATATCCTATAGTGAAAAGAAAAAATTCAACTTCATTGTCATAGCCCGGAACTCCGGCATGACATTATCGATTGTAACTAGACTCCAGGCACTATGCTAGGGGCTGGGGATAACAAGATGAATGGGGTTCTTTCTGTCCTCAGAGAACTTAGGTGTAGCGACAGTAGTGGTGGGCAGCAGACACATGAATGGATATTGTCAATAGTTCAATACTGAAATTCTCATCTGTGCTAGGAAAACACTTTCCCCCAAAATTCCTGAAAGAGGCAATAGGCCAAGCTAGCTGCTGAGTGTGGATGAGGATTTGTGAGTCAGGATATGGAATGTGAACAAAATATTCCAGCCCAAACCATGGACTGAGACATGAACCCGAGCAAGAGAGAAAAAAAGTACATGATTTGGTGGTCGTGTGGTGTCGAGTTCAGATTGGAAAGGGGCAGGTGATGAAGCTGAAAAAAAAAAAAAGGAAAAAGTACTGAAGCACAGGAAGACTTCCAGGCCTTGCGAAGTAGCATGGCCTTTTGCTGTAGATGATGGGGTGTCTGCTGATAGCTTTTAAGCATGAGAGCAACTTGTTCAGAAGTGCATAGAGGAAAAAAAAAAAAAAGAAGAAGAAGTGCATAGAGAGATCCTTCTGGCTGAATAAGAGGGCCTATTCCAACATCAGGGAGACCAAGTCAAAGACTGTAGGGAATAGTCCAAGTGAGACCTACCAGGGGCCTGAGCTGGAGGAGGATATGTAACCCAGGAAATATTTAGGGGGTGAAATTGGCAAGATTTTGACTATATAAATGTTGTACTGAATGACGGGGAGGAGCTAGGCAAGGACAAATCCAGGTTTCTGCCTTAAATGATGCAATTAGCTTAGAGTCATAATCATTTCCATTTTGTCAGTTCAGAGTGAGGACTAAAACAGTCATGCTGAGAACTGCTCCCCTACCTTGGGAAAGCTAGATAACGACTAAGATTCTAAATCAACACAGTTGATGGAAAACTTCATCAGCGCAGACAGACGCAAGGCAGCTCTGATTAGCACAGATACAGAATTGCCTCATCAACAAAAACACTAGGCACAATTAATACACAAGCCCTTTCAGTTAAATGCAATTTAGGCATGATTACTTAAATGGAAAGTTTATGAAATTATCCAGTATTTCTTAAGTAATTAATAAAATTTGAAGTCTGGAGAGAATTAGACATAGATCCATGCAAAAGTTTCCTAAAGAATAAACAAAATGCAGATGCATGTGTGAGTGTTGGTGTGCAGGGAGCAAAAACACAATTAATGTTTGCTATCAGCAAGGCAACCTGCAAAATGAATTCCACAAATTACTACTTGGACAGAAGCACACACAACACCTAATTTTGGTACATAAATATTACCATTAGATGTCTCCGTTCTCTCAAAGCCAGAGCTTTCTGCCTGCAAGAAGGGAGGAGTTTGCAGAACTGACATGGAAGAGGTTTTTACTGATGCCATTGTACCCAGGAGGGCCTACAGTGTAACCCAACCTGGCTGCATCCTCTTGCACGTGGTACATTGGGAGCAATAGTGACAGAATGGCAAAGCCAGTGCAAGAACTCAGCTCCCGTTCTAAGTGTCCAGTCTCTTAGGAAGGCCCCCTGGGTAATAGAGATGCACGGATTCACATCTCTCCTTCTTGTTGGCACCCATTGACTTCAACTCCTTGGTATGCAAAATGAAAGAAATAGCAATAGGAAAGATTGGTTTCAGGCTTTACTAGAAATAATGGAGATGCCAGTTGGCCTCATCATCCCACCATCAATCTGAGAAAAACTTCTTTTAAAGAAGTGCTCTGGGTCGGTGAAAGCAAGAGACAGTGATGGGAATCAAATGCTATCCCTACCACCAAAGTAGCTGCATTCTTTCTCAGAAATTTAAAGATTCCAATCTCAGACTGACTAAAGCAAAGGCATCTGTCTGTCTTAGAACATAAGCAGAAATCAGTCAGTATGGACACTGCCATAGCTACAGGAGAGTCGAGAAGCTACATGGCACAGAGACTTCAGTGGAGGGGCTGGGGCTGTCAGGATAGAGAGGGAGTTGGAGAAAGTTAAAGAGTGAGAGGTGGCCCTTTAAGGGGACAGAGCGGTAGAAACTATTTATTACTCAGTACTAATGCATTCAATATTTCAATGACGGATGTGCTGGTACCACGTGGATCAGATGAATATCAGTCCTAGCAAACAAGAACATTTTTCTTGTATTAAACTCTCTAAATCCCAAAATGTGGAGCATAGGTAGGGCATGGCAGAGAACTTAAGGACAGTAATTAATTAAATTGACTATAATGATCAAGGGGAAAAAAGATAAGGCAGGCTAGCTTTAATGGCTAGAAGAAATGACTTAAATTATCTAACTCAAGAGAAAGAAAAAGAAGGGATTTAGCTAGAAGATCTGAAATTCATATTCCTGTAAAGGTGAAGTTCACATAACTGCTTTTCTGGGACAGGTAACAGAATGCTGGGGTGATAAGTTAAGGACAGCAGCATTTATTCTTCTTTTCTTTTTTTTAAGATTTTATTTATTTATTCATGACAGACACAGAGAGAGAGGCAGAGACACAGGCAGAGGGAGAAGAAGGCTCCATGCGGGGAGCCCGACGTGGGACTCGATCCAGGGCTCCAGGATCACACCCTGGGCTGAAGCCAGTCGCTAAACGCTGAGCCACTGGGGCTGCCAGGACAGCAGCATTTCTCAGAAGAGTGTCAGGATCCTCAGAAAATTACTAAAAGTTTCTGAGGGGTCACAGGGATCACAACCTGTAACCCCAAGAATATGGTTGTCTGAGCAAGATGAGCAACCTCTCTCGATTCCAGACCTTTCTGCACTTTCCTGACCTTCTAGCCTTAAAAGACACAGAAACATCAGAGGCTGACTTTGGGCTTTGATCTTGAGCTGGAGGAATCTAAGAACATCAGGAGATACAGCATGGGGGATCGATGGCAGCTGTGTGAACCAGGTTCCAACTCTAATAACTTGACGGATCTGGCATGTGCAGGACGCACATGACCATTGTCACAAATGCTGCAGTGTCAGGATGAAAGCAAAGAACTGGGAAAGCATAAGTGCTTTACCCTACAATGGTGGCTGGACGATCGACAGCACATACATTCAAGGTGATGGTACGTAGCCATTAAAATAACCTTCATAGGGACGCCTGGGGGGCTCAGTGGTTGAGCATCTGCCTCCGGCTCAGGTCATGATCCCAGGATCCCAGGATGGAGTCCCGCATCGGGCTCCCTGCATGGAGCCTGCTTCTCCCTCTGCCTGTGTCTCTGCCTGTGTGTGTGTGTGTCTCTCATGGATAAATAAATAAAATCTTTAAAAAACAACCTTTGTAAAGACACTTAATGATGTTTTTTAAAAAACATAATGAAAGGGGAGGATATAAAATGACCTGTACAGTTTGACACCAACTAACAACAACAAAACACCTAATATCAGAAAAACCACCAAAGTATTAATAAAATTTGGGTGGGCGGGGGGGACACTTGGGTGGCTCAGCAGTTAAAGTTCCTGCCTTCAGCCCAGGGAGTGATCCCAGAGTCCCGGGATCGAGTCCTAATATCAGGCCCCCTGCGTGGAGCCTGCTTCTCCCTCTACCTTTGTCTCTGCCTCTCTTTCTCTCTCTCTCTCTCTCTCTATCTCTCTCTCTCTGTCTTTCATTAATAAATAAATAAAATCTTTAAAAAAATAAAATAAAATTTGGGTGTGGGGATTGAGATTTTGAGTGGCATTTCTTTACCCTCCCATTTATTATTATTTTCCTAATTTACTTTAAATAAGCATTTGTTAACACAATGAATTAAAAATAATAATAATGTGCTTTGGATGAAGTGTACATACTTCCATGGATTCTACAGGTAGTAAATGTGGTCTTCTGAGAGGAATTATCCTTGGGTTCCAAATTAGAAGTTATAACAATTTGTATTCTCTTCTCAGGAGACCTTCTAAACAAAGGCCAATGTTAGTGTGAGTGTATGTGTGCATGTTGTGTAATGAGGAGGCTTCTCTTTAAGGATACACACATTTCTGGGGGGGCATTTCTATGCACTGGTTTGAAAAGCGTCCATAATTCTTTCAGAGTATTTTTGAAATTGTTCAAATGTCTAAGACAAATTATTGCAGCTATTATGGTCCACATTGATTAATAGCAAGCCAAAGATAAATTCATTTCAAAATTAACTTTTATCTTGACAGTTTTTATTATTTTTTAAAGAAATATATGGCTTTCCACACAACACATTGGTAAAGTCACCACCATACCCCTGAGGTAGAAACTATTATCATTCCACAGAAGGATGAAGGAGAGGCTTAGGCAAGACAAGTCATTCACTCAGGGTCATGATGGAGCTAATAAATGGAAAAAAAAAAAAAAAAAAAAAAAAAAGGAGCAGGATCCAAACTGAGTGTGCTCTGACATCAAGGTCTGTATTTTTGACCTATGCTATCTTGTGTGCATTTTTTAACACCAGAAATAGACACCTAGATACCTTGGAAGTCAGTAGTCCTCACAGACCATCTTTCTCTGTCAATGTTCGTTCTAGAACAATACCAGAGAAGACAAGCCATGTTGGGGAACAGACACGTATTAACTACTGGAGCTTCTTAAGCTTCTTAAGCTTAAGTGAACTACTGTCCACTTCAGAAATCTAAATGAACCCTATCATAGAAGCTACAGTTAAAGGAAAATGATGATGTCATTGTCTGATGGCTCTCCCTTGATTAAATCAGCTTTAAAATGTTACCTCCTTGCACACATAAAATTCACTCCTTCTTTGTTCTGTTTCAAATTTGCTAATTTATTTAAGAGAGCTAATCATATCTAATTCTAACATTTACTCTGAAAGACTTATCATGACCTGCTGCCAAAAAGGAAACACATTGTGATCCAACAAAATTAAATGAAATAGAATAACATTCTGGTTTAAAATTCACTTGCTTGACTTCCATGGCTTTCTGACAAAAAAAAAAAAAAAAAAAAGAGACAATTAATCTCTAATTGTAATCTTTATACTTTAATAATAAGGAGACACCTCCGTCACACTCATGCAGGAACCAGAGGCATAGAAATCCTGGCCCCAGCAACACAAGCAAAGGCCCTGTGATCTCTCCTTCTGAGAATTTGTATTCTCAAGTCCCCTGAATTCTTGGGGAAAGGAGGGATGTAGTAATACAATTATGAGGGGAGCCCTACATTATCTCTTACTAAAATTCAGAGGGAGAAAAAAATGTGTGCAGCTGGAACATTAAAACTCTAAGTGATGGCTTTTGCAGAATGAGAAATATGCTGGCACGAGACAAGGCAACAAGAAAAATCATGGACTAAATCTGAGTGCAAAATTCTATGGTGAAATGGATTTCATCACAGAACACCTTTCCAAATGAAGAGCTTAACTCTAGAGGCCTTGGAGAATCATTGCAATCCAGATGGGCTGACACTTCAGAGATGAACCTACAGGGAATAATACTTCACAAAATAGGAATGAATGAAATCAGCTGATGGGGTTTCTATTGGTTTTTCGCCTCTGCAGAATATTCTATTTTCAGAAAACCTAAAGAAAGCAAATGCAAAAAGATTTTTTGTTGTTGTTGTTTTCTGTTTAAGTGTCCAGGCAAAACTAGTTCTTCCTGAGGAAGCAGCAAGAATATAAAAATAGAGACTCAGGAAACATAAGCTGCATCTTTACACACTAGTATTTAAAATATGTCAATGGTAATTGAATTTGGCCATCAAATCTTTGAATTTGTCTTATATGATCTATACAATTCAATGCATTATCTTATCTCAACTTCCCAACGATCCTGGGAAGTTGAAGGACATAATTAGGCCCATTTCACAGATGATGAAATTGACAGAGAGAAACCAAAGGGCTTATCAAAGGACAGATGCAAATGGCAGAGTCTGAACTTGAACCCCCTGTTCTTGCCATATGTGAGCCCAAGACAAGCAAGATGAGAGACAGACAACCTGCTCAGATTCAAAATTTGAGCTCTGCTGAATTGGAGACTATACTTAATCTCTCTGTGACTCAGTTTCCTTATCTATAAAGTGGAGACAAGGACAGGATTGTTGTGAGGATAAAATGAGTTAATATGTGCAAAGTACCTGGAATCCTGTAAGCACCATTCTCATGGTTGCTATCATTAACTGTGTTAACTGTGTTAATGATAGCACTCTGCTAGCTGTTTAGTGGGCAGGGAAAGTCAAGATTTGCCTGAATTTGATAGTCAGTCCTAGGATCTATCTCAGCAACCGTTCTAGAACTAAAGACAGCCAGTCTGTCCCTGATTTGCTCTACTGTCTCTTGTTATTTACTTATTAAAACTTCAAAAAGCAGATGCGGCCTCACCTCCACAACTCAGAAAAATAAGAGTGAGTCATCCCACTTCCACAGTTAGAAGAGCCACGCTGCTTGTCGATGCAAAGCTGGGTGAACCCAGGAATGAATGAAAGGCCCAGGCCAAACAGCCCTCTGTGAAACTCAGCTCAGAAAGCAACCTCTAATGTCATGCACTCCTTGGCCAGAATTTAGAAGTTTCAAGAGATTCCAACAAGAAAAAAAAATGATTAAAAAAAAGAGGAAAAGGAAAATAACTTAATGAATCACTCTAATTGTGGTGATACTCAATGTAGAAAAGAAAGTCTGAGTCTGTTTAAATGACTAATGCCACCTTTTAAACCTAAGAATGTATTCATGAAATTATGTCTCCAATATTTATATCTGGATATCTCCAAATTCCCAACATACTATGCAACATCATTAGCAAGTTAGTATCTTATCCCAAGTCGGATCCTTAGTTCTCTATGATCCTGATATACCCCTGCCCTTATAGTTCACCATCTCTTTTGTTGGGGAATTGGTTGTAGTCATGCTCATATCACCGCTCAGATGGAATGGGATCCGTTATTTTCCTGTTCACTGCCAGTGTAGACACAATCTTAGAACTGGAGCTGCCTGAATTATGTAAACTCATTTGGACCCAGAAGAGGCACTTTGTAAAATATTGTAGATTTAAAAGAGTAAATAAATAAAAGATCCTACTTTCCTCCTGATTGCAACTTTTTATCCATTTTCACAATTGCAGCCTGGTTATTATTCCTTATCGCAAAGACCACATCATCTGAAAATATTTTGTACAAAGGATGAGGCCTTGCAGCACCTACCAGTTTGGCCATCTTAATTACCCCGAATTTCAACTCCCAGAAATTGAGTGTTGGAAACAAAAAATTCCTTGGAGAGCTCATTGTCACTTGCTATTTCTGATGAATGGCCATTATTCTCTTTAAATTTTAATACATTCAGAGGAAATAACCATTCTGTCGGAGCTAATGAAATGTGCTACATGAACAACATACTTTGAAAAAGCTGAAACTTAGAGTTTGCTTTTGGAATTATCATAACTTAATTTGACAGTGGTTTAAGATACAGATAATAATAGCTGTATGTATTAAGTATTAATGAGGTGCTATGTGATGCTCCTAGCTTACAGCCAGTCAGTGAAAATGCTCAGTAAACGTCTATTCCTTCTCATTCACTGCCCTCCTCAAAAAAAAAAAAAAAAAAAAGTCCTGGTAAGAATGGTTTCAGCCTCATCAACTCTCCTCCTCAAAGAATGGTAGCTGGACCAGAAGCAGCCCTGGGGACCTTGTTAGAAATGCCAAAGGCCCCACTTCACATCCACTGCATCAGACTCTGCATTTTAAGATGTTCTCAGGCAATTCTTATGCACATGAAAGATTAAGAAGCCCAGGGCTACCTCTCAGCAAGAACTTCATTTGCCACTCATTTTCTCTCCTTTCCCCTTTATTCCCTTTCACTATTTTTTATATTCCTCAAATGAATGAGACCATATGTTTGTCCTCCAATTGACAGGATGAGCACTGGGTGTTATGCTATATGCTGGCAAAACGAACTCCAATAAAAAAAAAATACAAAAAAAATGTCGAATTCAAACCTGTGAATTCAATATCTTCAATATCCAATACTCATTATCTTGATATATCATTAACTGTGCTTAACTGTGCTTATTGGACACGAAATAGACATTCTCTGGTTTAAAAAAAAAAAAAAAAAGGGATCCCTGGGTGGCGCAGCGGTTTGGCGCCTGCCTTTGGCCCAGGGCGCGATCCTGGAGACCCGGGATCGAATCCCACGTCGGGCTCCCGGTGCATGGAGCCTGCTTCTCCCTCTGCCTGTGTCTCTGCCTCTCTCTCTCTCTCTCTGTGACTATCATGAATAAATAAAATCTTTAAAAAAAAAAAAAAAAAAAAGAACTTCATTTGCAATTTTCTCTTTCACTGGAGGGGCTACTCAAGGAATGGCAAAGTCAAAATTTGCCTGAATTTGATAGTCCTAGGATCCACCTCAGCAACAATTCTAGAACTAGACAGCCAGTCTGTCCCTGATTTGCTCTACTGTCTCTTGTTATTTACTTATTAAAACTTCAAAAAGCATTTGGGGAATATAAATAATAGTGAAAGGGAATATAAGGGAAGGGAGAAGAAATGTGTGGGAAATATCAGAAAGGGAGACAGAACGTAAAGACTGCTAACTCTGGGAAACGAACTAGGGGTGGTAGAAGGGGAGGAGGGCGGGGGGTGGGAGTGAATGGGTGACGGGCACTGGGGGTTATTAATTATTAGTAAATTGAACACCAATAAAAAATAAATTAAAAAAAAAAAAAACTTCAAAAAGCAGATGCGGCCTCACCTCCACAACTCAGAAAAATAAAAGAGTGAGTTATCCCACTTCCACAGTTAGAAGAGCCACGCTGCTTGTCGATGCATAGCCGGGTGAGCCCAGGAATGAATGAAAGGCCCAGGCCAAACAGCCCTCTGAAACTCAGCTCAGAAAGCAACCTCTAATGTCATGCACTCCTTGGCCAGAATTTAGAAGTTTCAAGAGATTCCAACAAGAAAAAAAAAATGATTAAAAAAAAGAGGAAAAGGAAAATAACTTAATGAATCACTCTAATTGTGGTGATACTTGATGTAGAAAAGAAAGTCTGAGTCTGTTTAAATGACTAATGCCACCAATTCAAAGAACTGATTTAGCAAATAAGAACATGGGAATGTGATCACTTAGGATAAACTACTCTCAAAGAGAGAAATGAGAGCTGCCGGAGTCCACGTTATATCTCAGGGTAGTCATTCACTATTATTATACCAGCCCTTTGGTCATTCTGTCTTTGGCCAGAAAGTATATTTTAAAATTAAATGTAATGCAGTAAACACCAATTAGGTGGAAACTATATACCTGGATGATGGGGATTTCAAATGTGGAGGTGATTCACACTGTTCCCTCAGGAGCTTACAATTACTCATGTGTGTTGACAGTGGGCATCTATTTCAGTCTTTTGAAAAAAGTATTTTTACACATAAATGTTCTACTTCAGGGAGGGTGGAAAAGGCAAAGCATGGAGCAGGGGGTTCAGAAAGCACTCTCTAGGTAATAGGCCCTTAAAAGCAGAAGTCCCCAATGTTATCAAAAACAAAACATTAAGCACTTAAATTATCTCCTTGACATTTAAGGGTTCTTCAAACTCTTTCACAGAGGCTACTGATTTGTATATGTTCTGGAATCCTACAAAGAAGGTATAAGGAGGTGCTTTTCCTCCTAACTTAACAGAAAAGGCTCTACAGCTCGGAGAGCTCAAATGAGTGAGTCATGCTTACATCACTAGAAACTGGCAGAAAAAAAAAATGTGAACTTGGATTCTATAGCTCAATCTAGGTCTTTGTCTACTATACCATGCTAAGTGCTAAGCATACCCACATACCTTATTTCACTCTAATTTTGATCTTAAATTACCCTGTGGAGTGGAAAGCAGCAGGGGCGATTGATTCTGATTCTCAGATGAAAAACTTGTCAAGTGGCTCTTAGTAATGGATCATCAGGACTGAAAACCCAATCTTTGCATTCCTAGACTGGGGATCTTTTCTCTGCTCCCTTGATGTGAGTATTCTCAGCAATTCATTTCCTCTTCTTGGAAACCTGGCTTGACTATATTCACTGTCTTTCCTGTAATTAGGGGTAGCCAATTGACTGAATTCTGGCCAATATAGTAGGTGTTCAAGGAATGTACTCCTTTCATAAGGCCTGATCTATCAAAGTATCCCACACACACTCCTCTAAACCTCTTTGCTCCTGGCTGGCTGGAATGGCGAACAATGGCAAACATGGAAGCCATGTACTGGTGATAACAGAGTTGTAGTCAGCTGAGGTCCCTGAATGACTCCATGGAGCAAAGTCACCTTTCCCTCCCACCTTACCATCAACTTCAAAGTGGACAACCATGTGATTAAGAAATAAAACTTTTGTTATGTTGAGTCATGACATGTTTGGGTCAATTTGTTCAGTTAGATTATCTTGGCTATGATATACAACCAGCCTCCCTGCATGCCAGCTCATTTGGGGCAGGAGCAGCAGCAATGTGAATTTTGCTCGGTTTCACAGAGACGATCAAAACCTTCCCTGCAGTGATTGTTCAGGATGCTCATAAATCATTGAGCCAAAATAACATGGGGGGATGAGCAAATAAGCATCGCCATTTGGAGGCAGTGTAGAGAGGCAGATGAGGTTAACTCTGAATAAACCTCAGTCTGGGACGTGCTCTGTCATTTATTAGCTATGCAACCTCTTGGCTGGTCCCTTAGTTTCTGATTCTTGGTTTCCTCTTCTACCAAAGGGTGATGATAAGCAACAATAATGTGATGGGGAATTTTATGCCATGTTAGAATTTAAGTGATATGCTTGGCACAGACCCTGGCACATGAAAGATACCTGGTAACCAGCAGGCATTATTATTTAGCATGTACACTGCTGGGCTTTTCTGCCCCCACAACACAACTGGAATTACAGCTGAAGGAGATATGGGTAATTAGTAATAGAAAAGCCGAGATATGAGCTCTGCTTCATTTGGTATTCTAAAGAGGACACAGCTACAAAGGACAGTTAAGACAATTAAAAAGATACAGGTAGTTGCTGCTGATGCAAACAGGGCAGATGAGTTAGTGAAATGAACAGAAGCATATTTGTCTCCAGCACTACTGGGTTTTACTCATAATCCTAGGTCAACCTGTCAAGTAGACCCATTTATCAGCAGAATGCCTTAGTCATGCAATTGTAGCAGGCTCTAGATTGGATTCTACTAATAGTCTACATAAACAAAGCAGCATGTAACTCAAGATAAGGACATTATCATGCCTCTCAAAGGCTTTAAGAGAACTCCAGAGGGTTAGCAAGAATTACATTTCCTTCTCCATTGGTCACTGGCTTAAAAGATAGGGTCATAATGTTTGCTCTATGACTGCAGGCTTATTTCTCTCATTACTTTCTTTGCCTAGTAATTTTGAAACTACTTTGGAAAGCTTCCATTTACCATTGTGCTTAGTGAATATAAAACCCAGACACACAGTGGACACCACAGCATTGCCATTGCTTCAAATCTAATCAATCCTTCATGAAAATAAAATGTGCCCATATAAAACTATAGCCATGCAGTATGCTATTTTCTAATTCCATGGCATTCCAAATTCTCATTATTCTCTTATTTTGTATTGAATTTTAAAAGTGACAATCATGGGGTCCTGAGTGGCTCAGTCAGTTAAGCAGCCGGCTCTTTATTCATGATCTCTGGGTTGTGGGACTGAGCCTCTCATGGGGCTCTATGCTCAGGAAGTCTGCTTGAGTTTTCTCTCTCCCTCTCCTTCTGCGTCTCTCTCCACTCATGTGCTCTCTCTCTCTCTCAAATAAACAAATCTTAAAAAAATGACAATCACTAAATCCAAGTATATCTAGTTACATTATATGTTACCAGTTAAATTCATTTACATTGTCAGCAAGTATATCCTTCTTGGGATTATCAAACCATCGGGAACTGCCTTTTCTGCAGGCAGAGTTAAAGGCAATGATTAGATCTGAAGGAATCCTCAAAGATTCATTGTTGTGATTTTTACCATGTTTCTCAGCCATATCCCTTATAGGAATTTTAGCATTCAAGCTGACACATGGCAGACAGTGAGTGTACTCTCTGGGGCAACACTGACAAAAACGCCCATTGCCCCCGTGCAGAACCAGCAAGGGCCACTGGCTGAAGACTGAGTCCATCTGCCCCTGAGCTGTCTCGTTTCCATCCCCTCTTCTCCAGACTCATGGCCATTGCCCTGCCTGGTGCTGTTCTGTCTTTAATATCTCTTGCAAATCTTCCCTTTTCCACAAAGAGCCAGGCCTCAAATTAGGATCATCAGCAGGTGAGAGGATCTATCAAGAAGTGCCTTTGTTTTATTTGTATAGTATTGGTTCCTAAGGTTAAACTTCTATATATGAAAAGTGCTACTAGCTTTCCATTAAGGGAGCTGTAGACTGTATTGATAAAGATACATATAGATACATATTCTTTATATATCTATTTAAGTAAAAAATAAGTCCATTTAAAGAGAAATTGTAGGAAATTATACACAAAAATCATGTAGATGTAAGCTAATGACTAAAGTTAGGAAATGCCACTTAAAAGCAACATAAGCCCTCAAATGTGGAAGGTTATGGTTTCTGCTTTCCTGTAGGCACTTGGAACACACCGATGTTATGTTCATTAAAAAACAACGGAAGAAAACATCTGCAAATAGGAGTTGGAGAGGCTGCTGGGAGCCTCTGGTTTCTGTTTAACATGCACAATTAGCAGTTTTAGGAAGCAGCCTTTTGGAGATGAGTCCTGAAGTGTACCCTTTCATTTCTTTTAAAGCTGCAACTCAGTGGCTGGAAGGCAAGCTGCATCTACCCTGGCTCATGGGCCACAGTGCACTGGCTCTGCTGGCCCTGGAGGCCAAGGATGCAGTAGCCCGTCTTCGAAGGCAGGCATTCTGCAAGAAATGGCAGCTGCTTTTTCCAAGAAAAATGTGTTTTTTCCCAGCTTTATTGAATGTGGAGCAAATTTTTTAAGTGGCTAAAAACAATAGGTTTGGTTGTTATGGTTGTTTTCTTTTCTCTCTAAAAATGGTTTCCTGGATGGCAAAGGCAGTGCACATACCGCTTGGCTCAGCCAAGTTGCAAATGAAAACTTCAGATCTATCCCCATGTCCTCACTTCTGCTGCAGCCTCAGCCCCTCACGCCCACCCCGTCCCAGGACCCTGCTCTCATCAGGAAGGAATTAGGTTCACAGACAAATACGCATGAGACAAGGTGCCCAGGGAGACTGAAAAAGAAAAGAAAGAGTTTTCTTTTCCTCTTTTTTTTTTTTCCATAGTTGATGGGAGGTTAAAATATAACCAAATGGTCCCATTTTTCAACAAAAATGAGTTCTACCAGCCATAGGAGGTCTTGTGAACCAGATGCCACTTCTCAATGGTTTAAGAAACATGTGACCTGAAGAATTACGCCTGTAACATGGGATGCTTTTATCTGACCCGAACATCAAAGAGCTATCATAACATTTAAATGGTATCTTTAAAGTGCTTGTGGTTCTCAGGGGGTGGGGTATCGTGTATGGGGTGAGACTAAAATAAAGCATCCAAAAATGAATGAAAACAAACAAACAACCATTTGTCTCCAATGGTTACCTTTTCCTAGGAAACTACGCATAAGATTTCATCTGCCTGGTAGCCAACTCCCTTTACAGCATATCATGATACTAGGTTATATTATCGCCTGCTCTTCCCTTGTGCCTCCAGGCCACAGCCAAGCAAAACAAACAAACAAACAAACACCCCCCCAAAACAAAACAAAAAACCCACTTTGTACTTTTCCACTACGGGCTTTCTTATCTCTGTGTTTGCTTATGCTGTTCCCACTGTCTGGAACACCCTCCTTACTCCCTACCAGGGAAGTCTTTGCTATTTCTCTTTCTTCGGAAGCACATCTAGAGTATATTCACATTTCTTATCAGCATTTGTTATTGTATAGCTGTGTATCAGAACCAACGGGCAGATAAACTACTAGTGGCTTAGCCCTAGCCTTAGAAATTCTGATTTAATGTGTGCAGAGTATAGCTTAGAACCTGGAGGATTTTAGAAGCTCTCCAGAAGATTCTGGCATATGGTAAAGTTTAAGAACCATCGCTATACATACTTAAAATCTTCTCTAGGCCTCTGATGCTGGACTGTGAGCTTCTTATGTTTGCCCACCTTGGTACAGATGGATGGCAAGCTTCCATTTCAACATCCTGAACAGATCTGGGCCTGGGCTTGCTAGAGCCTACCCTGGTCTCATTCCAGGACCCCTACATTTCTGATGGATTTTTGGTCTGATTCTATGACACTATTATGCAAGTTATTAGAAACAGACCACGAGGAATAGGAAGGCATCACAATTCAGCCAGGCTGTGGACTGCTTCTGCATCTAGGAAATGTACCATGCAGGCTATTTTAGGTTCTTAATTAGATGTGGAAAAAATAGCCATCTGGTGCCACCAAGTATGGACACTACAAACTTTTTCCCCCATATCCACATGATCTAATTGGCCTCTTAAACTAAATGGCACCCGTGAGATGAACCGTTGTTTCCAATACAGTATCTTTCAGTATGGCCATGCATAACTGTTTCATGACACGTACACAGATATAATCTGTTCTCAAAAACAAACAGTTCAGAGTGACTTTAAGTGAGTTATAATATAATTCATAGGAAAATCTAACACCTGGCCCTGAGTGGTAATCAGATACATGATTTAAGGGTCTGAAATACCCAGAATCAAGAGTTCTCAAAAATCTCTGCTAGACTTCAGGTTATCTTACTGTTGTTTAAAGGACACTGTCTGCTTCCTTCTCTGTCAGTTCTTCTTTCTGACAGTTTACATGTTTTATTTTATACTCCATCTCTCTCATCCTCCAAGAGGCTTAAATCACTGAGAAATGGCACGTCAGTTTCTCCTAAAACATTATTAATGACAGACCAATTTCTGCAACATCTGAATTCATATGTATATCCAAGCCCATCGTTGAGGATATTTCAAATCAGTCTTGCCACTGTCTTTGTTACTCTGCCCGAAGAAAAATGACAGGAATTCTAGATTTCACGGAGAAACTGCCCAGAAATAGGCTATGGCTAACACAGATCAACTGAACTGAATGTCAGGGAGATGCAAGGCATTTTCCTTTCATTAATTCTCACTAATATTTTCTTCTTACCTCATTTTCCCCTTTCCTACCTATATCTGTTCTTTTTTTTTTTTTTTTTTTTTTCCCACCGCTTAGGCATTTTTGTTCTCTCTTCCTTGGTCTATTCCCTGACATCTCATTCATTTTTTTTTTTTTAATCTCACAAGCTCAGCCTCTGGTTTTGGGGTGGCCTCTCTATGTGTGAATCTACAGGGAGGTTGTCATCCTTTCACCTCCTCCTTGACCCCAGCCGTGTCCTGCACTAGTGACAGTGGAAACCACATCTCCCTCCAGAAACAGATTCCAGCACATTTCAGATACAGGCTTATGCCAAAATAAAAATGTGGACACAGACAAGAACTGGAAAGGGAAGAACCCAGAAAAAAAAAACTGAAAATATTTTTTAGAATGGTGAAATTTCAGAAGGTGCTTTGTTTACTTCCCTTAGTAATGTGCTAACGTTATTATGGCAGTATTTTCTAAGAGGAATTTAAAGTTTCAAATTAAAAAGTAGGCACTTCTTAAAAAGGTGACTTCAGATCTCTTTTGAATTGTTTGGGAAAAAAAAAGTGGGGTTGAGGGGTGGGTAATTCAAAGAATGAAGCAGAAAATAATAGTCTCTTTGTGACGGTATTCTTAGTATGTGGACATAGGGAACTGGCCCATCCTCCTTGTGCACACTTAACTCTGTGAACTAACATATTTCTACACATTCTTTCTCCCAAGGCCCATCTCTTTTATTCTCACAGGATTTGAACTGATGCTGTTCTCCTAACCCTCTGAAGCCCTGCATTTAGTCCCCTAGCTCTTCTGTGCTACTCCTTCTGCTTCTGTCTTCCACCCCACTTCACAGCTGTGCGGTGACATCTAACACTTCCCAGCAGCATATGCCGGCAGGAGCAGGTGCCAAAGCAGTAGAGATTGTGAGAAATGGAAAGGACCCTGTGACGGTTGGGCTCTGCCTCACAGGGCCCAGCCTTCCTTCCTCCTCTGTCCCAGGGACAGAGCAGGTCCAAATGATCACACTGATATTATCATTTTCTCCCCTATAAAATAGTTTTTTTTAATAAGAATTCATTGAGATAATACATATTAAAGGGCCTATCTATAGTAAATTTACAGTATTTTTTTTTTTTTTTTTTTACCTACTTCCTTCTGAGTTAGACCTACAGGTTGAACCAATGGGTAGAAAAGGTGGGGGCAGAATTCCATCAACTTCAAAAGGCAAAAAGGCATTTCTGTAACCCATTTGAAGGTCTGCTCATTCTCCCCACTCAGATGAATTCCAGGGAGAAGAAAATAAATAAAAGGTCTCTGTGGGGGTGTATGATGACACTTTGCTCATTCATTCACTTAACCAATATTTACTGAGCACTGACTGTATGTCAGACTATCTTACTGATGTCTAGGATACAATGTTAATAAAGCAAATTTCCTGGCCCTATGGAAAGTGAGAGTAGCAGAGAAGACAAATGGTAAATAAGTGAGTAGACACACACACACACACACACACACACCACATAATATGCTCACATATAATGTATCAAGGGGTGAGGAGTGCTATGGAGGAAAACAATCTGGGGTAAGAATGATAGAGAGTTGGGGCAGGGGAATGACTCATATTGCGAATGGTTGCTCAGAGGAAGCTTCTCTAATAAGGTGACATTGAGTGGAGCCTTCTATGGGGAACTTCTAGAAAATTATTCTTCAGTAAAACAAACAGATCCATATATAAGAATTCTCAGTATATAGGACTCTTGGACTAAATCATTTTTATCGTACTCTTTCTTTTCTGCATGAAAAAAAGATTTTCAGGGATAATTATGAAATGGGACAAATATATTTATTTCACGTAAAGATGCACTTCAATATGCACTGATCAAACAAAATCATGTACTCTGGAGTATCCAAATGCTAAAAACAAACCAACAAACAAAAACCACAAGTGATCATATAGGATGAAAGAATTAATGTAACTCAAGATCTATTCCTTTTATGATCATTCTTCTCCACTGCTAATTCCAATTCTACTATTTAAATGCAAGAATACATGATACCCTAGGGGCTGGGGACACAAGCTGTGCCTGAAGCAAGGGAAGGATCCCAGATCTGTTAAGTCATTTTTATTAAGTGGACACCTGAGGCCATGTGTGCTAGTCAGCATACTGGGGACTTCTCCAAATTAACATCCATGAGTAATTCAGCATTTACAAGATAATAATAATAATATGCTAATTTGCACTTTACATATATTATTAAAATTGAACAGTAAGCACAGGAACACGTGTTTTTGGGAAGAAAGAGTATTTTATCACTGACGTTGTTTAGATGTGCTAGTGTTTGGTGATAATAAGAATCAAAACCACTCAGTAGGGTTTTTTTAAATGATTTTATTTATTTATTTGAGACAGAGTAAGAGAGAGAGCTTAAGCACAAGCAGGAGGGAGGGGCAGAGGGAGAGGGAGAAGCAGACTCCCTGCTGAGCAGAGAGCCTGATGCCAGGCTCTATGCCAGGATCCTAGGACCCTGAGATCATGACCTGAGACCAAGGCAGACACTTAATCAACTGAGCCACCCAAGCACCCTGCACTCAGTTGGTTTATGACAGTTTTAAATCCTCTGTGCACCTGCTTATTGGCTGATCCCAGGGTATGCCACTCCCTCTGTCCCACCCTAGACATGCCACTGGTGGGGTGAGCTGAGTGACCCCTCTCTCCTCACTTCCAGATCTAAGTGTGGCCTTCTAAATATGTTTTACACTCTTCATTCATGAACCGTACAGGCCCTGGAATACAACAGCCTGTATCTTGGAAATAAAGTGACATGCTACAGTTGCTGAGGCTCAGCAGAAAAGCCTATTTGATGCCCATAGAAATGGAGCTACCCAGCCTTTGTGTTAATGAGAAAGAGCATGATCTCACTCTTCAGAGTAAATAACAGATATTGACTGAATATTTATTTATTTATTTTAAGATTTTATTTATTTATTCATGAGAGACACAGAGAGAGTGGCCAAGACACAGGCAGAGGAAGAAGCAGGCTCCCCACAGGCAGCCCAATGTGGGACTTGATCCCTGAGCCAAAGGCAGATGCTCAACCACTGAGCCACCCAGGCATCCCTAGACTGAATATTTATAATGTGTAAGATGGCAAGCTAGGCAGTGAATAGGGGTCCACAAAGTTATAAGACATGATCTTGGGACTTAAGACATAACTTGGACACAGCTTATAAAAGGCAAAAAACATAGAGCAAATCAATTCAAGAGATAGAAGCTTATTAAAAGGGAGGGATTACTTTAATCAGAGATGCTCAAGGCAAACATCTGCCTTAGTGTTTGACCCAAGCGTCAAAAGATGCAATGAGGGGCACCTGGATAGCTCAGGGAGTTGAGAGTCTGACTCTTGATTTCAACTCAGGTCATGGTCTCAGGGTCCTGAGAACGAGCCTGCGTTGCGCCCGCACTCAGTGCAATGTCTGCCTGTCCCTCTCCCTGCCCTTCTGCCCCTCTGCTCTATCTATCTATCTATCTATCTATCTATCTATCTATCTATCTATCTATCATCTATCTATCTATCTAAAATAAAAGCATAAAATCTTTAAAAAAAAAAAGGATGCAATGACATTGGATGAATAAAAGGAAGAGGAGAAAGAAAATCTTCAGTGGAGACTATATCAGGGGTGTAGAAAATGCAGTATTAAATAGTCATGTCCAACATGAGCCCTAAGATGCACCATGGAACACATACTAAGGGAAAGAGAATGGTGCTATCTATGCATAACCGTGAAAGACAGGTTAAGAAGTTTGACTTTATTGACACCCACGAGTCACCAAATGTTTTAAGCAAGGGGGTAACCAAATCAAAGTGGCATTTTGGGAAAATGAATCTAGTGGTAATATGAAGTAGTATGAAGGACTGAGATAAAGGAAGAGGATAGAGTAGGAGCAAATTTGGATACAGGTGTAAAGTCATAAAAGAATTTAAGGAAATTCTCCTTCAAACACAATGTAAAAAAAGAAAAACACAATGTAATATATGACATTAGACAAAGGGTCAAACATCACAAAATTAAAATTCAGAGTTTGGATTAAATTTTAATTTGGGGAATGTGAAGATATAGGTCAAATTCCCTTATCTTTGTTGACATAGTATTCCAAGCAAAAGATTCTGAGCTATATTCCCAAAGAAACAATATAGAAAAGTCAGAGGGGCGAAGGGTTCTCTTTCAGTGCGAGAGCTCAAATGTTAGTCTCTCCACAAAAGCCAGTAGAAGCTTCCCATCCTCAAACATAAGCAAACAAACAAAAGAACCACTTGCATGAAACTCTAATAAAATTACGTCTGGTGGTTGGCCCCATGTAGGACAGCCCGGCCCTAAGTCAGATGATACAATATGAAACCCTTTAGAAATCTAAGATCTACCTTCTATTTCTAATTCTTTTCTTGAAAACATAAGTGGCTTCAATTATAAACACAAAAAAAAGAAGAACAAAATTAATCCTCCGAATGAGTCTATTTCAGGGCTGCACTTAATTTGTGATTTCTCTTGTGCTACTTAATTCACCTCTCCTCTTTAAATAAAGCTCCCTACAAGAAATCTTCAGCTTTTCAAATAAAAAAATGTCTCCCTCTCATTTGTGAGTTGTTTTAAGGGAGAGATGCAAGTTTAAGAGATTCTAGGCAGTCGTTATAATTGGTCTTTCTTATAAATAGTTTTCTGATTTAAGGCATGGTCTATATTACAAATTTTGTGTCCATTCTTCAAGTCATTCAAATTAAAAATAACATAATTGAAATATTTTTCATCAAGCATCAAAGTCCTTGATATATGTATCCAGTTGATATGAGCATTTGGGTGAGGGTTTCTCTTGGGAGAATAAGACCCCACATCCTAGGAGGTGAGGGTAGGATTCTGATCTTCTGGGGAAGGGAAGGGAAAGGAGGAAACAAACTAGATATTCCATCTCCTATTCTGACTTAGCTTACCAAAATCCTCACACTTTGAGAAACAGGGAGAACAGGCACAGGTGAAGTATTTTTTTCCCAACAGTATTCAAGATTTAGTTTCAGTTTCTTAAACTGGAGATTTCAATTTCCACTGAAACTTAAAGAAGCCCTTTTGGGATGCCTGAGTGACTCAGCAGTTGAACGTCTGCCTTCAGCTCAGGGTGTGATCGTGGAGTCCTGGGATCGAGTCCCACATCGGGCTCTTCACAGAGAGCCTGCCTCTTCCTCTGCCTATGTCTCTGCCTCCTTCTCTGACTCTCATGAATAAGTAAATAAAAATCTTAAAAAAAAAAAAAAAAAAAAACCTTAAAGAAGCCCTTTTAATGTCCTAATGGAATGTTTAATGGAAAGAGTGTCGGGAGGGGAAAAGGCAAGCATCCCTGTATATTGTGTCTACAAAGTGGCAGAGAGAGGGGATTTCGCTGTGAAATCAACATTGTTCACTTCCTGATTCAGTCTCTATCAGGATGGTTTTCACACTTTCAAAAACCCATCTTTCTAAACATCATGAATAATGGATTGAGATTTCTGAAGCCCCTTCCTTTCCTTCCACAATTTAAATCAAGCTCTTTCAAAGCCAACATACTACATCTTGATTGAAGCCTGAAAAGGTTATAAATAGTAAAGGTTGAAAATTTTCCACAAAGGTAGATAGATGGAAAAAAAAAAAAAAAAAAAAAACCTTATACCATACACAGGCAAGATGTACTCTGCAGCTCATTATCAACACTGTCCTCCTCATCACTGCGCTGATGGCTGATGTCTTAAAAGAATGCAAGGAACAAAGAGGGGCCATGGCGCCACTGAGCTTTCCTCCAAGCTGAAATCTCTGCATTTATTTCCTGCCTCCCCAAAACCAGGCATATGATGCCATTTGCTTTAAGCTAAACTCAGCCCAGGGAAGCTGTAACTTGAATTCTTAATACTGTCTCCCTCTGCTGCTGGCCATTGTTTGAATGCTGCACGCTCTGCGCACTCTAAAGGATTGAAGCTTACACCTGTAAACTGTTCACTGAGTACCAATTTCCAAGCTGGAGGAATTTTTTTTTTCCCTCTTGCTTTGAATTCCTCTAGGTTTCATGTGAAACTCTTGCCGATGTCACAAACACCAGATCTTTACAGAAAGGCTGTTAGAATATGAAAAGGACACTTCCAGCTGGGGCAGTGGAAGGGGTACTTCAAGGATTAGGTGGAGAAGGCTTAATAATAATAAGTTTATGTGCATGGTGTCAAATTTCTCAAGGATTCTCAGAAACCTGTAGCATCTGATCTTCAGAATAGCCCTGTGAGGCTGCTCCAGTTCTCAGGGAGTCCTCACTGACTTTCATGCAGTAACTATATACTGAGTGACCAGTATGTACCAGGTGCTGCTATGCCCACAACAGTCAAGGCATCTGCTCCCATGGAGCTCAGGGCTCAGAGCGAGACACAGGCAATAAACATCAAACACAAATGAATCTTCTAGATAAGATAGTGCGAGAAGCCATGAAGAAAATCCCCTGGGGTGATATCTTAGAAACAAGGAGGCTGCTTTTAGGGGTGACACTCCGCAAGCTGAGAACTGAAAGAAGTGAATAGCAAGCAATGGGGTGGTCTGAGGGAGGGGCATGTCAAGCAGATGGAAGTGCCGTTCAGCAACCTTGAAGCATGTCCTACAAATGGCAAAAAGGCCAGCTCAAATGAGGGGAGCTTTGGAAAGGATGGTAAGAGATGGGTTGGAGTTGGAGAGGTAGGAAGGGCCTCCCTACTTGGAAGCAGATGACCATGCAGAAGAGGAGGAAGGGGAGGAGGAGGAAACGGGGCTCATATTTGTTGAGTGTTTACAATGGGCCAGGCTTTGAGCCAAGTTCCCAGTCATAAGTGGTGGGGGCTGGGGCTTACACCAGGTTCTCGGAGTCCAAATCCTGTATGTCTTATACTATGCCATGCTGCCTGGCCCACACCCTGCCATCTGGAAGGCCAGCTTTGGTTCACCCAGGTGGAAATGGGAAAGAGAAGGAAAAATGATATGCTGAATCCCACACAGGATCCTTTTTACCTGCTGGCCTGTGTCCTGAGTGACTTCCAACGAGGGGCATAATTTTGGCCGGAATTTTAAACATTACAATTTCTCTAAATGCAAAGGAATATTGTCTTCACTTCCTATCTTTGGCGGCCTCTGGTCTAAAGAATCAGCTGACTGTCTCTACACTCTGAGGCAAATTCAAGCACTGAAGACAGAATATGGTTATCAGATGAAACTAAAAAGGTGACTGGAAAAGAAAAGACAAAACTTAAGCATATTTAATGCCTCTAGGAAATGAATCCAAATGGATCTTGATTAGTGTTTCAAGGAGAATGCAATGTAAGTTCTTTCCACCACCTTCCTTCAAGCAAGTTTGAATACTCTCTCTGACACTGCTTTTACATGTGCTCAAATTACTTTAGAAACCTGTCATATTGAATTAGCAAAAGAAGACAGTAATTCAGAGGGGTGCCAATGTGGCATTATTGAAAACTGCTGGCTGGAAGGCTTCCTCTGCAGGATTATTTGGGGACAATAAGTCACTTTCATCACCATGTGTCACTATGACCAGATGATGGGCTTTCTGTGGCTTTTGGAGTCAACCTTTTAAAAAGCCCACTATACAGATGAAAAGTGTACAGAGGACACCTGCACTCACCAATAAGGGAATGAGGACACCCACAAGCAAGAGCACAGGCAAGGGTTGGCTTCATTCTGGCCACTTGGCAGGGACCAGAGCCAGAGACACTGACCTTGTGGCAACCCAGAAGAAGAGTCAGGTTTCAGAAGACCCTTGACCTCAACATCAAACTCAGAGGCTGCAAGAATGAGGAATAAATGGCACAGATGTATGACATAAAATACTCCCTGTCATGATCCCAATGATGGGCCACCTCTTCAGAGAAGCCTTTCACGACCATTCTACCTCACCCGGCTTCATCACTCCCTGTCATGTTACTCTCATAATTTTCTTTTTCTTGATAAGATGAAACAATTTTTGAAATCCCCCAATTTGTTTGCACTACTCGCCTGGCTACCCCCCACCCATCCCAGAACATGATATCCATGAGAAGCAGAATTTTAACCACTCTCCACCAGCCCCTGGGAACAAGGCCTGGAGCATAGTAGGCACTCAAGAAACATTATCTGAAAGACTTTTGACTTCACAAAAATCTCATTCTACAGGAGCAGAGGCTATTCTGTGTCCAAGAGTGCTGTTTTATCAGCTGTAACAGCGAAGCTTATGCAAGCAAGAATCCATGCAGTCATCATGAACCGTCTGCTGATGAGAGATTGACTGTATGTCTTATGGTTCCTTGGTGGAGGGAACCTTAGCAGTGGAATAGTTGCAGGGCGATTTTGGTTCTCCACAGCAAGGTAGGCACACTCCTTAGGAAGCTCGGGAAAAATGTTATCCAACCCTCCAACACCCACTTCTTGATCGGCACAATGAAAATTGTACATCATCTTGAGATTTCTCTACCTCAGCAAGTCTAATCTTTTTTGGCAGCTTTTTATTTTGAAAATTTCTAAGGTGTAAGCCTCCAGAAAGGTGCAAGAATTGCACAGTGAACACTGTAGTCTGACCAGCTGTAAATATGCTGTCACAGGGCACTGGGGTGGTTCAGTGGGTTAAGCATCAGACTCTTGATTTCAGCTTAGGTCATGATCTCAGGGTCGGGAGACTGAACCCCACAACAGGTTCAATGCTCAGCAAGGGAGTATGCTTCAGATTCCCTCCCTCTCCCTCCACCCATTCCATGCTCTCTCTCTGTCTCTCAAATAAATAAAAAAAATCTTTTTAAAACATAAATATTCTGTCACATTTGTTTCCCCTCTTCTTGTACATATGTGAATGTGTGCATGCGTGGCTACGTGTATGCACAGGCATGTGTGTGGTGTATGTCTATGTATGTATGTATATGTATATATGGGCATTAGGTAAACAACTGAGTATGTATATTTGGCTTAAATTATTTGAGAGTTAATTGCAGACATTAATATATTTCATTCCTAAATACTTCAGCATAAATCTCCTTAGACCAAGAATAGCTGCCTATACTGCAATTATCACACTCAGGAAATGTAAAATTTATAACTCTACAGTTTTCTAATAAGCAGTTAGTTTCAAATCCCTTAAATGTCCCCAAATGTCCTTTATAACATCTTATTTTTGATCCAGGGTCTAATCAAGTATCACGCATTATATTTTGTGGTCATCTTTGTTGAGTCTCCTTTAATCTAGAATGGTCCCCCAGCCATGTTTATTTGTTTATTTTTGGCCCTTTATGACACTGACATTTTTGTAGAGTACTGGGCCAGCTGCTTTACGGAATTTCCTTTCATTTTAATTTACCTGCAGGTTAAAGTCTCTCATTCTAAGTACCTAACATGACCAACATCAATGTTCCCACAAGGAATAATATTTAGGCTGAAATACCAAACCAGTGAAGAATAAGAACACTTCCGTGTTTGAGGTCTCACCTGGTAGGAGACTCTCCTCAATTTGTTAAGTCTCATCAGCGCCATCAAGTTAGCACTGCCCACATACTAGTCGATCACATACTACCTTCAAGAATTCTGTTAATCCAGGTTCTGTCTGTGTTAGCATTTATGCAATCTTTTACTTCAATTCAATTGATTTATTTAAACGATTATCCTAAGAAATAGCATCCATAAAAAGAGTTTTGCTATGCTTACTGTATTTTTCTAATACCTATCAAAGCACACAAAAATACCCCAAACAAATGTATGCACATCTAAAACTATCTCCCATACCACAGTGGGCTTCTTGGGGAAATACTGAATAGAGATGGTCATACTGCTGTGTGTGTGTCGTGCATGCGTGTAGACAGAGCTGGCATAAAAGGCCTTCTTAAGAACTAAGGAAACAAGAAAAGTATCACGGTTGTCGGGCCAAGCCAGGGACAACTTCCAAACAAATGACAAGACCTGCAATGCCTGAGAGGCACAGCTGCTATCTCCAGTCCCCTGACACCAGATTGATTGCTTCTCTATTCATTTCCCAGGCCCTCAGTAGGCAAGATTGAAAACAGGCTCAGGAAAATGCTACTCAGGCAAACTCTTGACACTGCTGAGAGGAATCAACGTGTCCTCCAGAAGATCACTCTTTGTGGCCTGTAAGATATGTATATTGGATCACAGAATTCTTGATGTTTCATATCCCTCTATGTTTGCCCGAAGGAGACTGAGGCCCAGAGATGCTGGGTGGGTTGTCCAAGGTCACACTGCTAGTTGGTGGCAAACCAGAAGGTTCATCTACAACTTCAGTTCCTCAGGGGCAGCTCATCACTTCATGAGCTCAGGCTTCCACAGGTCTGTTTCTCCCTCTTCTGTCCACAGCTCTCAGACAGAATCTCACAATCTATATCTTTGCATCCCCAGTCCCTGGAACAAATGCATATTTGTTAAATGACCTGAACACAGGGGAGGTGGGATAAATGTGACAGTGGAGTTCTAAAAATCAGACATGGGGGAAAAGAATGAATGAGAAAAGGTGGGATCAAAGAATCTCATATGTCCAAATTGAGGAGGTGTCTGCATAAAGCACTGCCTTCTATTTTTTTTTATTTATGATAGTCACACAGAGAGAGAGAGGCAGAGACATAGGCAGAGGGAGAAGCAGGCTCCATGCACCGGGAGCCCGACATGGGATTCGATCCTTTGTCTCCAGGATCACGCCCTGGGCCAAAGGCAGGCGCTAAACCACTGCGCCACCCAGGGATCCCTAAAGCACTGCCTTTTAAAGTCACTAGGCACAAGAATTAGTCAAGGAGCTTGTTAAAACTGCAGATTCTTAGCACCACAGATGCAGCTATTCTGACTTTGCTGGTTTGGGGCAGGGCTTAGAACTCTTCAGTTCAACAAAACACAGGCTATTCTGATGAAGGGGGTCCTCAAAACACACTTTATGAACCACTAGCAAAAATAATACAGTGCAGGGGTGCTCAGGGCAGTAGTTACTAGATTAGGCTGGGCTGAATCACCTGGGAGGGGATTGTATGGACAGCAAGGAAGATAATGAAAATGCAGTTTCCCGAGCTCCACCCCAAGTCTTCAGAATCAGAACTGGAGATGCATTGGGGGGGGGGGGGGGCAAGAGTCAGGAAACTTTGCTCCTGTGGCTAAGTGCTTTGTTATAAGAACCTGGAGTGGGGGTATTAGCTTCTTGTCTTCATCCAATCATCTCCACTCATCCCCAAACCTCCCATCTATGAAGCAGAGACCATATGGCTCTCTCGGATGTAAATGGTAAATACTCATAAGGAAAGGCTCTTTGAAAAAAAAAAAAAAAAAAAAAAAGAAAAGGCCCTTTGGAGGGTCATATAAATGGATTCTAAGGAGAAGATGGGGAGATTTGGGGAAAATACTAGATTAACTAAAAGACCAAAATAACTATTTTATACACAGAAAGGTAAGAAAAACTGGAAGGATGAGCATCTCCCAAGAGTTTAAATGTCCACACTGTGTCTATGGATCCTGCTCCCATTATTTCCCCATATAATCTAGACTCACACAACCGGATACAGTGATCACTAGTTACCAGTGGCTACTGAGGACCTGAAATGTGGCTCCCATGATTGAGGAACTAAATTTTTCATTTTATTTGTGATTAAATTTAAAACCCAATACACCAGTTATTAGAAAACATTTAAGTGTATTTGAAACAACATGGATATGTGAACCTGCTTTTTCAATTGTCAGTTTTTTGAAATCTGAACATAGGTCAGATTTCTGGTGAAAATTCAGTGTCCAAAGTGCAATTTGCTGTATAAAATACACATTAGATTTCATAGGCTTGGAATGAAAAAAAAATCAATAAATTTTAACTTAATCACAAGTTAAAATAGCAATCTTGGATATACTGGGTTAAGTGAAAAACATTATTAAACTTAATTTCACCTTTCTCTTTTTACACATTTAATGTGGCTACTGGAAAATTTTAAATTCTGTAAGTGGCTAGCATTATATTTCTATTGGAGAGCACAGTTCCATTCAAGATGGTACAGAATGTGACTATTGAATGTTGTCATTAAATATTTTGAAACCATCTTGGTACATTACTTTATAGAGGGAAAAGAGCTTTCCTCTATAAATTAGTCACCCTGGGGACTGAAGGCTGATTCCTAGGATGCTATCATTTTGGAAATTCAATCTTTTCCAGATCTCATCCCTATCTTGCCTCTACCACGATGGAGCAGCTTCCAGAATAGATGATGAGTCTCTTCTGAAAAGAAGCCTCCAAATTTTCAACTGCCAGTCTGGTGTTTACATACCCGATCACCCTCTACATTCAGCAGCCTTACTTCAAGTGACTTTGGCTTACTTCAAAACTCCAGACCCACCCTTAAACAGTTTAATAATTCACACTAATGAGACCATACACATTATGCCACTGGCTCTCAAAGAAGACCCAATACTCTACTGAATAAAGGCTACAGCATCTCTCTCCAAAGAGACTAGTTACTAAGCCAACCATGTCAAATTCTGGCATGTTGGTTAAATAAATTACCAGGTGGTGATATTCTTTCCTAACCCCTACTGTGGGTTTTCTGTCTGAAAACTGCTTTCATGGTTATTTTTCATGTTATCAGGCATTGACTCACCCCTTGAGACAGAGGTTTTTGACTTGGGGTCCACGGTCCCCACTGAGAAGCCAAGACCACAAAGCAGGGAATCCATAACTGTAGAAGGTCTTTTCTGCCTTTTTTTTGTCCCCACTGATCAACAACTGAAATTTGGCATTTTCTTCGATTTTATTTTCTTCAATTTTATAGACAAGCAACAGACTACACTACTGCCATTAGTATCTGTGGCAACACCAATAAAAATCACAGCTATATATATATGGCAATACAATTGTTCAGAAATCCTGAAATATCATTTGTGCATATCACAACTTTATTTTTAAAATTTTATTTATTATTCATGACAGACATAGAGAGTCAGAGACATAGGCAGAGGGAGAAGCAGGCTCCCCACAGAGAGCCCGATGTGTGACTCTATCCCAGGACCCCAGGCTCACATCTTGAGCTGAAGGCAGACACTTAACCACTGAGCCACCCAGACATCCTTGCATGGCACAACTTTAAAGTCATAATAGTTAATTCCTCCTGAGCATAGCCATTCCTAATAGAGAGAGACAATTATTGGTCAACTTCTCACCTGGTAGTCATTCAGCCACAATAGGGAAAAGGTGCGTCTTCTCACCCAGTGATCCAGATATCTGGGTTACTTAATGGCCGTCCCTATCTACACTTATTTATTCTTCACGGATAAATAGAAGTCAACCATTTAAATTATTTGTTATAGTTTTGCAAAAGTGGACATTCTAAATGAGAATGTTTAATTCTCCATAAATTAGCACTGTCTTTTGAAATTTGACAGGTGTGGGCTGCAAGTCTACAGCAGGCAAGTTCAAACACATCTGATGGTAAAGCTAACTATTGAAGAGTATTATTTGAAATGTTTTTTTTTAAATACTGATGACAGATCAGGCAGTGATATAGGTCATGCATTATACTCTAAATACAGTGTGACAGAGATTCCAAGAATCCCTGAGAATCCACACGTTTCATGGGTATTTTTGCTGTGGTGGTGGTTCTTGGTAATCTTATTTATTTTTTATATTTAAAATATTTTTAGATTTAATCTAGACAAACTAAAAATGTTAATTTTACATTAGAAAGTAAGAAAGAGCACATAGGTTTTACCAGACTTCCAAAAGGATATATAATGAGAAAAATGGTTAAAAACCCCTGAACTAGGCATTGCCAGGACCCTGAACATCCATGTGCATTTGCTAGAAACATCTGTTACAGATGGAATGCACAAATGTTAACTGGTCACAGTCATGTTCAGTCACCTCTTCAACTCTACCCTTAACCAAGGAGAAAGATTTCTCTGTATTAGACTCTACTGTGATCGGCATCAAGAAAAGATAAAGAACATGACTTTTTAATAAGAAGCAAAAGTGCACACTTTCACCTGTTAAAGACCTAGAGGTTGATGATGAGTTAGAGGTTTTGGAGATTGGGAAGCAAACTGTAACTTCTTAGTGAGTGACTCAATAAATTACCATTAATTTTTCTAGAAATTGGTTGGCTCTTCCACCTGCAATATGCAAAGTGAATTAAAATCTTGCCTGTTATTACTGAATCTATTTCCCTCAGTTAAGTACAATATGAATGTATATTTAGAAACACTGCAACACCTTCCAGTTTCAAAGAAAGCTATGTGGGGCTTCTAGGCTAAAATCAGGCACGGCAGAAGAAAGCGACACTCAGTGAAGACCCATGTTTCTCAACGCTGTTGTCCCAACATTTAGAAACACCCCTGGCATAAAAACAATGCTGTCACTTGGGGAAATTTTGTTCTCTTTTTTTTAACACCAAAAGCCAGATTCAGCCCACAATTTAATATTGTCAATACATTTTCTTCATTACACAACTGGCACGCCAACTGTTACCTAAGCACTTCACTCTTCAAATCCCACACCCACACATTCTGAACTCATCTGCACCCAGATATGAATAAAGATGAATAGCATCTTGAGGAAATAGCTTCTCCATTCTCAAATGGCAAAAGCTATGGAGCAAACATCCCACGGTACCTGAGGGATTTCTCAGAGGAACAAGAAAGAAAGAACCCTGAAGCCACCATTTTGTCAGGAAGATCACATCCTTCCATGGCTACTTGCCCATTGGGGAATCTGAAGTCCAAAGGGACATCAGAAATCCTTTTCAATATTGAGGTTCTGTGACTTTCTTATAAAGAGAGGACTTTTTTTTTATTTTACTAAATTTCAGATAATTAGGTTTTGGTAGGTCAGCAGCCCAACTCCGCATCTCTTTATGGGGAATGGTTCTAGGAGACCCTGATGAAATTGCAAATGCTTGGAAATAGTCACTTGCTTGCATGCTGGGTAAATAGGAAAGCATGCTGACTGTATTTATTTTACTATCATTATGTCTCCATGGGGTGGGCTAGTAAAAAAGTGCAAGCTGTTAACAGCTTGGTATATACATACACACACGCCCCACACACACTGTATACTCTAAAAGAATTTATTTTTCCTTCATCTCAAACCGTGACTGCAGAAAATCCCCAATACTCAAGTGAATTGTTTTCCAAATGTTTATAAATGGGATGTTTTGTCAGTCTGTTCATTAGTGTTCGTTCATTTGACAAGTTGTTAATGAATGCCTACTATGTGCCAGGCTGGTGGTGAACATTACAGACAGTGGTATAAACACAGGCACGTCTTTGCTCAAAGAAATGTTTCACAAGGTGGCTAGGTGCCCAGACTAACCTATAGTAACCTCCCATATTAAGCATCTTGGGCTGCAGTAACAAAATACCACAGGCAAGGTGCCAGCATGGCCAATATCTTGTGAGAGATCTCTCCTTGGGTTGTAGATGGCCTTGTTCTTGCTGTATCCTTATGAGACCATTCTTCAGGGGATGTGGATGGAAAGAGAAGAGGCAAACTCTCTGGGATCTCTTCTTACAAGGGCACTGATCCCATGATGAAGGGCCCACCTTCCTGACCTCACCTAAACCAAATTACCTCCCAGAGCCCCTATCTCCAAGCACAGTCACATTAGGGGTCGGGGCTTCAATACTGCTTTAATATCAAATGTGCTGTGTCACCTATAATGTTGATTCAATAGCCCTAAGTTTCAAATGGTTGATGGTTTCAAATCCATCAGATGGTTTCAAATCCATCTCAGAAGAATACGACTTTGGTTCCTCCGTGATTTGGCCTCTGCAGGGACCCCAGACACCAACAGAGGGTGAGAACCACAGTAACATCATACACCTCAGTCCTGAGGACCCAGGTGGTTTGGGGTTTAGAGGAGAGTAAAATAAGTTTTGAGGCTCAGGTCAGCATCTAAAGCAGAAATCATTAAAATCTCTACAGTGAAATCAAAATCCAGAAATGTTATGCTTTTAAAAATCAGGTGTCCTTACTTCAAAGCCTGCCTGCCTCTTCGAAGCATCTTATGATCAAGTTCAATCAGCCAACACAGCAAAACAAATAAAAATAACACAAAATCAGAATAACAGCAAGATTCAATGTATTATACCAGGCCTGAGGCTTTCAAAAAGCTGCATTCACAGAGTACTCCTAACCAGGCCTGAGGAAGTAGGCTAGCTGCATGTTGGCTCCTCTGCTGTGGGAAAGCCAACATCCATTCAGCCCCATCCCTCAACAGGAAAGGATTTGACTCTTCCAAGGTTTGATCATTTCCTTAAAAGCTTGTTCAAAGCCAGCCTGGAATGGACAGGGATCGATGAGAAGAAATTCCAGAAATCCTCTGATGAAAATTGTGTGCAGCTGACTTCCTTCCAGACAAGCCTCTGCTACCTCAAAGAAACAACCAGCACATAGCACAGAGGTGGAACGCGCCTTTCCCCATGGTCCGGAATCCATGCAGAAGCAATCAATAACTTTTAGCTGTATCTCTGACATACACACTTCCAAAATGGAATGTCAAGCTCCCTCACGTTTTTCATAGAACGAAGGGAATAAAACACTCCTACATTTCTCTTCCCCCATCTAGTGTCAAAATTGAAAAGGCAGGTAAGGACATTCAGGTACCTTTGGGTGACTTGACTCACTCTTGGGGCTGTACCGAATTGTGTATGGCTTTGCCACAGCACAGAGGGTCTGGGAATATGTCTAATGCGGGTCTGGTTCTTTGCAGGGGCTTTTATTTCCATAGTCCAAAAGGCTCCTCACAGCAAGTTACATAGGACAAGAAATATGACAGCCATTTGGCAGGCACCAGGGGCTCAGAGAGTGGAAGGGACTCTCACCTTTGGTCACACAGCTAATGACAGAACCCTATTCAAAATCAGGAATTCCAAGTGCAGATTTTATCATCTTCATACCAGCTTGGGAACTAGATCTCCATTCTTCTGCAGGAGGCTGGGTAGAGCCTGCGGATGTGTTCTGTGTTTTGTTTTGTTCTGTTTTTAATTGAATTAGTTCAACCATTAAACGTCAGGAGCTTTCACATAAAAAATCTGGATTCTTGACTTTTTTTTGGGGGAAAACCAAACAAAGCTCAGATCCATCCTCACACAAAGGCAAAAGAACAGAGCTAAGAGGAGACTGTAGCTCAATTCCCTGTGGATCACCTATAACCCAAACATGATCAAAGACTCCTTCTCCCTCCATGGGTTCATGCTCAGCTACACAAAATCCTAGCAGGTCATGCTGTTCTCCCTTCCGTGCCCATGCTCACGTGACTTCCTTCCTCTGCAATGCCTCAGTCTGTCTTGCCAGTTTGGTGGGTGTATGGGATCAATCTTTCAGGATTCATTTCGAATGCCCCTGGCTCCATGAAGTCAGCTCTTGGTATTCCTGGAAAAACTAACCGGCTCTAGAATATTTTATGTTTATTTTATTAAACCTGTTTTCATTTGTTCATATTCAGTGTTGGGCACACAGGAGGCAATGAACAATGTTTTGATCAATACTAAAAACAAAGAATTAAATAGTACTTATCACGTGCCAGACACTGTTCCAAGCACCTCATACATACAAAGTCATTGAACCCTCACAACAGTTCCCATAGAGAAAATGGAGGCATGTTAAAGGTTAGGAAATTTTCTTGGTCTGCTATGAAGTTGCAGAAGGGGAATTAGAACCAAGTCTGGCTACCTCCGGATAGATGGGTGGGTGGAAAGACAGAAGGAAAGGAGAGATGGAAGAAAGGAAAGAGAGAGGGAAAGGAGGGAGAATCAGTCAGGTGAACTGTCAAGAATAGGCAATGGCATGTTCTGTGGCAGGAACTGCAAGGCTGCTGGTGGAGTGGGGGTAGGGGCAGTGGTATGTGCTGGTAAATTTTAACAACAGATTCCCTGGGGATGAAAAACGCTGCTTTGTAGTGTCTGTGAGTTGCTCTGGTGTCAGTAGTCCTACCATAGGGAATTTTAGCTACCAGCATGATACCACTATCATTGAACGCAGAGCTGGAAAGAGGAAATGTGACCAATTGGCGGTACTACCCAGTATTACCACCTCAGCTAGAACACACCAGGGCACAGGATGTGCCCAGGAAAGTGACTGAGGAAGAGACAGGCAGGACCAGGTGAGGAGGGAGCTCTCAAACCATACTAAGGAAGTAACTTCCTCAATGCAACAAGGGGTAATTTGAAAGTTTTTAGCAGGAAGTGATACAGCATATGGTTACAAAGATTGGCACATACTCAAAACTTCAGGAACCCTCCTTCATCTTTCCTACAACTTTCCTGAGTGACAGTTATTGCTGCAAGGAAACTTATCAATGCTTCTACCCTTTTCCAACTCTATCCTTTTACGCTGCTATACTTCCCTCTACCACTACTCCTGACAATCACCACCATCCCCTTATTCTGGGCTCCTGGAAGTGCTCTGGGTGTCAGCAGACCCCCGGGACTGTAGAGTGCCTCCCTATCAGTACTGGTTCTGGGGTATGTCAGGGGTGGAAGGCCTAAGCAAATAAGTGAGCTTGAACCACCTGAATAGGAAAGTCATCATATGGAGTGTAAATAAAACAAATGCCAGATGCACCCTTGACATTATGGACCACAGAGCTGGTAGGAGCTCTAGAAAGCCTCCTGTTTACTGGGGAAATAGAGCAGAGGACAGTGAACTTACCCAGCCCAAAGATACCAAGCTGGTTAAGGCCACGCTAGAAGTAGAATGAGGTTGCCTGGTTCCCAGGAGAATACTCTACCTGCATATAAAAAGGATGTTTTCTGAAATACTGCCTCCCTGCTGAAAAGTCAAAGGTTTTCTTAGGAGAGCTTTTTCTACTAAGCAGGTTCTATTTCACCAAAGAGAACAAGCAGAAACATGGTGATCTCCAAGATCAGGGACATCCTGTCACCTCACAACATAGGACAATATGAACCATCTATTTAGAAAACCCTATACGACCACAGTCCCCTCTCTATCACTCACAGCCTTATTATTCAGCTTAAGAATTCTCCAGATCTGGACCCTGTCCCATGACTCTCCATCCACCTGCCTGCACTAAAGCCATTTCCTGAAAACCAGAAGTGGGTAGGGAAAGGAAGTGAAACTTTCAAAGCCATTGTGGCAGCTCTACTTTAGGAGGAAAAAAATCATTGGAGGAGGAACTTAAAACTTTCAGGCTGAAATGCAATGTAGTCTGATAATTCAACCTTACTTCAGGTGAACTAGCCTGAAACCTACAGGGCATGTAGCCAAGGCAGCCATCCGGACCGAAATACAGGCCAGTATTCATCTAGCCAGGAGCCAGAGGCTGCTGCTGCTCCAAGGAAGCCCATTTTCTAGTTCTTACAAAGGCATCCCATAGCCTGCCCATGCCCCTGACATATGACTCTCTTTCCAATAAAGGTCTTCTTTATTTGCCGATGCCCACCCATCTCTACAACCATAATCCCTAGGAATAGGTGGGGTAAAGCCAGTTCCTTGGGCCAGAAAAGTGAAAATTGGTCCAGAGAGAGAGAGAGACAGAGAGAGAGGTCCCAGAGAGATAAAAGCAGTTCGGAGGACCCTCTTACAATTTGCCCACATCTGTTCCAATGCACAGCTGCAGTGTTAGTTGCAGATACTAAAGTATATGGGTTCAGGGTCCTTGGGGTCACAGACGCCTAGGGCATTTATCAATAGGAAAAAAAGCCACAACTTTGTTTACTAACGTTGAACAGCCATTTAGTATTTCATTCCATTATGAATGCAGGCTGCAAACCTGACATGTAGTAGCAGTCCGAGCAATCTTGCCACTGATATAAATCAGATATTCTCCTATCAGGACACAGCTGGAGCTGTTATCTCAAAGCAGCATTGCTGCTGATCCCTACTTAGGAGAGATGGTAGCCATCCATCCGTCCTACCAATAGATCTTGGGGTTACACGTACATTAGTATGTCACAATGGTGTGTGTGTGTGTGTGTATGCGTGTAGTGTTATAATCATCTGTGTTACATTTTAAGCATTAAATACATAATTCTGGGGGCCCTAAGCTTGGCAGACTGCCAAAGAGCCGTAAGGCATCAATGAGATGAAGCACCCTCAGCCTGGTGATTGAGGAGCCACATTAACAAGGAACAGGGGGATGTGAGTATGAGGCATGCCCGCTGGCTGAGATGCTAGCCTGCCTTTGTGTTGACCTAGACCTTGAGGAATTATTTGGGTGTATTATTTTTCCTTGTGTACTTCTTCAGCTCTTTAACACTTCCATTAACTTTATCTTCTTATTTTTATGCCTTTTTAATCTTATCCTTCAGGTCTGGTTTGCTATCAATCTCATTTAATCTTTCTGTACTGATGGCTGGGTTCTCTTCCTTCAGGTGGTCTGTTTACCCTCTTGGCCTGCCTCTTTTACCCCCCCTCTCTCCTACGCCTCCTTCTGCTGCAGCTCGACTACCTCTCTCTCAGCCCTCTTGACCTGGGTGGCTATCAGTCATCGTCCTTTCTTGGGTTTTGCAATAGATGCTTTGGGCACCAGGGTTTAACCCTATACCTTGCATTAGGGAAGGGAATTAATTTTGTCTACAGGACGTGTTTCTAAGAAGTAACCAAAAAACAGACTAACCACCTGAACAATGATAACAAACATTCCATGGTAGGAGGGTACCCACCTTTGCCAACCCAAGCTTAAAATATAATTTGTAGGAGGACAGAAAGCATTCCTGCTTGATAATCCCTGATGTCCAGAGATGCCTAGGGAAGGTCAGAGGACTGGACCAGGATTCTTCTCAGTGCATAAATTCCCAAAGTAGCAAAAGGAAAGTATACTGCTGTGTCACTGCTAACAAGGTGAGCCCTCTGTAAGCAGGCCTATACCAGCATTGCTTTTTCTAAATCGGAAAGGTTACACTAGAGGGAAAGCTGGTGTGACTTCCTGACCTTTGTGCTTTAGCTTTGGACAAACATACAAGTGCACTGTACCTCCTCTCTGCCCTCACCAGGGGAAATATTTGTCCTGAAATAGACAACTCTCCCAGCAAGGTATTAAATACTCACATGTAGACTGAAAATTATATCAATGGCCTACAAGAGAAAGGAAGAAAGGAAAAAAGGGAAGAGTGAAAGAAAAGAGAGAGAAACAAAGAAACTAATCTGCATTTGAAAACAAACTTAGCCTTGTCAGGTATTATTCTGTGTCTGATCATGGCTCACAATATTTTATTTTTTTGTATTTGTTTCTGACTTCTAAGAAAAGGCACAGGTCTTTAAAAAAAAAAAAAAAGCTGTCTGAAAGTATAGTGATACTTGCATTGGATAGTTAACATAAAAATCAGCTCAGAGAACTCAGGATAAATTGAAACCACAAATTTTATAAATCTCACTGATCTGGGTGGTTCTTTTTCAATATTTGTTCGTTTGTTTATTTTAAATGAATTATATAGCCTTTATGATAAATTCATCTCCTTTGAGAAAATAATGCATTCCAAGCCTGCTAGCTCTTGAGAAGACCTCAGACTTCATTCTCACATACAATGGCCATTTCATAGGTCATGTTGCAAGGTATTAATTCACTGGCTTTTTATGTAACATGTATAATTATATACTAATATGTATGTCAGACTATAAGAGCTTCCATCATGGTTCCCAGCCACTTGTAGAATAAAGCTCATCAAAGTCACAATCTGCAGTTAAAATATTAAATTAAATATTATTAAATATTAAATATTATTGATCATATGGAGTATTCAAATTTAAACATAAATTAAGATATTAGATATTTATTTAAAACAAAATTGGTGAGGTTAGTAAAGCTTCTCAGGTTCTATTGATTCTTTTTTTCCCCCTGCCAACCTTCTTCAAACTCCACAGAAACTTATGTGGCTTCTCTTGCTACTAAAAGTAGGTCAAGTTCAGATGCTCTGGTCCTTGCTTATGTTTTTGTTTTCTAACCAAAATATCTAACCCAAACTGAGAAGTTTAATTCATGCTATGTATTGCATAAATGCGTTTACTCATTGTATTCTGAACAAAGGGCTTCATTTTTTTCACAACCTTTTCCCCAGAACATGCTGTTTAACAGGAATCATTATTCTGCCAACAAACTGATATCAGTTTATATGGTTTAAGATAAATACATGCAAAAAGAATTGTCCCAGCAGAAATGCTGTGTGGGCCCTTTAACACTATACCACCTAGGAGCCACAGCAAAATAGGTAGACAGGATGCCCACCGTGCCCACCACATAAACAGGGTGAGGCTCCAGGTAAGTCTCCCATTGTCCCTGAAAAGCTAGGAGTTGGGAACCAGGATGTCTGCCCAGATCAAAAAGGATTCTTCTTTCTGTGGTCCCTCAAGGAGAGACTCTTTCTTTTGGATTTTGTCATACTTGATTTCAGTGTTACATCTTTTTTTGCTCTCACATTGCTATAATCTAACTAAACCAGCATCCTTACCTTCAGAAGGTTACTCTTCTGGGATAATTTGATTTTTTCATAGTTCTCCCTGAAGATTAGGGTAACTGTGTATTTTTTTTCCTGACTTACATAAAACAATATTCATTTCTAATAAATTCTCTAGAAAGTGAATGCTTCCCTTGAGATAACTGGGGACTCTGGGGTTTAGATCAGTCAACCCAACACATATGGCCAAACTGAGGTGGTGGGGAGGCAGGGAAGGGGGAAGAGTATCTCTTAGTGTAGGCTAACCATGGCCATTCCATTGTCACCCCTAAGCCCTTTCTCAGCCAAGCCTCCATGGATCCCTACCCCAGGTTCTTGATAGCACTGTTCCCCCACCCTCATCTTTTCTTCCTCCACCCCCAGTTACTGCCTGAGGGCTTCTGTCCTGGCTTGTCACAACATCAGGGATGGAAATCCTACTCCAGGCAACATAAAAGGCACCAAGTTTCTACCATCTGTCTGCCTATAATTCTTACCCCTCATGTGATTCTAAGAAACAGGCTTTTCCCAGTCCCCCTCTCTGTTTACTCCAGCTGACTTTTTCTTGATTTGTCTCTGGGGGCAGGACATCCTGATACTATAGCTTCAGATAAAAGACATGGGATGTTCTTAGAAACCAGAATTCTGTCCTACAAGAATGCCTAGGGGTATATGGAATCCCTAACCTGCTGGAGAAGGTCCCTTTGTTATAGGGGATCAGTGGGTGAGAAAGTGGCAAATAACTATTTTCCCCTTCATAAGTCCCAAGTATGTGGACGGGAAATATACTGTTTTGCCTCAGATTTGCATCAGCTAGGTTGGACCCAAGGGTCAGAAATCCAGAAGAAATAATATCAAATCATTTCACTGTATTCAAGAGGATTTCTCTTATCTTCCCGAATACTTGGGGGTGAAGCCAGACAGAGCTACTCAACTTGACAAAAAGACCGCTAAAATGATTGAAAACCCATTTAATTTTATTTAGAGTCATCTAAAGGTCTGCATGGTTAGTTAGATCTTGTTGATCTGAAGGTGTATAAGTACTGGGTTGCAATTTTTTGCAAGTGAGGCACATTTGTGCTGATTTATCCGTCATAGGATACTTTTCCTAGTTATGCCGATTGAGGCATTTATGAAAAACTGAAGTTTTTTGATAAACAGTTTTTCCCTAATTGATTTTAAGAGGCTGTAAAACAATAGCAGACGACATAATCTATTTATGCACTAACATACTTTCTTTTGACTAAGAGTCAGAAGACAGTGCTTCTAGTACTAGCTATGCTAGGAACCTCACATTGAGCCTAGAGCGCATGGCCCAGTATCTTCCCTGCCTCTGGATTGGGACCAGTGCTGAGATCCCTTTAGCTCTAATATTCTGTGATTCAATCACTAGGAAGGGACTCATTTGCAAAATACAGCTTGTGTAGTTTGTGACTATAGAATCTCTGCTCACCTTTGAATTCCCTCCTTGCCATTTCTCCTCATATTTAAAAAAGGAATGTCTACCAAAAGGTCCAGAAAAGAAGTCCATTGACAGCAGCCAGTTTCCTAAATTTAATTCCAAAACCAAGATCTCATCCTACCCAGATGCACCTCAACAGACTTCTCAGAGGGGGGATATGCACCTTCAGTTTCCCAGGACCATAGCAAGGACTGGCACGTATATAGTATGTTTCTAGGATTTGGAGTAAAGGGCTCACCTCACCTCACCTCACCCTCACCCATACTTTCTTGTGGACAAAAGGTCTCTAGCGCCAAATAGGGCTGGGGGCAGGGAGCACACCCAGTGTTCTCCACCCACAAGAACTAACTAGCTTCACCACTTACTGCTGGATGACAAAGAGCCAATAACTTCATTTCCCCATGGCTTAGTTTTCTTACCCATAAAATGGGGAAAAAAATAACTTAGTCGTCCAAGGTGGTTGTGAAGAGTATAACTAAAACAGTTCACTCGAAATATCAAGAAGAGTGCTTGCCTGGCACAGAGTAAGAGTTCAATAAATACTAGCGCTGATTGTCATTACTACCTGTTTCCCCCGAGAGCTCAGCAATGGTGGGAGGGAAACTCTGGTGTGGATTTGAAGTCTTCCTTCAAGAGTTCCCCAGGGACATGTTCCAACCTGTTTCTACATGCAAAGGGAAGTGGCCTGAGCACAAACCTAGGTAATAAGCATCCAGAAGGAAATGGGCCCAAGGGTGTTGGAAGCTAACTCTTCCCGGGGTGAGGGACTTAATTCTGGGATCCTACCTCAGGTGTCCGGGTAGTTCGGCAGAAGCCCACGCTCTATCCCCACGTCGCCTGGCCTGTGAGGGTGTGGCCTTTGTGCTCAGGAGCTGCACCCGGAGTCTGCGCTGAGGGAATCCCCGTTCCCGCTCCTTGGGGCTCTGGGAGCTCGCTGCTCCAGGGGTGCCCCAGGATGGGAGGGACCGACCTCAGGATTCCTCCCCGGGGCCCTGAAGAGTCCACGGTCTCTTCCGCAAGGGTCTGGCCCAGGCGTGGGGCCCAGGAAAGGGGACTGCGCTGAGCTCTGCTTTCTGCCAGCTGGTTACGGAGGAGCAGCAGACTTATACAGGGCAACCCGCAGAGACGGCTGTGCCCCAAAAAGCCTGCACGTGGGAGGCCGGAGCAGGCAGGGCCAGGGGGTTGAAACAGCTCCAGACCCACGCAACCTCCAAATTCTCCTGTGGGCCAGTGGGAAGCGGGACCGGACTCCCAGCCAAAGGCGCTGCTGGGAGAGGGGCGTGCACCTCTTCGGAGAGGGAAGGGTTAAAAGAGGTGCTTCCGGGCCTTCGGTAGCCCCGTGTGCTCCCCACCTGGACGCCGGAGCCCGGGGGCCGCCCGTTCTTTGCCACAGCAGTCTAGGCCCCCTCCCGCAGGCGGTCTTGCCTTCCGGATTGCTGGGGTGCAAAGGGGCAAAGAACCTCGCCTTCCTCGCCTTCCTGCGCTTCCCGCAAAGCGTCTGGAACAACCAGAAGGATCTATCTAGGGGCAGAACGCGGACAGACCCACCGCTGCCCAGGGGGCCCGGGCCTTGAAGCCAAGTGTCCCCTCACCCGATGCCCACACCCCCTCGCCCTGCTCCGCACGCCCGCCGGCTCTGCGCTCCTGGAGCCTGCGGGAGCAGCGTGGGGCTCCCCCACTCCCTCGCTCCGCCCAGGTGCGATTGGCGGAGGGGCGGGGGGTGGGGGAGGAAGGTGGCTCCCGCGGCAGCCTCCGCCCCGGTGCTCTCCTCCAAACGGTTCGAACCCCTGCCTACTCGCGGGGCGCTGGGGACTCCCCCCTACCAGCGCACGCCTCCCCTGGGGGCCAGGAATCCCCTTCCCACCCTGCGGCTGTGCAGACCTCTTTGATTCTCGAGCGCCCGGCAGGGAAGGTGGGCGTGGGTCTACGGACCCGGCTGCGGAGATCGAAGGGTGCATAAGTGGGTGCGGGCGAGAGAGGGGACTAAGGTCCTCTTAGAGCCAGGGAAGGCATCCCTGGTCCAGGATGCGACCACTCAGTCACCGCCTAAGATGCTAACGCATTCGGAATCTCGCCGGGAGGTTTGTTTCTCCTGGAGAGGAAGGAAGATCGCCCCATCCCAGGCACCCAGAAGCCGGCCTTCCCCAGTCCCCCTCGGGCGCTGGCATTCCTGGGCTCCATGCTGCCTCCCTGCGCCTCCCCAGGTGCCCAGCCCCTCCCCCGTCTGTATTTACACACCCGGGCCGGAGCCCCCGGGGCTCAAATCCCTTTTCCTCCTCGTCAGGTGACGGCTCAGGGTTGGCCCCTCGCCCACTTTAAAAGCAGAGCCCAATGGTACCCTTTCAACCAGGTGTACCCCCGACCCTCGCTTTCCTCCCCCACCCCTCCAGCAACATTTCCCTCCCCGAATGACTTACTTCACCCACCCGGATCTGCACTTGCCGTTCCCGCGGCACACAGCCGCAAGCCACTCCAAGGGTTTCATTACCGAGTTGGGGGTGGCATTCGCAAGGATGGACCGACTCCCGCCGTGCTAGACAGAGCCCCAAGGCTAGCCGCAGCCTCCCCACCCCAAAACGTCCCACCTCCCACCCCTCCTATTTCATTCTCTCCGCTCCTCTCCAACCCCCACGGGCAGGATAAGCATTGCTGGGTCCCAAAGCCTCGCGTCTCCAGCGGGAGCTGCAGGGAGTGGAAAAGTCGACTGGCAAGAACACCCGAGAGAGAGATGGGCAGATGCAAACGTCAGGGGGTGGTAGTGGGGTAGACTGGGGGAAGGGCGCACGCGAGAACTAGACGTGCAACTTGCTCGGCACGAGGTGAGCACCGCGCAGGGAGGGGGGCACAAAAGTTTGCAGACTATTGCATGGCAGCCGGCTGCACGCGAACGGAGGGGTCGACTCCCACTCGCCAGGAGAGGTCTCTTCCAGGGTCTGCGCCCAGGGGCCCGGGGGTGTGGGCACGGCTCTGACCTGGGGTGATAGGAGTTCCCCTCTACTTGTTACGGAAGGGGCGGCCTAGGCACCCGGGCAGAGGGACGACACCGCGCTTTGCGAAAAGCAACAGGCGGCTGCACCTTACCTTGCGCCAGTCCCGGGCCGGGGCGGCTGCTCCATCCTCCTGGCGCAGGGAGGAGGCGTTGGATGCGTCTGCCTGGGGGTGTGCAGCTGCCAGAACTGCGGCGGCCGCGCTCCCCACCCCGCGGCTGGCCGGGCCGGGCCGCCCACCCCAAGCCCCGGCCGGGAGGGCTCGTGCCGGGTCGCGGCGGCGGCGGAGCGCGGGACGCGGGCGGTGCGGGGCTGGCTCGCGGGGGCTCGCGGGGGCTCGCGGGGCTCGCCGGCGTCCTCCGGCGCCTCCGCCGAGCGAGGGTGCGGCCCCGGGCGGCCGTGCAGAGCCCCGCTGGGCTCCGGCGGCTGCGGCGGCTGCTGCAGACCCTGCGCGCGGCCCCAGAGCCTCGCAGGAGGAGGAGGAGGAGGAGACAAAGACGCGAGCGAGGCGAAGCGCCGCTCGCCCAGATGCGATCGTCTCAGTCACTAGAGGGGAATCGCCTCCGGAGCCGGCTGGGGTGAGGGAGGAGGGGAGGAGGGGCGAGGAGGCAGGGGATGGGAAAGCAGCAGCGAACGAACGTGACTTGGGAGCCCGGCCGCCGCCGCGCCCGCGCTGCCCCCTCGCCACCCGCGTGCAGGGTCCGAGACCGGGGGGGCGGGGGCGGCACGGCTGCTGCGGGAGAGGAGCTGGGGCGGGAGCACGGGCTCCGCCGCCTCCCCGGCCGGCCTTCCGAGCTCCCCCGCCGCGCCCCGCCCCGCCCCGCCCCGCCCCGCGGGGGTCGGCTCCGCTCTCGGGAAGCTACGGCCCCATTCTTTCTCCTGTTTTTCTAACTACTGAGATCCGAGCTGAATAAAACTGGCAGAGGAAGCGTGACCTGGTGATGGGTTGCCTGTCCTCTAAGGGGGCAAAGGCCGATGCCTAAAATCTACTCGACGAATGATTGCCGGTCGGGTGCCAAGCACTACTAGGCTGTTGGGGGTAGGATGAATAAAGTGAGGTATCCCCCCTGATCGAATATCAGAACGATCCCCTGCAGTTCCTGAAGCCCAGAGTTTGGGGGATGAGTCGGGGGCCCCTGATCCCCACCCCCAACCAGCCCAGTTTCCTAAAGCAGAAGGTGTTAGGAGAATCGGATTTGCCTTCCCATTGCAGGGAGAACTTGGGATGTACAGCCAAAATGGAGTGTATGGTGTATAGAGACCCTAAGAAAGTATGTGTGTGTGTGTGTGTGTGTGTGCGTGTGTTTGTCAAGATTAAAGCAAATTACTGCTTTTAGTAGTTCTTATGTCATGATTTAAATTATTCATCAGACCCGCACCTAACTAGATAATTGAATACACAAACAAACAAGCAATTTGGGTCAGATGAACAAGCCTTCCAGCATCTACAAATGCCACCTTCTTTTTACCTAACCCCTCACTCCAGGCAGAATTACTTTTCCCTTTCTCTTTGCTGCCACCATCATACTTGCCAATTGCTTGCAGAGTTCACATATTTAGAGATTTTTTTTTATAGATTTCTGCTGCTTTACTCACTCACCTGTATTACCTCCTACCCCTCCAACCCCCTTTTAGGATTCCACTGCGACATCCTGCCTTGTTTTGTAGCTAATGGGTACTCGAGGAAAGCTTAGCCAGTTGCAGGTTGTTTTCTCCTTTAAACACAGCTAAATCTCAGTGTCTCCAGAATTAAAAGAACTTGTGTGATGAATTTTAAGTTTGTGGCAGAGGAGGACACATATATAGTTCTACTCACAGCCCCCTTGACCTAGAAATGTAAAAGGATGTAATTCATTTGTGTTTCTAGACAATTTTCTTCTCCCACTGACCAGCCTACCTCTGCTTGCTGAGTTCCCAGAAACAAGGGAAACCATGCTGTTGGACAACTGCATAGAACAAGAGATACATACTCAGCTGCCAACGCCTAGAGCAAACTCATTCCAGGTGGAGAATGACCAAAAAATCTTTATCATCTCATGACCTGTGTTAAGTATGTTGAAAGCCTGTCAAAGTCTCCTCAATTCCAATGAGGTTCTCCATGTGGATACATTTTAAAGTAGTTTGAACAGCATTTCATTGCAGAGAGGTGAAAAATGTGCTGTGAAGTTTAGGGGTATTTAAAATTGTTCTTTATTTTCTGTGCCACTTTCTAAGCATTGTAGGACAGATACCCTAGATCAGGGACGCTCTATCAAAGAGGTCCATAATGTGTAGGACATTAGAAAAATGACTGCTAAGGTATCTTCTGTCTCTGAGATGATACGGTGATTGGAAAAGTTGTGTTTTTCTGTGATTTAAGTTTTGTTTATTTGTTTTGTTTTGGTTTGTTTTGCTTTTTAAGTGAAGTTTTAGGACCCAGACAGAGGTACGTATGGATGGAAGATATGTAATTTGGCGTAATTTTTCTGAAGGGAAACATGATGTTACTCTTGAAAGCACAAAATTTTTGCATGGCACTGTACTCCTAGAAATTCATCATTAGGAATAAATAAGGATGTACGGTAAGATTTATCTACAAGGATATTCATTGCAATGTTGTTTATTCTCATAAAAAATCGAAAATAAACAAAACCAAATTGAAATGTCTAATGAGATAGGAATGGTGAATATTTTGGAACTCTGTAAATGGAATATTGGTTAGACATTAAACCATGGTTATAAGTAAATAAGTGAATATTTCAACAATGACAATTACAATTTTAGATGTAAAAAAAATCAGATGCACAAGATGAGAGATACAGTAATAAAAATTAATATCTGTAGTCAACAGATGCAGGTTTGGAGCTAGACATTTCTACTTGATAGCTATGTGATCTTAGACTTGAACTTCCAATTCCTCAACTATGTAATTGGTTGGGATCATTTACTTCATAGCGTGTTTTAAATGAAGTAGTATTTGTGAAACAGTACAGTGCCTACTTCATGGTAAAATCTTAATGCCTTTTTCTCTTGGCAATCACTAAGTGTATAAATGTGAATACCTGACTATATTAAGGCTCATGTCTAGAGTTATATACATTCTAGTATTAATAATGGCTATCCCTGTAAATACAGGAATTGTGAGTATCTTTTTTTTAAAATATAGGGCAATCAAAAGCAGAAGAATTTGTTTTTAATTTAGTTTCTTTTAATTAAAAAGAATGATTTCTAACTATTGACACAGGAAAACTCTAGACTTGGATGCTTTCTGCTGTAGTTGATTCACATGATCATCAACAAGACTTGCTGACCATTGGTGTCGCCCATGCTATAAAAAGGATAAATGACAGAGCATGGAGTTTGTCACCTCTGATATAAACTTAGATTTGTTTTGTAGCAACCAGGAGTCAAATCCAGCTCAGCAAAATATGCTGTTTAATACCAGGAGCTGATTGGTTGCTTCCCCTGACTTGTCTTGACAGCCTATTAAAAAAAAAAAAAAAAAGAAGAAGAAGAAGAAGAAGAGAAGAGAGGAGGTATCAGAAGCTATGTTTGCAACTCGATTAGTTAATTAAGAAGGAAGCCTAGCATTGAAGGGCCATGGGATTCAATGACCTTCACATCTACAGCAGTGGCCCCTCTGGGCCAGAGGTGGAGCTTTGTAAAATTTATTGTGTGTGTCGTAAGTGTTACAGAAATGTGAAGGAAAATATCATTTTCTCGTGTTTTCAGTTTAGCTATCTTTACAAATAGGGTAAGCATTGTTTTAAAATCAATATATTCCAGTAATTTTGCATATTAAGGAAATCCCTTGAATTTTGAATTGTATTCTCCATCTGAAACTCTCTAGAGAAATGAAAATGCATCTCTCTGAGCCCCTGAGTTGATTTTCTGAAATCTGAATAGTTGGGGTACCTTAAATGCATGAGATCAAGGCAAGAGGATGTTAATATCATGAATCCTTTGTGGAACATGTTCCAGTTAACTATTCTTCATAACAAACTACCCTAGAATTTCTTGGCTTAAAATATCAACAATCTTTTCTTGGCCTGAATCTGGAATTTGGACAAAGCTCAGGGACAGAGCTCACTTGTGGCCCTCTTGGTGTCAGCTTAGGGCCACTGGATTCAGAACTAGAGGATTCACTTCCCAAAAGACTCACTCACATGCTTGGCAGTCTCTGCTAGCTATCGGTGTTCAGAAGGGCTGAGAGTCAAGGACCTCAGTTTCCACATGGTGTCTCCATGTGCACTTCGCCATAGTTTCTCATAGATTTTCTTGCTTCGTGGCTTTTAGGTTCACAAAGACAGCCCCGATAGGAATCAGACCTTGTCTGAATAATGAAAACCTGAACAGTTAAGTGTTGTTTATCGTACAAACATTCTAGTCTTCATACAATATTATAAATATTAATCCAGAATTCACTGGGCAAAGTGAACCAGTGAAACTAACTCATCCTTTGGATTATTTAGGTAAATAGATCCATTCTTCTTCCATTTACTAAGATCATTTGGAATGTGCATTAGTGCACCCACAATGGGAAACAATATAGAGATTAATCAGGAAATTAAAGATAGAACTCTTGTATGATCCACCAATTTTACTTCTCGGTATTTACCCAAAGGAAACAAAATCACTATCTCAAAAATATATCTATACCCTCATGTTCAGTGCAGCGTTATTTATGATAGGCAAGACGTGGAAACAATCTAAGTGTCTTATTGATGGATGAATGGATAAAGAAACACACACACACACACACACACGAATATTATTGAGCCTTAAAAAAGAAGGAAATCCTGTCATTTGTGACAACATAGATGGACCTTGAGAGCATTATGCTAGGTAAAATACACCAGACAGAGAAAGACAAACATTGTATGATTTCACTTCTATATGGAATCTAGAGAAAGAAAACAAAAAAGAAAAAAAACAAAAACTCTTAGATACATTGAACAGGTTGGTGGTTGTCAGAGGTGGGGTTGGGGGAAATGGTAGAAATGGGTTTATTGTTTAATAAAAATAAAGGAATTGGAGCAACAGCTATTTATAAATTCATAATAATTTCTGTGTGTGCCTATGGAGATATGCATATAGTTTAATGATGGTTCCACATAATAAAGACCAAATTCCCTATGATGGTTTTCATGGGCCTTTGCAATTTAACTTTCTTTCTAGCTCCATCTTATAACTTCCCCTAGCTTCTCATGTTTATCCATCTTATCTGGACCTTGTGTTAATTCACATTTGGTCTAGCTATTGACAAGTTCACCTCTCCTAGTAGACTTATAGTAGGAGACTAAAGTTCCTTGAGAGCAGAGATTTTATTCCAGTTTATGCCCCCACTCCTGTCAGCCTAGCCATGCAAGGAGTGGGTGCATATACATGCTTATGAAAAGATGAATAATTCAACACCCCTTGCCTTTCCAATTCAATCATTCTATCTCCAAAATGGCAATATTGCTCGTGAGCTGCTCCACAGGGGAGCTAATTAATTCTCTGAAACTGGAAAATGTTTTGAAGTTCCACAGTACTTTGGAAGCACTCAAGAACATTAATATGTGCAATAAAGACATTATTATTACTTCCCTGACACATAAATGGTGAATAATCCACTTTAATGTATTTGTTTTGAATACACTCAACAAATTTGCAAGAGGTAATGTATTGTTGGCTCATTTCTACTAATGGACACTTTGTGTGGACTGAATAAGATGTGGCCTCTTCTGGCTCTATTGTTTGTTCATTTCTCTAGCTTTCAGAGCTGTTATTATACATGCCTCCTGCTAGAAAGGTACCCATGATATGACAATCAGCCTTCTAGAGGTTCCATGTCTTGACATGTAGGATAGGTAGTTATGAGATTCTAGGATTGTACTCTTAGTCCCCGGCCGTATAATTTCTGTAGGAAATGTAACTACAAAACTGAGTGATCCAGTAGAGAATTCCTATCAGCTGGGACTATTAGTCTTTTCCTGGAATTTTGGACAAGAAAACTGGGAAGACTGGGCTCATCTCTCTGACGGCTAAAGCTACAAGATGTAAACCATCAGAGCCATGAGCAGGCATGATATCTGCCATGTGGAGAAGGCCACACTGCAGCGTGAATAATAAAGCTGCCACAAGGGGAAAGATGTTAGAGGCAGAGTGATTCTCTTGCAGGGTCTACTTCCCTAGGTCCAGCCATTTGGAAGTTCAGTATGTCTCTGCTTTTCCCTGCTTTAATTCATCCTCTCTTTTCAAGAAATCACCTTTTTGACTTAAACTAGTTCAAATTTAGTTTCCTTCGCTTGGGACCAAAAAAATTCCAATGAATGCAACATCAAAGAAAGATTTGAGAAATGCTTCTCAGAATATGTTTGATTAAAGGTTGGAGAGAGAGTAATTGGGAATACTTTGAGATGAGGCTTATATTTTAAGAAGTTAAAAGCTCAGTGAATAATATAAATGGAACCCTGTTTTCCCAGATAATAAATATAGGATCTTACATGTAAAAGCAGGATCCCAGTGTTTATGATTTACTAGAATGTAGGCTTCCTGAGGGTAGAAATTTGGATTCTTAACAACTGTACACTCATGAATACAATAGAATTCTGTACATAGTAGGGGTTTAATAAATATTTGTTGAACAAGTTAATGCATTTATTTGTTGCATCTCTTCCTTACTCCTAGTAGAGATATGAAAAATGTCTACTTAATTGACCAACTACTGTGTTCAGTGTCATCAGACTTGTCATTTAGTTTATTACCAGACCTTGTAGTGGAGTTGGGGGAGGCCTATGGATTAAGAGAACCTGTTCTGAGGTTAAACAGTTTGTTCAGCTTGCATGCAGACTTTATATGTTGAAGGTCAGGATTTGAACTCAGGACATCAGTCTCCAAAATGCGTGCTCTCTCTAATATACCGCATTGACGTATTAACATACGGGGCGGAGATTTCTTCTGGAGCAATAAACTAGAAGGGGCTAGGGTTGGACTTGAATGCTGCCTTATATATAATTCCAACTCTCATTATCAAGGATTTAGTGAACACAGAATTAATCCTTATTTTACAGACAAGTGAGTGCAGGTTGACAGCATTGCTTCCAGTACTCACCAGTCAATATCTCCTTAGAAAGTCTCATTATCAAGATGTAGGCTCCCCTCTTAATCCCCTTATCTTCCCATAAGGGAACTTCATTACACTAGGAGTCCCTGATAGCTATTGGTGCTCCACTGCATCCCTTTGGCATCACCGTTCCTAATCTTACAACTTCCTATTGCAAACACCTGCTACTCTATGCCTGGTCCCTTGAAGGGGAACCCTGGAATTGTCCTAGGGGACTTAGTTCTTACCCCTAAGACTGGAGGGTATTGACCGATAAATACCCTATACACTACTCCTCTATTTGTTTGACTCTATGGCATGTTCTACACTGTCTCCAAGAGGTCCTTGGTGGGATTGTGCCCCAATTACTCAAAACACTAATTGGCTCAAAAATAAACCCTTTATTGATTTTCTCCCCTCCTGTGTCTCATTTCCTTAGACCTCTCCCAAATCTTTCCAAATAAACTATTCAAACTCTCACCTTTATCTCAAGGGTCTGATTCTGGGCTAACCAGAGCTAAGTCATCTCTCTGGCCCCGTCATCCTCATCCCGAAGGGAGAGGGTCAAATTACGTGACAGATGAGTCTGAAAGAAACTGATCACTATTACTTCAACTATTTCCAGGAGGGCAAGTTCATAGGACATGCATATTTGGACTACCCTTTGCCATGGGCTTAAAGGTTTGCCTTCATGGGAAGGTCTTCAGTTAGTAACTGGATGGATAAGTCAGTTTAATTCAGGAGTAATGTATAGGACACACCCCAGGTCCTTACAGATCTAAAAATCATGCTCTCCAATCAGCAATGTAGTGGACATTTTGATTCTAACAAGATTAGATTCACATGATTCATAAAAGCCAGCATGTAGAAACAACCCAAATAAACATCAATTGATGAATGGACAGACAAAATAGGTTATATTCATGCAATGGATAATTATTTGGCCATTAAAAGGCATGAAATATTGATATATGCTACAACATAGATGGGTCTTGAGAACATGACGGTAAGTAAAAGAATACAGTCACAAAATATCGCATGTCACATGATTCCATTCATAGATAATGACTAGGAGCTCTGCAGAGACATAACATGGATTAGTGGTTGCTTAGGGCTAGAGTGTGTGGAGGGGAGTGGGGAAAGGAGGAGACAGCTGAACCGGTGCAGGGTTTCTTTTTGAGGTAGTAAGAATGTCCTAAAATTGGCCAGATGGGGGAATCCCTGGATGGCTCAGCGGTTTAGCGCTTGCCTTCGGCCCAGGGCCTGATCCTGGAGTCCCGGGACAGAGTCCCATATCAGGCTCTCTCTCACTCTCTCTCATGAATAAATAAATAAAATCTTAAAAATAAATAAATAAATAAATAAATAAATAAAATTGGCCGGATTGATGGCTGCCCATATCTCTTAATATACTAAGAGCCATCGAAAGGTACACTTTAAATAGGTGAATTATTTGGTATTTGAATTATGTCTCAACGAAACTTTCGAAGTTAGGTTCACACCATGATGCAAAACACTAACATAAGGGGAGGATGGGTTAAAGGTATATATATGAGAATGCTTTGTACTATCTTGGTAACTCTTCTATAAATGTAAAACTATTTTAAAATAAACAGTTTTTAAAATTGGATCTAAACTTGGGAAGGTCCTAACTTAGAAAGGTTCAAAACTTCTCTGACTCAGCTTCCCTTCCTTAAGGGAGTGTTCCGTCGTACTATAATACTCATCTCATAAATCGAGAAAGCATGTATAATACTATATCTGGCAAATAACCTCTCTCTCTCTCTCTCTCTCTCTTTTTAAAAATATTTTATTTATTTATTCGCGAGAGACACAGAGAGAGGCAGAGACATAGGCAGAGGGAAAAGCAGGCTCCCTACAGGAAACCTGATGCGGGACTCCATCCCAGGACCCAGTGATTACAATCTGAGCCAAAGGCCTAAGCTCAACCGTTGAGCCACCCAGCTGTCCCCCTCTCTCTCTTTCTAACTAAAATCAAGACCTGGGTGCATAAAGCAGAATCGTCAATGTATCTCAGGCATCCCATTTCCTACCCCCATGCCCCCAAGATCTCCCTTATCCTCCAATCTCCCAATTACTTTTCAGATACGAGGTTTGGGCTGACAAAGTGTGGTCAAAGGTTCACGTTCTTATGACTACAACATAACATGTATAATGAGCCAACTCAGTTTGCCATGCCAGAGATTTGGGGCAGGGGTGGGCAGGGGAGAAGCTGGGTGACACTAACAATTGATGCCCAAGTTGCCCTCCTTAGCAATTAGCGGTTCTTGTTTCTTTTGCCTCCCATCATAGCTATTTTTGTTGTTATTTGTGTTTCGTGAAATGGTATCATTCCATCAGACCCACATGTAAGCCTCAAGTTGCTGAGGCAGGCTTTCCTTGCCTCCTTCAGTAGCACTCATGGAAGCCAGCACAATATTTCTGCTGGCTGGTCTGGAGTCAGTTTTGTATCTAATTATGGGGTTGATTTTCTTCTTTTGTATTCAAGTTGTCTCCACCCACTGGGGGTGTTAGAGATTTGACAAGGAAGCTTTCCCTATGGTCCCTGTTTCATTGTAAGAAGCCAAGGGCGTAGGGGAAATGCCCTTGTTTGGAGTGGAGGCTGGGGCTGCAATCCCTTCTCTAAATTTAAGGGACAAAGGAAGCCTGGGACAAGCCATTTAATTCCCCAGCCTTCGGTGTCTCCTTTATAAAATGAGAGGATTGGCTTAAATCCTGTCTTCTGTAATTCTTAGTTCCTCCTAGCACTGACATTCTCTAAAACGCAAGCATTTTCCTGAAGTTTACTGACAAGTAGTTGCCAAACACCAGAGGAGTGCTGATATGTTGTTAGCTAATATTATCTCTCATCTGTTTGCAGCATCTTGATGGGAAATCATCCCCGGGAGCAGCCCTCTGTTCTGGTGTCTGCTCTGAGAACAGATTTAGAGAACACAGGAAGAGGGCATTATGGAGGCAGTGGATCCCTCCAACATGGACAGGGATGGTGGCATTCTGTTACGGTTCCAAAACTGGTACAGAGAAACCAATGGAAGGCAGGTCTTAGAGCCTGGAAAAAGGAGTATTACATAAGTGCAATTTTACTTTCCGCGTTAATCTTTGCTGAGGTAATTGCCTTTATTCTATTTTCAGTGTGTTGTTGGCAATGCTGCGTGGCCTAATGACAGTTGTTCAATAAAATTAGAGATCATACCCAAGAGGAAAAGTGCAATATTCACTCATGGCCAAAGTTCTTTGAGCCACAGCACCCCATTCCTCAAGAGTTATATGGGAGAGAGGTGCTGACTAGCATTTACCAGGAGTCGAGATCGAGTGACGTTTTTAGGTTGTTGGATGTATCTGGCACACACCTCTGGATGTGAGGAACAACAATTTCAGCAAGGGGAGTGGAGGAGCTTTTCATAATGAAGGAAAATAAATGTCCTATTCTTCTCTACTTACCACATATTCACCCTCAGCCTCCCTACACATCACCACATAGAACTAAGTGCATCCCCTAAATCTCTCTCTAAAAGTCCACACCACACTATCAAACCCCTTCCCCCCACCAGTGTTGTCTTGATTCAGAGCGCTATCATTTCTCACCTGGATACTGTACTACCCTCCAAAAAGGACTCCCTGTCCTCAGCTCTGCTCCCAACCTCTCTTCACTCTCAGGTCAGCAGTGGGAGTGATCCCCTGGCCTTCCAGAGTGTTAGTCACACACCTTGCTCAAAATTCAGTGGTTCTTAATCAGACCTGAACTTCATCACTCAAGCTCTGATGTCTCACTATAATCTGCCTGCCAATTTCACCAGCCTCACCCTCTGGCATTTTCTCTTCTAGGGTCCTGCCAACCTTAGCTGTTCATGGTTCCCCCAAATTTACCACACTCTTGTGCCTCTTGCTGGGATACTGCTTGGCATCTCAACCCTTGCTTCCAGCTTCTCCTTAACTTTTAGGTGTCTCTCACCAACATCCTCTCAAATTGCCTGTCCTAACTTACTAAGGACAACTCCTTTCCCATTTCCAATGTTCTATGTATATACTTTTAATATGGCTATAATAAAAATAGCATTTCCAGGGTGAATTCAAGTGTGATCATCTAAAGGCCACGTAGTGGATCTTCAACTCCCTAGCACCATACCAGATGAGAGGTACTCAATGTCTTAGGATGAGAATGAAAAGAGCATTTTCTAAGCACTTAAGATATGACAGTCTCCATGTTTGCTTTTGGGGACATATAGGACAGGAAGGGAAAGTAAGCAGCCTATGACTTACATCTGAGAGAGTGATAAAAATAATGAGAGGATAGGCAGAGATATTAATAATAATAAATCATGCAGAGCGAAAAGTCAATAAGCCAGAAAGTCCTTGAGTCTTGGGTAAAATTTAATAAATCATAGAAGGAAAAGCAAACTAAGGGTATTATTAAGGAAATAAGAACTTTGACTCCAAATGACTCCCACTCTCTCAGTGAATGGAAGGCTCCTGGAGTTCTCACTATTAAAGCTTGCTGGCATATTTGGGGATGGCCATGGTAATCAAGCATCTAGCATATGAAGTGTATCAGAAAATGTAGATGTTCCAAAACAGGGAACTCTCCATAATCATTTCTCATAATCTGAAGAGATATTAAAAGGAATTCTTAAGTAGATGACTTTATACCTATAGAATTTAATCATTTCTCATGATCTGTAGATATATTAAAAGGAATTCTTAAGTAGATGACTTTATGCCTATAGAATTTAATCATAACTCCCAGCAAAATTATTCTCTTATTCTCCTTAGCATTGAAGACTGACTTTCAATGGGGCAGGTGAAGCAAAGCAAGTAACAGATAGGAAATGATAATCAGACTTGAAGACTGTATTATGGCATTAATATTTTATCAGGAACCACTGAAGAGTTTTGAACAGGTATGTCACAGTGACATTTGCAGGCCAGGAGTCTGAGTGCTATATGCAAGATGGGTGGGAGGTATAAATAGAGGGGTGGGGATAGTGAGAGCATGTACGACTCCAGGACAATAATCAAGGTGAGAAACATCAGTGTTTAGAATCAAGACAACAGAAGGGTAGATGGGGAGACATGTTCTGACAGAGGAAGACAATTCTGGGGTAAATTAAGGCATCCAGTGTTATCTACATGACACATTATATGATGGATTCCAATTTCCCTTTCTGTGTGCTAATTCAGTGGGGTATTCCCAGCCCCACTGTGACAAATACAGTCGACTGCCCAGCCAAATGATCCTTCTCCCCACCATTCTTACAGTGGAGCCCATACCTCACTCTAGAAGCTGAAAACCTACTTTCTCAGCAGAATTTGCAGTAAAGGGTGGGCATCAGACATACTTGCAGTCCGGTAGAAAACAAGGGGAAGCTTGCTGCCAGGACTTTTTTAGTAAACGCTTTTCTCTTTGTAAAAAGAATCACAAGAGGAACAGTGTCTTTCTTTTACTGGTCATGCACCCTGTCATGCCCATGTGTGATGCCTCATTCTGTGGCAGCCATCTTGAGACCATGAGAGAAAAACATGAAGACAGAAGTCATTGTGTTGAGGATCAGGGAAGAATGGAAAGAACCTGGTTCCTTATTGATGTCATTTGAGCTTTTAAACCCACCCTGAAACCACCTACCTTCAAACTTTTTTTATATGAAATACTACAAAGCCTTGTTTTAAAAGTTCTTGCTACTTGGGTCGCCTGGGTGGCTCAGGGGTTGAGCATCTGCCTTGGCTCAGGTCGTGAACCCCGGATCCTGTGATCATGTCCCACATCAGGCTCCTTGCATGGAGCCTGCTTCTCCCTCTGCCTATGTCTCTGCCTCTCTGTGTGTGTCTCATGAATAAATAAATAAAATCTTTTTAAAAATTAAAAATAAAAGTTCTTGCTACTCAAAGGGTGGTCAGTGGACCAACTCTATCAACATAAACTGGAACTTTAAAATGGAAAAATCTTTGGTACTATCCCAGAAAAACTGAAACAGAATCTGCATTTTAACAGGATCCTCATCACCAGGTTAGGCTACTTTTAAAAGAGTATTCTGTTATTTTCCCTTTGAAGTATCCTATTTAATAAACTCACTACATACAGCTGCCTTGATAACTAGAATTAATTATACTTTCTTCTGTTATTCCACCATATTTGCCCACCCCTCTATCATGGTATGTATTTTATTTTGCTACATATATGTAGTACAGTTAAAACTATCTGTGGCAATCTGACCCATAAAACTTCACAAATTCCTTCAAAGTAGGCCCTACATCCTACTGACTTTCCTGTTCCCCTTTCTGTCCAGCATTAAGCTTCACAAAAACAAATATTCAAATATCTGTTGAATGAAAGAATAAAAGGAGTAATAATTTCTTTTATAATTCCTCTGGCCAATGAGAATTTGAGAACCTCTAATAGGTAGATATGCTAGACTCAAAGGAATGCTCATGATCTGCCTTGAGCTATAAATGTATTGTTTTCTTACTCAACTATTTTTCCAGGCAAAGCCTTGCTCAACAGAGCTCTTTGGAGGCAAAATGCTCAATAAATCTTGAGTCTTCTTCATGGTGGGCCACATCTTTGTCATCTTCCAAAGCTTACTTGCCTTATTGTCGCTGGAATAATGAAAGTCATCTCAGGGTTGCCCCGCTCAAAAGTCATCATATCTGGCCCTGTTGGGACCACTCTATCCATTCACTGATGAATTTAAAGTCATCAATGCTACAAATTAAGCCATCTTTTAGCAGCAATTATTGACCACTGAATATGGCCAGGAAGGAAGTTTCTGGCCATCCAGAACTCAAGGAAAAGCCAAAAAAGAAGCAGGCTCATTCAGCTGACTCTGCTTTCCTTAAAAGGCTCTGGCAGTGGCCAAGCTTAGAGAAGCTAGAATGTGGAGATAAATATAGAAAATTGATTTATCTTTTTTCATTTAATAAAAAGTATCCATAGATTTCATAAAGTGGAAACCCTGCATCTAGGTCATCCAAAGAGAGGACACACACACATGAGAATAGCTTTGAGCCATTTTGCAACACATACATAAATATATAAAAACGTGGTTTGACTTTCTGTTTTATTCATGATTTTGTAAACACACTTGCACAGCTCAGCGCATAACTGCATGCTCTTCTGCTCCCTCAGTATCTGGCAAAACCGCAGTCATTGTAGGTGTGGTAAGAAAAACCCAAAACGTAGGGTGAAGAGACAGGATCTGCTCCCAACTCTGCACTGGTTAAAGAGGAGAGGTGAGCCTGTCCCAGCCTGTTTGTTCAAATGAGTGCCATCCTTTTGACTATGAATACTCCTCAATCTCAAATTGTAGAGTGGATAAGAAAACTGTACACTGATTTAGAGGAAATAGTTTCCCAAAATTTAGGGAAGTTATACGAGATAATTTAGAAGAGGTTTCACTGAATTTTTCTGTTTCAACTATTTCATTTATTTATTGACAGCTCTAATTGGGTAAAGGAGCAGACGTGATATAGCAAAGTAATCCCTAGCAGTGCCGGCCATAATTCAATATTGTCGACTGAAAGCTAAACTTTATTGGACCAAATTGCCCAATAAGGCCCACAGAAAATCACACATGGACAGCTGTGGTTTTAAGTCCTCAATTGACTTTGCAAATAGGAAAATTGCAGAAGCTATTTCAGAATCTGGGAATGCTTATTAGCAAATTTTGCCTGTTCAAATTATGGCCTAGATTGAGAAAATCAGTCTTATAATTGTTGGGGGCATTTTTTCACTCCCAGGAGAAAAATTAATTTTATGTTTATATTAATAAGATTTTTTTGAGACACTGTTCATTTGAAATTCACTGGAAGTTAATTCCCCAGAAAAGAGTTGGTTAACCAATTTATAGAGTTTCCAATTTGGGTTAACAGACATCTCACTCATACTTATGATAAACGCACAGCAAGAAGTAGAGCCCTGAGCAGTTAGTGGCTTGCCCAAGGTCACTCAATTAGAGGCAGAACTAGGACCACAGCTTCATTACCCCTTTTAGAGCAGTAGTACTTAACTGGTGGTAATTTTGCTGTCCCTAAGAGACACTGAACAATTTCTGGATACATTTTGGTTGTCACAGTAGGAAAAAGGTACTACTTACACCTAGTAGTCTGGGCCAGGAATGCTGCTAAAGAGCCTATAGAGTACAAAACAGTTCCCCAGCATAGTAGTGATAAGGCTAAGAAGTATTATTTAAATGATATTTGCATACACGCACATGCATGTATTTTGTGCAAACACAAAAATGACCAGAAGATAAGATAGCTACATTATCTGATACTTGTTTATAAGCAAAATGAGAAGAGTAATGACTGTTCGAGATTTTCCATAACACTTCTCTTTTGCTCATTTCACTCCCCAAACCAGCATATCCTGCTAGCTCCTCCTCTATCAAATAATATTCTCAAAACAGCTGCTTTGGGCCACATCCACAGATGCTTCCCAGCCCTGGACATCATTCTTTTTCTCCTGGACCACTGCAACATTCTGCATGGTTCTCTTCAACTCTCCACCTGTTCAATCTGTTTTCTACTTGGCACTCACAGCGACCTTCCAAAGTGACCCTGATCATGCCCCTTCTTCTTTTTGTTTTTTCAAGATCTTATTTATATATTTACAAGAGACACAGGGAGAGGCAGAGACACGGGCAGAGGGAGAAGGAGGCTCCCCGCCAGGAGTCCAATGTGGGACTCAATCCCAGGGCACTGGGACCATGACTAGAGCCAAAAGGCAGACACTCAACCACTGAGCCACCCAGGCGTCCCTATGTTCCTTCTTTTCATAGAGCTTAGTCTCCAGTGGGATTAGTTCCATATCCCAGCCTGCTGTTGGAAATGAGTAGGACCAATTTTGGGTTGTCATAATAATACCTGGGGGCAGAGCAAACGTATTGTCCTGTGACAGGAAGGATTGTGAAGAACTGACTTGCCCAGACTGTTTAACACTTGTGATACAATGCAGTAGCCTCGCTGTCTGCCTAGCTCTCCAGCTTGCTCTCTTTGCTCTAGCCTGTGTGCTTGGTGTCCCTTGAAACTGCCAGGCATGGTACATTCTCAGGGATTGGAAGACGAGTTGCTCCCTGCCTCAAAAACTCTGCTACAAATATGTGTTGCCTTGTTCTCTCACTTCATTCTGGTCTCACCTAAACTGTCATCTGATCAGAGAAACATTACATCACCATCTTATCTAAATTAGCATCCTCTTCATTAAGGTGAGATTCTATTCTAATCAATGTTTCTTCCTTTCATTTATCAATATCTGACACCATGATATAATATATATTTTTCAGTGTATTCTGTTTCTTATCTGTCTCTCCTTTAGAAAATGAGGTCCTAGAGGGCGGGGGGGGGGGGTTGTCTGTTTTGCTTATCTTTGTATCTTCAGTACCGAGAACAGTACCTGGCACATAGAATATAGACAATATCTGAGAAATGAATAAATGAATCTATGTCTTTACTTAACTAGAAAATTATCCTTTGGAAATGTGTGATCACATTTCCAAAGGATATGTGAGAGAACATCATCAATTTTCCTTTAATTTGACAGCTGTATATATTTTTAAAAACCAGATATTACTAGGGAAAAAAAAGAACCCTGCATTCACCAACGTTTGCTTGGAAAATTATACTTAGGAAACTATTTTAATTGTTGTTTTAATTATTTGGTCACCATAATCCCTCTTTGTGGACTGAGAGTATAAATAAGTCAAGCTATTTCTCAAGAACTTCAGGAATCACGGAAGAAAAAAGAATAGAGAAAGATCTATTCACATAAGATATAATTGAAGGACAAACATTATATGTTCTCATTCATTTGGGGAATATAAATAATAGTGAAAGGGAATATAAGGGAAGGGAGAAGAAATGTGTGGGAAATATCAGAAAGGGAGACAGAACATAAAGACTCCTAACTCTGGGAAAGGAACTAGGGGTGGTAGAAGGGGAGGAGGGTGGGGGGTGGGAGTGAATGGGTCACGGGCACTGGGGGTTATTCTGTATGTTAGTAAATTGAACACCAATAAAAAATAAATTAAAAAAAAAAGATATAATTGATAGTCTTCTTAAGGGATGCAAAGTTTCATGGGTTATTTTGTGCTGGCAATCGTAAACATAGAAATTCAACAAGAACAGTGAAGAAGCCTTCCTCATTAACTCTGTTGGGAGCCAGGCGTCTGGCAAAACTGCGATTGCCCTGAAGCCTAGTTTCAGGCCAAGGAAACAAACTGCTTCTCTCAGGGAAAAGGAGGAGTCTGGAGAGAGAGTCCTTTGATCAGCTTCCGTCCTGATCATCTTTCTGAGCTCTGACTAACTCCCTGTGCCTCCCTCAGCCTCCTGGCTAAAGAACAATAGGGATGTAGCACAGCAAGGAAGAGGCTGTCCTGGGGAAGGAAATACCTGTAACATTCATTGCCATTTGAAATCATTGACACCCTGTTTTTCGAGTCCTGTTCCATAGACCCAGAGCCCCCGTGGGTATTTCTGTGCAAGTGATTTACTGGGGGATCCTCTCAGGAGGACAGTAGAGGAAACTGAACAAACTAAGGGAAGAAATCTAAGCAAGGATATAATTTTCAGCCAATTCCATGGGAAGATCTGGAATATGAAGTGTACCATGGGGCAAGGAGACCCACTTTTTATAACCCTTTGTTAGTCAGTCTTGGCCTATGACTGCTCAGTAGGATGGGATATGACCCCCCAGGGGACAGCCGTGCACCCTGAGTAGCCAACAATCACAGAGGCTGCAAGTGGGGTGTTCCTATCCCGTGAAGGGGATTTAGATGAGACACCAACAGCATTTGCTTTATGTCTGCTAGAGTCCGAAAGAGACATGAATCACAGTTTAAAAAAGAAAAACAAACCCCAAAGCACTTTCTCTAAGTATCACTGCTTGGCACAGCATTATTCATAGTGGCTTTGAGACTCATGTCTGGCATCTTGAGTTTCTTCTGAGGGAACTCTGCTAATGTAGGGCAATGCCGACATGGTATTTGCAATGCCGAATAACAAATATCTCCTTTTCTCCTTGAAATATTCCAAACATCTTACAAAGAGCCATATTAATAATTCTCAGAGAACAGTGGATGAGGGTAAGAATATAGACATTAAAACATCTAACTTAAAAATTTGAAAAAGGAGTTCATTTTATCAGCAAATTTGAGTAATAGTCAACTGAAGTCATTGCAGCAAGTCCTTCAGAAATGTTGTTTGCATATATTTTCTTTTCACTTTTTTTTCTTTTTTTAAATTATTTATTTATTTGTGAGAGAGAGAGAGAGCCACATGAGCGGGGGGGGGGGGGGGTAGAGGGAGAGGGAAAAGCAGACTCCCCGCTGAGCAGGAAACCTGCCATAGGACTCCATCCCAGGACCCTGAGCATGACCTGGGTCAAAGGCAGACCCCTTAACTGACAGAGCCACTCAAGGAGCCCCACTCACTTGTTTTCCTTAAACAGACAAACAAACATATCTCTGAAGCAGCATGATCTAGTCCAGGGTTCTCAATCCTAGCACTACTTACATGTTAGAACAGATAATTTGAGGCTCTTCTGTACTTTTCAGGATGTTTATGAACATCCTGTCCTTTACCTATTGGATGTCAGTGGTATCCCTGATCCATCTCTACCCCTCACATTGCCAAATATCTCCTTAGGGCAAAATTGCCCCCACTTGGGAACCATAGGTAAAGCTAAAGAAACTCAAGATAATCTATGGAATCATGGCAAGGCCACAGACTTAAGCAAATTTCTTATGTGTCTTAAGCAAATTTCTTAGAAAGTTATTCTAAATTGTGGTTTAATCATATGTGAAATGAGAAAAATACCTCTCTTATGGGACTGCTATAATAATTTCAATGAAAAACAACAGTGTGGCACAGAATCCAACACATTAACCACTGTGTGTACAGCTCTCTTCCTTTCCTTCTGGACTAAAATACTTTTAAAAGTGTTTATTGGATTTTTATGGGTAGAAGAGCAATGAAAGGATCACTTTATATGAGTTAGGTCACAAAATACGGTTGCACTTCAAAGATCTAAGGTTGAGAGAGAAAAAAACCCTAATTCCTTCTAATTGGAAAAGATGTCATTCCCACTTGCCCTCTTTCAGTTTTAACTGAAAATTCTTTGGGGAGAGTATGTTGGAAATTTAAATAGACACTTACAATACCTAACCTTTTCTGAATGCTTGAATGTGTACCAGATACTATTTTAATAAGTTTATATGGATTATCTTTTCAATGGATACTAGGATATCTACTCAATTTTTAGATGAGAAGTAGAAGAGAAGGGTGAAGCAATTTCCCCAAAAGAAGAGAAAATAGTGGCACTGGAATTTATGTTGAAGAAGTCTGTTGGAAAGTAGAAGAGCCAGGTCAGCATCTACAAGGACAGTTGGTAGTTTGAGAAGGAGAACACACCAGGAACTAGAGCCACAATAAGTTGCCAACTCTTTGTTGACCTACCTCTGAAGTCATCCCGAAGGCACACTTCTTCCTTAAATTAAGATGTTAGAGGGCTTAAACAAGGAAGAGTTGCTGCCACATGCCATATGCAATTCAAATTAAAACGAGTGATCCCTGGGTGGCGCAGTGGTTTAGCGCCTGCCTTTGGCCCAGGGCGCGATCCTGGAGACCCGGAATCGAATACCACGTCGGGCTCCCAGTGCATGGAGCCTGCTTCTCCCTCTGCCTGTGTCTCTGCCTCTCTCTCTCTCTCTCTCTGTGTGACTGTCATAAATAAATAAAAATTAAAAAAAAAAACAAATTAAAACGATAAAGAATATGAAATTTAGGAAAACCCCAAGAAAGTCCAATTTTTCCCACGATGAATATATTGATGCTTTCTTTGAAACATCTAATATCACGTTTTTGGAAAAATATTTTTCCCCACATTTAGCTTGTTTCCTGTGGATCTTGTATGGATAACTCTGATTTTTTTCATCCTCCTACAAATGTCTTGATCTTGAATCTGTGATCTTGACCTTGATCTTGGATTAGAAAACTTCACTTTACTCTCCTAACCTTGGTCAGACACCCTCATTTGGACTTTCATGTTCCTTTTGATCTAGGGCAGACACCAGCGGACTTTTCCTTCAAAGGCCTGGCTAGTAAATGGATTAGGCTGTGTGGGCCATGGGGTGCGTCTCAGTCACAGATAGTTCTACCACTGTGGTTCAAAAGCAGCCATAGACAGTATATAAAGAAATTGACATCGCTCTGTTCCAATAATGTTATAGTTACAAACCAAAAAATGAAGGTAGTGGTCTCGATCTGGGCTGACAAAAACTTCTTCAGTGACACAGAAAAAGATAGGAACTTACTAAAAATTGTGTCACAATTTACATATGTCAAATGGTTAAGAAATACACAAATACTACAAGTAATATTGAAAAATGTCTGAGGTTTGCCTGTAAAAAGGTACTTTGGAACCACTATACTTTGTAGTTATTGCAAAGTGGTAGAAAGAGGATTGTGGGATTATTCAGAAAGTTGTAACACCCGATGCGGATAGGTGTGACTCAGGACACATATGGTTTAACCCAGAGTACCTGGTAGATGAGTGAGGTGGAGGGCAGGGGGCGGCGCAGGGAGGGTTGGTATTCCTGTGTGGCTTGGTTCAGCTGGGTACAGTTTTCTGCATTCACAGAGTGCTTCTTGGAGATGAAATCACACATGAGCAAACACAAAATTCTTGTTATGCTCAAATTGTTCCTTAATATATTACTATCATTGGAACAAAGTCAAGGCTTCAAAATGAGTGTTATAGCAAGACTGATGCCTCACAGGCATCTTGATGCTAACACATCAGACCTTAATATGTCCAACCATTTTTCTTCGCCAAGTCTTTACAGAGAACATAGTCTGTTGATGCCATCAACAACTATCCAACCTCCTTTAACAAAATCTTTGACACGATCTTCAACTACTTCTGTCTCACTCGCTACATTCAATTAGTCATCAGCTGCTGTCAACGTTACCTTAAAAATGTGTCTCAAATTCATCCTCTCTTTTCCATTGAGAACATGTTAACACTTATCATCTCTAGCCAGCACTCTTGCAAGAGTCTTTCTTTCTTTTTCTTTCTTTCTCTTTCCTTCCTTCCTTCCTTCCTTCCTTCCTTCCTTCCTTCCTTCCTTCCTTCCTTCCTTCCTTTCTCTCTCTCTCTCTTCTCTCTCTTCTTTCTTTCTCTCTTTCTTTCTCTCTTTCTTTCTTTCTTTCTTTCTTTCTTTCTTTCTTTCTTTCTTTCTTTCTTTCTTTCTTTCTTTCTTTCTTTCTTCCTTTCTCTCTTGCTTCCAGTCCCATTTCCCTGTACCTGCTATCTGTGTAACCATCATAGTGATCATTCTTGGAGTAGGGGTTTCTAAGAATAAGGGCACTGAGTTTAAGTACTAACTTTGCTTCCCTATCTATATGATCTGAAGTAACTTACTTAACCTTTCTACCCTCAGTTTCCTCATCTAGAAAATGGGAATGCTAATAAATCTTGTGTCATAGGACTGGTGTCAGGATGAAATGTATAAAATCTTAGCAAAGTGTCCAGAATATTATTATTAATTTATTATTATTATTATTATTATTACATACACTCAGTGAATGACAGTTGTGATCAAAACCATTAAGATTTTTTTTTTTTTTTTTTTATTTATTTATGATAGTCACACACAGAGAGAGAGAGAGAGAGAGGCAGAGACACAGGCAGAGGGAGAAGCAGGCTCCATGCACCGGGAGCCCAACGTGGGATTCGATCCCGGGTCTCCAGGATCGCGCCCTGGGCCAAAGGCAGGCGCCAAACCGCTGCGCCACCCAGGGATCCCAACCATTAAGATTTTTAATTTTATTTATTTATTCATGGGAGACACAGAGAAAGATGCAGAGACATAGGGAGAGGGAGAAGCAGGTTCCTGCAGGAAGCCAGATTCAGGACTTGATTCCAGGATCCTGGGATCACAACCTGAGCCAAAGACAGGCACTCAAATACTGAGCCACCCAGGAGTCCCTGATCAGTACCATTAATATGGTCATTAATGTCACTTTTATCAGCATCATTATCTCCATCATGAGGATAGCATCATTCTGGGAGAGTTTCCCCAGGTGAAAAACGACTTTAACCCTTCATGTCATTTATTTGAATTAAGTGTAAAGTAAATGATAATTATTTAGTGCCTACTGCATACAAAGCAGCATCAGTGTAAATACTCAGTTGAAGGTTATCACCTAGGCTGACAAAAATATCATATTAATATCTCCCATTTAAAGCAGATTGTCATGATGACTATAAATAGAGTACAAAGGGAATACAGGCAACAAGAAATTCTTGTTGGAGGATTTGGGAGGGCTCTGGGGGAGAAGATAGGAGGATTTGACTGGTCCTGAAGGATGGGTAGGGTCTTGAGAGAGTTAGGAGGGATATGCTCTACTTGGAACCATCCAGGGTTGGGTATGGGCGGAAGATGGAAGGTTTAGAAAGGAAAGATCTTCTGTTGTGGCTGCAGTGTATATGAGGTGGGAGGAGTTGGGATAGAACATGGTTCACTGATGGACTAAATTGCAGTGAAGGGTCAGTGAGTACTGCTCAGTCTACTTGGAAGTAGAGTTCAAGTCCACTCATTCTTCTTCATTTCCACCATTGGGAAGTAGACCAAACTTTAGCATTCTCTGGGGATAAGGTATTCTAGGTGGAGGAAGGTATAGGCCAATGGTGGGGATATGCTGTGACTCTTTGTGGGTTGCCTCTAAACTGGAGTAGCTTGAGCACAAGGTCCAGGGGTAGAAAAGGAATATCTAGGATTAGGAATTATTATTATTATTTAATTTATTAGACTTTTTAGAAAGAAGAGTAAATGCTGAGAAGATGATGTCATGCCTAGCTCTTTCCAAACCTGCTGAGTCAGGACCAGCCCACAATAATCAGTTTCTAGTGGGTGATGGTATTGCGCTGACCTCATGAGCTACTCACTCCCACCTCAGTGAGTGTGCCCCAGCCAGAGAGCAGCCCCTATATCTTGCTTCCACCAGTTTTATACTGAGCTCACCAGAAATGTCAGCCCCAGGGTTCACTCACCAAAGTCACTTCCAGTGAGACTCAGCCCCAAAACATTCCTGAAAATGTGTTTGACATTAGCAACTGGACTTCTAGTGTATGAGATGGGCTTGCCTCATGGATGTTTGCTTGCAACAGCATATAGAGAGACCAACAGAGGACAGGTTGTTCATCCCGAGAGCCTGGGGGATACTCTGTCTGGGTTACACGGGTGTCAGGATTGAGTCAGACAGGGTCAGGCAAACAAGTCTCTGATAGTATGGCCTGAGGGCACTGTCCTATTTTAGAACCTGTTCAAACTGCTTTCTGCAATAACAGAAGATCCATGGCTAAGAGCTGACAAAATTCATTAGCCTCTAATTCCTAACCTGGGTAAACCAGAGCTATAATAATTAGTAACCAGGGACCGAAGTATGACAACAAAGAGGGATCCTGGCGATATTGCTTCCTCACACTGGGCAGAGAAGCAGACATCGTGCCTGACAGGGGCTCAGCAGATAAACACCACCCAGCATTTGTGCCCCTGTGCAGAGATGGTTCTGAGGTGCCCTGCACTGTCTCCAGAGTTCCAGAAGGGTCAGTCTTCCACAGCAGGACCCGGGTAGAGAACTCACTCTCTGCTGACTGCCCCACTTCCCCACTGTCCTATCTTGCTTTCTGATGTCACCTCCCAAATAAACTGCTTGCCTTCAAGTTCTTCTCACTTCTTCCAAGGGAATCACCCAGCACAGCTAGGTAGAACCTGGCAAAGAAAGCTTGTAAGAGGGATCTCCATGTGGCTCAGCAGTTTGGTCCCTGCCTTTGGCCCAGGGCATGATCCTGGAGACCCGGGATCGAGTCCCACGTTGGGCTCCCTACATGGAGCCCACTTCTCTCTCTGCATGTGTCTCTGCCTATCTCTCATTAATAAGTAAATAAAATCTTTTTTAAAAATGCAGTTTTTTTAAAAAAAGAAAGAAAGAAAACTTGTAAGAAAGGAGAGAGGGAGGCTTTGGCTGAAAACGTAATAGGAGCCAGGTTCTTTGCCTGACACTTGCCCTGTATTCACTCTGTCTACCCCCTCAATACTCACTCCTGCACAGCGAGACCACTCACCACAAATTCCTTCCACTGCTGACCAAGGCTAGACTTTCCCAGCTACAAGAACACTCTCTGCTACAATCTGGACAACTCAGAGCTGAGACAGAATGATTGCCATCAACCCTTGATGGATGGCAGCCAGTCCCACACCTCTTAGGAGACATAGCTTTCAGGCATGTCTCACCCTGTTTCCCAAGATCCCTGTAGGGCTGAGTCTCCAAGCCCATGGCGGTGACTTGACCACTAACACGCACTTTGAAAGCTTCCTTTCCTTCCTCCTCCCACTTCCTGGCCCGCTACAGTACCTCATGAGACCACCTCCCAGACAAAGCCCTGCCAAGGGATCTGCTTCTGGGGAGGCCAGGATGTAGTAATAATGACGATTATTCATTATTCTAAGTGTTTTCTACAAATTAACTCATTTCATTCTCACAAGACCATAATGTCCTGGGTACTCATATTTTCTCCATTTATAAATGAGGAAAGCAAGGCATAAAACATTGATTATCTTTCCCAAGGTCACATGACTGGTTAGTAGAGGAATCAGGTCCAGCAACCTGCCAAAAGAATTCATGCCATTTTTCATAATAAGGAATCTAGGCTCAGAGAGGTTAGTCAACTTACCAAAAGTCACACAGATGGCAAGTGAGAAGGCTGACATCAGAACCCATGTCCATCTGCAGCCAATGCACTTTACTTACTAATTAACAAAAATCCGGGCAGCCCGGGTGGCTCAGTGGTTTGGCGTCGCCTTCGGCCCAGGGTGTGATCCTGGAGACCTGGGATCGAGTCCACGTTGGGCTCCCTGCATGGAGCCTGCTTCTCCCTCTGCTGTGTCTCTGCCTCTCTCTCTTGCTCTATGTCTCTCATGAATAAATAAATAAAATCTTAAAAAAAAAAAAAATTCCTCCTGGAGGTCCTTGCATGCATTCAGCCTCCCACTTGATTTTCTGAAGGAACAAGCCTGGACATGTCATCTAGAGCCCCATCCAGTGGTGCTTTGCCTCACTCCACTCTATACTCTTGTGCCGAGAAAGACACAAACCCAATGAGGTCGAGAAAGACACAAACACAATGAGGTATGATAGGAGGGAACCCCCAAGCCACCATGCAGCCTGAAGCTACCTCATGCTTTCACCTGGATGTCTTCCAAAATGTGAAATTGCTTAACAAGAATTTGCTTTCTTACATATTTCTGATCCTTGATCCTAGCCCAACAGCTGGCATTTGATGAATGTACTGTTCTTCCAAAGCAAGGGGAAAAAGAATACGGTTTGTGCTTTAAGAAAACATCAAGGTTTTTGTCTTTCAGAATTGTTCTCTAAGTCACTCCTAAATCACTAGCCACATCAGTAGGAAGAAAGGACTGAAAACCCAAAGCATATTGCAGTGGGATGCCTGGTGCAAGTCAGAGCTATGGTACTTAACTGTGAATTTATGGAAATCGCTTCACCACTCTGAGCCTGACTTTTAACAAATGAGAATAATAATAGTGCTGGCTATATCAACCTAAGGTGAGGACTATCACGGAGCAAGGTAGGAAAAACTTTGCAAATATTAAGATGCTGTAATGTACTAGGGACGCTACAATATTGCAAAGCAGGATTGTGTGTCTCTTCTTTTAATTCTGCCAATATTAACTTACTTAATAAATACTTATTAATAAGTATTTATGGAGTACATATGAAGTGCCACACTATTTTGTAGGCTCTGAGGACACAGGGTAAGGAAAACAATTTCTTGCCACATACCCTAGTGCAACCAAAGTAGGTAAATACTTAGTTTGTTAGAGGGTGGTAAGTCCTAAGGGGAAGAAGAAAGCAAGGAAAGGTAGAAGTATTGGGGGAATTACTGCACTTTTAGATATAGTGGCTAGGAGAGATCTCTCTGAGAAGGTTACATCTAGGTCAAGACTTAGAGAAATGAGAGTGTAGACCACAGAGGAATAACTCAAGGCAGTAGGATACTCTGGGGTTCCAAGGAACACACTTTGGTAAGTAATTCCCTGGTGGCCAGACCAACCTCTTGCTCTCTATGATTATGATCCTTTAGAAGAAGCAGAGTGTGCTTCAGTTGGGAAAAAAGAAAAGTGACCTTAGATGCTCTTGTAAGTTATGGGGTTCAGGCCATGTTACCCCCAAATATGGCAGCTTGGCATATTAAATATCTGAAGCTGAAGGATTTTCTTTTTTTAAAAAATGACAGGAGTGAAACATTTTCACCCTTCTTACCTGTAAGCAGGAGATAAATCCCTCATGTAAAAGGTACGCTACCTGAATCTGGAGAGAGGGAGACATCCTTACCACCAGAGATGGGGAACTGAGGGCTGAGAAATCTACACAAACCTTGTTAAACTCATTCTTATCTTCCTGGTTATTTCTTCACCATTTACTACCCCTGGCCCAAATGCCTCTGTCTTGTTTATTTTTTATAAATTTATTTTTTACTTATCTAAAAAGGTATAAAAAGCTTCCTGCTTGGGGCACCTGAGTGGTACCGTCACTTAAGCATCTGACTCTTGGCTTCAACTCAGGTCATGATCTTAGGGTCCTGAGATCGAGCCCTGTGTTGGGTTCTGTGCTCAGTGTAGACTCTGCTTGAGGGTCTCTCTCTTTCCCCGCCCCCCTCTCTCTGTCTCCTTCTGTCCCTCCTGCTCATTCATGCTTTCTCCTCCCTCAAAAAGTAAATAAGTAAGTAAATAAGTAAGTAAGTAAATAAATAAATAAATAAATAAATAAATAAATAATAAAGCTTCTTGCTCTGGCCTCTTTGGGTCTACATTCTCTTGTGAAGTTTCTCATGTGCATGCAAAAATTCAAGGAAATGGAATATGCTTTTCTCTTGCTAATTGATCTGTGTCAGTTCAATTTTCACACCCAATCAGGGACCCTAGGGGAATTGAGGAAAACTTTTTCATCATCGCCATAAGCTACTTGCCATCTAATAGTTTCTCTTATCTGGAATCCCAGTTCAGGAAACCTGAGAAAATAGCCCATAAAGCTTTCATGAAACTGGCAGCTCAAGAGAACCACTCTGCAAAGCCTGCTAATTCTGCAGACTCTCCAGCTCCCATTAGAGCTGTTAATTAGAAGAGAACATTCGCTATGCAGAGGGTGAGTGCAGAGTTGGCAAGTCCTGCCCAGTACAGGGTCCCCTTGTTATCAGAAAGTAGAAGGGACCTATGAACCCTTTCACAAGCCAAAATGGCATAAAGTGAAGCAATTACCATTAATTTATATGGAAAAGTTTTTGAGCATTCCTAGACCCCCTCCAAAAATAACCTCTTGGGCTTTTCTGATACCTTAGGACACATCTTGCTAATGGATGCAGAAGATCAATTGAGATAAAGCACAGATGCTCAGAGACACAGTACAAAGCCACGCTGGCCTGATGATGCTGGGATGCCGAATGTAGTTCCCAGGGAAGGAACCGGCGGGGGGCACTGTCACTACTTAGGGTGTATGCTGCCTCTCTCGCTGCAAAACAAATACTGAATGCTATTTTCACTTTTTGCCTTTTTTTTTTTCATAAAAGCAAAAAACTCTTTCCGGATTTCTCTTGGCTTTCAAAAACAGGTACTAGCATAGGTCTTTTGTAAAAGCAAAGTGGCATGTCGCAAACTTTGAAAAGTGGGGGCTCCTGCACACTTTCTGCACAGGGATGCCAGCTGCGTTCCAGCCAATTGCTTCTGACGGCAGACGCTCAGCAGCGGCCGCAGCGCTGGAGAACCAGGGCAAGCTCAGCAGCCTCCTAGGCATCGCGGAGCTACCGAGGGTCCCCGACGGCACAGAAACACCAGGAGGTCAGCAGCGACCCCAGAGTGACCAAGCTGGTCTCAGGTTGGCCAAAGAGTGCATTCGGACCACCTGAGCGTCAGTTAGACGTAGGGTGTTTGTCGGGGCTGGAGCACCGCATTGGCCTGCGGAGAACAAGAAGCAGAGCGCTGGGCCCAGGCAACACCTTCAGCCTGAATCGTACTTACCAGGTGTTAGGCTTCAGTTGCTGTGCTCAGCTTCATAGTCCCACTCCTTCCACTGAAGCAAGACGAAAGGACTGAACATGTCTCATTTACCCTGGGATGTGGCTTTTTCTGTCTTTTCTTTTTTTGTTGTTGTTTTGTTTTTTAATGTATTTATTCATGAGAGACATAGAGGCAGACACATAGGCAGAGGGAGAAGCAGGATCCCTGCGGGGAGCTCCATGTAGGACTCGATCCCAGGACCCGGGGATCACAACCTGAGCCCAAAGCAGATGCTCAACCACTGAGCCATCCAGGTGCCCCATTTTGGGATGTGTTCTTGCCGCTTAGAGATAAAGAGACCCAGAGGTGGAGAGCAAGAGATAAGCTTCTAATCCCAAGCACGTCTAGCCAAGGACCTCTGGCAAGGCGGTAAATGCTCTGGGTTTCAGTATTTCTATCTGTAAATTGGGAAATCATTTCTTCATCTAATAGAAATTCTCCTGGGGATATACCATCTCATTGAAAGTAATAATCATGTTACTTAAAATGGGTTTTTTTGATGATCAGTCAAGTGCAGACACAAAATAGCAGCCGGGAGGGGCATGAGAGTGAAAGAGATCTGTTACACTCACAAGTCCTAGAGAGAGAGGCATGGCAGGCCATGCAGGGGGCCACCTGGGAGGAGGGCCCAGGGAACAGGCTCCACCAAGTAGGTGGTGAGCCAAGAGAGAATGAGGACGGTGGGCCAGTGCCTTTACTGGGGGTCAGAGTGGAGTGCACAAGCCAAAAGTGTGAGGAATTTCATTGATGTGTTTGAATGTCAGTAGGTCACACTCCAGGGAGGAACAAAAAGAGAAACTTGTGATTGGCACCAGCCTCATCACACTAGTGTGCCTGGTCACGGGGGTAAAATGCTCATTGCCTGTTTATGGATCAGTTAAGGTAGCAGGAGAATATCAAGTTTTAAAAATTTATCATACAACATCCTTAAAGGAGAGGCAATATTGTTCGAGTCTACCTGTGCAGGACAACCCACCAGGGTATAAACCATCATACAAAAAATGCCCAGGTCCTTCTGGCAAGACCAAAATCTCTCTGGGGATTTAGATTAATATGCAAATTTGCAAACACATAGATGGAACTAGAGGGTATAATGCTAAAAGGCATAAATCCGTCAGAGAGACAAATACCCTATAATCTCACTCATGTGGAATTTAAGGAACAAAACAAGGAGAAAGGAGAAAAAAGAGAGTGAGGGAGGCAAACCAAGAAAAAGACTCTTAACTTTAGAGACCAAACTACCAAACGGTTGGTGGGGGGTGGAGGAGAAATAGGTGAAGGGGATTAAGAGATTAAAAGTACACTTATCTTGATGAGCACTGAATAATGCAAAGAATTATTGAATTGCTATATATACAATATATATATCACCTGAAACAAATATAACACTGACTGTATCTTTACTGGAATTAAAATAAAATTTAATGAACAATATGCAAATAAGTCAGACTACGGGACCCCTTCAGGACCACCAGACATCCAACACTTTTACCAGCCTCTCGCCCATCTTATCATCCTGCTCATTGGATTCTTACTGGTAAATATGTTTCCTCTAACCTCTTTCATTAGAAACTAGTTGCACACCAAATGTAGATAAAATGTATGTTTTATATAAAAAAATTGATATTTGATGTTTCTTTAAATAAGATTTTTTTTCCCATTTAATCATATCTCTATAAGGTAGGAAGCAGGAAATGAAGTTGCCGATTTTTAGATGAGAAACTGGGGGCTCAGAGATGTTAGGAACCCACAGAGGTCACACAGCTAGAAAGTGGCAAAGCCCGCCCTCCTCTGTTTGATTTCAATTCCCAGATCTAACTGTAAAGCTATACTAGTTAACTATTTCTGCATAACAAATTACTTCCAAATTTAGCAGCTTAAAATAACAAACACTGGTGATCTCACTCAGCTTCTGAGTGTCAATCAGGGAGCATCTCAGAGGAATGGTTCAGGTTGAGGTCTGTCTTTTTTTTTTTAAGATTTTATTTATTTATTCATGAGAGACAGAGAGAGAGAGAGACACACACACACACAGAGAGAGAGAGAGAGAGAGAGAGGCAGAGGGAGAAGCAGGCTCCATGCAGGGACGGCCGCCCTGAGGTCTGTCTTAAAGCTGCAGCCAAGATGCTGCCTGGGGTTGCAGTCATCCCATTGCTTCGCTGGATCGGAAGATCCAAACTTGCTCCCATGGATGTTGGTGGGAAGCATCACGTGTAGGCCTGCGCATAGGGCTGCTTACAATATGACAGCTGGCTTTCCCAGAGTGAATGACCTGAGAGAGAATGATACCCAAATACACATCCTAGAAGATATATTACCTAATCTCAGAAGTGACATGTCATCGCTTTTCCCATAAAATGCTACTGGTCACAGAGACCAATCCCAGGAGAATGTGAAAGGCACGATACAAGCGTGTATATTCCAGGGGATTGGGACATTGGCGAGCCACCTTGGAAGCTGGACTGAATTGCCCAGCAGAATTTGATGTTATCACTTGAAAAGGACTCAACAGCCCCCTTGGCTTGCGGTCTTCCTACCAGCTACACATCAGCATGGAGAATATAGGGGAAGGCTTTTCCAGCCATCTTTTTAATATAGAGACCAGGAAAAAAAGAGAAAGAGAAGGACTACATAAAAATGTGTTATTTTTGCACCCTTTACCAGTGCCTTGAAAACATTGGACAAGATATGTTGAGGATAGTTAAACCTTCTTAGGACATGCACACACTCATCTTTTGATGAGAAACAGAAAGTGAAGTGAGGAGAGGATGGAGTTTACTTTTCCAGTCTTTCTAGACGCAGATTCCCCATCAGATTTAGTGCTGTTTTTCTCATAACATGGCAGGATATAATCTAGCTCAGAAACTAAGAAATCCTGATGGGGAGAGACAGGGAGAAATGAGCCATAAATGTTGGATATGTTCCACAGCACCAACAGATGATAAACTCCTGCTGCTCCTTGCATAGATCTGTAGCCACAACAGCACTTGACTCTTATAAAAATAGCAGTTGGAGTGGAGAGCATTTCTAAGATAGTAGAGTGTCACCTTCATTATTATACATGAATAAGCTACACAGATGAAGCATGTGGAGGCTAAAGCATCAGGCAAGAGAGACTCAGGGCATAGGCAGGGGTTGATTTTGTCAGGGGGTTCTAGAAAAGAGTTAGTTATTCACCACTCTTTCAACTAACATGTAGGTAGCCTTTACTATGAGATGGCTACTAAGCATTTGGGGGAATATTAAAATATATGGGGTGCAGACCCTGTTTTCCAGAGGTAGTATGCCATTGATCGATTCCTATAGATTTGATAGACATATCTTTAATCACTTATTCATTCACTAACCAGATATTGTGGTGTCAGACACTGTGCGGGACACTGGTGTGGCAAAGATAAGTAAAATAAGTGTTCTGTTCACCAGAGCCCACAGGATCCTGGAGGGTCAGGATTGCAGTGGATCTGGAACGATAAGGGAAGAAAGAACAAAGAAGGCACCCAATTCAGTTTGGGAGAGAGAATGGCGAAGTTTCTACGAGGAAGTGGTACTGGAACTGAATGTCAGAAAGAGAATTTAAAACATTCTTTAAATGCATGCAGTGTAATATGTATAGAATTCATAACTGCCTTGTATAACTGACTTTCCATCTATCTGTCTGTCCACCAGGCACGTGGCTTAGAGGTTACAGTCATGGGCTTTGGATCCCAGTTATGTCACCTACTAGCTGTGGAACTGTAGGTAAGTGACTCTCTGGATGCCTGTTTCCTCATCCACAAAATGGGGATACTATGAGAGATTATTCCCCATGATCATTATGAGAATTAAACAAATGAGTTAATGTCTGCGAAGTGCTCAAAAGAGTACCAAACACAAATAAGTACTGAGAGTGCCCCACACTCTATGTAGGTATTACTTATTTCTGTCTACAGAGAGAGGCAGCAATAAAAATTTTCCACCGGGATGCCTCCCAGTGATATTCCTCGGTCATAGGAAATAAAATCATGGCTCACAAAAGAGAAAGGCCAAGATCCTGGTTTTGAGAGTGGTTGAAGAGATGAGGTGAGAAGTCTATATGGTTATCCACCAGAAAAAGCCAGAATTGCAAACTTTTGGGCAAGAAGCAGAGGCAAGAGCCAGGCATCTCAGATCTTCACAGTATTAGAGGCCTTGAGGTTGGGACTTTTGTACAGATACCCTCACGGATGCTCTGGCTAAATTGACCACAATGTGGAGGAACCAGTGTGCTTGGGTTGCATCTCCAGCAGCTTTCTGTGGGGTAGAAGATGGGCTGCTTTTAAGTTCCATGTCCTCATTTTGTCTCCCCTTCTCTACTCTCTCCCTTTGGGAGGCCCAGAGACCGTACCCATTGGGGAAACTGAGCCTGCAATCAATGTATGACTTGTATACAAGTAACCGCTCTACAATGTGTGGAGTGAGAACCCTTATTTGAAGCAAAAGAAATAAAATTAATGGTTACGGCATTTTGTCTACATTATGGTATCATGTTATATATGTATCATTCCGTGTTTAGCTTCAAACCAGCCTCCTGAGGAAACTAGTATTATTACTCTCATTTTAAAATGAATGAGGAAATATTCAGAGCAATCAATAAGTTCTCTGATGTTATTATTAGCGATTGGAAGAACTGTGTTGTGAGCATAGATCTATACGAATTTAAAGCAAATGCTTGTAACTTCTGTGATATGTGGTATCAAAATCAAGGAGTTCTAGAAATCCAGAGAAGAGTAGAGGGGAAAACGGTGAGGACTTCCCCAGAGATTGGGTATTTGGTTTGATTATCAAAAATGGGTAGTGTTTTACATGTAAAAAAGGTAGAACAAGTCATTCCAGATGAAGAAATGCAAAGGTTATGAGGGCATGAGAGTTACGAACTTCCCAGGGATATGGAGAGGAGGTCAGTGTGGCTAACACATGGGAATGTGGCGCTTCACAAAGCTACCTAGGGTCACTTTCAAGGAGGTTCATTTGTTCTTTCAACCTAATAAAAATGCAAGCTCTTCTTTAGAGCGAGGCGGTGGGAAAGGGGAATAGAGGGAGAGGCTCTGTGTCCTACCATGTAGCACACACAGGTGACATTCTGTTCCAACAGCCTTTTGCCTATGGCTGATGCTCAGATCTGCATCGCTGTCTGAATAGGTGGCCTGACCTCTAGACACTGCAAGGGACCTAGCTGTCTAGGCCGAACTTGATGATGTGAAATGAGCAGCAGAAGAGAAACCTGTGAGGAGCTGAACCTTAGACCCAAGAATGATGGATTCTGAAGCAGAGGGGTTTCCTGGCTAGGCCAGGAAGGAATCCCCTCTGGCTCCTCTGGGCGATACTGACAATTCCCATGGTGATGCCAGTTTGGACACAACCATTCCACAGACAGCCCATGTGTTTCTGAATTGGAGTTCATGGAGGTATCAAGTCTGGGATTTGTTTTTAATGATCTGTTCTTTCTCTATACCATTCTGGACTAGAAATCACCCCCAGGCAGCTAGCCTGTCACTTTCAGAGGTAATGTGAATCCCAAACAATAAAACTATGACCTATTCACTATGAGAGCAGCCAGGGTATCACTTAAACAAAACAAAACAAAACAAAACAATGAAGCACTGGTTTTGTAACCAACGGTTCAGATTGATGCCCCAGATCTTGGCACTGAGCTGTCCCATGACTTTGGACAAAGAGTTTACCTTGCCTACGCCTCAGTTTTCTTAACTATAAAATAGGGTCAAGAAAGTGTCCCTCACAGGGTGGATGGGAACAGAAGTGAAATAATGTGTGTGAAAAACCACTGTTATTTTAAAGCTTCAAGCTTTTAGACTGCATGAAAAATAGGTAGGTTGTCTCATTACTTTCTTCATAACAAAAGTTCTAAATTTGATGAAGCACAATTTATGTTTCTCTTTTTGCTGCTTTCAGTATCATATCTAAGAATATATTGCTAAATCCAAGGTCACAAAGATTTAGGCCTACATTTATTTATTTAAGAATCTGAGGGAAACATGAGGACCCCTAAAGGGGTCCCCTTGAACACTACTTTGTGCCCTGCTCTGTTAGGTCCCCTGCAAGGACAGCAGAGCTTCTTCCTGGGGACAACCAGAAGAGAGAAGACTTTGGGACACTGTTGGCTCCTGTTTTAGGCAAGGTCTCCAATCACCTTCACATCCTTCTGTGTCCTAGGAAATGTTAGAGATGGTGACATCCAGGTGAATTTACCTTTAGATGTCTTTTTTTTTTTAAGATTTTATTTATTTATTCATGAGAGACACAGAGAGAGAGAGAAACAAAGACACAGGCAGAGGAAGAAGCAGGCTCCACACAGGGAGTCTGACATGAGGCTCGATCCTGGGTCTCCAGGATCATGCCCTGGGCTGAAGGCAGGCGCTTAATCACTGAGCCACCCGGGCTGCCCACCTTTAGATGTCTTGAACAACAGCACAAACCCCAAAAGCACCTCTCTCCCCTGCTCCCTGGCATGGCTAGGTACTGTTTGCAGTTTGGTGGTCTTGAGAAAGTCATTTCAATGCCTCACCTTTGTCATCTGCAAAATGGTGACATTAATAGTACTTCCTTCGTCGTACTATTATTGTGGAGAATACTCATGATCCCATATATAAGCAAAATGCCTGGCACATAATAAGCACTCAATGAACATTAGCTACTACTAACATTGTAATTACCGCAGTACACTGCAATCACCTCGTTCCTTTCCATGGGGGACTCAGCCCCATTGGACCGCACATTCCCTGGGAGTGGTCCAGCATGCGGGGAGTCTCCCATACAGTAAATGAAGAGCAAATGAACCCAGAAAAGCCAGTAACCCCAGTGGACAGCAGTGGGCAGACAGCATGACAGGAGAACTGCTTGGAGAAAACAGAGCTGAGACTCAAAATGAGTTGATGTCAAGGCCAAGTAGGGAGGCATGGCCTGAGCACTCATCCCAGGCCCGGTCCAGGCACCCTACAGGGTGAGAGTGAGGCCAGGGCCATCTGGGAACTCAAGGTAACAGGTAGTGGAGGCCCCGAGCCACACATTAAGCAGCAGGGATTCCCTCCCACTCCCACGGGAATCAGTGTTTTCCAAACTTCAGCCAGTATCACCTGCACAGGTTTTGCCACATCTGAGTAATGTGGTATTTCTTAATTAACCACTTAATATTTTCCTTAAATTAATTTACCTTTTTAACTTTTTTATTTTATTTTTATTTTTTAAACATTTTATTTATTTATTCTGAGACACACAGAGAGAGGCAGAGACACAGGCAGAGGGAAAAGCAGGCTCCCTGCGGGGAACAATGTAGGACTCCATCCCGGGACTCCAGGATCACGCCCTGAGCCGAAAGGAAGATGCTCAACCACTTAGCCACCCAGGTGCCCCTAATTTACCTTTTTTAAACTTAAATAAACCTATTATTGTTGTCAGTAATAATCCATATCTTCTGCTGTAAATATAATGGCAAAATAAGTAAAGTAAAAACAAATTACTTTCATAAATGCTTGCTAGATACTTTTGCCTGCAAAGGCTCTGAGCCTACTGTCTCTTGGCTAAAAAGGGAAATCAGTAGGTTTTCGAGGAGTGTGAAAACCATCAAGCACATATGGCAAACTTTTCACTTAGAAGGATGGAGAGGAAGCTGGGAAGGGAATGAGCTTGGTGCTGTGGAATCCAATGTCAGGTAATGCTGTCACCATGAGTTTCTTAAAGCATCCTCAGAGCTGCCAGGGGCAGAGTTCCCACAATTAGGGAAACCCTCTTGGGGTGATAGGAACATCGTTTAATGGTTTTAAGGAAGAAAAGTTACCCTTTTGGAACATCTCTATGGCTATGTTGAAGGGTGTAGATTTATGGGCACTAAGACTGGTGGCCAAGAGTTCAGGTAGAGGCAAATGACCACAGCCCAGGGGAGAGGTAATGAAGGTCTGAGAGAGGAACGTTGTAGGGCTCAGGGGTGGGAAGTGGGACAGAGAAACCACTGATGGAATATTCAAGGAGTATAGACTGTGCTTGCTGATTGGCTATGTAAAGAAAGAATCTAGGATGCCCTCCCTGGGCTCAACTTGGGCCAGGGGAATATAACGGAACCATAGCGGAAGAGAGCTTTATAGGTGACGTTCTCACTTCTCTTTTCTGGACTTGTCCATCAACTTCTTCTAGGCTCCCGGGGTCTTCCAGCTGACTTTTAGGTGCCCAGACCTTCAGGATGCCCCCAGTCGGACCTGCAGAAGAGTTCATACTCCAAACCCATGAGACTGCTTAGGATGGTCCTGAGGTAAGGCCTGGCTGAAGACAAATCACTCTATATCTTGCTGTCTCCATTCCACTACAAGTATACAGTTGAGGACTAGTTAAAAAGAAAATCAAGTACGGGGGCAAAATGAACCTCAAAATTCACCCAGAGAACCCCACAAATCCAAGTGTGGATTCCAGGATCTCATTAATTTTTTTTTCCACTTGGGGACTAAGTGGGGTTGAGAAAGTTAGAGGCTGCATGTATGCATTTATATCTGAGATGATTTCCTAGTGCTGCTGGGGGAACAATTTCCTTGGTCTCAGGCTTCCTTATTTCACTGCCCAGACAGATATCTTTAATTGCTACCGTGGAATTCCTGCCCTTTTCTCGAGGGGCCAGTGGTCTTCACATCAAATTGCTATATCCTGAAAATGACACTATCCATCTTATTTCTCCCTGATCCAAATGAAAATATCAGCTGGCAGCCACAGCAGCAAGTGGCTAATGAACTAGCTCACACTATGGTGTAAATGACTATGAATAAGTTAACTGTCTAACACTTAGCGACAAACTAATCCAAAGTAATAAATATCTTATGTGGAGTTTCAGATCCCCGGGGCTTTATTCTGAAGTAGCAAATACATCTTTTCCCTCCTGTTATCTTACCCTAAATCAACAGACACCAAGGCACTAAAGTTTCATTGATTGGATAAGAGTGGTCCATAAAAGACACTCCCAAGAGTGTCATCAGCAGTCTACTTTCAAGTCTGGCCATAGAGTCCATTAAGTTCTGAAACAAACACCTTCTCCTATTTTTAAGAATGATCACGTCTATTTCAAAATGAAAACGTCTCCTTTGGTAATGCTTTAAATTGAAAAGACACTAAAGGTAGTGACAAATGCATAAAGGCCCTCTGTGGGATCAAAATATTTCCGTGTAATTTTGTTAGTCTGTTAGTGATGTAATTTGACATTTCATGGATACTTCAAACATGGTATCTGATTAGGAAAATGGAAGGGGAACACAGGAGGAACTGATAAACATTCCTGGAATTATATAGGCAAACTATGGAGTTCACTATTTTGAGAAAGTAGGTTTCTCCTGCCCTCATTATAAATATGTCAACTTCCCTTAAGTGGACAGACTTTGAATTTGTCCTTGTTGACAAGTTCCCCAACTGAAACTACTTGAAAATATTGAAGAAGTGGTTCCTAATTAGATTTCAGAGACTTAAAACACATCTTGACTCTGACATGCACATCTTGCATAGGTGTTGCAAATCGTAGCCATTCAGAATCTGTAAGGTCAGTGTCAGCCAACAGGTCTATGTCCTTTAACTTATAGAAGGAGAGTATCTAAAGTGTGTAACTATATTATGGTCTGCTATGTCAGAGAATCAAAATTAATGTTATATAGGCTACAGAAATATTCTTTCTCCACTGAGTCATGTTTTTCTAACCCAAAAGTGCCTTTTTTGACACAGTGCTTGATTATTAACTCAAATCATAGATTCCTAAGATAGAAAGGAACTTAAACATACATATACCCCAGTTGTTAAGTTTAAAATAATGGTTTCCAACCCTCGATGCTCATTAGAATTCTCTGGAGAGCTTTTTTTTTTAAGACACACACACACACACACACACACACACACACACACACAGCTGGGCCCCACTCTTGAGCTACAAATCATTATCTGTGGTTGTTTGGGCCCAGGCATCAGTATTTTTTAAAGCAACCCTCCCTCTCCATGATCCTGATGAATAGCCAGGATTGGGAACCACTGACTTAGAGATCAAACTCACCCCTAGTGTTGAGATTTTGCTTTTAAATGGTCAAATTCAAGGAACGCTTCACTCATATATAAGGGGTTTAACTTGTAAAAGGAGCCCTATGCATTTTTTAGTTTGTTTTCTTGTTTCCATATACAACATTGATTTTCCCTTTCCTCTGTAGTCAGAAGAGAGCTTGACTGAACAAGAATAAGATATTAATTGAATAGGGAGAGGGGGGTTGGAGGCACTGTCCTTCCCACCACCATGCCTTGGAAAGAACCTTCTTCAAGCTTCTATTGACAACATCCAATGAAGCCAACTGGGATAGGAATGAAGATTGGGGGACTAACCCACTAGATCCTATGTCAGTGCAACTCAGCCTGGACTTTACACCCTGTGGCTGCCCCATCCTTGGCTTGGGAAATGTTGTGTTTTCTGCCCAGGGAGTGAGCTACAAGGATTCCTCTCAGCCTATGAACCTGAGGCATTTGTCAGCTGTAATTATTACAAGAACCAAACACAAAGAGAGTTAGTGACTATTATTCACTAAATTTAAATGTATTCTCTGGCCTAGGATATTGGTATCATTGGGGGTTTTGTTTTTTGTTTTTTTTTTTTTAATTGGCATCTGCAATATGTACTCCTTATTCTCAAAAATGATGAATGGGCCTTTAAGCCTAATGAGTCAGTATATAACTGTTGAATTTCTACTGTGCTTAACACTGTATCAGGTGCTTTTATTAAAGACCATTTATTTATTTATTTATTTATTTATTTATTTATTTGAGAAACAGAGACACAGAGCATAAATTGGAGGGGTTAAGGGTAGAGGGAGAGGGAGAAGCAGTCTTCCCCTGACCTGGAAGCCCAACGTGGGCCTCATCCCAGGACCTCGGGATCATGGCCTGAGCCAAAGGCAGCCACTCAACTGACTGAGCCACCCAGGTGCTCCTGTACCAGGCCCCTTAGTGAACAGAGAATAGGACCTAAACCCTGTCCTCAGAGAACATCTATTCCTGTGCACCTGTAAGAGTGAGAACATTGTGAGTTGAAAAAGCAGTGATCTCAGGGACTTAGATCCTGACCAAAAGAGAAAGTACGTATAGCAAAATAACAAAGAATAGATTTGGACCCAAATGGGGAGATATTAGGAAGGGTTGTAAGAATACAGCAGAGATTACACTCAATAAAGACAGTCACAGGAGGGATTTGGTTCCAAGCGTTGTGAGCAGTGGTACAAGCAGGAAAGAGTGTGAGCTGGGAGGTCGGAGGCAGGCTGGTGAGACACTCCAGCAGGTGTTGTTACATGACTTTGTGGCCATGGGATCCCATTTTTTAATGGGAAAATGATAAGAATTAGTCTTTGGGATTGGAGAGCAATGAAGAACATGCAAGATTTCTAGGGTAAATAAAGGTAGGGCTATAAACAGTGGTGTTGGAAAGGAACCAAAAAGACTTTGGATTTGAAGCCATTCTAGGATATCTAAATAAAATCTCCCAGTTGGTAATAGAAGAGAAGAGGTTAGACTCTGAATAAGAGAGACCAGGATGATGGATCCTCTAAGATCGAGGACCTAAGGAAAAAAAGAGGACAGAGCTGCAGACTCTGGGGAGCAGCCTCAAGAGGATATCATCCATGAGCTGAGCGCTGCGTGTGAGAAAGATGCTTGTGTCATTATTTATATGCGTAAATGCCTCCTACATGGTTTTACTGAGATTGAAATCTCAGGCTTTTGCCCAAAACAACTGCATTTTATGCCATCAGTTCAAAATCTTCCACATAAAATGAAATTCTGTGTTGACCAATTAGCTCAAACAGAACATTTTGTCAGACAGAAGAAATGTGTACAAAAAAGGGGAGAGACAGTTACCTTTTAAAACTGACCTTTCATTTTTTGTATTTTATTCATCCTTTTTCAGCAGATAAGGTTAAACTCATTGTTACTTAAACCATGTTACTATTTCCATGAATTTGTGAGAAAAACATTGAAACTTAATAGTGCTGACAATTTTAAGCGTCTTCTTTTTAATGAACCAATTATTACTTTTTCTCTAATTACCAATCAGTCATAGCTCCTTTTTATTCCGGACTGTAAAATATGGAGCAATCTAGAAGTATTTAGCTGTATGTAATGGGATTCAACAGGAAACCACACAGAATAATCATTATTTCTCTTTGGGACTCCGAGTGCTATAAGTAACCTACCTGGGCCAAGTTCACCTCATCCATGAAATGGGCCAAACGAGATCTGATTTGCTCATCTAATAGGTTTTCTATGAAGGCTAAAACTAAAAAAGTGGAATAGAACATAAAGGAACTTTCTAATCCATAAAGCCTCACAGGCATAAAAGTTCCGATTATTGGAGATTGTATGAGTTCCGTGAAGAGAGTTCTCTATGAGCATGATGCTGAGGCTGATAAAGGAGCATTGGGCTGGGCTCTGAGTGATACAGAATGTGGGTGCTTCTGAGATTGTCTTAGTTTGGGTCCCCTCACAAAAGGAGACACTAAAGCAAGGGTTTTCATTCATGTTTATTTGGGAAGCACTGTGAGGGAGGGAGGGAGGAAGACAGAGAGGAAGGGCGGCAGTGAAGCATGTGGACGTGAGCAGGACACCACTATAGGCAAAGTGAGTTGAGGCCCACAGGGATCCTCTGAAGGACCCTGTGCAGCGCTCCTCCAAATATCCACTGGGGGTGAGGAAGCTCAGGTAGTCTCTAACTGCCGTCCCACCCTGGAGGGTTGCTCTGGGGCCTTAACTTCTGATATTACTGGGCTGTGACATATGGGAGCTGAAGAAAACAAGAACACGTCACCCCGAAATATCCTCCTTTAACAAAAATTATTTTGAACTGAAGGCAATTAATAAGCAGCAAATAAGTAATAAGCTCTATGTACCTTCCCCCTTTTCTGCCTAAAGCCAGGATATAAAATCTGTTTTACAAGAGACGGCACCAGAAGAATCTATAAACAAAGCTTATTCCATGAATTTCCTTCCTTATATATACTTTCCCACAATTTTGCCATCTTTGGAAGCCAAAAACCACCTTCTTGTGTCCTGTTGTTTTCCCACGAATTGACTATTCTTTGTTCTGACCCAGAGTTCTGAGCCACCTCCGTGTTACTCATCTGTGGGTACTCCCATGTGACACACATGTTGGTCAACTTATTTTTCTCTTGTTTATCTGTCTTTTGTTGCAGGTGCCCCACTTTAAGACCCTGAGATGGACAGAGGAGAAACGTTTCCTCCCCTCCAGAGCTAAGCATACTTCCTCTGGCTAGAGAACACCTCCAGACAGAGTTGCCGGAAGCCCCTACACATCCAGGAGGGTCGGTAGGTGACTTCCAGGGTAGAACAAGGCCATGCAGGAGGGGCACCATGCCTCTGCTTTGCAGCCAGACACACCGAGTTTTGAATCCTGGCCTGCTCCCCATAAACTGTCCTGCTTCTGCACATCACTCCACCTTGCTAACTTCAATTCCTCGGGCTGCAAACCGGGACAGAAACGATAGCTACCTTGCAGAATATTAAATAAGTCATTATGCATTCTTTCGATGGCATATCCAATCGCCAATGTTATGCAAAAATATTAAACGTCCTGGGAAAAAGTTCACATTATAGAATTAAAAGAATATAGGAAGTCACACTTATTTGCACAATGAGCCCATTTTTGTAAAGTACATACATTGTATATGAAAGGATAATGATTGGGACAAAACGTATTAAAAGATTAAGAGTGCTTATTCTAATTTCGATTTTCCTATGTATGCTTTTCCACATTTTTGAAGTTTTCTGCAAAGAGTATATATTACTCTACAATCAGAAAAAGGCAAGTTTCACAGAACACATTCTTCAGGGCTCTTCTGAGGATAATAGATGATTGCACAAAAAAAAGTATTTATTGCAGTACATGACACAGAATATGTGCTCCATATCTGATCATTCAAAAACCAAGTAATAAACATTAACAAGGAAATGAGAGCTTAGTTACCATATACCAGACACTGTGCACAGCGCTTTGCATTTATATCCTCTTTTAATTCCCAAACTGGTCTTATGCGGTAGTTACCGACCTCACCACGATTGCACAGATGTAGGGTAATGAGAATTAGGAAGAATACTAAAGCTTATTAAAGAAACATCTTTCTATGTATAAGAACCCCTCAGAATGGCTCTGACATTTTAGAATAAATCGATCAGAAAAAAAAAAAATTCTCTTACTTTTTTTTTTTTTACTTCAGAGACTAAACATAGTTTGAATAACTGCTACTTTACTAGAATACTGGTTAAGGTTAATGTCAAAGAATAGCCCCTGGGTGACTGCAGTTCATGAGCAGAATGAACTTTGATCCTGTGGCAGAAATCAAATGGACCCAGGAAGTTTGGGGCTTGGCCTGCAGGGGAAGGTTTCTGTGCCTCTCCGAAACACAGTTATCTCTTCTACTAGCAAAGGAGGGCTGGAGACAGCATTTCAGCCTGCAAAGACCTCATACCCCAGAGATGAGAAGAGGCTGCTTCGTGGACAGTTCTGCTGCATACCATATAACAAAACACACCCTGGACATGCCCGTGAGGAGCGCAGCCTGAGAAGCAAAGAAAGGAAGGCTTTATATTGGACAGAATGGTGTTACTTCATTTTATTTGTGTTGCTGACAGTAAGGCAGAGGCCCTTTTCTTGTTTCTTTGTTATTGTTGTTGGTGTACTGTGTTCCGCAAAAGCATTTAGGACTTAATTAAAATAGTTTAAATGGCCCTAGTCTGTCAAGCTTACAATTTCCCTTGAAAACCTCTTTGTTCTCCCCTTACTGAATTTCATTCTAAGAAAATCAAAGAGAAAACCTCTGGAAATTGTCACCACGAAAATAAATGGGGAGAGGGTGGCGGGGAGGGAGAGAGGGGCCGGTGCCTAGATGAGTTTGGGTAACAGCAAAGCCATTTGTGATTTTCGTCTTCACTCTTTTCAAATGACAGGGAGCTTCAGCTACTGCTGGTCAGAGGTGGAGGCCTTTGAAAATACACAGGAGAGCTCTAAGTCTGTTTCCTGGCCCCTCTCTGTTTCTTGTTGGCTGGAGGGAAGTGGGGAAGGCTAGATCGAGAGCTTCGCCTACTGCTCTCTTGATTCCAGGTGGCAGGAAAGCTTACAAGCCCTTGGAACATGTGCTCCAATTAATTTGATGGAGGCTCCTGTGTGGATAAGCAAAAGACCTCATGTCCCAGATAGAGGACAAACATTGGTGTCTCAGAGCTATGAATCCTGGGACCCCCACTAGTGGGCTTATTTTGGGGATTTAGTTTCTTGTGGCTAAATTTTAAGAAAACAAAGAATTAGGGGCACCTGGGTGGCTCAGTGGTTGAGCGTCTGCCTTCAGCTCAGGATGTGATCCCGGAGTCCTAAGGTCGAGTCCTACATCAGGCTTCCCATAGGGAGCCTGCTTCTCCCTCTGCCTATGTCTCTACCTCTCTCTGTGTCTCTATGAATAAATAAATAAAATCTTTAAAATAAAATAAAATGGCCTGTTATATTGATTTTAACATCATTCTTAGCTTCATTTTGTAAGCCTTTCCTAGATTTTCCTAGATTTTCTTCACCTTTTTAAAAAATGTATATTCTCTTGCGTTATCTTAGGCATTATTGTGAGCTTACTTAAGGTAAGTTGTTTTTAGAAGAGAGTAAATATAAACAAGGTTAGAAGACTTGTCTGTGGGCAATAGTGAGGGGTCCACTCAGTACTTGGCAAGAAGATTGTCCCCTAGGAGTGAAATCGAGGGGACACGGTGTCCTGTGGATATGGTTGCAGATTGCTTGTTCCATCTAGGAGAAGGCATGTTTCAGCTAGAAGGGCTAACATGGAGAGAAAACTGAGTTCAAAGACACCAACTTGACAGTCCACCATTGTTCCAGAGAAAGTCCCTAAACCTGGTGGTGACAGGAATTCTGGCCATCAGCCAGGGGTACCACTAGTGTGGGGGAGAGGAGATTTATCAGGCCTCTCCGTGGCCTGGATAAATAGCTCCACAAACATCCATCTCCCTTTGGCTATATCATTGCCAACCTGACACATTTCCGATCATTTTATTGAGCTTTGGGCACCCCGATTCCTAGAGCAAACTCTGTCTTACTATAAAGTTACTCATTGGACTTCTGGCATTGAATCATTAGGCATGTGTACATAGTTAAGAGAAGTTTAACACTAAAACACTGATCATGCCAGTGAACTGAGAAAGTCTTTCTATGGCTGTCTGGTCGGATCCTGGGCTGAGTTTATCAATTCATCCAGGAAACTGAACCCTATGGGGCTTTGAAGTAGTCAGGCCTCCAATGTTCCCTTGGTTATATCCTCTTGCTGGGATCTGTCTTTGACTGGCTTCCCACAAAATCCTGAGATAATGATTTGACTGCAGTTTGTTTATTTGGGAATGATGCTCAGCAGTACTGGAAAGGCGGAGGAGGAATGAGTCAGAAATGGGAAGAAACCCCTGTGGCCAACTGAGACTCAATCTCCTTGGAATACTTTGCTAGACGGTGTTGAATTCTTCAACTTCACAGGAGAGGTATTTATGCTTGATCACATCCTCCATTGGCTGAGGACTGCTTCAGGGGGAATTAACTACTGGAGACACTGCTTAGGCTGTGTAGACTTCTTTGGCTAGAGAAAGCCTCAGGCATAGACGTAGAGTTGCTGGCAGTAGGAAGCCCTTGGGGTAGAGGGAACAGTGGGCTCTCATAAGATTTGGGAGGGGCAGTGTCAGTGTCTATGACAGCACCCTTCAATGATGTCAGCAAATGACACTGTGCTCTTGCATTTCCCGCCTCCACCTACTGCTACTGCCCAATTTATTTGCTGTGTTCTTTGATTTTGATCCTGAATTCTATAGTCAACTTCATAAGAGTGGTCCATGTTGGATCACTGAAGAATACTAGTTGAGGGCTTAAGGTACTAAAAATGCTTGTTTAAAAAACAATTTTAAGAAAGAAGAGCATTGCATCTATGATCATGGGAAATAGCACTATTTTATCGACTTCTTTTCATTGATGTTATGGTTAAAATTATTTTCACTTTGAGTCATATGTGGTGATTGGGGAGTCATGATAACTGGAGATCAGGCTTCCACTGGTGTTAATACATACAGCCCTGAGGCTAAAGATGAATCCAATCAGGGCATAATAGCCCTAAGTGTACTAGAGCTGCCTCTCCAACAGCCAAGCAACTGTCTTTCCTAAGAATGGCCTCAGCGTGTAGGGGTGAAGTTGCAGTAGCAATGTATTTACTACATGATCTTGCCCTTTTGGCCATGGTGATTGGACATCTGATGCAAGATGTGTCAACCAGACTTGCTTTCGAGGAATTTAAAGTTTGGAATGAAGAAACACTGAGTAAGAATGATTGGACCTGACTAACTTTAAAATGATGGAAGTTTGGAAAGAAAGTACACATGCCCTTCTCAAAAGAGATCCTGATTTTTTCTTTCCATTCCAAAGCGAACATCATCAACTAGGACTCCAAGGTATAGGATGGTGGACGTTCATTTGTTACCTGATTAACGTCTATCCCTCAACTCCCACTTTCTAACAGGGCACTAGTTGACATTTAGGTGTCTGTCTTGTGGCTAAAGTGATCCCACCCTCAATCAGACATGGACCGTGGTGAAACTAACCCAATCAGCTAACCCCATTTTCCTTGTCACAGTGACTGTTCAGGTAACTCAGGTCATCCCCCAGGCCACAAGGATTACTTAATTGTTGGACACATCACCCAGTTTAGGCTGTTATCCTTCAAATAATACTGTATTGGTTCCTGGTGTTGGCCACCTACTGAAAGAACCTATAATTAATGGTGATAATGAGCCATGATATCTTTTCACAAAGTTCAAAGAGTACTTATATGTTAATGCTACAATAGCTAGGGAAATACTTTGAATAACCCAAAGAGTAATGCAGTCATCTGATTCAAGGGTGGTCTCCAAGGATTCCCCCCTTAGCTATTTTGTGCCTCTATATAGTCGGTCCAACACCAAATAGAGCTGGCTTGTGCAGCAAATAAGACATTTCAGAACAGATGCAGTGTCACTTATGAGACTGTGTCATAAAAATCACTGTGGCTTGTTGTTTTCTAAGACCAGTTGCTTGCTCTGGGGATACCAGATACCATGTCATAAGAAATTCATGAAGCTGAATGGAACGTAGTAAAGAACTGAGGTCTCCTACTAATACCAGGAATCGCTAACATCTATGTGAGTGAGCTATTTGGGAAGTGGATCCTTTAGCCCCAATCTTTAAAGATGACAGTTCTGGGTGATATCTTGAACATGTATTTGCTAAGATTTCTTGAGCCAGACAATTCAGTTATGCCCTTATTAAATTCCTGATCTATAGAAATTATGTGAGATAATAAATGTTGTTTTAAGCTGCTAAGTTTGGGGGTACATTTTTATGCAGCGATAGATAACTAATACACATAGCAAACCACCTACACATACATACACTTGTATTATATATTATATATGTATGTATGTATATATATATATATATATCTCCCAAGTGGAAATATACAATATACTTTTCTTAAGAATGAATACATATTTTTTATTTCTTTCATCCATCCATTGATTTGTTCATTCATTCATGGAATGTTCACCATGAACCAGGAAATGAGTTAGGCACCAAAGATACATTGTCCCAGTGCTCTAAGGACTCTATATATAGCCTGTATATTTCCTAAAAATACTTGGGCTTGCCTCAGGTTTATCAGCTACTGGCTTCAATATTCATGGAAAACACAAAGCTGATTGGAAACACTATTTACACATCAAGCTAAAAGCCTGAGCAGAAAAGAAAAATAAAATGAAGACAGGCTCTCTAACCAAGTACACATAAACATAGCATTTTGTCAAAAGCCAGTGAAGCTGGCTCAAAACTGATGTCCTACCCTAACCTAATGGTGTTAGGGAAAAGATAAGTCACTGCCACATCTCCAGTGCTGTGTTTTTGTTCTGTTCAGTAGCTATTCCTCACAAACAGGCACTCAATGCCTTTCATTTGGATGGGAATGATGATCATAATCATCAGACCCAAGTGCAATACTTCGAAAACTCAAGAGCATAGTCAGATCAGAGGATTTGGAGGCTCTGATGTTAATTTACCCAGACAAATTTTTCCTCTCTGAAACAGAGTTAATGGTGAAGCCATAAAGAAAACTAATCTGTCTAGAAAACTAATCTTCCCCACACAGACACACAATTTATATACTTTTTCATTCCCTACTTCAGGGAATGTAATACTAGAATTGAGCTCAAGTATCCCCCAAGACTTATTTGTTTTAGATGATGCAAATGGCACGTAGTCATTTATATAACCTGCATGGTTTTAGGTAGTATGTATAATTTGACAAACATCAACAAATACCACCTAATCAGACACTTTAACAGTTTTCTATGCCGATACGCTAATATTTTACGTGTCATTTGTACAGCTTCTTAAAGGCATATTTGATACGTATCAACTGAAAATATTTAAACTATACAATTTGATGTTATGACATATGTATACACTTGGGAAAATACCCCAAGGAATATAATGAACATGTCTTTCATGCTTAAAGTCTTCTTTTATAAATATTCCTTCTGCCTCTCCCCACCAACTTTCCTCTATCCATAGTTAACTACTGACTTACATTTAGCATTATAGATTAGTTTACATTTTCCCATATTATATAAATAGAGTCATATGCCATGTGTGTTCATGATCTGGTTTCTTTCACTTAGCACAGTTACTTCTCTCTCTCTCTCTCTCTCTCTCTCTCTGTCTTTTTCCCCCTCTTCACATAGGCAACAACTTTTTGGATTTTTGTTTTGTTTTGTTTTTGGTTGTTGCTTTTTTTTTCTTGCTCAGTAGTGTTCCATTCTAGGGATATAACACAATTTTCTTTTTCCTTTCAGCTGTTGTGGATGTTGGGTTTATCTCAGGTTTTTACTATTACAAATAAAGCTGCTATGAACATCTGTGTACAAGGCTTTGTGAAAATGTGCTATCAGTTCTCCTGGGCAAAATCCTAGAGGAACAGCCACCTCACATGACGGATATGTGTTTAATACTCTAAAAAATTACCAAACTGTTTTCCAAGATTGTTGCATCATTTTACCTTCTCATTAGAAGTATCTAAAAATTCCAGTTGCTCCATGCTTTTATCAACACATAGTATGGCCCAGTCTTTTTAAATTTTAGACATACTAATAGGTATTAGTGGCATTGCATTGCGGTTTTAATTTGCATTTCTCTAATGATGATGAACCTCTTTCAGGTGCTTATTGGCCAACTGTATGTCTTTAAATCTTTTGCCCATTTTTTGATTGGGTGTTTTGTTGTTTATTACTCAGTTTTGAGAGTTCTTTATATTCTGGTTAAAAGTCCTTTGATAGATATGTGATTTGCAGGTATGTATCTTTTCATTCCCTAAGAATGTCATTTAGAGAGAGAATTCTTAATTTTGATGAAGTCTACTTTATAAATTATTTATATGATGGATTGTGATTTGGATGAATATAAGAAATCTTTGCCTGACTTAAAGTCACAGAGACTTTTTCCAATTTTGTTTTCTAGGTTCTATTGTTTGGGGTTTTACATTTACTTTATCATTTATTTCCATTATTCTTTGTGCATGGCTTAAGGTATGAATCAAGGCTTAGTTTTTCTGCATTTTGGATATTAATTTTCTTCATTTTTGACTATTAAATTGTTCAGGCATTATTTGTTGAAGAACAGTACTTTTTTCCTCTGCTGATTTGCTTTTGCATATTTGTGAAAAATCAATAGGTTATATATATGTGTAAGTCTACTTCAGGGCTCTGTATTTTGTTCTACTGAGCTGTTTGTCAACATTTATGCCAATATGATACTGTCTTGATTGCTGTAGCTATGTTATACATTTTGAAATCATGTAGAGGAACCGCTCCTTGTTTCTCTTTTATTTTTGCAAAGTTGTTTTAGCTAATCTAGGTCCTTTGCATCTTCAAATGAATATTGAATGAAGCAGCTTGTCAATTCCTATAAGAAAGTCTGCTGGAGTTGTGTTGGTATTGCAGTGAATCTCTACATAAATTTCTGGAGAAATGACATCTTAGCCTTCCCAGTTTTCTATCTCACAAACAGGAACTACCTCTCCAGCCCTTCTCTATCTTCTTCCAGCAATGTTGTGTAGTGTTCAACGTTTAGGTCTTGCATATCTTGTATCAAATTTATCCCTAAATATTTTACACGGTGCTGGTATTGTAACTGGTCTTTTAAAATTTCAGCTCCAGCTCACTCATTGCTAGTTTACATTAAATAATTTTAGTGTACCATTCTTGATCCTACAAACTTTTTTCTTAAGATTTTATTTACTTATTCATGAGGTGCACACAGAGAGGCAGGGACATAGGCAGAGGAACTCCCTGCAGGGAGCCTGTTATGGGACTCCATCCCAGGACCCTGGGATCACGACCTGAGCCGAAGGCAGACACTTAACCACTGAGTCACCCAGGTGTCCTTTGTGCCTACAAACTTCCTACAAGTCCACATACTGCTTCTCATAACTTTTTTTGTGAATCCTTTAAGGTTTTCTTCAGAATCAATCATGTCATCTGTGAATAAAGATGGTTTTTTTAATCTTCCTTTTCAAGCTGGATACCTTTACATTTTTTCTGCAATAGTTTTAGATTCACAGAAGAGTTGCAAAGATTATATCAAGTATTACTCTTTATTCTCTATTTTCCTTTAATGTTAACAACTTACACCAGTGATATATATATCTAGCAAAAAAAAAAAAAAAAAATTAACCGTGGCCCAATACTAACCTAGATATTAGTGTAAAATTTACCTCTTCATCTCTGATAATAATCCTTCCTTAAGAGTCTACCTTCTGTGAAATTACCTTAGCCATTCCAGGTTTCTTATACTTTGCTTTGTAAAGTATATCTTTTCTACTCTCAATTGTTGCCTGTGTGATTATATTTGCAATGTAGTTCATATAGACCTATATAGTTGGGTTTTTCTTTTGAACTCACTATGTTCACCTCTGCTTTTATTTGGGCTGTTTAGAGGATTCACATGGATCCATATATAGATACATAGATATAAAGTAGATAAAGAGTAGAGAGTTTGGGTTTATACCTATCATCTATTTTTTTTTCTACTTGTCCATTTTTTCCCCCGGTTTCTTTCTGAGAGTGTCGACATCCCCACCACCACTACCCCTGCCACTTAGGAAGTAAGGTTACTTAGAGAGCAGTCTGATTCTTGGATGCCTGTTTTGAAGATTTCTTAGGAAAACCTTTCTCTAGGGCTATTTTACCCCTATCAGTAACATGTGATCCTATTGATATCTCTACTAAATGCCCTGAGGACGCAACAAGATCTCATTTTCCTGGCTGGGCAGCCCCAGAAATCACTGTTTACAGTTGCCTGGTAACTGTTCTTTGCCTGAAATTTGTTCTTTTTCTAGTAGTTGCTCTGGCACATGAGATTTTCCTCTACATTTTCACCACTTTATCTTTAGCCAAAGACTTGAGGGGACGCTACTGCAGATTTGGGGAGCTTTTTTTCTAGCAGATACCTTCTCTCTGGTACTCTTGCTTAAGCAAATTCTATCCATCTCCAGTTCGATTGCTAACTATCTAATTGCTAAATATCTCCTGAACTTAGAGAGACCACTGGGCTCTACTTATGGTTCCCTTTCCTCTACTGTCTGCTCAAAAATGCCTCTGGACAGAAAACCAGGGTGATAAAAGAGCTCTCAACTCTTCTCATTCTCTCAAGGATCACTTTCTTTTCCTTTCCTGTTGTCCAATGAAATAATTTCATTTATTTGTCTCATTTTATACTTGCTTGTCGTCATTGGGCAGTGTTTTAGTTTCTTGGGTCACTATAACAAAATAACTCCAACTGGGGGGCTTAGCAACAGAAATCTATTTTCTCACAGGTTTGGAGGTTGGAAGTCCAAGATCAAGGTTTGGCAGAACTGATTTCATCTGAGGCCTCTCTCCTTGGTTTGTAGATGACAGTCTTCTCCCTGGTCCATCACATGGACTTCATTCTATGTTCATGTCCTAATCTCTTATGAAAACATCAGTCATATTGGACTATAGCTCACTCTAATGATCTCATTTTAATTTAATCACTTCTTTACAGACCATGTCTCCAAATGCATTCATGCTCTGAGGTACTGGGGGTTAGGGCTTTAGTATATGAATTTGAGAGACTGGGAGAGGGGTAGAACACAATTCACCTCTAACAGGCAGTCTACAAATGGCTACTCTTACATGCCAGTGGCTGAATTTTTGAATTTCACCATTTGCCAGTTATTTTAAGAATGTTGTTGACTTTAATTCACTTAATATTTCCCAAAATCCCTGTCAAGAGAGGCATGATAAATCCTATTTTAGATCTAAAAACATTGAGCCTCAGGCAGTTAAGTAATTTGCCTAAGATTCTATAGCCAATAAGCAGAAAGGCCTGGATTTAAATCCATGCATTACTCCAAAACTCTGCCTCTTAACCACTGTGCTTTGCTTTCTTTTAGGACACATGTGAATGACATGACTAATGTCTCAGTATCATACTCTCAGAACTGTGGGCAGATATTCCTAGAATACCTAGCCTTGAAGCTTGACTGAATACAGAGTTTCACTTCTTAGCAAGCAAGTCACAAATTTTCCCATGTCAGAAAACAGAAGAATACTAGAATATTCCAGGACTCAGAGGAATCTCATTGAACAATAGAGGAATACTAGAGTACACCAGGACTCCAGGGACATAAACACCTTTCACTTCATTCATCTATCCTACCCAAACTCTTATTTCACCTATGTTTATATCACTCCCTTAAGATATTTTTTAAATAAGCAAAATCTTGGAATTTTACATAAGTTAGATGTCATATACCATAATGATCTACTGCATGCTGGGTAAAGTTTACTTTGTATCTAAATTATCAATTATGTATGGATAGCTGACAAAGATGACTCTCATCATTTTGGAGATAACAATTTTTTAATCAGGCAAGTAAAAAGGTTCATTTAGGCATCAAGAGAAGTAGATGTTGTTTAATGTTCTTCTATGGGCCCATTTCTGTCAAGGATAATTAATGATCATCATAAATGTATTATGACAGCAGTGTTTTCTATCTTGAATAATAGATTAGACTAATACTTGCCATCAAAATTTTAGTTTTTGAGTTGTATCGATGACAGCATGAATGTTCTGAGCAAAATAGATAGTCCATGCATGAGGCAGAAACAGACAGGGTAGTATGTACTGAAGATTCTAATGTCAGTATGCCATTTTGAGGCACTGCAATGTGTTTTTCTTTTTTTTTTTTAAAGATTTTTATTTATTTTTTCATGATTATGGTAGGAGAATTCAGAAATCTGCAGATTGTCTTTGATTTTGAAGGCATTGACCAAACAAAGTTTTCCCATTTTCTCCACGACACTGCTAAGCATTAGTGTCAAAATACCTTTGTTTTATATTGTGTTGTTTTATTTTATAATTTTATTTTTTTAAGATTTTATTTATTTATTCATGAGAGACATAGAGAAAGAGAGGCAGAGACACAGGCAGAGGGAGAAGCAGGCTCCGTGCAGGGAGCCTGACATGGAACTAGATACCAGGTCTCCAGGATCCCACCCTGGGCCAAAGGTGGTGCTAGACCACTGAGCCACCGGGCTACCCCTGCAATGTGTTTTCTAAGCAGATAATGTTGCCATGTGTATTTATGCCATTGATTGTCCAATGATAATGAGCCCAAAGGCTCTGTTTGGTTGGAATTTCTCTTATAGAACTGATCCTGATGTTAAATAGAAATATCATTTTCTCACTCTCCTTGCTCAAGTACTGTTATTTTTAACCTGTGATTAGAATGTCAAAATTTTACTTATGAAGGATTGAGGAATTAAAGGAAAAGATGTCAAAAACTTTTTGAAGTTTTCAAAGAACACTCCACTTTACTATCAAAAATTTTTGCTCAACTTCTTTTGTAGACTTACCCATGAGCTAGATGTTGAACTTCTTCACTGAACATGAAGATTCTGATGTGGTAATGATGATAATCAGAACTTGAGACAAGGTCTAAGATGGAGTTAATTATATTTGGGAGATAATTCCTGGAAGCAAAAATGAGTAATTGGGAAGAGAGAAAAGAGAACTTATCAAAGGCAATCCGAATGCATAAGTTATTTGCTCACTACTGTGCAATGGGACTCATGTCTAAGTTAGCTCTGGGGCATTGCCTAGAATGTGCTTTAAATTCCTCTTGAAGGACTATGGAATGAAGGTAGCATGTGCTTCTATTCCATTAATTGAGGCTTGCCCACAGAGCATTAAATCCTGCTCAGTTCTGGCCTGTGCCTGGTCACTGGCTGAGAGGGCTCCCTAGCATCTAGAGGAAGGCCATAGACAGAAAAACAAGGGCACTGGAAGGGGAGGGCATCAGTAGCCAATGCATGAGACTTTCCACGATGGCTATTCTGGGACACATGTGAATGGCATGACAAATGTAAAAAATCTGCCACAAGGGATCCCTGGGTGGCGCAGCGGTTTGGCGCCTGCCTTTGGCCCAGGGCGCGATCCTGGAGACCCGGGATCGAATCCCACGTCGGGCTCCCGGTGCATGGAGCCTGCTTCTCCCTCTGCCTGTGTCTCTGCCTCTCTCTCTCTCTCTCTCTGACTATCATAAATAAATAAAAATTTAAAAAAAAAAATCTGCCACAAATTGCTTTATCTTTAAAATGTAGATTCCTTTTAACAGTGAACTTCCTGATGAGCCTGCTTCTTTCCAGGGAGGCACAGAACACCTCTGAGCAGGGGCATTTGTCCAGTTTTCTAAAGATAGATGAAGATGAAGTTTAATCTCTCTCTAGACACAGTGCCATCTGGACCTGGGATTAATGACTACTAAGATGAGACCTTTAGAGCATTAATCCCAACGCAATGGCAAATGCACAAATACAAATGTGTGCAAATTCAGGGCTAAAGAGTCTCTAATGACATTGCTTTTATAAGAAATCAGGAGGGAATATATTAAATATGACCTTGCAAGCAGATAAAATAGGTGGCTATGTATAACCTACATTTTGAGAGCTGTCATACTTGGGGGAGAGAGGCTGCACTGGCCTCACCTTAACTCAGGAGAAATTTCATTGTAATAGTATTTGTAATGGCTTTCACTGACACACAATAAACCACATATGTTTAGGTTGTACAATTTGATCAATTTTGCCATATGAATGCATCTGTGAAGCCACTACCAGGATCAAGATAGTGAACAGATCCTTTACCCCAGAAAGTTTCCTCAAACCCTCTTTAATCCCTCGCCCACCCCTCCATCCCAGGATCCCACTGATCTTCTTTCTATTGCTGTATGTTAGTTTCCATTTGAGACAATTGTATATAAATATAAACAATTGCATATAAATAGATTCAAACAGTATGTATTCTTGTTTCTGGCATTTAAAACTCAATATACTTATTCTAAGATTAATTCTTGCCGTTGTCTGTTTCAATAATGTATCCTTTCATTGGGGTTGAGTATTTTCCACTGTATCAATATAATACAAATTGTTTATCTGTTCATTTACTGAGGGACATTTCAATTCCTGGCAATTGCAAATAAAGCTGTTCTGAACACTGAAACACACGTCTTTATATGGACATACAATTTCATTTCTCTTGGGTAAAACAGGAATGACTGGGACATATGGTATGTGTATATTTAATTTTTTAAGAAACTGCCTAATTGTTTTCCAAAGCAGTTGTATCATTTTACATTCTCACTAGCAGTGTAGGAGAGTTCCAGATGTTCTCCATCACTGCCTAACACTTGGTGTGGTCAGGAGTTTTACCATAAGTGGTATCTAGCAGTATCTCTTTGTGGGTTTAATTGCATGTCCCTAAGGGCTAAGATGTTAAGTATATTTTTATGTATTCAGTTACCATCTATGCATCTTCTTTGGTAAAGTGCTCATTCAAATCTTTTGCCTACTGTTTTATTGCTTATTTTCTTCTTACTGAATTTTGAGTTCCTTATATGTTCTGGATACAAGTCCTTTATAAGTATCTGAATTACGCATCTTTCCTCCTCAGATGGGGTTTGTCTTTTCATTCTCTTCATAGTGACCTATGAAAAGTAGGGGTTCAGGCACCGCCTTCAGCCCAGGGCGTGATCCCTGGGTCCCGGGATCGAGTCCCACGTCGGGCTCCCTGCATGGAGCCTGCTTCTCCCTCTGCCTGTGTCTCTGCATCTCTCTCTCTCTCTCTCTCTCTCTCTCTCTCTTTCTGTGTCTGTCATGAATAAATAAATAAAATCTTTAAAAAAAGAAAAGAAAAGCAGAGGTTCTTTAACTTGACGAAGTTCAATTCTTTTTTTTTTTTTTTTTTTTCTTCTATGGGTCTATTGTTTTGCCTATCCCAGGTCACAAAGATTTTCTCCTACATTTTTATCTAGACTGGTATAGTTTGGTGTTTTATATTTAGGTCTATGATAAATTTTGAATTGATTTTTATGTGGTATGAATTGTGGATTAAAGCTCTTCTTTATTCAATTGTTCAATCATAACATAATCAATAGTGGTAGTAGAAGAGGTAATTGCAGTGGTGGGTTAATTAACATAGGTTTCTTTGAAGAATGTAAGGCTGCAGCCTTTGTCCACTATAAGTCAGGTACTCAGGCAGATGCTTGGAGGTATCATCCCTAATCTTAACCCAAACTGGAAAAATAGGTGTAGGTGATGGTCCCTGTGGCATATCTCCTTAACTTACCTCTTATTTAAGTTATTGTTGCGATGAGCATCGGGGACAGGCTCAGATTCATTTCTGTTGCCATCGCCCACCCCAGCACACTCTACTTTCCTCAGGGTCTTCTGTGATGCCACAGAGCCAGTTCTCACTCAGCATTGCAAATGCAGCCTCAGAGGGCAGGGACATTCACGCTTTGGGGCAATCCTCCACCAAAGGAGACCGAACACCAATGCGTTGCTTGAGTCTCATGTCCTTCAGGTAAGCAATCCTGAGAGGCAAACTGTGCTTTTCTCAGGAGGTCATGGAGGAATTAGGTTCTCACTGACCCCAGTACAAACTTCATAACATACCCTCCGCTGCCTTTCCCTCCTGTTTTATTCTCCTTGCTCCCTCATTGCTGCTTCCCTTATTTTCCAGATAAAACACTTGCATTCAAGTCCTTCTCTTGACTCTGCTTTCAGGGGAACTCAAACTGAGGTAGTAGTTATTTTTATCCCAATTTTAGAGAGAATTAAATACCCCTGAGATCAAAAGACTATTCTAAGCCACTAGGCTCATAAGTGATAAAGCTGAGATTTGAACACAGATCTATCTGCTCCCAGAACCTACATTCATTCCTCATTAGGATCAGCCTGCTGGGCAGTCCCGGTGGCTCAGTGGTTTGGTGCTGCCTTCAGCCCAGGGTGTGATCCTGGAGACCCAGGATCGAGTCCCATGTCGGGCTCCCTGCATGGAGCCTGCTTCTCCCTCTGCCTGTGTCTCTGCCTCTCTCTCTCTGTGTCTCTCATGAATAAATAAAGTAAAATCTTAAAAAAAAAAAAAAAAAGGATCAGCCTGCCTATTCATCAGCACCCTGGCAAAGGCAGCAATGTGTGGTAGTTAGGAGGATGGATTCTGGCACTGTCACCACTGGCTGTGAGGCCTTGAGCAAGTCATATAACATCTCTGTGTCTCAGTTTTGTCATACGTAAAATGGGCATGCTTTTTTATTTTAACTCATAGGATTAAATGAATCATTAATATAAAGTGCTTAGAACAGTGCTTGGTATATTATAAGCATTACATGTGTTATGATTACTATTATTATCATGTTGTTCATATTGCTGTAAGTCATACCATATTCAAAATATCTTCCCCAACATAGAACTTGCATGTAGTAAACCTCTCAGTGGTTATATTTCCAGTATAGTAGCTTTATTCCAGAGAAGTGGAGAAGAAGAAAAGTTTAGGAGTCTCAGCTGGCACCCTATATAATCAGAAGATGAAGAATTTGAATTGACCTACCTTAGCAAGAATATTGCTGTGAAATGGATCATGCCCCCACTTCTGTATTCTTTTTTTAAGATTTTATTAATTTATTCACGAAGACATAGAGAGAAAGGCAGAGACATAGGCAGAGGGAGAAGCAGGCTTCCCACAGGGAGCCCAATGTGGGACTTAATCCTAGGACCTCAGCAGATGCTCAACCACTGAGCCACCTAGGAGTCCCATCCCAGTCCCACTTCTGAATTCTTATGTTGAAGTCCTAACCCGCAATACGATTGTAATTGGAGATGAGGGTTTTGAGATGTAATTAGGTTTAGATGAAGTCATGAGGATGGTACTCTCATGATGAGATTAGTGTCCTTATAGGGACAGACACCAGAGAGCTTATTTATTTATACTCCTGCCTCCCTCTTCTGCTCTCTCCCTCTCTCTTGCTGTCTCTTCACCATGAGAGAGGACGGTAAGAAGACGACCATCTACAAACCAGGAAGAGAAACTCACATCAGACTGGACCATGTGGGCATCCAGTATGTTGTATTTTGTTATGACAGCTCAACTGACTAATACAGAAATCATGTAACTTGACTTAGATAAATTTAAACAGTTTTATAAAGTGTTTACATCAATTTACACCCCATGAGAAGCATATGATAATTAAGATGGTATGGGAAAACAAATCTATGATAATAGAAGCCACACCCAATGAGAAGTCAATACTGACCATTTAGTGCAAAGACCACTCCTCCCTAGAAAGTCATTCTGTTACATTGTGAACACAGATAACAGCCCACAGTTGCATTAGCAGTACTTACAATTTTGTCACAATTGAAAACACATATTTTCACATTTTCAAATCACAGTTTTTACAAACATCATGAGATATTGTTTGAAATTACTTTGAAATTATAGTAATTATCAGACCCTCTGCTAGATCTTGTTATTTAATGCATTAATTAAAAAGAAAACATATAATTCCATCACAATTTGTAAATTTTTTGCTGACTACATTCTGATATAATTAGTTTCCTTGATGATCCTCTGTGCTTGATTTTATGGATTTAAAAACATTATTCCAGGAAGAGATCCACTGATTTTACCAGATAATCAAAAAGATCTACATCCCCCCCCCAAAAAGTTAAAAACCTATGTCTCAGCCACTAAGCTAGGGTGCTTCTGTTAGACTTCCTGGTCCAAAATTTTGCTGGTTGATGTGGAGACACTTTTACTTCCCAAGAGGTTCTACTCAGTTAACACTAAATCTAGTAAACCTCCCAGCTCCCAAATTAGGAGCAGATTCCTGCAATGTGTCATTTATTTGGCGAGTTCAATCCTGGTGAGTGTTTCTTGTGTGTAGTTTAGTGTTTCTGTATCCAAATAAGGTTGAAATAGATATTCTGTGCATTCTGAAGTTGGTGCGGAAATAAACATTCTTCAGGAAGAGCTTCTCTTAGGTTTAATCTAATTAAATGGTGGACATATTGTCAAATTAGGCTGTCATCAGTATTGTAGGGCTGGATGAATCCACCCTATTACAAGGATTTCTGGGGCTCTTTGTGAATTATTTCTCCAAAATGAGTTTAAAATGTATTTCTTTATCTACTTCTTTGCTTTTAAGGGGTAGTAAAGCAGAGAACAATCTTTAGGAATAACCTCACATCTTCAAAATTGAAGGTTGAATGGATACAAGGTTTGAATACAGCCCTTGAATAGAAGTTGTATTTGCCCACCAAACATGAGCTGGTCACACACGGGGTAGACAGATCAGTAAAAACCTTGTGGCTGAACTAGTTGTTTACTGGTTATACACTGTTTAAATTGATGCTAAATAAATAAACTACATCATTGTAGGGTAAGAACTCAAATAAAAATCAAAAGAAATATTTTATACGCAGTTAGGAAAACATTTGGGCTTTCCTCAATGTGAAGAGAAACTTGTCAGTTCTTTAACCATAAAGCAGATGATGACTCAGGATTGTCACCATCGCCAACTGTGTAGGATAATGTTGTTGTATGATATTTGTAACCTACTCATAACTTTATATTTCTAAGCTGCCTGTAAACACATCTTCCTTGTCACAACTTTGTGTGTTCATGCTGTAAAGGAGGCAGGATTGAGTAGACAACAGAGTATTTTAGGTTGATCCAAACCAGCAGCTGAGGCAAAGGAAGATCTCAGGGTATATTAGTTAGGATGTTTGGGGTTGCAACTAAAACAAAACAAAACAAAACAAAACAAAAAACAACAAAACAACAAATAAACAGTATCTAAACTGGTAGAAGATGGTTATCATGTCTTATTTCTTTAATGTTTTCTCATAACTGCAAATAATAACAGCTTTAAGCCTGGCCTTATCTAGCAGTTGAATTATGGAACTAGGACCCGGATTTTCTTTTTTCCTTAAAGGCTCCTTCATCAGTGATAACTTTCCTTCTGTGGTCATGCAGTGGCTGTGGAAATTCAGGATGCTATAGGTTTTTTTGATGTGATGCTACTGGAAAGAAAAAGAGTTGTCTCTGATTGGCCTCGCCTTTGAATTTACTCACTTGGACAATTTGAAAACTCTGCCCACCCACCTCCTCTCACCACCAAAACCACCATTAAATGCCACACTCTCCATAGAGCCTTTGTTAATAACCCCAAATGCAAATCCATTTCTTTCCTCTGTGAATCCAACACTGGCTTGACCCTCTGGTTGCTGTGCAGTTGGAAGGGCCTTGATATCCCCTACGATAGATACACAGACTCATTTAATTTAGCACTTAGCCACCTAGTTGTGTGTTCATTGTCAGGGGTACGAAGATGAACAAGGCATGGTCCCTGACCTAGAGAAGTGTATGGTCTAAAATGAGAGAAAGTACAGGTCACGATGTGAAAGAGTTGTGCGCACTGAGATGACATATAGCTGCAGAAAGACAAAACTAGGAGAGACTAATTGAAAACCTCAAGGTACTCTAGACAGGGGAGGGAGGGATGTGACAAAGAAGATAATGATATCAGCACAGACATGAGAGAGAGAGGGTGTTCAAGAGAAGGCCCACCAAGGAAAGGCATAGGGTATATCAAATTTCATATGATGCTTAGACAATCTTGAGCAATGTGAGAATGTTTTGAGAAGGAGGCCTACTTATTGCCTCCTTCTTTGCTGGGGTAAATGAAACCTGGATTCTAATTCCAGCTTTATGACCTAGGAGCTGTTTGACATTGAGCAAATTAATTTCTTTGATCCTGACCTTTCTCATCTATAGTGTGGGGAAACAGTAATGTTCATGCTTAGGTAGAAATGTAGAACACGATGATGTATGTCCATACTTAGAACAGTGCCTCCCACATAGTGGAGGGCTTATCAAATTGAAGTTTTGGAGTTTTTGTGTCTTCTGTATCTTTTGCCTAATGCTTTAAGGAGGACTATATCAGTGCTCAGGGGATCTCTAGATCCTCTCACTTAAGTATTTGACCACGGTGTATCTTCTCTGACTTCCATGAAATTTCCATGGCCAGAACCTGTGGCTTTCTTCACAGAACTAGTTTCAGGCTGCTGGAACCACATGTCCGGCAGGTGCAGAGAGCAGAAAGTAATCCACTAGGGTGGTAGTTAATCAATGATTGGCTGGTGCAAAATTTTACATCAGTTTAGGACAGTGCCACCACCTGGCACAACTGACCCTCCAGCTTCCCCCAGGGCTTAGACTGGAGCTCCCCTCTGTGCATGTTGCCTGAGACCGCCCTTCTTGGTTTACTCTCTTCCCTGCCCTACCCCCCCCCCCCCCCCGTTCCTTTAATGGTCTCTCTGGCACACTTCCTTAATAAACTACTTGCACATGAAGCCTCATCTCAAGATTTAATACCAGGAACCCAATATAAGATATGTGTCCCTCACCTGACTTCCCAATTTCACTGTTGGCTTCCAGCAACTTCGATCAGGCTGTGAGAGTAGCAGCAAAACTAGATCTAAGAGAGGTGGAATGGACAATACATGGTGCCAGGCATTGTGAGGAGAACTAAAGAAGTGAGATGGGAGGCCAGTAGAGACTCTAGGAGATTCCATTGCTGAGATGTTCTTTCTATCTAATGGAAAGTAATTGATGCTTTAGGGCAAATCCATTCTCCAACCTTAGCACCATGAAAACATCATTTGCTAAAAGCACTGAGCTGTGTGCACCTGATAGTTTCTCCAAAGGGCCAGTTTGCTTGGTTCAGAGAAGACAGTGGGCTAGCTGTTCCAAGGTGAGTGCTGGAAAAATGTCCACCACGTGGCCAGGACTTCAGAGTTCTAACACATGGGTACTTGGGATGCCAGACCATCTTGGCTGCTCTCATCACCTTTTCTGTCTATCTTCTCTATGCAGGACTCCAGTGCCAGTTTAAATTAATCCTACTGTTAATTCATTATACCATAATCAACTCCATCCCCAGAAGCTCTACCAATAAACTGGAGATCCAAATTACAGTTAGTTTCTAAGAAAATTCCTATGAATCCAGAATAAATATCAATATAGATTAAATTTGTAACCTTTTATAATTCTTACTATCATAAACTATAACAAAAAAAGCAGTTGTCATATTTTAGATATCTCTCTCTAGACATGTTGCTGGCTAATTTGAAAATCCCAAATCTAGCCAACTCTTCCTTCCTGTATGGTGAATCCTTAAAAATGGTAATTTCCAGGGCACTTGGGCGGCTCAGTTGGTCTCAGGGTCCTGAGGTCAAGCCCAGCATCGGGTTCCCTGCTCAGCAGGGAGCTTGCTTCTCCCTCTCTTCCCCTGCTTTAGCTACACACATTCTCTCTCTCTCTCTCTCAAATAAATAAAATACATAAATAAAATCTTTTTAAAAATGGCAATTTCCCTAAAGGTTAATAAGCAGGAAAGACTTCTTAAATTTAATTAATTAGATACATTTTCAAGTTTACACACACACACTCCACCTCAAGATACAAAATATCAAGGTATCAGCATGAGAGCTTATGCTCTATATTTGACAGTACAATATATCAAATAAATAAAACAAGTTCTCTGTTTTTTAAACAAACTATTGATTGATTTTTTGAGAATCAGAAAAACGCATTTGGCTTGGAAAAATAATGTTTTTCTTTGGCTATGCCTAGATCATTTAAATAAGCATATTTGTAAATTCTGTAAATGAAACCATAAAATGTATTGGCCAGTAAGCCAGATTCCCCCAGTGTTTAGAAAGTGGACATTTGGGGCAGCACCAGTTAGTAATGAACCATCGATATCACTGCTTAATATATCACCATTAATGTCCAGATAGTGGGACTCCCATCATTTCTCTGCCATGTTATAGAACAAGAAGGGCTACCAGAAGTACCACTTTCAGAGGAGCTACGGATGATGTGATGGTGTCTATTTTTAAGACTATTTAAAGCTTATTCATTTTGCCAAGGCCAATAGCCTATCCTTGAACCACTGGGTATTAAGAGACATGGGGAACCAAACCCATTTCTAGAAAATAGTTATAGGTCATAGATGGAAGCACAGAAGACCTGGCCTATAACCTTTGATTAACCATGGTTTCCTGAGGGAAATTAGAGATTTCCTGTGTCCTTTTGGCTTTACAGATATTAATTAGCTATGCTTATAGACTCTAATTTCTGAGTGTGGGTGAGAGATGGGCAGGGTCTACAAATATAGCCATAAATGCAGCTGAGCTCACCTGCTGCATTCACCAAAAGGAGAAATTAGTTCTATTGAAATACTGTATGTTACTAAGCCCCAAGCCCAGTGGGGCAAGAATGACTATATTAACCTTGTATTCATCTTAAGAAAATCAGACAGCCCCTGTTCTGCCATAGTGCTGAAGAGGTGAGGAGATTAGAAGATTTAAAGAACCCTGACATTGTATGAAGTGATGCGTTGCCTCTACATTTCAAAACCTATAGTTAGGATCTGCATTATCGATCTCCTCCTCCCTCCTGAATCAGTCCCGTAAGTCCACAATCATACTCTAAAGAGGAGTTGGCAAACTCTAGCCCATGAATTGAATCTGGCCCACCACCTGTTTTGTAGTAAAGTTTTACTGAATGTCAGCCATGCTCATTCATTTATGTATTGTCTGTAGTCACTTTCATGCTACCGCAAGAGAGTTGAATAGCTCCATTTGAGACCAAATGATTCCCACAGCCTAAAATATCTGGTATTTTATAGGAAAAGTTTGCCAATCTCTGCTCTAGCATATGTCATTAAAGGAAAAGAAAAAAATTAAATATCTTACAGCACTAAGAGAAAACGTTTCAATACTTTGAGAAATAGTAATACAAATGTATTATTTAGAACTTTAAGGCAACAAGAACAAGGAAAAGAGTTAAAAGCAGTTGCCTCTTGGCTAGAGTCAGGGCACTACTGGGTTTTTTAAAAATTTAAGTTTTGGTGCCTGGGTAGCTCAGCGTTTGAGCATCTGCCTTTGGCTCAGGGCATGATCCCCGTCCAGGGATTGAGGCCCATATCCAGCTCCTGCTTCTCCCTCTGTCTATGTCTCTGCCTCTCTTTCTCTGTGTCTCTCATGAATAAATAAATAAAATCTTAAAAAATAAATAAAAAATAAAAATTTAAGTCTACTAATACAATTAAATTTTTCAAAATAAGAATATGTACTACTTTGATAAGCAAACATGTAAAACCAGAAACAACCACAACGCTCTTCCCTTTACTCCACCTTTCTCTAGGTATCACCTCCTTTCTTTCCTTTCATACCACAATTTCTTGAAGGACTTCTCCAAACTTGCTGCTCCTTATAGTTCTTCATTCTTCAATTAGTAAAATCTGGCTTCAGACCCCTCAGTCTAAGGAAACTGTTCCTGTCAATACTGTCAACATCCTCCATGTCGCCAAATCAAACGAATGCCTTCTCCATCTTCCTATCTGATTCTCAGTAGTACCCAACACAGTTCATTCTTCTTTCTGACTTGCAATATTCTACATTTAGCTTCCTAATTTTCCTCTCCCTCAGAAGCTGTTGTTTCCTACTGTTCTATGCCAGCTATTCTGTGCCGTTTCAATCCTTTTAATCAACTTGTCTCAGGGCTTAGCCTAGCACCCTTTACTTTCCCATGAGATCTTATCCAACCCCATGTATCCAGCTTTCAAATTTCAAATTTATTATGACTAAAACTAGAGTTCTTGATAACTTGCTAGAGCCCCCATCCCATCCCCTTGCTAGAGCCTTCTTCTACCCTAGTTGGCTTCATTTATTGAATTATACTCTCTGATAGCTCAAAACCCCAAATCTAGGAGTTATTTTTGATCCCTTCCCCTTTTTCACTATCGCCTTGAATCAATCACTAAATCCTAATCATTTTACCTTCAAAATATATCTCACATCTGTTTACCTCTCTCCCAAGACCACAGCCAACATCTTAGTTCAAGTAACCATCACGCCTTACCTGGTCCACTGCAATGGTTCCTAAGTGCTCTGTCAGCCACTATGCCTGCCCCCACCATTACTCATTCACCACACAGTAGCCAGAAAGATCTTTTTAAAAATAAACCAGATAGTCTTCAACACACATTCCAATGACTTCAGACTGCTCACACAATAAACTGCAAACCCTTTATCCTCATCTACAAGTCCCCATGAAATCCACCTCCTGCTTCCTGCTCCCACTTCACTTCAACCTTCTTCCCACTCATTGTGCTCGTCTCTCTGGCCTGCTTCCAGGTTCTGTGAACACTTCAAAGCTTGTTCTGCCTCCAAGATTTGTACTTGCCCTTCCTGGAATGCTTTTCCCCAGCACTACACAGGGTTGCTCCTCATTCTGGCCCTAAGCAGATTGTTTTCTGACTGGAACTAATGGGGCAGCAAGGGGACTGCGTAGCAAAATAATCCAAAGCTTTGAGGCTTACGGCAGCAGTTTACTGTTTTTCAAAATTTTGTAGGATTTCAGGCAGATCCCAACTGAGTGTTTTTTCTGCTCCATGAGATATTAATTAGAGCCATCTATTCAGCCTCATTCAGCCAGCGATACTGAGAGATGCCTGAGGACTTCATTCCCACATCATTCCCAGGTCATCCCTGAGGTATAGTCTGGGGCAAACTTGCCAAAGATTCCCATCAAATGTTTGCTAAGAAGAGTGTTAGGCCAGGGAAATTACTAGAACCACGTGACTAGCACCTAACACAGATAAGGAACTAGAAAAAAGTCAAAATTTTTTAAGATTTTATTTATTTATTTATGAGAGACATACAGAGAGAGAGGCTGAGACACAGGCAAAGGGAGAAGCAGGCTCCATGCAGGAAGCCCAATGTGGGACTCGATCCTGGATTCTGGGATCACGCCCTGAGCCAAAGACAGACACTCAACTGCTAAGACATCCAGGCGTCCCGAAAAAAGTCAATTTTTAAAAAAGATTTTACTTGTTTATGAGAGACACAGAGAGAGGCAGAGACATAGACAGAGGGAGAAGCAGACTCCCTGGGGAGAGCCCAATGCGGGACTCGTTCCCAGGACCCCGGGATCATGAAGTGAGCCAAGGGTAAATGCTCAACCACTGAGGCACCTAGGTGACCCAAAAGTCAATTTAAGTAGATTAAAATAATATCTTTTTTTCAAATAAACATGTATGTTCATACATACACACACTAATATAGACATTTCTGAATAAATAAATATGTCAGATTTAGAGACAGACAAATTGCCTGTCCTGGCACCATTGTTAACCAGCCCCAGTTGCTCTGTCTCTATAGCACCTCTGGCTCTCCTTGGAAACAGTTGATTAAAAATGGTTGCATAAGGTAGAGATGCCAGGCACCTTTGAGACTCTATCAGTGGGCACTTTTCCAACTTCTTCTGCCAAATATTCCCATCAAATGTTCAGATTATCTCTGTATATTAACTCATGGCCTTTCTACCTGGAAATTGGCCCAAGTCCGCTTTGTGATGTCCAACACTTGCTTCTAGACATGTGTTTTGATTTTATGTTCCCCTAGAGTTTTCCCACTTTGTATTGGGCATTGCCATCATAACTAGTACTTTAGAAGTTATTCCATACTTTCTTCATTAAGGAGCAGATTCATTTTTTCATTTTGATCAACTATACATAGACCGGACACTAAGTGAAATGTCTTGAATGTTGACTTCCCTTGGGGACATTCAAATACTGCATGTTGGAGACCCTATCACTGCTGGAACCATCACCTGCCAGGTACTCCTATCTCCTTTGTCACTACATTTTGCCACTCAGTGGGGCTGCCTTTCATATTCTCAGGCTGGTTCTTTCCCCGCGTACCTGCCCCATACCAGTGGATGAATCTAGACCCAAGCCTTTTATTAGTGTGTCCCATTGTGATGCAATGAACCTAATTAAGACTGGCCAGATTCTGACAAATAGTAGATTTGCAGCATAGTCTCCAGTATTTTTTCCAATATGGTGGTATTGACTACCTGGATACTCTGAATTTGTTTGATTGCCTGTGACCTCAGGTATGATTTTTTTTTTTTTACTTGGCCACCTATTATCTAAAATTCACATTGATCTGGCGGAGGTGGAGGTAAGCAGGGGGATAGGTATCTTAGATGCCAATATAAGGTTTTAGAAAGAAGCAGAGTATGCTGCTTATGACTATGGGAATAACCCATGAATTAACAAAGCCAAAAATGGTCAACCGAACTACCCAAATAAGAACAAATAAGATAGTTGAATCCAGAAAGGCAAAGATGAGTTTAAAAGTCTTGCAGAAATACATGGCATAAAGACATCATCAAAGACCTTGGCCTATTTATAGTACAATGATGATGATCTATTCAGTCTGGAGATATATTAGCAATATCATTACTAATACTAATGAATTTCCTCTGACTTCATGCAAAGAGATAATATGGTATTAGAAGAGGAATGTGAGGGGCATCTGGGTGGCCCAGTTGGCTAAGTGACCAACTCTTGGTTTCCACTCCAGTTGTGATGCCAGAGTTGTGAGACTGAGCCCCTATAGGTCTCCATACTCAGTGCTGAGTCTGCTTTAGACTTCTTCTGCCCCTCTCCCCTGTGTGTTCCTTCGTGCTCAGGTACAATCTCTTTCTCTTAAATAATCTTTTTTTTAAGAAAGAAAAGGAATGTGAGCTCTATAATCACAGACTTCTATACATTACTTATTATTTCTTAGAGGTTAAGATCATCTCTAACGTTAGGTGGTGATTGGCACTTGTAGAGACTTCATAAATTGCAATGACCACTATGCAATAAATCTGCTTCTTGAAGCAGAGACAAGTCTCACTTGGCTTGTGTCCCCAGTGTGTGTCAAATACTTAGCACACAGTACGTGTTCAACACATGTTGAATAAAAGATACTTGAGAGAACATAGCCAAGGAAAGGTGAATTCTGCTTTTATTTCAATCCACATCTGTTTCATATAATTTTTCATGGTTGACATCCAGTCCTCTTTACAATTTCCCTCTCTCTTGACATTTAATTTGGGCTTTCTCTGATCTGGTCTTTGAAAGTACCCACATTTAATTTGTTCTGGGTTTTTAGAACTTCATTGTGATGTTCATAACCCAAGATTATGTTTATTTTGGGATAACATATTTTTCTTGCAAAACCTATCATTTATTCCATTCACTATATTTTCAGTTGCCTTAATTATGCTTAATTAAGGACAATGACTCATCAGGATCTGACCCACCTACAATCTATCCTGCTTCCCTTTCTTATAGTTGGTCTCCAAAATCAGTTAGTGTTCTAGTCCAGTACTTCTCAAACCAACATTACTCAAGAGATCAGGGGAAAAACCCAGATTGCAGGGTCCCACTTCCAGAGATTCTCATTCAGACAGTCTGGATTAGGGTCTGAAAATTAGCATTTCTACTAAGTTCTCAGATGTTGATGCTGATGTTATTGATCCATGGACCACATTTTGACTAGAACTGTTCTTGCCTGTGGTATTATGCCACATTCCCCCAACACATATTTACAGTGCCATATCTTTGATTTATTCTCTTCTATCTGCCTAGAATATCCTTCCCTGGTCTTTTCATTCAGGAAATTTCTACTCATCTTTTGAGATCAAATTTAGTCTTATCTACTTTGCAATACATTCTTTGTCCCATCTTTTATCCCTAAAGGATCAGTCCTTCCTCATTAGCTTTCTTCTTAGTCCCTTTCACCTGTATGTCTTTTCTCATTCTGTTTCAGTTTGCTTTGTACATCTGTTCTTCCCACTAGATTGTGAGTTCATTGAGGTCAGAGACTATATTTTTCTAGAACCACATGTCCTTCTCACTGGCAGAGTTTTGTATACAAAGGCATTTGTTACATATTTGTTCTTGATTAGATTACTGCTCCTATTTCTTCCTTCCTTAGGTTAAACTGTAATTGCATTGCAGCTTCATACCAGAGGTTTTATTCATTTTTTTCTTTTTAAAAATATACACCAGATGGCACCGGAAGACTTTAGTTTAATTCTCTAGGGACCTTGGGGGTATTAGGTAACTGCTGTATACAGTGAAGATCACAAGGAGGACTGGCACAGTCTAACAATTACAAACCCCTTTAAAAGCCATTGTCCTCCTCAGAGACAGGCAGGCCAGTCATTAGTGACAAAACATCACCAACACACTTTCTAAATAGGAAGGATGTAGTCTGCATGTAATGGAAGGAAATTGGACCACTGAGACTGTTCACCTGACCTACCTGAGCTGAGCTTCATTTAAAGTTGGAACCAATCAAAGCTTGTAAATTAGCTTGAGATTCATGGTGAATTAAAAAAAAAAAAAAAAAGGAATGTCTCAAGGGTGCTAAAAGCCTCTGATTTACTACTTCTGATTTCTTGACTATTACATTAAGGAGATCTCAGCATACTGCCATAAAGAAAAAGGATGGTTCTCTCAAATAGTTTCATTTGTTTGGTTTGAATTTCTCATTTAAGCATTAGCATTTCTAGACAGAAGTAAGCAAGGGTTATGGGGAGCTGGGGGACAATCATGCATATTAGTCTTACATAATCATGTACCCTCTCTTACAAAGGATGAGCCATAATAGCCTGAAAGCCAGTGTTTCTAAGAGAACACCTGCCCAAGACTAATGGCAACATTTACCAGCAAGGATCCACAGAACTAGATACTGTCACATAATTAAGTCCCACATCCGGGAAGTTTAGTTCTGTTGGCTTAACCAACTTCTAGAGTGATTGTCTAACAGATTAGCAGAGTCTATGTTCAAAAGGCACCAGTCTCTAGGGGACCAGATCTACCTACTAGAGATTGTAAAGCTAAGAGTTCAATATGAGGTCAACTTGTCTATCAAAGTCAGCCCTACAATGACCTTACTTGATTTTGCAAGTTTAATGAAATCTGAATGTTTATTTTGTCCTGCACATTATAATCAAATACATTTTTTATTTTTTGCTCAAATTGTTCCACTGTTTAGCAATTGGGACCTCTTTTGGTTGGCTGCTATGATCCTTTGATATACCTCTATAATTGGAGATTTGTTGTTGCTGTTGTTGATTTAGCACTTCCTTGTTTGCTGGCACTCCAGGACTCTCTAAGCCATGTTGTTTATTTTCTATCTCAGTCCTAGAATCAGCCATTTTCCAAGAAGCCCTGGTTCCCTCCGTTGGTGAGTGGTATTATTATTATTATTATTTTAAAGATTTTATTTATTTATTCATGAGAGACACAGAGAGAGACAGAGGCAGAGACACAGGCAGAGGGAGAAGCAGGTTCCATGTAAAGAGCCCGATGTGGGACTTGATCCCGGGACTCCAGGATTATGCCCCGGCCCAAAGGCAGGTGCTAACCCACTGAGCCACTCAGGGATCCCTGGTGAGTGGTATTAGAAGTTAAGATGTGGGTGCTTGGTGTGCCTGTTGCTACTGGGGTCTTATTGTTTCAGGTCTTCTCAGCTGACAGAGCAAGGAAATATATAACTGTATACTGATCTGCACATATAGTCATCTTTGTAAATATTTCTATATGGAAACATCATCATCTATATTAAGCTAAGCATGAGATCTTAGTGATACCTCCAACTCTAATTCATTACTACCTGGATCACTTTGCTTCTCTGCAAATTGCCACTCCAATAGTGAGAAATCTGGCTCCTATTATCTGCCATTCATTTATTTAGTCAAGTTCCAGAATATATGTATAGCAGTTTCAGAGTTTTTAGCCTGTGCAGCCATGGGAAACAACTTTATCAACTACAGGATAGTGTTTATAAACAGTCCACTTTGCCTTTAATCGCAACAGTTGCTACTCATTTCCAAGGTGACTTATTTTTTCCCTTTACCCTGTTTATACAGATTCTTTCGTAAAGATTCTGTTCCATACTTTGGTCCCCCATCTCCTAAATGATCACCTTTAATTTCGTACATCAATGTTCACTCTCTGCCATGAAGTTCTATGAATATTGGCAAATACATAGTGTCATGTATCTACAATTACAATATGATAAAAAAATTGTTTTACTTGCCTAAAAAAAATTCCATGTTTCACATATTCAATTATTTTCCCACTGAGAATCCTGGCAATTGTTGATCTGTTCACCTCATTTATAGTTTTGCCTTTCTAGATGTTAAAATTATAACAATATAGTAATTCGCTTTTTTTTCAGACTAGTTTCTTTAACTTAGTAACACACATTTAACTTACCCATGTCATTGTGTAGCTTTGATCATTTCCTTTTATTGCTGAATAGTTTTCCATTGTAAGGATATACTACAGTTTATGGATCACATATTGAAAGAATATGTAGATTGCTTCCAGTTTCCGGTAATTATAAAGTTGCTATAAATATTGCACGCTCATTGTATATGTGTATGAGTTTTCAAGTTATCAAATGCTTAAGTGTGGTTGCTGGGTCATACAAGACAAGATTATGTTTAGCATTATAAGAAACTGCCAAACTATCTTCCAGTGTGGATGTTCCATATTGCATTCCCACCAGCAATAAATGAAAGCTCCTATTCCTCCATATCCTTCACAGCAATTGGAGTTGCCAGTTTTTAATTAAAAAAAATTGCCATTCTAATAAGTGAGTAGTAGTAAAATTTTATATTTTTAAAAGTAGATAAATGCTTTATGTTTAGATTTTTTAAAAATAATGTTCAAAGATTCATTGGAATTTCTTCATTTTTTTAAAGATTTTATTTATTTATTAGAGACAGAGAGAGAGGCAGAGACACAGGCAGAGGGAGAAGCAGGCTCCATTCAGGGAGCCTGACATGGGACTCAATCCCGGGTCTCCAGGATCATGCCCTGGGCTGAAGGTGGCGCTAAACCGTTGAGCCACCCGGCTGCCCTAGAATTTCTTTATTTTTATTTTATTTTATTTTATTTTATTTTATTTTATTTATTTTATTTATTTTTTATTTTTTTATTATAAATTTATTTTTTATTGGTGTTCAACTTGCCAACATATAGAATAACACCCAGTGCTCATCCCATCAAGTGCCCACCTCAGTGCCCGTCACCCAGTCACCCCCACCCCCAGCCCACCTCCTCTTCCACCACCCCTAGTTCGTTTCCCAGAGTTAGGAGTCTTTCATGTTCTGTCTCCCTTTCTGATATTTGAAGAAGTCAAACTCTGCCTCTTTGCCGATGACATAATACTCTACATAGAAAACCCAAAAGCCTCCACCCCAAGATTGCTAGAACTCATACAGCAGGGATCCCTGGGTGGCGCAGCGGTTTGGCGCCTGCCTTTGGCCAAGGGCGCGATCCTGGAGACCCGGAATCGAATCCCATGTCGGGCTCCCGGTGCTTGGAGCCTGCTTCTCCCTCTGCCTGTGTCTCTGCCTCATTCTCTCTCTCTCTCTGTGACTATCACAAATAAATAAAAATTAAAAAAAAATAAAAAAAAAAAAAGAACTCATACAGCAATTTGGCAGCGTGGCAGGATACAAAATCAATGCCCCGGAGTCAGTGGCATTTCTATACACTAACAATGAGACTGAAGAAAGAGAAATTAAGGAGTCAATCCCATTTACAGTTGCACCCAAAAGCATAAGATACCTAGGAATAGACCTAACCAAAGAGGTAAAGGATCTATACCCTAAAAACTATAGAACACTTCTGAAAGAAACTGAGGAAGACACAAAGAGATGGAAAAATATTCCATGCTCATGGATTGGCAGAATTAATATTGTGAAAATGTCAATGTTACCCACGGCAATTTATGCATTTAATGCAATCCCTATCAAAATACCACGGACTTTCTTCAGAGAGTTGGAACAAATTATTTTAAGATTTGTGTGGAATCAGAAAAGACCCTGAATAGCCAGGGGAATTTTAAAAAAGAAAACCATATCTGGGGGCATCACAATGCCAGATTTCAGGTTGTACTACAAAGCTGTGGTCATCAAGACAGTGTGGTACTGGCACAAAAACAGACACATAGATCAGTGGAACAGAATAGAGAATCCAGAAGTGGACCCTCAACTTTATGGTCAACTAATATTCGACAAAGGAGGAAAGACTATCCACTGGAAGAAAGACAGTCTCTTCAATAAATGGTGCTGGGAAAATTGGACATCCACATGCAGAAGAATGAAACTAGACCACTCTCTTTCACCATACACAAAGATAAACTCTAAATGGATGAACGATCTGAATGTGAGACAAGATTCCATCAAAATCCTAGAGGAGAACACAGGCAACACCCTTTTTGAACTTGGCCACAGTAACTTCTTGCAAGATACATCCACGAAGGCAAGAGAAACAAAAGCAAAAATGAACTATTGGGACTTCATCAAGATAAGAAGCTTTTGCACAGCAAAGGATACAGTCAACAAAACCTACAGAATGGGAGAAGATATTTGCAAATGACATATCAGATAAAGGGCTAGTTTCCAAGATCTATAAAGAACTTCTTAAACTCAACACCAAAGAAACAAACAATCCAATCATGAAATGGGCAAAAGACATGAAATCTCACAGAGGAAGACATAGACATGGCCAACAAGCACATAGAGAAAATGCTCTGCATCACTTGCCATCAGGGAAATACAAATCAAAACCACAATGAGATACCACCTCACACCAGTGAGAATGGGGAAAATTAACAAGGCAGGAAACCACAAATGTTGGAGAGGATGCGGAGAAAAGGGAACCCTCCTACACTGTTGGTGGGAATGTGAACTGGTGCAGCCACTCTGGAAAACTGTGTGGAGGTTCCTCAAAGAGTTAAAAATAGACCTGCCCTACGACCCAGCAATTGCACTGCTGGGGATTTACCCCAAAGATACAGATGCAATGAAACGCCGGGATACCTGCACCCCGATGTTTCTAGCAGCAATGGCCACTATAGCCAAACTGTGGAAGGAGCCTCGGTGTCCATCGAAAGATGAATGGATAAAGAAGATGTGGTTTATGTATACAATGGAATATTACTCAGCCATTAGAAACGACAAATACCCACCTTTTGCTTCGACATGGATGGAACTGGAGAGTATTATGCTGAGTGAAATAAGTCAATTGAAGAAGGACAAACATTATATGGTCTCATTCATTTGGGGAATATAAAAAAATAGTGAAATGGAATTTCTTTAAATAAGAACTCTCCTAAGTGTCTATTTCCCTGCTTATATGAAGAAATCATTAGTTTCTTGATGGGGAAAGCCTACTGAAGTTACTTAGTAGAGCTTTGATGCACCAACATCATTGTCATCACCTGGAGACTTGTTAGAACTACAGAATCTTGGGTCTTAACCCAGACCTACTAGATTAGAATCTACAATAACATGACCTCCAAGTAAATTATGTATAAAAAACTTTAAGAAGCATTGCTCAGGAATCACAGATTTATAAAGGTAGAAGGGATCTGCCATTTGGCAGGTAAGGGAACTCTCCTAAACCTTTGTGTGCTGTGTGTGCTTTGTTTGTGGTTGTTTGTATGCAATGCTGTGTTGCTAATCCTCTTGAGTACATACTTTCTCAAGGCAGGTGAGAGTTTGCTCAAGGTTACACAATCAATTATTCAAAAAGGGAAAAAAATAAGCTTACCCTCATTACTCAGTTATATAAAACAATATAAACTCAATCTGAAATCATGCTGAAAGTCATTACACAAATTCAATGTAAAGATAATTTACAAAGCCCATCAGTTGTGTGAGGCCAGCCAGCAGTCATTTCTCACTGAGCATTCACTGAGCTGAACTGTGCTGTCACTCACATTAGGGTAAAGCACCTGGTCTCCATTTGGCCTCCAGGAAAAGCTAAAAAAAGCTAAAAATAATAATAAGGAATCTTTTATTTACCAATTCCAGCCATGAAGCTGTGAACTCTTAATCTTACAATAGCACTTAATCACCAGCTCACTAGAACATAAATAACACCCAGGGCCAAGGATTGATGTAAATATTCTAATGTGAGCTCATTGAAGCACAGTGGCTGCCACTGGAGAGTGGGGAGAATTCAACTTCCCCCTTCCTCAGTTGGGAACAGGTACCCTCAGACAGTGCTGTCTTCTCAGCCCATGTCTTGAAGAGGTTTGAGGTGCAATATCCAGGTATCCACCCAACAACCTAAGGTGGGTGATACCCTCAGGGACACAGATGCCCTCAAAATTCATTCTGGGAAGCAAAATCCAAGATCCTTGCTAGACACAACATGATTCCCAAACTAGCCACTGGGGAGCTTATTAGAAATGTAGGCTATCAGGCTGTACCCCAGACCTGCTGAATCAGAACCTGCATTTTTTATTTTAATTTTTTATTTATTTATGATAGTCACACAGAGAGAGAGAGAGAGAGAGGCAGAGACACAGGCAGAGAGAGAAGCAGGCTCCATGCACCGGGAGCCCGACGTGGGATTCGATCCGGGTCTCCAGGATCGCGCCCTGGGCCAAAGGCAGGCGCTAAACCGTTGTGCCACCCAGGGTTCCCAGAACCTGCATTTTAACTAAATAACCAGATGATTCATATGCACATGAAGTTTGCAGAGCACTGGTATGGAAGGAAATGTAGTAAAGGACAAGTATTCAGGTGAAGGGAACAAAAAATTCTCCCTCTACCTTTCAAGATCTTCTAGCTTGACTAAGAATTAAATTTACCTGAGACAAATAGGAGGGGAAAAAAGTTTCATTACATATGCAGAGAGGCTCAAAAATTAAATTGAGACCTAAAGAATGACCAGGGCAGGCAATTTTTATGCTTTTTTTTTTTTTTTTTGACAAAGAGACAATAAATTTGTGCACATTTGACAGGCCAAAGAAAACTTGTGTTTAGGAGTTTTAATTAGTCAGGAAATCTAAACAGAATTTGGGCTGTGGTAATACATTAGCAAAAAGTTACAAAGGTTGTTTATACAGCCTTCTTGGTTCTAAATGTCCTATCTCTGGTTGCAAGGATGTTTCTTTACCTCCCTGTACAGAGAGGACACCACTCACATGGGGGATTTATATATTGCTTTTTAGGGGACAGAGGAGGGTCTTAGTGTCCTTCTTACGCAGGCTGTCTCTTAAGTAACTTTTTTTTTTTTAAGTAACTTTTTAAAATAGTATGCCAAAGTAGCACATTTTGGGGTAGCCTGTCCTTGGTCCCCACACAAGATATGCTTTGAAGGTGAGTAACTTCTATTTTTACCCCATAAGCCTTGTATCTCAGAGCCATTAATATAGATATAGATAGCGATATGTAAAGAACAGTGTCAAGACTAAAGGAGATACACATTATTATTAGGACTGTAACTTAATCGCTAATACAAAGATGGTTATTGCAATTGTTAGTGAGAGATAAAGCCATCAGAGAGACCACAACACAAAATTATAAACTGTTCCCAACTTGTTTTTCAACTTTGCGAGTCCTTCAGAACTACCCCGTTCCCAGGAAGTCCACCAGAGTTACTCAAGGGAGCAGATGTCTGGGAACAAAGAAAATCATAAGGTTCCTGGGAAATCACACAGTTAAACAAATGCTTTTAAAGTCATGCTTAAAGGATTACAAAGTTTTGCTAAGTTCCTGTGATTGCTTCCAATTGCAAGAGTAACTGACCAAAAGGTCACTGGCTGGCAGTGTAAAGCTGCCCTACAGTTTGTGTTAGAGGAAACAGTGTTTGGAGGACTCTCTTCCTGTCTCCTTACTTGCCAGAAGTAATAAAAACCATTTGCTTAAATCAAAGACTCAGGCTGGTCTATTGGCTGACGCACCCCAAGCAGCAAGCCCTTGGCGTTTGGTCAGATTTGGCTCCATCACCAAGCTTCAGCTTCTTAGGCCACCAGCGACTTCACTGGGTTGCACAAAGGAATGCATGACCTGATATAAAAAGCACTCCGCACAGTGTCATCCACATGGAAGTATCAAATAAATATTATTTATCAAAATTATTGTGTGAAGTATCTCTTCTCCAAGAGTAGAACAGTGATTTCTAGTTTCATAATTTTTGTATATCTTATAAAATTTTATTTACAGAAATAAAAAAAAATGTATCATGACGTAAGAACCTCCCACTTTTCCTTTTTCTTTTGGTTGTTGTTAAAGTGGATTTGGGGGATTTGAGAATATATTGAATTCTTTTCACAGTTAACCAAGCCTGGGGGTTTTAAGTGAACATTGAGTGTGGCAAGGCTCAAAGGAAGATGGAGAACATCTAGGACTCATGAGAAGAAGCTGTCTACACATCTCCTATGCCCTCTCCTGGGCTGGGCTTTTTTTGGCAGGAAGTATTGCTTTGTCCTAGTGGGTTCCACTGAGGTTTGTTAACTCCCAAACTGTCCTTAAGCCTTCTTTCCCAGTCTTGGCTGCAAAAACACTTTAAAAATGGCTACGAGAAATGTACTGGGGGATAATTAGGGGCTCTCTCTCCCATCCTCCACTTCAAGCTTTCACTCTTATTTGTTACCAAATTCTCCATTTGTTTTATGTTTTGTTATATTATTTTTACGAAGTAGTTTAATGCTTTGGAATTAGATACGACTGACTGGATTTAAATCATGATTCCTCCATTTGCTAGCTCTTCTATGGAGGATCAGTTACTAAGGTTCAGTAAGCCTCAGTTTCTTTGTCTGTTAAATGGGAATGGCACCATCCTCTGAAGTTGTAAGGATGAACTAGAATTATGTATTCAAAGTACATAGCTGAATGGTTCATAGAAAATGTTCAAAAAAGAAAATGTTCAATAAAGGAACTTTGTTACGATTTGTTTCTTCCCCAAGGAAGCTGACTTCTGAGTCACTCTCTAAAACCTCATTACATGACAACCCTGAGCCACTGAAGCCCTATCCAACTCTGAGATTGGCCACCAGGATGCAGCACCTGGCCCTGACCTCAGGGCCCCTGGGACACACTTCTAGGTACAGCTGGTTTGAAGTGTTTGTATAGGTTCCTTCAAGAATATTTACAAAATTATTGACCTTGGGGACAAAAATAGGAAGTGAGATCTATACAGCTGAAAATATTCATGATTTTATTATTTTTTTAAAGATTTTATTTATTTATTCATGAGAGAGAGTGAGAGAGAGAGAGAGAGGCAAAGACACAGGCAGAGGGAGAAGCAGGCTCCATGCAGGGACCCCAATGTGGGACTCGATCCCGGGACTCCAGGATCATGCCCTGGGCCAAAGGCAGGCGCCAAACTGTTGAGCCACCCAGGGATCCCAAAAATATTCAAGATTTTAGAATAGCACTTTTAGCATTAAGCGTTCAAAGACACTGTCCATATTTGTGGACAAATGTTAAACTGAGGAAAGCTTTAGTTATCAGTCTATTTCAAAAAGAAAAGTAAGGCAGTTGAGAAAGAAGGTCTACTTACATAGCAATCTGAGGAGTAATTAATCTAAACAGAAGTAAGCTCCAGTTTTTGATGGAGCAGCATTAGAGTTGACGGACTAGTGAAAGGATTACTAGAAATATATATTTGTTCTCTGCACCCCAGCTTTCCGAGCTTCTAAAACCCTTGGGATTTCCAAAGTGGTAAGTGTCTTTTTCTATATAAATGAGATGACTAGTGGCTGCTGGCACTCCTGGTCAGCCTCAGGGTGGAACTTTCAACCCCTTCCCATCCAAACACCATCCTTATATGCACAACTCCATTCACCACACCTTAGGCTCAGGGAGAGTGGCTGGAAATTGGGCTCAATCACCAACAGCCAATGATTTAATCAACCATGCCTATGGAATGAATTCTCCATAAAAATCCTACTCAAAGGGGTTTGGCACTTCCTGGTTGGTGAAGATGAGGAGGTGTTGGGAGGGTGGTGAAACAAGATAATGAAGCCCCACATCCTTACCTACAGACCTTTCTGTATGCATCTCTTCCATCTGGCTGTTCCTGAGTTGTATCTTTTTATAACAAGCCAGTAACCTAGTCAGTAAACTGTTTTCCTGAGTTCTGGGAGCCACTCTGGCAAATTAATGAAACTGAGAAAGAGATTGTGGAAACTCCTGATTGGTCGCCAAGTCAGATGGAAGTTGTGAGTAACCTGAGGACCCACTACTTGAGACTGGCGTCTAAGTAGAACTGAGCCTTCCACCTTAACCTGTGGGATCTGACACTAACTCCAGGTGGATGATGTCAGAATTGAATGGTAGGACCCAGCTGGTGTCTGTAGAGAATTAGAGAATTACTTAGTATGGGAAAAATTCTCATAAGGTAGGAGTACAGAAGGATTCTGTGGATAGAGTTGAGAGAGTGGAGGGAAGAAACAGGGAGCTTTCTTCTAGTTGTTGTCAATGTGCGGAGGAAGTAGAGAATAGAGTTTTTCTACTCAAAAGGTCAAGATCTATTTTTGATGATAGAAGCCAAGGAAAAAGTACTATAAGACTGGCCCCCATTGGGGTACCTGTATGGCTCAGTTAGGTAAGTGTCTGACTTTTGACATTGGCTCAGGTCATGATCTCAGGGTCCTGGGATGCAGTCCCACATCAGGCTCTATTCAGCATGGAGCTGGCTTGAGGATTTTCTCTCTCCCTCTGTCCCTCCCCTTGCTCCAGCTCACTTTCTTCTTCTCTCTCTAATAAATAAATCTTAAAAAAAAAAAAGGACTGGCCCTTATCACACACTGAATTGTAATGTCAGCTGAGCCTTCTTATTTAGGATGATGTCCCAAAATCCACTTTCACATCATGACCTTCCCTTATATAAGCTACTTTGGTAGAGATGCAGCAGCAGCCAAGGCTTATAGAGAGGATCCCTGTCCCTCTACCCATCTTTAGTCACAATCCACTCATCTAGGATACATCTGAGTATACTAGCTTGGTGCTAGGGGATTGTGAGCCAAAGGAAGCAATAACACCTCTTTTGCACATACAAGTCTGATTTAATCAGATGTCTGTTTTATAAGCATAACTGCTTAACTATGAGTGATTTGGGAGGAGAGGAAGTATAATTCTCTAAAGTGGAAACAGCCAGTCTTTTCTTTTATGTCCACATGATGTCCTGAAACTAATTCCAAAGAAGTGCCCACAGTGGCATCCAGGGATGCCCCATTGGCTAATACTAACGTATGTGACAGGATAACTAGCAATATCAGCACACAGAATGACTTTTCAATTATTTTGTGGTGCTCACCCAAAACCTCTTTTGATACCATATCCTTTTGGCCTGTATCATCTGGCTGCTGTTTAAATTTCCTGACCATCAAGCTAAGGACCCCACTCTTATTCGTTTGGTCATTTGCTTTTTTAATGCAGATAATCCATCTGTTTGAAACAAAACAATATAAAGAATCAAGTAATGGCTGCTAGATGACCAAATTAATATTCTGAGAACTAATATTATTCTGTGTCTCAGCACATTTTTAATCTTATTTCCTTTCCAGCACGTAGAATAGTTATAATACAGTATAATACAGTTTAAAGCCTCGAGAAACACTTCCTGTTCTGAATACAGATGAATAAAACACAAATGCCATATCTGAGAGCCAAAACATACATTATTTAAATGGAATTCTTTCCTGGCATGACACTGGCAGTGATGGAGTTTTCCTATATGCTGCTGTGCTGATCAGAATCCAGGAGTCAGGGGTCAGGACGTACTATTCTAAATTCTCCAGGTTGTTCCTTGTAAATACTTTAACACTGCCCAGTTGATGGGCAACTCCATCGCTTTCTGCTAGAACACCATTGACCAGTAAAATACAGCAGATTTCTCCAGACCTAAACCCCTCCTCACCTGGGCTATTATTCAGGATTGACTGTTCTCTTCCTTTTGACGACAAACTATTTGTACCATCATCCCTTTATCACTTGAACTTGGGCTTTCACAGCTGAGTTTTCATTCTAGTTCTGCTTTACAATGACTGTGTGACATTAAACAAATAGCCTAATACTTTTGGCCTGGGATTCCCCTTGTATAAAATAAGGTATAGCAGAGTGTCTGTAGAGATAACTGCCAGTAATTCCACCAAGCCCTGTACACACATCAACACCATTCTTTGCTCCAAGAAATGAAGTCTATTTCCCCTTGCCTTGAACCTAGCCTTTGAGTTGCCTTTTCCAAGAGGCTTGAACAGAATTGATACTATGAAAGAGCTACAGAAAAACATGGTCAACATTCAACATTGAGAAGAGCTTTGGCTTCAGATACGGATAATTCTGACTCATCTGTTTATTGGTTGCATGAAGCTCCCTGACACACTCATGGTACAGTCAGTTTTCTCATCGTAAAATGGGGTCACTGTACTGGACCTTCCTAGAGCATTGTGAATTGGCCAGAACAGTGTCTGACACTGAGCACATGTCAAAAAATAATAGCTACCAATATAATTATTAAAACATGTACCTCATCTCCTTGTTTCCTTCTCCTTTCCTGCCCTCAGTAATGTGAAGGGCGCCAAGATTTTATATAAAGTATTAGTCATAGTACTACTAATTCTCTTCATTTTAAACCACATCTCAGTTTAGAAAGGCTTCTGTATTTAATATTTGATTTTTAGGATAGTAATTAGGGAGAACAGCATTGTCTTCATGTGTCAGCCTATGCTGCATAACAAATCATTTCAAACTTAGTAGCCCAAGACAACACCATTTTCTTGTTTCTGATTCTGTGGTTTGGGAATGTGGGAGGAGAAGGTTGCCTGAGATGTTTGAAACACAGGTAAAGGATAGTCTATGTGGCATCCCCAAGGTTGGTAACTCCAAGATGTCCTAACTCACATGCCTGGGCTTAGCTGTCAACTGAGTGTCTTGGTTCTCTTCTACATGGTCACTCTCCATCCAACAGAACAGCCTGGGATCCAGAAGAACACAAGCAGAAGCTATCAGGCTCCTTCAGGCTCAGGCTACAGCTCACTGCCTTCCTGTGCTGTTGGTTTCTGAAGGTAGGAAGAAGGATGCAGGAACCAATGCCCCAAGTATGGCTCCCTCCTCTACCTCTTGCTTTCTTTGTTTTTTGTTTGTTTGGTTTGTTTGTTTGTTTGTTTGTTTGTTTGTTTTGGCTCCCTCTATTTCTTGTCTAGTTTCTGCTGTTGCTGGGCAGGCCCTCACTTGCCCCTTTCAGGTGGGACAAGGGGCCAAGGAGTTCCAGAGGTTCTGGGGAGCACAGACAGTGCAGCTTTTGGCTGCAGCTTTATTCTCCACAGAGTGATACATGTCAAACCTTCTGCAGGAGTCAGAAACAGATATTTGAGAATATCTATGAGTAAACAGAAAAAGAATAAGCTTCAAGTTTTCTGGCTTTCCTATCCTCACACACACACACACACACAAATCATGCCACTTCTCATATATCCATGTTTTAATTAGCTGGGGTTTAACTGTGGACGATGATGGGAACCACTTGGAATATTGGAAACAAAATAAGGAACCAACAACTGTGGTGCATGAAGATGTGTGCACACTGTCTCCACAAGCTGATGCAGTAGTTCCCATTCTGCTGGCCAAGGAACCCATGGAAATCAGTAGATGGTCTGGATATTGTGTTCATCTGAACATAGCTTGTTTGGACAGCCTGCAAACATAATTTGAAACAGAAAGACAAATGAAAAAAAAACTCAGCTATTATCTGGCGCATTTGATCAATAACTACTAAGAAGTTTTTGGAGATCCCAAATCTCTCTTTCCCTAAGTAGTATGGTTTCTCTGAGAAGTATGTGGATACATATCTTCTTTTTAGGTTGTCTTATTTTGTCTTTGTGACAAGCCTACTGTTTGTCATATTTTATAAATATTATTACTTCCAATATCTTCAGAAACATTATAACCTGAAAATAATTTATGAAAAGATCTTCATCAACATTTATAATCAAGGTATTCATGCAATAGTAAATGTGAAAGAGGATATCATTTTTGTGACTCAGTCTCATTGGATTTGAATTTCATCACCTTGTAAAATTCACACCTTTAGCCTTGCACTGTATGTTTAATTCTTCTTTAGTAAAAGCCGGGATCCATTTTTAAAATCTCCCACAGAGAAGTGTTCAGATTTCTTTTTCAACTCCTTTATGTTCAATTTTAGTTATTGGGAGACATTCAGACACAAAACAAAAACAAGACATTTTCATTCATCGTGTATTTTAGAAAATCCATTTTGAACTCCTGCTCTGTATTGCCAGCATTTCCTGAGGTAAATTTATTCTGTAATGCTCCTTGATCTGAAATATCTTATCCCCTCCAAACATCTGCCAATATTCAAATTCATGCTGGGAGAGAATGTTTTGGAAGCGGGTGTATTGGAGGAAAACTTTTCCATTCTTCTCTTCTAGGTCCTTTGGGTGGCCTATTAATTAAATTGACATAAGATAGATTGACAGGAAGAAAATAAATTTAATTTTGTGTTACAGAAGACTATAGAAATGTGAGACTCAAAGAAATGGCCAAAGCAGGCAGCTTTTATATCTTTTAGATAAAGAAACAACAAATCTGTGAAGAACTGACAAAGAAGTTTGGCTTAAGGTAGTAAATTAGTGAGGAAGTCAAGTTTTGTTTATACAGCCTTCTCATCACTTAAATCTCCTCTCTCTGGTGTTGAGGATATCTCTCTCCTGGTCCAGGGAAGTATCTTTCACATGGACAGGTTATTTCCTGCTTTCAGGGGGACAAAGGAAAGCCAATGTGTCTTTGCACTGCTGTTTCTTAAGGAACTTTAATTCAAAATAACCAATATGCCAAAGTGGCATATTTGAGGGTGGCCTGACCTGAACCCTGTAATAGTTAACTAATATTCATCTTCTCTGCAAGAGTCTTACTTTAAATTCCTTTCATTTTTTTCTTTGGAATCACTAAAACCCATAACACATAGACTCAGGATCCAGTTTCAGAAGGAATCCGGGAAGGCGCTCACTGAAGAGAGGATAAAGTTTGTATAACTGAGGTTAGATAGCACACTTCATAGATACGACAAGTGACGGCCACCCTCAGTAAACCACCTGCTAATTAGTGTTCAACAAAGCCGCATCAAAATAAGCACTTTCAGATCATTGCTTTCAGGAGTTGTTCTAAGTGCATCCCTTAACAGCTGACTTCAATCTGCATGATACTGGGTGTTGTTGGGGGAGAGACCATAAAAGTAGGAACAAAACACAAAACACAGCAAATAAACAAGAAATACTTTGTAAAATTTCGAGTTCCATTTGAATTTATCACTATCTCCTTCGAAACCAATGTGCCAGGTCTCACTGTGTGGTTTCTTGTATGAGTTTTCACAGCTGTTAAAATGAGAAGGACGATTTCCCCCTTTCAATTACTTTGTAATGTGGTTTGAGATGGCCAGTCAGTGCTCTTCAGCCGAGAAAGCAAAGTACCGAAGGATTACATAGCAGACAGCCTTGGAGGGCACAAGCCTCAGGGAAGAGAAAGAGGAGAGGAAAGGAAATGAGATTAAGTTAATCCTACTTTATCTCCAATTCCACTAATGATTACAGCTGAGTTCCAAACAGATGTATTTTCCCTGACCTACATAGTGCTTGGAAAAAAATTGAGGTACATTTAAAAATTGGAAGATGTCTCATCAAAATTTTCTCTAAAAAACAATCCAGGAGATTGGGAATAGTGGGCCAAGCTCCCTCTTGGCATCAGTGAACCAGAGCTGTATGAAGTTGGCTCCTTAAGATGGAGCATATGTTCCCTAGTTTGTCAGAGGCCACATCTGACTTCACCCCTGCATTTGTGTTACCTGTCCATGCCTTGCACATACTGGAGTGCAGACTCTCAGATGTTTTTGTTGTTGTTGTTTGTTTGTTTGTTTTTAATAAAATACTAATGTTAAGGTAACTGGGATAGGATTGTGATAATTCTGGGAATCCTAGGATATACTAGAGCCATTGTGCTATCCCAGAATACTCCCTCAATTCTTACTTTTTCACCTAGGTATCCTGTGCTACTCTATGGCAATTCTTTTTTTTTTTTTTAAGATTTTATTTATTTATTCATGAGAGACACTGAGAGAGAGGCAAAGACAGGCAGAGGGATAAGCAGGCTCCCTGCATAGAGCCTGATGTGGGGACTCCATCACAGGACCCCAGGATCATAACCTTAGCCAAAGGCAGAGCTCAACCACTAAGCCACTCAGGTGCCCCTCTAGGGAAGTTTCTATTGCAATGCTGCTGCTGCTAAGACTGGGACTCAGATGAGCTAGTTTTATGAAGAGCTTTTGCCATGAATGCTGACCTCGCTGCTATCATCACTCTCCCCATCACTAATTAAGCAGCATGACAGGGAGAAATAAGAGGCACCACTGGGGCACTACTTATCCTGGAGGACTCTGGAAGGCCAGGGAGCCCATCCCCTCCACCACAGGCCTATCTCTCTCTCTGGCTCTCCCTGAATGATGGGAAGTCTCTCTGTTCCTTTGTGTGATGCAAATTTCTGCTCTGGAAATGCTGGCCAATGGTAGAAATGCTCCCCACCCCACGGTTTGGCCACAGAGCCTGCTTTCTCAGGCCAACCTCCCCCAGTTGTTACTACAGGTCCTCATTGGCTAGGCTGAGAGACTTCTGTTGCAACCACCCATCTGTGCCTTTCTTCTCCAGACTCCTGAGGAGAGGATGCCTCCCCACGTCTCCAAGCTCATTCTCATTTCTGGTCACAGAGCAAACTAATCTGTCCCTCATGAGTAAAGCTCCATGTGCTGGTTATTACTGTTTTGTCTCTCAGCTTCAAAACTACTCTTCTAAACTCTGCTCTCTGATGCTAGAGGTGGCCCTCTGCAAACCACATGTATCACTCAGGATTTAACCAGAGAAAAAGAACCAGTAGTAGATAAAGAATGAATGAATGAATGGATGGATGGATGGATGGATAGATGGATGAATAAATAAATAAATAATCAAATTGGCTTTATTAAATGATTCATCAATCAGGCAGCATGCCATCTAGCAAGTAGAGGGGAGACCCCACATATATGTATATTTTAAATATTTTTTTATTATGAGGAATTGGCTTATGCCATTGTAGAGATTGACTAAGCAAGTCTCAAAGGCCAAACTGTACTCTGTGAGGCAGGCATTCAGGAAGAGAAGTTCACAGCCAGACTGAAACCCATAGGCATGAGCCAAATATCCACAAGGGAGATTTCTTTTCTCTGTCTCTTTGTGTCTCTGTCTCTGTGTCTCATTCTCTCTCTCCTAAGGAAGCTTCAGCCTAACTTTTCAGGCCTACCAAGATTATCCAGGATCAGGATCATTTCCCTTACTTAAAGCTGACTGATTAAGGACTCTAATTACATTTGCAAAATCTTTTCATAGTGACACCTAAATAAGTTTTCAGGTGAATGATTGGAACCTATCACCTAGCCAAATTCACACATGGAAAAAACTAATCACTCCAGGGAATGGTGTCATATCAGCTCTTCAATGTTGAGTTTTGTTTCTGGCAGACTGAGAAGTCATATTAGCAATAGCAATATTCACATTTCCAGTGAAGTCCGTGTTGCTGAGCCTAGATATAGCTTTCCTTTCTGCCACCATGGCCATTTTGCTCATGAGCCCCTTGGACAGTGACAGAGGTTGCTGGGGGAAAGGGCTGACTGGTAACCATAAATTGAGTCATCTTTTCTACTACATTATTAATATCCTCCTCTGCTTAGGTGACCCTTTCAGGAGCATTCAAATGGTACCCAATAAATATCTTCATGTCCTATGCCTACCTGGAGAGGTCTATTCATATATGTCTTCCTCAAACTTCCTTGTCACAGATTTTCTAATCGTGTTCCTTCTAAGTTCCTCATCAACTAGCCAAACCATTGGCCTCAGCCCTTGAATTGATATATACTCACACCTCTGGCTATTTCTCCTTTCAAGCAAAATAAGCACTGCTCAAAATTCTGTATGTAGGAGGATTTTCTTTCAACACTATACTTCTGAGATGTCCCATCCATTTCTTTTCTCAGAACATCATGATCAGCTGGCCAACACCATAAGGCTCTGTGAGTCAGAATATTCTGATTACCACTTTCGCTCCACTGTCCATTATGATAACTACACCTATCTTGTCCTTCGTGATTAGTGCCCTTTACCCCTGACACCCCAGGGTCCCATTATTCCTATTGCATTTAGGAATCCCAGTTAAACAGTAGTGGTTCCTACAGAGAGGAGCCACCATATAACTTTTCAAGGGATCTTCACAAACTTATTTTTCACAGTCATGAGAAATGTATGTCCTCTAGGCCCTCCAAAAATGGGTGATTAGGTTGTACATGACACATCACCTCTAACATTCCAGTTAGCCTCTCTTTGGATATTTTCCTGTATAGTATACCAAAGCAGTTCTGGCATTTTAACTTTATTTAGTGCAGACCACCATTGACTCCATATTTTAGAAAACCACTCTCTAAAAATGTTAGAACCATTCTTAGCCTTTTGAGTCTTCTGAACCAAAATAATAAATCCAGAATCTTTGCTTAATGGGCCCATATCAGTAAATTTAGCCTGATCCAATTTTATATCTCTTCCACCACAATCCCATGCCCTAAGTATCCATTCCTACAAATATTCTACAGGTTTATGTCTATATAAATGTTAAAAATCCAGGATCCCTGGGTGGCACAGCGGTTTGGCGCCTGCCTTTGGCCCAGGGTGCAATCCTGGAGACCCGGGATCGAATCCCACGTCGGGCTCCCGGTGCATGGAGCCTGCTTCTCCCTCTGCCTATGTCTCTGCCTCTCTCTCTCTCTCTCTGACTATCATAAATAAATAAAAATTTTTAAAAAATGTTAAAAATCCTGTCATTCTTAGATGTGTATTTGCCTCCTCACAGGCAACTCTTTGTACCTCACCCTTTGGTTCTTGCTGGGATATGAGTCTAATTCTAAGTCTGAAAGCAGAAAGGGACATGAAAGTAGGTCTTGACGAGGAGCAGCAGTGCCTTACAAGGGGAGGCCACTATAGATTCTAAAAAGGAGGGTTGAGCTCCTTGAATAAAATGGAAGCACTACTTCAGCTGTCAAAAAAGACTCAGCAGAATTTAGGGGTTGAATCTCAAACTTCATAAGGATCATCCTTTATGTTCCCATTCTAATTTTCAGAACCCCATTTTTTCCCAAACAGTATCCTAACCTCTTCTTTTTCAACTTTATTGAGGTATAATTGACATATCATGCTGTGTGAGTTTAAAGTGTACAATGTGATTATTTGATATATGTATATGTTGTGGAGTAACTATCTAAATAAGCTTAGCTAACACATCCTTCACCTCATATAATTGCCATTTTATTTTTGTTATAGTGGGAACAGTTAAGATTATTTTCTTACCAACTTTCAAGTGTACAATACAGTACTGTTAACTATTTTCACCATGCTGTATCTTAGATACCCAGAACTTATTCCTCTTATAACTGGAAGTTTGTACCCTTAGACCAACAACTCCTCATTCCTCTCCTTCTACTCTCCCTGAGCCCCTGGCAACCACTAATCTGTTCTCTGTTTCTATAAGTTTGGCTTTTTCAGATTTTACATATGAGCGAAATCATTCAGGGCTTGTCTTTCTCTCTTTGACTTTTCTTACTTAACATAATGCCCTCATGATTTGTCCTTGTTGCTGCAAATGGCAGGATTTCCTTTTTCACAGCCAAATAATACTCCATTGTATATATGCACTATATCTTATTTATCCACTCATCCATTGATGCATATTTAGATTTTTTCCATGTCTTGTGGGAGTTATCTCTATTCATTGCTGAATTTGTATCTAGTTACAAAAGCTTGGACTTTATGCAACTGAACTTGTGTCAACTGGGTTCCATTTTTGTTAGGGATTTGATCTAGTGCTATATTATCTCCTGAAGTTAATGCATTGCCTTATTTAGGAATAAGAAATATATTTTACAGGTCAATGCTATGATGTTACAGGTCAGTTCTAATCAATTGGCAGTGGCTGCTCGGGGAGCTGAATTAAGAACTCGGAGGCTATGTCTGTACTCAGTGAGAGAAGACAATAAATTGGTTAGCCATGTCCATGATGAATTCAGAGTTGTGGAAACAGATAACCAATGATCTGTCATTTCTGGCTTAAAATTTAGTGCTTGGCAATGTTGCTAATTCATTTGTTATTGTCTGTTAGTGTGTGTTGAGCAAAGAGGAAAGAGCAGGTTTTGGGTGGTCATCATCAACAAATACTGATTTAAGTGCTTATGTGTACATATAGTCATATATATAATTGCATTTATACAGTTTCAATAGTAGAAGAATTTCTCTCTTCCCCCTCCTCCAATAGAGACAAAGGTCACAGATTTAAAATATCATCTGAAATTAGAGGGTGCTTTGAGTGCCCAGCATATTGATAGGAAAAAAATAACCAAGCATATGGAAGAGAAATAGCCATTAGAATGGCTATTAGAACTTAATGAAAGATTTAAGTCAAGGGGAATTTTCTGGCCTTCAATTTAGGGAAACTGGCAATCTCTCCATGTAGAAATAGTTTGCAATGTTGTCCAGGGGACAAGAAATTTGTCTTTTGTACTAGGGAGGGGGGAATAACACTTGATTCATAGTGTCAAGTTCCTTCAGCCACACTCTGGATACATGTGACTGATCACATCCTATCTGTTCATCAATGTGGGTAGGCGCTCCCCCCTTAGGACTCAGAACAATTTGCCTGGACAAATGACAAATGTGCAGAGCAACTGTTAGGCAAGCACTTCTGTGTGTTTAGTCAGAACATATTATTTGGAGGAGCAGGACACGATGGAGGAAATAAAAAGCCAAAACATTTAGGATAGCCACATGGTTCTGAGGTGGCCTCCTTGCTCTCTGACAATTGTTTCATTAAAAAATATCTGTTCACACCTATTATAGTCAGGAATGATGAGAAAACTCAGGAAAAAAGATGCCCTTTTCTCTTGGCTGTTTATGGCCACATACAAGAAAGGAGAGAGAGGCTGGTGAGAAGGTAAGAAGACAAGAGAAAAGAAAGCTACGGAGAGAGAGGGAAGGAGCAAGGAGCTGGAGGGAGAAAGAGCTCTCCCGAGCCCCTTCCCAGTTTACAGATTTCGAAGGCAATATTTTGCATCAAAGAGAAAAGCGTCTTGCCTTTGCACCAGCAGTAACTTTTCTTTGTGATACAGTTGCCATGGGGATGATGTGCTGGGTTGTGCCACTTTATCATCTCTCTCTCACACATTCTATTATAAAGTGAGTACTTGGGATTCTAGACCATAAATATGCAACCACAAAATGTTAATCTGTAAACTAACCTGCCAACCAACTTCAGAGCAGTAATTGCTTCTCTGGCTGGAAGAACTGCTTTCCTTCCCTTTGAAAGCAACACAGGCAGGGAAATGATGGGACAGGCACAGGCCTCCACCATTAGAGAGCCGATTTCCTTTCTGGGCCTTGTGGCCTTTTGGGCCAAAGGCAGAAAATGAGAAGGAATGTAAATCATTCTCACAAGGAATGGAGTTTACTAATGATATCTCCATGTTTCCAGGTTACCTGAAGCATTTCTATGTAATCCTTTGAAAATATTTTTTAAGGCCAGTCAGACTCTTTTCCAAATCTATGGGAGAGAAAAATTGTATGTAGATAAACCCCCAAATGGTGGCCTCCTATGTGTATTTACAAACAGAGCACAGTATGCCTCAGCAAAGTTCAGGTCATTGCCTGTGATGTGCTTTGGCAGTCCCCACGCCTGCTGAAGCCACGGACTGACGTACAGAACATTTCTCTGGGGCTTTTGTGGGCTTCATTCACAGCTAGGTTGGAATTCACAGAAACCAGAACTGTGCAAAGGCAACTTAAAAACAAAACCAACTTGTTTACACTAACTGGCCCACTCCCTCCAAAACAATTCAGTCTCAGGAAACAGCTGTCAACACCTGCCATGTTATTGAATTGAACATAACATACAGGTTCTATTTCCTATTCACTTCAGAAAAAAGATTACCTTTAGGAAGAATTCAGGAACTCGGTGCTCTGTACCAGAGACTTATTTCCATAAACTTGTTCTGCTGGGATTATGTGCCAACTTCTTTTTTTGAGGATGGAACCACAACTTAGTAATTCTTTTTAAAGGACACTATCACATGAAGACCACAAGCTAATAATCCTTGTAAAAGATAATATTTCAGGGATCCCTGGGTGGCTCAGCGGTTTAGCTCCTGCCTTCAGCCCAGGGCGTGATCCTGGAGTCCTGGGATCAAGTCCCATGTCGGGCTCCTGCATGGAGCCCACTTCTCCTTCTGCCTGTGTCTCTTTCTCTCTCTCTCTCTCTCTCTCTCTCCCTTTCTCTCTCTGTGTCTCTCATGAATAAATAAAAATCTTTTTAAAAAAAGATAATATTTCTGCAATCTTGTGATCATTCAGAAAGAAATGCTAAAACCAATAATAATGCACTATTATCAGTTCAGATATCTTTTTCGTGATGGATTATGTTATTACTCAGAATATCCATCGCTTCTCCCTGTGGAAGGATCACACAGTCTTGCTTTATTGATATCAAGCATGGTTACTGAATTGCCTTGGCCAACAAAATATGAGAAGTTCTTCCATTTCGGGTTGAAGTGTTAAAAGCCATAGAGTGTTGGCCATATTCTCTTTTTCCCCTTCCACAAAACTCACCATATATAAAGAGTGTCTGTTTCTTTAGTCTGGATTCCAGAATGGTGGCAACATAGAACAGAGCTTTAACTCATCCAAGACAGACAGGATGTAAGATTTAGGGTTATTTGTTACAACAACATAATCTAGTTTACACTGCTTATACCTTACCAACAAAACTTATTCATTCTCTCAACATCCATTTATTAAATTCTTACGGTGGGCCAGACATAGTACTAGGTAATGGGAATTTGAAGATGAGGAAGACTCGATTACTATCCTTGAAGTGTTCATTGTGTAGACTGCATGAAATATAATGATAAAGCAATTTCTGTAAAATAAGTTCTACTTTTTTATTTCAAAATACTGAGATCTTCCAGAAGATAGAATTTAACCTTTGGAGTACTAGATTAAAGATGGCAGCACATTCTTTTTCACTTCCCTCCTCAGAATGTGGAGTTGATTTCTCTAACCCCTTGAACTGGAATAGAATATAGGGGGATTGCTGCTGTATCAATTTGGGACCTATTCTGAAAGTGGCAGTTTTGCCTCTTCCTACTTGGCCCTCACCCCTACTGGAAACAGGGGTACTTGGAGGGTCCAGTTGCCAAGTTGTCCTGGCTGGGGTCCAGTTATATTAATGAGGGAACAATATTGCATATTCCAACCTCAGCATACATCATGTAGAACAAGATAAACCATTCCTCCTATGCTCTGTCCCAATTTTCTGCCCACAGAATCATGACCACACAAAATTATTGTTGCTTAAGGCACTTAAATTTGGGGGATTGTGTTATGCAGTGATAGATAACCAAGTGATGTAACCCAGAAAACCCAGAACTGCTTTCTGGGTTTGCTTTAAAACCCTTTCTACTGATTCACTTCTAATCTCAGAGGTTTTCTTTGTTTTTATGATACCCTGAGTCCTGGTAGTTTCTGTAGTTTTCAGTAACACTTTTTTGTTGTTGTTGTTGTTACAATACTATCCTCTGTTTGGAATTTATAAAATATCCTCCAGCCTAAAATAGCACACTTTTCCAGGGCATCATTGTCAAATTCCAGCATAATATATTCTCTTCTAAAATTGCCTTAAATTAGAATTTAAGGATTAAGACAGGGCAGGGGAAAAAAGAAAGGTGATAAAATGAAATTTTTAAAATGGCAAATATAATGAGAAATTGTCACTAAGAAACACAAGACGTTGTTTGGGATAGTTCTATAAATTTAGGCATTTTGATGATTGGCATTACTCCAACCCAGGGGTTTTCAACTTTAGCTTATAAAGTGAAATCTCCTGGAGGGCTTATAGAGATTGCTGAACCTCACCCCCATAGTTTCTGATTCAGTATGCCTGGGTAGGACTGGAGAATTTGTATTTCCAGCAAGTTCTCAGGTGCCGTTGTGGCCCCAGAGACCATGCTTCGAGAATCTCTGGGTTAATCTGTCCCCGCACATGTATTTCCACTTTGTCATCTGTATCCGTGACAGACATTACTAATTAATCATTGGACTTTTCTCTTGCTGAGCCTTGGAGCCAGTATAGCATTCAGGCAATATCAACTAATTTTAATTGAAAATCGAGAGAAAATCTTTTTGCTATGTAAGATAACTCTAGAATTCAGGTAACTTCTATAATAGACCATTAATGTTTATCTTGTTCTTGTTTCATATTTATCTCCCCCTTTGTGTTTTAATTAATATGACAAAATGTTCAATTTCCATAAATATTTCTGGTCAATTTTGGTTCAATAGATAAAAGCATAAAATCTACGCCTGCCCTTCCCTACAGCATTGCGTAAGAAATAATTAGATGGTATATACTAAGAAATTAGCATTTTATGCTTGATGTAGTAATTGGCCAAGTCAAAGCAATACCAAGAGACAGATATAAGTTGTTTATTTCCCCCCAAGGCTATATTGACTATGAATTCATAAATACTAGAGATAATCACGCACAAAAAAAAATAGTTTTACATCATCCATGTAAAATGCAGTTTGGGGTTTATATTTGTGTTTTCTATAAAATATTTCCTTCATGTAATAGCTTCTTCCATTCCAGCAGTAATTTCAAAGTTTATTTAATTTTGCTATGAACATTTTTCTGGAAGCATAAACTTAAATGTAATGATAAAGTATCTAATGCTCAGTATATACCGATATACTTTCTTCAGAATTTGTTCTCTCGTCTGAAGAGTAATTTTTTGGTCTTTGAGATATTTGAAGGTTTGTGGGGCATAATTTTATTGTTCTATCCTCAAAAGTCTCGAAATGTTCATAATTTCTCTCAAATGATAAATAATGAATTATGGCTTCTAGGTTTTTTTTTTTGTTAGGACTTTATTTATTTATTTGAGAGAGAGAGAGTGTGTGTGTGCTAAGCCCAAGGTGTGGCTCAATCATTTCAGGACCCTGAGGTCATGACCTGAGCCAAAATCAAGAGTAGGATGCTCAACCAACTGAGCCACCCAGAGGCCCCTATGGCTTCTAGTTTTGAGAAATATCTCTTTTTTTGTTTGTTTGTTTATAGCAGATTTATTTGTAATTGTCAAAATTTAGAAGCAACCAAGATGTCTTTCAATAGGTGAATGGATAAACAAATTGTGATCTAATCATACAATGGAATATTATTCAGACATAGCAAGACATGGGGTACCAGCCATGAAAAGACACTGGGGAAATTTATTTTTTGTTTGTTTGTTTTGTTTTGTTTTGTTTTAATTTATTTTTTATTGGTGTTCAATTTACTAACATACAGAATAACCCCCAGTGCCCGTCACCCATTCACTCCCATCCCCCGCCCTCCTCCCCTTCTACCACCCCTAGTTCGTTTCCCAGAGTTAGCAGTCTTTACGTTCTGTCTCCCTTTCTGATATTTCCCACACATTTCTTCTCCCTTCCCTTATATTCCCTTTCACTATTATTTATATTCCCCAAATGAATGAGAACATATAATGTTTGTCCTTCTCCGACTGACTTACTTCACTCAGCATAATACCCTCCAGTTCCATCCACGTTGAAGCAAATGGTGGGTATTTGTCATTTCTAATAGCTGAGTAATATTCCATTGTATACATAAACCACATCTTCTTTATCCATTCATCTTTCGTTGGACACCGAGGCTCCTTCCACAGTTTGGCTATTGTGGCCATTGCTGCTATAAACATCGGGGTGCAGGTGTCCCGGCGTTTCATTGCATCTGTATCTTTGGGGTAAATCCCCAACAGTGCAATTGCTGGGTCGTAGGGCAGGTCTATTTTTAACTGTTTGAGGAACCTCCACACAGTTTTCCAGAGTGGCTGCACCAGTTCACATTCCCACCAACAGTGTAAGAGGGTTCCCTTTTCACCGCATCCTCTCCAACATTTGTTGTTTCCTGCCTTGTTAATTTGCCCCATTCTCGCTGGTGTGAGGTGGTATCTCATTGTGGTTTTGATTTGTATTTCCCTGATGGCAAGTGATGCAGAGCATTTTCTCATATGCATGTTGGCCATGTCTATGTCTTCCTCTGTGAGATTTCTGTTCATGTGAAATTGAGGAAGACACAAAGAGATGGAAAAATATTCCATGCTCATGGATTGGCAGAATTAATATTGTGAAAATGTCAATGTTACCCAGGGCAATATACACGTTTAATGCAATCCCTATCAAAACACCATGGACTTTCTTCAGAGAGTTAGAACAAATTATTTTAAGATTTGTGTGGAATCAGAAAAGACCCCGAATAGCCAGGGGAATTTTAAAAAAGAAAACCATTTCTGGGGGCATCACAATGCCAGATTTCAGGTTGTACTACAAAGCTGTGGTCATCAAGACAGTGTGGTACTGGCACAAAAACAGACACATAGATCAGTGGAACAGAATAGAGAATCCAGAAGTGGACCCTCAACTTTATGGTCAACTAATATTCGACAAAGGAGGAAAGACTATCCACTGGAAGAAAGACAGTCTCTTCAATAAATGGTGCTGGGAAAATTGGACATCCACATGCAGAAGAATGAAACTAGACCACTCTCTTTCACCATACACAAAGATAAACTCAAAATGGATGAAAGATCTAAATGTGAGACAAGATTCCATCAAAATCCTAGAGAAGAACACAGGCAACACCCTTTTTGAACTTGGTCACAGTAACTTCTTGCAAGATACATCCACGAAGGCAAAAGAAACAAAAGCAAAAATGAACTATTGGGACTTCATCAAGATAAGAAGCTTTTGCACAGCAAAGGATACAGTCAACAAAACTCAAAGACAACCTACAGAATGGGAGAAGATATTTGCAAATGACATATCAGATAAAGGGCTAGTTTCCAAGATCTATAAAGAACTTCTTAAACTCAACACCAAAGAAACAAACAATCCAATCATGAAATGGGCAAAAGACATGAACAGAGAAATATCTCTTGAGTCAAAATGAGACATTTGTTTCTTGTTTCATTTTGAAATTCTTTAGAATGAAATCCTATGACACTGAGTATGTGTTCAAAAAAAGTTATAAAGAGGTAAAGTTTAATTTATTAAAAACCAACATGAATATTTACAATAACATTTGTCAAATTTTACAATTTGGTAAGTTTTGGTAAGTTTCAGATCTCTTTAATTTCAAGTGATAATAATCAGTGAAATGGACCAATGGTTTTCTTGACAAACTGCATAGCTTTATGCTTCCATCTTTGCCAAATTTTTCCAAATGTAATACAATTTACAAAGAATTGACATATTGCAGATATTTTCAGAGTTAATTCATGTAGGAATAGCTAATAACAGGCTCAATTTATTGAGGACTAGCTCCAGGCCAGGCATTGTACTGGGAACCTATACCCTTATTTAATTCTTAAGACAAACCTCTAGATATATGCTAATAACTTCATTTTACAGATGAGGAAACTGGTTCAGAAAAGTTAAGTGACTATTCGCAGTAACAAAGCTAGTAAGGGTTACAGTCAAGATTTGAGTCCAGAACTCTCTAATTACAAAACACTGTATTTTTTTAAATTTTTTATTTATTTATGATAGTCACAGAGAGAGAGAGAGAGAGAGAGAGAGGCAGAGACACAGGCAGAGGGAGAAGCAGGCTCCATGCACCGGGAGCCCGACGTGGGATTCGATCCCGGGTCTCCAGAATCGCGCCCTGGGCCAAAGGCAGGCGCCAAACCGCTGTGCCACCCAGGGATCCCCCAAAACACTATTTTAACTGATGAATTGACATTCTGGAAAGCTGAGTGATGTTATCACCCGTCTTAAAAGGAAAATATAATTTATTTAAAAGATCATTACTCTAAGCTCTGTGCCCTCCCACACAATAACTTTACCCACAAAACTTTAAGTCAAAAGACAAGCATGCTCCTAGAAATGTAACTCTTCGCACCTGCTCCTTACTACCTGTGATAACTCCATGACATCCCCTGCCCTTCTTAGAAGCACAATCATATTTACACTGATTTCCTCAGGCAAGTTTTGTTGTTGTACTTGTTAATTCTGTTTTGTTTACTATGATCACAAAGGTAAATCACGATAGCTGCTAAGAGTAAAGCCCATGTAGAAATACAGACTGTTGACAGTGAAATCTGTTGTAAGGCATTGGCGTTTGCATCCTTCCACATTTCGATATGGAGTTTGACATATATTTATCCTTAGGTAAAATAGTATTGTATCACAAACACTTTTCTAAAACTTGTTTTTTTCACTTGACCCATCTCTTCTGTCTCTCCAGAATCCTTCATTTGCTATATAGTTCTCTGCAAGAATGTCCTCTGTTTCTTCAATCCCTTTCCCAAAAAGCCTCTCCAATGCTTTACTTTCAAGGAAGTCAGGGTAATCCCTGAAGATGTAGCTTCCTTTTCATCCTGTTCCCTGGAATCCTCTCTCCAACATCACGTCATGCTGGAATCAGGGATGCTGGAGTTGGGGCTGTTTCCCTCCTCTTTCATGGGGATGCTTCCAGACCCCTACTCTCCATGTCCTTGGACAAGCCTGAGCCCCTTCCATTCCAGCTTCCTTCTGCCGTGACTCCAGCTACCTCTGCTCAGAGATGCCCTTTACTGCCACTCCCCACCCCATCAGGACTGCAGGGCTTCACCCCAACTCATGTCATAATTTCTGGCAACTCCATGTCTCTTCAGTCCACCATAGCTGTGCTTTCTCCCAATCCAATTTATAGTCTAGACTTGATTATTTTAATTCTGCTCTTGTCAGTTCTCCAATCTCCTTGTTTCATATTCACCAACCCTTGGTGGATACAGCTATTTTCCTTCTCATTGTCTAAAGCAAGTTCTGATAGAGTGAAAACCACACGGTCCATTAGCTTGCTCTGCATGAGCTTGCACATGGTCTTTGGGGTCACTATTACCACGTTGGAATTTACTGTGTGTGAGCTTTTGAGCAAACAAGTGATGTGACTTTATTCATGGTTTAATAGAATCACTGGCTGCTCTGTGGAGAACAGGATTTAGCACAACATGAAGTGGGGACTCTGGTTAGGAGGCATTTGCAAATTCAGACCAAGGAGGGAGGTCACTTGGCCCAGTGTGGTAGCAGTGGACAAAATGAGAAGAAGCTAGACTTCCTCCAGAGTGGGAGGGTTCTATTTTGTCACAGTGTTAGAAATTACCTAAGGACAAAGCTCTGCTTCTGAATCCTCAATTTACCCTGACTCTTTCCAAAGGTAGATCTCCCCTGATACATGGAGAATCTGTATTATGGCTTTGAGCCAAAGGAAAAATACTCTGAGGGTTCTGATTTGGTGATAATCTTTTTTTTTTTTAAGTGCTACTAGTGACAGATTTTGTATATTTCTCTTATTATTTCATTGAGACTGGGGAGGATGAGTGATAGAAGACATGTATCTTGTCATTTTGATCTGTAAGCTTCTTCATGTTTTCTAGTTCTCTGTTTCTAGTTCTCTGCTGCAGTGCAGCAGTCATCTAGCTAACGAGAATATAATGCCAGTGTCCCTGCTTTGGACATTCCCAATGCCAAAGATTTATTTTCTTCAAATTCCAGGCTTTATGGTGACCCAATTTACTGGTCAATTCTTCCTGTACATAAGATTTGGAAGGCCTTCAAGCACAAAGCCAAACTCAAGAGCAAACTAAATGAAGGGTCAGGAACATGAAACTGATGAGAGAAATTGTCAGAGAAGTAGGTGGAGACCTATAGTCTCAGCAGCTATGGAGTAGAGGCTGTAGAAAGGAGATGAACAATGCTGAGGTCACCCTGTCATGGTATCAGGGTGCTATGGCAAGGCACTCAATGTGATACAACAAAAGAAATCTGAGCTCCCTACTCCAAAACAAGAGTATTTTGCAGCAAAAAATAGAACATGGGTTGTCTACCTGGCCTTTTGTACATGCCAGGGACAGTCAGGGTGGTTAACAAACCCACTAAATTCCATGGAAGGCTACTTTTCATTCTTTATCTATTTTTTCCTGTTCAAATTATCCAAGGACTCCTACATCTGCTTTACCTACTATGACATCAACAAAAGTCCATCAAATCTAATAGATCATGGAAAACAAGGGATAAGAAGAAACAAGAAGAAAATATTGGATTTGACTAGAAGGTGATCCTGGTGTCCTTCACCAGGATCAGTGTTAGTGAGTAGTTTCTGCAGTGGTGGTAGTGGGTAGGTGAGCCAGGCAGGAAAGCAGCAAGCAAACAGTATATATAGATATATATTCAGAGCTTTCATTTCAAGAAAAGGAATGTATATGTTTCTTATGTAGGGGAGAACTGGACACTGTTGAGCACAAATAGACAGGAACCACACAGAGAGAAGGTGCTGGAGAAGAATGGGTTGAGTCAAAGCCTGATCCTTGAGAAGGTAAAACAGGGCACAATTCAGATCACCAGAGGGATTAACTTTACGAAAGAGCTAATCATTCTCTTCCCAGCATCTGGGTGGGCTCAGACAAGAGATGCAGAGATAGTTCAATCTAAGATGGGGTAATTAAAAGGAAAGATGGAGCAAGATGCTGGCTGGGTTTCTGTCTTCTATGTGAAATAAGGTCACTAATTGTAAGTTTTCTCAGAAACTCAGAATCTCAAAAATAACATTAAAAGCCTTCTATTAGAACATCCACCTAATATTTAAAGGCTAAGGAAAGAATCTAGTGGCTTGGACATCAGAATGGTGTAGAGCAGCTTTGGTGGGAGAGAGCCAACAAGAGAGTGGGATGCAAAGAGGCTGCAGAGCAATGGTCAGGGCCATTTGGATGATATGACCTGTCTGCTCAGTAATGGAATTGCAAGTAGCTGTTATTTGGACTTGTTCCATGGCCCTTCTGTGGGTTGGGAAGAGGGACAAGAAAATCTGATAGAAAAGGTGAGCCATGATCTGGAAGTCTAAGTAGCTGACAAGAAGACTCACCTTTGAGATCAGAAAGTCAAAGAAAACACTGGAAGCAAATGATAACATAAAATAACTGTTAATTACTTAAGTAATGAGTAAATAAGCCCTTGAATTTTATAGTTGAAGCAAAAGTGAAGGGACAAAATAAAAATGAATTCCCCTCTTAACCCTGGTTCCCACTACACTGACCACTAACTCAATGGGTCAAATCAAAAGCAGACTAAGAAAGAGAGTTCCTTCCTCATATTGAATGGTCTCCCCTGTTGTGTAGATTCAATGCTCAATGTAAGGCTGTTTTTCCCAGGGGTATTTTTAGGTGGACATTTATTATGATTGACTCAAGACTAGACAAGTATTTGTCAATTCTCAAAAGATCTTTGGAATTGAGAGCTAAGCCTTACATTTAGTCACATTTTAATTATGATGAAGACTGATACTGGGATGCCTCATTAAGTGCTCTTAGGCTGGAGATGCACCTGAGTAGCACTCTGAGAGCAGTGGCTTACTTTGTGAGTCATTCGAGCTGGTGGCCACTGTGAATGCCCTGTTTCCTTGGGTCCACTCTTCAACATGTTTTTAGGGAACACAATCCAATCCACAACAGTATGTATGAACATAATTTTCATTTCAAATTTTATGATAAAAATGACTAATATGCAATCTCTTATCAAGATTTTCTATTGATAATCTCCTTAAATGATCAAGTTTACATTGAAAACTTGTTTGTGTATATAAGTGGTAGGAAAATTAAAACACTTTCACTCATTCAAAGTTGGCAACGGTTGACAGTGTATTGAAATAACCAGGCAGCTCACATTCTTTCATTAAAAAAATATAATGTCATTTTGTTGTGATGATGCAAATGGTTTTAGATTCTGATTAAAACTTTTTTTTTTTTACCAAGTATATCAAAATGATGAAGTTCTAAATGCATACATCATTAAGGCAGTCACTTGGCAATAGCTTGGCCTGCACTAAACGCATTCATCAAAACAAATGACAGAAGAATCAACAGAGATACAGGGCTGCTGCCTGGAGGAGAGCCCAACAGAAGCACTCATCCAGCCTTTTCTGTTCATCACCACCACTCACTCTCTACTCCCTGGCTTTGTCATGCATACTTCTATCCTCCATCATCTAAAAGAAGAACTCATTCAACCACACCACAGATTTCTTGTCCATGGAGAGCAGCATGCCTTGCTGTTGGCAGATCATCTCCTTGAGGAATTCTGCACATAATGGGCAAAGCAGCAGGAGCCAGAAGTCACTCATGCTCAGTCACTCATGCTACAGAACTGTGGGGTCAACCATTAGACATTGCTCAGTGCCAGAGTTTGTTACTTGGGATCTGAAAGCCATACCTGGCTGTCCCAATGCTGATGGAAAAAAGCCTTTCTCACATACCTAAAACCCAATCTCAGCCAGCCTGCGAACTTCTGCTATAGAACATGGAGCTGAATAATAAACCACCTCAGGTTTTTCTAAGTTCCATCTTTACCTTAATGTGCTAATCAGTGTGAAGGTTGTCTGTCTGAAATTTAGATAATATGATATGACAACTTAGCTGTGGAATTCAAAGATTAAATGAACTGCAGAAGCATCAATTATTAATGTTATTATTACTCTCAGCCCACCATTTCTAAATGTAATTTTCACCTCACGGAATACCTTTGGGAAATGAGCTACTGTAATAATTCCTGTTTTGAGCATGGAAGTAAAAGCCTCTGTAGACCTTGATACATGTAGCAGGGTACTTCAGGAGAGTAGTTCTCCAAAGTTCAGTTGACATAGAAAAAGATGGATATGCTTCAGTTTGAATTACATCACTCCAGAAGACTTTGAACTATGCTTTCAAAACACACAAATAAAGAATTTGTGTCAGTGCTGTGCTGAAGTTGATGTTTGGTCTTCGTATAAAAACCAGTACTTGCTAAGGATCTGGCTCATTGTATACTTATCAAGTACATAAAGTGGCTTCTACTTAACAAATAATAATAATTTTTCTTTTTCTTTTCTTTTCCACCATCCTTGAAGAAAATTGATAAATTTAATAGTTCTTGACTGACCATTTCAACCCTGTCCTGAGTTTATTTAGGTTACTAAGAAAAGAGTCATAGTTTTATAAGTTATTGGTGGAGGTACAAGAATCTTCTAGCGTGGAAGATGTAAGTTCTTGAAAAATCAAAGTAAAATCTTGCAAATCAAACTTTTCTTTCATTTCAAGGAATGGCATTACCATTAGCTTGATGTTTCAGCCAGAAACATGAAAGTAATTTTTATTGCCCTCCTTTTCACACTCCTCCCTCTGTCGCTCTATGTTTACTTATACATTGACTTTGAAGACATCTGTCAAATTAACCTGTCCCTTGGCATCTCTGTTGCTACTCTCCTAACTCAAGTCACCCTCATTTATACCTGTACTTTATAGAAGCCACCTACCTGTTCTCCCAATTTCCATTCTTGCTCCCAACCACCATTCCATTTTCTACCTTGTAGCCAGAGTGATCATCTAAAACTCAGGTCTTCCATAGGTCAATTCATAAATGAAAAAGGTGATAGTGAAGTGCAGTAAGTGGCATTGGATCAGTTAGATATCATAGGGGAAAAGGAAATTGAACTCCTACTTCATATCACTTACAAAATCAACACATATTGAAAAATCTTAATGTGAAAAGTGAGACAATAAACTTTGAAAATGAAACATAGAAGAATATTTTTACAAACTTGAGGTAAACAAAAATATCTTAAGTAAGATAAAAAGTATTAACTATGAAGGAAAATTGATAAATTTTGCTCTATTAAAATTATGAACTTTTATTTACCAAAAGATAGCATTAAGAATGTAAAAGAACAAGACACAGTACAAGGTAAGACACCTGCAATACATATGTCCAAAAGAAGACTTGTTTCCAGAATACATAAAGAGCTCCTACAAATCAGGTAGGCAGAATTAGACACTTAATAAAATAATCAAAAGATTTCAACAACTATATTACAAAAGATTTAAAAGCATCCAGTAAACATATGTAATGGTGAACAATTTCATTAATCATTAAGAAAGTGCAAAGTGAAATTACAAGGCAATGTTATAACATACCCAACAGATTGGGTGAAATTCAAAAGACAGGTAAATAGCAGATACTGGTGAATATGGAGAACTGAAACTCTCATACATTGTTGGTGGAGGTGTATATACTGGTACAACTTCTTTGACAAGTGTTTGGAAGTAGCTACTCAAGTCAAATTTTCACATGTCTTAAAATTCAGTAGTTAGAGTTCTATGCATATGCCTCCTCAATATTGGAATATATATATATATATATATATATATATATATATATATATATGTTGTGGCATGGTCATATAACACCTTATAGCAATGAAAATGAACAAAATCTGGCCACAAGCAGAAACATGAAAGCAAGACACTTCTGATTCTGGGAAGGGCATATAAGAGAGCTCTAAAAGGACCTTTGAACTAAATGGTTTGTTTTTTTATTTCTACTACCAAATTCCCTTGTCATTTTAGGAAATTCTGTTTTATCCCCAATGATTCAAATGAGGTAAATTGCTTTTCTTTTAAGTGAGAAGTCAACCACTTCATTTATCTTTTTTAAATGTTTGATTCTTGTCTCTTTTTCCCAGGTACATTATGTCAATGTGCTTCCCATTCTTTCTGAGCTTCACTATCCCTTTATTAAAAAAACAAGAAAGGGATCCCTGGGTGGCGCAGCGGTTTGGCGCCTGCCTTTGGCCCAGGGCGTGATCCCGGAGACCCGGGATCGAATCCCACATCGGGCTTCCGGTGCATGGAGCCTGCTTCTCCCTCTGCCTGTGTCTCTGCCTCCCTCTCTCTCTCTCTGTAACTATCATAAATAAATAAAAAAATTAAAAAAAATATTTATTAAAAAAAAAAAACAAGAAAGGAGAACAGTGATGTCATTCAATCCAAGGACCTTGTCCTTGAATCCAAGGACCCTTTACTATAGGAAGGGATAAAGGAACACTAAAGGTCTCAAAACCAGTTGGAGAGTGAGAAAAAAAAAGGCAAAAAAATGCACAAAGGAGAGTGACCAGGTATAATCCAATGCATCTCAAAACCTTTCTGCTCATTGGCTCAGCAATTTTGAGAAATTTATTAAAAAGGGAGAAATCTGAAACTCAGAAAATAGGTTTATACACATAGATGCTTATTGCCATACTACTTATAATGTTAAGAAAAATAGGAGGAAGACAAGGAGTATAAATAGTCTAGTATTTAAAAAAATAGAAGTATTTAAATAAAGGCATATACTATGATATGCACCAGTTGAAATAATGTTTTCAAGGTATTTTTAAAAATGGAGAAATAAATGTGTTAAAGGGCAGAGTGACAATGTGTTATGACACAACTGTATATTAATATAAACTCAAATATGTAAAAAATGAAAAAAAATCAAAATAAAAAATGTAGGAAACATTTTAACATAATGATAGGTTACAACTGGTGATGAGATTATTTTTATTTTCCTCCTTATAGGCTCTATGTTTGCTGCATAATCTATAATGAACATACACTGCTTTTCCATCAGAGAAAGGAAATAATCTATAAAAATTGCATGTACAGGTAAAACCCAAATACTATTAATAAAAATGTGAAGAAACAGGAAGAAATGCAATGGTCTATGTGAGAATGGACAATTTTGTCAAAATCACCCACGTGCATCTATCTATTCTTTAGAGAAACAAAAAAAAAAAAAAAAGGGAACCCTCTTACACTGTTGGTGGGAATATGAACTGGTGCAGTCACTCTGGAAAACTTTGTGGAGGTTCCTCAAAGAATTAAAAATATACCTGCCCTACGACCCAGCAATTGCACTGCTGGGGATTTACCCCAAAGATACAGATGCAATGAAACGCCGGGACACCTGCACCCCGATGTTTATAGCAGCAATGGCCACGATAGCCAAACTGTGGAAGGAGCCTCGGTGTCCAACGAAAGATGAATGGATAAAGAAGATGAGGTTTATGTATACAATGGAATATTACTCAGCCATTAGAAATGACAAATACCCACCATTTGCTTCAACGTGGATGGAACTGGAGGGTATTATGCTGAGTGAAGTGTCAGTCGGAGAAGGACAAACAGTGTATGTTCTCATTCATGTGGGGAATATAAATGGTAGTGAAAGGGAATATAAAGGAAGGGAGAAGAAATGTGTGGGAAATATCAGAAAGGGAGACAGAACGTAAAGGCTGCTAACTCTGGGAAACGAACTTGGGGTGGTAGGAGGGGAGGAGGGCGGGGCCGTGGGAGTGAATGGGTGACGGGCACTGGGGGTTATTCTGTATGTTGGTAAATTTAACACCAATAAAAAATAAATTAGGGGGGAGGAGCAAGATGGCGGAGGAGTAGGGTCTCCAAATCACCTGTCTCCACCAAACTACCTAGAAAACCTTCAAATTATCCTGAAAATCTATGAATTCGGCCTGAGATTCAAAGAGAGACCAGCTGGAATGCTACAGTGAGAAGAGTTCGCGCATCTATCAAGGTAGGAAGACGGGGAAAAAGAAATAAAGGAACAAAGGCCTCCAAGGGGGAGGGGCCCCGCGAGGAGCCAGGCTGAGGCCGGGGCGAGTGTCCCCAGGACAGGAGAGCCCCGTCCCGGAGGAGCAGGAGCTGCACCGACCTTCCCGGGCGGAAAGGGGCTCGCGGGGAGTTGGAGCAGGACCCAGGAGGGCGGGGATGCCCTCGGGCTCCCGGGGACACTAACAGCAACTGCGCGCCCAGGAGAGTGCGCCGAGCTCCCTAAGGGCTGCAGCGCGCACGGCGGGACCCGGCGGGACCCGGAGCAGCTGAAGGGGCTCGGGCGGCGGCTCCGCGGAGGGGGCTGCGCGGCCCCGGGAGCAGCTCGGAGGGGCTCGGGCAGAAGAAGAGGCTCCGTGCGGAGGGGGCTGCGCGGTTCCAGGAGCAGCTCGGAGGGGCTCGGGCGGCAGCTCCGCGGAGGGGGTTGCACGGCCCGGGAGCGCGAATCCACCAGCGCAGGCTCCGGAGCACAGGGCGCCGGGACACAGCCCAGGATCCCGCCTCCCCCGGGACAGGCAGAGGCCGGGAGGGCCCAGGACAGCAAGGACGCTCCTGCCCCAGCTGAGCAGATCAGCGGCCCCGCCCCGGAGCCTCCAGGCCCTGCAGACGGAGTTCCTGCCGGAGCTGAATCCAGGGCTCCAGAGCTGCCCCGCCACTGGGGCTGTTCCTCCTGCGGCCTCACGGGGTAAACAACCCCCACTGAGCCCTGCACCAGGCAGGGGCACAGCAGCTCCCCCAACTGCTAACACCTGAAAATCAGCACAACAGGCCCCTCCCCCAGAACACCAGCTAGACGGACAACTTCCAGGGGAAGCCAAGGCACTTAAAGAACACAGAATCAGAAGATACTCCCCGGTGGTTCTTTTTTTGTTTGTTTGTTTTTGTTTTTGTTTTTGTTTTTGTTTTTGTTTTGTTTTGCTTTTTGATTTGTTTCCTTCCCCCACCCCCTTTTTTTCTCCTTTCTTTTTCTTTCTCTTTTTCTTCTTTTTTTTTTTTTTTTCGTTTTTTTTTCTTTTTCTTCCCTTTTTTTTTCTCTTTCTCTTTTCTTTCCTTCTTTCTCTCCTCTCTTTTTCTCTTTTTCCCAATACAACTTGCTTTTGGCCACTCTGCACTGAGCAAAATGACTAGAAGGAAAACCTCACCTCAAAAGAAAGAATCAGAAACAGTCCTCTCTCCCACAGAGTTACAAAATCTGGATTACAATTCAATGTCAGAAAGCCAATTCAGAAGCACTATTATACAGCTACTGGTGGCTCTAGAAAAAAGTATAAAGGACTCAAGAGACTTCATGACTGCAGAATTTAGAGCTAATCAGGCAGAAATTAAAAACCAATTGAATGAGATGCAATCCAAACTAGAAGTCCTAACGACGAGGGTTAACGAGGTGGAAGAACGAGTGAGTGACCTAGAAGACAAGTTGACAGCAAAGAGGGAAACTGAGGAAAAAAGAGACAAACAATTAAAAGACCATGAAGATAGATTAAGGGAAATAAACGACAGCCTGAGGAAGAAAAACCTACGTTTAATTGGGGTTCCCGAGGGCGCCGAAAGGGACAGAGGGCCAGAATATGTATTTGAACAAATTCTAGCTGAAAACTTTCCTAATCTGGGAAGGGAAACAGGCATTCAGATCCAGGAAATAGAGAGATCCCCCCCTAAAATCAATAAAAACCGTTCAACACCTCGACATTTAATTGTGAAGCTTGCAAATTCCAAAGATAAGGAGAAGATCCTTAAAGCAGCAAGAGACAAGAAATCCCTGACTTTTATGGGGAGGAGTATTAGGGTAACAGCAGACCTCTCCACAGAGACCTGGCAGGCCAGAAAGGGCTGGCAGGATATATTCAGGGTCCTAAATGAAAAGAACATGCAACCAAGAATACTTTATCCAGCAAGGCTCTCATTCAAAATGGAAGGAGAGATAAAGAGCTTCCAAGACAGGCAGCAACTAAAAGAATATGTGACCTCCAAACCAGCTCTGCAAGAAATTTTAAGGGGGCCTCTTAAAATTCCCCTTTAAGAAGAAGTTCAGTGGAACAGTCCACAAAAACAAAGACTGAATAGATATCATGATGACACTAAACTCATATCTCTCAATATTAACTCTGAATGTGAACGGGCTTAATGACCCCATCAAAAGGCGCAGGGTTTCAGACTGGATAAAAAAGCAGGACCCATCTATTTGCTGTCTACAAGAGACTCATTTTAGACAGAAGGACACCTACAGCCTGAAAATAAAAGGTTGGAGAACCATTTACCATTCGAATGGTCCTCAAAAGAAAGCAGGGGTAGCCATCCTTATATCAGATAAACTAAAATTTACCCCAAAGACTGTAGTGAGAGATGAAGAGGGACACTATATCATACTTCAAGGATCTATTCAACAAGAGGACTTAACAATCCTCAATATATATGCTCCGAATGTGGGAGCTGCCAAATATATAAATCAATTATTAACCAAAGTGAAGAAATACTTAGATAATAATACACTTATACTTGGTGACTTCAATCTAGCTCTTTCTATACTTGATAGGTCTTCTAAGCAAAACATCTCCAAAGAAACGAGAGCTTTAAATGATACACTGGACCAGATGGATTTCACAGATATCTACAGAACTTTACATCCAAACTCAACTGAATACACATTCTTCTCAAGCGCACATGGAACTTTCTCCAGAATAGACCACATATTGGGTCACAAATCGGGTCTGAACCGATACCAAAAGATTGGGATTGTCCCCTGCATATTCTCGGACCATAATGCCTTGAAATTAGAACTAAATCACAACAAGAAGTTTGGAAGGACCTCAAACACATGGAGGTTAAGGACCATCCTGCTAAAAGATAAAAGGGTCAACCAGGAAATTAAGGAAGAATTAAAAGATTCATGGAAACTAATGAGAATGAAGATACAACCGTTCAAAATCTTTGGGATGCAGCAAAAGCAGTCCTAAGGGGGAAATACATCGCAATACAAGCATCCATTCAAAACTGGAAAGAACTCAAATACAAAAGCTAACCTTACACATAAAGGAGCTAGAGAAAAAACAGCAAATAGATCCTACACCCAAGAGAAGAAGGGAGCTAATAAAGATTCGAGCAGAACTCAACGAAATCGAGACCAGAAGAACTGTGGAACAGATCAACAGAACCAGGAGTTGGTTCTTTGAAAGAATTAATAAGATAGATAAACCATTAGCCAGCCTTATTAAAAAGAAGAGAGAGAAGACTCAAATTAATAAAATCATGAATGAGAAAGGAGAGATCACTACCAACACCAAGGAAATACAAACGATTTTAAAAACATATTATGAACAGCTATACGCCAATAAATTAGGCAATCTAGAAGAAATGGACGCATTCCTGGAAAGCCACAAACTACCAAAACTGGAACAGGAAGAAATAGAAAACCTGAACAGGCCAATAACCAGGGAGGAAATTGAAGCAGTCATCAAAAACCTCCCAAGACACAAGAGTCCAGGGCCAGATGGCTTCCCAGGAGAATTTTATCAAACGTTTAAAGAAGAAATCATACCTATTCTCCTAAAGCTGTTTGGAAAGATAGAAAGAGATGGAGTGCTTCCAAATTCGTTCTATGAAGCCAGCATCACCTTAATTCCAAAGCCAGACAAAGACCCCGCCAAAAAGGAGAATTACAGACCAATATCCCTGATGAACATGGATGCAAAAATTCTCAACAAGATACTGGCCAATAGGATCCAACAGTACATTAAGAAAATTATTCACCATGACCAAGTAGGATTTATCCCTGGGACACAAGGCTGGTTCAACACCCGTAAAACAATCAATGTGATTCATCATATCAGCAAGAGAAAAACCAAGAACCATATGATCCTCTCATTGGATGCAGAGAAAGCATTTGACAAAATACAGCATCCATTCCTGATCAAAACTCTTCAGAGTGTAGGGATAGAGGGAACATTCCTCGACATCTTAAAAGCCATCTATGAAAAGCCCACAGCAAATATCATTCTCAATGGGGAAGCACTGGGAGCCTTTCCCCTAAGATCAGGAACAAGACAGGGATGTCCACTCTCACCACTGCTATTCAACATAGTACTGGAAGTCCTAGCCTCAGCAATCAGACAACAAAAAGACATTAAAGGCATTCAAATTGGCAAAGAAGAAGTCAAACTCTCCCTCTTCGCCGATGACATGATACTCTACATAGAAAACCCAAAAGTCTCCACCCCAAGATTGCTAGAACTCATACAGCAATTCGGTAGCGTGGCAGGATACAAAATCAATGCCCAGAAGTCAGTGGCATTTCTATACACTAACAATGAGACTGAAGAAAGAGAAATTAAGGAGTCAATCCCATTTACAATTGCACCCAAAAGCATAAGATACCTAGGAATAAACCTCACCAAAGATGTAAAGGATCTATACCCTCAAAACTATAGAACACTTCTGAAAGAAATTGAGGAAGACACAAAGAGATGGAAAAATATTCCATGCTCATGGATTGGCAGAATTAATATTGTGAAAATGTCAATGTTACCCAGGGCAATATACACGTTTAATGCAATCCCTATCAAAATACCATGGACTTTCTTCAGAGAGTTAGAACAAATTATTTTAAGATTTGTGTGGAATCAGAAAAGACCCCGAATAGCCAGGGGAATTTTAAAAAAGAAAACCATATCTGGGGGCATCACAATGCCAGATTTCAGGTTGTACTACAAAGCTGTGGTCATCAAGACAGTGTGGTACTGGCACAAAAACAGACGCATAGATCAGTGGAACAGAATAGAGAATCCAGAAGTGGACCCTGAACTTTATGGGCAACTAATATTCGATAAAGGAGGAAAGACTATCCATTGGAAGAAAGACAGTCTCTTCAATAAATGGTGCTGGGAAAATTGGACATCCACATGCAGAAGAATGAAACTAGACCACTCTCTTTCACCATACACAAAGATAAACTCAAAATGGATGAAAGATCTAAATGTGAGACAAGATTCCATCAAAATCCTAGAGAAGAACACAGGCAACACCCTTTTTGAACTCGGCCATAGTAACTTCTTGCAAGATACATCCACGAAGGCAAAAGAAACAAAAGCAAAAATGAACTATTGGGACTTCATCAAGATAAGAAGCTTTTGCACAGCAAAGGATACAGTCAACAAAACTCAAAGACAACCTACAGAATGGGAGAAGATATTTGCAAATGACATATCAGATAAAGGGCTAGTTTCCAAGATCTATAAAGAACTTTTTAAACTCAACACCAAAGAAACAAACAATCCAATCATGAAATGGGCAAAAGACATGAACAGAAATCTCACAGAAGAAGACATAGACATGGCCAACATGCACATGAGAAAATGCTCTGCATCACTTGCCATCAGGGAAATACAAATCAAAACCACAATGAGATACCACCTCACACCAGTGAGAATGGGAAAAATTAACAAGGCAGGAAACAACAAATGTTGGAGAGGATGTGGAGAAAAGGGAACCCTCTTACACTGTTGGTGGGAATGTGAACTGGTGCAGCCACTGTGGAAAACTGTGTGGAGGTTCCTCAAACAGTTAAAAATAGACCTGCCCTACGACCCAGCAATTGCACTGTTGGGGATTTACCCCAAAGATACAAATGCAATGAAACGCTGGGACACCTGCACCCCGATGTTTCTAGCAGCAATGGCCACGATAGCCAAACTGTGGAAGGAGCCTCGGTGTCCAACGAAAGATGAATGGATAAAGAAGATGTGGTTTATGTATACAATGGAATATTACTCAGCTATTAGAAATGACAAATACCCACCATTTGCTTCAACGTGGATGGAACTGGAGGGTATTATGCTGAGTGAAGTAGTCAGTCGGAGAAGGACAAACATTATATGTTCTCATTCATTTGGGGAATATAAATAATAGTGAAAGGGAAAATAAGGGAAGGGAGAAGAAATGTGTGGGAAATATCAGAAAGGGAGACAGAACATAAAGGACTGCTAACTCTGGGAAACGAACTAGGGGTGGTAGAAGGGGAGGAGGGCGGGGGGTGGGAGTGAATGGGTGACGGGCACTGGGTGTTATTCTGTATGTTAGTAAACTGAACACCAATAAAAAAAAATAAAAATAAAAAAAATAAAAAAAAAAAAATAAAAAAAAAAAAAAAAAAAAAAAAAAAAAAAAACAAAAAAAAAAAAAATAAATTAAAAAAAAACAATTAAGATATAATAAATGGTGCTATCTCTTTTATTTTGTTTCCATAGGGAGGGGCCAGGAAGTGATTTATATTTGGAATCCACAGTTTTCCCCAAAATCACTATGCAAAGACTTATTGTTTACTTATGGTATTTTTTAATGCTGGTTGTGCTAAGTAAACATTCATGATTCAAATTCAACTGAATTTATTCCTTGATGGCATTAACAATTTTAAACTTCTTTCCGAAATTTGACTTGAGGTTTGATGGAACACCATAACCACCTTGTAAACTCTCTAAAAACTAAGAGGCCATTTTGTAAAGGGTTTACAAGTCCTTTAATGGTAGCGATTCTGGCTTTCTTTACCACTGGAGTTTGATATATTGATAATACATGGTGACTGGCAGGACCAGCACTTGAGTTAATGATAAAGTCTAAATTTTCAGTAGTTTCATGTCTTTTATGAGCATGAAAACCGAAGTATCTGGATGACTCACAAGCTCAGGAGAGCAATGATTTAACATTCTATTATTCACACAAAATTTATATTCTAGCCAAAGCCTTGTATGCCAAGGGGAAATAATCTTATTTTGATTTGGAGCTCATTTCCAGAAACGACAAATAATTGCCAGGAAAAAATGTAAGTGAAGAGAAATCAAACCAATGGCATAATAAAGAAAGAGTGCCAAAATGGGTCTTTGGACTGTGGAACTGAAGTTAAAAACAATTTCTTTCTATTTTGGTGTCTTCTCCTAAAATTAACACGTTATCTTTTTAATAATGAAAAATTATCAACAAATGGTCAATATATGCTACTAGGGCTCTCTGTTTTACTCCTGGCATGAAACCACCCATTTAAGTATCAATTATCATGCTTCAAAAAAGGAAGAATAATTTTACTCATGGTTAAATCTTGGTCCCTTTCAGTAGCTTTTGATATTGAGAGACCTTAATTACCTCATTGCACTGCTTAAAAACTTCTGTTCACAAAATTTCTACAAGTGACACTGGAAAATATTGGAAAGGAATAATATTTATTGAGGACTCACTAAGTCTGGTACTACATGTATATTTTATCAGTTTTTATCTTAACAACTCCACCTACTGGGTAGATCCATGGCAATTTTACACAAAAGAGAATGAAATTTCACAAAAGCCAAAGTGGTTTAGTTAAGATGATACAACCCCTAAGTGACAGAGGTAGTATTGGACATAGGTATGTTTTGTCTCAGGGTCTGTGCACTTTCCTTTTTGCCACATAAGATCCCTTCTACATTGTGTGGGAAATATGTCAGAGGTGTAAAAACCTCCCTAATGTTCTCCATCATGGTCAATGGCTTTCCTGTTGCCCATCAATTCAACAGTGTTCTGAGAATTTACACAGGAAAAAAAAAAAGACCTTATTTTGTGTCTGGAACACCAACAAAGAATTATTCTTTAGTTTTACATAGAGTTCCCATGAATTCCTGAATTGGTGTGTGTGTGTGTGTGTGTGTGTGTGTGTGTGTGTGTGTGTCTTTCCTGTTAACCTCACCACATTTTGTCCTTTTTATTGTTTTAATTGGGAAAGAGAATAACAGAAAAGAAAACATGACACAGTCACACCAATTTTGCAAGCAAAATCACACAAGCATAAATTTACTGACTTGCACCGAAGACTGACAATTAGCTGTTATTTATGGGTTTCCATCATGTTTTACCTAATACATTTTTTTTTCAAGAGTAACTAGGTATTTTTCTCTTTCTAAGGTACTAAGGAACATTAAATGGGTAACTTTGACAAGTGAAAGACCAAAAATGTAAGAAAAGGATATGATAGCACCAGGTGGAAACCCATGTATCTTGTCAAGATTTTTTAGAGTTGGTGATCTTCAGAGCTCCATTTTTGAAAGATAACAGTCAAGCAAGATCAAAGAATAAACTGTCTATCATATATACTATCATTATTTCACGAAAGGTGTCGGTCGGTGTGAAGTTTAAAATCCATCCTAGTTTTGAAAAGTGTGCAAGATTAATTACTGATAAAATTTCTAAATCCAAAGTGCATAGTGAAGTTTGATATTATGTAGCAGATGAATACACAATTGGGGTCTTCTTTGTATTGTTTTGTTTGCAACTAGAATACAAACTTATACTTCTTTTCCATATGAAATGTACACTCAAGCTTATTTTGGCATGCATGTGTCATGACATCCTAGCCACTTCCCAAGCTAACTTGGACTATAAGTATATGAAATGCAAAAGTAAAAGCTTTAAAATTGCTTTCTGTCAAATATCATGGCGTTTGTATACACCATTGTGTGGCATCTATGCCATTTATCAAATAGCTTCAATTTAGCAAGTAACGAAATGGAAAACTCACTTTCATGCCAAAGTGCTGTCATAATGTGGATTACTTGGAAAAGGGAGAAGTGTCAGGGCTTCAGAAGGAGGTTTCTGCAGATAATATTCCACATGAACAATTCTGCTTGCCTTAGTATTCAGTAAAATTACTGAAGTCTATCAGTGAGCATTGTCATTTAAAGAAAGTGAGTGGAAGAACTCAGACTTAAAGTGCCTTTCATGCTTCTCCACATAATGAAAATCAGGAACTCAGAGTCCACCAGCTCTTTCTGATTTATGCTTCTTTAGTTTCCTGCCATACATAAATATTTCTAACCATCAATTTTGAACTAAGCCGAGAGCCCAAAACCTCATGGAATGATGATACATATCTTCTGCACCATCAACCTCTTTTTCTTAAATATTCTTATCATTCAAGTTATAGTTTACCTTCTTTTCCCAACATTTACTCCAAGTAAGAACACCAGTCATGAGAGTTCAAAAAAACAAATTAGTGCATCACCAAATATCTGACTAGAAGAAAACTACATACCTCTATATACTACATACTTCTCCCTCTTTTTACAGAATGGGATATTGAGAACTGAAGTGGGCTCTTGCCATAATGCTTTTGGGAATCTATCATAGTAGATGTTAGGTTAGCATCGGGTATCACGAATGAGTTCCTTACCTCAAGTCATTACCCCCTTCACCCCAAAACATTGTGATCACTTCTGCCTGGAGCTCAGTCAATGTATATTCTTCTTTATCTCTGTGCTGGAAGGGACTTTAGAAGAGGTCTGCAGAATGTGTTTATTGTATTTAATCAAATAAGACATATAGATGGTAATATGCATTTATTTTGCTTTAAAAAGAAAATTGAGTTAGTTTTAGAGAGAAAAATATCCAAATGAAAACAATATTAGGTTGCTCACCAATCACCTTGCCATCCTAAAAGATAAGGTGGACTTGGGTCTAAAGTGAGTCCTTTTTCTATTAGTGTCTCTATTAATAGAATTCATTAAAATAACAATGATTTTAAAAATTAAATATGATCATTCAGTAAGTTAAATTAGATGATCGTGTTTTTCTTGATCTTGCTTATATAACAAATTGATAAGATCTTTCAAAAATCTATAAGCTTAGGAAATATTACTTTATATAACCAATATTCTTTACAGGATTATAATAAGACTTAGTTTTTTCAATATGATTACATCTCCATGGAGTTTTTAGTGAGTAATTGCTTACATGAGAGTTGGATTTGGCACAGCTTACCCCAAAACTAGTGTTGACAATAAACAGCTATTCACTGTGGGTGATCATGGGAGAAAAGATTTACCATTCATAGTTAAATTAAATAAAAATTCTAAAATAAAGTCACTAAGCATTGCTCTTGGAAATACAAGCATCATGTGGAAGAAAATGTCCTGGGAGGGAAAACAAAAACACAAAAATAGCCATGGGTTAGTGTGTTAGTAAGAGAGAATAATACACAGATATGTTTTACTTTCGTAACTTGTCAAGTTCACTCTCAAATTAATACTTAATAGGGAGCTATGAATCTATTAAAGTATGGGACCTTTTTTTCCTTTATATCTCTCAAAATCATATGAATTACTTACTTGGACACACTCTGTAAGCTGGGCTTTAGGAAAAGCAGCTAACAAAAAATTAGAAAATTCATTGAATCAAGCATGAGTGTGAAACAACTTGCTATTTATTTATGGTCATATGGTTAAACTCTTTCATTTTTCCCTTGTAAAGTCATGGCTAAAAGAATTGGCTTTATAATGTTCAGAATAAAATAATTCAATATTTTCCCCAACAATGTAGTTAGTTAATGATTAAATTAAGAAGGAGTGATGATGTTGCTGGATGATTCATAAAAAGGAAAATCTATATGTTTGGTCCAGTCTATATGTTTCTGGTCTATATGTTTCTATGATGTCTTTAGCTCTTTGACAGTACTCTCCTTCTCATCACAGTAATTGTTCTTCTCATACAGCATTGTAGCTCTTAGAGCTGGAATGTTCCTCAAGAAACCATCTCATCAAGCTCTCTGCCCTTCAGCAGATAATTCAATTCAACAAATTGTTATTGAAAGCCTGTTTCATAAGAGTCACTGTCCCAGGTCCTGGGGAAGATTAAGGAAATATAGCTCCTGGTCTTAAGAAATTCATATTCTTCTCAAGTAATAGATTAGAGAGTTTATTTGCAGGCAAGAACTAAATTCTTTGCCCAAGGTCACACAGCGCAGGGACCTTCAAAAAGCCTATCATCTTCAATGTATTTCCTCTCAGAGTTGGCAAATTATTGATAATGTAACAAAACTGTAGAGATAGGAGGGTAATTTGTTCCTTGCTTTATATTACACACACACACACACACACACACACACACACACACACACAGTAACATCACTTGAAATCAAAGGAAAGAAAAAGAGAGAAAACTGAAACATACAAATTAGGAGCTGAGATATAACCACAGATAGAGAACAGTAATTCAAAAGACAGTATCAAGCTCTCCTTGAGAGGAATAATTTTCCAAGAAAATATGAATGACAAAAGTAAAAAACTGGAATATAGCCATTAAAATGGAAAAAATAAGAAAATTTGACAAAAAGTACATGCACTCTACTCCCCCAAATTGGGGCCAGGCTAATTCTTTCAAACTTTCAGGGAACAGATTCCACTATAAGTTCTTTTCAAAAAGCCACCACATCTTTATTACTCATGTGTGTATCTCTAATACCCAACACAGTACCTGGGATATAATAATGTGTAAAATAGGCATTACTGGATAGAAATGGCCTTTGCCATTGAAAGTATTTCACAGAATAAAGAAAGGAATGGATGCTACCATATTTATTTTACCAAGCAAGCATACCTCTCATAGAAAAACCTAAAAAGGTTACCAAGCAAGAAAACTGTGAACCTATAATCTTATCTACAAATAAAAGTCTAAACTTTTCAAGCAAAAAAGGCTCCATGACAAAGTAGAGTTTATACATTATTTTTTTAATAATAAATTTATTTTTTATTGGTGTTCAATTTGCCAACATACAGAGTAACACCCAGGGCTCATCCCATCAAGTGCCCCCCTCAGTGTCTGTCACCCATTCACCCCACCCCTGCCCTCCTCCCCTTCCACCACCCCTAGTTCGTTTCCCAGAGTTAGGAGTCTTTATGTTCTGTCTCCTTTTCTGATATTTCCTACCCATTTCTTCTCCCTTCCCTTCTATTCCCTTTCACTATTATTTATATTCCCCAAATGAATGAGAACATATAATGTTTGTCCTTCTCTGATTGACTTATTTCACTCAGCATGATACCCTCCAGTTCCATTCACATTGAAGCAAATGGTGGGTATTTGTCATTTCTAATGGCTGAGTAATATTCCATCGTATACATAAACCACATCTTCTTTATCCACTCATCTTTCAATAAACACCGAGGCTCCTTCCACAGTTTGGCTATTGTGGACATTGCTACTATAAACATCGGGGTGCAGGTGTCTCGGCATTTCATTGCATCTGTATCTTTGGGGTAAATCCCCAGCAGCGCAATTGCTGGGTCGTAGGGCAGGTCTATTTTTAACTCTTTGAGGAACCTCCACACAGTTTTCCAGAGAGGCTGCACCAGTTCACATTCCCACCAACAGTGTAAGAGGGTTCCCTTTTCTCCGCATGCTCTCCAACATTTGTGGTTTCCTGCCTTGTTAATTTTCCCCATTCTCACTGGTGTGAGGTGGTATCTCATCGTGGTTTTGATTTGTATTTCCCTGATGGCAAGTGATGCGGAGCATTTTCTCATGTGCATGTTGGCCATGTCTATGTCTTCCTCTGTGAGATTTCATGTCTTTTGCCCATTTCATGATTGGATTGTTTGTTTCTTTGGTGTTGAGTTTAAGAAGTTCTTTATAGATCTTGGAAACTAGCCCTTTATCTGATATGTCCTTTGCAAATATCTTCTCCCATTCTGTAGGTTGTCTTTTAGTTTTGTTGACTGTATCCTTTGCTGTGCAAAAGCTTCTTATCTTGATGAAGTCCCAATAGTTCATTTTTACTTTTGTTTCTTTTGCCTTCGTGGATGTATCTTGCAAGAAGTTACTGTGGCCAAGTTCAAAAAGGGTGTTGCCTGTGTTCCCCTCTAGGATTTTGATGGAATCTTGTCTCACATTTAGATCTTTCATCCATTTTGAGTTTATCTTTGTGTATGGTGAGAGAGAGTGGTCTAGTTTCATTCTTCTGCATGTGGATGTCCAATTTTCCCAGCACCATTTATTGAAGAGACTGTCTTTCTTCCAGTGGATAGTCTTTCCTCCTTTGTCGAATATTAGTTGACCATAAAGTTGAGGGTCCACTTCTGGGTTCTCTATCCTGTTCCATTGATCTATGTGTCTGTTTTTGTGCCAGTACCACACTGTCTTGATGACCACAGCTTTGTAGTACAACCTGAAATCTGGCATTGTGATGCCCCCAGATATGGTTTTCTTTTTTAAAATTCCCCTGGCAATTCGGGGTCTTTTCTGATTCTACACAAATCTTAAAATAATTTGTTCTAACTCTCTGAAGAAAGTCCATGGTATTTTGATAGGGGTTGCATTAAACGTGTAAATTGTCCTGGGTAACATTGACATTTTTACAATATTAATTCTGCTTTTGGGTGCAATTGTAAATGGGATTGACTCCTTAATTTCTCTTTCTTCAGTCTCATTGTTAGTGTATAGAAATGCCACTGACTTCTGGGGGTTGATTTTGTATCCTGCCATGCTGCCAAATTGTTGTATGAGTTCTAGCAATCTTGGGGTGGAGACTTTTGGGTTTTCTATGTAGAGTATCATGTCATCGGCGAAGAGGGAGAGTTTGACTTCTTCTTTGCCAATTTGAATGACTTTAATGTCTTTTTGTTGTCTGATTGCTGAGGCTAGGACTTCCAGTACTATGTTGAATAGCAGTGGTGAGAGTGGACATCCCTGTCTTGTTCCTGATCTTAGGGGAAAGGCTCCCAGTGCTTCCACACTGGGAATGATATTTGCTGTGGGCTTTTCGTAGATGGCTTTTAAGATGTTGAGGAATGTTCCCTCTATCCCTACACTCTGAAGAGTTTTGATCAGGAATGGATGCTGTATTTTGGCAAATGCTTTCTATGCATCCAATGAGAGGATCATATGGTTCTTGGTTTTTCTCTTGCTGATATGATGAATCACACTGATTGTTTTACGAGTGTTGAACCAGCCTTGTGTCCTGGGGATAAATCCTACTTGGTCATGGTGAATAATTTTCTTAATGTACTGTTGGATCCTATTGGCTAGTATCTTGTTGAGAATTTTTGCATCCATGTTCATCAGGGATATTGGTCTGTAATTCTCCTTTTTGGTGGGTCTTTGTCTGGTTTTGGAATTAAGGTGATGCTGGCCTCATAGAACGAATTTGGAAGTACTCCATCTCTTTCTATCTTTCAAAACAGCTTTAGTAGAATAGGTATGGTTTCTTCTTTAAACGTTTGATAGAATTCCCCTGGGAAGCCATCTGGCCCTGGACTTTTGTGTCTTGGGAGGTTTTTGATGACTGCTTCAGATTCCATCAAATCCTAGAGGAGAACCCAGGCAACACCCTTTTTGAACTCAGCCACAGTAACTTCTTGCAAGATACATCCACGAAGGCAAAAGAAACAAAAGCAAAAATGAACTATTGGGACTTCATCAAGATAAGAAACTTTTGCACAGCAAAGGATACAGTCAACAAAACTAAAAGACAACCTACAGAATGGGAGAAGTTATTTGCAAATGACGTATCAGATAACGGGCTAGTTTCCAAGATCTATAAAGAACTTCTTAAACTCAACACCAAAGAAACAAACAATCCAATCATGAAATGGGCAAAAGACATGAACAGAAATCTCACTGAGGAAGACATAGACATGGCCAACATGCACATGAGAAAATGCTCCGCATCACTTGCCATCAGGGAAATACAAATCAAAACCACAATGAGATACCACCTCACACCAGTAAGAATGGGGAAAATTAACAAGACAGGAAACCACAAATGTTGGGATGATGGGATGAGCACTGAGTGTTATTCTGTATGTTAGTAAATTGAACACCAATAAAAAATAAATTTACTAAAAAAAAACCAAATTAGCAGTAATCATGCAAAATATATCAGAACTGAATTTAATAAGAATTGTGAAGAATATGTGAAAAAAATCACTACATTCAACTAGAGAATATAAACAAAGACTTAGATAATGAAAATACCAATTTGCTAAAAATAAAAGAGGAAAATATTTAAAGCAAATGTGGCAGACATGTTAATAGATTTTTCTACATCCAAAAATTTTTACATAGCAATATGGACTAATGAGGCAAATAAGTAATTTACAAAGCAATAACTGCAAATAGTGAACAGAATTGTGAAACTATTTTAAATTTTATTTGTAGTTAAGTAAATATTAATAAAAGTGGGCATTATTTAAGACCAGTAAAATGATGATTAAAAAGAATGCTACAGCTAACTTCTTGGGAGTTTGGGAATTGCACTCATAGACAGCTAGAGATGTATCTTGGCACAGCGTTTGGGGAGGCATTTTGTTAATCTCTATTAAAATTGAATGTATGCATCACTTTTGACTCGGAAATAAAACTTCAGGAATTTATCCTAATGAAAATAATTTAACATATGCACAGTATGTATACATAAAGATGCTTACTACATCATTATTTTTAAAAGAGAAACAGGGACAGCTGGGTGGCTCAGTAGTTGAGCATCTGCCTTTGGCTCAGGGTGTGATCCCAGAGTCCAGGGATCAAGTCCCACACTGGGCTCCCTGCAGGGAGCCTGCTGCTCCCTCTGCCTGTGTCTCTGTGTCTCTCATGAATAAATAAATAAAATGTTTACAAAAATTTAAAAGAAAACAAAGCATCAATATAAACATCCATCAGTAGGGGAATAGTTAAATCAATTGTGTTATTTATATACAATAAAGTTTCTTGATATCATTAAGCATGATTCATATTTATAACTATTGATGTGTGAAGATTCTATGAAATAGTTAAGTAAAAGAAGCACATTATAAACAAAAACACAGGTTACAAAACCTGTGTAATGAAATGATTTTCATATGGCTAGAATTCTTCCTAGTAAGTTGTAGAAGCATACAGTCAGAAAAGTCACAGATTATGAGTCTTTATTCTCTTGTATACATGTTCCTGTGTTTTCTGATTTTTCTACAGTGAGTATGTTTTTTAAGAGTTTATTTCTTTTAGGTTCACAGCTAAATTGAGGGAAGGAAGGTACTCCCATATAGCCCTCACCCCAACACATGCACAGCCTCCTCCGCTTTCCATATATACTTTCAAACATGAAAAAAAGAATAAAAGTTTAAAAAGAAATGTATTATTTGGGGTTAAAAAAACTGGCTCTGTTGTATTAAATTGCTTCCTGTATGAGCAATCTTTCTCTGATGGATAAATACATAGTTGAATGTGAAAATGGGCTATACAAGTGAAAAATTTTCCTCTCTAGAGTACTTATGCCCTGCATAGGCAACTACAGACAAGCCATCCCAACAAAGCCAGTGTTGAGAAAGGCTTGCCTTGAAAACATACAATACATGTTCTCCCATTTAAAAAGCCAGCCTTTTGGATAAGAGTATAAATTGGTAAAATCATTTTGAAAATCCAGCAGTGGCTATTAAAGTTAAATAAACATATATCCTTGACACAGCAATTCCACTCCTGGGTTTATACCCAAAAGAAATGGATATTTATGTTCATCAAAAACCTGAATGATCATCGCAGTTTCATTAGTAAGAGTTAAGAACTGGAAATGACCCAATGTCTATGAAAAGAAAATTGTGATTTAGTCCTACAATGGAATACTACACAGCAATGAAAAGAGATGGTCTTGTGCCAAATGCAATAATATAGATGAATCATAAAGACATAATTTTGAGTAAAAGAACCCAATCATTAAACCATCATTACCATTTGATTCCATTTCCATCAGTTCAGATAAAGGAAAAAAATAATCAATGGTAGTAGAAATCAGAACAATAGTTGGGTTAGGATGGAGTGATTTCCATAGAAGAGGACAAAGGACCTTCTGAAGCATTAGAAATATCTTGATCTGGGGATTGCTGGGTGGCTCAGCGGTTGAGCCTCTGCCTTTGGCCCAGGGCCTGATCCTGGAGTCCTAGGATCAAGTCCCACATCAGGCCCCTGCATGGAACCTGCTTCTCCCTCTGCCTGTGTCTCTGCCCCTCTCTCTCTCTCTCTGGGTCTCTCATGAATAAATAAATAAAATATTAAAAAAAAGAAATATCTTGATCTGAGTGGAGTTCAGATGGGTGCATATATATATGTATATATATATACATATATATATGTAAAAATTTACTGAGCTATACATATAGATTTGTGAATTTAACTTATATAAAAGTTATATTTTAACTAAAAATTGTTTTTTTAATTTAACTAAAAATAAAAGCCAATCTTCCCAGAAAGAAAAAGCAGGTCAGCACACTGAGCAGAGGCTATTTCAGGGTGAGTATTACATAGTCAGCACATTTTCAAATGATGGGGAGATTATTATATCATCTGAATACACCTAATTATTACAACTGGCCAGCAGTCATTTATAGAAATTGTTCATAAATATTTAAACATACTGCCTGGAAACATTTCTAAAGAGCTTTTAATATTTCTCAGCTGAGGTACATTGGTGTGAATTTCCAAGATCATGCTCCTGACATTGAAGTAATTGAAAAATCCAGGGCAAACTGACTAATCCCAGTAACAAAGAAATCTATTGTTTTCTTGCCTATTGTTTATTTTATATCCATTTATTTTAGGCTCATCATATTCATTCTGTTTCATTCAGTCTCCAAATATGGAATTCCTGCCTGACTCTTCCCGATTTGCCCACCATTCTGATGTTGCCAAACTCCCTCCACCTGAGGGCTCTGAGTCAGTTGGCAAAACTCGTTCGATGGTTTATCTAGAAGAGAGGGAGGACAGAGGAGAATATGCCAAGGGAAAACTGTAAAAATGTCATGAGCAGTTCCCATGATTTTAAAATCCATTTTAAAATTATTTCATTCTATCATTTCTATACTGAAATATTTCGACTTCCAGAGGGCATTCTGGTCAGCAAAACTGCAACTAGTATACTGCAAAGTTGCAAAAGTGCATAGCATGGTCACAAATTTATGCATCTTGCTTTCAGACACACAGTTTATTTATCCTCTAGCACTGGCCTAAGCTTCCTTATGGATCCTATTCTCCTAAGGAATGGGAACAACTCAGATCTGCCGATTAACAAAGTTCCAGATTTTTCTGATTCAACAGTTTCCCTCCAGTATAAACATTTGGTCCTTCAAAGTTGAGATCCTTCAAAGTTCTGTGTCTTCTACTTCCTCGGGTATCTTTCTGAGACGTCCCCTCTCTGGTAGCTTGTGTGATATATAGTGGTATAATTATATATGGTAATATTATATATGAATGATTTAATTCCATTTGTACCTAAAGTAGTCAGGTTGATCTCTCTTGGCTGGGTCTAGGTTCAGTTGTGGTCCCTGATAGTCTCAGTCTCTCTTCCGTTCTAAGTGGTGTCACAAAGGCCTCTGAATAACTTCATATTCACCATCCAGCCCTTGGCCTAGGTGTTCTATACTACGAGCCCCTTGCCTCTCACTTGGGTAGGCTCTAAGGCATAGACGCTTGACGTCAGCTTGACCATCTGCCTTTGGGGATCTGTAGAAATTCCTGACTCTCAAATCAGGCCCTAGTACGGTGGTCTTCAAGAAACACCTGGAGGACTTGTTAAAACATAGGCTACTGGGCCCCCCCCTCAGAGTTCCTGATTCAGTAGGTCTGGAGTGGGGTCTAAGAATTTGCATTTCTAATACCTTCCCAGTGATGCTAATGCTGTTGTCACCGTTTGAGAACCTCTAGTCATAGAAGAACCAAGCCATCAGGAAAGCTGAGACTTCAGTGCTTTTAATTTTACTTTGATGTGGCTTGATATGGTGAATGGTCACCTATGAGACCATTATATTCTGGAATCCTTAATGTGAATTTTAAAAAAACACCCCTTACTTAACACCCCGGTGGCTCTTTGGGCTGCTTATATCCCCCACTCCACCATTGCACTTCCTTACAGCCTTGTATCCCTTCACAGCCCTTTCAAACCAGAATAACTGGATTTGGCTTTCCCATTTCCAGGTTGCAATATTCTCTTACCCTAGGCAACAAGCCAAATAGGGCAGCTGCCATAGACGGCTGGGTACTTTCTTCACGCTTTATGGATGATCTGGCTCCAGAAATGGTCAAGATATTTCAAAAATTCTGGCTTTCCATCCCCTTCCTCTGTAGCAGGAGGCAGCTGGATGTCTCAGGTTAGCTTCCTGAGACATCCTTCCTGAGGGAAGGTTATGATCATGGAATTCCAAAGTACGGAAGTCATTAATATTTTGCTAAACTATCCTTGTTACAGATAACATTCATTGAGGACCTCATTCTAGCTCTTTCTTTGAGGGACTAGTAGCCAAAGGGCTCAAATTCCAGAGTATATCCCATATTATAAAGTAGAAAGCAAATCGATCCCTAGTGCTAAAACAGTTTTTAAATTACTCAATTAGACATTATGGAACCAAAAATCCCTATATACTATAATCATTTTCAAATATTCACTTTCCTGCCAATAGCCACATTTTGCCAGGTTGTGGAGACAAAGCAAGTTGGCAAGATGTTGAGAAACCTGTAATTGGCAGGACAGAATATCTTTTTGCTGCCAATTTCATGGGCAGGTGCCTGGGACTTGATAAGATGTGAGAGGAAAATTTGTTGCTTTGATTCTGAACTTTATAGAAAGCCACTTCCTGCTATTTTGATGTTCATGACCTCAAATCTATGCTGCTGATTTTTTTAGGTATTATAAACTCTCTCAGTGGGCCTACCACCATACTATACTTTCTAAATTTGGGGAAGAATTATGATATTTAAATAGGTGTAAGGTCTAGAAAACAAATCAGACTCCATAGTAGCATACATCCTCTTTTGAGTAATCCCTGTTCATGGAGCTCACTAGAAACTGATTTGATATCTTGACATTGAATTTTGTTGAATTTCTTGAACTATAGACAATCAATGTTTAAACCACAGATGTCATAAGAGAATGGGCATCTGCTTTTCATAAAGTAGATCCTGGTACTCCCATTTTATGCAGTCCATTTTTATTGCAAATTTTTGTAGTTCTTTCCTTATAAGGGAGGGTCTTTAATGTAAAGAGAGTTATCCCAAAGTGAAGAAAACCATTTTCAGGGGAATCAACTTTGAGTAATGTTTATTAATCAGACTAATATAATGGGAATGTACAAGATCAAAGAAGAGAAAAACTGAGTTCATCCTCCTTTTCAGGCACTAATATGGTACATCTGAGGGCAAGTGACCTTTCCTCTCTGGATCGCTTTTGTAAAATAGAAAGCTGGACCAGAGGATGCCTATTTTCGCTTCTCCTACTGTTTAAACAATATGAAGATTTGTATTAGGATGCTATAGGAGTCCTTGGCTTGTTTACACTCCATCTAAGCTGCCCACTATCACCCCAATTTGCTTCAGTCCAGCAAAAGAACCTAACAAGATGCCCACAGCTTGCTTTCTTTCTTCTCATTTCTCTCTCTCTCTCTCTCTCTCTCTCTCTCTCTGTGTGTGTGTGTGTGTGTGTGTGTTTAAGGAGAGGATTTACTGAAACTAATTCTAAAACCTATGCAGGGTCTGACTCCTAAAGCACTCATTAAAAACCCAGCATATTTGCCTCAAAAATTCACCTCCAACTTTTGGGATGCTCCATGAAAGAGACTAGCTAAGAGAATGGAGGTATTTGGCTCTGAGGTTCTTATGGTACAATGTCTAACTCCTCTTATAGCCAGGATTTTTATTGTCAAACAATGTGTTATCTAGAGACAGGCGGACTTAAATTACTATTTTATAAGCTCTTCTACCTCTGTTTCCTACATTTTTTTGTGTTTGTAGGGAATGGTTTCAGAACCTTCAGGAAGCTTTTTTCCTCTACCACTAAGTTATCATATATTGCAGTTTTTAGAATTTATATAGGATCATGAACCAATGCATCTCCAAGATGTACATCAAAGCCTGCAGGAAGAGTGAAAGCCAATCAAGACAATGGCCTGAAGATGTTTTCCAAGACAGTGAGTGTATCTGGGGTCCTTAACACTCCAGGTCAGAAGAGAAACCATGGTTTCTACACACAGAGATCTCATTCTATAAATTTGCAGAAGTCCATTAGTGAACACCTGGTCATGATAGACTAACTTGTCATCTATCACTGAGTAAAGTCCCTAAAATAAGATTCTTATGAATCTTTACTTATGTTTATAATTACCCTATTCTCATTGAGTCTAATTGGAATACCTCCACATAAAATGCCAGGAAAGGAATTATACGTACAAAGCAGCTTTTAATTAAGAGGAAAAGTACCTATGTGTACTTGGCAGCTTGGTGTTCTTTTAGTTTCCTTAATGTAGAACATGGCATATCAGCATTTAAATGGCTTCTGATTAATAAGTACTTGTATCAAGGCTACCGAGACTGAAATAAGATAAACACATATTAACAGAGTGGGAACAATAATAAAAGGAAATAAGTGTCACTGGTTTAAAATGCATATTGTAAGTGATTCCAAAAGCATGGAAATGTAGTTATTAAACCAGCATGGAAGACCATGGGCCTATTTTATTGAAGTAATTAAATACTCTCTTCAAGTTTATGGCTCCTTGGATCATTTTCGGCAAATGAAAATTGGAGGGGAAATGTTAACCAGGGCCTAATGGATGGCAGCCAGCTTGACTTCTTGATATCAGTAGCTGAGTTTTGAAGGCCATTTGCTATAGAAACTAATGGCCTATTGAATTTGGGGGCTGAAGTCGGAAAAGAGTTCATATCAGTGGCATTGTAGCCAGTGTTTTCTTCCAATTGCCATACAATTACAGTATTGACGATAACAACAACACTAAGAAGAGTGGAATCTTCTGAGTACTTAGTATATGATGGGCACTGTTTTAGGCAGTTAATAGGTGTTAACTCATTTGAACTTGATCACAATGACATGGTGTAAGAAGCAGTCTGCTATCATACTGATCATTATATCACCCCCTTCTGACCCTCCAAATCAGAGTTTCTCTCTTATCCCTTGACACTCTATGAGCATGGTCTGGATTTTCTCTCTTTTACATGGCTCATGAGAGGCATTTTCATTTCTGTTTACTCCTTGCTGGCTCTTTCACTACTAGAATACAAGCTGACTGAGATCACAGACTGTATCTCACTATCCACTCTATCTTCACAGTGCCTAGATCACTGATTTATCTCTTTTTTAATATGTATTTTTTATTGGAGTTCAATTTGCCAACATAGGGTATAACACCCAGTGTTCATCCCATCAAGTGTCCCCCTCAATGCTCGTCACCCAGTCACCCCATCCCCCTTCCACACTACCCCTTGTTCGTTTCCCAGAGTAAGGAGAGAAAATGAGTGGGAAAAATCAGAGAGGGTGACTGATTTCTCTTTCACATATTTTTAGAATAGGAGATCTGCATAAATTAAGAAATTCTGCTCTGCAGCCAGGTCTTCAGCCACATGCAGCTTTGCCACACACTGGTCATGGCCCACTACCTGATTAACAGGGGCACATCTATGTCCCAAATAGCAGGCTCGTGGAACATTAGCTGTCCATGGGGACAGTTAAGTGTGGGGATGGCATCACCTACAATGACTTTCACATTCTCACTGGGTATGCTGACTCACTGCAGACCAGATGGACCTGACCTCTGCTCTGATAAGAAAGATCACTCTGGCTGCTCAGTCAGTAGAGCATGCAACTCTTGATCTTGGGGTTGTGAGTTTAAGCCCTATGTTGGGTGTAGAGTTTACTTAAAAATAAAATTAAATTTTAAAAATACTTTAAAATTAAAACAAAAAGATCACTCTGAAGACCCCCCTGGCTTCCTCAACCATGGACACAGTCACAGAGGCTGGTCTGGCCTTAGCAAAGGCCCTTACAGGAGGTATTGGCTTCATCTATTACAACTGTATACCTGAATTCCAAAGCCAACAAAGTTCAGAAAGGAAAGAAATATGAGCAAGGATTCATCAAAGACCCTGTATCCTCAGCCCTGAGGATTGAGTGTGGGATGTGTTTGAAGCCAAAGCCCAGCATGGCGTCTTTGGTATCCCAACCACAAGCACAGGATGTATGGGCAGTTGATTTTCTCAAGGAGGAGGAGAACGACTGATTTTTGGAAGAGATCATGATGAAAGAGGAAGATTTGGTGGTAGCCCCTGCAGGCATCACATTGAAGGAAGCAAACAAAACTCTGCAGCGCAGCAAGAAGGGAAAGTTACCTGTTGTAAATGAAGACGATGATCCTGCCAGGACATTGATGCTAAGAGTCTGATCCAAGACCATGCCATGATGAATTCTGGGGAACTGAAGTTTGAGAAAATAACATCTTCAGTTTAGGTGAAGTGGTGTCCACAGCCTCCATTTGTATAAGGTGCTCTTCAGAAAAGGGATACAGCATACGTCCTGGTTTTTCAATGAAAGTTTGGGGAAAAAAAAATACTATGTAGCTTTCTTTTTCTCTCAAAAAATATTTCAGAAATGTTTTTGTGTTTTTGTTTTGTTTTGTTTTGTTTTGTTTTGTTTTAGAGGTGGGGGGGGTACAGAGAAAGAGAGAGAGAAACTTAAGAATGTTCTACATCCAGCATGGAGTCTGACTTGGGGCTCGATCTCACAATCCTGAGATCATGACCTGAGTCAAAACCAAGAGTCAGACACTTAAATGACTGAGCCACCCTGGTACCAAGGAATGTTTAAAATATTCATAGCTTTGAATTAAAACTTAGAAAATCTAGTTACAAAGCAGTATGCAAATTTTATTCCAATTTTCAAAACTGTTATGTATATAAAGACAGATTAAAATATATAAAAATATTAAAAGTGATCATCTCTGGACAGGAAGATAATGGATAATATTTATTGCCTTTCTATTTTCTAAAACAAAGTTGTTATAAAACTATAGCAAATGTTTGCTTAAAATATTAACTGATTTTAATGTAATTATGATTTTGTCAAATTACTTTTGCTGAATTTTTAATAGCATGCAGAATAAACAGAACAAGGAAAAAAACAACTCACATCCAATAAGTGCTTCAGAGAAATTTCTAAGGCAGGATTTTATCTGTCCATTGGAAAAACCACAGTTTTATTGATTAAAAGCTTAGCCATTGTTAGGCCTTTTCCCATTTCTGTTTTCCATTCTGGCTTAATTTATTACCTGTTACCAAGACTAAGATGTGGAAACATTAGAACTCTCTTGCGAGCCACATATGGAATCTTGCTTAAGGATATCAAGTGAGGGGCAAGACAAGAAAAGAAACTCTTCTTGGACACATACTCTCCTAAGGCACTCTGTGAAATTTTGGCAGCATGAATTGGGATTACCCTAAATAACCTTTCTTTGAACAACTTGGAGTCGTCAGAATTCTTTAAAACCATACTTGTCAAGGTTCTTATTGATCAAAGACTTTCCTCCCCTTCAAAGCTACGTGGCTGCTATGAAGAAAATATTTCCAACAGACTTCAGCTAAGTGTACACAGAAGTATGTAAGGGTCAGGTAATGCCAGCCTAGCAAATTCTGCAGCAGGTTTTGAATCTACGGAAATCAGAAAAGGTTTCTTCTTGTTGGTACAGTTAAGTAAAACTTTTGTTTTCTCTGCTTTTTGGTTGCAGTAGTAATGATATGCTTAGTTACTTCATAGAAGGTTTCAACTGGTCACATAACAATGAGTAAGATGACTAGTAAGGGAGAAATCTAATCTGAAAGGTGCAAAAATTTTTACCATAAAACACTTTTATATTTGATGAAACTAGCCAGATATACATCACCTGGATTAAGTCACCTTCCACAGACACTTGGAAAATCTGACTTTCCCAGACTGGCCCCTTCATTATTCCCAATATCCTGAAGTTTTATTTCCTGTTTATGTTACTCGACAAAAATCCTGCAATTTTACTTATTTATTCTACTTGATCATAAATTGCCAAACTCTCTTTTTCAATGGAGTTGAGGATCAGAAAGCACCTACATATTTTTTTCTCTCCAACACAAATACACTTCTACGTCAGTACCCAGAGCATCTTCAAATAGTTTGCCAATGCTAAAAGAATAAAGGAAAACGCACATGGGATTTCTAAAATTCATTTTTACTTCTGTTATATAAACAATGGATGCTCATTGTAGAAAGACTTGAACACACAGAAGCAAAACTGAATAGAGATACAATTCATATTTCCACTGTTTTGAAATAACCACTGTCAACATTTGATGTATGCCCTTTTAGATTTTCCCTCTATGTTGTAGATAGAAAGCTAGACGTATTTATGCAAATATATAGTATCATAATCTGTTTTCTATTTCTTTAAAGTGTGCAAAAATATGCCTATGCTATAATGTAATTCCACACTTAAATCTTAAAAGTCTGCTTAATATTCTATCATTTGATAGTATCACAACTAAACAATCCTTATTTTGGAGATAAAAGAGATTTTTAACTATTTTGTATTATAAGTATTATTATAAATAATATATTTTTCACTAAAAATTTCCTTGAATGAAAATATTTAGAATATAATTTCTTTCTCAAAAGGCATGCACACTTTAAAGATTTTGTGATTTATTGACAGATTGCCATCCAAACAAATGGTGCTATTTATGAGTGTACCATTTCTCCAAATCTTTCGCAATACTTAGTATTATCACTTCTAACTTTTAAATATCAGGGTATAAAAATAACTGAGTATTTTGAATCTCTTTAATTATGAGTGAAATTAAAATTTCTTCACATATTTGTCACATTCAACTGTATTTATTCTTTTGTGAACTGTCTTATGGGTATTTTTTTAATTGTGAGAAAATTTTTCATATTTAATTTTAAAAGGTAATTATATATTTAAGGTATTAATATCTTACTTTGCCATTCCTGAAGATAGTACTTTCCCCAGTACTCATTTGTGTTGAATTTTATTCATGTTTTTAAATACAACTTTTTAAAATTCTCAAATAACTAAACTAACTTGAAAAAGTTATAAAAATAAAATTATTCATAGAAGTATGATGCTGGATCATACCAAAGTCTAATTTGACCCTTTTCTCCCAAGCTGGACAAAATCCAACTCCACTCTGAAAGAGTTATATCTGGTCCTTTCCTAGGCAACTTAAAAAAAAAAAAGAAACTTTAATAAACATTTTTGACCCTAAGTCTCAACATCTGTTATCAATAAGGTAAGACAACTCAGAATATTTTTGTCTCATATTTCTTCAAAGAATTTTTCACAGTTGATGAATCTAGCTAACAGGTGGGTACATGTCATATTAAAAATTGCAAATCTAGCTCCCAGTGTAAAACTGAGATGGTTTGCAGCAAGACATTGATTTGCAGGCATCTGACTAATGACAATGGCTTAGAATCATGTCTACTTTCTGTCAGAGACAGAAGTCCTTGAATATAGACATGAACAAAGTTAACTTTACATAAGACAACTCCTAACATTCTTAGATTCTTGGTGAATTAAGTGATTAATGTCATCTGGCCAGGATAGTGGCACACTCACTGCATTGTCCAGTCATTCATGCATGCTGCAATGTTCTGTAACATGAAACAGTTTTCTCTCCTAGAATAGTACATGGTGCACACAACACCTGGGATCTCTGGTGCTTTTAAAAATGGTGTTCACAAAAGTATGTCTTGGCACCTCCTCTGTGATGACCACCAGCAAAAAGAAAAATAAGGCTAATGGTACACACGCTTAGAGAATTCCAATGGAACTTGCCTCTGTATTATTTTTTGTGGGGGCACAAAAGGTATAAAACCTTTGGAGAATCCATTGAAAGCTATGAAGTCTCACTACTAAAATGTATACATACACATAGGGAAAATATTTTGTACATAATACGGGGAGGTACAGATTTCCAACTGAAGCCCACCTGTATGTCTGTAAAGGGGTCAGAACATTCTACTCCACAATGGTATGACTGCTAATACCTATTCGAGAGTCTGAGAGATAGCATGAAAGATCAAGTCACCAGGAGACCCCCCAGTCTGATTCTGAATGTTAGACTGTGCTATGAATTGCATCACTCGTGACTTTGCCAACAGAATGCCTTCCTGTGTCAAAAAACTTTCGAAGACCAGAATGGACAGCTGGTCCAATTATGTTGTTCCAGGAGAGTTGACCAAGCGCTTTGTGAATGCACCAGTGTATAACAAACAGCCTACCCTCTCTAAGATTATTTATCATTTCCATCACCCAGAGAGAAGCCAGTCTTCCTCCTAATGAAAGTGAGAAGTGTTTGTTCACACAGAGTACATTCTTCGTAAAGTATCAGTCTGGTCAGTGAGAAAACTGATTTGTCCTCGTTATGGATCACATATAGCCCCTGTCCCTTGTCCACTTACTCACTTTCACTCTTGCTCCAGTTCTTAGCACCAATTATAATATATAGTATACACCTTGATGATAGCCAAAACTATAAAGGATGGCTTCAAATGCACATTTTATTTGTTATTTCACTGAGATCCAGGAAAGACGATCAAATGTTAAGAAACAGTTATCCATGAGAATTGTAAAAAACATTATAGTGATCAGGTTGTAGGATGAGACTGTGTCCCAGACAATCTGCATCTTTCCAATAGAAACTAAAACTCATCAGAAAAAATTATGTAAATAACACACACACACACACACACACACACACACACACACACATTTGCTGGCAATCTTTAACGTTCCCTGGCTTGGAGAAGCATCCTTACCTTTATCTTCACATAGCTCTCTCCCTGTATGCTCGTCTCTATGTCCAAGTTCCCCTTTTTATAAGGACCTCAGTTATATTGGATTAAGGTTGACCCTAATGACTTCATCATAATTTGACCAATTATATCTGCAAAGATCCTTTTTTCAAATAAAGTCATACTCTGAGGTACTTGATGTTGGGGCTGCAACATATGAATTTTGGAGAGATATAATTCAACCCTATACTCTTAGGAATATAATATATTATTAATACACATACACACAGACACACACATACAATGTCTTCATTAAGTTACAGTTTATGATAAAGGAGAACCCAAATGTCACAGACTTGCTCGCCCATTATCAGGCTCATACCATCAATCTTCAAGTTCTTTGAGAATCTCCTGAAGCTATGGGATGGCTCTGAGAAAAAGCAATTTCCTTAGACAGGAGAGGGTTTAAGACAAAAACAGAATGTGTCCTGAGATGCTCTTTCTCCTCCGGTCCCATGATTCCAGCATGCCTGGAGAGTTTCACCTGGACTTGTCTCCTTTATGCATTCCTCTGAAGCCAAAGGTCTATCTCAATGAATCATCAGTTAAGATCTTTTGCTCATGAGCAGCCTTAGCTCTAAATGGACCCCCAAACACTACTAGACAGAGGAATCCCTGGTTGCTCTCCTCTACACATGCCTGAATGCGTGAGGGCAGCCTCAGGAGATCAAAGAGGCCAGAAAGGTCTTACATTAAGAAAAGGAGATGTAAGAGAGTCTGAGTCAGACAGTTATATGTTCAAACCCTGACCTTGGTACTTACTAATCGTGTGATTTTGGGCAAGCTACCTAATCGCTCTGAAACACAATTTATGTGCTCCTAAAAGAGCTTAGTAATACCCTTCATAAGGCCATTTCACTATTAAAAGAGATAATCGATGTGAAAGTACATAGTGATTGATCATTAGCACATGCTTAGTAGGTTTCTCTTCCTGTTCAGTAGACTTGTGACAACAACAGATCCTGAGTCAGAGAAGTTTTCAACAACCTAGTGATCTTTGGCACCTTAGGCCTTAAGGGTGTTGTACCAAAACATGCTTTAATGAGATGTAGCTTGAATTTATAACATTAAGCATTCAATATATAGAAGCTCAGATGATTTGTACTAGAAAGTCCAAAAAAATTCTAAAGATTTCATTTTCTCACCTTTGCTTCTCTCTCTTCAGAACTATATCTTCAGTTTGTTTTTCTGAATTAATAGAATAATCTCATTACTTTTCCTCACATGGGACTGAGTAAAGAAAGTACTCTACCTGAAATATTGATTGGGAGATTTTAATTCTATCTCATTTTTTAAAAATAGGTAGTCACTTAGAGGTGAGATCTGAAGGACACAAAACTCTTCCCTACCCCAAAACAGATTTCTTAATCAATAGATGGGCTGATTAAAATTCCCAATATTTAAAAGTGTCCATTAAATGTAAGGAGTTTTAAAATATGGAACAAGAAAGAAAAAAGGTCAGTAGTCCATAAGATAAAATAAAAATAAAATAAAATAATAAAATAAGGAACAGATACCATATTAACTAGCTGTTTCTTGACATCCAAGCACCTGTTGATACAATAGACCACTCCTTTCCTGACATCTCTTCTAGGATATAACTATTCTGTTTTCTGTAGTTCACATCTCATACACCCTTAGTTTCCCCCTCTCCTCCTGATTTCTATCTAATCCCTTTAGTCCTCCAGTCACTCCTCCTAAGCAATTTCATCCCATATCTCTAGCTTGGCCTTGTCTCAGAACTGCAGACTCAAGGTCCACCTACCTAGCTTGACATTTTCACTTTAATGTCTCATAGACATCATTTTTGCTATGTGAGATAAATAAATGTCTTCATTAGCTAAACATTTGGTAGTAAGTTTTTTAGTTACATAAAGCAAAATACACACTAACTTCTAGGCCACTATCTGCTTTGTCATATAAGGAGAAAACCCTGAGACCATGAGGCTCAGGGAAGGAAAATCTCTTGGCTAGTGTGAAGGTAAGCTCATGGCACTGGAAGAAGAGATGCTAATGAGAAACAAGCTGAATTTTAGAATTCATAATTTATAGGGGTATATATACAGGGCATAAAATGCTCTCATGTCCATTAACTAATTCAGTAGAGTCTTTATCCATCATCCATTACTTAACATAGCATCCAGCATACCTAGACAAGTATCTCCAATATCATTTCCACATCAAAGGATTGTTAGGAAAGACAATATGATATAGTGAGTAACAGAAAGTCTAGTAGGTATAGGATGAGAAGGTATCACATCTGGGTCTCAGTTTCCATATCTATAAAATAAGGCTATTAAGCTAATGCTTTGTTTTTTAAGACTAGAGTCAGCATATGATTCTGTATAGTTACACATGAAATGTTTCATTTAATCAATGTAATGAAATATAGGGTGCTGATTTACCCTTATCGATATAGTAAAATATTAGTCAGTGTAATTTAGAGGCACTACAGGTTTTAAAATATCTTCAGAACTGAAAACAAAGACCTATATTGATTTCACTGTGTTGACCGTATTATATTGCACTGATGCAAATCTGTCATCCATATATGAAATAACTGATGGAATATTCAGTGATTTTTAGTTGTTACAAAATGTGTTCCATTTCAGAATAGCACATAATGCAGTTTATATAAACAGTATGGAATTATTTTATGTTGCCACCCTTTGACCTTGTTTAGAGTCCTCTGAAAATCCAATTTCTAGATGCATCTACCACCTATCCAGGTGATATTTTCACTCTTTTGACTTTTACCTGTTTTGCGGTGTAAAGGGCTATTTAGAAACAGATGTACTTTCATTTCACAGTAAATATGTCGAAGTGCAAATAATGTATCTATCTCATTTTCCCCAAAATCAATTTCTTCGTCTTTCATAATTTGACATATTCCTTCTTGAAAAGTTGAATTACTTGTTTCCTAAAAATACAGAGCCCAAGAAAGAATACTGCCAGTCGAAACCTTTATAATCTCACACCAGTAAATATTCAGGCAGCAGCAAATGAGGAGTGCAGGCACTCAGTTTTGGATGCTCATACTTTCTGCTCTCTCTGACACCCCCAAACACATGTGTTTCGTGCCCTTTTTGCCAATTTTAACTCTGCTGGCTCTCTGTTCTCTCCTGGGAAAACTCTCATCTTCATGGACAGAAGTACAGAGGAATGGCATGATCTGACAGGTTATGGTTTTCAGAGCATGTGTGTGAATAAACTGCCTTTTGGAGATAAAAGTACTGATATATTTTTTAACAAATGTGTCTTCCAAATTTACCCTAAATAATGAGATCAAAAGAAGTTCTTTGTGTCACTCTGCTGAGACTGGATTGTAAAAAACGATGATAAAATAAAAATAACAAATATGTTAATAACTGCTTGAAGTAAGAATATATCCATTCAAGTTTTTCAAGACATAATTTGCATTGGAATGGAAATAATTTAACACCATTACAACCAAGTTGTGGAAGAGAAGTGTTTTTATGACAGTTCTTTATTATATTTCTAACCACCTTTTTATTAGAAAATAATTTCCCAAACAATGATCTACTAGATAAAAATATTTTAGTTGTTCTTGTCATAACTTTCCATTGATATTTTATTCTCTTTTAAAAAAGAAAAATCTTAATTAATTACCCCTCCTACCCTTTTATAGAAACATTTTAGAATGTCTTTCCAGTCTTTATTCAAAAATAATTCTCTGTAACATTTCCAACGAATTTGGGAACCTGATCACAAAGTTCAGTAAACCTTGGGATTTCAATTATATTTATTTTCCACATTTTAAGCTGTGAGCATAAACTAAGTTTTGTTTAAATTTCAATAAACTGGAGCAATGATTTATCCCTGAATAAACTTGACATCATAAGTAGTGATTACACTAAGAATTTTTGTAAATTTTAAAATAATTTTTATTATTTTTAAGTTTTAAAAATAATATAGCCACATTAGGCTAGTTAAGAAATGAGTTGAAAACTTTCAGTTAAAAAAAAAGAAAACTTTCAGTTAAAGCTGATGGAGTTATGATCAAGGATATTTTTATTCTATGTCTCTAAAAACAATAAAAGAACAGAAAAAAGTAGAAAAGAAATTTCTATATTAAATGATAAAAAGTAACTATCATATCAGTATATACACTGATACACTTATATAACTATCAACAAGCTTTCTTGTACTTCAGGAAAAACAAAAATATCTTTGCAAATGTAAGTGTCATACTCCTGAAGTCCATCTAACAAAACTTTGATTTCAAGAATAGAAAGGAATAGGTACAGGACAGTGTAAAGAAGTAGCAGTATCACTGTACAGACCCAGATTTCAACCACAAAAGGAAGGGAGAGGAGGACGTGAAGAGATATGATTCCATCCTCATTTTCAAATGACCTGGCCCTCTAGTTAAATCAAACAGCCATAGGTTAAGTGAGGAGGACGGTGGCTAACCTAAGATCACTATATGAACTCTGTGACTTACGTTATTTACTGAAAGATTTGAAATGTCTAACACTAAGAGAGGGCATGACCTCTAGAAAAATAATATATTTTGTAGAGGGGGAATAAAGCCCAAATAAAGCAGAAAATTGCCCTTATCCCTGTCTTCAGGATGTGTCAGCAAAAAGCTTGCATGACTAGACTTTCTCCCATCAAAAATTGGTGATAACCAGAAAATAATGTGTAGCTTAGACTTATAGACTGATAATGTTATCACCCATTCTCACACCAAAGAAACTGAAGTATGATTGAAAGAAAGAAGAGAGAGGGAGAGAGAAACAGAGAGTAATAAGAAAGGGCAAAGAAGCTGGCTAATACAGTAGGAGTGGAAATCCTCCACTCCCCAAGAAACAGATGAACAATTAAGATAAATTAGTCCGCAGGGTCTGAAAAAATTTAAGGTAACTTATTACCTAAGAAATAATAGATCACAAAGAAATGCTAAATAAAGTGAAGAAGCTGAATGAAAAAAGAGAAAACACAACTCATTATATATATGAAATGCTCTAGAAATTGCAACATGAAGGAAAGGAAAAAAAAGACAATGAAGATCTAGCTTACATTTCAAGATTGAGCAAAATCACACAAAGGAAAGTATCCAGGAGATTTCAAATAGCTAAAAGAAAGACAAAAGATAAAAGATTTTTAAAAAGATATTCCTGAAAAACAAAGAGCAAGACAAACAGAAATGAAAATATACAAAACAGAAAGAAGTAATTCTTGAAATTAAGTAAAATATAATCATCTGATGAAAGCATTCATCAGATGTAACTGTGCCATAAGATAAAATTAAGAAAATAATCATCAGCAACACATACTTGATGACATTGTTAAAACTGATGGTTAAAAGAAGCATGTAGGAATTCAAGCAGTAAAAGCAAATCATCTAAAGAAAAATCAAACCATCTCAAAAAAATAAAAAATAAAAACATCAAACAGAAATAGAGAGTAGAATGATGGTGCCAGATGGAGGGTGAGGGAAAAGATGTGAAAAGATACAAATTGCTAGTTATAAGATAAATAAGTTCTGAGCATCTAATGTACAGCATGATGAGTATAGATAATAGTGCTCTATTGTATATTTTATTTTTTAAGAGAGTAAATCTTAAGTAGTTTCACCACACACATATACAAAATGTAACAATGTGAGGTGATGTATATGTTCATTAATTTAAGGTGGTAATCATTTCACAATGCATACCTATATCAAATCAACACATTATATACTTCAAATGCATGTAATTTTATTTGTCAAGTATACCTTAATAAAGTTAAAGAGAGAGAGAGAGAGAGAGAGAGATTGCTACCTGAAGATTTAGGTAGGGTACAACTGAGGCACAAATACATGAAATATGTTGTAAAGGTAGCTCCTATCAAGAAGCCCAAAGTATCTGAATATTCAGGAGGAGGAGGAGGAGGAGGAGAAGAAGAAGAAAGAAGAAGAAGAAGAAGAAGAAGAAGAAGAAGAAGAAGAAGAAGAAGAAGAAGAAGAAGAGAGGAGGAGGAGGAGGAGGAGGAGGAGGAGGAGGAGGAAGAGGAAGAGGAAGACGGGAAGGGAAGGGAAGGGAAGGGAAGGGAAGGGAAGGGAAGGGAAGGGAAGGGAAACCTAAGGCTCATAGTGAAGAGGAGGAGGAGAATGAGGAGGAGGAAGAAAGAGAAGGGGGAGGAGGAGGTAGAGGAGGAGGGTGAGGAAAGGGAAGGGGTGGTGAAGAGAGGGATGATGAAGGGGAAGAAGAAGGAGGAGGGGGAGCAGGAGGGGGAAGAGAGGAAGAAGATCCACTAATTATATTTGTTAAAAGATATCCCTCAAAAATATCATAATTAGAGGAAAACACCTAGGTACAAGAATGTTTATTCGGATATAACAGAAACAAAGCATAAAGATTTGAGTTAATAGAAATGGTAAATTTTATCTACAATGTAGTGGCTGTGACCATCCATATATTTTAGTAATTCTTTAGTAAGCAAAAATGAACTTAAAACTTGTGTTCTATTCTTAAATGTTGTCATGTATTCACATGTAATTTAACATTTTCTGTTTCACCAGTTTACAGTACAAAATGTGGTTAGGTTTCATATGATACTCAAATTAAAAGACTGGAGTCTCACTAGTATAGAAATGGTTATCTTTCATCTTTTGTTGCAACTGAAGTACTATAATTGAGTCTAATTGACTCTGATTGGCTTTGCTAGGTCTTGTATCCATCTGCCTAGCAGAATGACCAAAACATAGTAATAGACACCCAATATATGTTTGTTTAACCAAACTGAATTTCTTAAGATGGGTGACTTGTACATTTGAGATTGATTTTCAATCAACATTATATTTTTCTGCCTCTATATAATTACCCTTTTCTGTCTCATTTGACATATGTCCACATATAAGAGCTTTTTCATATTATACTAATCACCTCTAATTAGATCCTAACCTTCCAGATGTTCTTGGTTAGCAGTTCACTGATTGATAAAATAACCTTTTATTTTATATGCATCTTTACTTCTAAATCTACCATATCCCAAAAATAGTTTCAATGCTTATATCTACAAAGGCATTCCATATTTCTTTTTAATCTATGGTTTCAGGATACCTTTTATCTACTTTGGTTTTATGTCCTTCTATAGATCCTAGCTTTTGATCAAGCAATACCTCTTACTACTTTCCCCAATCCTCCTCTGTCCCATGGGAAAAAAAAGAAACATTTGATTCATATACCTGTTGTCTAACTTATGTGTTAAACTACTTAAAAGAAACTCCTCTTTTCATAAATTTCACTCTATAATTTCTACCAAAGATATCTTTAATGTCATTGAGTGTTTTTGTCTGACTTCAAAATAATTTTATTGAAGGAATACCATTTGCTAGTATCAAATGTTAAAAATAACTGTAGGAAACAGAATAAAATTCCAATTTATGATGAGCTAAAGTTTCAGAAATAAGCAATACCCTATTTTGTAACTGGCAATACTGCCATAGTTGAAATAATGTCATTTATCATTTATCTTGATAAGAGAGTTTTATGTATACTTGCGGGGAAAAATATTCTATTATTTCTGCATTACTTTCTGAGCAAATAAGGGATTTTTTAATACAATTCAATTAATTTTCAAAAAAAGGATATTTTTTGAGATATCAGTTATTTATTTCAAATCAAAAGAAAAAGGTTTGTGTCTTATAACAAATTAAACCCACATTGCAGGGTCAATAATAAATTCTGATACCACAGCACAGCAGGTATGAAAATGGAAAACCTTTTTTTTTTATTTGCAGCACATTTAAAGGAACTCTGTCAACCCAAAGAAAAAAGGACTGTTTGCTAAGTGGACACTTGTGTGTCATGTGGATCCCCAGGTAGGACCGAGGTACTGATTCCCCAGCCACTGTGAGTTTTGGCTACTGAGGGTACACTTGAGATCCTCTCCACAAAATTGCCCTTGGCCAAAGAGAGTTGCCTCACCCAAGTTTTCCCCTGCCTCACTCAGAGTTACATTCCTTCTACAGAGGCAGCTCACATCAAATGGCTAGTTTATTCAGGGGATACCAAGACCCAGCCTCAGTCCTTTGAATCAAGACAGTTCTCAAAGGACATCCTTGCTGCAGTGGCCCCATGGGATTAGGAGAGGCCTTTGTTGCTACCGTATAACAGCCTGCCTATGCCTTCACTCTCTCATAGGTACTGGTTCAAGGGCACATACCAATCATCTTTATGCATGCTAATCTCTCCATCTTATGTCTATTTTCCAGGGAAACTGACCTAAGATTCATTGTTACTTATCTGCTCAATCACTTAAGACATATTTGTGCCAAGTACTCCACTGAGTGTGGAAACAAATCAGTGAGCAAAACCAATGCTGGTCCTGCTTTCATAGAACCTACTAACTGGTGGGGCAGATTTTAATCAAGTAAATACAAAATGAGATAATAGTGTTCACAGTTCTAACAGATAAACTTGACTCTCAGGAAGAAGGGTTTAGAATAAGACACTGGCACTATTATCTAAAGTCTTAGTGGGAGTCAAATTGAGTGGGGAGTGAGGGAGGATTGCTGTGGAGGACAGAGCAATGGCCTGCCTCAAAAGACGCTTTTGTCTTAATCCTTGGAATGTTGCCATACAGGACTATGGGACTTTGCAGATGTGATTATATGAAGGATCTTGAGATGAGAGAGTATCCTGGATTATCCAGGAGGACCCAATGTCATCACAAACCTGCTTATAAAAGGGAGGCAGAATAGACAAAGTTTCTCAAAGAGATGTGATGAAGAAAGCAAGAATGGGCAAGAAAAAGGCAAAAGCTACGGAAGGCAAATGGCCTCTAGAAGTCAGAAAGAAATAAATTCTCCCCCAGAGCCTCCAGAAGGAATGCAGCCCTGCCAACACTTTGATTAGAACTAATCAAGTCCAGAAGAATAAGACAATAAATTTGTGTTGTTTTAGGCTAAGTTTGTGGTATTTTTTATGGCAACAATAGAAAACCAATTCAATTTCAAGTAAGGGAAAATAGCATGCAACTAAAAGTTGGGAGATTTTTGTGGTGGCTGATGAAAGATTCACAGGGAAGAGGGTTGGGGACCTGTAGAGAGATGGGCAGATGTGAACAATACAAAGGAAGTAACATCAATAGGGTAGAGTGGATATGGTAAGGTTCTGGGAAGAAAGTGGAGGCAAGTCCAACTTTTAGCTTACTGGCTAGCAATCCCACCTGAATGGTAATGCCCTCACTCATATAAGGAGCATAGAAGTAGAACAAGTATGGAGAGGAGGAGCTTCATTTAAAGCATATTGTATTTGAGGTACCTTAAAGATATCCAAGTGGTTTAACTAGTAGATCACTCTATACTCAGGTCCAGGATTCAGAGAGATCTTGGCTGGAGCTCTAGATTTTGTTGTTTGAAATCATGAACTTGGATGAGTTAATCTAGGAACAGTGCTATAAAGTGAAATGAAAAAGGGAGTCTAGACAGTTTTATGAAACCCTAACATTTGGCTGACTAGAAAATGAGACTGAAGGAATAGCTGGGAGCCAAATGAAGCTAAGGTTTCCACAGTCAACAACTAGGATACTGCAGAGAGCAGGTAAGACCAGGACTGCAAAGACATCCATTGGATTGAGCAGTATTAAGTCACTAGTAAAAGATGATTCAGTGGACCAATGGGAATCACAGCCAGAATGGAGCACACTGAGAAGGCAGATATAATTTAGAGACATTTGAAGGTGAATGAAAGGGGACATGGGGATGTTGGATGGAGATTTGAAAGAGAAATTTTTAGAAGATGGCTAAGATATGAATATTATAAACAAATGGGGAGGATTCAGTTCAGAAGAAGAACCTGAATATACAAGATACAGAACAAGTAAAAATGGATAATACCCTGGAGGGTGAGACAGCATTGAAGCAGAGAAACTACCTATGGATTAATGTCATCAGCTGTAGCTGGTCTAAATGAAGAAGTGTTTCACAAGTTCCTTGTATAGATCAGCTCAACTTTTAACTAATTAGTTCTGATGATTAAATGTTCTTAATTTGATTGTAGTAGCATAGGAGTTATTTAATTTCTGGCTCCAAAGGAATAATTCACATCGTATTTTGTGGGTTTTTTGTATTGCCTCCTTTAAGATATTCTGAAACAGTATGAGCAATTCTACTCAGAGAGATACAGATGTTGCCTACATACTTCAACAGATCACAGGGAACCTTTTGGCAATGGACACAGTAGGCAAGTGGTTAACCTATAAGCATCAAGAGCAATCTAGATTAGCCACATATAATGGACCCTAAGAACACCAAACAACATAAATAAGTGTAAATAAAGCCTCCCTTGAAAGGCTGACCACTGACTGTGGAAATAAGTATCCCCACTAAAATATAGCTGACATCAGACAATACAAAGTACTGGCTAGAATGTGGGAAAATGAATACTTTCACATTGTACCACTGGAAGGGGTATAAATGGGTACAACCACTTTAAATGGCAATTTGGCAGGGATCTACTAAGATGGAAAATGCTATATACTACATCCCAGCCATTCCATTTTTAGGTATACACTCTAAAGAAGTATTCACACATTAGAATAAGAGAACATGTGTAAGAATGTTCTATGTAACCAAATATTCAAAACAATCCCAATGAGTATCACTAGGGAATTAGATAAATGAAGTATTTTACATTTAAAAAAATTCACACTATACAATGTATTATTTATGGAGAAATATATATGAAGTAAAAGTATAAAAGCATGAACTAGAAGAATATATATGAAATTCATGTTAATGAATGCCTCTGGGGACAGACAGACTAGAGTAGGACCAGAGTTTGGGCACAGAGGCTGTTCAACTTTATAATGGCTGCTCCTTTATTTTATTTAAAGTGTATTGTAGAAAGTATATAATTATCAACTCTGAGTGTTTGGTACACTGATATGTTTCACATTATTCTCTGAGCTTTCCTGAAATTTTTTAGTTTTTTTCCCCGCCAGAAAAACACAAGAAAAAAACATTGAGCAGGCAATATACAGGGTGTAATATGCAATGAATAAGATGCATAGACCCAAATCTACATGAATGTAGGAGGCAAGAACTGACATAGGCTGGATGAGACCAAAAAGGCCTCTGGGGGGAAGTGACATTTAAGCTGGTTTGTATGATCCCAACAGACAGATGGAAATCTGGAAGGTGATTCTGGACAGACATACTGCTTTGAGGAGTAGGACTTGGAGTCAAAATTCCTTGGCCCAGATCCAGCTTTCCTACACAAGCTGTGTGACCTTAAGGATATCTACACTTATCTGAGCCTTGTTTTTCTCAATAACAATGTATAGGGTCAATTAAATGATAAATGCATATTAAACCACCCAATGCATTCCTTGGCACATGACAGGTACCTATCATGAGAGATAGCGAAGGAAAATCTAAAGAAGTAGTCTCTTCTCCATAATCTTAACTCCCCCCCAAACCATTATGAAATTACTGCCATTTTCTTCACAAGAGGCTTTTGGAATTTAAGATGGCAGATATTTGCTGGGCCTCATCCATGTGTTTGCAGCATGTTCTTTCAACAAGCTGAGAGGTCTCTAAACAACAAGCCTGTAGTAACCTGATCCAGGGAGATAAAAGTTGGCTACTGACAAACTAAACCAAGCCAAGTGATTATGATTATGATTATGATTATGATTATGATTACGTGTGTGTGCGTGTGTGTGTGTGTGTGTGATACATACAAGTGCATATCTACTTTCTTTCACCCCACACACTCAATTGTTTAAAGACTAACCTTGCTGGTGGTCATGTAGTTCTGAACATTTCCCCTAATGCAGAAGGAACATGCACCTAAATGGATGTCCTTCCTTCTCCTCCACCCTTGATGTTAGAGTGTGCTATTTGTTCAATTGTAATTAATTTTTATTTGCTCTCTTAATTGTCCCCAGATAACACTCAAGTGTCTTAAGAATGCTTATATCCCAAATGAACCTCTGCTTCTGCTAAGTCAGAATCCCAAATACTTCCTGATTGTGAAATTGCCCCAGCTCTGTGTCTTCCGTAGGTGCTCAGTAAGCATTCATTGACTTCAAACTCAAGTAAAGGTATCCTTCAAACCAACTGGCTTTCTTTCTAAACACAAAAGTTGCCAGTTATGGACAACTCTCTGCCAACAAAGAACTCACATGTTGAACTCAACAAGGAGTTGTCCTCTAGGTAAGTTTGGTCATCAGTTTCCTGTGGCATACCAAGTAGCTTTGCAGGCCTCCATTACCTGACAGCAGAGTCTTGCTCTTGTAAAAACTGCCATGGAACCATTATGTATAATGGTTTCATCACTAATGTGAGCACTACAGGATATTTTTTAAAAGTAGTATCTTCTGTTATATCTTCTAGCTGTTAAAATTATTTCCTTTACCTTTTTTCATCTCCTTTTCTCCATTTTAGAAAGATGATAGAAAAACAAAACAAAACAAAAACACAAAAATTCAATGGGGAAGGAAATATCCCAAAGCAGCATTTTGATTGCCTGGTGCATTTTAAGAGCTCTATATATTTGGCACCTGGAAAAAAACAGAAGTTGATAATGCCAAACAGTACATCATCACAAGTTGTTTTGGAGGATTAATTGTAGATTTATGCCTCAGAGTGGTATGCTATTCTAGAAAACAACAACAAAAAAGTGTTACCTTGGCTACCAGAAACTACAAGAGTCAAGGCCCAGCAATCTGAATTTCTCATTTAGATACTAACAGAAAAGAAGGCAATTCACAGTTTTATTTGGGGCCATTTCAGGTAAGGATGAGTTGTTGCCCCAGTGAGATGGGCAAATGTGCATACTGCTCCCAGTGGATTACTCTACTTCACATTCTTATGGTCCCCAACTGTGCCCACCCACTAATCACTTTCTGCAGCCCTCTGTCTCCCCTTCTGGCACACTCAACCTCTTTATAAGCAACATTTTTCTAGATATAATGTGAGTTAGCCAAAAATGTTTCTTTTCATACCTATTCTATATTATAATCTAATCTCTAAAGTTTTAGGTTCTTCTTGGCCAAGGCATTAGGGAAAATGCTTTGTCTCCTTTATTCCTTATTATAATCTCTGAATTGTTTAAAATAATTTTTGCCTAGAAATGAAAAAAATCACAAAAATGGAGAAAAACACTTTGGGGAGTTTCCTTAAGTGGTATTTCACCTAGGAGACTCAATTTTCTTTCACATTGTTCAAACTAATTTTAGAAGAGTTAGAGATTGTAGGATGGGGGGCAAAATCTTAGATACTCCTTCCATTAGAAGATGGAGCTTTGTCTTTTCTCCCTTGAATTTGGGCCACCTTGTGACTCTTTAACCAGTTGAGCAAAGCAAAAATGATGGTGTGTGACTTCTGAGGCCGGCCCTTCAAGGCAATGCAGCTTTTGCTTTGTTTGCAGGGGCATTAACCTCTGGAACCCTGAGCGTCTGTGTTGAAATCCAACTACCCTGAAGCTTCCAGGATGTGAGAATGCTCATGTCACATGAGAAAGCCATGTGCATGTGCTCTGGTTAGCAGCCTCTACTGAGTCAAGCATTCCCAAGTCATTGAAACACAGGTGCCAGACTGGTGATTCAAGATGCCTACAGAAGATCCTAGGCCCAGCTGTCAAATCACTCCAAATGTTCATTTCTCCAGCTGAAGCCCAGATATAATGGAGCAAAGGCAAGTCATCGCTATTGTGCCTTCTCCAAATTCCTGACCTACAGAATCCGTGAGCATAATAACGAGTCCTTTATGTTACTAAATTTTTGGATGATTTATTGTATAGCCAAAGTAATTGGATCAACTTCCTTTCTCTTATCTTCCCTTTTATGACTGTGATGAGGCCCTCCTGCATCAGGAAGTCCCCATTGTATAATGAACAGCTGCTGCCAGTGATAAAGTCCAAACCCAGTTGAAATAGTAGCAGAACATTATGTTAGACTAGCATATCCAGCAGGATCATACTTAGTAAGTCAGACAGATACAATGGTGTTAATTGATAGGAGATAATAATGTCCTTTTTAAGGAGATCCAAAAAATAAATTAAAAATGCACACATAGACACACTAAGTCACACAGGCTTGCTTAAGTACATGGAAGGTAGAAAATAATAGAAAGTTTTACATTATAATATAAATAGCCATTTCCCCTGGATAGTAAAATTATAGGTTATTGTTAATGCTTTTATACTTATTTGCATTTTAAAAAATGTTCTACTAATATGAATATATTACTGTTATAATTTTTGAAGAACCATCCCTTTAATTCAATCAAAGTAATATGGACATACTCTTATCCTTTGCCACCACCCTTTATGTAGTTGTTTTTCTGGTTGCCAGTCAGCTCCTGCTAATACTTATCTATCTACTCTAAGCTGAATGAATCAAACTAGAGCATCATTCTAGGATCTGGGGTCATGACCATATCACACCCTATTGTAGATTCACCTGAGTGAGCCAGACTCAACTCTAGCTCACACTTGTGAACCTTGTATTTTCTGACTTGCTATATTTCCATCTCCTCTGGTCTGAATAGAGTGCTAATAGGATGCTAAGACATGGCTTACCTACTTAGAATTTACAATCTACCTGGTAACTGGAAATGGTGCAGCACACTTGGAAACTGCCTTGTCTTATGGGATTCCCTGGTGTTGAGACTCAGTGATGTCCTCTAGTTTTTAGATACAGATAAACCTAACTTTGTTGTGAATGAATTTAATTGCCAGTCACACTTATTTTTATAACCTCGATTCCAGGCTCTGGTCCATTGCAGTCAACTCCATTTTGTTCCTTATATCTTCCTATCTGTTACCCTAATCTTGAAATGATTCTCAAGATTAAATTCATGCATAGGAAGTCACTATGGTCATGTGACTTCCAGAGACCCAGAAATGTTCATTCCCTAACTATTTCCACCATTGGCTAATTAACAGTTGCTAAAATACATCCTTAATAATTCACAACTTAGTACTAATTTTCTTGTTATGTCCATTTGTTTTATTTTAAAAGTGATGTTTTAATCTTTATTATTTTATTTAAACATTTCTTAGAGAATTAATTTGTTATTAAACTAAAGTGTTTTTATTAAGACTTCCAGATCAGTTTGTACTGGGAAAGTAGGGGTATGGGCAGCACATAAGCTTTGTGCAGCTGGAGATAGCATTGGCAGGGAAAACTATTGAAAGAGAGGAAATAGATACAGAGGAGGCAAAGAACACAGGGGGCCAACTTGGCTTGCTCATCAAGTTGCCTCCTTGGCTCCAATTCATATAGTGGGATCCTATCTGTTGTAGCTCTGCAGACTGCCTTTGGGGCAGAAGGTCTATCTTCTAACATAAAAACGCAGAGACTTATTTGAATAAACTAGCAGTTTCACAGTTCCAAATTAAGCAACATACCAAAGTGCTTGGGCATTGTTAGTGTTTGTTTGTTTTTGCTTTTTTTTTTTTTTTTTCAGTTGAAAAAAAAAGTGAACTGTTGCTTTAAAATGGAAGACTCTTGGCTGCCAACGCAAATTGACAGACCAAGCAAAGAACAGAATGTTTTCATCAGAACATTCTAAGTTAATGTGGCTCCCTAAGCCTGTTCACAGAAAACTGTCTAGACTATTGGTCTCTAAGCAGATGCCACTACAGAACATAAAAACATGAAACAGTCATTGTCCTCAAGGAACTAAAAACAGTCAATATGCACATTTAAAAAGTCACTGGTGCATAAATACTTTAAAAATGAAAAATTTTAGCAATAATCAAATATGAACATAAAAATCTCCCCTAGTTTCTAATTTCCAAAAGACTGTCCAATTTGGACAAAGCAGGAAGACAAAATCGCAAAGAGGCAGCCTACTAATAAGGGGTTCCACACAACATCAGGCCAGTGGTGGCTGGCTCTATTCCCTTATGTACCCAGGATGAAGATGCATAAGGAAAAATTATATCATAATTTATAGTTATTCAGTAAATGATATGTTTCTTGTGTTTGATTCCAATTCTATTCATTGTACTCTTGTGATGTTTAACATTGTTTTATCAGTTTGAGTTTTGAAGGCTGGTCACTAGAAGTTACTTGGTACCAGTGTAACCACAAATCACACAATTATTTACAACATTTTCCAGAATTGAGGCCTCAAAGATTCAGTAATGAAGTGAGGTAACGTTTTTCCTATGAACTCTAGTGTAAAACTTTGAAGAACTCTTCCCTAAATATTAACTGATAGCACATGCTTGAAGGGATGCTATACTATTTGGATAGTGATTTAGAGCAGAGTCTGAGAAATTTCTTCTGTAGAGTCAGATTGTAGATATTTTAGACTTTGCAGGCCATATGGTCTCTATTGCAACTACTTACCTCTGCTATTATAGCTCAAAAACAGCCATTGACAATTCATAAATGAATGGGCGTAGCTGTGTTCCAATAAAACTGCATTTGCAAAAATAGGTAGAGGGCTACATTTAGTCCATAAGCCATAGTTTGCCAAATTCTGATGCAAAGAAATAAAGCATTTATTTAGGAACTTCATAATTATGACATGTGGTTCTTTCTTCATGTTTGGGTCCTTAAGTTTAAGTCTTTCCACAGTAACTACTATTTTAAGGAAAGGATGCTGGGAGAAAGCCAGCTGAATGAGGAATCAGAGCCGAAGATTTTAATAAAAGCACTGGCCCATATCCACCATATGACCATGGGAACTCACATAACCTATATAAGCTTGTTTTTTCATCTGTCACATGGCAACTGCTTTCCCTGTAAAAAAACTAGTGTAGGATTCCAATGAGATAAAGTATGTAAAGGTACACTGTAAACCATAAAGTATTGAGTAATCCCAAGCCAGCATCAATATGTAACACAATGCCTGATCATATTTGGTGCCAATAACAACTCATTAGATAGCATTACTTTAGAGAAGATGTATTTCTTATGGTAGCTTTATGCTAATACCTTATTAGACCTTGGGAATATTCTCCTGTACTCAGTACCTTATATCAATTCTCTTTCATGGTCTAGAGCAGGAAGGAGACATATGTTATAGAAACAAGCGCTCCAGGTTTGCTAGTATCAATTCCCTCTGACTATTCTTCACCAGGAAAGATTTTTTTTTCCCACTTGACCATTTCACTAAATTTCAACTCCTTGTCTTTCAAAGCTAATCTTTTATAATTCTAATTTGCACAGAAGGTATAAATTTATCCATCACCCATTTCCTTTAGCAGTTCTGATTCATAAGTAGTCATAAGCACTTTTCTAGAACACATATTTTGGAACAAGGTTACATAAATCACATGTTGTTCTTGATAGAATGACCTCTCTATCCTCATTATTTTCTCTGCATGGGATTCTCCAAAGAGACTCTTTCAACTGCCTCACATCTCATTTTTTAAAAAGATTTACTTATTTATTTTAGAGACAGAGGGGAAGGAGCAGAGGGAGAGGGGAAGAGAAACTTTAGCAGACTTTGCACTGGGTGTGGAGCCTGATGCAGGGCTCCATCCCATGACCCCAAGATCATGAACTATGTGGAAATCAAGAGTCCCACACCTAACCAACTATGCCACTGCCACCCTGACACTCCTCACATCTCATATTTAATGATGTGAGGTATCACATTACATCAGTGAGGCATGATGTGAGGCACATCCTCACATCATTGTCTCTATCCCACAATTGAGTCCAGTGGTATTTACAGTAGTATTTATGACTCTCAAGTTCAGATCCTAAACGGGCTATGGGAGCTTCTCCTTAGGAAGACAGAGCCATGTGCCCTTCTTGTTTTTTAACAGATACTCTGCTACTGTAGTCTATATAGTCCACATTGCTACTATAATACATCAGTCATCAAATTATAGTCTTATAAATAAAATAAGGGTAACAAGATTACTTCTTTTTTTAAAATTTTTAAAAATATTTATTGATTGATTTTAAGGGGCAGGGGATGGGCAAAGGAAAAGGGAGAGAATCCTCAAGCAGACTCCCCACCAAGCACAGAGCCTCTGGTGAGGCTCCATCCCAGGACTCCTAGATCTTGACCTGAGCCCAAACCAAGAGCTGGTTACTTAATTGACTAAGCCACCCCGGTGCCCCAAGGATGACAGATATTACTTCTGAGTTAAGCACAAGAGTTGCTGTTTTGGTACAAAAACGATAAACTTTTAAACCAGATTTCACAGAACTCTGAACACAAAGGGGATATTTATAAGTGCAATCATCTAACCCTTTATTCCACTCCCCAGATGTTCATTTGCAGACTAGATACCCATCAGCCGGCATGGAAAACAGGGCTATACTGAGAAAATTGCAAGAACAGGGTAGTGACAGTTACCTTTAACTGGAGTCAAGGGGAAGAAAAATGAAAGTAAAGGAGTCATAAGAACAGAAAGCTGAAATAGAAGAGAACAACAAAATGCAGGGATAGAGGAAAATAAAGGCTTACACATGCCTCTCTTCTCACCCAGGGCAGGAAAACTGTACAAATGAGAGGAGAGGCAGAACATATGTTTTTTAAAAGAAAAGAAACAGAGAAAAAAGTGTATTCACCTTCATGCATCTTATTCAGTACTCTGACTAACTGAACCAAAATTACAGGGGGGGAAGAGTTTTAAACTTTTCAAAGCATTTCCCAAGAATGAAAACAAAGTGGCTTAAATAGAAATAATAAAGGCACGTCTAAGAGAGTGATCTAAACCCTGTAAGGATGCTGCCTTCTATTTTGTAACTCCAATTAGCCCCAGAAAAATGTGGATGGGGATTTACTACAGGCAAAGGAAACCATCTGAAACAGATCTAAAGATAGACCACCTTTTAGAAAAAAAGGAAAAGGAAAGGGTCTGTGCACTAAAAGGGTCACCACTTTGAACTTAATGAAGTTGCACTGGGGGCAATAAACAGAAGGCTAGTTTGTGAAACAGAAGGCTAGTGTGTTAAGTGAAACAAACTTAATGGATGATGAACTTACAGAGTCATGATATGCAAGAGCTAATGATGATCGAATATTTAAATATATTCTAAAAATGGTTAAAGTCTTCAAAAGGTAGACTTAGACTAGGGTATGGAGAGAACTAGTTACTTTAAGTTTAAATAACTTAGGAATTGACAAATATAACAGTGAACAAGGCTGATACTTCACTGTATACTTCTATTTCAGAAGCTGAATTGTGACAGTGTGGTAATAACAAGAGAGTGTGGTATGTATTAGAGGTTGATGTTCTGATCGTTTCAAAACAGCACACGCCAACAGGACATGGGCAATATGGGTTGGAGTAGAAACAATAATGGGAATGGACTGTACCTATTGAGTATGAGGACATAATAGACACAATGGGTTTCATACTAAATTCAGAGTACATGGTTGGAATGCAAGTAGCCAGCTCTCCTGAGCACAAAGACACACCCTTCAACTTGCCAGCTGGACTGGAGCTCCACAGCTGTGAAGCCGAGTCTCCTACCACTTAAAAAAGATGAAAGAAGCCTATTTTTTTTCTTTGAGGTAAAATATTTTCAGATGGTCTAATGTACAGTTATTATTACCAGAATGTGGCTACAATACAAGCAGAAATCACACACCTAGAAAATTCATTGAGGGGTGACAAAGATTCTCTCATTAACCAAATCCTAGCCAATCTCCTCTGAGCCCCTTTATCCATTAGGCCTCAACTGTGGCCTATAAAGACTTAAACAAGACACCAGCCTGGTTTCTAAGAGTTCAAGACCACATCCCTAAGATAGCCATATCCCACCCTAAAGTGCTTACCTGAGAAAAACTGAAGGCTGCCAAAACAAACATACTGTCTGTTTCAGCCAATACCTGAGGATGGGGTTTCTATCTCCCAGTCTCTGTGGGAGGATGAAATCCCAATTTGGATCATTGATACCTAGTGGACAGCTGACCTAATCACATTAATACTGATTAAACCCCTGTAATACCTCATTTCCCTGACTCTACTGTGCCGCCCAACTTCACTAGTATCTGGTTTGTTTGTCTTCAACATAGCTGTTGAGCAAGTCATGTCATCTCCCAGGGCCTCCATTTCTTTATCTATCAAAAAGTTTGGCATACTGAAGCAAAGTAGCTGCCCCTTCTAATTCTTCACTCTGATCTCAGAGGAGATTTGTTTTTAGATTTTACTCTAAAGGACTGGTCACAAACAATATTTTGAGGTAACCCAGATTTGCACATGTGTTTGTGCATGTGCACACATGCATGTGTCTATTGCCAATTAACAAAGGAGCACCTTAAATCTCTACTAGTTTTCGTATTCTTTTTTCCTTCTTGGTGATAGACACAGAGAAACATACAGACATCTAAATATACACCTACACACACTAGAATGCTAGGTACTGGGAGCACAAAGATGGCTTCTATGCATAATAATAGCCAATAGTTACTGAGCATATCCACATGTCAAGCATTGTTCTAAACCCTTTATTCTAGCACCTAGCACAGTGTGTAACACATAAGCATTCAATAAACGTGCTGAGTAAATCTTGTATATTTTAAATTCAATCTCCCTTCAAATATCCTCTATGAATTGTCAGTGAAGGTTTTTCATTGCTGGGAGGAATGGAAATGGTTAAGAGCACAAATATCTATTTGTGGTTAGTTCTATTTAATGTATCATTAATCTGTTAATATAACACATTTCAAATCTCAATTTCCTTTAGTCTTCAATGTCAGCTTAAAAACTTATTTCTTTTAAAAATCTAGCAACTTTATGTAAGAGTAATTACACTTCAACTTATATTTTATTAATGATCAATTTATTTGTAACTTTAAAGAATTAAGATTCTAAGAAGTCTTGTTTAGGAAGAGTTAACCCCATTTATACATGTAGTTGAAGAGATTTCCTTAAATATTTCAAAGTATGTTTATAGTTTAATATATTCTATTCTTTCAAGTACTTTAAATATCTGAAAGGAGAAACATGACTTTAATAAGCAAAATATAAGCATTTAAAAAATTTGAATAAATATACTATATCAAATTTATAAATGTACTAAGTCATTATCTTAAGTATAAAAGAAACTTCTACATAGATGAAGCAGGACAATAATTATAAAACTTTCAAGCAATTACACTGTGTAAATGCAATTTTTATAAAAGTATTGATATTATATTCATTTCTTAATCATTGCCCTACTTAAGTTCAAGCCTTCCTGATATAAAATATTTACTGATCAAACAAAGGGAACATTATTACCATCTTTGAGTACTATATCAAAAGAGGTTATACAATCAAGGTTATTGGCCAGTAATTTTTGGACCAAGACCCAAAAATCTGGCTGTACTTTACAGAAGACCATCATATGAACCACAGTTTGTTGATCTGAACTAAGTATTGGAGAAACAGGACTTTTTCAGTCATTGTCTTTTCTAAACTAGTTCATTTTATTTCCACATCTTGTTTTAAAGTAATAAATTTTTTAAAAATATGATGCCTTTTTTCACAAATTTTTGTTATATAATTCAAGTTGATAAAATTCTGCATACACACAGACATATACACACTCTCAACCCAATCTGGATCATGACTATTTCCTTTACTCTCTGATGAAATTCTCTACTCTGTTAACATCTTACTTTCTTCTCTCATATTGAGTTCCTTTATGGAAGTAAAAACTAAAAGGAAAAGAAGTGACTAAGAGAAAATGATGTTGAAAAAAAGAAAATGGCCCTTAGCATCACAGGCACCTGGTGCACATCATCTCAATATGGGCTACTCGACGCTGATGAATGTTAGAGTAGAGTTTGGGTTGGCGGTTCTATTAAAGTGGTACTTTGCAGTTGTGTTGGTTTCCTACTGCTATTGTGACAAATTATCATCATCTTAATGGCTTAAAACAACAGAGATGTATTATCTTACAATTGTAGGAGTCAGAAATCCAACATAGGTCTCACTGGGCTAAAACCAAGGAGTTGGCAGAGCTGTCTTCCCCCTCTGGAGGCTCTAGAGGAGAATCAATTTTCTCACCTTTTATCACTTCTATTTTTTTTTTTAAAGATTTTATTTATTTATTCATGGGAGAGGCAGAGACATAGGGAGAAGGAGAAGCAGGCTCCCTGTGGAGAGCCTGATGCAGAACTCCATCCCAGGACCCTGGGATCGAGACCTGAGCCAAAGGCAGATGCTCAACCACTCAGCCACCCAGGTGCCCCACCTTTTCTAACCTCTAGAGACTGCCTGCGTTCTTCATTTTGTGGCCTCTTCCATCATCAAAGCCAGCGACGGCTGGCCATGTCTTTTCACGCTGCCATCTCCTCTGCCACACTTTTTTTTTTCATTTAAAGATGCTTATGATTGCAGTGGGCCCACCTAGATAATCCAAGATAATTTTTTTTTATTTTAAGGTCAATTGGTTAGCAATCTTACCTTAATATGCAACATTAATCCCCCTTTGGCATGTAATATAACACATTCACAGTTTCTAATGACTAGGAACACTCAGGGGCATCTTTAGGAGGCCATTATTCTGCCAACCGAAATGGTACAGTACAATCCCAAATTTACCTTTAGCTAATTACTTCTCCACAGAGATAGCTGACTGAGGTAAGAACACAGAATTTGGGGCAGCCCAGGTGGCTCAGCGGTTTAGCGCCACCTTCAGCCCAGGGCATGATCCTGGAGACCCCGGATTGAGTCCCACGTTTGGGTTCCCTACATGGAGCCTGCTTCTCCCTCTGCCTGTGTCTCTGTCTCTGTCTCTCTCTCTCTGTCTCTGTCTCTCTCACTCTCTCTCTGTTTCTCATGAATAAATAAATAAAATCTAAAAAAAATTAAAAATAAAAATAAAATCAAGGTGAAAAAAACCCAGAATTTTTATTTTTCTTTTTAATTAAAGAGGTCAATTGTATTTCATTGTTAACTGGTGCCCAAGTTCTCTTCTCTTATGGAATTGTTTTCCTAAGTAGGTTAAATGTAGAACTTAGAACAAAATTAAGCTGAGGTTTGTTCTCTCTCCTTACAATGAAAGCCTTAACCCCATCTCAAGTTATCATCACTCCAAAATGAAGGAAGACCATGTTCATGCACAGTATGTAGCAAGAATCTGTGGAAAAGAGAAAGCCAGGAGAAATGCATATTCACCCAGTACTGGGTTATTCGTATCTCTCCTATAGGACTTCATTTCCAGAAAATATAGTCCAATTACTGTCTCTAGAAGTACCTTACACTTTGGGAATAAAATGAGTGAGGCATTATGGAGGCTTAAACTTCACTTAGGTGAGGAGCTCAGGCTAGAGGTTAATAATCACAACTGGAAGGTACAAGTCACTTGAGGCATCATCTTAGAAACTATTTTAGCTCATTGCAAGTATACCAGGATATGCCACTTGTTTCAGCTAAAATTGGTGAGCAAAACTAAAATAAATCTGAAGAATTATATTTAAGAATTTGCTACCAATTCTTAGCAGGGGAGGGTCAACCTGTTAAAACATACACTTAACTTTTCCCAGAGAGCTCAAGATCTACATTAGGAATGAAGCAAAATCATGCTTTTTTCTTACATCCATGGAATAGGGTGAGAAAAGAATGTCAGAAAATCAAATATATTATAAACTGTCATTTACCTAAGTAGACTGGGGCTGATATGTAGAGATAATTGGTAGTCCTGAGACTATAGAAGAAAAGGTATGAGAAGCTTCTGACTGCTCCATGTTTAGATAAAGTAAAGGTCTCAATCTACAGCTATTCACACCTTTAATAAGATATTGCTAAATTTAATGGAGCACTTACCTATATTAGAATAATGAAGACCACTTGGGCACTCTTTTAAAAATTGCTTTTCACACACACACACACACACACACACACACACACACACATTCCTGGTATCTTGAAAGAGGATTCATTTGTTATACCTCATGGAACACTTTGCACTTTGTGCCTCTGGGTTCATTACAGACTAACTATATTAATGACCAAAAGTAGAGAGACAAGAATGGGTTCTTTAGGAATCATTTCATTTCCTCATGGAGTTTTGTTGAGAGAGACAAAGAAAAGGAGAGAGAGAGAGAAGAAAAAGAAACATCTTCCAGTGAGAAAAGAAATGATTTTGAGGTAATTTTGCTAACTCAAAACCAGAGGTAGATGTATCACCAATTCATTTTGTTCCTTTCTATTCTCATATGTCCACATTTCCATCTTGGGAGAACCATTATAACTAGGTGATAACTTAAAAGAAGACTGAGGATGTGGATGATCCTTAACATCATGCCAGTATTTTCTTCGGTAATTGCTTCACTGTATGACAGGGAAGAAAGAAGCCTTTAAGTAGAAACTTTTTGTCCTGTCACCCTCCTCCTGCCCCTAAATTCTTATTATTGGAAGCTTGTTAAGAGAAAACCATTACTAAGACCATACAATTCACTTTAGAAGATTTCTCCTATCCTGACACCAACTCCTTAATGCATCGTTCTTTTTTCAAACAAAGACAGTGGAGAAAGGAAGAGCAGGCATTCTGATCCTTTTTCGAACATAAGTAAAATGCAGCTAATGATGTCCTGAAATGTAAGTACATATTACTAAAAGTAGATCCTATGTTTAGTAAGTGATGGAATAGCATTCAGGCATAAAACTTATAGAAAAACTTTATACCTCTATTGCCCACTGGAAAGTAAAACATTAAATGGTTCTTTATTTTCAAATTTTAGTTATACTTTATCTTACCCAACGGGAAGATATATCTGAAAAGCTGTGCATTAATCCTTTGTAACCTAAATCATGAGTCATCAGAAACTTACTCTATTATTTCTGACATTCTTTATCTTCATTTTGACATCCTAATAATTTTAGCTTGAAGTCTCTGTCTTGTGTCACCTCTTAGTCAAATAGCTAATAATCTATAAATAAAAATTGAAATGCAATAAACTGAATCCTCTATTTATAGGAATATTTTTGTACTCATAATCATTTTTCAAAATGAACAATCAAAATCCAAATTCTCTGCTTCATAAAATTTCATGGTTACATAATGGCTTTTCTTACGAGAATATACACCTTTATAATTAAATAGAAATTGAAGTTACTTTGATGGACTATAATTCTATGATTTATATGGAACCTGGTACAAAGTTGGTGCATAATAAATCACATCACCACTGTTCCATGTGTCTATTTAATGTATACTTATGCTTTGTTTCCCATCTTTTCTAGACCTGCTATGCCTTATATATAGCTGCAACTAGAGGCATATTGTTGATCAAAAATATCTGCTAACTCAGAAAAGTCTAGTGTTGGCACACTTGCCTTATATTGGTCATTGTATATCTTCATCTCATTAAATATTCCTGTTAAATGAAGCCCTTAACAAATATGCCTCCATGGTTCTCATTCCTCCCTCCACCCCCACTCCTTCTTCTTCCTCTTCTTCTATCACCTATTAAATGTAATGAAGGCTTGAAAGGTCATTGGAGGAATGAAGTGTTTATGGCCTTTGTGCAAGATAGGATACATAAAATTGACACAATTCTGGATACACAGAAATCTGTCACACCTTATTGCTTAAGCTGGAAGCCACAGCACATCAATCAGGCTTACTTTTCTTCAATGCCTCTCAGTCCTGCTGTCTTGCCACCCTTTATTTAAGCTGAACTGAGAAAGATTTGAAGGCACATGGCATATACTGCAATTTATTTAAAGAGAGGTTTACATATAGAGCAAAAGTAGTGTTGGGAGGAAAAATTTTTATCTACCTTTCAAAACTCTTCCAGCTGATCTTAGAATTACTTTGGCATGAGAGGAAGGAAAAAAAGTTTATGTGTACATAGAGGCTCAAAAATGAAAATTAGACCTAAGAAATGGCCAAAGCAGACAGATTTTATACTTTTTATACAGAGATAATAAATTTGTTGGGGAATTGACAGGACAAAGAAAACTTATGTTCAGGAGTTTTAGTTAGCAAGGAATTCTTTTTTTTTTTTTTTTTTTTAATTTATGATAGTCACAGAGAGAGAGAGAGAGAGAGAGAGGCAGAGACACAGGCAGAGGGAGAAGCAGGCTCCATGCACCGGGAGCCTGATGTGGGATTCGATCCCGGGTCTCCAGGATCGCGCCCTGGGCCAAAGGCAGGCGCCAAACCGCTGCGTCACTCAGGGATCCCAGCAAGGAATTCTAAAGAGAATTTAGGCTGCGGTTATAAATTAATAAAAGTAACAAGAGTTGCTTATGTAGCCTTCTTGGCTTTGAATTTCCTACCCCTAATTATAAGAATGTCAGTTTACCTCCTGACACAAGGAGGGTACCATTCACATGAAAGATCTATTTCCTGCTTTATGGAGACAAAAGTTTTTGAAGTAGCTTTTATTTAATTTATAACTTTTATTTAAAATGAATATGTCAAAGTGGCACATTTTGCGGTGGCCTGTCTTTGACCCCTACAAAAAGTCTTTGATATATATATATATATTTCACATATATGTGAAAAAAATACACATCATGGAAAATGGCCAGCAGAAAAATAGCCAAACTACTTTTTTTCTTGCTGTACATTCACTTTCTCTGGATTTCAAAGTGTGATTCTTCTGGATGATTTCAGCCATCTGTGTAGTATAAATAGATTTGCAGAAGATATGGATTTGGACTGTTATCTGTTAGAAATGGAAAAGCCCCTAGTTTTTAAATCTGGCTGGGATTGGCAGTAATGAGGGGGGCATCTGGATTGCAGCCACAGTTTATGGCCACCATAATGTAGGACATGAAAAGATATCATAAAAGAAAAAATATATCATAAAAGTAAGGAAGGGAGGAAGTCTCCGTGTCATATCAAGACTACCTTCCTATCTTTAAGTCATTCCAGGTGGATGACTGGTGACCCTATGTAATATATGTTTAATTCTTAATCCAGCTGGAAGATCTTAAAAGGTGGATGAAATTCAAGGAAAATAAGACAAAAAGAAAGTTTTTTTTTTTTTTAAATAAAACATACAATTTTAAGAAAAACCAGGAAGCAAGTTACATAGAAGAACAAAAGGTGGTAGAAGACAGAGTATTTATTTTATCATGATCCAGTCCACAATAGTGCTTTCCCAAAACACTGTTCACAAAGTATGGTCCCTGGATCAGCAGTTTCAGCATCACCTGGGACTGCTGCATGGGACATGCAAACTCCTGGACTCTCCCTAGATCTACTTAATCAGCAGCTCTGTAGCTGGGGCCCAGTAATCTGTGTTTTAACAAGCTCTCCAGGTGATTTTGATGCATAGTGAAGTCTGAGAACCATTGCTCTAAGCATTCAATAAATGACCACTGAAATGCAGAACTGTCATTTGAGACCAGTCCCTGCCTGCCTACAGACCTGACTTGCATTATTAGTTCTGTAACAGGGGTGGAAAGATCAGGGGTCCCAAATGCCTATAGCAGCTAAGCAGCTGCGGCGACCTATGCAGGTTGCATTCAGAAGCGCTGTAAGACATGTAGCAGGAATGAGGGGAGCAAGCTGGGCAAGGATGGTGAGAAATCGGAAAGAGCATAGGCTCTATCTATAGGACCTGCCCATTACTCAGTTCTGGCTTCTTGTTGCCGCAAGAAAATGCAAGCTTAGTATTGCTAGGTTTCCCGATTTTTAAAATAAATAGGAAATAATAATTTTTATGTATAATGAACATATTTTAAAATCTTGACAACCAGTTCAATTTAATATATACAGGGGTGCCTGGATGGTTCAGTCAGTTGAGCAACAACTCTTGATTTTAGCTCAGGTCATGATCTCAGGATTGTGAGATCAAGCCCAATGTTGGGCTCCATGCTCAGCAAGGAGTCTGCTTGTCTTTCTCCCTCTGCTCCTCTATTTGCATGTGTTCACTCTCTCTCTCAAAATTAATCAATCAATTAAAAAGACAAACAAAGAAAATTAATTAATCAATCAATTAATTAATTAAGATAAGTATATATAATTGTTTGAGCAAAAGAAAATTGATCACCAATACAGAATCAACTGCAGCCATTGGACAATGGTGATAAGGGGAGACTGACATGGGAAACAGAGCCCAAATTTGCTAAATTCCTCTCTTCCATTGTATGTTTCCAAAACGGACAGCAATTGTCATTATGTTGTGATTTTAAATACTCTCAAGCTACCATTTCTCAGCAAATCTCTCCATATCTACCTACCACAATGTCTGGAATTTTATCATTAGTGATAATCTCTGTTCATTTAATTGTTCTTGCCTCAAATATTTTCTTTGTCCTGAATAAACCTTAGAATGGTGGTTAGGTAAACATGGCCTTCAGAGTAACATCATTGGGTTCCACATTCTAATGTTTCCATTTACTAACTATAATTTTGAGCATGTTATAAAGTCTCTCTAAGCTCCAGTTTCTTTAGCTGAAGCTTAAAAATAAACTGTGATAATCAATGATACCTTATGGACCATTGTTCAGACTCAGCAAATGATATTTACTGTTCTTGTTTCACTCATAAGCAACTTCCTGTGGATGAGTTTATTAAACTGCTTTCCTCCAAGGATTTGAGAGAAAGTTTAATGGTGAATGAAATACAGTTAACTTGAGAACATAACAATAGCTAGAGTGAAATGACTATACTTCCAGATGTCCTAGAAATTAGCCCAATGGCCACCAATTCCAAGGGAATTTCTTGGCCTGTATGTCCTACCTGTGACGTGGCCTTGCCCCTAAAATATTCAGGTATATAGAAGAGGAAGATACATGTTATAGCTTCCCTGCCTGCAGACCATGATCAAAAAATCCTTTTTGAAGAGCTTATTAGTCTTTAAGACTCCTTGAAAGGAAACGACCAAAAGATGTCCTGTCTTTTATATTAGCCTTAAAAATATCTTGAAAATGTATCTGTGCCTCTAGTCATGCTTTATGTCTCTTCCCCACTCTGGCTACTCTATTAATAAATGATAAGAGAAAAATTCATTGTGATATATTTTCAATTGTGTTTCACAGTTTTCTTTCCATGGATTAATAATGGTGAAGAAAAAATTATCTGACCAGTGAAATGCATTAGCCTCTGTCCAAATGTTTTATTTTGAAAATTATAAGTTAGAACCCTCTGACTATTCCAAATGGAATATGCATGGAAAAACGTAAATGTCTAAATTTTCTTGAGTCATTTCACTTTTTTGTTGTTGTTGATCTGTTGACACAAGTTGACTATGTATTTTTTAGTAAAATTAGTAATTTTTGATATATAGGAATGGCATAGTCAAAAAATAAACTAGAGGCCCTTGAGTGGCTCAGTCAGTTAAGCATCTGCCTTTGACTCAGGTCATAATCTTAGGGCCCTGGGATTGAGCCCAGTATCTAGGATCTCTGCTCAACAGGGAGTCTGCTTCTTCCCATGCCCTCCCCCTGCTCATGCTCTCTTTCTCTTTCTCAAATAAATAAATAAAATCCTAAAAAAAATGATAAACTTAATCCAGAAAAAGAATTGGAAATAAGTATACTAAAAGTTATATTTAATGCTTAGAAGTCTGAATGTGCAATCTATCATTATAGAGGTACTGGTGGTCAATACAATGCGTTAGAACTATGTACAATGGACAGTTTAGTATCAAAAACTTTCTACACTGTAGAGTTTTGCGAAAGTATGAATGTCATCCAACACTAAGTGCTTAAGACACCATTTTATTTCTGCTGCCATATTAGCAAGTGTCAATGAACCATCCATTTCAACTTTCTCTAAACTTCTGGTAAATTCTTATTTTAATAACTCTTTTATCACAGTGGAAGTTTCTAAGCAATATCGTGGTACTCTCACACGAGAAACCCAGCTAAATAGGCAAGAATATTCAACTTTAGTTGACATGAGGTACACTACAAATTCACAGGCATAACCCAGACAATATCCTCTGGAATTAAGAGCCACCATTCAGAAGGGTGATGCCAAGTTTCTGCAACTTTTTTTTTTTTTTTTGGTTTGGTGCCTTGATAACCCTACTTTGGGTAGACTTAGTCCAGTAAAGTGTGGCTTTGTCAGGGACAGTAAATGACATAGACATTTCCTTACAAGAGCCTGGAAAGGAAGAAGGGAAAATCTAAAAGAAGTGAAAGGTAGGTATTCAGACAAGGGGAGAATGAGAGAGATAGAGAACATTTTCTTCTCACATGTTTTTCATATCACAACCCTTTGCATGGGGTCCAATAAACAAATATATATGTCTTTACTTAAATTAAGTTTTGTCTTCAAGCTGTTTGATCCTGTCCTGCTTGCTTATGAATGGTTACAGAGAATATCGATAAAATTGTTAACTCTTATGGTTGTGATTCCATATATGCTTCAAAAAAGAGAAACAACAACAAAAAAAGACAAACAAAGAAAAACATCAACACAGAACCTCCAAGATTCAACAATGGATGAATATTTAAATTACCTCCTGATGGAAGGAAGCACATTTCCATATGAAGAGTGAAGCCATGGTCTCAAAATAATGATAGAAACAGAATGTCTTGAATTAGTTCTAATTAAGTATCTGTTGAATATCTACTATGTGCCTAGCACTGGACCACAGTGCTGAAGATGAAAACAGAATTCTGTTCCTGCCCACCAAGAACTGACAATCTAGTTAAGGAAGTACCTATTGTTTAAAAAGCTACATATACATATCTTATATTATTATGGTTAAGTTTTTATTAAATACTGAGGCAGATTTACATAGAGCCTTAGCCCAGTCTGGCATATCTGGGACAATTTTCTGGAGAAGAAAATCTTTAAGATAATTTGTGAATACCTGCAGGTCTGGATGAGTGGGTGTGAGAGCAGGGTAGGAAGGGTGTTGTATACATTGAACATATCCATGGCATTTCATCACTTTCAGTAGCCTAGTGCATGTCACTGACATCTTTAGCCTAGAAACCAAAACAGCCCCCTGATGGTCTCCCCACACACCTTTTTGCCCCGTATGATCCATCCTTTATGCAGCAGTAGAGTTTATCTCATCAAAGCACACATTATACTATGCTGCCCCTTGTTTCAAACCTTTCAAAGACATTTCCACTGCAGTTAGAATAACATCATAACTCTTCTGCATAGCCTGTAAGACCTTGTGTGACCCAGCCCTGCCTCCTTTTCCAGTGTGGTCGCCTCATAGTCTCAGGGTCGTCTGCTTCCTGTTCTTCCTGTCTTTGCCTAAAGGTCTCCTCCTGGAGTTTCCCTCCCCTTCCATTTCAGCAGCTGACTTTCCATTCTCTTTGCTTCCATCATCATCATTATAATTTTCCAGTCTCAGTTTGCCCCTTCATTTTCCCCAGGTACTTAATGTGGCTTGTAAAATTCTAAGTTATTTTTCCATTAAATTCTAAATTACGAATAAGTTAATGTTTGTGTTGGCCTCTTCCACCAGGACATTAGGTAGGGTCACATCTATTTTGTCTCCACTGTTTCCCAGAAACCTAGCATTTAGTAGACAGTCAAGAACTATTTGCTGAATGAGCGCAAGAAGTAGCATATGTGTGAGAGCATGTGCATTAGTTATGTATTTCTGCAAAACAAATGACTTTAAAATTTAATGGCTTAAGACAACAAGCATACATTATCTCAGAGTCACTGGAGGATTGGGACTCTGGGCATATCTTGGCTGGGTCCTCTGGCTTAGATCTCCTACCAATATCTAATCAATGTGTCAGCAGAGACCACAGTCACTCAAGGCCCTGCTCAGAGAGAAGCCACTTCTACGTTTGTTCATGTTTGTTGTCAGCAGGATTCGGGCCTCTCCTGCGAGCTCCTCATAACACAGTACTTTGCTTTCCCTAGAATGAAGGCTCATAGAAAGAAAGAGAACAAGGGACTGTAAGACAGAGGTCGCAGTCTTTCAAAACCTAACCTTTGTAGTGACATCCCTTCTCTCTGGCTGCATTCTGTTCATAGGATGGACTCACTGGATCTCTAGACCAGCATCAGCATTTTCTCTGGGCAGAATCTCAGGCCCCGCCCTAGGTCTACTGAATATGACTCTGCAGCATCACAGCAGCCCCAGGACATTTCTATGCACATTGAAGTGAAAGGTAGGTATTCAGACAAGGGGAGAATGACAGAGATAGTTTGAAAGAGTATCTTAAATGACACAAACAGGAAATAAAATATAGAATTCACTCTGGAATCTGCCCTTTTAACTGTTCTACTGTTTGTGTCTCCCAGAATTTGCAGCGCATGGGGTAACAAATGATTTTTTGAAGTTATATAATCTATGAGTTACAGCAGAATTAGGGTGATTTCTCTGATAATCATGATCTCTCATATTTGCATTTTAAGATGTATTTTATTAGGGAAGAAGGGTGTAGTTATAACCAGTATACTGGGAATTGTAGAGAGTGAGTATAATAGACATGTGAGCCACTTTCATGTGAGCCACTATGGAAAAACACTGAGAATGTTGCTCTAGAATGTACATATATACTCTGATAGATAGATAGATAGATAGATAGATAGATAGATAGATATAACATATTTATATAGATATAATATATATAATATATATATATGTATATATATAACATCAAGTGCCCCCACATTACACTGGGTTAATACTAATAGGCTTATCAATATGCATCACTTCTGTCATATGTGTCAGTGGAACTGATCTGAGTTGGAAAAAGTCATAGGAGTGGGATTATGAGGTCCTGCCCATATTTCTTTTCTGCTAACTCCCTGAAGCAGTAAAAACCAGCAGCAATAACTACGACAACAAAAAAATCTGGCCATATTCAAAAATAATAATAATTTGCAGTAGTCAATTGATTACCTCTGAAACCTTAGGACATAACACCCAAGTATCCTCTGGGGTCCAGATAGAGCTGACCCCCAGGCAATGACTCATTGTCATACTAAGGAGTCTCTGGAAATGCTGAATACCTTCTATGCAAAGAACACCCAACTGAAATAAACCTGCCAGGAGGATTGCCTTATGTGGGAATTTTCATGCTCAATGTCGATTTTGTGGTGGCAAATTCAACCACCTTTGCCATAGTTGAGTGGAGCTAGAGCCAGGTTTCTGCCTAAGAGAGGGGCAGTTGCCTTTGAGTTGGCTGGTGGCCCAGCATATATATTCTGTCCCACAAGAATGGCCCACTCTTGGTAGCGACAAAGTAACTGTAATTGTGTTTCAGTCACAATTGTAGACCCAATAAACAATGCTTCTTGGTCTTCTCTCTTGCATAATACCCTCCCTTTGAATCTGGGTTGGGTCTGTTGACTCACTTTAGTCAACAGAATGTAGCTGAAATGAAGCTCTGGAATTCTGGGCCTATGGACTTAAGAATGCCTGGCAGTGGGAACAACAAAACTCTCAGCACTTAATGGGCCCATCCAAACCCCTGCACTATATATAAGACTTGCCCAAATGATAATAAGGCTTCTAGCAGCAGAAGGCCACATCCCTAGGATGAGCCTGACACTACTACCACCTCTCTTTAAAATGCCTACCTGAGAAAGCTCAAGACTGTCAGGAGTGTTCACTGTTATAGCAAAAACGTGGTGATAGATAGGCCCCAGAGTCTGGTCTTAGTATAAATCCTTACTCTACCTTTTGAGATGTAAAGCTACTGCCCAGAATGTTTTCTCATGAACCTGAGCGCCAACAGTCAGGGAGATGACTGTTCTTGCTCCTAGTTCCTGGGAAAAGATAAGGGCCTAATGTCAGCGGATGCATTGTTTTTAACTTAAACCACTACTTCCTGCCAGGAAGATACAAGAACTTTGGGAGGCATCTGAGTGGCTCAGTCCATTAAGCATCTGCCTTCAGCTCCAGTCATGATCCTGGGTCCTGGGATCAGGGCCCTGCATGGGGCTCCCTGTGCAGTGAGGTCTACTTCACCTCTCCCTCTGCCCCATCCTCTGCTCATATGCGTTCTCTCTCCTATGCTCTCTCTCTCTCTCAAATGAACAAATTAAATGTTATTTTTTTTAAAAAGGATATGAGAACTTTGTTTCTCCTCTGAATTAGTGCCAATTAGGATACACATGGACTCAGTCACGTGGACTACCCCATGTGTACCCTTCAGTGCCCTTCCCCTAGCACACCCCAGCCTTCAATGTCTCCTGCCTTTGTTCAGTGAGGTTGAGTTCCATTCATGCTGGACTCCTTTCCTTCCTCCAGCAGTTACTAATGAATAAATCTGTCCTTACCACTTTAATGTCTGGGTTTGTTTCTCTCTGATAGCAGCTCCTGCCTTGCTCTCTTTCTGCCACTGAGCCACCACAAAAGTCCAGGTGCCCTGCTGGACAAGGAGAGAGAATCCACAGGAAAAGAGAGATCTTGAGACTGCTTGGGGAGAAATGAGGGACCCAGCCAACATGGGGAAAATGGGTTCCCACAGACAGGACTTGGACCCCAGTCAGGTTGTCCCTCACCAGGCCCAACTTGAAACTTCCTAGCTCAGACATCACTTGTGAGTAAAGATGCCCCTCAAGATACTCCCATCCCCATGGACATCAGGGAGAACATCTTGGCAGACACCAGGTAAAGTCCCAACCCACACAATCACAGGCAAATAACATAGTTCTGACTTTAAAGATAGTTTGATACACAGGAATAGTAACCAATTAATTCTCCTGGTGGAGGAGAAGATAGCAAAATCCACAAATCAATTACTGAAATAAGGGGTAAAGAGGAGAGAAGAGAAAGGACTTCCAGTAGCAGCCAAGTAAACTAATTAAAAAAAAAATCACAAAACGCTTAGTGGGAAGCTAAATCATGCTAAGCGCAGAGTACCAGAGAGCCCTGAGCCGTAAGAGTGGCTAGTTCCCAGGAACATTCCACAGCCTTGTCAGGTCTGACCAGCAGCTGAAACACATCCTGAAGTTACCTGGGTTCTCTATTTCTTGCATTCTTGCATTCTGATATCAACCACTCACTGCAATGGAATGAGCTCCTTCCAACCTCAGAACTGCCTGGAGCAGATGCCACTCAACCATCAGGAAAGTATAGATTAAGCGAGAAGGTTAATTGTTACTATTTCTATTTCCACTCTCAAATCCTGCAGGAAACTGCTGTGACCAGTGTTTTCTCTTTCATCAGAACTCCTAGCACAAATTAATGGCATTTATTATTTGCAACCAATGATATGTTCTCTGGGATTTTCTCTTAAATGACCTGTTGTTATTTTTCCCTTTAATATTACCTCCATTTTTATGTACACAACTGAGGATGGAAACTTTGACTCCAATCAAAGTTTGGAGTTAATCAGTTAACTGCCTTAAGTAGGGAGACCAAGATCTGGATCATTTTCTACCATCCAAAGAACATAGCGGCCTCAATAAAAATTTTGCTGAACAGAGGCAGATATTAAACCTGCAACCCGGAAGAGCCTACAGTAAAGAGTAACCAGTGTATGCCTGGCCAAGTAGCAGGGCATCCAAATCTAGCACCTTTGACCTCAGAAAATATGACCTCTGTCAAAGGGACTGAAGGCAAATCCTCAAGCTAGTAGTTTGCTTTAATTGAATTCATGAGAAAAGGGAAATAGTTTTATGCATTCATTTTAATTAATTATTTATTAATGGAATTAATTGGTTATTTGATTTTGTTTTAGAAATTTATATGACTTGTTTGTTTCAGCTAGAGATTTGGAGCAGAAAGGTACCCAGGACACCAGGATTCTTCCTCCAGAACATGATGAATGAAGCCATCAAAGCAACCAAGATTTCCTTTCAAAACCATTCATGAACCTGGGCCCCACTGAGCATTATTGCTGATATTATTCATGCATCGTTCATCTCTTACAATGAACTACAAGTTTCTGAGTGAAATATCCAATACATGTTAGTTCCTGGGGGGAGAAACAACTTAGAAATGCAGCCTGAGGCAGAACACACTTCCCACATTGGCTTCCTCCCTCCTCTCTCCCAACCTCCTACCAAATATACACTTTTCTTATCCTTTTTTTTCCCTCCAAAGTAGATGATTAGAGTAAAGAGTAAAATGATAGCTTCCCACCCCATTTCCACAGGACACATGGCACGGAGGGAGACAGAACTTTGGTCACCATGAAACATTAGGCATTTTCATGAGCAAATCCTAGAGAGAGGAGGGAAGCTATTTCCCAGCACAGACATATATGATGCTTTGAGTGGTTCAGTTAGAAAGATTCAGCTGATTGCTAAAATCAGGGTAGGGGTAATGCTTCATGCTCTCCATGGAGGATGTTTCTTTAATTGGGCAGTTTAATTGCCAGCCACTTAGGAATGCATGTCAGGCCCTGCCAATAATCAAATAGCCTTTGTCCAAACTAGCTTCCCCTCTGAATAGTTACCTCAACCTGTTAAAGCTCCCAGTGTGCTCAAGGAAATCAAACTTTCCCTCTTTCACTTTCCAAGAAATTTTTTGAGCAAAGAGCAAGTTGTCCATACAGAGAAAATCCATCTGCCAATAATGCCATGAAAGACTTAAGTAAGCGTCATGGTTATAATGTGCAGATTTAATATCTAAGGCAATTATTCCTATCCACCTCAGATTCTTATATTTAGCCAGCACCAGTCCAGGGAGACAACAGACATCCCTGGGAGCCCAGCTTATCTGATAGGACAACATAACCTTTAGGTCTGATAACGGTGCCAAATATTGAATACTTAAAAGCAAATGTTATTCTAATTAACTGCATTCAGAAATGACAGCAGTTTCTCCTTCTAAAGCTGGCTTGAAGACTTTCCCTCAATACTCAAATCAGTAGCGAAGCAAAAAAGTAACATGTGAGCATAAAGCCAGTTTGCACTAGGAAACAGGAAGCAATTCATGACCTTCCAAACTGAATAGGTATTGTAATCTAGTGTACTTTGCAGAGCACTATAAGAGCATGGTCAACAGGGAACACTCTGCATATAAAACCAACTCTCCTGAAGCTGGTAGGGCAGTTTCACAGGATAGGATTATGAGAAAACAGGAATAGAAAAACAGCCGATCTAATTTATCCACTATAAATAAATTTCTGTTCTTCCTGAAGTGGGTTTTCTAGGAGGACTCAATGCCATGGTGAGTTCCCCATAGTTATTCTATTTATTTTCTCTTTATTATTAGATTTATCACACAAGCAATATATGTTTGTTGTAGACAAATACTAATAGAAAACTACTGATGAACAAAGAGAAACGCAATTTAAATCATATATATGCACACAAATCCTACTATTCTCAAATGACCGATGTTAGTATCTTCATATAAACATGATTTTTTCTTATGACATGACATATGTATGAGTGATAACTGAGTTTAATGTGAAACACCTTTGTAATATTCTTTTAAAAATTGATGTATTGTGTTTCCTTATATTGGGCATATGTTTACATCAACATTTAACAATGTTCTATTACAAAGATGGCCTATAATTTACTTAATGATCCTGTTATCAGATATTTGGGTTACCTCTAATGGGTGTGTATGGAAATGTGCCCAATGCCTGGCACAAATTTCCCAGAGTTCACACTTTCAAAGATTTCTGGAAATCTCCATGTTAGCACTTCAGAAAGCTATCCATTTATATGAGCAATGCTCTCAGTGAGCATCTTTTGGCATTGTCTTTCAGAATGCCTCCAACATCTGCAGGGTGTGAGTATTACACTTTTCCACTATTAGGTACAAAGGCAGTCAGGGAGAAGAGAAAGCACAGTGCTCCAAAATATGAAAAGGTATAACAAAAGTATCCACTCAAATCTTGAAATTTCTATACAGTTTTCCTTTACTTTAAACATATAAGTGAATTTTTAATTCTATGCTCTCAGATATCCATATCAGTTTTAATGTTATTTTTATCCAACATCCTTATATTTGATCAGTACTCTGTGTTTATACCAATACATCATGAACCAAAAGATCACATACCAGTGTTATAGTTCCCGGGGTTACCTGCTAAAATAGTTTGCATTTTGGTCATGACTGGACTCATGACAACAACCTCAGGCCACCATGAGACAAATCCTGTAAGCGGCAAAGGTAACTGACATGGGGGTTTGAATTTAGGTTCAATATCATCAACATCTCCTAAGTTTGTGTTCTAGCCATGAACTTTAATATTCCTTATCTCATTTGTCCACATACCAGCCTTGTGAAACATCCAGGAAGAGAGAATTATCCCATCCCTTGGGTTTTATTTGGAATGCTGGAAGACCACTTATTTTCTTGAGCTCTAAATTGAAGACGGGTTTTCTAAATGTGTAGCTCCAACTTCTGACTCCATGCCATTGGTTGTTATACACCTTTGAAATCTCCTCATTGAATTTCTGGCCATAATGCATTTTACCTGTTCAAACCTTTACCTACCAATAACTTGTGAATCATTCCCACAGGCTCAGTTAACACATAGGGATCTTCCTCTTTATGACAAGTCCCCACCTGTGCTCATCGTTCACCTCCTTTACCACAACAACCATCACCTACGATCTCTATGTATGTCCCCTTGCTAGGAACACATCCTATACCTGGTTATCTCCTGCAATAGTTCTTCCTGTAAGGTCTTAAATTTCATAGTCCCACAATCTCCCGACAATTTCCCATCCTTTTTCCTCAATTACCACTGTATGTCCACCAGACCTAATACTGGTATCTCACATTCCACCATTTTCTCTTGCTCTCTTAGCTCTTCTGATTTCACTCCTTCCCTTCTCTACCTGAACTCGATAATACCTATCACCTTGGCTATGCTCTGAACAGCATCCTCAACTCCTCAGAGCTTTGGCCTGCTGCCTTAGTTGTACAAATTCACAACCTGGATTTCCCATGGGAATCTCCAACTAACTGTATCTAAATGAAATTCCTTTTAGACTTGTTAATTTTCTCCTTCAGTTGCTGTTCTTGAGTGAAGGGTCCTACAGTCTACCCCAGTAACTCAAACCAGAAGCCTGGAAGCAATTCTCCATCTCCAAGGGGCCCTCATACCTTGCATTGTACATCTTCAAATTATCTCTTGAATCTCATTTTCTCTCTTTACATTGGCAGCACAACACCGCTGGTATTGACTTTTATTATCTCTACAAATGAGAAAGAAAACCCCCTAACTTGTTTCCCAGGCTTGAGCCTCAATCCATATCCTTATTATGCTAATGATGAAAATACCCTGTCTCCCTACTTTCCAATCTCCCTTCCCAAAACACCAAACCATGCAGAATGCTACAAAAATATCCCATTCTTCTTCCTTTTGGAATTTGTTCAAAAGGAATCAGAGATGATTTACAGAGTAATATACACCGGAACTTTTTAAAAAGATGAAGAAAGAAAAGGAGGATGTGGTAAGAGAGAGGAAAAAAGATTAAATTGGAAGTAAATATATATGCCATAAAAATATATATAGTTGTTTGATGGGACCCCAATCTGCATGTGTACTTCTTGTCAGCCAAAGCAAAGAAGGAAACCTAGTCAGTTGCAAGCTTTACCACATCAGTGGGATAAAAAAAAAAATTAGTTACTTGTTGTGAGACCTAAGAGAAGTGTCTCCCATAGTAGCCAAGCATTGTTCTTAGGCTTCCATGCTAAAAACCATATGTACTACTCAATAGTCAGGTCTAATCTTTACTTGTTGTGGGGCTTCCCTGATCCCACCAGTACCCCCACCCACCAGAGTTAATGATTCACCCTTTCACCCCACTTCAGTACCTTGGACTTGCTTCTGTTTGTACAAATTTCATGTACCAAGAATGTATGCCATCACCATATGCAAGAGTCTTATTAAGGGACTCTGCTTGACTCTGCCAAGCTCATCTTTGTATTCCTATCAGTGCTTGGACTAGTGAAAACACATCTGAGTGCTTTACAGTTACATTGAAGAATAAAAGATCTGTGTCTTTTAGTAGTCCTTTGTAATCCAAATAGGACTATGTCTTTTGTGAGCTAAATCTAATAGCTTACAACATAACTTTGGCATTTCCTAGTGGATCTGTGAAGTTTAACCGAATTCAGTTTCTTTAGTAACAAACATGCCACCAAAAATAAGCTTATTTAGTGGGCATGTAGATAGAGGGGAGAAGATGGAAATAGGGCCAGCCAGCTTTTCTTCTAGTGTGGATACCCTGACCCCAGTGTGGATGACCGTTAGGTTTTCAAATGTCTCCCGATAGGCTGGGTAGAATTTAGGGGAAACTTGATGGTAACCCCCCCTCTCATGCCAAAGAGTATCAGACAATTAGGACTGGGTCTCAGAATGGCCTTCTTATGAAATGACTGTAACACTGATTGAACCAGATTTATCAATAATCTGATCTCACACCTGCTAGTGCTCTCTCCCCACTTCTGGTTATAAGAGCTAATCAAGCTTTCTGTTGGCTACTCCACCTGAGATTGTAATAACAGAAAGGCACTTATATCTCATCTGCTTATTTCTGCCAAAATTCTTATCAAAAGTGGGGATGAAGTAGCAGATATAATCTCAATGATAGTTCCAGTTCTCCTTCCCTTCCTGGATATATTACACCTCCATTCCCCTCTTTGCAATAAGTAGATCCATGTAACTAGTCATGACTAGTGGTTTTGGTGGTAAGCTAATTCTTTACCTACTCTTTCCCTGAGACAGTAAAAATGTAAGCATATGATCAGATGGAGGTGACATCAAATCAAAGTATCCTGGAATGTCGAAACACTACACACAAGGTGGCTGCCCTGGGATTCATCAAGACTTGCAGAAGATTTTTCAAGAGCAAGAAATACACATTTATTTTATGATGCCATTGAGATTTCATAGTGCTTGTTATTGCAACATTGCCTAACCTGTCCTGACTTATGCACGTGGCTTTTAAAACTACCACCATGGACTCAATCACTTTACCTGAAATTAGGGAGAGAAATTTAATTCATCAGAACATCCTTCTGGCTGAGTCTTCTTGATACATACAAAATTATCACTTCATCCAACATATATTTTGAGTCCAAAACAGATTCACTATCTAAACTCCTTGTTTTTTACTACATTTTCAAGAGAAAAAAAAAAAACATCAACATGAAAATATTGTCAAATTAAAGCTAAAAACCCTTTTGCCATTTTGATTCCAATTTTCCTAATAAGAAATACCCTTCGCATGCCATTACATATGGTACCTATGTAATGATTCATAGATTGAGAGATCATAAAAAAAGACACTAAAACCAGGCATTCAGGGTCTTGCTGGAAAGTGTGCATTTCCACATGTCATTCACTTGGAAATATGTGTACTTCTAGGGTGAAAGTAGCAAGTTAATATTTTTTTCAGGGAGACAATCAGTATATATATATATATATATATATAGTATATATAGTATATATATATATATATATATATATATACTAGGACTAATAGGGAAACAAATCCTGAAAGCAGGCCGGAAGGCCTGAAGAGCAGGTTTGGCATAATGAGATGGCGTGGATGACAAGCCGAGTCTCCTGCAGTCACAAATAGCTTGTTCACAGAGGCAGAGTTGAAGAGGATCATTTTTGTCAGATGGAGTAGTCAGATGGTAACCTGTACCCCAGGTGTATAAATGTTCTGCATAAAAGAGCTGCTGGCCTTTTAATACATTTAATAAACTCTCAGCATGTGGCCGATTCCTCACAAAATATGAAAAGTGTTGAAATGAGCTGGGTGGCAGAAATTTGTGTTTAACTGCCTATCTCACTTCCTAAGGCCTACTTCAAACGGAGGTATGCAAGCCTTTCACACTGCCTGCCCAGCATGGCTATTTGCCAATGAGATTGTACTGAGTAGAGCAAACACTAAAAACCGAACACCAAACAAAGCATAACAAAAGGAAGAAAGGAAGAAATTCTTCTTCTAGGAAGGTCCTGAAAAGACAGTCTCTTCAGCAATGAAAATGATTAATCATTTTAATCTTTCAACGAAAGAGCTCCTTATTGCTGAAGACAGCTCTCAAGACCCTATGTTTTTGACGACTTAAGACCCTCACAATGTATGGCCTCTCATCATCAGACATTTATGTAGAATGAGTAATGATTTATGTAATGGAGTTAGAAATGGGGATGTTATTTGTAATGCCTGTACATAATTAATTTAATTTTTGTCTGAAATAACAGTTTCCAGGGGCTAGTGAACCAATATACCTACATTTTAAGTCCTTAAGTGCTATATTTCCCTGAGTTGAGAGAACTGTATCCACCCTTGAAAATCTGGAGTCAAGAGGTTATAACTACCTATAATAACTGCTAAAATATACTGAATACTTACTTTATGTCAAGCATAACTATAAGTACTTTCCATATATCAAATCTTTTTTATTCTTCTCAAAACCCTATGAGAAACTCATTTTAAGATAAGAAAACTGAGGCATGGATGGACTACATTCCCCCAGGGCACACTGTTAGTAAATGGTAGGATTGGGATTCAATTCCAGTCCGTCTGGTTCCAGAGCCTGCCCTTCTAGCTTCTGTGCAACAATGTCTCACATGTCAAATATGCTTCGGAGTAATTAAGGGCATATGAGGCTTCACACATAATCTACCCCAGGTTATGAACCTGAGAGCTCAGGAAAAGGATTCAGAATTTGTTGAAACCTACTGAAAGGCAGAGCGAGAACATATAGAGTCATCAAATCCTAAAGCCCATAGACTCCCACAAATTAACTTATATCACTCCACTAGATAGTGATGCGTTTTTTTTAAGATAGTGTGTGAACAACTCTTAAAGATGAATTTTTATTTTTTATTTTTTTAAAGATTTTATTTATATAGTCATGAGAGACAAAGAGAGAGGCAGAGACATAGGCAAAGGGAGAAGCAGGCTCCCTGCAGGGAGCCTGATGTGGGAATCCATCCCAGGACCCTGGGATCACACCCTGAGCTGAAGGCTCGACCACTGAGCCACCCATACATCCCTTTAAAGGTGCATTTTAAAATCAAATGTCATTTAGGAATTGAAATAGATGAAAATGATGTCAAATGGGAGAGAAGCACAAAAATATACATCCTTTAAAACGGTTCAGTGAGACACTGCTGATTCTAGTGCTTTGTTTCACAGTATTAGCCCAGGAACATGACCCCCTCTATATCCTACAGAAACACACCTCTGGCTCCTAGCTATTTTCCTCCCCACCTGGGGAGCCAACGTGGTAAGTCCTCATTCAGGGACCAGACGAATACCAATGGCAGAGAAGTGCTCACAGAGCATTCCCTATTTGTGAGCTTTGTCTCTTTCTCAGGGTTACTGAATGTGCAATGACATAATGGATGTGAAAGTATTTTATAAAGTACAGAGTGCAAGGTAATGTAAAGTGCCGCTCTCCAATGTGTCTTAGAGATGATGACCACAGGCAGTCGACTGTGTAAGATGTACATTATTATAGACCTTCAGCTTCCCTTGAGAGATATCAGAAGTCCACGATGATTCAAGGAGTCCTAATGTGTGACTGCCAAATTATTCTGTCTACTGCAATCCACAAAGCCATTTTCTGAAGTCCGTACACTTAGATACTTTGGAGACTCAATTCACTCAGAAAAGATGAGCTTTAGTGACTGAACAGAGTACGAAAAGAAATAAGACTAAAGAAAACCCATCTTCGGGATCCTCCTGTTGGGAAATTGGATCTTTAAGGAAACTTCCGTGATGGTCAGGTGGGTTACAAATGTCACTTTCTTATCAGAAATGTAGGTGCTGTGCCTTCTAAAGTACAGGAGCAGAATTAGATGGGCTCTAGTGAATGAATGGGTGGATGAATAAAGAATTATATACTTTATGTTATTGAAAAAAAATACCACTGAAGAGGCAAGTTCACAAGATAGGTTCCCCAGATGTTTAAACAATGGTAAGATGGTGAAAAAAAGTATAAGATCCAAGCTATCCTTAAAGAGAAATTTGTTCAGGGTTGATGTGACACACAAAATGAGAACAAAAACAAATGTTGAACTCTGGGTTAAGAACCAGAGAATGGCTTAGAATGTAATCCAGTTATTGGAATTATATGAATCTTCATAACAATGCTACTATTAGTTTATTAATCACAGAGAAGTCATGAAACTTGCTTTAAGTCACACAGCAAGTAAGTGATGGAGCCAACTTTAAAGTCTGACGATCTCAACTAAGACTCTAGTCTTGATATACTATTACTCTACCTTTTCCCATCTACAAGTTTAATTCCCCCAACAAACATATTTTCATGAAGGTACTATTACAATTCCTACTTTACAAATGAAGAAATTGAGGATTAGAGTGGTTTCAATAGTTCACCCAGGACTCCGCAGCTAATACAGATCCAATCAACATCCACATCAATGTGTCCATACACACATATGTATATATTTATGTGTATCCTGGATAATTTCACTATATTTTCTTATTTATATTTCTTTAATGGTTCCACAATGACCTATAGGATAAAATTGAACTACTTCATGAGACACTTACAACACTTAATGATCTAGTCCCTGTACATTGGATAAAAGGGGATTAATTAATAAGAGAACACAGGCACCACATGGCAGATACCTTATTTCCCTATGGAAGGGATCTTCTTTCCAATACATTACACTCTATTAGAGAGTTGGAAGGGCAAAATAAATTCTGTTAGGTAAAAGGAGTCATTCCTGGATTGAGGTCCTAGAAATGGGACCCCCCCTCTGCACACCGCCACTTCTTTTGTAACACTGCTGAATATCTTACTTTGATTATAGCCTCTTTAGTTCCTCTAAATATACTTTCCTATAAATATACTTCTATGTCATTTACCATTTGCCTACTGGAAACCCTCTGCAGTAGATTGCATTATTATTACTCATGTTTCTCTTTATTTTTCCCCTAAAAAGGGATTGCAGCACCATGCCCTTGTTATTCCTCATGGGAAGAGTACATCTCCTCTCCTATTGGTGTTGCACTTGACCCTGTAGCTTGCTTTGGCAGATGTGACAAATCTGCCAAGAAGAAGCTTTCAATCTGATTGTGTATTTATGTTTCTCTGGCCTCTGTCATGAAAAGGACATGTACTAAAGAGGAGAGCTGGGACGCCTGGGTGGCTCACCGGTTGAGCGTCTGCTTCAGCTCAGGGCGTGATCCTGGAGTTCTGGGATTAAGTCCCACATCAAGCTCCCTGCATGGAGCCTGCTTCTTCCTCTGCCTGTGTCTCTGCCTCTCTCTCTCTCTCTCTCTCTCTCTCTCTCATGAATAAATAAAATCTTAAAAAAAAAAAGAGGGGAGCTTGGGAATGTAGAGCAGATCTAAACTCACAGGTAGGAGAAAAGCCACAGCAGATAACCCAAAGCCACTAACATGTAAAGTGAGCAAGAAAAAATATTTGTTGCAAGCTATCGGGATTTTGAAGTTATTTGCTATATAGCATCACATAGCAAACACTGATTAATATAGCTGTAATGACTTCTCACATCTTATAAACTTTTTAACAATTCAACCAGCCCTTCCATCATCAGATATCTCTTTTTTCCAGCTTCCATCACTCTGCCTCACCCTTTATCTGCTACTGTTTTCAAGATGTATATGTTGACTTGCCTGTCTGTTCCTTTGTTTCTGATGTCTTCTTAGTTTGGAACATTGCCCATACACATTGTCATCTGATTAACTCTTAGTCCATACCTCCTTAGGTGTACCTCCACCAGCCCCTTACAAGCAGGTTTAAATATTCCTCCTCTACATGTGCACAATATTGTGTACTGTCTTGAATATTCTACTAGCATTTATTGTGCTAAGTCTATAATGGGAACAGAACAATATCTTTCTTTCTTAATAAAGTGTATGGTTTAAAAATCATCCTCAACTGACCTCACCATGAGTAATAAGCTGTTAATGTACATCTCCCTCTTCCACTAAACAACAAGCTTCTTGGGAACAAGGATTACCGGCAGCACTCCTGAGTGGCTTAATTGTTTCCACATAGTATACTCTCAGTTCTGTTTGTTGAATGAATGAATAAATAAATGACTAAACAAGTGTACAAATAAACATATGGGTAAATAATCAATCAAACAAACAAATAGGTAGGTTTTACCATAAATTAGTCTTATAGATTTGGGTAATTTAATGAGAAATTACTAAGTCTCCTTTTCCTTACTTGAAAAACATGGAAGTTAGTTTATATAAAGGCTTTTTTTTTTTTTTCAAGTACAAACATTGAAGAAAAAGTCCTACAAAGTGGGCTAGTTTATCTCTAAAATATCAATAAAAACCAAAATGAAGGAGAAACTTTTACCTTGTTCATTTGATCAAGTGGACAGGCTTGCACATATAGATAATTCTAGTTATTTTTATTTCACAATGCTGTGATATCTTAGTGCTAAAGCCTTAACCAAAACCCCAAAAGTGACAATCTTCAATTTTCAATGGTGCTTTAAAATTTACAGCTGAATCTATTTATTCCACCGTATTTACCAGTATTTTATGGTTTATTTATCACTGTCTAAGAAAATACACAGTTCCATTTGATTTTTCCCAGCTTGTCTACTGAAACTAAAGGAACCCAGAACCCTTTGAGCCATAATAAACAGTAAAAGATTCAAGCACTAACTAAAATGCTTGTATTATTTTGGTTGCCAGGGTTTTTGTTTTTGTCACTGATTAATTGAGAAGTTGATGACTTTAGAGTTTTCTTGAAAATCTACCTGAAAAAAAAATTATAGTTTATCTTAAAAGCAATCTGCCAGGGCAGCCCGGATGGCTCAGCGGTTTAGCACCACCCTCGGCCCAGGGCCTGATCCTGAAGACCCGGGATTGAGTCCCACATCGGGCTCCCTGCATGGAGCCATGGAGCCTGCTCTCTCTCTCTCTCTCTCTCTCTCTCTCTCTCTGTGTCTCATGAATAAATAAATAAATCTTAAAAAAAAAAAAAAAAAAGCAATCTGCCAGGGGCATATGGGTGGTTCAGTTGGTTAGGCATCTGACCAGCTCAGGTCATGATCTCAGGGTCTGGGATTGAGCCCAACTCTGTTGTGGGCTCTGCACTCAACAGGGAGTCTGCTTCTCCCTTTTGCTCTGATCCTCCCTCCATTCATGCATGTGTGCTCTCACTCACTCTCTCTCTCTCTCAAATGAATAAAATCTTAAAAAAAAAAAAACAACTCTGTCATAGTATGACAATTTCACATTTATAATCTGCACTATAGGACCACTTTCTTCTAATGACTATAATTGGTAATCAATAGTTAAGGTATCCTTGGGAATTAAGGGAATAAAGAAAACAATTATATTCTTTGCATCAGCAGTCTCTACTATTCTACAAGTTGGATACTTATCTAACAGAATTTAAATGTAACCAAGTGCACAGGCACCATGTACACACATATACACATGCACATACACATCTTTAATTTAATTTCCCAATAATGGGTAGAGAAGGCAGAAAATAACATCACCCCCATTTCTTGTCAAATAGAGACTATCATGCTGAATTTAATCTGTTGCCCAAGGAGTAAAAATATCCTTTAGAAAGAGAGTATCATGGGCTCCAATTTTTCAGAAATCCTACTAAACATTTAAAACTCCAGTGTCCTGAAATTTTACAGAACTAAAATCTAAATAGAATTAAGTTAATTAAGGAAATATTGGTTGATATCAATTATAACAAAAAATTATATAACAGAAGCACACTGTCCATAACAAAACCCCTTTTTTAAGTCCATGCCTACAATGGCCAATTAACAAAAATATATATATATATACTTTTTCACCTGCTAAAAATTGGAGTAAAATGAAAGTTGAGGAACTTAAAAAAAATGTTACTATACAACCAACACAGAAGAACCTACAGTAGTGGAGAGAGCTCAAAAGTTTGGATATAGACAAACATTGGAGGAGTGCTAACCAGTGTGGCAACATGGAGACAGCTTTTACCTAATCGCTTTTCTGAAAAATACAGTTAAGAATAGAGAAAGTTTGTCCTACAGAAACCCTGGGAGGATCATCATTTAAGGCCTCAGGAGATGTAGAAAGTAGGGACCAGGCAGCCTCTGATGACATGAAGTTTGGCTGAAATTCTATATTCTCAATATTTAAACCCCAATGATTCCCCTCCCATACCACTAAACCAGGCAATAGTGGGCCCCACACATATATACTATGCACATCTTTGTAAATTATTTCTTTATCAAACTCCTCAAATTATCCTACTTGATCATAAGATCTGGTGTGGTCATGGGATCTTGACTAGAAACTGTAATTGGTACTGAGTGGGGTCAAGGACCAAACCTTCAAGATGAGACTCTGGGATTGAGTTGCTCATAAAGTCAAGGAACGCAGATTCCTGTTTGCTGAAGGAAATAGAAAAGAGATCATCTGGGCATGGAGTGGAATCACAATTATTGAATTTATCACCAGTGGTACCCTGGGAAATGAAGTACAAATGGAAGATGAGGCACTAGGAGATCAAGTGGCTGTGAACCTAATTACTAAAGGAAAAACAGATCACCCTAGGGAGCAAACATAAGAGAATAAAAAATTAAAATTTATGAACCTGTAGAGAAGGCTTCCTTGGTAGTTCTCAAGGAGCCTCTCATCTCTACTAATAACAGGACAGATATGGCTAATTGACCACACCGTCCATAAAGATGAAATTAGATCAGTAGTCTATCAAGGTTCTGTTTGACACATATTGACAGAAATGTTTTTGGTTGCCTGAAAAGAAAATGAACTCAAGTTATCATGGTGGAGACTCTGGCCTCTTAGCAGTTTTCAGACCTAAATCAGGACATAGACCCCTAGACCCTCAATTGAGAGGAAGGTCCATCTGTTTGTGGAAGGAGCCTACAACCTGACTAAAACTATACCCTTTTCCCAAGCTTTTCCAAATTAGACTGATTTGTAGCACTTTCCAGAGCAACTGTACTCTGAAAAAAAGGAAACAGCCTGACCCTTTTGGGAGTTATTAGATATTGGTTATGAGTCTCTGCTAATTCCTGGAGACCCTTGATACCACTGAGAAGGGGTTTATGGAAATCTGGTGATAGATGGAAACTTGGCCCAAGCCCATCTAACAGTGAATCCAGGGTAACCATGAACACTTCTAAGATTATCTCCCTATTCCCCAGAAAGGAGGTATACTTAGTAAATGGGCAGAATCTATCTTAGATCCTAGGCCCATGAAATAAGGGCTAGTATGTTAGGAACATCCAAATGTAAGTCAATGAAGCTCCCTCTTCTTGAAGATTTGCAGATTAGTGTCACCATCAAAGACTTAAGTAATGTGGGGGTAATTGTTCATACACATGCTCATTCAATTATCAGTAAAAATCCCAAGGAATAGACCCTCAATATTTTCTCTGCTTTGTCTCACCATATAGCCAATATTTCATTTCATGTAATCTGTTACCTATAGAAGATGGCCACCTGAGTGTTTTATTATTCTCTATACTTTAAAGGTAGTCCATGTTTTAAATTTCTCCATATTCTTCAAATTATAAAAAAAAGTATTTTAAAAATAAATAAGAAAATTTGAACCTTAGCAAATTTGTACTTCTAAGAAAAACAAATGAAAAAGTATAAAAATAAAACCCAACCATAATATACTACTCAGCTGAGCTATATGTAGTCAAAATTGTATAATAACTACTATTGTCTTCATGCCAACATGTTTAAATATACCAGGATACTGTGAGGGAGGGACAAAAGAACAGCAGGAAAAGAGTTGTGCTACAGACGAGGAAACTGAATTGAAGCACAGAGATTAACTCCCCAAGGTTATGGAGTTCAATGAGATTAAAGTCAGGCTTCCAAATCAGGCAATTTATTCTTGCCTGGTACCAAACAGACACAGGTAAAATTGTGTACAAATAAATGTTCTTCAACACAGCCCTCCAGAAAATCTGGAAGGAAGCCAGATTTAAGATTTTGTATAGATAACTAACACTTTGAAAGGCTAAATTACTGATAATATTTATTCTTGGAACATCACCTTCAGCTTTACCTCATCTCCTTGAGGTAAAGTTATTATTACAAATTATACCATCAAGTGTTAGTTATTATAGGAGTTCTCTTTAATTTGTTTTGTTTTGGTTCTTATTTTGGTTTCTGATTTGAGTTTTTATTTTTACTTTCTTTTTCCAATGGACTGGTTCTCTTCAGCAATGCTAGCTGCTATTCCTTGGAACACGAGAGACATTTTAACTGAAAACTTGATATGCGTGTTTTTTAGAACAGGAAGCATATCCATGGGAAGACAAGAACTAAAGTGAGGGAAATCAGTTGTTTCACAATGGACACAGTTAAGATGGTGGTTAGTTGTCCCCTAATTATAACTACATTTTCTCTAAGGTTTATAGAGATTGACCAATTATCAAAACCAAAGAGGTCAGGCCAATGCAGTCTCATTACCAGAGGTGAGAAAAGAAATAAAGCAACTATTCCATTAGCTAAAAAGTCTTCAGTAACTGAAATTTGTCATCACTAGTGTGGAAATGGGGCGATTGTCTCTTCGTTTTTGGCAAATAATTTTAGACATTGAAGATGTCCTGATGGAGTATAACCCTGATGGTGTTCATCTCTGCAACCCTCCCCCTCATCACTTTTTCCTCTCTTGTTTGCCTTCCTCCACCTCGATAATTTCAAAGAATCTCAGAGGAAAGAAATACTAACATATAATAACATAAGTAACGTGATACTACCTAGGGATAAACTTTCTATCCAAAACAATGACGGGGTAAAGGGAAAATATAAAATGATTCAAAACTAAAGTAATGCTTTAAAAAATTCTTTCTATACTTCATTTTCTCTGCTCTGTTTACATCCTCAGCTGTTTCTAATCCAGTCACATTTAGATAATCTGAATACTTTTAACTTGGTTGACTTCTTATGTGGTCCACGTGGACATATAACCCTTTGGTTTTTCTTTCAGTGTTCAGAATCAGCGCAAAGTACTATAGCAGGGATCACACACCCACATCTCTACAGAGAAAAAGCAGAGAATGAAAATGAGCAAAGCAGATTTGACATTAGAAAAACAACAGTATTCACATGATGGTGAATAGCACTGGACCCTCCACCTCAGTGTTCAGGGAACATGATGGTGGCCTAGGGACTGGCCTGGAGTGTGTGTATATGGCATATCGGAAGGGGCTGCTTCACCCTCCTCCAGCCAAGTGTTACCAGATCTCCTGATCCTTTTTTTTTTAAGATTTTATTAATTTCAGGCAGAGGGAGAGAGAGAGAGAGTGAGCCAGCACGATGAGGAGGGGTAGAGGGAGAAGCAGGCTTGATCCCTGGACCCTGGGATCATGGTCTGAGTTGAAGGCAGACACTTAACTGGCTGGGCCACCCAGGAGCCCCAGATCTCCTGCTTCTTAAGAAAAGCCAGAAAATTTGGCTGTTATACAAAATCTGGTGTTTAAATGCTACATTGTGTTCAATACTCTTAAAATAACACATAAGCCATAAAGAAAAATGTGGAGGCACCTACTTGGGCTTAGAGGGCACAGGTTTACGAATTCTGCATGAAAACGAATTCACCCACATAGAACAACAAACTATATCTAATTCAAAAGTCAGTTAAATGTTAGATCTCCTGGAGATTTGAGAAACCATCACTTCTTGTTTCATAAATTTACCTTGCAAGAAATTGAGGCCCCATCATTTTGTAGCCAGGTAGGAACAAATACTATAATCCAAGAATCCCCATGAGCTGGCCCACACACCAGACATCAAGCTAAACATATTTACTTAACATTTCCTTCATTAATAACCCACCTCTCATGATCATTTTTGATATTCAGAGGAACTCAACATTTATTCCTCTAGGAAAAAGAATGGGATCTCAACACTAGAATAAAAAGCTGTGTAATAGCAGATTTGTGAAAATATTCTGCTCCCTTGGGCACCATAGTCTTTTTGGGTGGTCTGATGGAGCCCATCCAGGGCAGATATCTATCACATGATCATCACACAAGTTCTCTAACATTAAGCTTTTTAAAGACTGTCAGTGTTGCTTCTGAAGTAGAGTGCAAAGGCCAGGACTAATGATGGGAATCCTCAATGATCCAGCTACTGCTACTTGCTACCACACTTCTGAAGGAAAGGAGTAGCAAGGGCACTCCAGGCGAACACACACCATTTATTCCTAGCTACTGCTTCCAAACAAATATAACTCTGTTCTCCTTATTCTAATGAGTTAGCCCCTCCCCATATCCGAAGACTTCTTTTCTCTTGAAAACAAAGCATTCTAGCTGCCACCATGGCCTTTTCCCCAAGACCCCACTCTAATTCTGAACTGGCTTTCTAGCCAACCTGGTGTCATCTCTCAGCACAACAGGGGATTCTGACTGACCCAAAGGAAGGATTCCCTCAGCAAGAGAAATATTTTGAAAGAGAAGGGGCATTTACGCCAAAGAAAAGATATGAGGGGTACCCAGGTGGCTCAGTTGGTTAAGCGTCTGCCTTTGGGTCAGATCATGATCGCTGGATCCTGGGATTGAGCCCTGTGTCAGGCTCCCTGTTCAGTGGGGAGTCTGCTTTTCCCTCTCCCTCGGACCCTCACCCTAGCTCATGCTTTCTGGTCTCTCACTTCCTAAGCCTATAATAGTCTGAACATTGAAAGTATTGTGTTATATTTGTGGTAGGTTTCATATGAACCAATCCTATTTCTAGCCTCCCTGGAGATGATTACATTTTCCAATGGACACATTGAAAGTATACCGCTATCCCATGAAGAATGCTATTAGAAATAAAGGTTTTTTTTCTCTTTAAGATTATAGAGAAGGGATCCCTGGGTGGCGCAGTGGTTTAGCGCCTGCCTTTGGCCCAGGGAGCGATCCTGGAGACCCGGGATCGAATCCCACATCGGGCTCCCGGTGCATGGAGCCTGCTTCTCCCTCTGCCTGTGTCTCTGCCTCTCTCTCTCTCTCTGTGTGACTATCATAAATAAATTTAAAAAAAAAAGATTATAGAGAAGAGAGAAAGAAAACTGGGATATGCCTCACTATAAAGAATAATCTATCTAGGATGCTCTAAATAATAATAATAATCATCATCATCATCATCATCATCATCATCATCTATCTAGGACCCTCTAAACTCAAGCTGACAGTGCTCCTTTTCTCAAGTTTATGTGGCATGCATTTACCCACCCCTACATTGGGAAGAAGAAAATTTTTCCTATAGATATGTAGATAGCAAGTTTTTTCTTTACAAAATGGAGTTATGCTTAATTCTATAATGCATAAGTCACAATGTATTACAGGATAATACATGGCTAATTTTTCATTCAAATTAGCAAGAATATAATTTTTCATCCATAATATAGATGAAATTAATTTTTTAAAATGTTCACTGTTATCCAAGATGAGTGACAGGCATGTTCTTATAAAGTGATAATGAGATTGTTTATCATTATAACCTTTCTAGAGGGTAATTTTGTAATATATCTTGAAAGTCTTAAACTCTCCTTTGACTGACTCATTATACATTTGGATATTTATACTAAGGAGTGATTCAAGGTGATCACAAAGATTTATGATCAAAGTTGTTCATGAAGAATTGAACCAAATATCCAATCACAAGAAAATGGTTAAACATAGTATATTCATGTGAAGCAAGTGTGCCACTATTAAAGTTAATATTGTATATTAAAAAAACAAGTACAAATAAGACAAATACTTACAAATAATACTTACTGGAAATCATGATGTACAAAACTGAGTAATTATTGAGATATCTATCTAATTTACCAAATAATTATATATACATAATTAAATATATATTTTTATAAAAACCGGAGAAGAATCAAACTAATAACTATTATCTCTGAATGGCATCATTGATATAGGAGATTATTTTACTTTTTATTCTGAAAATTCTACAATAGATATGTACTGCTTTAACAACTTTTAAAAAAACAATCAAACATAAATAGAAGATACTATAGATAGAGGTAAAGTCCTATTACCCTACACTTTCCTCTTCTCCTTTCCCATATTTAGGAAAGTTGATCTACTCTTCTATCATTTATTAAGGCCCTGACAGATGAACAGTTGGGTTCCTCTCACTTTTCTACTACTAACAAGAGTGCTTCAACACATATGATCGTGCAAGTCTCCATTTTACACCATGTAATATTTTTTCTATCATATGCTTAAAACAAACATAGCAGAGTGTTAGTATTTTAAGAGAGGACTCAGAGATTCCTATCATATTATTTTCTGTACTTTTTACTATGTTTGAAATATTCCATGAGTAAAGATACATTAAAAGTAAAGCAGAAGTATAAAATGAGTATTTTAATGTTTTCTGTTAAATTTGAAGTTAAACTGCTATTTTTGTTTAAAAATATAAATACATTTTGGGGCACCTAGGTGACTCAGTCAGTAAAATATGCCCTCCACTCAGGTCATGATCTGAGGGTCTTGGGATCAAGCCCTGCTTAGGGGCTTCCTGTTCAGCAGGGAGTCTGCTTCTCTCCTGCCCCTACCCCCTCCCACCTCTTTCCCATCCCCCCACCCCCCCATGCTTGTTATCTCTCTCTCAAATAAGCAAATAGAATCTCTTTAAAAAAATAAAATAAGGGGCACCTGGGTGGCTCAGTGGTTGAGCGTCTGCCTTTGGCTCAGGTCATGAACCCAGAGTCCTGGGATTGAGTCCCACGTGTGTCTCTCATGAATAAATAAATAAAATATTTAAAATAAAATAAAATAATTTAAAAAATACATTTTAGAAGCAATGTGCCATCTGGTAATGAAACAGTGATTAAATCAAAAACTCTCTTAAGAGGGTGCCCCTCCCCAAAAAAAGAGGGTGGCCCAGCGGTTTAGTACCGTCTTCAGCCCGGGGTGTGATCCTGGAGACCCGGGATCGAGTCCCACGTCAGGTTACCTGCATGGCGCCTGCTTCTCCCTCTGCCTGTGTCTCTGCTTCTCTCTCTCTCTCTCTCTCTCTGTCATGAATAAATAAATTAAAAAAAAAAAAACCTCTCTTAAGAAACCATAAGCTTTAGATCTTCATGTGTCTCAACTTATTACATAGGCAAAGGAAGGACATCTCTCCATTTTAATTAAAGTCAATTACTTGGGACACCTGGATGGCTCAGCGGTTGAGCTTCTGCCTTCTGCCCAGGGCCTGATCCCAGGATCTAGAATTGAGTCCCGCATGGGGCCCCCTGTGAGGAGCCTGCTTCTCCCTCTGCCTGTCTCTGCCTCTCTTTCTGTGTCTCTCATAAGTAAATAATATCTTTTTAAAAATTTATTTGCATAGAAAAACCCAAAAGAAACTACAATTTATTTGAATTTAGCAATGTGGCTAGGTAGAAAGTCAATATGCAAAATCAATTGTATTTATATTCCTGAAAAAAGAAATAGAAAATGAAAATATTAAAAGCTGATACTTAAAATAGTTTAAATGTCGACATTTAAAATAACCTAAAATAATCAAATATCTAGAAATAAACCTAACAAAAGATATATACAAAAGCCACACCAAATATTACAAAATAGTGTTAAGAAAATTTTAAGAAATCTTAAATTAATGGAAAAATATATTTCATACATGAATTGAAAAACAGTATTTTAAAGATAACATGTCTCTCCAGATTGATCTAAGAACTGAGAGCAATTCCAATCAAAATCCTAGCAGGTTTTTTTTTTTTTTTTTTTGAGTTCTTGAAATTTGATTATAAATTGATAAATGAATGGTAACTCAAAAAAAAAAAAAAAGGAAAAGATATAGCCAAGATGATCTTAAATAAGGAAAAGAAAGCTAAAGGACTCACATAACTTGTTATCAAAGTTTATTTTTAAAATATCTTACCTGAGAAATTATGGTATAAGGTACAAGAATCACAAGTAAAATAACGGAACAATTGTTGGGTCAATTGGCTATGTAGATGCAAAAGACAAAATTTGAAGCCTACTTCACATCCTATGGAAAAATGAATTCTAAACAGATTACAGATCTAGATGTTAAATGTAAAAACAATAAAGCTTCTATGGGAAAAAAAAACAAAAATACAAACAAAAGCATTTATGGTGATTAGGGAAACAGAATTTTTAAGCAAGATAAGAAAATCCATAACCATAAGGGAAAATTATAAGTGAAATATTAAAACAAAGAACTTGTCTTCATTAAAGACACCATTAAGAGAATAAAAGAAAAATCAGCCCTCAGTTTAGGAGAAGATATTCACAATGCAAATGTATAACAAAAGATATACATCCAGAATATATTAAGAATTCCTACTAATTACTAAGAAAAAGACAACTTAATAGAAAGACAGATGAAAGACTTAAAAAGTTATTTTACAAGGAGCACATACAGTCTATAAGTATATGAAGAGGGATGTGCAGTGACTAGAATTCTCTTTTACATACTTGTATATTGGTACAACCACTTTAGAACACTGTACAGAATAATCTACTAAAGTTGAACATATTCATAAATCATGACATAACACTTGCACTCTTAAATATAGGGCCAACAGAAATTCGTACACATGTTCACTAAAAATATGCACCCAAAATTCCTTGTAGCACTATTTGTAATAGCCATAAGAGATTTATAAAAAGGAAAAACTGAACACAATCCAAATGCTGATCAACAACAGAATGGGTAATTAAATTATGTTGGAGCCAAGGATGAGATACTGTATGGCAATGAGAACCAGTAGATTGGTGTATAGGTAACAAAGTGAATAAATCTCACAAATGAAATTTTGAACAAAATGAACCAGAAAAAAGAGAATTTGCTTATGATTTTGTGAGTAGGTCGGGGGTCAGGGAAAGGGGGTGGGAATTAAAGAGTACATTTATCATGATGAAAAATAAAATGAGAAAAAAGAAAAAAGAAACTCATGCTATGAAGACAGAAATTTGAAAACTGATCTTTGGAAATATTATCACTGTGATTTTATTGCCCCAAAACCCAAGATTTTTTAAATAATGAAACATACTAAATTATACTGTTTTCAATAAAATAAACAATAATCTTCCTTTACTGAGAGAAATTAGGACTTTTTTATTGTTAACAAAAAAATAAAAATATTTTTTTTTAAAAAGTTCAGAAGCAAAATCGGTCTATAGAATTAGGAGTCGGGATGGTGGTTATATTTTGGGAATTAGTAACACAAAGAAGCATGAAGATGGCTTTGGGCTATTCTTCATTTTCTGTTCCCTGATCTGCGTGATGGTTGCTTGTCTGTGTGAAAATTCATTAAGCTATTTACACTCATGAAGTGTGCAATTTTCTATATGTAGGCTATACTTTGATGAAATTTTAATTTAAAAAGTAAGCTTGGAAGGCAGAAACCCCTTTGTTATTCATAATCATAGACCATCAAGAGGATATTCCAGTAAATGTGTTCCATGGGGCAGTGAAAGGCAGCAAACAAGTGAATGGAAAAGCAGAGGGTATATGAATATGGTGAGGGAGAAAGTATCAATATTGAAAATTAATTCAACCTTCCCCTTTCCTCAAATTTCTTTACAGATCTCTACTTTCAATATAACACAAACTATGGGAGAGAGTGAATGGATAGTTATAAATATTATCTAGATTCAATCTAACAACTCTCTGGTTAAACTTCCATCCAACGTTGTGTGAAGTTTTATTTTTGAGCTCAAGGAAAAGGCAAAAGATCTCCAGACATTTCCAGGTAGAAGAGGAACTTTATTTGAACAACATAACTCCTGGTAGCAGATACTAAAAACAGCCAGGATGAGTGATTATTTGCAAAATATTGAGACATATATTTGTATTTTGGGGAAATGTATTTATAGGAATTTCTATCATGACTTCTATTTCAGTCAATAGAGTGATTTTCACAAAATATTTCAATCACCAGATAATTCAGGTCACTATACCTAGTTGGTGTTAATATGCTCTAAAAATATAACAATATTTATCAAAAATTTTTGCAGGAAGAAACCATGGGGAAAATTTTTTTTTTTTTTTTTTTTTTTTTTTTTTTTTTTTTTTTTTTTTTTCATGGGGAAAATTTTTTAAAAATATTTTTTCTCTTTCCCCAAATTAGGCATTTATCCCTCAAAGGTAATGTAATGTTTATAGAGATTTTGACAGACTAATGAGTAAATACATTTTTATGGCAGGACAAGTACTAGTTTCAAGATAAAAGAGCAAGGCAAGGTAATAAAACATTCAAGACAAACATCTCACAGAGGTTCTGATTTTGCCATCTGACTATCAAGAAAAAAAGAGAAAGCACACCAGCTACATGTCAAATAGGCACCCTGCTGACCAAATGGCCTTCAGCATTCCAGTGCAGAATAAATTATTTAAGTCTTTCGAATTTTGCTATCTATTACAGTAATTACTAAACACAGATTTTACCTTGAATTTCGACTTCAAAGCAGTCATTTCAATTTTGTATCTTAGGAAATTCCATAATAGAAAAACCTGGAGATTTGGGCAAAGAAGACTGGCCTTTTTGCCTTTGCTTTATGGAGAATTGGTTAGTCTTCTTTCTGTAATATTTATGTCCTTAGTAAGAAAGGTACACTCCTAAAAGCCAGGCTATCGGTTTCCTAACAGTGCACAAGAAAAGGAAGGCATAGCTCTTGTCTACTGAATGATAAATCAATGGAAAAGATCTCACAATTACTGAGCATCAGATGCTTAATTCTCACAACAACCCTCTGAGGGCATCATTATTATCCTATTTGACAAATTTAAAAAACGATGCTTAAAGAAGCAAGCACTGTGTAAGTTACATCGCCGCTAAATTCCAGATCTTGGAGGAACATGGCCCCGCGACCTACACTATGCTCAGGCCACCTTCCTGTCTCTTAATTTAACAGACTTCTAAACTTACCAGCAAAATAAAGGTAGATCAGTATATTTAAATTTGTGTTTACAAATTTGCTACTCAATTCAAGTGACTTGAGACATTCTCTGAAGGTAGACCTACAACACTGGTGGAGAAAGCCCTGAATTTTGAACCAGTTCACCTGGGTTCTAGATCCATGTCTCAGCTGTGTAGCCTTGAGGAAGTTACCAGTGTCTCTAAATCTGTTTTGCACATTTGTAAAATGAGATGATTGGACTCAATGCATGGTTTTGAACTGCTAGATGTTGTTTTATCTGTTACATGGGGTTGGTTCAGAGATCACCATGGGGTAGGATTTCATGGCTGATTGAATTCATAGTCCAGATTCTCCATTTTCCTGGAACAGTATTATATATACACACTTCTGCAGTGGTCCCATGATGAGTAGGATGTTCCTACCACCTTGATTCTGAGTTTGGCATCGTGAATTGTTTTGACTAATGAGGCATTAGCAGACATGACATGATTGGAGGCTTGAAATGTGCCTGGGATTAGAGTTTGCCCTCTTAAACTTCATAATCTTTCATAAAAATAGCTTCTCACTGGTATTGCCTGCCCCTTTAATCTTAGATGCACAGGAGACACACAAGAGAATAAACCTGAGCCCAACCAACACTCCAGAGCCCAGACCAGATGACAGGTTGGACAGCCACCCAAATAAGCCCAAGCTACATTACGTAAATTTTGAGAGAACAAATGCTTGTTGGTGTAACCTGCTGAGACTATAGGGGTGTATGCAGCAAAAATTACCTAAGAAAGAACATTAGGGGAAGACATTGCTGGAGAGGCTCCCTCACTGTTGCCTCGATTCTGTTTATATATTTGGCACTCTCCTAACATTTCACTTAAAGAATAAGCCTCCAGTCAAAAATCTGAAAGATGTGAAGTAGATGGTAACTTACCTCCTTTGGGAAATAAAACTGTGATTCAAAGTCCATTTTTAAAAATAAAAATAATAAAATAACTATTAGAAAATGCAGTATGTAAGACCAACTACTCTAACTCCATAAATGAGCCCATTAGGAAATAAACATGGACCCAAATATTCCCACATAAAAAGGATTGTGATATGGTGGTACTACATTTCAGTATCCATCAATATGTGGCATTTCATCCATGTTTTAGTGAACAAAATTGCAGCATAGAAGACAATAAGTAAGCTGGAAATTGATGGTAATTTAAATAATGCATTTTATTTTTGGTTAGCATTATCTTCCTAACTATACATCTTCCTGTCATCTCAGTGGGGTGAAGATTGTTACTATTGTTTTTGCTTTTGTGGGGCTTTTGTTGTTGTTTTTTGTTCTATTACTTTGTGCATCAAAAATGCACAGTTGGTCTAAAGGTATTCAGAATCCGGGCCCAGCCATCCTTCACTTGGAAGTTTCAATAGTTTCTTCAATGCCGATGACATCGTATTGTCAGCTGTAAAGAACCAGGACTTAGACTCAGGGGTCAGAGTTTCCATACCTACTTCTGCTACAAAGCTAGTTAGTGACCACAGTCAACTGATTGGATCTCCCTCTTCTGTGCTTACCCAGAAGTAAGGCACCTGGCCCAGAGTACCTCTAATGTGCTTGTCAGCTCTCAGCAACCTTAAGTGTTTGTAACAGTGACATTAGAAATGGTATCAGAGTAATAATCAGATTGGCCTAAGACTGATTTGGAAAGTTTGGAAAGAAGGAACTCTGAAAAAAGTGGAGTTGGCTCTATAGAGAAGGGGTCATGGAGGAAAATGCTCTCTGACCCATACTGAAACCCATATATAGTCATACCATAGAGCCACTGTGGAAAGCTATAGTAAACCAAGGCCACACTCTCAAAGGTAACAACTGCCTGCCTTAATCCCAGGTAGATGGGGCTCCTTGGGCAAGTCTGGCCATTAATCACTCACAGTATGCCATGCATCATATGACAGAGGTAGAGAACATAGCTTGTAGTTAGCTTGCGTAGTTTTTAAAAATATGAATCTAAAAAATTTAAATAAAAATATTAATTTATTGCTAATATGGAAAAGCTAATTATCTCCCCCCCCCAAAAAAAAAATTTAGATTTCTGGTTTTTATGAAAAACTGGAAGATTTGGCAACTCCTGAGTCTGTATTCCAATGCAGCAATAAGTGGCCAGAGGTAAGAAGGACCTGCCTCCTCCTTTTTTTTTTTTTTTTTTTTTGACAGGAAGCAGGATTTATTGGTGGGCATGAATAGGGTTTGGGTGGTGCAAGGTTCTCATGAGTGGAGAGCCCTCCATTTGTCCAAGGGGCCACTATTAGGGATGTATTTGACCCCACAGCCATCTGGGATGAGCTGCTTTTCAGGCCACCATATCTTCAAATTCGTCCGCATTAAACTTAGTAAAGCCCCACTTCTTGGAGATGTGGATCTTCTGGCAGCCAGGGAACTTGAACTTGGCCCTGCGTAGGGCCTCAATCACATGTTCCTTGTTCTGCAGCTTGGTACGGATGGACATGATGACTTGGCCAATGTGGACCTTGGCTACTGTGCCCTGTGGACCCTGGCTACTGTGCCCTGGGGCTTGTCAAGAGTCCTGTGGCTCTTGATTATCGACAACTTTGCGGCTTTCTTCTACTCATTCTGGCCCCCTGCTTGGCCCCTGTCCATGAACTCTGAGAGACCCTAGGGAAAGACAAGGATTTTGGCCTGCAGGCTTCCAAATACCACACTTTAAAGCAAAACAAATGAAGAATGAATTGTTTTGGGCTTAAGTGTTTTAGTTCACCAGAGAAGGCTACCTATATTGCATAAGAAATACTGATTTTTTTTAAAAGAAAGTTATACTGATAAATACTGAGTAACCCAATTTAAAAACACAAAGGTAAATTTCTCAAATCTAAAAAGATTTTTAGCAAACTAAATTGACTTATTTTACTTTTTGCCTACGTTTGTATTGTCATTAGCATATAGAACCCTGCTTCCCTCAAAGGCCACTTCAGTGTAATACTAATAACGGGAATTTTCTGACTTGTCTGAGCAGTGGTCAAGAATAACTTTTGGTGTCCCAGTCAGCTCTATGCCTGTCTTTATCAATAGAAATTATGGAAAAATATGTCTTCCAGCAAGGAGAAGTTGATTCCAGCTGTTTAAACTTTTATTTTCCCCTCTAATACTAGTAGCAGTTCTCAAATTTTAGCTGTGTCAGAATCACTGGAGGGTTTGTTCAAGCACAGATTGCTGGAGCCCATCCTTAGAGCTTCTGATTCAGCAGGTCTGGGGTGGCGATTGGGAATTTGCATTCTAAACAAGTTCCTTGGAGATGCTGATGCCCTTGGTCCTAGAAGGATGCTTCCAGCAACCCAGAAATAGCATGACTGCAGGCAGGTAACTACCTATCTGGCTTCGGCTTTTCCATTTATAAAACAAAGGTAAGATTTAATCCCCTCTGAGGGTTGGTTTTGTTTTGTTTTGTTTGTTTTGTTTTCCTTATCAAAGAATAGTGTAGAATTATTTTAAAACCAGTTTTCTTTCCTTGCAACATAACCTTATGCAATTGTGTTTTCTTTCTTTCTGGACATGCAATGAGTTGAACACTAATCTGAGCAATGGCAAAAAGGATCTATACTGAGAAAACTATACTGTTTTCTCAGCATTTCTATAGCACTCCTCTCATTTTCTTTCCAGCTATGCTTCTTTAGAAAGTAGAAGAGGGGATCCCTGGGTGGCGCAGCGGTTTGGCGCCTGCCTTTGGCCCAGGGCACGATCCTGGAGACCCGGGATTGAGTCCCACATCGGGCTTCCGGTGCATGGAGCCTGCTTCTCCCTCTGCCTGTCTCTGCCTCTCTCTCTCTTTCTCTCTATGTGACTATCATAAATAAATAAAATTAAAAAAAAAAAAAAAGAAAGTAGAAGAGGATGGGAAAGTTCTAAATCTACATACATTTAAAAAAGTTTGAGAATAATTATTGCTGATAATAATTTTATCTTAGGTCTTAATTTGAGTCAAAAGATAAATCATACCATTTAAAAAAGATAGAGAAGCATCCACTGCCTTTTAGCTATTGAATGTCATTGTGTTTTTAGCATAAGGATTCCATATTTTCAGATGGTTCTGAATGAGCTTTGGTGATTGATTATTTACCATAATCTTTCTTGTGCTAATGAGGCACTGAGACCATTTCTGAGATGTCAATACAATTTGATACTGTCAAAATAAATTTCATTTGACTCATATTCACCTTCAGGGTCACCAGAGACTGATCTGTTATTTAGTAGGGGTTGGCCTTCCTCAGAAATAATTTCCTAATAACCGTAAATATAAGCTAGCCTCTAGGGATCTAAATGCAAATGCCATTTCTTATTGATAAGAACACTACCAACACTATAAGGCAGTTCCTTTTTTGTAGCTATCTGCTCTCTGAAGAAATCTTTTTATTCCCCTTCATATTTTCTTTTGTGGGAAAAAGAAAACATAGATATGTATAGGTATATAAGTGTGCAGATATTTATATGTACATATATATATAGTCCGAATCACTGATTAATTGAGTATGTATAAATACATACACATATTTTTATTGGGATACAACATAATTTATTGCAGTAATCTTAAGTATTTAGCTTGATGACTTTTTCCACATGTAAACACTCAAGTGGTCACCAAGCTACAGAGCCATTTCCACAACCTGAGGCCTAAGCCATTATCCAAGTCAATGTCTGCAACCCCAACCCCCAACCCAGGTGGTCATTAGCCTCACTTCTATCATTATTAATTAGTTTTCTCTGTTCTTTACAGTCAAAGAGTAAATATATACACTTTTGTATCTGGTTTCTTTCACATGGACTAATGTTTATTAGACTGATCCATACTGTTGCATATATCCAGAGTTCATTCCTTTATATCACCACAATGTATGAATATACCACAATTTCTCTTTTCATTCTTACATCAATGGGCATTGGGCTTGTTTCCAGCATACTGCAGATTGTGCTGCTACAAATATTTCTGTACTTGTCATTCAAGCACCTTTAAGTTCTCTGTTATCCATCTGAGAGAACCCTTGTAAAATAGTTTGTTCGATGGTCCAGTACTTCCTAGTTTTTATCATCCTGCACGTGGCTCAGACATGATGTTCGTTTGCACCCATATATATAACCAAGGCTGGGGGGAGGGATTTGAAAAGAGAATGGGGTTCAACTATAAGAATACCACCAAAATGTCCCTATTTAACCCTCACCCAAATACTCAAGACTGGGACTATCTGGAACAGTTTTATGATCTGACAATCTGAGAGCCACAAGAGACATCAAGAGGCGAAGCCAAGCTGGGCATCTTTGGAAAGGTATGATGTTATATTTACAATTAAGATCCAGAGAGGTTTAGAGACTTTTTCAAAGTTACACAGCTTTGTAGTGATCTTAAAGCCTAGTAGAGTTGAGATCACAGGTCAAGTTTTTGTGTTGTTCAAATTGCACTGTACCAGGGTGCCTGGCCAAAGGCATCCTCAAAGGAGTGAGGATGAGAGTCCATCAGTTATTGCAAGTAAAACACTAACTGGGAAATCCACGCAATTCATTTTTGCAGACTGCTTGATCACTCTGGTGGATGTAATTGGTTACTCTTGGGTGCTGTCCTGGTGAGAGGACCTTGGCCAGTCTTAATCATTAATGGTGGCAACAGGGCCATGTCAAGGATAAAGCAATCTGAGGTATAGTCCTAGATGCTGAGAGGAGCAGTCAGCTCCCTTCAATGTCAGACTTATCCCTTCTTTTCCAGCCTGCATGGTCAATCAGAAAGTAGTCTTTTGGAAGAGAGAGGGCAGCTAAACTAGCTGGTGTTTAAAAGGGCCCATGACTCATATGTTTATATAATCAGCCCATTCCAGCCCTACCACTCCCAATTAAAGCCAATCCCTCCTTCCAGGCACTCTCTCAGGCTGCCTATTATCCTTATGTGAGTGATTTTCCCCTTCCAGTCTGTCCTTGATACTCATTTTCACTAGCATAAACAGACTGACGATGGGTGAGAAAGCAGGGATAGAATATGATTTACTTCTTCCACCTGTCATGATGCACTTACGGGGGCTGAGTAGGAATTAGGAAGGGCTGTTGTTGGGTCTGATTGGGAACAATAATTCAGTATTTATTCAGTTAATCCCTCTTGTCTTCCTGTTGATAGATTCTCATGCCAGGTTCCACAATAGAGACTAGAAATAAACCAAGTCAGATAGAAAATAGAAGGACTAGCAGAAATGAACTCAGCTCATTGCAATTCTGTAATTAAGTCACAAATCCCTCCTCTCAATTTTAACTGAATAAATTCAGCAAATGTTTACTGGACACCTATTAGGTTCCATGGATACAAAAATAAGCCACAGTCCCTGTCATCAAGAAAGTTTCTATTTAGAAGGATAATTGGGACAAATGCAGGTTTAGTTTCTTTGTTCATTCATTTAATAATAGATGCTGAGCTCCTGCACTCTTCCAAACACTGTGCTAGGTTCTCAGCCTGCATATATGAATAATGTTGGCCTCATGGTCCAGAATTGCAATAAGATAAAGCAGAACAATAGAATCACAGCAGTAGCAAAAACATATTTTACCAATATTAGCCCTACTCTGTGTTGGACACTGGGGATATGATGATAAAAAAATACACAAGAATGAAAGTTCTTATGTTTTCCTGGGGAGAGAAAACAAATAAGCAAGAATATTATAGATTTTGATAAATACTGTAAAAGATAGCACTAATAAATATTAATAATGAATACATAAAAAGTAACCATCAAAAACAACCACCAGTAAACTGCTATATGCTTAACTGTGTGCCTTTAACATCTATTTATTTAGTCTTGAAAATAAACCTCATGAGCTAGTTATTATACCAAATTTGCAGAAGACAAAAATGAGATTCAGAGAGATGAAGAGTTTTCCCCAGGTCACACAGTACTGCAACAGCAGAGACAGAGATTTGAACACAGCTCCCTCTGCCTCCAGAGTCCACCTCTTAACTTCAACATTGTGAAAGTACTTCGACAATTCAGTGGAGAGAATGGGAATGGGGCTGAGGGGGAGGAAACCTCACACTTGGTCAGAAGTAGGATTAGAAAACGTTTCCTAGAGGAGCTTGCCCAACTTCAGGCTTTGTCTATATATAAAAAAAGACAACTACATTAGTGGCCTTTAACAGTTATCTATAGTCCATTCAGCCTATGGCAAGATTAATTCCTTGCAAATCCTTATCTCCTTATTTACCTGAATCATCAAGAATGCAACCAACCACCAGAGAAGGAACACTGAGGCACGGTGGGGCCATTTCTGCCAAATGTAGTCCTTCCCCATAAAAAATTTAAACTATCAAAGCTTATTAAAGTTTAGGCATAGAAAAACAAGTCCAAGTGAGTGATGCAGGTGGGAAAGGAACGCACAGCCTGTGATGCAGGCAAAAAGGAAGGAGATGGAAATTCACAGAGAGAGGTGGCACTCTCAGGACAATTACACAGGACTGGATAGTACTGAGGATTTTTCTAGGTGGCCAGGGCTGAGAGGACTTTTCCAGTGGTGTGGAGAGACTGATGGAGCTGTGGTGTGGTGCAGGCACAAGACTGAGAGCGATTTGGTTTCGCTGAAATTGAAGATGCAGGAAAAAGATTGGAGAGAAATATGAAGAGGTCAGATTCTGGAAGCCCTTGGATGGCATGTTAAGGAGTTCAGATTTAATCCTTTTAAGCAGAGAGTAAGGCAATCACATTTGCATTTTAAGTAGCAAAACTTGAGAGGAGCCAGACAGGAAGGAAAGGTGGGCAACAAGGAGTTAAGGACCAGTTTGGGGGTTGGGTACAAATTTGCATATTTTCTCAGGTTTCTTGCTGCTTCCTGCTTTTGAGAAGCTCACCTCAACTTCTCCTTCTGCCTATTTGAATTCTTCATTAAAACAACATTTTAGGGGCACCTGGGTGGTTCAGTATGTTAAGCGTCTCCCTTTGGCTCAGGTTGTGAGCCTGGGCTCCTAGAAATGAGCCCCACATGAGGCTCCCTCCTCAGCAGGAAGTCTGTTTCTCCCACTTTGTGCTCTCTCTCTCTCTCTCTCTCTCAAATAATTAAATAAAATCTTAAAAAAAAATAAAACATTTATAAACATCTAATTATATGAGTAATTTAAGTACACATATAGCTAAGGTTGATATCCTGTTCAAACATATACCCAGTCCTAAGTGTCTGCCTGAAAGGATCCACTGCCAGCAATGTTGTATCTTCTCCTGTTTTTCGTATGTATTTTCATGTGTATGCATATTGGCTTATGTGGTATCACAACTGGTGTCATATTTACATGGCTTTGTTTATTTAACATTTTGTTGTGGGTATTTTTCCTTTTTTTTTCCGAGTGACCTGATTATTTTTCATACCCGCATAAGATTCTGTAGCATGGCTACATGTCAGCTTATTCCCTTAGGTTGTTCTAGCTTGCACTGTTAAATCCACTGCTGCAACTAATATCTTCAGACTTTGCCTTCTCGTGTGCATGTGAGTATTTGCCAGGGTAGCATCCAAGAAGAGTTTTTGCTGGTTGGAAAATTGTGCTCATATATAATTTAATAGGTTTTGCCAAATTACTTGTCTAAATGGCTATACCAATTTATGCTCCCACCCACAGTGTGAAGTGCCATTTCCAGTTCGATTAATTGCTGCCCCGCCTCTGTGAATCAGTCCTCTCCCCACCCCTAGTCTGCAGAAAGCCCACCCATCTCTTTGAACTATTACAATACTTTTTTCATTACTACTCATCTGACAACTAATGAATCCTGTCTTGTGTTCTACTTATTTTATAGGTTCTTGTCTTCTCTTCCCTAATAGACTGCAAATGTATCTAGAACATAAGCCTGATTCAATTCATGTTTCCATCTTCGAGTGTCTGCGTTACCAGAAATAGAACCAAGCCAGTAGTTATGGGGTATCATTGTAAAGACAGAAATTCATCTGGCTTCTTGAATTGTAGGAAACTTAGAACTCAGAATGCCTGCTGGCATCACGAGAGTTGACAAAGCATTATTGCCATCACACTTCAAGGAAACAAGGATTCATCACACTCTAAATGGAACAAACCCTTCTCCACTTTGCCACTAGGATTTTAGTTTATTACTCTTGCCAGTCACACCTCTTCCTTTTCCTAATTCTGCCAATGGGGTGATAAATACTAGGACAACATGCGTTTCTTAATGACTGAGTAAATACGCAATAAACAGGCCCCCTGCCCATGGCTTGTGGGTGTGCTATAGAATGCACTGCTGGAGTGTTAAAGTTACATTTGTAGAGATAAAATGAAGCTTTCCTCTCTCCTACCCTCCTTGGCCCATTGGGTAAAATGTGGCCCAATGAATGCACCAAGTTTATCAATCACTTTAGCAGCTCCACCTACTGTGAGAAGTAGTTAATAATAAAGTAGAGATTCTCTGTCACCCCAGGGTGGTAAAGGGTGATAGCATCTTCAGAATTGTAACACCGTCTTCCCAGATCAGAGACCTGCTCTCATCATTGTCAAAATGCCAGTGAATAGTATCAAGATAGAAATATTACCCGTTGAAACCAAGGGATTCATTAGGAGAAAGATTGATGCAATATTCATCTCAGAGGAAAACATTTGCATCCAGTTTATATAGATCACATATACTTTTTTCCACCGGTATGGTGGCAGAAGTTGAGGGTAGGGTGAGGAAGGAGAGAACATCTGATGTCTGTATTCTGAAACCATATAACTTCTATGACACACAAAATATGATGCAACTTCAGTAATTTCTGACCATCTTATACTTGTTAGAACCAAGGTCAGTAATCCTTTTTAATGATTCCAATACGCTTCATTTTTACATGCCAAGGGACCACTACACATTCTGATTAGGCATTCTAAAATGCTATATGCAAAAAAAGAATATGAGGAATTAACAAGGATAACCTATAAAATGATCTAGGTAGATGCACAGGAATAAAGGAAAGAAAGAAACAAAGTCTTAATTCTGAAGCCTAGGTATGTAGTCTATTCTGTTTCAAGGAAACAGTAAATGTCTGACAGTTAATTAGAGATATAAGTCCTATTTTCCCATTTTCCTACCTACTTTGTTCAATTCTGTTTTTATATTAAATTTCCTTAAGTTGAATGTTTATTAATAATATTCTTTGAATAATGGGAATGATGGTGAGCATCAGGGATTATAGTTGAGTTGGACTATATAGTGTTATATATAGTGATCCCAATCTTCCTCTCCTTCATCCTTGAAACATCATTCATGCAGCCCCAGGAAGCCAGTCCTGAGAGCCAACTCTGCACTGCAGTGTCCCTATGGCTTGATGGCAAACATGGCACTTAATAATTCATATCCTCCCATAGAGCAGATCCATGCATCAAAGTTATATATGTCCTTCACAGCAAATATGGAGACAATCAACAATTTCTACTCTATTTAAAATGATCAAAACTAGAAAAGAAAACTATAAAGGAAATGGAGAATGTCATCAGAACCATTTATCAGAGGGCCTTCCAACTATGAGCCAGAATAAAAATTCTGTCTTATAGGATAAAAGCGGAAAGAATGCAGAACAAATGGATAAGTTGACAGAGCCATCATGCTTCTTTGTTCTTTTTACTAGGCTGCTTACCTCAATACTATTTATGAATTCCTCTTGTGAACCTCTAATAATAACTGTATATGTCTGTTGATTAATTATTGAATTTCCTATAATATTCACTTTTCCATCATGCAAGAACTCTACATGTTTCTTTGGGGAGTAACCATGATCAGGTCTAACTGCCATAATCCAAACCTCGGAAGGTACATTTTGTCTAGTGTGCTCACTGCTACTAGTTATTAGCAGATTAGCAGTTATCAACAATTGTTACCATTTATTCTCACTTCTTATAATAGCCATCCATTGAGAGCCATAATTTTACACAGACTGACATTTCTTGGCATCTTTCCACTAAAGGGTTGACCTAAGGGATAAAATGAGAAACTGAATTTCTTATCTTAGGAAAGTTTTTTGGCATATCACATTCAAAAAAAAAAAAAAAAAAAGGAAATTCAAATTAAGAGTAAGAAACTTCATGTAAATATTTTCCAACATTGCATTCACTATAGTGGCTTGAATATGTAAAATAATGAGAACAATACTATTGTTCTTCTGGAAATCCAAATTAGGAGTTCACTGGAAAATTGTTTTTGGTTATTTATGTCTTGGTTGATGGATGATGCTCAGTGAGCTCATTAGACATTCTGGTCATCTCATGAATTCAATTCAAACAATTGTTCTTTAGCATCTGTCTCATTCTAAATGATATTCTGACTGTGGGGTTATAAAGATGAATGAAATATAATTCCTGTCCTCAAGATGGTTACACTTTAGTATGAGCATAAATGATTTCACTGGCTCATTGGAAGATACTAATTATATATGTGACACCTGTACACTTGATCCTTAGGATTTTAGTGTGGAATGGAATAGTAGGATACTTTGATCTCTTTTAGATTAGTAAAGGGTTTTATTTCCAGGATGTGATATTGATTGGATTGAGCCCCAAACCCAAAGTGTTGACCATGACTGTCAAAGATAGTTATAGAAATGTTATAGATGGATAGTTATAGTTGGGATATAGGAAAAGATTGAGGGAAAAATTCATCTGCCCCCTCTAGGAAAAGCTTTTCCATGAAAGAATGAGAAATTTTCTTTAGAATCCTAGCTCCAAAGTGGACCTAAATTCTCAAAATGGTCCCATCTCAAAGGATATTACAAAAATAACAACTTTTGAATCAGATTAATTTCTGTTGGAGTTATAATGTCTTAAATAATTAAGGGCCTAGATGCTAGAATATATTAATTATAATAATCCACAGCTAACTTGGCATTAATGGAGCCTATATACAATGGACATGCAAACAACTGTTTTAAATGCTTAAAACTAGTTTGAAATAAAATATTAACTCAGGAATCTCAATCATGTTATCTGTTCATTTAGAAAAACAAATCTTTTCCTCATGGAAAGTAAATTTTAGACCAGTCCACGTTGGAATTATGAAAAGATTAATAAGACCCAAATCAATAACACTTTGGTATAGTTTTAAATGATTAAGTAGTTTTCATCAAAATATTTTAAGCAAACTTTGAGATACTATGCAATGAAAACAAACAAGCAAAAAATCACTTCCACTCCCCAAACCTTCATTTACCTCTAGAATACCCAATTACTTGGTTTTTTAGTCAAGGCTTTTTTATTACTTGGTCAATCCCTCTTTCACTGTTATCCTTTTATATCATAATTTAAGCCAAGCCTGTCTAAATATTCTCCATCAACATGCTATGGGCTTTCCCACTATTAGATTAAAAATTCTGGATACCATCTTACTCATTTCTCTCTCCCTAGGATCTAGCACAGTATTTAGTACACGGGAAGTAGTCTGAGAACTGATCTAAGATCCTATATACCTCTGCTCTGATATTTATCCCATCCAAAATTTCATTTCCCTCATCCCTTCTCCAAAGACCATTGAAGAGAATATTGAAGACACCTTCCTCTAAAGGCTGAAGGCTTCTATAGTCTCCAATTGCTGTGCATTTTACTTGCACTGTGAGTACAATAGACTCTAGTCAACATTACAATTAACTATAAACATCCCCGACCACCACCCCCCCATTAAAGTATTAGTGCTGTGAGTTCAGAGGCAGTGTCATTTCTCTTTGCATCCAACATGTAGCAGAACACATGCACACAACTGGTGAGTGAATCTTTCCATTTACTGAGGAGTCTTCTGAATACAGTGTTTCCTCAGATATGAAAAAACAGATTTGTTGGCCAATATTTGGTCCTTTTAAATTAAAGCCCTGTCCCTTACCATCATTTGAATATTATACTTGAGTACAGCGGTAATAGCCTGAGTAATTATGTCCCTTTATTTCTGTCCTTGGATTTAGGACTTTGGAACATAGCATCCCAGTTTATATCAATTTTCATGGAACATTTGCAAAGATCTCCTTTGTCATACTAGGTAGGGAAAAGCTGGGTGCTCTAGTTATCTGTCTGCTATCTGATAAATGAGCCTACTCAACCAGCTCAGAATAGTGGGAAAAAAACAGCTAGAGGCCAGCCCCTTGAAGATTTTTGCAGGGTAAGGACAAAAACAATAGGTGCAGACTTATAGTAGACCTACTAGTCTTTCTCCTCCAGCCTGCCGTGGAGATTTAAACACCTTGAGTCCAGGACCATCCTGTGGTTCAGAATGCCTAGTCTCAAAACACAAAGTTAACTCTCTGAAGTTTTCCCCATGAGCTTCTGAAAATGAGCACGGAACATCTGCTCTTTGATACTTAACAGGATTTCAGGCCAGAAGGAACAAAACATGATGCTTCTGACTGAAGAAAAAAAAAAGGCAACAATTAGTGTAACTTCTATTTTTCCATCACAATAGTGATGGCTAAGAAACCAGTTATAAAAGAAGAGAAAGAGTTCTTGGAGACCAGGCCAAAGGATATAAATCTTTCAAAGAGGCCATGATCAAATAATTTGATTTGGGAAGTGCATTGACAAATTTGCCACTTGCAATTCTGCCAATGCAGACATCACTAATCAATCATGGCATTAGATTTCCTCTGCACCATACCCCAGGCAGTCATTGCTACAGATACTATTTGCCCCCCTGCAATCAGGCCAAAGAGCTCATTGCCAAAGAAACATGTGACTAAAAGGCCTCTTGTTTTCATTGCACATTCAGGTCTGTTCAAACTGAATTTCTTGTTATTCACAAGGGAATTTAGAGCTGAATAAAACATGGTCACTGTCTTCAGTGGTATCACAGTCTGGAAAAGAAGACAAATTCTAAAATAATTCATTTCAATATCATGAAAGAAACCACTGATTTTAAGACAGGAAGCAGTAAAGTAGAGTGCTTAGTTTAGTCTGTGGTGGGGAAGGTTAGAGAGTGTTTATCATATACACGGGCTGGGAAGGGCTGAGTGCAAAGGAGGTAGAAAGGTACTCAAGAGAGAGGAGATAGCATGAGTAAAGCAGTAATTGTGCAGCAGCATGGGGGGTGTTTGTGCGTGTTGCATATGTGGGAGGCATAATATAAAAAGTACAATATTTCTGGAGGGGAAGTTTGAGATGGGGATTGCTATAAATGAGGTTGGATAGATAATCCAGGATCAGTTTAGGAAGGCCTGCTAAGAAATATAACTTCATTCTCCACACGTCCCTCCCCCCCCCCAAAAAAAAACTAAAGTTATATGGAAGAATCTTAAGGATGAATGGACACATGGATGGACGGGTGAGCAGACAGACAGGTATATAGATAGAGACATACAAATATAGATTTGAAAGTGATTTAGGGCATCCCTGGGTGACTCAGCAGTTTAGTGCCTGCCTTCAGCCCAGGGCGTGATCCTGGAGTCATGGGATCGAGTGTGTGTCTTTGTGTCTCTCACAAATAAATAAAATAAAATCTTTAAAAAAGTGATTTATTTAAGAGACAAATCAGAATATCTTAGGTTACAGTTTGGAACCGAGCAGTGCAGGAGGTAATGGGAAGAATCAGGTAAAATCAATGTAGTTATAGGTCATGTGGAACTCACCTAAGAGAGTTCTCAGTAACCATCCACAATATAAATTGACCACACTACTACTTTTTCTCTCTCTTTGGGCCTAAAACCACCTCCATTTGAAGTGGCACTTTGGATGAAACAGGCCATTGCTGAAACTGAGCATATTACCCCTGGAGGGACAGTGAGCTGGCTTTGCAAAGAGGGAGGCAAGGGATTACAATTCCATCCCATTTCATAAATTTATCCTGCCTCTTAGGTTAGTTACCCAGACAAGGTGTGATGAGATGGTACCCGAAAAAGGAAAGTGTTTGGCAACAGGGAGCACAAAGTTGGGAGGGAAGCAGTGATATGCAGGAAAATGCCTGCAAAAGAAGTGCCCTTTGCCAGAATAACTGCATAGTCGAACAGCTGCACCAACACTTCGGGCTGCCAGTAAAATATTTTATCCAATAGATTTACCAGCAAACATTTAGCAGCACTCACCATGTGCCACTGCATTGTGTTAGGCTCTCTGGCAGCACCAGGTATGAGCCCCCAGTCTCCTGGAAGTTTGGCTTTGAGTCAGAGATGTGCAAACACAAGATCAATAGCGAAATTAAAAACCAAGCTATGTGTTATGTGGTACTGCTGGATGGTTCGTAGGGAACTAATAGAAAAGATCTTTCCTGTGGATATTTGAGAAAGTGAAACTGAGCTACAAAGGATGGTAAGATTAAAATAGGAAGAAGGATCCTGGGGACAAGAGAGTTTAAAATAACTTTCAAACTCCTCTCCATAACATAGAAGGAGATCAAGAAGGAAAGACAGTCAGGGAGAAGAGAGCCAATGTTCACAGCACATTGGCTATAAAAGGCCTGGACTCTCTATATATTTCCATTGGATTCCAACAACAATCATCAGTCCTATTTTATAAATGTGGAAACCAAGGTTCACAGGGCATAAATGTCTTACACAAGGCCATGTAGCTGGTAAACAAACAAGCCAGGAACAGAAGTCCAGGGATGTCTGCCTCTAAAACAGGGCTTCTCAACCTCCACACAACAGAAATTTAGGAGTGTATAATTCTTTATTGTGGTGGGATGTCTTGCTCCCCTAATATATGCCAGCAGCTCCCCCTCCACTATGACATCCAAAAATATCTCTAGACATTGCCAAGTATCCCCCAGGGGATAAAACCGTCCCCAGTTGAGAGCCATTGATTTAAAAATTCTTCATATGATAGAAAGCTAAGAATGAGTTTCCTTTGAACACGAACTCAGAGGACAGTAAAGAAATCAACTTTGATGGACCATAAGGTACATATTAAAAGATGTAGAAAATTATGTTAAATAAATGCCCAAACACAGCAGCCTAAGTCAGAAAATAGGCAGAAATAGTAGATAAGTCAGGCAGCTAGGCTCATTGGCTGAAACATGCTACAGAACCAGTCCTATGGGCTTGTCAGTGACTACATTCATATACTGGGCACCCGGCTGATGCAGGACGCTCCCCTGTTGGAAAAGGCCCTGACATTCTGTGGGTGGCAGCACATTAGGAAGAGGATATTGGTGGACCAACAGAAAGGAATCTTCCCTCGTTTGTAACTATCTCTGGATTCAGGGTAGGCTCCGAGCTCATCTGATTGTCAAGTGTAAACCACATGGCTGAGCCCTTCCTAAGATTGTGACTAGAGTCTCCAATTTTATGTTTCCACAGTGGAGGGAAAGAAAAAGAAAAAGACAAATGTCTGCTATACGTTTTACTTTTTTTTTTTTTTTACCAGAGATAATATACAATATTAACCCTTCGAGGAATAGGAGATAAGCAGTTTTGCAAGAAGCAACATTATGGAAGGAGATAAGCAGTTTTGCAAGAAGCAACATTAAAGAACTTCAAATTCCTATTCTGATCAACATTGAAGCCAGTTGAGAAGAGCTAAGAGGGCTGGTATATCACAGCAGGGGATACTGGGTGATTTGTTCCCTATATTATATACATGAGACAGGGAGATTTCACCACTTAAATGGAGAGGGGGCTCACTCTTTGTGTGTGAAGCTGGAGGGGGAGTGATGGTGGCCAAGACTCTTGCAGGACAATTTCAGATGCTCCAGTATCCCCCTGAAGCCCTCATTCCCGCCATTTCAGCCAACACTGTGCTTTCCGTCTACCTCCTCCTTTCACTGCTGGGCAATTTCAATTGTCCAAGTGCTGTTGAAACATAGTGACTACATCTCAGGCTTGCGTGATGAATAGCCAAACAGTCTTCAAAGGAATGTAGATTTTTCTCTCATCTACATGTTCCAGGAATAAGTTTACAGCCCAATTTCCTATCCTCTTCAGAGGACAGAATCAAGACCTGGAGAATTGAAACTGCCATCCACTGTGATCTACTAGATGAAGGCTTATCCAGAAGGAATACATCAAAGGATGCATTTCCTATTTCTGCATAAGTTCTGAAACAACGAGTCAGCTTTATAATCAGTGCTTTCAAATAAGCTACACCTTGAATTACGCAGAAGACCTGACCTTGCAAAAGTCCTTCCTTTCAGCCGTTGCTGTCCTTCCCTGTCTCTGGCTTCTGCTGTACAGAGTGTCCCTATCTGTGGCGAGTGATTCAAAGACAAACCTAAACTGTGAAATCGGTCATAAAGAATAGTTAGTGCTTCCTTTCTTCTGCTTATTGATGCAGAGAGCTCTTTCCCTGGATAGAAATTTTCCTGCCTGTGATAACCAAAATGTCCTTTTGACTTCTCCCATTGAGTATATCCCCTAAAGTGTTGAGGTTGGCTCTTTGGTCCAGCTTCCCCAAAAAAGCAGTCACCTCCAATTAAAAGAAAAAAAGGAAGGGAAGAATAATGGAAATAATGAGTTAATCTAGAAATAGCAAAGGACTGATCCTACCAGTAAGCTGTAGGAGATAGAGGCTTATTTCTCCCTTCCTCCAGCAAAGAAATCGATATATATTTGGTTGAGCCAACAAAGCTGCATGCTATTTTTTCTAAATGATTTTTCTCTGCTTTTAAATCAATTGTCTGAATGGATAAGAGAAGAAAGAAAGAAGGTTGCCTTGTATTGGGGAGGAAAACTTTTCCTTTCTTCCCTTCTAGGTTCTTTGGCTGGCCTAATAATTGAATTGATGTGAAACAGATAACAGGAGAAAACAAGATAAAACAAAACAAGTTTTGTTTAGCTCATAGATGTATAAGAGTCAAAGAAGTGACAAAAGCAGGCAGCTTTGTGAATAGCTGATCAGCCAAAGAGGTTTGGTTTGAGGTAGCAAATTAATCAAATAAAAGGTTTGTTTATATAGCCTACTTGGCCCCGAATTCCCTGTCACTGCAACTAAGGATGACTTGTGTTCTCCAGGTGCAAAGAGGATCCCCCACAAGGGGAATTCACTTCTTGCTTTCAGGGGAAAAAAGGAAGTTCAGAATGTCCTTCCTGTACCAGCTATCACTTCCGTAACTTTCATTCAAAATAATCACTGTGCCAAAGTGCCATATTTGGAGGCAGCCTGCCCTGGACCCCATCATTTTAACACAGGTTTGGTTGTAAGTCTCAGAAACAAGGAACCATCTAATAGAAAATTTCTTTCTTCCAGGTAGGTTAAGGAGCAAGTGGTATATAGATTATTAGGTTGTTTTCAGCAGCAAGTAACCCCAAGCTTGTTTAAGGGTGAAAATTTTAGTTCCTTAACATAAAAAGAAATCCCAAGGATAGGATGGGCCGCAGACTTACTTGATTTAGAAAGTCAAGGGTTTTGTTGTTCCTCCAGTCTACCAGCCTAGAATAGCTTCATTTTCAGGATGGTTGCAAAGTAGCAATTCAAGGTGAACAATGTAGATGTGACATAATCCAGAGGTACAGAGTAGATCTTCCTGTGGCCTACCAGATGGTGTGAAGAAACTTCTCCTAGGTGTTCCTCAATATAATTTTACTTATTAAAAGTCAGAATTGAATCACATGCCTTCTCTGGACCCCTAGGCTAGTGGTTAAAAATTAGACAATAATACTATGGTGCATTTTTGGTTGTCACGATGACTGGAGGACTCTTAATATTTAGCAGGAAATATTTAGACTACTTAAATGTCTGGCAATACATAAACAGCACTGCACAATAAAGAATGGTACCACCCAAAATGTCAAGAGCTTATTGATAAACACTACCCTTAACCTAATCAAGTACTCTTTGGACCAGGGGATGCTTTTAGTCTTCCCTTAGGCATTTGCAGGCAGAGAGGAAGGGTGATCACAGCTTTGTAGTACAACTTGAAATCCGGCATGATGATTCCCCCCTGGCTCTGGTTTTCTTTTTCAATATTCCCCTGGCTATTTGAGATCTTTTCTGATTCCACACAAATCTTTTTTTTTTTTTTTTTTTACGATTTTATTTATTTATTCATGAGAGACACAGAGAAAGAGACATGCAGAGACACAGGCAGAGGGAGAAGCAGGCTTCATGCAGAGAGCCCGATGTGAGACTCGATCCTGGGACTCCAGGATCACACCCTGGGCCAAAGGCAGGCACTAAAGCACTAAACCACCCAGGAATCCCCTGATTCCACACAAATCTTAAGATTATTTGTTCCAACTCTCTGAAGAAAGTCCATGTTATTTTGATAGGGATTGCATTGAACATGTAAATTGCCCTGGGTAGCATAGACATTTTTACAATATTAATTCTTCCAATCCATGAGCATGGAATATTTTTCTATCTCTTTGTGTCTTCCTTAATTTCTTTCAGAAGTGTTCTATAGTTTTGAGGGTATAGATCCTTTACCTCTTTGGTTAGGTTTATTCCTCGGTATCTTATGCTTTTAGGAGCAATTCTTCAGTCTCATTGTTAGTGTATAGAAATGCCACTGATTTCTGGACAGTGTGGTACAGGCACAAAAACAGACACATAGATCAATGGAACAGAATAGAGAACCCAGAAATGGGCCCTCAACATTATGGTCAACTCATCTTTGACAAAGCAGGAAAGACTATCCACTGGAAAAAGGACAGTCTCTTCAATAAATGGTGCTGGGAAAATTGGACAGCCATATGCAGAAGAATGAAATTGGACCATTCTCTTACACCATCCACAAAGATAAACTCAAAATGGATGAAAGATCTAAATGTGAGACAAGAATCCATCAAAATCCTAGAGGAGAACACAAGCAATACCCTTTTTGAATTTGGGCACAGCAACTTCTTGCAAGATACATCTATGAAGGCAAGGGAAACAAAAGCAAAAATGAACTATTGGGGCTTAAGATAAAAAAGCTTCTGCACAACAAAAGAAACAGCCAACAAATCTAAAAGACAACCTACAGAATGGGAGAAGATATTTACAAATGACATATCAGATAAAGGGCTAGTATCCAAGATCTATAAAGAACTTATTAAACTCAACAGCAAAGAAACAAACAATCCAGTCTTGAAATGGGCAAAAGACATGAACAGAAATTTCACAGAGGAAGACATACACATGGCCAACAAGCACATGAGAAAATGTTCCACATCACCTGCCATCAGGGAAATACACATCAAAAACACATTGAGATACCACCTCACACCAGTGAGAATGGGGAAAATTAACAAGACAGGAAATAACAAATGTTGGAGAGGATGTGGAGAAAGGGGAACCCTCTTGTTGGTGGGAATGTGAACTGGTGCAGCCACTCTGGAAAACTATGTGGAGGTTCCTCAAATTGTTAAAAATAGAACTACCCTATGACCCAGCAATTGCACTGCTGGGGATTTACCCCAAAGATACAGATGCAGTGAAACGGCAGGACATCTGCACCCCAATGTTTATAGCAGCGATGTCCACAATAGCCAAACTGTGGAAGGAGTCTTGGGTCCATCGAAAGATGAATGGATAAAGAAGATGTGGTCTATATATATAATGGAATATTACTCAGCCATTAGAAACGACAAATACCCATCATTTGCTTCGACATGGATAGAACTGGAGGGTATCATGTTGAGTGAAGTAAGTCAATCAGAGGACAACCATTATATGGTTTCACTCATATGGGGAATATAAAAAATAGTGAAAGGGATTAAAGAGGAAAGGAGAGAAAATGAGTGGTTAAAAATTCAGAGAGGGTGACAAAACATGAGAGACTCCTAACTCTGGGAAACGAACAAGGGGTAGTAGAAGAGGAGGTGGGCAGGGGGATGGAGTGATTAGGTGATAGGCACTGAAGGGGGCACTTGACGGGATGAGCATTGGGTGTTATACTATATGTTGGCAAATCGAACTCCAATGAAAAAATAGACATATAAGAAAAAAGAGAGGAAGAGTGGATACTGAACAAAATAAAAAATGATTTTCCTGTAAAGAGGAAAGAAGTTGTCAATGGATACTGGTGGCTAGGCATCCAATAATAACTGCTATGTGATATTATCACCATCTGATCCCGAAACAAAAATCATTTATTCACTTATATTAACATTTTCCACATTTTACAAAGTCTGTGTAGGGCTCTTAGAAACTTAGAAGATGAACTAAGGAGCTGTCGCAATAACCTGGGTTGGAAATTACATAACTATGGACTAAGGTTGTAGTATAGGAGATGGAGAGAAGTGAATGAATTCTCAAGATATTTTGGAGAGAAATCAATAGGTCTTGGAAAGTAATTAAATTTAAAGTGTTCAGGATGATTCTTTGGTTTATGGAAGTCTGAAGTCATCCACTAAATCCCAGTCACTCTCCCATATCCGCTGAAAAATGGCATCCAGCTTACTATCCTATTCTCCACCAAGATACATGCCCTCCTCCCTGGTAACATCAATAACCCCACCAGCAATATATTGAATGCCTTGGCCCTCTATTTCTTACTGTCAATGCCTTGGCCCTGTATATGTCACTTTCTCACCTCCAATTTTCTTGTCTTCCTTGCCTCCTCTTTCATTCATTCATAAACTTATAATCTCCATTTTATTACCAATAGTTGTATCGCTTTTTAAATCAAAATTCCAACCTTTTCTATATTTAAAGTTTAGTCTCCTGAAATCTTGGTTCTAACAATTTTTCAATTCTGCCATCCTCCAATCTTGTTATTTCACCCCCTTTTCACTGTCCAATATGCCTCATCCAATATTATCATTTTTTAACCTAAATAAGATTTAGTGGTCTATTACTAAAACTAAATGACAGCATGCAAATTTAGCTCATTTGCATATGTCTACAGTCATGGTTAAATCAAATCTTTACAAATTTTTGACCAAAACAGGCCTGAAAAATAGTGCCACCTGCTTCTGTGTTTAATTTTAATTACTATGAGGCCTTAATCTCATTAATAATATTAGATCTCCTATAGCTTCTGAGTTGGATGAGCCACACCATCTTCTCAAATAGTACACACAACAGAAGAAAGAGGAAATAGAAGATGAAGAATTAACATTTCAACATGTTGAGCTTCATGTGTCTTTGGGACATCAACGTGAAACTATTCCTTAGGGGCTTGTGTGTTAGGTCCATGAGAGAGATGGAAGCAGAAACAAAAGTAGTGTGGGGTCACTATGGAGGGCTTGTATGAAAACCATGTGAGTGAATGAGATCATCTAGAGAGCCTACAGCCCTAGAGGAAGCTTTCTTGGTTTGATGGCAGCCCTTTCAGTTTAGCTTTAGAAATGGTTGGTCCACAGCAAATATTTATTAAGCATTAACCACCTTCTAGTCACTCTTCTAGGTACTTGGAATATATTGGTTACAAAACCTAGACTTCATTAAATCCACATTCAAGTTAGGAGAAATGGAAAAAAAATAAACATAATAAATTAGTAAATTAGACTGAATAACAGGTGATGTGTGCTAAGGCAAAAAAAAAAAAAAAATGCATAGACCAGAAAAAGGGAATGAACAGTGTGATAGTAAAGGGTTGCAATAGGCTGCACTATTAAATACGATGTCAAGATAGTTAGCATTGGGAAAATGAGATTTAAGCAAAGACTTGAAGAAAAAACAGTGAGGGAATTATAAAAGTGGATATGTGGTGGAAGAATGTCCCAAGCAGAGGGAGCAGATACAAAAAGGCACTAAGGTTGGAGTACCTCTGGAATGTTTGCTGAACAGAAAGAGGCCAGTGTGTCTGGAAAGGAGAGAGCAATGAGGTTAAGTTGCCAAGTACAAGGAAGGCAGATCACATAGAGCTTTGTGACACTGAAAAAGCTTTAGCTTTTGCTAGGGAGAACTATTCCAGAGCTTTGAGTAGAAATGTCAGAAGAAGATCTAAATTACATTTTTAAATGAATATATTTGGCTACTGTGTTGAGAATAAGTTTTAGGGAAGCAAGGGTGGAAAATGGGGAACCAGTTGAACCAGTTGGCAGGTGACGGCAGAAACCCTGGAGAGAGATGATGATGATGGGCAGGGTGGTATCCATGTGGAGGGTGAGAATCGCGGAGATTCAGAATATATTTTGGAGATAGAGCCAACAGGTCCTTTAACAAGTGGGACACATAGTACAAGAGGAAGAGGGAAGCAAGGGTAACACTCAGGTGTTTGGCCTTGCCCATTATAGCCTGAGCAAATGGAACAATGATGTTGTCATCAACTGAACTGGGGAAGGCTAGCGGAGTTTTAGTGCAAAGATCAGAAGATCAATCTTGGCCATTCTAACTCTGAGATAAATCTTAGACATCCAAAGAATGATATGGAATAGATAGTAACATATTAATTATAGACAGAATCTATAAGATAGGGGTTATTGTTATGTAGGTAATGTTTAAAGCCACAGGACCGTCTTGCCTCATAGTCGCAGAAAATAATAACCAGCCTATGAAATGCCAGACCTTGAGTGCACTGTACAGCTTGTGATCTCTTCACAGGTAGGAAATAAAGGTTATAGATTTGGGAAGATTGCTGAGTGTAGCAATCTGAAGTAGGATTAAGCAGTTATGTTAAGAATTTATTTATTTATTTATTTATTTATTTATTTATTTATTTATTTATTTGGAGAGACACAGACATAGTGGGAGAGAGCACGAGTGGGGAGGAGGCAGCTGGACACAGGGCTTGATTCCAGGATTCTGAGATCATGACCTGAGCCAAAGGTGGATGCCTACCCAACTGAGCCACTCAGGCACCCGAGCATCAAGAAGTTCTTGAGAATGTTCTCATTGCAATGAGTACTTTACATTCATTAAATCACTGAGTCCTTATAACAGCCTTTAACGAATGTACTATTATTCTCAATCTACCAATGGAGGAACTGAGGCTCTGGGGAAGGGAAGAAATTTGCCTGCTGTACAGGACAATGGACTAGGTAGGAGATGAGTTTTCAGACTCAACTGTACCATGAACTGGGTGTCCTTTAGTAAATTCTGCTAGTCTTTGGGTTTTTGTTTCCCTAAATGAGAAAGGTTGCCCAGACAACCTTTAAAGACCTTTGTTGTTTGTTTTTTTATGATACCTAGATATGTTTCAGTTTCTTAGCCTGAATCTTAAATACCTTAATGCCATCTCCTCTAAACCATACTATTTACGCCCGTATAATATCAACATTAATAACAACTGAATAAAGGCTTAGTCTGAATTCATTTCTGTGTAAAATATTCACATTTTTATTTTATCCATTCTTTACAATCAATCAAAAGAACTCAGTATGGGATGCTTGGGTGGCTCAGTGGTTTAGCTCCGCCTTCGGCCCAGGGCGTGATCCCAGAAACCCGGGATGGAGTCCCACATCGGGCTCCCTGCTTCTTCCTCTGCCTGTGTCTCTGCCTCTCTTTCTCTCTCTCTCTGTCTCTCATGAATAAATAAATAAAATCTTTAAAAAAAAGATTCTTCTCTCTCTCTCTCACTATTCCCCACACCCAGCCTTCCCCCACCACTAAAAGAAAAAAAAAAAAAAGAACTCAGTGGACATGGTACTATGCCAATTCTGGGCCTAGCCCTTAAATTAAGGCCTGATGGAGATGCTTACTCCTGAACTTCTCTGTCTTATCACTCCAATGCCATACCATGTGGAGATGAACCAAGGACCCACCAGTCAACAGCACAGCCCTGAATTCCCAGTCCAGCTTCCAGATGACTCTAGCCTTCCTAGTGCCTAAGCTGATACCACGTGAAGCAAAAGAACCACCTAGATATCCCACACTCTCAAGTAACAAATCATTGCTTAAGCTACTAAGTTTTATGTTTGTTTTTTCCACAGCAATCAATAACTGACGTAGTTACTACAAACATACCCATTTTACAGATATAGAAACTGAAGCTTGAGAGTTTCATTTAGTGTAGATCACACATCAAGAAAATGATAGAATAAATATCTGAAGAAAGTTCTGTTACATTCCAGAGCCCACACTTGGACTGCTTGAATGCTATGCCAAACTGCTTCTCATTTTAATGCCCAGTTATCAGCCATACTTTATGGCAAGCATTTGAATTGGGTGCAATTTTCTTCTACGAAGACAGCTGCTAAGCCTATGTGGACATTACAAAAATCTCTTTGATTAATTCTACAATTACCAGAAGTATTTGACCAATAACAGGCCCTCAGTATACTCAGGGATACTTCATATAGATTACAGATGAAAAGCCAGCAACCTGGAAGAACTTCTCCCCCTGGAAGTTTCTTTCATTTCCTAAAGCCTGAGGCAGTTACATGCAGCCGTTAAATTCCCTTGTCCGCTTTGCCAGCAGCGTCATAGACACCTGTGCATTAAATTACTGCAATATCGGTTTCTGTGTGCACTTAGCATTTCCAAGTTTTTATCATCTAGAAAAAAGGCATCAATACGTCAAGACTAAGTTCCAAGCAGATGGTGCCAAATTTATTTACTTGATACTTCTTACTTTAATAGAGCTAAAGTACATTTTGCTCAGCAAATGCAGCCATCAGAAAATAATTGGAGGGGGGCGGGAAAAAAAGCACCTGAGTTGACTCAGCAAAAATGAAAACCCTAAGTATTCCACATCGAGCTAAGCCCAGGCAATCATTTAAAGGGGCCGATGTCTTCCTTCCCTTTATGCTGCACTTCCGCATTCACCCCACATGAAGTACCCGGTACTTGTCAAAATATGGCTTAAGTGAAAAAGTATTGGAGTCTTGGTGTTGTCTGTGGGTGATTCCTGAAGATGGGGATGAATGGAAAATGTGCTGGAGTGTGCGGTAAGGATAGGAAAACATATATATGCTCACATGTAAATAATTCACAATTTTTTTTTTTAATAATTCACAATTTTTACACGAACTCAAAGTCACTGTAGGAACATAACACGCCTATTTTAGCATGGTATAACTATGGTATCCCTGCTCTTCTAATTCAAAGGTAAAAATTCCGATTAGGTTCCCATGTTCATTTAAATAGTAATAATAGCCATAAAGTGTACATTCCTCTTTTTTTAAAAAAAGTATTTATTTATTCATGAGAGACAGAGAGAGAGGCAGAGACACAGGCAGAGGGAGAAGCAGGCTCCATGCAGGGACCCTGATGTGGGACTTGATCCCAGGATTCCAGGATCACGCCCTGGGCCAAAGGCAGGCGTTAAACCGCTGAGCCACCCAGGGATCCCTAAAGTGTACATTCCTGTATTACTTTACAATTTACAAGACACTGTCATATACAGCACTTGATTTGATCTTTATAACAAAACAGACTAGGTATTATTATATGCAAGATCATAGAGTTAAATACTAAAACAGAAGTTAACTCTAAAATTTCATAACTTCAGCTGAAGTCTTCAGCTCCAGGTGTCTTTAGAAAAAGAATGAATGGTCTTTTTAAAAATGTTTGATTTTTATGACGACATCTCTGTTCTAATCTGATGTTCTTGGTTAAGTACACAATAAACTTTCTATTTTAAAAATGACTTGAAACATCATCCAGGGACACCTAGGTAGCACAGACGTTTAAGTATCCAACTTTTGGTTTCAGCTCAGATTGTGAACTCAAGGTCAGGAAGTGGACCCTGCATGCTCAGGGCTCCATGCTCAGCAGGGAGTCTGCTTAGGACTCTTTCTTCCTTTCCCTCTGCCCCTAACAACCCTCCCCCCACTCTCTCTCTCTCTCTCTCTCTCTCTCATAAATAAATAAAACCTTTTTTTTTTTAATAAAACCTTTTTATAAAGATGTCATCCATACAGCCAGTGACAAATCATGCAGAGTTATATTTCTTAATATCTGTCCACTAAGAAAACTACCCAACACTTCTTTCAATGAAGTCTAATGTTGCCAAAGAAAGTAGACATGTTCTTCAGACGGTGCAAATAATGGCAACTGTCCTTGTAGCCATCCCTTGAAATGTTCACCTGCTGCGATTTCTCCAATCCTTTATTAGAGCCTTGCTTTTTTATTCGATTATTTTTTTCATTGTAGTATGATTTAGATCCAGTATAATTCACAGATCCTAAATGTACAATTCTATCATTTCAGAAAGTCTCCTAGTGCCCCTTTCCAGGCAGTCCTCAACCTGAAGGCAACTACTTTTCTGTTATTTTCACCAAATACTTGTTTTGCCTATTCTAGAACTTTATACAAATGTACCTTTTTTGTTTTTTTTTGCACCTAGCTCAGCATAACGATTTGAGATTCATCCATGCTATTGTAGGTATAACTAGTTTGTTCTTTCTCTTCCTCTTCCTCCTGCCTCTCTGGAAAACAGTATGGAGGTTCCTCAAAAAGTTGAAAATAGGGATGCCTGGGTGGCTCAGCAGTTGAGCGTCTGCCTTTGACTCAGGGCGTGATCCCAGGGTCCGGGATCGAGTCCCACATCGGGCTCCTGCAGAGAGCCTGATTCTCCCTCTACCTATGTCTCTGTCTCTCTCTGTGTGTCTCTCATGAATAAATAAATAAAACCTTCATTTAAAAAGTTGAAAATAGAGCTATCCAATGACCCAACAATGGCACTACTAGGTATTTACCCCAAAGATTCAAATGTAGTGATCCAAAGGGTCACCTGCAGCCTAATGTTTATAGCAGTAATGTCCACAATAGCCAGACTATGGAAAGAGCCCACATGTCCATCAAGAAGAGATGAATGGATAAAGAAGATGTGGTGTATATATATATATATATATATAATGAAATATTACTCAACTATCAAGAAAGAAAGAAAGAAAGAAAGAAAGAAAGAAAGAAAGAAAGAAAGAAAGAAAGAAAGAAAGAAAAAGAAAGAAATCTTGCTATTTGTAATGATGTGGATGGAACTAGAGGGTATTATGTTAAGCCAAATAAGTCAATCAGAGAAAGAATTATATGATCTCACTCATATGTGGAATTTAAAAAACAAATCAAGGAATCATAGGGGAAGGGAGAGAAAAATAAAACAAGTGAAATCAGAGAGGAAGATAAATCATAAGAGACTCTTAATCATAGGAAACAAACTCAGGATCACCAGAGGAGAAGGGGGTGAGGGGACAGGGTAACTGGGTGATAGATATTAAGGAGAACACATGATGTGATGAGCACTGGGTATTATATAATACTGATGAAACACTGAATTCTATCTCTGAAACTAATAATATGCTATATGTTAATTAATTGAATTTAAATAAAAAATAATTTTAAAAATTTAAAAACTAGTTTGTCTTTTTCTATTACTGCATAGCTCTATGTATGTTTCTTTATCTATCACCCTGTTGATGAACATTTGAGTTGTTTGTGTATTTGTACAGCTTCATTTTAGGAACTACATTTTAAGCCCTTAAAATGGGTCCACAAATTAAGAAATCTGTCAGCAAATGTACATTTTGTTCTGGGTGTGTGTGTGTGTATGAGCTAAAGTAGAATTTACTTTGTGAATCAATGTAAGTACATCAAACACTTGGCACTCGAAACCTAAATAAATTGGTCTGGCTCCCAGACTCCCTGGCTGTAGGGTAGACAGGTCTGAGAAAGGTGGGATGCTAAAAGACCCTAACAACACTAAGAGTTCTGCTGTCTGGGCTAAATGGTAGGTGGTAACCTCACAAGAAAGAGGTGTACACTCAGCTCTGTCATTGCAGGGTGCTAACTCCATGCACAGTGCTTCGGCTGTTAAAACATTCCTGTAACATTCACCAGCCAGATTCTGGCATCATGTGCGTAAACAGATCGGCGATTCTGATCATTTAAAATGCCGATTTCAACCATCTCTCTCCCTTTCTCTAAAGCACTTGAGTTCATCATGGTTTGCTAATTAAAGCACAGGACTTAAGCCTTTCAGCCTTCCTTGTACATGCAGCTAATTCGACCTTGAAGGATGCAGCAAATGAGTCAATTAACATTCCATAGCATGCATTTATCTAGCACCTGCTGTGTGCCAAACACTGCACAGCGTTGGCTGAGTTTCCTAACAGGTTGCAGAGAGGAAGTAGGATGCTGTGAGTTAAAGAACACGGGCTGGTGCAGAAAGCCCAAATCTGTCCTGCTCTCCTACTTTCTTTCTGAGATCTAAGAAAATTCAATTCAACTTGGAACCTCAGTTATAGACTAACTGCAGGAGGTTCTAAGGTTTTGGGTTGTAAACTAAGCTGTGAAAACAAATTTGTGGACCTTAATTTTTTTTACAATTCAATTACTTTGGGCCTCTATCCCTTGAGATAGCAGGGATTTAACCTCAGTGGATTTAGGTAACCCTGCTCATATAAAAGATTCCCAGAGCTGTCTCTGAGGCCCTAGCATTTCTAGAACACTCAGAGGGGAACAATGTTGCCCACTTGGCATCCACTAATTCTCATATGCTCTTGACTCTTGGTTCTTTACTTCTCCAGAAAAGCTCCTTATTCTACTTTATGGCCTCTCCTGGATTTCTGGCTTCAGTACGACAATGGTACTATTCTGAACATTGAGGGGAGAAATTCGAGATCTCCCAACACTGCACTACAAGGCCTAGTAAGAAGGCTTCAGGTCCATGATTGTAAACTTCCCACCTGACCCTCATTCTTTCCTCATCCTTACCTGGCTTATATAGAGATGCTTCTGAGACCCAGCAATGTTCTCAGACTCCATCCAGAAAGCAATGCATTGGCAACCTCCTTGCTGGTGTACAAAGAACTTCATGAATTCGAGAAAAAGTGTCTAATCATTATGGACAAATTGCCAAGATGCACCTCTTCTGGGTAAACCAGCTAGAAGAAAACATTTCCCTTGGTAGCTCGTGAAGCAGTGTTCAAGCTGGATTGCAGGCCCATAATCAGCCCCGCGGCCAAGGGCCCGAGGACAGGGCATGTGCAGAGTGCTGTCCCTAAACCAGGTTCTCACATTGCTCTTCTGTCTGGTTTTTCATATTTTGTCCTCTTTTCTCTCAGGATTCAACCCAGGAGCTTTTGCTTTTTCCATTCACTCTCCTCCTTCTTCCTCTTGAAAGAGGCACAACTCTCTCTAGTCACAGAACTGTCCTAGTCTATCCTTCATGGGATATGACTTAGGCTTTTGAAAAATACAATGACTTTTTTCTCAAGTAATTTTCACAGCCATGCATACCAAAAGTTTATTTTGGAACTCAAAAGCTGCCACTTGACTAGTTCTTTCTCTCTGTATTTCTCTGTGGTATCTCTGCTTAAGGTAATGGGTACTAGGTTTGGTTGCCCCAGGGGAGGTGGGATCACAGGTTGAAGGACATGCTTGGGGACTGTGGCAGCCATGGAGACCTTACCCTTCACTGCAAGCTGTGAGGTTAGCTGAAAGCCTCCAGCTTCGGCACCTACAGGATCTTGAGCCAAGGCCTCGTTTTTCTTGCAGACCTTCCAGCTGATGACTGATCAACGAGGCCAGTTAGGGCTTGGCTATTTCCTCAAAACAGGACTCCTCATTAGGATAATCTCTGCTATGGAGCTCCCCACTGGGCTGACACTAGGGTGAATTTTTGTTAGATCTGCATCACAACCTGAGACTCTCCCACCACCATCCTATCCCCTCTTTTTCTTATCTTGTACAGATATCCTGCACAACCCTCCCCCCAAAAACAAACCTCTTGTGCTGCTAACTCAGTGTCAGCTTCTCAGAGAATCCAAAGTGACACAGGTCTGAAAATACTTCTGCTAATCAGTTAAATAATACTCTACCAAACAGCTGAGTATGTAAATAACCAGTCCACGTTAAATCCATTGATTCTAATATTCTCTCTTTTCCCTCCCTCATCTCTCCCTAAAAATTTGAGTGAAAGAGCAACTATGTTCTCAAGTAAATCATTTCAGTTTGCAAATATCCAAAAGCAGAGATTTAATCATTCTGCCCCCTCTTCCTACTTTCCTACCAGTTATCCTCATTAAGGACAATAAAACGGCAAAGGCAAAACAGCCTAAGAATTACCTTGCAAAGCTATAGCAAACCCCACAGCAATAGTTCTACTTAATGGAGTCTTGTTTTATCTGAATTATCTTTCAAAACTAGTGGAACTGGATAAATCAAAGTGAACTGGAAGACATCAGAACTGCTAGTTCAGTAAATAATCATTTGGCATAGACAGGGAAAGCATGATGTTCCTCAAATGGAAAGTAGAAGCTTTTGAGGGTAGTAACATAATCTTCTAGTTGCATATTAGTGTCTATTCTGTTAATTATAAACTCCACAAGAAAAGATGTCAGCTTTTGTTTACTACTCTATACCTAGCCTGGATGAAAAAAATACATATATTATTGAATAAATGCATTTTAGTCGCAAAATAAGCCAACTAAATCGTGGAATTAGCGTGGTCACCTAAACTATTCTTCAGATTTGGCCTTTAATGACATTTTATTGTTTTCCAAAATCAAATCCATTTTAGAAAAATATCCTTTGCTGGGAGACAGCCTGTCTCATTAATTATTTTGTGCAACCCAGAAGAACAAAGGAGGGATTCATTGGGCCTGCCTCCAGAATAGAGCCACATTTGGATCCTTAACTGGCTCTCTCCAAAAGAAGTGATTTTTCTCTTCTCACATATTTCAATAAGAAAGAGAGAGAAGAGAGGGAAAGAGAGAAAGAGAAAATGAGAGACAGAAAGATCAAGACCATGGTGACTATTACAGAAAGTCAACACAATGATGGCTTATCTGAGATGAATCTGCGTGGGGTTTCTGTTGTTATTTTTGTTCTTGTCTATTTTAAAAAAACAAACGTGCTGTTGGCCAGGGAGTAGTAGGCAAAGTCCTCCAGGGAGAAAATTACTCACAAAAGTCTTAAAGACCAAAATGGGCAGAGTTTAGTAAAATCAGGATGAATCTGCACACCTCCTAGGATAGGGGTGTAAGAGAAGGCAGTCAGTCATTGTCACAATGCTGACATTGCCTGGGGTTTCTTAGCACCTGTACATTATCATGTGCTCGATATGTTACATAATATATCAGTTTAACAGTCATGTGGGAGAGAACCGGTCCACTTCAGGGTAGTAATAAGTGCTGAGTATACAGCAAAGTTATGACTCAGCTTCTTTAGGCAATGGAGATGACATCTGTATTCCACATTAAGTACAAGTTCATAGTATTTTCACTATAAATAGACATTGAGCTAATGAAGATTTTTGCTACTTAGAAGGATCATACAAAACTCTGCTGTAGAAGTGTAAGACAGTTCACAAAGTGGAGGAATTAAAATGATTTCAGCATGAACATCATTACTGTAATACTTGCAGCACTACCCAAAATCTCAGTGAAAGTCAAAATATGCATTTAAATATAAAAGTTGTATGTTATCTGATCATTATCTGAAAAATTAATGCTCACATTTCACATGAGGTGTATAATGTGGGATAGAGGAAGGAGAGGAGAATGAGAGAGAATAAAGTCCATTAGTCCATGCCCTCTAGAAGTTTACCATCTGCCTCTAGGAATTTCATTTGTAGAAAAGAGACTGTCCAGTAAACAAGAGGCAATGGAGTAGGGGGAAGGAAAGAGAGAGACAGGGGACAGGCATATCACATTGTGTGGAAACTAAAAGATTTTCCTTCCACGAGTCTGGATTAGAACTCTTCAACTGTGTACTTTCACCTTAAAACATTTTACCTCTGTCCTTACCACTCTTGCTTGGAATCTGTCAAATTCCAAAGTGGCAAGGACAGAAAAGAAAATGGAAGAACCAATGTATAAATGATGAGTCTTTACCAGAATTTGGAGGTTCTTCCTAAAGTCTCTTTTATTTTTTAATATTAGATATAAGCAGAAAGGCAATCTCCCCTGTTTACCAATAAGCTATTTCAACCTCCTCTATCTTTGTCATAATCTTGTATGCTTCTTAACTTTTAAACATAGTATATATAACTTCATAAGCGTTGGCCCAAGAAATTAAAAGGAAGCAAAGCAGTCTAACTGCTGACTATTCTCCGGCCTCCAAATGTTATTTTTTTGTCAATAGGATCTTACATGTAACCTAAACTCACAACAGAACTCCTTTTTGTCCAAAATCTTGAAATAGCCAATGACCTATTCCTGATGAGTAGAATCACTTTGCTTCTTTTACTCTGTGATTTCCTGTTCCCTGCAGACCAAGTGATCCCCTTCAGCCTCTTCCTGAGTGCCTTGATGAGTAAATTAAAGAGTAAATTGAGTGGTTGTCTTATTTGATTTCCTCAAGAATTAGTGTAATGACTGATAGGCTATCTAAATGTGCAAATAGCTTTAAAAAAAAAAAGAGAGAGAGAGATTTGTTTTTTCCAAGGACTCTGCTCTCTGGTTCATTCTTTGTGAAAGCATTGACCATGGCTCTGACCAAACATAGTTTAGAAAGTGAGCGATCAATTTCTGTTGCAGTGGAAAAGTGTCTAAAATGATATCACCTTGGACTTGCCCCAAATGCCCTTCACTCCAATGTCAATTATAGATGGATTACATTAAGGCAGTAAATATTTTCATTTTCCCTCTGGATAAAAAGAAGTCATTTGAAAAGCTATTTTTTCCTTGTTTTACTTTCAGGCAACTGCTTGTTATTCCAATGCCATGGCCTCCATAGCAGACAATATAGGAAAAAAAAAAGTGTTATTTAACATGTTATCAATCATGTTAAGAATCACCTTGGGTAATACTAAAAACTAAAAACACATGGAAAATTCTGGTAGGAAGAAGGAAAGTGAAAAAGTATAGTGGCAAATCACTTAATGGGAAATCAAGCAATAGCTCAGGGGTTCAAAGTCTCTCTATGACATCCACTCCTTCCTTTTAAAGAAATCTGTTTTCCTTTCTGTAAAAATATGTTAATTAACATTTACTTCAAGTATCTGTAAGTCACTGAGGGACAAGGACTGACAACAGTGAAAAACAAACGTAACTTACAACTCAAATCCATATTTATCACCAATTTTTTATGACAAAGGCTATTGAGATTTCCAGTGGACACTGAAGCTCACTTAACTAACTACAAGGGGCCAATGCCTCAATGGCCATGGCCAGTTCCCAGCATGGCTATAACAAAAGAGAAAATAAAACCAAGATTGCACAATTATTTTTCAAGTGTTGGCCTGAAGAAGATTTTCTAAGGACACCTAAAACTAAAATACAGAATTTTTTAGTAGTGTCATTCTGGACCCTTTGTCTACTCAAAAACTGAGTAATTTTTGTTTCACAAAAATGTTTGTGATTTTTTTTCCAAAAAATCATAGAAACTATTCTGTTTAAAGCTCCATTAAAACAAGATATTATTCATAAATAATTCAATATTATCCTAAATGTAAACTCACTGAACAGATTACTGAGGGCCAAATAACCAAAATTTCAAATTTTTGGGAAAATAGTGAAAATTAAAACTGCTACATATCAGTACTTATGGAACATAGCTATATCCATGTTCAGAGAAAAATCCGTAACTCTAAGTACTCATATTATTCAATAAGGAATAATCAAAATAAATTAACACTCAATTAAAGTAGTTATGGAAAACAAGTAGGTAAAACCAAGACAGAACAACTGACTTAACAAAGCTAAAAATTAGAAAAAAATAGAGATAACAAATGAATTAAAGAGCTGATATTTGGAAAATAAATGAGTAGATAACATTTAAGCTACAAAAGAAGGTCCAAATGTAAATAGTAAAAATGAGAGAATGGAAAATAACTACAGATAAAAAGGAAAGTAAAAGAATTACAAGGGATAAGTGCATTCAAACTATAATTACTAGTTTGAAAGTTGACAAAAATTAATTTCTTAATGAAAATATACATGGCCCCATATAATATGGGAAAACAACAAAATAAGTATATTTCAACTTGGACTTCACTTGAAAATCATCTAAGGTGTTTTTAAAAACTTAAAACACTTTAGACTAAATCAGAACTTTGGCAACTACCTATGATGAAGTAGCATGTGAAAACAAAATGATGTCAGTGCAGATTAGAGATATCAGACTACAACACAGGGTACAGCTTTATGAAGTTATTGTAGAACTTCACGGGCAGCCAGGCCTTCAAGGTGAGGCCAGAGAGGGGGAAATCCCAAGAAGTGAGCTGATACTCTACATGTTGCTCTTCTCTTTGGGACATATGCTGATTCATGGAGTTGAAACAAAAGACCAGGAATATAAGCAAATAAACACTGTGAAGAGGCAAAAAAAAAATCAGCAAGGCTTTGGCAATCTCATAGGATTGGGGGGCAGATAGAATTTAGGGTTGGCAAGGCTGTCAATATTAGGAAGGCCAAGATCCCAGAGAAAGGTAATACAGACAAGTAAAACTTACTGGTTTTCCCCATATTTGGGGAAATTTACTGAATTCTCAATCTGTCCATGGTAAGAGGTTAAAATTTCATGCAGAAAGCCCAAGAATGCAGAGAGCAGTTTCTGGCAGTCTCATGATGCTGACCAAGATTAAAACTAGGAGTTAGGGACTTGCCTTCTGAAGAGTCAATATTAGGCTGTCAGTTGAAAATCCTAGAGGGCTACCCCCTAAAAATAAGAGGAAATCAGAAAGACTGAGCCTTCCTAAGACCTAAGTCTTAGTTCACTCCTGTATTGGATTGGATTGATCTGCTTTATCATCCAGAGTGTCCACATTTTTTCATACACAAAAATACAGACTTGCATTAAAAAAATTATGAGGTATATCAAGAAATAAGACCAGGAGAAAACAATATAGACAATAGAATATACCAACAGATGACCCAGTTATTAGTAATTAGGCATAAAGTTTAAGATATCTCTGATTAATACGTTCTGGAGGATTTCATGCGCCAACTGAATTAAATTAAAAAAAGAAGTGAGAATTTTAGAAATTAAAAAGATAGCAACTCAAAAAATAAGAACTCATAGATTTCTATTTCATTTTTTTGTTTTTGTTTTTGCTTTCATTTGTTTTTATTTGTTTGTTTTTAGAGCAGGTGTGACACAGCTAACTGGAATACAAATCAGTAGAATATCCAGGCTAAAGCATATATGCCAGGATATGTGTCAATTTCCTCCACGATTAAAAAAAAAAGGAAAAGAACAACATCTGGAACAATAGCTATTATTAAAATCACTATTGATTTTTCAATAGTCTGTCTTTCTTAAAAATCTATCTACTTTCAATTGAAGCCAAGCATGGACTTTAAATGGGGACTTTAAATGAGGATGTAATCTCATGCCTCTTAATCTTTGAAATCTCTAAAAAAATTATATTAATTTTTTACGACTCTCCCATGGATACAGTACCACTTTGGGTTATGATTTTTATAGAGAAGGGACACTCCAGGGTCTTTCACTTGTTCCTTCATACTATAAAAACTCTTACTTCATAAATCAGAAAGCCAATGTGGCGATTCTATCAAATATACATTCAGAAACTTGGGCAATATTTGCAGAATTGATTTATTAATCTGCTGGGCCTATCATGAAATAGACTTGGGAAAAAATTCCATTTATTATCTGATATTCATGAGCCTCCCAATGACCAATGGACCACAGAGTTATTGAGAATCCCAAAGAAGTGTTATTCACTCAAAATGAATATTCAATATTTTTCCCAAAGTTGAAATATCTCCCTTGCCTCAAGTCAGAATCATACTAGTAAACCATCTCAGATGTCCTTGGGGATATCTGGAGAATCATATTCCAAACTTGAAATGTCATATAACATGGCCCTTCCTTAAAGGGACCCAGTTGGCACTTAATTAAGTGAATATAATGATACAAATTACTTCTGTTTAGATTTTTGCCTCTAGTTGCTCAAACCAAGAAAGAGTATAATGGACTCACCTTCTATTTTGGTCTTGAGGACTCCATGATCTATTATTACTCACCGTTAAAATTCTCTAAGAGTCAGTTCACTCTGATCATTGGACCAGCTTTGCTACTGTCTGGAACTATTTCTGTCTGGTATTTTGCAAGCCATTTGACTTTGTCTCCCTCCTAGAATCCTATTATTCTCACTGAAATCAGGAAACCTATTTCAATAATAGTATCTCTCATCTTCATAACCATCATACTAAATCTGACAGGCAACATCTCTGATGTTTAGCTTTCCTGATTCCTAGGTTACATCTGGAAGATCCAGAATTCTCTTCAGGCCCTTGAGGAAGACCAGAGGCAGCCATTGTGGAAGGCATTATCCCTGTTTTGGAAGTCATCATGGTGAGGAATAAGATGGCCTAAAAATTGGAGGTGAATACCACACAGACTTAGAAGCCAGTGCAAGCCAAATGTCAGCCCAGTCACTAGGAGAGAGTTATCAATTTTCTTCACCAAGCTGAGAGAGACAGATGGTATATTCCAGTGGCTGATTTAAGTAAGAATGCCCACAGGATGAACAAGCAGATGTAACAGAGACATCACCTTTGAGAACTATGAAACCCTAGGAGAACACATTTGAGGATCCTAACCATTCTCTTCACAGAGGCCTATAACCTTTGTTATAGGCTCAGATGTCACTTTAAAAAGAAGCCAGAATAGAGATCTGGAAATTAAGAGCATCATTTAAAAGGGCTATTTTTTTCTAGCAGAATATACCAAATTTGTAAATTTAAAGGATTAAAAATTATTTTTCCATGGCAAGCAAACAATTCTAGGCTTTTGAAGATGATCAAACTGGTTATATAAATAATTTTTATTAAGCGTCTGCCTTTGGCTAAGGTCAGGATCTCAGTGTCCTGGGATCCAGCCCTAAGTCAGGCTTCCTGCTCCTCGGGAGTCTGCTTCTCTCTCTCCTTCTGCCACTAACCCCTGCTTGTGCTCTTTCATACACACACACACACACACTCTCTCTCTCTGTCAAATAAATAAATAAGTACATACATACATACATACATATCTATATTACATACAAGTGGAGTTACTGTGAATAAACTTTGCTAATATGCTACACTTGTAACAAGGGGTTTGAAAATGCAAAAGATCCCATTTAGAGCACCACTGAAGATCTAAAATATCTGTCACCTGTCCATCCATCCAACCAACTACTCAATCATCCTAGAAATAAACATAACAAGTTATGAGCAGAAATTACATAAAAATGTACTTTACTGAGAATATCAGAGAGGGTCTTTTTAAAAAGACAACTAAAGTTTCTACATGTAAACTATATAACTCTATTCCCTGTACATTTAAAAATTCATAGAAAATATTGAAAAGCAATGCCATGGAAATTTCCTAATCTAACAAACTCATGTTTGTTATCATTCCAGATCTAGCAAATGTGTCCTATTTCTCTTTGTTCTCTTTCATATGCCATTAACCATGCCAGAAATTTCCTGGAGTAAATCTAATTAGCTTGTTCAGGATGAGTACCTAAAAAGAAACTTTTTTTACTGTCCAACATTTGCAGTTCCTAATTTTTCCCTGCTGCTTAAAAACCTAGAGGTAACAGTATTTAGGTACTATATTTAGAACAACTTGATGAGATTTGGGGCCTCATGATTCCTTTTAGGAAATGAACTCTGATATGTTACATATTTTAATACCCCTCACTCATTCAAACTCTATTCTAACCTACTTCAAGATTATAGGCTGACTTTGCTAAGCATGCCAAATATAATTTTCTTGGCCATATGGGTCACGAATACTCAACACTTAATAATTTATGCTGCTGGGAAAGGTGCAGCAGCTTGTGTTAATAAAATGTAAAATTCCTGACCAATTATGGAGTATAGCTAATAATAGAGCAGCAGTATCAGCTCACTTCCATCAGCTTAATGATAATCAGAAGTTGAGAATGAAGACACATGGATGCTTTTTACTCTTAATTGAAACATAGGATTTATTTTTTTTATTTAAATTCAATTAATTAACATATAATGTATTATTGATTTCAGAGGTAGAGATCAGTGATTCATCAGTCTTATATAACACCCAGGGCTCATTATATCACATGCCCTCCTTAATGCCCATCACCCAGTTATCCCATCCCCCCGCCCCCTCCTCTCCAACAACTCAGTTTGTTTCCTATGGTTAAGAGTCTCTTATGGTTTGTCTCCATCTCTAATTTCATCTTGTTTTATTTTTTCCTCCTTTCCCCTATGATACTTTGTTTTGTTTCTTAAACTCCAAATGTGAGATCATATGATAATTATCTTTCTCTGATTGACTTATTTTGCTTAACACTCTCTAGAAACAGGATTTAAGATAAAATTGAGCCCCATTAGACAGGAATAAGCATTCAGAAAGAGAAAGCATTTTTTCCCTATTCAAAATCACTGAAAAAACAATTCATTCAAAAGATATTTTACTAAAAAAAAAAAAAAGATATTTTACTAAAAATCTACCAAGTCCAAGTTCTTGTACCACTGTGTTGTAGATAATGGAGATGAAGGAAAGTCTAAGGTCTAGGGACAGGTTTATAAATAGAACCAAAAGGTGGTATATGCTATGAGTTAGAATACAAGTTAGTCAGAAAATTCAGGACATACTCAGGTGTCATTCAGAGGATGTGATTTCTGCTTGTACCATCATGGTGTTCCGTGTTTTCATGAAACTGTGTAACAAAATTGGTCCATACTTTCCATCAACCAGATAAGTATAATGCTAATAGCATAATCCATCAAAAGTTTGTAATGTGACTTAATGCCATTGTAAATTTCTTTAAGCTCCTCAAAAATAACTGTAATGCTGTAGTAGAATTTTACCAGAGCTCTTAGTGAATGAGTCATAGTTGATTTTATCATTCCTTTAAACAATAATTTAAAATATGTTCTAGCAACTTGAGATACAACTTTTCTCTTTAAAATTCTTCTCTGCCTTCTTTAATAGCATATATTGAGTGTAATTTAACCTTTTATTGATCAATAGAAGTGGCTTTCCTGAACATCGATTTTAGTCATTATTGTGATAACTTGAAGTCTATTGACAATTTATCCCAATATTAAATAACCCCAAACTTAAATTCATTTATATAATTTGCCCAGTTTTTCCAATAGTTGATTATCAAATTTTTCAAACATAGCTATTTGCCATTTTTATAGGTTTTTGTCTCTTTGTCACTTGTCTTTTGGTCTCAGGTTATCAGTGTTCAAAATAGCTTTTTGGATGTGCTTAATGCTAGTGACTCTTCTCTTGATTTTCTACTCTAGTCTACTATTCCAAGAAGACAACTTTGTGTAATGGTACAGGTGTCAGGGACAACCTCTTTGGGTGCTCTGCCCTCTCCAAACATATGCTTATTTTTCATGAAACATTTTCCTTTGGTGACTAGAGCATGTTCCAAGTTGATTAAAGCTCATAGTCCTTCAGTATGAAATCCTGGTGCAGCTTCATATAACAGTGCCATTTGAATTTAGACACAAATGAGAGGTTAAGGTTTAAGAGAGTGTCAGCTGTTTAGTTTTTAAGAAGTTTGGTAGGTTTCCCGTCAGGCAGTGATGGCTAGGATCCAAGATCACACCAGCAAGTCCCTTTTCTTCCAGGGCAGCCAAGCACAATGGTAGCCTGCTTGTCCTGCTCTTGCCATTGTCCCCAGTGCCACTTCCAGGTGGAACTGCTCTTCCTGCCTGACAGATTGAGGCCAGACCCAGTTTTCTGGGGAACTTGCAAGCCATGGGAATGAGACTCAATCGCTTTCTCCAGAATTGAATTCACCAGGCTCTGTATGCCCCTTTGGCCTGAGCTCTCCTCTTTCTTCTTACCTTGGTTGGAAAGTAGCACTGAAATTTGCTTTTGTTTTTTTCTTGCATCTTGTGAGTCTGTTTTCTCTCATTTAAAACAAAAAGAACCTGTGTTAGTTTTACCCCAGCCTCTGGTAAATTAATATACTTTAATCATATGTGTGTGCCAAGGTGGTTAAAGCTCAGTAAAAGAAGAAGCAGGTCGTTTGTGCACATTAGCCCTGGGGTTCTTTACTCAGAAGAGTGCACGGACTTGTCACATTAATTATGGCAGCCCAGCCATTTCTCCTGTAGCAGAGACTGTCCACTCTCTGCCTACTATCCATTCTCCTTTGCTTCAAGAGAAACAGCATCCTGGTCTGATTTCAGGTAACCCAGCTAAAATACCCTATTTCCTGACCTGCTTTGTATTTGGGTAAAGTCCTGTGACTACGTTCTGACCAGAGAGACAAAAGAGGAAGTGCCAGAAAAGTCTTTCTAGAATGGTTCTCAAAAAGAGGATAGGTGGCTAGTATGTGCCCTTTTGCCCTTTCCCCACTACTTATTTTCATAGTATTTGTATATGATGGCTGGAGCACCCACAGCTATGTGGAACTTTGAAATGATCATGTGCTAAAGACAGTGGAGCAGAGAGTTGGATGGAGCCTGAGATACTGCTTTCCATGAACCTCCACCACCAACCTGAAATTGCGTACCTCCAGACTCATTTCATGTGAAGTCAAAATGAAACTTTGTGTTGAAGTCATGATTTTGCTGTGTGTTCTTTTATATGCATTTAATCCTAACTTACAGGCTGGTTTAATCTCCTTATTCTCAGCAGTTTCAAGTAATTCCCACTGCTAGAGATCTGAGCTCCCCCTAGGTGAGGTTTACTCTACTTTGTGTTACTATATACGTAGATAGGGTTTAGATAGCGGCCATCAGTCATTGACTCACTCCTGAGTCTCAATCTGGCCTGAACTGTCCAATGAATTTAGCATGAAAACTCTGATATTGGTTGAATTTTCAAAAATAGGTGTTTTCTACCACCACGTGATTAAAGACACTCCTAATGACATCAACATCTTATAGATAAAATGAACTGATCAGCTACATGTGTATTGAATTTGGAAAGATCTAACCATTAAAATCCTGAGTCTCAATGCCAGTCTACTTTCCTACTATAAAAAAAAAAGTGAATCAGAAAGGTTTCATCTCATATTCAGGAGATAATTGAAGTGAAAAAATGAAGTGAGTAGGGAAAAGTCATTCCTTTTCCATGGGGTTCTTTGAGGTCATATGAAACATTGACCCATAGGCTTCCTCACAGCAGAGCCAATATTGTCTCTGAACTTGATCCATCTTTCTAGCAAAATCACTTTCTCTGCTTTATCTATCAAGGCAATGTATTCCCTACAATCTTCTTGATTTCCACATTTTCCATAGAGATAAGAAAACTCCCCACTATCTCAATTCAAATTGAGCTCTGACACGTACTGGCTATGTTGCCTATAGCAAGGTACTTCTGTTCCTGTGTCTTGGTTTTTTTCTCTGCAAACCTGGATATTACTAGTAATCTAGTCCATCAGTTGTTGGGAAGATAACAACTTCCCAGTTGTAGGGGAGTTAATAGGAAAAGGTGCTCAGAGCAGCGCTTGACTCATGGTGAGTATTTAACAAGCATGAGGTCCTGTAATTGTGCAGGAGAGAGAGGAGGCAGCACAGGACACCAAGTGGAAGGCATGAATATGATAAAGGAAGGGCAAAGACAATAAATAAACTCAATATTATATTACAATATGACTGATCCCAAGAACCAGGGAAAGCAGGGATCAATTAGGAAGAGGAGGAGCAGGAAACTATACCAAGGATATCATACACATACTCATATCCTTTCAAATGTAGAACAAAGGAAAGTCACTGAAGATAAATCAAAACAGTGGTGCGGCGATGAAATGAGGTAACACCATTTATTTTGCTCTGATAGTCCTGCTGGTGGTGAAAGGGCAGAGAGCATATGCTTGACTGTTTGCCCATAGCAGCCTATGGAGACTGCTCCTCCCTCCTGGACAGCCTTCCTAGGCTACCTAGAAGTAGTGGATTACACTTTCTATGACAACTTGCCAGTGGATTACACTTTCCTGGACAATATGACTGATCCTGGAACAGGGCACTCAGAGTAGTGCTAGAGAAGTCCCCACACAAGCTTCATCAGTCAATTGTGAGCATATATTTCCAACCCCAGGTTCAATGCTGTCACACTGAATTCTTGAAATCAGCACAGTGGCAGTATGTACACCATAGAAATCAGCAAACGCTATAAATGGAGGTACTTTCTCCCTCCAGAAAGCCATCTGTTAAGCCAGTTGTAATGTCTGATACTCTTGCTTCACTTGAGGAAGGGGCCAGGACACTTGCTGCTGAATAGGTAATGGGGATGTAGAAGCATCTATGTGGTAACAGGTCCTCACTGTTGAGCAGTGAGCCACAAAATCTCAGGGACAGGTGGGAAATCATAAGCTAAGTATTTCCGTGCCGATGTGCAGCCTGAAATTTCCTAGTAACCACCATCTAGGGATGCCTGGGTGGCTCAGTGGTTGAGTGTCTGCCTTCGGCTCAGAGCGTGATCCTGTAGTCCTGGGATCGAGTTCCGCATTGGGCTCCCTTCATGGAGCCTGCTTCTTCCTCTGCCTGTGTCTCTGCCTCTCTCTGTGTGTGTGTCTCTCATGAATAAATAAATAAAATCTAAAAAAAAAAAAAAAAAAAAAACAACCCACCATCTATACTGGTCCTCCAGCCTCTATGTGAATACCTCCTATGATGGTGAATCCCTATGTTACTGAAGCAGACCCTTTCACTTTTAGGCTAGGCCTACCGAGTTTTCAGAAATACCTTCCTTAGCCTGGAAATACTGGTTGGAGCAACCAGCTTCTCTTCCTGAACTTCACTCAAACAGCTCTCCTTTGTGACATATATATTTAAAATGCACCCATTTTGACCTGAACCTATGTTGAAAAAGTTTCCTCCCCCCAATTGGCCAACACGAGTTTTTTTTTTCAAGATGGTAGTCACCTCTAGAGACCACAGCACATTTCTTCCAAACAATTATCTTGCCCACCTATAATTGATCACCCAGACCCTGTTAAAAATTCCTTTTCCTCTCTCCTAAACATCACTGAATGACTTTTTTTCAATCATTTTTCATCTCTTTTTGTATCCAGTTTCCCATCAAAACTTGGCTTTCCTTTTTCTGTTCATATCTTTGACTACTACTAATAGTTACACCATCTAGTTTCTATCTTGGTTAATGTACATAACATTTGCCTTCTCTTTATTTTATTCAAACAATGAACATTTATCAAGCAACCACTGTGAGCCAAGAAAATCTGAAAGACAGGGAACTATGAGATATAGGCTCTGCCTCAAGGAGCTACTATCTACTTGTTTAGTTTTATTCCCAGATTTATGGTTGCCACTATGTCCCCAGCTTCTCTCTCTCCCTACTGCTTGTACTAAAAGAAGTTTCTTTGTATCCTTTGCCTTAAATGTAAGGCCATCTATCATTCACCAATCCCTAACTTAATGTGTAACTTCTTATATCACAAATCCCCAATTTTAGTTGATTCTGATATGATCTTCTAGTTCCATCTTACTACCCATTTTTCTAAAGCTAAATTTCCCCTGTTCTGAGTTAAAAGCATCAACTTATCCTGATTTATATTTGAAAACAACCACTTAAGGAATTTGGTTTCACCCATTTGTCTATGCACCTAAATATCTAGTTACTTCTCTGTCCTTTTATCATGTGTGTGTTTGCATGCATGTGTGTGTGTGTGTGTGTGTGTGTGAGTGTGTGTGTGTGTGTGTGTGTTTTAATGGCCTGGCAATGTTGAATGTGAAAATGCGATATAAAGAAGCAGATTTGGGGTGCCTGAGTGGCATAGTTGGTTAAGCTTCTGCCTTCAGCTTGGGTCATGATCTCAGGGTCCTGGGATCGAGCCCTGCATTGGGCTCCCTGCTCAGCAGAGAGCCTGCTTCTCCCTCTCCCTCTGGCCCTCCTCCCTGCTTGTGCTTTCTCTCTCTCACTGTCTGTCTCAAATAAATAAATGAAATCTTTAAAAAAAATAAAAAGTAAAGAAGCAGCTTTGTACAAAAACACACAATAATAAAGACACCTCATCTATAAATAATGTCTGCCTCTCAAGGAGTCAAAGCATTTTAGCTGTATCACCATATTTTGCCTACTCCAATTGATGGCTTAAGTACAGACAATTTCTCTCCATCTGCAGATGATGCTTCAAGTGTTGGAAAAAATGGAAAGTTCACAGTTTATGTTGGCAGGCTCAGGTCTTAGGCTACTAGTTCGAGGCACCCTTTCTCCCCAGGTCTGTTTTTACTCTCAGCGCTTCCTCCCTCTGCTCGAGCTGGTCTGATTAACCTAGAAGCCAATCCCATTGGGAGGTATGGTTCATGGTCAATGATAGCAATGTTGCAGGACCATAATAGGTAGAAACAGTTGCATTTCCTGACCCTATTTTAAGCAAGATTGGTATGACTGGCTCTGCATACTTTCTTGAGAACAAGAAGGGAATAAATGAAAAACTTTAAGGTAGAGGCCTTTTCCCAAGGCGCCACCTCCCAAAGGCCTCTGAGCATAAAAAATGGTGAAAGGTAAATGAGACTGAATACAAAACGGTTTCAAAAACCCAGAATGTAAAGCCAATAAGTTGACAAAGGGAAAAAAGTAGAAAGGCTAGAGATGCCTGGGTGGCTCAGTAGGTTAAGTATCTGCCTTCAGTTCAGGTCATGATCCTGGAGCCCTGGGATGGAGCCCCACTGGGATTCCCTGCTCGGCAAGGGGGGCATGCTTCTCCCTCTGCTCCTCACCCCACTCGTGCTCTCTCTCAAATCTAAATAAAATCCTAAAAAAAAAAAAAAAAAAAAAAAAAAACAGTACCAGGCTAATTCAGCAAGATCTAAAAGATCAGAAAACCATGGGCCTTTTCTCCCTCTGTTAAGGCATTTTATTTATTTTAGCTCAGGAAATGTATTAACCAAACAAACTTGGAATAGCCCACTCTCTACTACAGCTTGAAAGTTAGCTCTGGAAGATTGAGTGATTGCAGATAATAGAAAAAGGGAAAAAAGTAGGCTTGTGAGGATATACCAGTACTACCTCATGAATCACATTCATTTGGTTCCATAAAATGTGTTCTGCTCTCCTTTTATTACTGCTTCAGGATACACGGCAGGACTATATTTGCTTAGGGACATCTTGCTTATTACAACAAATTACTAAGCACCACATGTTGATTCTTATTCCCATTTGACAAATTCTTTTTGTCTGGCTTGTTTTACCTTTGTGTCCCCCTGTTCATTCACTTTCACTAAAAGAATAGTCTGCACTTTTTTTCAGATTTATTACCAAGTCAGGTCTCTTATTTCTCCCTGCTCTCTTTTCACATTCAAGTTTAATGAATCAAACTGGTGACTTAAATGTCTTCCTTCAGTTCAAAAAGTAAACACATACACACACACACATCCTCAGAGAGCCTGTCCAAGTCTACATCCCTCTTAGGAGATGTCCTAAAACTTAAATTTCCTGAGAATTACTCACATATGAGGCAGGAATGATATTTGAGAGAAAAGGACCTTTGTGAATACATTTCCTTGGCTGAGTCTAGCTGCTCCCTGAAGAGAGCTGTTTATGTTCCTAAAATAAACTCTTGAGTTTTTTTTTTTTTTCCTTTTATTGTTAAGGGTGTACCCCAGCCCTGAAGGGCATTCCATGTGTAATAAATGTAGTTCTAATGACTATTGATTGGGAAATCCCAGCCTTCCATTTCAGTGTCAGCTCCCTCTGGCAAGTCAGAAATAATCAATAGCAAAGTGGACAGTGGCTCCAACAACAGAGAATGTGTCTCCAATGAATTGAGGCTGTGGTGGGGGTGGTCTCTTGGATTTGAGGAAGAAATCCTGATTCATGGCAGCTTTAGAAACACATGATTTCCAGAAACTTGTGAATACTCTCAGAGAGAAAACCTAGCCAAAGTAGATACAGCAGCATCTCAAGATAATTTCAGAATTGTGCCACAGCAGCCAAGTATCCATGGTGGCTATTTGTCACACAGCAGAGCAGGCTACTGGGGAAAGTGCTAGGGCTCATAATGGCATGTCAGTCTGCATGGGCAGACAATAAAGTATTATGATCACACCACACTTTACAGGACCAGACACTCTGCTTTGAACTCTCAACAACACCAACCATAAATTGTGGGAACTTGGACAGATTACTCTACCTCACTAGGCCTCAGCTTTTCATCTATAAAATGTAGTTGTCTTTAGCACCTACTTCACAAAGCTTTTTGAAGATAAAATTATCCATGTAAAGCACATAGCTGTACTTGGCACTTCAAAATAAATATAGCATTAATTAGTCTTCCAGACTAATCCTGACAAGTGATTTCCAAGATAATTTAGGAATTCTAATTGATCTATTTAATCAAAGAGTCAATAAAATATGAACTGTATACCAGTTTCTTATGTACAGATTTTTATTTAAATATATAAACAATAGAATTGTAAACCATATGTGTGACATTTTGTTAATCTTTTTGAAATTTCCTTTTGTTGTTATGGCCTATCATGACAATTTGAATGTTGAATCTCCACATTCTATTCTTTCTTTCCCTTCCTGTGGTAAATCAACTACAAATCTAACCAGTACGCTCAACAATCAGCTAATGCTAGAGTCCTTCACACACATTTCCTGCAAAGGATGATCTATACTCTGCTTTAACACTTCCAGGGACTAGACCTATGTCCCTATCTCCCCTGTTAGCCCAGCCTTTTGTTTTTAAATAAACATTTAAAAATACTGGAATAATTTCAAATGAATTTTTTAAGATTTTATTTATTCATGACAGAAACAGAGACAGGGGCAGAGACATACGCAGAGGGAGAAGCAGGCTCCCTAAGGAGAGCCTGATGCGGGACTCAATCCCAGGATCCTGGGATCATGCCCTGAGCTAAAGGCAGATGCTCAACCACTGAGCCACCCAAGTATCCCTTAAATGAACTTTTTAAAATATTGGAATAATTTTATGTCTACAGAAAAGCTGAGAATCCAGACCTTCTTTAGTCACTTATAGTCTAAGAAATTGTCAACAAATTCATATTTCTTCTTGTGAAACTGTGGACTTTTGTCTATAAATATTTATCCCCTTCTCCTGCACTGTAGACAGAGAATTTTTGTTCCCAGCCCACTAGTGTTGGGATGGGCTGTGTGAATTACTTTGTCCAAAGGCACATTAGTGGACATGACACAAGCAGAAGTCTTCTAGTTCTGCCATGAGAAGCATATGCACCACACAGTCAGTGGTCCAAAGAGGATGGAAGATATGAATCATATCCTCACCTGGAGTAACATACAGCTTACCTAAATCCTGATGCAAAATTACCCAGCAGAGTTCAGCTTGGACCAGCTAAACCATGCTTATTTGCAGACCCATGAATAAGAAACAGTTATCAACAGTTCCTTGATGAAGGCCACTGAGTTTGGAAGTAGTTTATCACTCAGTATCATCACAGCAAATCTGACCGATATACCCTCCATTTTCAGCCAGAAAATCACAAGCAATTGCTAAATTTCTTACTGAAACTGCAAAGCACAACCTTTATAGCAGTCTTCTGAACTATCTCCTATAATCATATTCCAATGGGAATTTAGTCACTTAGTTTAACATAATAGTCATGTAGCCCAGGGGTAGCACAAAGAATTCCACCCCACTCCCTGGAATTCTGATTTAATTGATCAGCAGTGGGGTTAGCCATCCATACTTTATAAAAAGTCCCCTGGGGGAGAGGAGGTACCAATGTGCCACGAGGATGGAGAATCATTGACTAGCAGGGATGTGGAGACTGAGCTATGTTTTTGGAAGGACCAAACTAAAGAAGCAAGAAAGGATACCAAATCTCCGTCAGATCATGTGGATGTCTGTGCAGTAGAACTGCAGGATTCAGCCATGTAGAGTTTCCATTATATGAAAAACAATAACAACAATTATAAAGTCTCATCGATTTCACTGTTGCTCACTCAGTAGGGACAAAATGAAAGCTAAAGCCTGGGGCTGGTGACATCTGTAGATGTTGAGATGTCGAGCAATTATATTGATTTCCCTATAGGAAGATTAGTCAAGAGTAGTAATGTTTGTGTGGATACTGTGGGTGGATGAAGAAGAAATCTGTTAGTCTAGAAAGTCTTTTTAAAGAATAAGAATACACCTTGGGATGCCTGTTTAATTATGTTGCCTCCAACTTTATAACCTGAGGGATTTTTGTTTCCTTTTTAAATAAACAACCCAGTTAACAAGTTTTCCCAACTCATTTTAAACTCCTCTGGGCACACTTGAACTTGTCAGCTCAGGCTCCAAGTAATCACTCTGCTAAAATAATGTTGATTAGAAATTTATAAAATCCAACATTAAGTCTTGACATAAACAGGATCATCTACATGCTAGAATTGCAAAGAAATCTAATCAGAAGGAGAGACCATAGTTTTTAGAGTTAGAAAGATCCTGATTCAAATCCAGATCTGCTGTTGTGAGCTGAGGGATCTTGAGCAAATTATTTTCTTTGCCTCCATTTCTTCAGGGATATGAAACAAAGGGCAGAATTTTTTCATGGAAATGCTGGTGAAGATGCTAGCCTAAGGAAAACTGTGCTTCTCAAAGGGTGGCAGGCAGGTGAAAGAAGAAAAAATGGTACTAAGAAAGGGGAGAATGGTAGAGTCCTGGAGTGCTCTAAGAGAAAAGAGGAGTGTGAGGGTGCTGGTAAAAACAGGGTAGGTGTCAGTATCTGCTGTGGGAGGAAAGTCACAGAGAGGGAGAGACATCTAGGGAGTGTCTGCATGTTGGCTAGTGGTATCAGCTCAAAGCTCATTCCTGTCCCTTTTAAGAATGCCTTAAGATCCACAACACTTGTCATGGTTTCAGGAGAGGAGCTCTCTTTAAGGAGAGCTAATAGGCATCCACTTATTCCAAAAGCCACTGAATGACGTATAAGGTGATGTAAATTGAGAAATAAAAAAGGAAGTGAAGGGCAGAGGCATTTTCTGGGAGTCTTCAGCATCCAATTATACCATTGACTCCACGGTTTGGCTATTTCAGGCCAAAGCAAAGGTGGACCAAGTGAAGTGTTCAGGTTGTTAAGAGAATGAAATGCACAGGAGAAGATACATTTGTCATATGAAGAACTTCAAACCAAATGACAAGGGCAAGTCCATTTACTGCTACAGCGTCCAAAACTCTTCACAACAGTTTAGTGAATGGGAGAGAAGAGCTGAAGGAGGTGAAGTGAAATGAAATAAAGGATCTATGGCCTTCAAACTCCAGAGTGACACAAAATACTTCCTAAAGTAAAATGAGTTTGAACACAAACTTTCCCTTCAATTTGCCCTATGTGTATTTGTTCAAAGAAAGTTTTTAGTGTCTCGGTCACATTGAGAACAAATCAGTCAGCTACCCTTCTTGCATACAGTCGGCAGCACCCCTTCAAAGGCCCGCAGAATGCAGGGAAACTATGTGAGGCACAGGAAGGGCCAGGCCTCAGACAGTGAGCCAGGGCATGGGTAGAAAAATGAAAGCTGCTCTTTTCATTTTCATAATGCTCAAAGAGGAAAAGGCTGGTGTTCAAACGTTGGCTTTTGAAACGCAAAGCATGACAGAAAACACCTCTTTAATTTACACTGAGCAAAAGGCTCCTCCATCTGGGCGACAGTTCAGTTTCCAGTTGCAAATCTCTGCTTCAGGTACTTGCTGCCAATCTGCAACCTTCTTCAACTGAATGGAAGACTATTTGCATTGACTAAAATCTCAAAAATGTGAACAAATCATGCATAAATGATTTTATACAAATATAGCATAAATGAAATACATTTGTGTACCTGAGATGAAATTTCCTTTTGGAAACACTGAATTTTCTGTTCTGTGAGTACTATTGCATGTGCCCTGTGGCTAGGAGATCTACGATCTATTTTGCCTTCAGCTAATTTTATCAGGAGGAGAGAAAGTAAGAAGCTCAGGATGCTTCTGCTTACCGTTCTATCATCTGTTTTCATAATGTGTTCATGTGGGATCTTTGGCTCATTAGAGCTGTGAGTATTTAAGAAACCACTGGCTAAGAGAGGTTCCCTTGTATGAAATAAAAGGAATCTAGTCTGATCATGCAGAAGTGCATCACACTTCAAGTATGCTTCTTCATCTCAAAGGGACTATAATAAAGATGGAATCTTCATATATTTCACATTGGGAATAGAAGTGAAGGATCAGCAGATCAGGTAAATTCATGTTTTCCAATATAAGGTAATTTTAGTCATAATCCAATCCAAAGAGTAACCATTGGTGGAGTAATCATTTTTTCTTATTCTAATATTGGGACCTCTAGACTATGATCTCTCTCTCTCTCTCTCTCTCTCTTTCTCTGTAAATTTCTTCATATGAAAACCTCACTAACTTATAACAATTAAATGACATTTCATTTATGATTCACTAAGCCATCTTCATAGTGAAGAATAAAAGTTCATGAAATCAGGACAATCCTAGGACATTAGCATATGAAATACAATTGACTAAAAAAAGGATTGGTGAACATAGTAAAGATTATCTCACTGGTGAAATAATAGTTTTTAAATGTACTTTCTGCAGTATTTATTAGCCATTGTGAATGCTTGACAACTCTACATAGCTTAGTGGTCATCAACCTGGAGGGGATTTTTGCTTACTATAGAACATTTAGAAATCCTTGAAATATGTTTGTCAAAGGCTGGCAGGAGTTGAGGGAGGAGGTTGAGGAGTGCTACTGGCATCTAGTGGGTAAGGGTCAGGGACACTGCTGAACATCTGACAGCCATCTACATCAAAGAATTCTCTGTCCCAAAATGTCAATAGTGCCATTGCTGAGAAACTGTTATAATTGGAGTCCTTGGGAATGCCAATACATATAATGAGGAATCAAAAAAAGATCAAGAACTGAGAACGAAGGGTTGAGAAATGGTATAGACATGTTGGATTTTTAGGAATCTTGTCATGCTATGAAGACAAAAGGACAGTGGAAAAGAAAAATGGTGAAAGATATACCAATCTATATACAACATACAGCTACACTACCTGGATTATATTTTGCTTTGGAAAGGGTTAAAGCACAAAACTTAAAATATAACAGTATCAGGCAAAAAAGGGAACTCATACCATTAATAGGACAGAATTGCCTAGGAATTTCTCCAAAATGGGAAGCATATGGAATAGAATTGATAGGTAGAAAAAACTACAACCCAAAACAGGATAGGATGGGGTGCTAAAAAAAACTTTTGAGGGGCAACTGGGTGGCTCAGTTGGTTAAGTGTCTGCCTTCAGCTCAGGTCATGATCCCAAGGTCCTGGGATCAAGCCTCAAGTGGAGCTCCCTGCCTGGCGGGGGGTCTGCTTCTCCCTCTGCCCCACCCCCCACTGTTTGTGCTCTATATCTCCTCTCAAATAAATAAATAAAATCTTAAAAAAACAAAACAAAAACAAACTTTTCAAACAGGATCATACCAGTAACCAAAGAATAAGGTAGTGGCTCCTAAACTTGGCTGCATATTCAAATCTGAACATCTTTCAAAGCTGTCAGTGCCCAAACCACACCCGCAGACAAATTAAATAACAATCTCTAGGGGTGGGACACAACATTAACATTTTTGGAAGCTCCCCTGGTGACTCCAATATGAAGACAAGTTTGAGAAACACTGGTGTAGAGTTAATCAAAGGAAAATTATTCACCATCAACTAAAGCAGTGCTTCTCAGACTTTTGCTGTATATGAATCACTAGAGAATCATCCTGGAAACAGATTCTCCGATTTAGCAGGTCTGGGGTGGGGGGTCAAGATTCCATATTGCTAACCAGCTTCCACAGGACACCAATATGCCTGGTCCATGAATCACTCTTAGAAGAGCAAGAAACTGAAGAGAAACAGGTCATTTCCCATCACCCTTACCCTCATTCTTTCTCCAATTGCCACAAATTCAGAAATTGCCTCTCTAGTATCAGTTCTCTGGTTAAAACGCTGAGGCCAGCTCTCTAAACTAGGTGGAAGACAGGCCTGGAAGAAACTGAGAGAAAAGGAAAGAGTACCTCAAGGTCACTCCCAGCCTATTCAACCGACAGTGGGAAACAAGAAAGAAAAGGCAACTGAACTCAGGAGTTGAGGGTATTTGGGGCATCATTTTCATCCACAGAAAATAAAACAAGGATTTAGATTACAATCAAAATATTATTGGCAATGACCTTAATTACTAATTATAGTGAAGTCTCAGGGCTAAATATTAAGAAGCCACTAAAAATCATATTATGGAAGAATAAGTAATAATCTAGAAAGAAGTTCATTATGTAACTTTCATTTAAAAAATCTAACAGCGTGGATAGAAGGAGGAAAGTTAATAAGCAAGGGAGCAAGAAAGAAATGCTTTTAAGAGTATGTACACCTGGGAGTTAGCTATCATTCTTTCTGGGGAAGAAGTGGTGGAATTGTAGGTGATTGTTACTTTTTTCTTAGTAAAAACAAAATAATAGAATTTTCACTCTCTTTCCTCCAAACTAAATGTTTAGGTCTCAAATTCTTCTTAGTCCTACTCACAATTTCCAGAGTATAATGGGGCTGCCCTTTACAGCTTTCTCAAATTGCTAGTCCTCTGCTACAAGCAACACCCATGGTCACCAAGAGCTGATGATGCCACCCCAGCCTCCATACTGTTCATAAAATCTCTGGTGCTGTTGATAAGCTTTTGTAACCCTGAGCTCCAATACCATCCAAAAGCTCCCCCAGCCCAACCTATAATCACAGCTCTTTCTTCCCAGGGTAATGAAATCTGATTTTGAGTATGGTAGTCATTTGAGGCTAAAACCAGATTAGAAAATATTGTAAATAATGGTAAGAATAATAATAGGTTTCATCCATTTGCTCTGGTTTCATGTCTCAAAATGGTATCCGTGCTATATCACCTTCCATCTCAAAGGTCTTAACACTAATTTATATGGTCCCAATTATAAGCCCCCATATTCCTTTTCTAATCCTGCATTGACAGGGCTGAGGAGAGGGATATATATGGATACTTGGTGATCTACCTTGACCACCCAGGATTCATGATGTTGATCCATTGATTATATTCCCTTTCATAACCCTCAAATTGACTTTAAGTTGGTTTTTGAAGAAGGTTGTGTCATAGTACTTCCCTGATGAGCATATTAGCATAATAGGGAATTTTAAAAATTAATAATCTAGAAGACTACTCGAAAACGACATTTAGAGATTCACTACACCATGGATCCAATTGCAATACCACTTAGAAATTTTAACATTACCTTTTTTTTTTTTTTTAAGATTTTATTTACTTACTCATGAGAAACACAAAGTGATAGGCAGAGACACAGGCAGAGTGAGAAGCAACTTCCCCGTGGGGAGCCTGCTGCAGGACTCGATCCCAGGATCAGAGTCATGATCCCTCTGAGGCATGATCCCTCAATCATGCCTTGAGCCAAAGGCAGATGCTCAACCACTAAGTCACCCAGGTGTCCCTAACACCACTTTCATATAGAAAGAAAAATTAGAGTATTTCAAGCTCCCCCATTATCGACATGGTATTTCAAGTTTCTGACTAAAGATTCATGGGTGGTTGCTTCTGTTAAACCATTAATCATTGTGCTTCATTATGGACAACCTCAGGTTTGAAATTATTAGCTTTTTAACCCTTCTTTTTAATTAGATCAGCATAGTTTTCTGCTAAAAGGCAACAAATCAATGTCAGCTGAAGGAAATATTTCCTCCCTCAGGCAACATATTATTAGTCTGCTAGTCTCAAATGTCTTTGAAGTGAATTGTTTGAAGTTTACTGTCAAATTAAAATTCCTCTGATTTGTTAAGCAACTACTATATATTTATTTCTAATGCTTTAGAGTAATTGTAATTTAGCTGATTGTTTAGCCATATATATTTTTTTCCCCATTTAGGTCCTTTTCTTGTTAAAACTGAATAACAACCTACACACTAAAAAATAAAAAATAAAAAGCTATCATTAATAGAGGATAACATAGAGAAATAGAGGAATAAAAGCCAAAAAAGTCATCTTCAACAAAGCAACTTAGCTCGAAAATATTACTTGTAAATATGTTATCTATCACTTTAGTTTAGCTTCCTAAAATTTCATCAGGAACACACTAAAAATGTAGTTAAAGACAAAGTATGACTATGAAAATAATGAAGGAAAGTAATGTGAAAACAGAAGGAGATTTAGAAACTAATAAAATTCAGATGTTCACTAAAATGTAAATTCCTTGAAGATAAAAACATATCTTCAACCCCTAAGAGAGCGCTTGTCACATGGTAGGTCCTTAATAAATATTTGCTCCATAACTCGCTGTTTGGCATAGCTCTGTGCAAGAGAAAACAATGGATATTAAAGGAAAATAGTTTAGTTGCTAAAGATGGATGTTCTGTAGCAGAGCAGAAATATTCTGGAAATGGCATCACCATGTATATGATATATCCTATAGAGCTAGAAAGAGTCTCTTCCAACTTTATACTCATCAAGTAACTTTCTAATTGCAAAACTCACTTCCAGAGGTGAAATATAGTAAAGGAAACCTGAATGTTCCAGTTATTAAAATTATGTATGCCCATCTGTCAATTAACACTTGGCATTCAGTTTCAGAAATCAATCTCCTGATGACTTTGGCTGTACTGGTAGATTTCCATAAGCTTTTACAAGTCCTAGGTGAATTTACAGCTTTGAATTTCTAATTGTTCAAAATTAAAAGCTAAACCCTACCAGGTATCCACCAAAGGACACACTCTCTGTTAGAACTCTATCAGAAACATCCAGCCAAACACTTTCCCATTTCAAAACAATGACTAATTGTAGACATCAAGGGACTGAGCCAGTAGTCAACATAAAGAAGAAAGCTGTGCAGTGATCACAGGATGCTTCAGCACAAAAGAACCATAGCTTGGTTTGGGAGAAAGCTGGATTTTAGATTTTCCCTGACTATACTATCAGACATATTGCTAAAACCTTTGCTTGCTATGGTTTTTCTAAGTAAAATAAATATATTAGCTATTTCTATTTTTCAGGGATGGGGTTTGGAGATGAGAAAAAAAATCACCATTACATAGTACAAGGCAACAGTTGGGGGAAAAAAGCATTTTTTTCCCAGGTTTTCTTGTTAAATGAAATTCAATATATCGCAAGATAAAGCCTTCTGTCTTCCCCATCTCTAAAATCCCAGCTTGGCTTATCTTCCCAACTAATCTATTTCATTCAATGGTGAGTGTCATTATTCTTCAATCTAATAGGCACATATTTTAATGGTGTATTTTGTTCTCCCTTCTTCTTTATATACCAAATCAATTTATCATGAAGTCCTATCAATTATTTAAAACAATCCATCTCTACCCTTCCTTATTTCCTCTGCTAGTGTCCCAGCCTAAGTCTTCATTAAGACATGCCTGAGCATAGACTATAACCTAATAATAGATCACATAACTTATTCGTTTTATTCATTAATGTAATCTAAATGCTCTAATTTATTATTTTACATTTTTGTCTTGTTTCTTCCACCAAAAAAGATCTATTTATCTGGGATTAGGATCTGGTAATCATGAATGACTCAGTGTTAGTTCAAATAGGATATGATTATATTTAGATAATATTTTGGGGAGTCTACTATAGAACCTACCTTTCTAAATAAAAAGTCTTATATCTACCTAATAAAGTAGTTTCTCCTTATCTTTAAGAACTGTTTTAATTATCTAGTGCTTCAAAATCCTGGCGTTGGAGCACCTATTTACAGATAATCTACTCCCTTACATTACTGTTGACAGAAGGACTCTATTATTCAAGTAGACTGCTTGAAGATCCTCACAACATGGTGCTGGCTTCTCCCAAAAGGAAGGAAAAGACAGAATGTCTTTTATCATCTGTCTTTGGAAGTCACACGCCATTATCCCATTGGTTCTAGAAGGCCGTGCCACTCAGTGTGGAAGGAAATTACATAATAGCAGGAATACCAGGGGGGTAAAGATTATTGAAGGCCATCTTGGAGAATGGGTACAATATCAACAACTAACTTCCATATGCATGTATTTTGTGGTCATCGAACACTTCTGTGGGTTACTATTTCATCTACAATTTCCAAGATTACAAATGTATCCTTGTTTAGAGAAGTATTTTCTAGGGATGCCTGGGGTGGCTCAGTGGTTAAGCGTCTGCCTTCAGCCCAGGGCGTGATCCTGGAGTCCCGGGATCGAGTTCCACATCAGGCTCCCTGCATGTAGCCTACTTCTCCTCTGCCTATGTCTCTGCCTCTCTCTCTATGTGTGTCTCTCATGAATAAATAAATAAAATCTTAAAGAAAAAAGAAAAGTAACTTTTAGATTAGAATTTAGGAAGACACTGACCTAAAGCTTTGTATGTACAAACACAGCAATAAAAATGGGACAAGTTGCTTACATTTAATAACTCTGAACAACCGATTTGAATACACACATGGCTAAAATAAATTTTCTCCCTTGTCCCAAACATTTATATTTATATTTACACACCTTTCATTTTGTTTCTTATATTAGTGTGTGTGTGTGTGTGTGTGTGTGTGTGGCAAGGGTTGGTATATAGAGACTTAAAATCATGGGTTCTGGTTTCATCTTGCTACTTGAGTTTGAGTCCTTATGGGAACTAGAGATCCCACTTCGACTTTTGTAACCTCTTCTTTGTCATTCAAAGTATGGTCCAAACAACTGCAATAGCACCATCACCTAGAGAATTTATTAATATTACAAATTGATGGGCTTTTACTTCAGACCCACTGAATCAGGATACACATTTTAACAAGATGTTCAGTGATTTGTGTAGGGAGTGCTTATCCAGGAACTACTTCACAGACTGTGAAGGCTGTTCTGTCAATTTTTTTTGCCTCTCTGAAGAAAAACACCTATCAGGATTCTCTACATAGCAGATGTTTCAGAACACTGCTGATTGAGTGACATCATTATGACTTCCCCTGCTGGGTAGCCTTTGTCTCTGGTTTTCCCAGTGAAAGAGGAGTAACTCATTGCACATTACCTCTGTAAAATGTAAATGTGCACATAAACAGAACAGAATGTGGGAAACATATTTTTTCATTTTTGTTTTGCTCTCTTCTAATGTACTAAGTACAAAGACATTGGGCTCATAATTAATGTCATGGTGAAAATCTTCCCACTTTTCAAAAGATAAAATTGCAATTCTCACTGGATAATGTAGATTCCCCAGCTCCCATAATGAACTGGGGCAAATTGTCACTTACTTCATTACTTCAGTCCAGGTATCTCCTCAGCAAAATATGGGTCATAGCTCAGTAGTTTTTCATATTTGCAGTCAGTAAAATGTACAGATTTTAAGTGTACAATATGAAGAGTTTTTACATATGTATATACCTGTGTAACTACCACACCAATTAAAATATGGGACTTGTCCACCACCCACAAGTTCCTTTAGCCCCCTTTCATTCAACCCTACCTTCTAGAAAGGATGGATAGTGAGGAGTTTTCAAGATGATATTCAGAAAATTTGAGCTAGAAGGAGACTATTTTATAGTCCAAAGACTGAAATATACCTGAGGTCTCATAGCTAGGGTGGCAGTGCTGAAAATTGATTCTAGGATAGTGAATCTTTCATAGTTTTCTGTAAGTTAAGGTATAATGTGAAAGAGTATATACGTGTGACTTTCATCACCATAAATTATTGTTGCCTGTTGTTAAATTTTATATAGATGGAATTAATCCACTTGTGGCCTTTGACTCTGGCAGCTTTCACTCAACATAATGGTTCACGGATGCATGCATGTTGTTGCACATGGGGTAGTTCTCACAGGACTGTGTTGAAACATAAATGAAACATAGGGAGAAGTACATGTTTCCCTACTTTAAATTTGAAAATCAACTGAGGACATTTGGAGGCCCTAAAATTTCCATCTTTCTCTCCCAGAAACTAGGAGTGAAGGGATAGAATGTCCTCTCCCATTAGATGACCTACTTCAAATTCTGCTGTCTTTACTCAGATTTGCTGATATGTTCCTGAGATTACTACTGCAAATAAAAGGGACTCAGTTCTCCTTCAATCAGATCATGATAACTGATAATCTTTTAGGTATTCTTTCAACCTGGGGAAAATGCTTGGCACTGATAACCACCAGTTCCATTGGGAATTTTCTGGGAAAGCAATGAGCACCTGGAAAAGTCTCCTCCATCTGCCCACTGTCACTATGGCGACATGTAGTTATAACTGCCCCAAATGAGAATGCCTCTCTCTATCAATACAATACAGTTATGCTACTTCGAAACCATTCATTTTCAACAGGATTGCTCAGCATAGACTGACAGAAGAATTATGTCTCAGCCATAATAACGATGAAAGGTAATTATGTGAGTCCTACCAACACTTTGACATTGAGATGAAGTTTTGTCTATGAGATCATTAAGCTGTGATCCAGCGGGAATCAGGAATAATTGTCCTGGCCAAGATTCCATGGCCAATGCGAAGCAGATAATTGAGGCAATTATTTGGCAAATTCAAACCCAAAAGTATACTAGAGTAATAACACTGTTCAACACTAATGGTGCTCTCAAGTAAGATAACCATAATTATGTGTCCCTGCAGCAACAATGCTTAAACATTTTTCCCCACCCGTCTTAACTTCAGGTATTTATGAGAATGCTCATTTTCTGAGAGCTTCCAACATTGAGTAGCCACTTCAAATGCAGTTTTAGGGATGATTTTTAGGTATATAAAGATTGAAACCTAGTGTCTTTATCATTTATACATTTTTAGACATCTAGTGGATTCTAAAGAAAATTGGTGAAATATTATTCCTGATGTTGAAGCCAAGGCAATATGTCCAAAGGAAAATATCTTTTGATTATGTCTTACTGTTAATATAGTAGATGGCTAGTTTAGAGCTGGCACTACTAAGGTTAAATGTATTGAACAGGATTATAGCAATAACAAGATATAAAATTCATTTCAAAGTGGCATATGTCATGAAAAGTTTAGAGGTAGGTACTGCTGGATGCTAATGACATGTTTTGATCTGTGTTATCACAAATTTGTCTCCTTCCTCTGTGATGGCTTTATTTTTCCCCATTTGTGTTAAGATGCAATTGATATATACATTTAAAGGTTCATAATGTGACAATTTGATATATGTATATGTTGCAAAGTAATCACCATAATAAGATTAGTTAACACATCTGTTAACTCACAAAATTACCCATTTTATGTGTGTGTGATAAGAACTTTTAGGATTTAATGTTTTAGCAACTTTCAGGTACACAATACAGGATTGTTTTTGATGGCTTTATTTTCAGGTCAAATCTCTCTAAGTGGCAAAGACAGAAATAGCAGACCTACCCTTGCTTTCTCTTAACTTAGCAACCCCAATGGAGCATTAGAACCTATTCCTGATGGTTCCAGCAAGAGTCTCAGGATAATCCAGGTGGTCCGAGAAGGTCACACATCCATCCCGGAAGGAAAAGAGAGAGTCTATTACTGTTTATGACCACCTGAAACACATCCAGTGAAACAACTTTACAAATACATCTCAAAGAAAACTAAAACATAGAGTCATTGTGTTTAATGGAATGTTATTAATAAAACACATAATGATAATCCAACAAATAATTATGATATGACCACAGGCCACTGTTAAGTTTTTTTTTAAGTTAAAAAATAAACAAATGGGGGGGGCACAGGATGGGATGAGTACTGGGTATTATACTATATGTTGGCAAATAGAACTCCAATAAAAAAATACAAAAATGAATAAAATAAAATGCTGTGTGTTACAAAAAAAGATCAATCAATCAACAATAATGACTTCTGACTCCTACCATCTGACAGTTTATGATCTAGCAGAGAGTCAGGACTTAAAATAAATGTGAAATTAGGGAATATAAGACAATATACAACCCTATGCAATTTTGGAGAATTTAGATTATCATAGGTATGGAAATTTATTGAAATGAGAGGTAAAATATACTTGCTCTACCTCCCAGTAGTTCTAACTCCTAAGAGTTACTAAAGAGTAATAAAATAATATATTCACAAAAAGACTGTGAAAAGAATACTTATAGTGGCTTTGTTTGTGGAACAAGAGATAAATGGATAAGTTGTGGTATATCCATACAATGGAATACTACTCTATGATAAAGAAAAGAATGATCTATTAACATAGATGAATATCAAAAATATTCTTAGACAGGGATGCCTGGTGGCTCAGCAGTTGAGCATCTGCCTTCAGCTCAGGGTGTGATCCCAGGGTTGGGAGGTCGAGTCTTGCATCGGGCTTCCCTCAAGAAGCCTGCTTCTCCCTCTGCCTATGTCTCAGCCTCTCATTCTATGTGTCTTTCATGAATAAATGAATAAAATATTTAAAAAAATATATTCTTAGACAAAGAAACAAGGCAAAACACAGTATACCATTATGATTCCCTTTAAATGAAATACTAGAATAGGCACTAGAGTGACAGAAAAGAGATCACTGGTTACTTGGGGTCGAGTGTGAGAGATTAACCTCAAAGGGACATAACGAAACATTTGGAATGATAAAAATATTCTATGTCTTAATTAGTTACGTGGGTATAAATATATGCAAAAAAATTCATCAAACTGTATACTCAAAATGAAGGCATTTAGCTCATTTAAATTATGTTTCAATAAGTTGATTATAAAGCAGTTAAGAGGGGTTCATTAAGGCAATGGGTCAGTGTTAATAATCAAGGAGGTAGTAGATGAAGATTTTATTATTAAAAATAGTCATAAATTATACAGTGTGTATGTGTGTGTGAGAGAGATTATTACATTGCCTAACATAATGTGATGAAAAGAACCTGGGCACTGAGTCCAGACACATCTACTTCTACATGTCCTCTTTGCCATCAGCTGTCAGGAAGCTGATCCCAGTTCCATCACCTGAAAAACTGGCCACACCTACCACCTTGGAATATTAAAAGATATTAAATGTGAAGATTAAATGAAATTAAAAGGATCTGATGTAAAAGAATAAAATCTATTTGATGCATCAAAATTATAGAACCAGGAATATAATAAAGAATAGTGAAATATGGATGGAAGATAGATTGATTTTAACTTGGCAAGAGGTTTCGCCAAGAATAAGGAGGCAATCCTGTGCCCAGAAGTACTATAGGAATTTACATACTTCACAGAAATTCTTTATTCAGAAAAATAAGGAAGAAAAGGGGCTACAGAATAATTTTAGTGCTTTGACCACAGGAGTAGGCAATGTTATATCAGGGCCATGTGAGCCAGATACTCACAAAGATTAAGGGATTCATTTCCTACTCCTCATTACCATGATTATAATAATATCATACCTGAGATAAACAGTGAGTAAATGTCTACTGCAAAGTGAGGTATCAGAGGGGTCGCCTTGAGTTTGTAAATGAAAGAAAGTATACTGAGCCTGCACTTTGGGGAATGCCTTGGTACCACTTGATCTGCAACATCTCCACATAATTTGATGAGTCTCTGTAGATAAATTAAATGCTCTCTAGGTACCAATCATGGAATTCCCCCTTGCATAAACCCGCAGCTTTAGGACCTCCGGTAAACTAGTTAGAAGTGCAGGCTCTCAGGCTCCACACAAAATCTGCTAAATCAGGATCTGCATTTTAACAAGATCCCCAAGTGATTCCTGTGCACACCAAAGTTTGAGACTAAACAGCCTACTCCCTTGCTTCATGAAAGGAAATCTAGGACAAGAAAAGAAAGCTTATTTTCCTGGTACGAGACTTATTCTGAGGCCTGGAATTGCTAACTCAGAAGCTCCTGGAGACAGGCTACCAGGATCCTACTAAGAAAGAGAGAAAAATCAGAAGCAATAATGTAGACAATGGTATTAAGGAAATCAGAAGGATGACATATGCCAAAATGCTCAGCCTCAGTAGTATTCAAAGACCTCAGTATTTAAACGACATTGAAATATTCTGCTTACCATCAGATTGACAACATTTAAGAGAATGATATTAGATTATTGGTAAAGCGATGGGGAAACTGAAGCTTTCTATTTACATTGCCGATGAAAGGGAAGAGCATTTGTTTATTCATTTTGAAGAACATTCTGGCATTAGGTATTAGGTGAACAATGGGTATCCCCTATGATCAGACCATTGCATCCTCAGTGGGTATCCAGGGAAACTCTTGCACACATGCCCAAGGAGAGTTTTGTAAGGTTTGTTGCATGAGGCTACTACAGCATTGTTAAAAACGAGAAAATATGGGAACAATCTAAGTGATATCCAAAAGAAGAATGTTTAAAACAAAATATGTTATTTCAATACTCTGAAATACTAAAATACCTGTTAAAATGAATAAGTAATTATATGTAGATTCACACAGGAATATTTCCAAGACATATCACCAACTTAACAAATTCAGTTGAAGAATATAAAAGATGTGATACAATTTCTCGTTTTAAAAGAAAACATGTATAAAAAACCCTCTATATTTCTATAGATGCCTCCTTATGTACACTATACATATTTATTGGGCAAGCACACAGACAAATGACCAGAATATACCCAAAATCTTTTAAAGTTGTTATCTCTGGAAAGGAAGCTGGATCACCATATGATGGGATAGGGGAATTTGAAGTGTGTGTGTGTGTTTGTGTATTATTTTATTTTTGTTAGTGAATATAATAAATAAAAGAAAATAACCTGAAAGAGAACTATTTATATAAACCTAATGAGTTACTTTGTAATTTTCACTAAAACATCCGTAGAAAATAACATTTTTCTCTGGAACTGACCTTTATATTCGATGTGAAGAATACAGTCTATAGAATTATCACTCTTTTATAGGATGTTGTCTAGGTTTTCTAACTGAAAAGATCTTTTAGCCTCTTTACACATAAAAATTAAAACTCTTGAAAAACGTTTTACTATAAAATCCTTGGCATTTTCAGAGTGACTTGTAATCAGTTATTGGTTATTTCCTTCCAGAAAAAGACTATTAAAACACTTTGAATAATATATAAGATTAAATTTTATCTTAATCAGAAATTTTAACATTTCCCAGAAAATATAACATTTGCATAAATTGTTATAATATTTTGTTAAGTATGTTTCTATTTATAACTCTTATTACTACATCCATCTCCTCCCTATACCTAGGCCCACATAACCTGCCTTCGCTTCTATTTTTGCACACATAAACTTATTTAATTCTTACTACAACTCTATGATGCACTATTATTACCCCCAATTATATATAAGAAGCAGAGATTCATTGGGTTAAGTAACTTGCTCAAAACAAGATTTTATATACCAAATATCTCAGTTTCCAAATTAGTTATGACTATTATATACCCCCAGTATACATTTTATGAGAACTTCACTTATTCTACATCGTCACCAAGATTCTGCATTATTTTTTTCATTTATAAAATATTTTTGTGCTTATATAGTGGCTTTACATTGTGGTTTTAATTTTCATGTCCCCAGGGCCTAAAAAATTGAGCACCTTCTCGTATGTTTATTGGCCATTTAAAGAATATCTTTTGTTAACTGCCTGTTCACATCATTTGCCCTTTTTCTAGTATTTTAAGTGGTAATTTTATCTGGGGAAGATTTGGGACTCAGATTCCCCAAAAAGTTTCCATTAGCAACATCCTTTCCTTAATTAATCATCTACCTCCATTGATTTACAAAGTGCCTGACTCTCCTACAAAGAGATTTGAACCCTGGGAATTTCAAGAAAAAAAAATTCCCTTCCTTCAAAAAGCCCAATAAAATAAGCAGAAACAAACAACTTAAAACCCAACAAAAATGCAATCCATGGTTATTTTATTGATTTTTATTGATACTTTCCACTCACTGTTATGGAAGAAAGATAACTTTCTCAATAGGAAATTTTCTTGACTTCCTAATGCTTGAAAAACACCACATCAATGAGTGGTACAATGTCTCAAGGCTTTGATTTCATTTTGCTTCATGATGGGTGATATGGTTCATAATTTTAATATTCTAGGTCATAATTTCTCAGCAATCCAGACTCCCAAATATTCTCAAATATAATACTTTAAGAATCCCAAATTAACTATAATTAATACAACCAATAATGAAACCATACATTCTGATGAAAGGATTATAAGAACGAGTGTGGAGATAAAGGCAGAATTATTCTGAAATAATTTACCAAGGCCATGAAGATCTATAAGATCTTTGTCAGATTTTTTTAAATTTTTATTTATTTATGATAGTCACAGAAAGAGAGAGAGAGAGAGAGAGAGAGAGGCAGAGACACCGGCAGAGAGAGAAGCAGGCTCCATGCACCGGGAGCCCGCTGTGGGATTCGATCTCGGGTCTCCAGGATCGCGCCCAGGGCCAAAGGCAGGTGTTAAACCACTGCGCCACCCAGGGATCCCTCTTTGTCAGATTTTATATGTAAAAGTCTGTCCTTTCAGAAGCACAGGAAATAGTGGTTTTTGAGAAATTTAAAGTATATTTGCTTGCCCATTGAAGTGGCCAAAATATATCTAGTGATAGTTCTTTTCGTTTTTTTTTTTTCTTAAAAAAGAAAATCCCCAATTCTTTTCAAAGAGCCATTAACATTTCAAATCTTATCTCTCTGTTGAGTATTAGAAGGGCATTCACAATTAAGTCATAAACTTTCAGGAAGCTTCTTTTTCTCACTCCAATCTGATTGTTTTGTGTATAACTGGAAAAAAAATCACTTAAAAATATAACCAAAGCCTGAGGAAAATTCTCATTAGTACACAAGGGTACTAGTGTATACTAGTTATTTCATTCTCGGTTGGAGTATTTTAAACTAATTTGTGCAGAACTATTTTTTGTTTCCCTAAAGAGTTTTCCTAATTAAAATTTTCTGGGGAAAGAGGCCCTTCCGTTGACACAATTCAAATATTGCAGGAAACTTTGGTGTCACCTTGATTCTCAAAAATGATAGAAAAGATGAAGTGAGGCAAAAGTAAGTAATTAGGGCTCAAAACGAGGTTCCTTCACCTTTATCTCAGCTTCAACTAGAAGTGCAGACATGTGGTTACTGAAATAAGCCAGTATTAAATTAACATCCCATTTTTAAATCATTTTTGGCATTTAGGTAATTTCCCTATCTTATTTTTATACAAAGATGCAATACCACATAATATATTTTCAAATATTTGGCTTCCAAATGCTCTCAACTAAAAGAATGAGCCTATTTCTACTGGAAATTAGGAACCAATCGTTTTCTAGAAAGCAAATTACTCAGTCTGACTGATTTCAGCTTCACAAGATGCTTTACCAAGTCTCAAGTCTCTGAAGACAATGTCAAGTTAAAACAAAGGCAATTAGATCAGATCTAGATCTATTTTATGGCTAAATTTCCAATTCCAAAAGGTGAGGCTCAAGAATACAGACATGTCTATTGTGTTCTGTTTGATTTTTGTTAGTTTGTTTGATGAAGAATAACTTTGACAAGTCTAAGAATGGAATCCCCTCTCAGCTAGAAATCAAAGGTAATTTATATCAGGGAATGAACTCCGGTCCAGCAATCATTAAGCAGCTGGATGGTCTTTGGAAAGACACTTCATGTTGCTGGGCTTTAATTTCAGCATCTATGAAATAAGCCTCTGAACTCTACAATTTATATCATCCCTTCTAGCCCTGATTTTCTGTGACAATACTTAAAAATCCCTTTAAGCTAAAATAATTTATATTTTAGTACTGATCCCATAAGAGACCAATCAGTACAGTACCATCATAACTAATAAAACGAAGACAAAACAATAGCAGTCTGGTGAAGTAATCATGATAATAACTATTTCAGATTTGAATCACGCTGTGCAATTTACAAAGAGCTTTCATGCTTATCATATCAGTGCCATTTCTCAGCTCCCTAAGACTCCCTAACTTGCAAGTTGTAATTCCAGAACAAATCATTTGGTTCAAGAAGCAGGGAGTTCTAAACTCAAAGGAAAAAAGATCAGACTTGTGGTCGCCTTAAGTGGAGGTGAGGATGGGGGAACTGGAGGAAGATGGTCGAAAGGTACAAACTTCCAATTATAAGATAAATAAGTACTGGGGATGAAATATACAACATGATGACATTGCTAACAGTGCTGTAATGATGTATGGGAAATTTGTTACGAGAATAAATCCTAAGAATTCTCAACACAAGAAGAGTTTTTTCCTTCCCAATCTTTCTCTCTTATTTTTATTGTATCCGTATGAAAAGATGGATGTTAGCTGAGCGTATTGTGGTGATCATTTCATAATATATGTGAATAGAACCATCATGCTGTGTACTTTAAACATATATAGTGAGGTGTCAATTGTTTCTTAATAAAACCTGGAGGAAAAAAAGAAACAGAATATAATCCATATTTTGCCATCTTTACAGTCATTTTGAAGGAGTGTGTAGAATTGGCTATCAATGTCAAACTTCAACATTAAAGTAGGTTTTTTTTAAATACTAATGACTCATTCTTTCCCTCCTGATGACATGGTACTCGACACATAAGAAAGCAGATCCTAGAACTGAAATGATATGTTTTCCTAGAACTACAACCAAATAAGTACTCCTCCTCCATCTCTCTTTTCTTAGACTTTCGGGGAGAACCAAATGATATCATAGTCAAAGAATGAGCTCAAGAAATGGTCATGCTTCAGATCAACTATTTACTATGAGTGTGGTTAGGTAGTTACATAAGCTCTCTGTGTACAGAGAGAATAATAATTCACCTCAAAAGAATTAACAAAATGAATGCATGTGAATGTGTGTGCATTTCAGAGCCAGCATACATTAAGCAGTCCCTGTATATTGGTTTCCTACCTTCTCCCTAAGAAGCATGACGGAATTTCAACTTTTAAATGCCTCACATCCCTGAGAAGAAGAAAAGCATAAATCCAGTTCAAAACCCAGGCCCATCTTTACAAACTGGATGACCTTGGGGGAAATTACATAAGCCCTCTGAACATTAGTTCTCACTATGTGTGAGTGTGTGTGTATGTGTGTGTGTGTGTGTGTGTGTGTGTCTATCTACCAAAAAGATTTATTCTAAAAATTATAGTCTATTCTGCTATAATGCTTCTTTTTAAAATGGGAATTAGCTGATATGTGATTATTAAATAGAGGAATTATGCCAGTGTGATTCAGAAGTCAGGTTGTTTCACAGACCTTTTTTCCTGGTCACATGCTGTTTTGCACCAAGCGACTATAGCTATATGCCAAGTCCACCCACACGCTAAATACAGCAAGTGGCCCAGGAATAGAGTAGTATACATTAAGCTCATTGGCCTCTATATTCCACTTCTTGGTGTAGTTTATCCAAGTTTTCTGTTTGAGGGTGTTTATTGAACAATTTTCTCTGATCTTTGACCTAAACTCAGCAGCTGCAGCTCTTCTTTATACCTTTTTACATAAATCTATCTTGACCATTCTTAAAAAAGATGAAGATTGATAGTGCTTTTGTTATAAAGTTGAATAGGTTCTAAGTGGTCTTCCCAAAGTGTATTTTCCCATTATTTTGTTATTTCTAAAGTACAATCTTATAAAATGTGTTTTTTAATTTTAATTTTTAAGTCACATTATAAAGATACTAGTAAAACAGATAACATATATAAAATACCTAGCCCAGTACTCAGCAGATAGATTTTAAATATCAGATCCCTACTCATTTGAGATGGTAGTATTTCCTTTCAAAAGACAGAGAAATGGGCAGCCCAGGTGGCTCAGCAGTTTAGTGCTGCCTTCAGCCTAGGGCCTGGTCCTAGAGACCCAAGATCAAGTCCCACATCAGGTTCCCTGCATGGAGCCTGCTCTTCTCTTTCTGCCTGTGTCTCTGCCTCTCTCTCTACCTCTCTGTGTCTCTCATGAATAAATAAATAAAATGCCCTGGGAATTATTCATGGCTCAATGTAAGGAAATCACAAGGATCAGACTAAGAGGGAGAAAAAAAAGGTATATCCAAGGGTTACATTGCACCTCATGTAATTTTTCAATCCATTTGATTCCTCCCAACCAATAAGAGATTCCTCTAGACACCTATGATTTTTCATGCGGCATTAGTAGTTTTATTCAAAGCTCTCCTAAAAATTAAAATGATTAAGAGGTGCCTGTGCTTTTGTAAAGCTCTTATGGAAGCCTCTTTCTTAACACTATTCCTGAGACCACACACACATCATGTAGCAAATGATAAAGGGTGGCTGACAGAGAGGTATTTGGAGCAGTAATCAGCAGAGGTCATTGGACTCCAACTTGTGTCTGGAGAGGCAGAAGCCCAAACTAGGTCATTGGATTTGGCCTCTAATGGAATTCCTGCTACCTTATTCCTTTTTCATTGGAAACCATCCTCCAGTTCATGAAACTCAGATGTCAAAAATCAAACCCGAGTTGGCAATGTAAACCTTCCAATTCAAACTAAAACTCTTGAACATTGGGCATTTAGTGTTAAAGCAGAAGACCAACTGGATAGTGTAACTCATTCAGCCAGGCAGAGCTGCTGCATTTTCCAAATGTCACACCATACTTCCCCAGCCAGTTACTTCCTTGAGCCCACTTACCCAACTGAAAATGCAAAGGAAATTTTGGGCATGTCAAATTTGCTCCCTAAGCAAAATCAAGGATTGTTTTTCATCAAAAGAATATAGCTAGCACAGAGTCTTAAACATAGTAGGTGCTTAGTAAATGGGAACTAACTTTTGCTCCCTTGCCATGGGCCAAAAAAAACAACCACCATACAAATCTCTTCTAGTTATAATGCTGGTTTCCCTCAAGACAAAAGCAAAGAGAGAATTTAAAACTCAGGTAATCGCCCATTTGATTTCTCATAGGATATAAAATTTTACATTCAATTTGGGTCTCTACTGGCTATATTAAAGCATGCTTTTCTCTGAACACTCTTCCAAAATGTCAGGGACTGGACACAGGGTTTTTCAAAAACTGACTATTTTTAACTTCCTTTCTTTCTTTTTATCTCTCCAAATAGTGCTATTCACTTTGCCCAGCAATTTTCTTAATAAATGCCCCTAAGTTCCCATGTACCAAAGATATGAATGTGAATCAGGCAATTATGTCTGCCCACTATATTCACAGCCACAAAATGACCATAGAATTATTAGCAAAAAGGAGACTAGAATGAAAATTAGGTAGGGTTACTGCCCTGACACACGAGTGGCCTTACAGGCAAATGTTCACACATTCGTACAATAAATGCTTATTATGAAGGGTGCCTGGGTGGTGCAGTCAGTTAAGCATCCTTAGCTCAGGTTGTGATCTTAGAGATATAGCCTCGAATCAGGCTCCACTCTCAGGGTAGAGTCTGCTTAAGACTCTCTCTTCCTCTGCACCCCTCAAATTGAGTACATAAGTCTTTTTTTTTAAATTATTATCATGGGCCCCTTATATACTTGGCACCAGAGAAATAATGGTGAACAAAAAGTAGACATGGTCCTTGTTCTAATATGTATTACTGCTGAGTAGAGAAAACCGATAGTAATCAAGCAATCACATAAATGGATAAATAAACTAAGACAAATTCAGTGAAATAAATGGAGTACAGTTCTATTAGAGTATATAATAAAGGAGTCTGATTAATATCAGAAGAGAATTAGGAAGCACTTTTCTGAAAAAGTAACTTGTACTGAGATCCATACAATGAGCAGGACAATCCAGGCAGGAGGCTGTAAAATGGAGAGAAGTGATGATCATACAGAATTTGCAGAAAGCATGCAAGGTTTCATAGGTCATGTTGAAGATTTTGGTCCTTATTTTCAGAGTTAGGATGAAAGAAGCAATGCTTTGAAGAATGGGAAAGCTTCGAAGGAGAAAACCCAGAGATTATGCAAAAAACATCCAGATTGTAGGCTATTACTATAATCTTAGCAAAAAATGATGATATTTTTCCCTGGGATAATAGCAGTGGACATTGACAGACGTTGATATATACAAGAAATGCCCTGGAGGTAACAATCTGCAGGACATGGGAAAAGATTGATTGTGTTAGGTAAGAGAGATCAGGAAGGGAGAGGAAGATGTCAAGGAGGACTGCTAGTTTTCTGATGTGTTCAGCTTATTCTGTTATCAGAGGAATTCTGAACAATGACCAGGTTTGAGAAGTGGTGCCCCAGAGTTTGGTTTTAGGCTTGTTAAACACCACAGAGTAATCCAGATGAAGAAATTGAGCAGGCAATTGGGACATATGAGTCTGGGCGTCAGAGGAGAATTCTGCACTGTGATTATTTGGAAGTCGGATTATTGGTGATAATGGATGTAACAAGGACTGATACTACCACCCAGGAAAGGTTACGATATAAGAAGAGAAAAGGACCCAAAACTCAGCTTTGAGGAAATTCAATATTCAAAGGCCCAGACAAAGAAAATGAGCTAAAGGAAGGAGTGACCAGAGAGAGGCAGAAAATTAGGTGAACCAGTGTCTAGAAAAATGGAGGACAAGATGGCTTTAAAAAGGAAATCTACAAAGCCAAAAGCAGCTACCAAGCCAAAAACATGATGACTGACAAAAATGTTATCTGGATAAAGTGACATGCAAATTATCAATGACTTTCAAGACTCTGCTGTTCTGCAAAGCTGTGAGCTAAGAGTCAGGTGAGATGTTGAGAAATAAGTGAGGAATAAGAGAATGGAGATGACTTTTGAGAAACATGGCTTTGAAGGGAGATAACACAGAGTTATGGAAGAAGAATGACATTTATGGTGGGATTTGTCTTCTAAGATGTTTTAAGTCCTAGGTAAGCAAAGTATGAATGGGAAGTATCTGGTAGGAAGAGGAATGAGTGAATACACAAAAGAGAAAAGGAATATACAAAAGATGGTATGTGGCTCCTGAGAAGGTATAGGGGGAGACACAGGTAAAGAGACTGGATTCACATAAGGCCCTTTCTCTAATGTAGCAGATGAGAATTAGGGCAAAATAGCATAATTGGAAGCAGTCTGTTTTGCCGATGTGATGGCCAGAAGATAAGGGTGCCCATAACATGGCTTCATATTTCAATGGCCGTAGGAAATGAACTCAGTCCTTAAGCATGGTGGGTAGAGATAGTGGAGGTGGAGATTTGAGGATACGTGGGCAGTTTTGAAACATGTGGACTGAGACGGTTAGAAAAATGGTAGACAGTGTTTAAAGCACATGTGATGTTGATGATCATGAATTGTCAGTGATACCAACCTACGCTGGCTTCCCCCAGCAGCACCCAATTGCTCAGCAAACTTAAAGACAGTGCATTGGAAGATTCTTTTTGGGATGGGGTTTTGCCAGACGGATACTATCTAAGGACAGAGGATAAGGGACTTTAATATGGTATTAAGGAAAGCTGGGATGGTCATCCCATTTTTTTCTTCTCAACATATGGTTGAGATAATCATATGATCAAAGAATAATGTGAAGCAAGCCCTCAGCCTACCGTTGCCAGGTTTTGATGGGTTAGATAAATGAAAGAATTTACTTCATTTCTGTTAGAATTCCCCTGTAAGAACTCAGCCCAGTCTCTATTTGGAGCTTTGCAGTTTTCTCCAATCTTTCAGTTGTCTTCTGTTAACACTGAGATTTCTATGTTTGATGAGCATTGGGAGGTGATTTTTTTTACCAGCCACACACCAAGATGACTCTAAATACCCTCTCATTCTTCTCTGGTTTACACTAATAATAGCTTCCAAGTAGGGAATGTGCCAATCATTTCACATGTATTATTTCATCACCATTATTCAGACACAGAAATTGAATCTCAAAAGATGAAGCAGTTTGTTCAAGGACACACAACTAGTAAATGTCAGAGTAAGAGTGGCAACCAGGCCATTCTCTCAGGAGTATACTACTCTGTCTCCCTTACTAAATATTTACAGATAAATAGAATCTCAATTGGACAAACTCATAATATACTTCTACTCTCCTGGCGCAATGTTTGAATATGCTAAGTAGAGTTTTCCTCTTGGCCACAGAAGACCACTATTAAAATGACGATCACTTAGTACAGTGTTTCCCACAGTGTGATGCAAAGACCGCATTGGCATCACCTGCAATACAGTTGAGGCTACCAGGCCTTTAAGTTTCTCTCCCCCCCCCCCAAATCCTACCATCACCTCCTATCAAAATTCAGTTTCAGGAGGCTGAAGTAGAGGCTGGTCATTCACAGTTTCAATAAACTTTCACTTACTGAGTTTTCTTTTGTATATTGAGGTTAAGCCGTCTTTTGCACACTGAAGTTTGAAAATCATTGACTTAGCAGAACTCAGTCCTTGCCAATGGAACTTGTAAGAGTACTACATTTGGGTACCTTTATTAGTAAAGGTCATTTCTAAACCACAAATCTGAAGACATAAAACACAAACAGGTTGATCTGACAGGGTAAAGGAGTCCAGAGATTAGTATTTGAGGAGGAGGCCTAAGTTATGTTGTTTGTTTTGTATTGTTTTGTTGGGATGGCAGAGTAAAACAAGCTTTGCCTTTTAGTGATTTTTGTCTATTCATTCCCCTCTTCCCCCCAACATTTCTTGAGAAAGCCAGATTTAGCCACCTGTGTTTACTGGTAAATTGCTTCTGCCGCTTGTTGGAAAACCCCCTTAGAAACCAGGGGATGGCAATGGCCTCTGCAAATGATTACAGATAGCTAAGATTCCATCCCGAGGGCAAATGCCAAGAATCGTGACCAAGAGCAACATTCTTAACCACAGGGGAGTCTTCCCACTGTGCTCACGTATAGTTTCCAAAATGCATCATTATGTCTCCAGAGCAGCCACAAATGCTGAACCCAAGGCATATTCTGCTACAGCAAAAGTGCCTCCCTGGCTGTGATGAGGGAGAAAGTTCCCCTTCTTCCTTGACCTTTGTTCCATTAAACTACCAAGGTCACTTGGAATTTCTCCAGTTACTTCTTATTTTTTTAAAGCGTCTACAAAATACTTTGCAAAATGATCCCTGAGTGGTGCGAGAATGTGAAAGGGTATGTCTCAGTTCCTGGTGCAAAGAGATAATGAAGCCAGAGGGGCAAGAGGACCAGACCCGATTTTCAAGAAGTCCATGTATAGGCCTAGGATTCACTAAACACTTTGACAAGCATTGGTATAATCACCCACCAGTTTTGATGCAGTTGCCCTAAGAGCTTTACCACCAACCAGAGAATGACTTGGCCTGGAGATTTAAGAGTCATCCTGAGGGCTTCCCCCCATCCAGAGCCCACACTTCTCCCTGTATGAACTGGATATTCCCTCTTGATGATTGGCAGAGCCCAAAGAGCTCAACAAAAGCACTGACCCATATAGACCTTGTCAGTCAAGTTAGACAGGCATACATGGTCCTGGAGACCTCTGGGTGGGGAGAGAGGTAGAGGTAAACTTAATGTTGCTTTGACCAGCAATGCTATGCCCCATTTGGATGCCCCTGTAGCATATTAACTAACAAGAGTCCAAGCTGTCAGCTTCCTCATGGGTGAATTGCCATCCTTTTAGTATGTGGAAGGGCCCTTTTTTCATTTGAGCCTTTGAACCTTAAAAAAATTTCATTACTCTTAAGAACCTAAGTGTTTAGACCAGGACCTCTCTCTTCCCCCCATGTATGAAATTTAATCCAACTCCACAAAAATATATTGATTTCTTACTCTGGCCATATAGTGGGAATATTCTGATTTTCAAAACACTGTGTGCCCCCAAAATCACTTGGAAGTTTTGTTAAAACACAAAGTGCTGGGTTCTACTCCTAGAGTTTCTGATTCAGAAGGTTTGGAGTGAGACCCAGAAATGGCATTCTTAACAAGTTTCCAGTGAATGCTAACGCTGCTGGTCTAGGAACCACAGTTTGAGATCTACCATCATAGAAGGCTAAAATACAGCTCTCGGTTCAAAAGGTTTAGTATAAAATACAGTTAATATGAATACAAGGTAATTTGTATACCTGGCAGGTAATTAGTGTTCAATAAATAGCTGCTGAATTGATGAATAAATAAATGAATGAAAAAATGGAATGGAGACAGTATGCCAGGACAAGGAATAGGGGAATTTATTCTGGTTACAGGGCTTGCCATTTGAAGAAGCATCAAGCAAGGACCTAGTGGCATTGTGCTTTGAAGGTCAAATGGGATTTATAGAGAGAAATGGTTGACTGGAGGAGTTTACAAGCTAAGAGGACAGCATGGTAAAGGCACAGAGATGGGAATGGAGCTGTGCATGGTGGGGAGTGGTGTGGAGGTGGGTATGTGTGACATTTCATACGCCCGCACTCAAGCCTTGACCTCCAGCAGAAGCCACTTTGCTACTGACTGATTCTCCTTCCTCTACCACCTAGAAAGAATCTACTTCTCCTTTTATTATTTCTTTCTCCTCTACCCTCAGTGTTCTTTCCTCTTTAGGAAATCTGAATATCCCTTATCTAAAGAGCTTTTGGGTCTGGGGCAGGTGTTTTGGGGGCCACCGTGCATCCATTTAGCCCATCTCTTATTTTGGGGCAGCTATAGTAGAGGTACATGCATATGACCAAGACCCACATCAACCATGCTCTATAGCTTCTCTCTACCTTTCTATCTAAGAACTTTCAACGTTGAGAAACTGTGTCATCCCATATGTGGGATCAGTCAGAAGGGTAGTGCAGTTTATATATTTGGGGCCATTACTAAACAGTGGGGGAGAGGATTCAGTGGATGCTTCACCCAGCATCTTGTCCTTTGGAGGTGGGTTCCCCAGAGGGTCTGCCATGGTCTTCAACCTAATTGCCACAGTGATAACCATGTCAAGAACACAAACTTTATTCATTATTGTTGTTGTTATTAGCTTATCCTCCCCTCTCTCACTCTACCTCTACCTCAACTCCATTTCCTAGGATCACCTCCTAAATAAACTACTTGCATTGTATCTTTGTTTCAGGAACCCAAACTGATATCTGCTCAAGGCAAACACACAGCACTGTCCTAGCTATGCTTTCTGCAAATGCTTGTCTGAAGAGGCAGTGTAATTTCAAGAGCAATGACCTTCCCTTTGGCAATGATGAATTTGCAGAAGACATATTAGTTTCCCATGAGACCACAAAGGCATTTACATCACTAAAGACAAAAAAGACTGTTCAGTTTGAATGAAAAATTTACTTACTTCACATTGACTCTTGATTTTTGTGACTTTAGTCTTACAGTTTCAAATGAGAGTCCTCTCCAGGATAATCCAGATGTTCAAAACCCCATCATCCCTCAAAGACATCCCAAATGATGTAAAACTTATGATGTTATAACTTAGGACATTAGAAAGTGAGGTACAAAGTACCTACTTTGCATCTGAAGTGGCAACCTTATGAACCTGAGGGACAGGACACATCTCCAACCATAGGGAAGCTCCAGAATCAGAAAGTCAACCATGTCTTCAGCTGGGTAGGGGAGGGGGCTAGAAACAACTAAAAGGATTACAGGAAAAGCTCTCAAAGCTTCATCTATGATTAGTTCCAAGCATCTGATTTAAACTGGAAACCTGATTTTGTGAACTCTATCTGGATTTTTGTGGGGTTTTTGGAGGGTTTTTTTTTTTTGTGGGGTTTTTTAGGTTTTTGTTTTTTTACAGAAGCACAAGCATATTTAGCAGCAAGCAAATTCCCCAATTCCCTTTCAAGAGGATGATAGCAGAGGCTTTTAATGGAGGGAAAATGAATGGTCACCAGCATGAATAGTTCATCATTCACTCCCCAGGCACCAGGAGATCAGCATATACAAATTACACTGATGTGGTGCCAAGAGGAGGCTGCCCAGAGTTTTCCAGGTAGGAGGTTCCGGAAAAGCACTTGAAATTCCAACCACCACATGATATGATTTGAAGACAGCTGGAAACCTCCATAGGCATTTGAGGATCTGAAAAAGCACTCTGAATTTCAGGTGTCTTTACTTTTTGCTAAAATCGCTGAAGATACACACTGGGGAATAACTGTATACTCTTTCAGCCCACATTCTGATCTGAATCAATTAGTGAAGTTGTTCCCTTCTCGTTAAAATTCTCAGAACTCTCCCTGCCCTCGAAAAAAAATTTTTTAAATCCTTTTACTATGGGGTAGTATATGGTACAAATAAAAGACAATAAATCATAAGGTAAGAGAGTGAAAACTAGAATAGGTGGAAAAGAAGGTCACAAAAGAATCTTCCTTTGTCCTAAATAAAGAGCTCAGTTATCTCAACATAAATAATTTATCCCCTGACCCCTCTCCTTTATTATTTGCAGAGAACCTAATATTTCATAGCATAGTTTCACACACATTACACCAATTGATCCTGATATCTACCCACTAAAAATGGACAGGACAGATGTCTTCAACCCTATTTTAGGGATAATGGAATCATGTTTCAAAGAGTGAAATTACTTGTCCGAAGTCTTAGGGCTGATTAGTAACTTGGGACTGGAATCCAGGACTTGGGACTCTCAGTCTAGTGCTTTCTCTGCTACACCGCCTTTCCCAAGCCAAATGACAGATGGGCCTTCAACAATTTCCCTAGAAAATTGCCCTCATTTGTGGGTAAGACATGTCTCAAAGTGAGCTCTGTAGTCTGTTGTATGTTGATCTATCCTCTGAGAACCATATCTTGTTCAGACCACCTAGGCTTGAATCCTAGATCCTCCATTTGCTAGTTGCATGGCTTTGGGAAAGTTACGTACCATTGCTGAGTCATGCTTTTTCTATCTTTTAAACCAGAATAAATACAGTCCTTTCCTGATGAGATGAGAAAATAAAGTAAAAAATTCAAGTAAGTCATCTTAACACAGACCTTGGGATTTCGTTGGTGCCATAAAAATGAGTTGCTATGATGAAGGTAATAACACTGATGGTGATTGTTATTATAAAACCCAACAGGAGCCAGTGAATTAGGCACCGTCTGCGAATTAGGCAAACTCTTATTTTGGCAACACATGCCTCTCTTTTGGGTTACCTTTTATATGCACGTATTTATTCAAACTTTATGTAATGCAGGTTTTATGGAAAAGGAAAACATAGGTAGATGTGAGTTGCTATGGAATTAGTTTTGGGGGATATGTCAGTCCTGTAGATTTTTATTATCTTATTAAACAAATACACAAAAATACCACTATCTATATTTCAATGTTGATAGTATGTAGTCAATTAAGGGTGTTAATTCACCCAGTGTTTCAGGTCCGAAATATTACAATTAGAATGAAAAAGTACAAGATCAGATCAACATAATTTAATATATTTTAAAGAATATACAAAGAATTATACAGGGACACCTAGGTGGCTCAGTTGGTTGAATGTCTGCCTTTGGCTCAGATCATGATCTCAGGGTCCTGGATCCAGGCCCACCTCAGACTCCCTGTTCAGTGGGGATCCTGATTCTCCCTCTCCCTCTGCTCTTCCCCCCGCTTATGCTTTCTCTCTCATGCACTCTCTCTCAAATAAATAAAGTATTTTAAAAAACAATTACATAAGATATATGTATAAAGGTATATATTTATAGAGAATAATAGTATTAAGCACAATAAATTATTCTCAAAAAACTTGAAATTTAATCCTTGGGTATATCTCAGTCCTAATTCAACGGTCATATCACTGATGTTGAGTCTTTTCATCCATCTCAGTGATGTTATGACCAAGAATGTACTTTTACAGTCGAGTGGGCTCATATATGGCTAAAAATTTGCCCTCCATGTCAAAACAATTATGTGAATTCTGAGATTCAAAACTCTCATTTCTAAAATTCCAAGGACATTGCACTTTTTTCTGTGAGCATGGCATGCTTGGATCAGGCTCTTTGAATATAGAGGCTTAATAGTTTAGCCTAAAGCAGCTACAGAAACAGAAATCTGTGAGTTAATATTTGTAAAGTACTTTGAAGTGTGGTTGGCAAATAGTAAATGCTATATAAGTGTTTGTTAAATAAATAAATCTCTTTGGAAACAATGACTGCCTTTTCAACAAACTGCTATTTAACTCTTCAAAATTCTACAATTTGTTTACCCTGAGACAATTTGCCAAAGAAAATGAGGACAGCCTCTATCCTGCACTTTGTTGAACATGTTAACAGTTTTTCATGGCCTCCTGCATTTTCAACTCCAGTGTATCATATCGGTGACAACATTCAACTTTATAAAATCCTAGGAAATCTACCAAATTTGGATTTTGGCAGCTCTTATATTCCAAAATGTTAATGTCTGAAGGCTTGGCTTACTTAGTTAACCATTTCAATGAATGTTTGCAATACATATGTTTAGCCATTTCACACACCGAAATAAATTAAATCTAGATACTTTGCTCTGTAGAAAACGGTATGGTTACCTCTCCAGCATTCATTTTATGCCATCCCCATTGCGTAGCAGAATGTGATTTTTCCAGAAGACTAACCCATCGCTAGCTCCAGAATGTATCCTAATGGGTCTAAGCCAATTAAGAGAATCTCATGCCTCTTGCCAAAGTGATTGAATTCAGAGAAGATAAGAGAGAGGATGAAAACTTTTGTTCAAATAATTGTAGGAAGCCATGCTCTTCCCACCCCTGATGTAAACATAGAAGCATATATTCTGAGTTCTTGCTGGTGGCCATCTTGTGATCATAAGGAAGCCAGGCTGGGTATGAACTCAAAACATAGAGAATTTCTGAGAAACAGATGCAAGACCTCAGTTTAACTAAGGGCTAACTCCACTCTGGAGACCTTAATTTAACCAAAGCCTGCTCCACTTTGGAATTTTAGATTAGTGAAACATAAATCTAATTTGTGAATTGGTGTGAACTGGGTGCATTTCAGTATTCAGATTTCGACAACAGAAATGATGAATTGGCTAAATTGAAGTAATAAAGGACCGTGATGAGGGTTCTTTTATCCATGACTGGAAAAGTGATAATCCTTTTTATTTAGATTCTTCAAAAAGTGAGTAAATCATGAACAAAGGAATAAGGCATGCAGAGAAATATCATCTAGTCTTTGGTGATTTCCATCATCACATCACTCTGACTTGCCAAAGTGATAACTGATAAAATGGTAGCTACACCATTTTACATCAGTAATTCCTTTTACATCAGTAATATCAGTAATATCTACTAAATACCTCTGTTTTCTTGCTGAAAGAATATACAAATTCTGTATTACCAGAAGGGTAGGTCCCATCGATTTATGTGTGCCAGTTTGTTAGCTTAAAATTTTCACTCCAGTACCACTTTAGTGATATTCCCATGTTAGAGGTATTCTGAACTAAATAGAGCTATGCTTTCTGCCCCTGCCTCGGTACAATTGCTTCACTAATGGGGATACATTAAAATTCAAAAGGGAGAGTAATTTGCATAAAACCACCAAGATAGTGGCAGTACAATGATAAAAGTTCAAAACTCTGCTTTCTTTACCCAGTGCTCTGTGCATACGCAATGAAAATAGAAATATATTGTTTCAGTTAACTATTGCTATGTAATGAATCACTTAAAAATTCAATTTCTTAAAATAATTATTTATTCTCATAAATCTGTGGGTTTGCTGGGATGCCTCTACCTCAGGAGGCAGATGTGTAGGCCTGCTCCACTTGTCTCTTACCTTCCTTGTGTTCTTCTCATGGAGATGGCAGGGGTGCAAAAGAGATCACCCAAGTGTACAGGTATATTTAAAGCCCTCCTTATGTTGCATGTGGCAACTTCCCATTGGCCAAGACAAGTCACATGATCAAGTCCAAAGTCAAGGAGAAGGAATTGTAAAGTTACAGGCAACCTGGAAAAAAATGAGATAACTGAATCTACTACAAATGTAAATAGACTGAAGAGTATTAAGTAAAAAAGAAAAAAAAAAAAATGTACTTCCTAAAGTCAACCAAACACAAAATGTTTGCTATGAAGAGAAAAGCGGTCATTGTAGCTGTGGGTAATGAGTGCAAAGCAAACACCTCATCTGAATCAAGTTCATTTATTTAACTTGAGATGAGGATTAATGCTATAAATTTCTCATTAAATATTTAATAACAGCTCTCTCATCCAGGTAAATTAGTCTGTATATCACTAATGCCAATAAAACTCCAACCAGGCCCTAATTTGAAAGGTATAGATTTGAACACAAACTTGTGTAAAAATAGGAGGCTTTACCAAAGGCAGATAAGCAAAATGTCCTTTTCTCCAATCTTTAAGTCATACTGCAAGCAGAGTTTCAGATTTTATCAAGACCACTGAATTTACTGTGGGTCAGAAATAACATGGTACTTATGTTGCCCACATTTCCAAAATGCCACCCATTTCTAATACTCTAAGTAGTACCAGCCCTCAGGAAGAAAGGGTTTATGACAGGAATATTCAAAGAACAAATGGCCAGCCTCAAAAATTTTGGTTAAGAGAAATGCAGTGGGGTCAAAGAAAGGAGGAGCAACAGGAATATAAGCTGAGGTCATATGAAATATAAATTCCTCAAAGTGAGAACTACAAAAGCAACAGGCAGATCAGCAGTAGGGTGGTGCTCCTGGGCTACTCAGTACATAGCAGGGGGTTTTGAAGGGAGTACCTCTCGCCCCATGATCAATGGAAACTCTACCAGGAGCTGATGTAGAAAGAAACAATGATCATTTATCAGTTTTCCCACCATGGACAAGTAACATAGAGTACAAGTCACATGGTAAAATTAGAATCTGGATTCAAGTCTGGAGGCTACTACAGGAACAAGTCTTAACCCCCACTGCTTCACTAGCTGTGAGGATTCCTGCAACCCACTTAGATTAACCAATGTAAGCCTTAGTTTGTCATCTGTAAAATGGAGAAATTAATAATACCTATCCCTTGGTGTTGTCCAGACAGCTAAATGGAGGTAATGTACATCAAGCAACTAGCAAGATGCCTAGCAAGTAGCAAAGGTTCTTATAGGAAGGAAACTTTATCATGCTGGGAGTGACCCAATAATATCCAGTTCAAGATCCTCATGGTCATGATAGTGGATCACTAAAGGTCAGAGACAGAAAGTGGTGCCATAAACCACTTCATTTATTAATAACTGGGCTAGAATGAGATTATTATTTTCAACTGGTTTCTTTTTGTTTTTCCTTTTATGCTAAATCAATGATTTTCAGCTTAAGGTTCCAGATCTGTAAAAGAGAAAAAGCACAGGCTTATAAGGTAGTTTCAGTATTTCTGGAAATCTGGAATTTGGGAATTTACTCATAAGCTATGGAAGAAAAATTTTAAAATTGACTTTCTTTGTTTTATATAAGCTCAGGATAGTACCATGGATGCTCTCATGCTGCCCAGAAGTCTGAAAAGATTCTTAAAAGATTCCAGAAACTATTGCAATATAACAAAGTACCTCATCATAGGATTTTCTGGGACATGGACCTGACTCTGACCCAAGTCCAGAAGACATCCTATCTAAATAGAACCTACTCACTCAGACCCAAATGCAGAGAGACAGCTAAAATAAAGTTACCCATAACAATGAATGGTGTTTACTGCTATATTCTTACTTAATTTCATTATGTAGTAGCATTATAACAGAAGTAATGAGTTCTGCATTTTCATAATATTATGATAAACTTGGATAATTGGTCTAAATCTGGATTTATGCATTTAAAAACCAGTAATAACACAAATGGAACTAATTAAAAAGGATGCAGTTTAGTTAAAAAAAATCTTTCAAAATACAAGTCTTTGGTAGCATTAAAAAGAAAAAAAAATCCTGAAATTACTGTACTATATCAAGCTACTTCTTGCCACAAATTTACATTTTAGGGCTACAATTTTAAGATTTCAAAAGTGAACAGATCTCCAGGAACGAATACCTAAATTTGTCTTTTCCAGATTTGCTAAATTCATTTTTTATTCCAGTGTGGCAAAACTTATGAATCTCTTCTTGGAAGCCGTTTGGCCTTACCTGACTTGCTTTCTTGTAGGATTCATAAAGAAGTACTAGGGAACCTTCGACAGATGAATGGATTAAGAAGATGTGGTATATTTATATACAATGGAATATTACTCAGCCATCAGAAGATATGAATACCCACCATTTGCTTCGAGGTGGACAAAACTGGAGGGTATTACGCTGAATGAAATCAATCAATTGGAGAAGGACAATCATCATATGGTTTTATTCATACGTGGAATATAAGAAATAGTGAAAGGGATTATAGGGGAAAGGAGGGGAACTGAGTGGGAAAAACTAGAGAGGGAGACAAACCATGAGACACTTCTCACTCTGGGAAACAAACAAAGGGTTGCCGAAGGGGAGGTGGGTGGGAGGGATGGGGTAACTGGGTGACAGGCAATGAGGAGGATGCTGATGGGATGAGCACTGGGTGTTATACTATATGCTGGCAAATTGAATTTCAATTTTAAAAAAGTTTAAAAAAAAAAAAGCACTAGGGAAGAGACATTGTGCCAATAAAAAGAAAATGTAGTAATCTGTTAAATATGAACCTCATAGGAAAACTGAAATAAACTAAAAAACCAAAAAATGAATCAAATTGCCTACCTTTTATCTAAAAGCTGCATGTCTCATGGAAAATCGAAGTTTCTGACAACATATTGGAGATTAGGAGTTACTACTCAACATATATGGTCAACTCTGTCATTTTTTCAGAAGAAAAGCTCTACATATTTGTTTGGCTGTGAGCAAACACAAGTTTTGTAGATTTTGACCATTTCAAATGTTCTACATTTTCTGTAACTTTCCTCTCAACTTCTGATAGTTCACAGTAGACTTCTTTCTGAATTTCAAGACTTGTATCCAAAACCCCAAATCCCAAGAATATCCTACAACGAGTACCCAAGAAATGCTCCAAAGCATTTCCTTTAAAAAATGAGTTATTCCTTAGTATGCAAATGATGCAAAGGAAGGGAATTTACATTCAATAGGCATTTATTGTATTCCACACATCATCTTCTGCACATTAGATATAGTATTTCAATATCTATCATCCATGATATTACTCTACTCCCTTTCAAGAAAGAAACTGGGGGATCCCTGGGTGGCTCAGCAGTTTAGTGCCTGCCTTTGGCCCAGGGTGCGATCCTGGAGACCCAGGATGGAGTCCCACATCAGCTCTCAGCATGGAGCCTGCTTCTCCCTCTGCCTGTGTCTCTGCCCCCACCCCTCTCTCTATCATGAATAAATAAATAAAATCTTTAAAAAAAAGAAGGAAACTGAAGCTTAAAGAGACTGATTAGTCTAAGGGTAAGAGCTACTAGATGGCATACTAAAACAACCTGCCACAAGAGAAGAGACTCAAATTTGGCTGCATTATCCTCACTTAATTGGATGCAGAGTTGCACTCAGTACACATGTCCAATGTATGAGACAAGTGACAGAAGCCCAACTTAAACTAATCCGAACAAAATAGGAGAATTTATTTAACTCCATAAACAAAGCCTAAGAGGGCAGAATTGGGACTGGCTTTTAGGAAGACCGGAATAAAGGTCGTGAACAAAGTTAAAACTCCTTTTCTCCTCTCTACACTGGTTTCTCCAGAGGGTGAAGGGCATGGTTCCAGGAACATCACTCTCAGATATAACAGTCTTGCAATATAAGACTCATATTTAATTCATCTCACTTAATATTCACAATGGCCCTATCAAATAGGCACTATTGGTATGTCTATCTTCAAAAAAAAGATGTATTTCTTTTTTTATTTTAGAGAGAGCGAGAGGGTGAGCATGTATGAGCCAGCCAGGGAGGGGCATGGGAGAAAGAGAGAATCTCAAGTAGACCCCCACTAAGTGGGGAGTCTGATCTCAAGACCCTGAGATCCTGACACAGGCTGAAACCAAGAGTGCTCAACCAACGGAGCCACCCCGGCACCCAACTATCTCTATCGTATAGAAGGAAAAAATCTTGGAAAGGTTAAGTGACATGCCCAACATCATCTAGCTGGGATTTCAATCTATGTCTGTTCAGTATTAAAGTTGATGTGCTTATCCACAAACAAATGCTACAAACGCTTTTGCAGGACTCAAAACTGAAGAGCCGGGGGGGGGGGGGGGGGGGGAAGAAAACAGTAGAAGTAAATCTGGTTCTTCTTTTCCCTTTTCTCCAGTTACTATCTCCCTATTGCCTACAATCTTCTCCTCACCCTCTGCCATGTCTTTCTTTTAGGAATAAAGAAAAAGTCACTGAGATATTTTTCAAAAGTAAATTGCTAATAACTACAGACAATCGATTAACTCAAAACCTAAACACTACAAAAGGTAAGTGAGGGTTAATCAGCATTAATTCCTATTCAGTTATGGCCCATTTCAGTTGATGTTTATGAAGCAAGAGGGCAAAGAGGTGCCCGAGATAATTGCTCTGAAATATAATATCCAGATGATCAGCATCATAAAAGGCAGAATTCTTTTACAGAAATTAGTAGTTGCAGATCCTACATATTTCAGAATGTTGCAAGGAAATCTAAACCAAGCAGAGACTAGGGGAGCTCATCAACATCACTGAGTTCATGGACAGGATGGTTTGAACCTTAGAATAATTACAAATGGAGGTTTCCTTACTTTGGACAGGAAGCCCTGTGCAGAAATGGGGGCAGAGAGGAACAGTTGGTGACTCAAGCTCTGCCCTCAACAATTTGATTCATTTTCATCATTCATCTGTTTGGTTTTAGTGTCTTTGAGCCTAAAATTGTGCATTATGTTGTGCACTGAACCACTTTTTCCTGGTATATGCTCCAGTCCAGGATTGAGACTGTGGTATTACTGCCAAAAGACATATCTTAATTCTACTTAGTCTAATCTAAAGAGATGCTGAGCATGTCTTTTGGCAACTCCAATCAATCTGGGCAGGAAAAACTCTACATGCAACTCAGCACTCTATCTGCATAGAAGAGGTTTTATACCAGCAGAAGCCCGCTCCACAGCTCGTCATTCCACAGTTTAGTGTTTTACCCCATTATTTTTATAAGACCAGGTATGACATGATCCTACTAGAGTCTTCATGTTTAATTAGCTATGTCGTGTCCTTCAAACCAGATATGGAAATCATCTTGAGCCACATTGCATACATCATAATCTTGTCACTTTGTCCTTTTGGTCCTCTCTTCCACTGTCTCCCTAAACTTGTCTATGATGAAATTGGGGTTAGCTTCTCTTAAACAATCTTCTCCAATGTTATTTGAGTATTTTTCACAGTTCTTTTGTTTTGTTTTGTTTCACAGTTATTGAAGCAACCTCAACACAAGCATCAAATTTAACGCAAAGCATGGGACCTTTCAATGATACACCTCAGTGTGCCCAACGGTTTTATACCAGCCTATAACCCAGCAGACTGATTAATCAGTCTCTAAGGCAACTTCCAATTGTAACATTCTATAATGTCATGGACACTACAGCAGTGACATTAAACATGTAGCATATGTCAGAAGAGGCTTGCTGCCATAAGTAGCAGTTAAAGGACTAGAACATGAGCAAGACTTTACAGAGTCCTACATACGGGGCCAAATTGTTTCAGCTTTCCCAGTCTCAAATAACTACGTGATTCCAGTAGTAGCAATCAAAGGAAAGACATGGAGGTCTATGGCCCAGACATATATAACAAAACTCATATGTCTCTTGTGGCATTGAGATGATTTGGAGACTGATAGAAAAATGCCTAGGGTCCCAAGTAGTTTTCTGTATTCATATATAATATGAAGGGAGTTCACCTATATGGACTTTCCTTGCAATACATTGATAACCATGACTATCACTTTACTGAACTTTCTTGTTTTACTTCAGATAGTGAAGATGATGTTGGGGTTAGGATTGGAGGGTGGTGAGATGCTTTTGAAAAACAGCTAAGGACAAATAAACACAAATCAATGCACTTCCTAAAAGGGCATGCCCCTCTACAATGCACTCATGGAAAGCTATTCTTTGGTATACATTTTTAATGCCAGTTTATTAACTACATTTTCTTTAAAAAGACTCATCTCTTTATATTGCATTTTATATTTATAAACAAAACAAAACAAGAAAAAAACACATAAAAAGAACCAACTTGATTATCCAACTTAATGAGCCATCCAGGTTAGCAGGCTTCCCCATGAAATACTTTGGGCTTTCTCCAAAAACCAAAATGACCCACAAAGTCTTATGACCATGGAAAATGTTTATACACTGTGCCAACATCTTTGGGTAAAATTCTAAAAGAGAAGTTTCAAAGATGTTTTCATCTGTGATAACATCGGTTGCAACTAATTTATGGTCTCTCAAGATAAATATTTTGAAGGTGTCAATACTCATTAAGAAGTATAACTTAGAGCTTGTATGTTGTATGTTTATTATTTTTTATTTAGGCAAGGCCTATACTATTTATTCATCTTTACCACACTTTGTTTCAGAAATAACTGAAAAGGGCTTATAAGAAGAAATTACACAAGAGATAGCAAAAATTAAAAGTGAAGGGAGAAGAGAATCAAAAAGAAAAACACATCAGAGACATAAACAAGGAAGAGGAAAGGAATTTAAAATGCACAGCATAGTGTGAGCCTGTGACCCACAATGTGGCTGGCAGCCAATGGGAAAAGGAAAACCAGGTCAGCTACACAATTCACAGTGTTCAGAAGAGAGGAAGCAAACCAACTGCTTGGGAAGAATTGTGTAATTTAGAGAGTTTCCTTTTTTCCCATTAGCCCAAAGGCTGGGCCAGTCAAGCTTTTCCTCAGAAAACAGTTTTGAATCAATTCTATGTCACAGGTGACCAAGTGAATGAGGCCTCAAATTCTGCTCCTTATTGAATTACTCTATGGAATATGGGCATAATATTCATACCTTTAAAAATATTGAAGTATGTATAACAAGAATCTTGCCTTTATCAAAATAAGATTTTAAAATAAAATGTATGGTTTAGAATGGCATTAATTCCTACAAAGGAAAAATATATATATTTGTAAATGCTTCTTAAAGCTATTTAATTATTTTCAGTGCTGTATAGGATTGTTCTGTAATAAGTAATCACAATTTAAGAAATGTTATCACAAAATGTCTTTTATCAGAATAATTGATATGTCTCCTCTTTATGAAACATATTTAGCGGGGAAGCCCCCGTGGCTCAGCAGTTTAGCGCCTCCTTCAGGCCCTGGGCTTGATCCTGGAGACCGGGGACCGAGTCCCATGTCGGGCTCCCTGCAGGGAATCTGCTTCTCCCTCTGCCTGTGTCTCTGCCTCTCTCTGTGTCTGTCTCTCATGAATAAATAAATAAAATCTTAAAAAAAAAAGAAACATATTTAGCTAGTTGATGTTTTAGTGATGACAGTATCTTCTCACATTTCTCTGAAATTATTTATTATACTCACATACAAGTTTGAAGAGGCTTATACAAGGATCATTTTTGCATACTACCTACAATAATGGAAAATTGGAAGTAGTATTCCGATGCCTTCAACAAGATAATGGTTAGATAAGGTGTGGCACATTTTAGAATATGATACATGTATTTAAAATAACAAGGTAGAGTTAAATTGACTCATGAGAAAATTCTAAAACTTGTGTTTCTTTCTCTGTGTGCTCTATTAATTCTGAACATTTGTGTTCATTCTTCCATTTGTTGGTTGTGCTGGCTTTCTTTCATGATGTTAGCTTTTCCAAACTATTTAGTGATTCTTGGTAGTACCCGCATTCTTGACTTTGAGATGCTTTATTAGCCTTCCTATGAGTACTGGATTTATCATTGTTCATTGTGAGGAAAGAAGAATGTGCTGCCTGGTAGGGAAGACTTGCCATTTGTCTTTTTATCTTTGGGACCCTCTCCTCCATGAGATGTCAGCAGCTACCCTGGACACTGGCCTTTCTCTCAGGCCCAAGTGGCCCTACTTATCACTTCTACTAGTAACCATACATTTCTGCCATCTTCTGTTTGACAAGATTTGGAGGAGGGAATAACACTGGGCCTCCTGGCTTCTCCACCTGTGGCACCCCACACAGTCATTCTGAGGATCATTCCTGCGCCTCTCTTCCTTCTCCTCTATCTACCTCTCCTGACTTTGAACCTCTCTTGAAACTGATCCTGCACTCTGTTGATGTTGTATTCCATAGATTTCCCATTTCAATCCAATCCTCTATCTAAAGGATTCCTTCTGATTTCCATCATTGTTATGGATTTGTTTTTAAATACTATGTTTCATGTCATTTTTAGGAATTTGGAGTGGGAATGGGAGACAGGTGTGTGTGCTCAGCTCATTCTCATAATCCAATCTCCACAGGTGGATTGTGGAAACACTGTGTTCAGTCTTCTCCTGCACTCACCTACATAAAAATACAATTGGGATTTCCATGAGGATTAGGTTGGCAGAACAGACTTAATTAAGGAGAATTTACATTCTTACAATAGTAATTTCCCCAATACATGAACAGACATTTCTTTGTCTATATATATATATTTTTATATAGAATGTTATTCTGTTCACATAAGTCTTAGAAACTTATTATTTATTCCTAGGTAGTTTACGCTTTTGTTGCTATTGTGAATGGTATCTCCTTTTCCATTAAAATTTCTAACCAGTTCCTGCTGGTATATTAAGAAAGCTATTGATTTTTATATATTCATTTTGTAACTGACCACCTTGCTCAGCATTTTTATTTTTTTTAATAGTTTTTCAATAGATTCTCTTAGGCTTGCCAGGGAGATAATCATAAGACAATGTGCTACCAGTATTTTCACTTCAATATTGTTTGTAATGGAAAAAAAGTAGAAAATAATATGAATCTCCATCAATAGAGAAATAAGAAATAGAATAAGTTATAATGCATAGTGATGATAGAGCACATGTAACCTTTGAAAATAAACATATCTAGAAAGAAATCCACATATGAAAAAAGAAAAAAGAATATAAGATAGCATAAATATTTGATCAAATTTCCTCATTCCTACAAAAAACTCCTTGTGTATTTTTGGGTATAGAAAGTAAGGAGGGAAGGAGGGAGGATAGAGAGAGAATGAAAGAAAGAGACAAGAAGATAGAAAAAAAAACTAAATGTTTAAAATAGCTGTCTCCAAGTGGGGTGCCTTGGTGTGGGTTTTTTCCTTCTTTTTTTTTAAATTGTATTTATTTTTTCACTAGAGACAGAGAGAGAAAGGCAGAGACACAGGCAGAGGGAGAAGCAGGCTCCCCACAGGGAGTCCAATACAGGACTGAATCCCAGGACCTTGGTATCGCAACCCGAGCCAAAGGCAGAAAGTCCACCACTGAGCCACCTAGGCGTCCCAAGGGTATTTTTCCTTCTTCTGAAAGACCCGTAATGACAACATATTACTTTTGTATAAAAGTTATTTTCAAATGCACATTACTAGTGGCTCATTATCATTCACAACATTTTCTGAGGTGAGCTACACTCTTCAGCTGACCAGCCACCCTGTTCTAGCCTACATAGAGGCAGGATCTGTGAAAAGATGAATGAGTAAGCTAGCCAAATGTGGCTCTTCTGTTGAAGTGGAGAACATAAGAGAGAATGGTAATGGGAGATTCTCAGAGTCATAAAAGGGAAGAGCTAAACAGAGTGTAAGTTGAGGAATCAGTTTGTGAAGTCTTACTGTAAAGTCACATCCAATATGAAATAAGTCCAGCTAGGTTGATTAAGCTAAGGGAATCTTAAAATCCAAAAAATGCCAAGTATGTTTCACTTAAATTATTTATGCCATGTCAACACAGTCTGGTGCAAGTCTTAAAATAAAATTTTGATGGAAGAATATAACTAATTGTAAACTCTAGGATATTAGTTTATGTAAAGTTCTCTGCTTTTAGAAATGAGCCAGATAATATGAGTAAACATACCCCTAAAAGGTATTATTCATACACTGGATATTAATCTTTATCTATGCCTACAATTCTATAACATAAATATGAAAAGATCTCAGATAATCAAATATTTGCCGTTATTAGAGTTAAACTTAAAAGATCACAAAATCACAGACTCTCATGATTAGAAAGTGCTTATTGCTTGTTGGATGTAGTCAAAGCCAGGTAAAGTTAGCATCTTTCTATAAGACCCTCACATATTGGGGATCCCTGGGTGGCTCAGCAGTTTAGAGCCTGCCTTCAGCCCAGGGCGTGATCCTGGAGTCCCAGGATTGAGTCCCGCATAGGGCTCCCTGCATGGAACTTGCTTCTCCCTCTGCCTGTGTCTCTGTCTGTCTCTCTGTCTGCCTCTTTCTCTGTCTCATGAATAAATAAATAAAAATCTTTAAAAAAAAAAAAAAAAAGACCCTCACATATGGTCATTTAGAGAAAGTCAAAATCTTTGCCATGGTAGAAAAAGTACTTTTTTGTCAATATAAGGAATGTCAATAAGTATGCTGTAAGGAAAAAGAAGACATTCATTGATTGCACTGTCACAAGGGCTTTATATACAACACCTCATTGCATCTTTACAATAGACCTCTAAGGTACAGATCATTATATCTGCCTACAAAAAGAAAAGTTGGCAATAAGAAAGGATAGAGCATGGGGATTTTTTTTTAATTGCCCTTTTATGTGATTCTGTTTCTGCTGCAAAAGGAAAAGTGGGTAGGCAACCAACAGGGCTAAATAAATAACATTGAGGAAACAAGTCCATGATGACTCCAGCCAGACAAGTTTACTAATGGTCCCGGGCATTTGCCTGCCAGACTTTATCTTTGTATCATGTTGTTATTAAGTACTTTAGGAATGGCCATTTACTACTTCTCTAGAAATCTAAATTTCACCAAAGATTTCAGTTACAGTTCAATCTCACCTCTAGCCTATTGATCTTTTTCTTTGTAGTAGCAGTTCCCACATAAGGGTAACTTGACATCTGACTAAAGACCTTGTATAAGATACAAACCCCATTGACTGCCTACCTCTCAAACTATGCTACCATGACCAGGAGCTGACCAGTCACTCATTCTGGAAATGTTAACCCTCCCCATGGGTTACTGCCATGCATTTGGCCCAAGTGGCAACAACCCTGGAGTTTCTGGCTCTCCACCATTTTTGGACTTATGTGAAACCCCACTCTGGAGATGAGAAGAGCTGCCATTCCAAGAAGATACCAAAGGGGTCACATTATGCAATTCAGGAGCATGGGGAAGTTAACTTCCCATGAGATGAATTTGAACCAATGAGAAACAGAGGAGATGGGTAAATAAGCTTCACCTCCTTTATGTCTCTTATAGACTTTCCTGAGCCAGACTTTCTCCAAACTAAATAATTTTTCGCCTTTCTCTTTACCTCACTCTCCCACCCTAGACTATATCTCCTTAATAAAGTACTTGAACCCTTGCCTCAAGCCTTTTAGAACTCAGGCTATGACAGACTCACAGACAGGATGGGATACATGTCTTTCTGGACCACCAGTCATTTGTTCCATCTAGTGTAGAACATTATTGTTTTAGCTCCACTGGTGAAACTTGCATAAGGTATACATAATGAGTACATATTTTCAGGCCACTTTTGGGGAAGATTTAATTTTGTTTGTGGACATCTCAACAGCATAAATCATTAAACTGGATATAAATATTTACCTATAAAAATCTAAAACTATTCTATAATATGAAAAATCAATAAAGCATATAATAATACTTCGCTGCAGAGGCAACATTAAAATCTTCCTGCATGTGTATCACTTGCTGACATGCTGACATTTACACTAATCCATGGGTACCACCTTACTTCATTGAATCAGGATTCAGAAGCACTCTGAGCCCCTAGGGTTACTTGTTAATATCAGCCATCAGAACTCATTAACTAACTTTTGACAGTAGGTATATAGAATTTGGAAGCTATAGAAATCTACTAAAAAAGTAAATTTGCCATGGATAATGACTAATAGTCAAATAATCATAAAAATGACCATAGTCAGAGAAAATGTGACAAGGGTGGAAAAGTTCAATCAAATTAGGCAAAAATTATTTTTAGTTGGTTGGCTTTAGGATGAATTTTGTGTCTTGTGTGACATTTGCCTGAGCTCTTCTTACACCTAGAACCAATCTCCTTTACCTTCCTGAGTTCCATTGCCCTATGACCTGTGTTATTTACCACGAATTGTTGCCATGCTTTTGTCCATGCTTTCCCATCTGCCTGACATCCTTCCTTATCTGGTGGTCTTCTGCCTTCTTCTAACTTAGTTCCTGTGTTACCTCCTTTAAGGGTCTTTTTGCACCACTAGACAGAGATTGACACACTATATCCCATGGGCCAAATCTGGTTATTGCGTAGCCCATGATCTAAGAATGATTTCTACAGTTGAATATTTATAATCAATCTAACAATAAGGAATACTAACTTTGAATCCTAATTAAGTGAAATGTTATTCAACCTTAACAAAACAAAACAAAATGGTAAAAGAATTCCATTCTCCTCATTAAAAAATCTGCAATTAAAAAAAATTGTATGTGATTATTATTAATGATTTTCGAAATACCTCAATAAAAATTACGGACATTTCTTTTCTCTCGTTGTATAAATACCTATATAAGATCTTGATTTTGTCTCTCGACCTACAAAGCCAAATATATTTACTATCTTTATAGAGAAAAATCTGTCAACCCCTGCACTAGAGTCATGGAGCCCAAGGCAGCCAGAAAAATTTCCTAAACAATGTGCAGAGAAGGGAAAGGACTTGCCCTTCCCATTTCCCAGCAGCATTAGGCCTGCCCCCCAATCCTCTGGGCTGTGCTCTACTCTTCCCCAAGTCACAGCTCAACAGACATTTGTTAAGTGACTGGAAAGAAGCAGGATTTCTCAGAGAACCTATACATCAGTGTGCCCAATCTCCATCAAATATACCTTTCCCCTCCTGCCTTTTGCTCCTTGTTTAATTTAATGGAAATCCAATGCCTGGATGAAATTCAAACTCCACTGTCTCCAGCAAGTGCTCGAGGATGTTATGTGAGAAGCAGCTGTAAAGACCGAGTGTGATCAGTTAAATGTGAGCAGAGCTGAAAGCCTGGAAAGAATTCTATAGCCTAATAATGGTTTATTAAAAAGCCCTGGCAAGGCTGCCCTGGATTGACAGTTGGCCCTCACCTTTCTCTTCCTTTTGAAACAGCTCAGTAAAGCCAATCTGCCTCTGCCAGAGACCTGCCATTCCACACTGCAGAACTTCACCAGGGCACAGTGTTTACACTAGAATTCGATTCATCATATTTACAAAAAGGTCAGACACAACTGAACAGCCTGCCTGGAGATTTTATTTAAATCTACTGTATTTTTTTAAAGGCTTAAAAAAAACAAAAACATTCAGCCTGTGCTTGGAATGAAGGAACCATTTGATTTGGGTGATTTGTGTTTCAAAGGTCATCAGCTATAAGAAACTCAGAGCCTGGGATGAGAGGAGTTGAGAGCTGACAAATAGTGGGACAATTTTCCCTCTGTGTTCACGAAGGCTTATTCAAAGGCATTGTTTGTACACGCTTCCAGAATATCCACCTTTTTAGCAGTTGTGTTTGGGGAAATTAGAATCCCAGTTTGTCTTAATGAATCAATTCAAGTCCAAAGAAATTAGGTAGGCAGGTAGGTAGGTAGGTATATCAACAGATAGATAAAAGGACAGATAGGCAGGTGGTAAATGATAGATAATTGATATAGCTGAAAAAACATGACTCTAAGCAATTGCTTGATGATATGGGTTATATATTATCCTAAGTTCAGAGAAAGGATATACAGACACACACTCTGTGCTTAATTTATGGGGAATTTTTTTTTACAAAGAATTTTCATATTACATTATTGGTTGACTAAGGGGTTCTTTGTCTATATTCCTAACTGCATTCATGTGACACGCAACTTATTATTCATTGTTGCCTGCAGTAGGAGCTTGTGAGGGCAAAGGCATGGTGGTCATGTTTGTTGGAATTATTTCTTGAAACAGTGTCTTTCCTTCCAATCCATTCAGGTAAATTCTGCACAGACAAATGAAGCTCTCAATTAGCCACAAAAAATATTCCTAGTGTTGATTTGAAAACAAAATCAAAGATCCAGGAAACTTTTGACATTTTAAGAAATAAAGAATCCTATCTTAAGAATGAAAGAAACATGTATTTCACTAATGTGTCAAAGGAAGAATGAGGTACCTGTAGAACTGACATAAGTTGGAGAAAGGGGGTAAAACAAGAAGAAGGAAAAACAAGAGTATATCTCTCATTTAGCATTTTCCAGCATTTTCTAGGATCCATATCTAATACACTTTTGTTTTCAGAATAGCATTTCAGCAGGCAGAAGTCCAAATCAGTGCAGAGGCCAAACTTTACCTTTAGACAATCTGGGCTTGAATCCCAATTCTGCTACCATGTCATTCTCTGAACCTCAGCTTCCACAAGTATAGTGTGATTCTAACTGTGACCTGCCTCATTTGTTTATTGTGACGATTAAGTGAGATAATCTGTGTAAACATTTCACCAAGGTGCCTGAGTTTAATAAACCGTCTACAAAATCTAATGAGATAGAAAGCAAGTGCAAGTTCACACAGGTGCTGTTGGGACTTTGACCTTCCCCATATGATCTTATCTTCACTTAGAATCACGAAACTAAAGAGGCCTCGTGATTCTTAAATTTGACTTCACATCTGAATCATCTGCATAACTTTCTATTTTAAAAATCTAGATTTTTAAACCCTTCCAAACATCTATCCCATTAAATCCTCTGGTATGGATTCCTGACATTGGCATGTTTAAAAAAATAGCTCCCAGGTGATACTGGTAAACATCCATGTATGTGACCTTCTGATATAATCTAACTTCCCATCCCTTCTTCAAAATCCATGCTCTAATACCTTCAGGGTCCTGCAGTGCTCTCAGGTAGACAGAATTTTCTCCAGTGTCATTTCAATAGTTGGATAGTGTTTTCTATAGGGCCCCAAAATCTTATAATTTCTACACCTTCATCTTTATTAGTAGGGAACAACTTTTCTTATGTAATAACTTCTCCAAAATCTTATGGAAGCCATTTACCAATCCTGCTGTACGTTTTTTGTCTTCTCTGTCTTCTTCAAATATTTCTCCTAGGACACAGTTTCTAAACCATCTCAACATCATTTTCCTCCCCATTTTAAACACTAGCTCAATCATAATATTCCCCTTAAAAATCATACTAGAACATAATAGATATTCTACATGGCCTCATTAGCATAAATAATCACTTTCGTGATCTCTCACTAAGCAGTCTGTTTTGTTAGTTTCTATCATTTAGTTACCTCATATTGTTCAGGCTGTGGTCCATTTCAACCACTGATGTTCTTCAGAAACTGCTAGTAAACCAAATCTTCCTTATTTTTACATCCATGTTTAACTATCTTAGGAAAATTAAAGACCGTGTATTCATCACTCCTAAAATTCTTTTTGGAGATTTTGGAATCATCATTCCAATTTGTTGGGGCAAAAAGTAGAATTTTTATTAGAATCAATATATGTGTCATTCTTCCTTGCTTTGCATCATCTCATTTAGCCTTTGGGAAAAAAAAAACAAAAAACTAGTACCAAGTGTTGAATCCTGTGGAAGTCCACTAGAGATCTCCAGATGGGTGAACATAAGTCCACAAAACCAGCTACAAGTGATGCCACTGAATGCTTTCCGGACCTCAAGAACAATTGTAGTTGGAGAGCTCCTTGGATCTACCATCCTCATAAAGGTATCTATAAAGGAACTAAAGATAGCTTGAGCTATCTTCCTTTTAATGAAATACACAGGTGGCTATGGATCCTTGCCTTTTCTAAACATACATAAACAATTTAATGATCTATTTCAGAATGTTGCATGGTTGTAAATGTCAAGATTGCCAGTTTATATCAACCAGAAGCTAGCCTTTGTGAGAATAATGGAATTATTTGACTGTCTCCGTTTTTCTGGAACTTATTTATGAGCCCTCAGAGGTTATTGACAATGATGCTGAGACTCAGAAATCACATTTCTAAGTTTTGTTAGCATTTATAAGTTTTGTTAGAGGCTTGGTTCTTTTCTCAGATGCTTGAATTCTTTTAAATTTACTGAATCTTCTTTTACTCACTTGTCATATTTCTTCAGCCACACTATGCTTTATTTTGATTTTAGTTTTCCTCTGTTCAGTCAGAGAATGCTTTCCATTTCAAGACAATGGAAACAAAAATATAAATTGTGGATTCTCTCTTCTTTTCATCATGTTAACACAAATCTTTCATTCAGGTTGCAGGCTTGATACTTCCCCCGATGTAGGGACTTATAAAGATCAATGAAACAGCTTTCTGAGCCACTGTACTTCAGGGAATGTTCCTCCACACATAATCTTCACTGAACTTTGCCCTGCTTTCACAGGCAGCCTTGACCATTTGACATTTGAGGACAGATAATTCTTTGTTAGAGGGTAGAGGGAATGTCCTATACATAGGATATTCAGCAGCATCCCTGGCCTCTGTCCACTAGATGCCAGTAGCATGCACCTCCTACCCCTCAGTTACCATAATTTGAAAGTATCTTCAGATATTGCCCCTAGTTGACATTCTAGTTTTTGGAAATTTTCAAAATCATATATCAAAACTGTTAGATTATACTTAACCTTCCTTGATGCCTGTTGGCATCTCTAGACTAGTTCATACTTATATTTGCTTTTAATACTTCCATGCAGTTGGATTGCAGGTGGCCATACCAGGAAACTTCCATGGAGGACCCAAACTCCCAAGTTTATAGTTCTTAGAAATTCTTTTTCACATCTGACATCTCCCTTATTTCATTTACAAATCTGCCATTTTTTAATCCATCAAAGAAAAGGTGAACACCTTTCTTCCCTCAGGGCTTCTCAGATTACAAAATTCAGACTTAAAATAGTGAAATCATGAGATAATATTCTGATGTTCTTGCTGCTTCTAATTCCAATACCTATGCTTATTCTGGGAATGGAAGAAACCAACCAGTTTGCTTTGGGCTATTCTTTGCAGCCCTTTCCAAGAAATACTTATTTATACCAGAGATAATCTTTTTCCCTTGTTTATTTCTAGCTACTTTCCAACAAAGTCCCCACCCCCTTAACTAGTGTACACTAGATGTACTTTTAGTGATGTGTCCTTGTAATAAAGTCATCTGAGCAAAACTCAGAGGGGAGAAAACTTTCAAATCTTTTGAGAAAAAAGAAAACAATCCACAAGAAGAAAGGCAACACTGTTCTTTTAGAAATAGCCTGCTGTGGTAAAAGAAATGCACAGAAAAGGACAATTGTCTGATTCAAAGGGAATGTAAAAGTCAGAATTCCTGCCAATATAGAAGGACAGAAGTGCAAACACTAAAAAGGCAAAGTCTCTGTCTATGCACAAAGAATTTCTTGTTTCACTCTGCTCGGAAACACAAGACAATGGATATTTTGCACATATTTCCCACCTAAAGCTAATGGCTCTCTAATATTAATTTGAATTTATGTTCCCAACACAAGTTCTTTCCAAGAGATTCTTGGGAAGCTTCCTGGGACAACATCCCCTCACCCCCTAGAGACATCTACCAGTAGTGTTCGACATCTGCCAGTAGTTAGTGAACCAAAGGTTTTCAGATTTCAGTGTGCTTAAGGATCAACAGGAGAGGGGTGCTGGTGGCTCAATCAGTTAACTATCTACCTTTGGCTCAGGTCATGATCTCAGGATCCTAGGATCAAGTCAGGTGTGTGAGCAGGGAGCCTTCTTCTCCTCTGCCCCTCCCCTACTTGTGCGTGTTGTGCGTGTGTGTGTGTTCTCTCTCTCACTTGCTCTATCTCTCTCTCTCTCAAATAAATAAATGAAATCTTAAAAAAAAAAAAAAAGAATCAATAGGAGAGCTTATTTCAAAATGTAGCATCTTGGCACCTGCCCACTAGAGATTCATCATGTGGGCTGGGGCCCAGAAATTCAAACTTCTTTAATAAGTAACACAGGTGGTTCTGATGCATAGCTGAAAAACACCATCCCAGGTGGGCCAGAGTGAAATTGGAAAAACCCTGATACTGGAGCCTGGTCATGTGGGTGCAAAATGTGTTTTATCATGGCATTCAATACTTCTCTCCTCCAGGAAAGAATTGGCAGATAAGCAATAGAAAATAGTGTTACAAGAGCTTGTATGCAAACTGTTCCAAAAAGAGAAGAAACATTATAAATGACTTGTTATTCACCAAAAGAAATGTGTCTAGAAAAAATATGCTGTTAGACTGTTAAGCTTAATTTTCTGTATAAATTAAGATTTCTTTCCTCTAAGAAAAATTAGGCCACAAGTACATATTTCGTCTCCCTTAATAAACCATGAAGTTTGCATATGTGGGTGAATGTGCAAATGCCTCACCAATATTCTCCATAAAAGCTGTTCATCTGTGAGCCCAATGAGACAGCCAAGCCCTTGCAGACCTAAGCTGGGACCTAGCTGTCTGACCCAAGGATGGCTGTGCTCCTAATCGATGATCGAGAACAGTCCCCTGCCACTTCTGCTTCTGTGTCTAGGCAAGACAAACTGCAGGTTGTCCACCAGCTGACTTTCATTTCTCTATAAACCTTATTTTTAAGTCTGAGAGACATCCTACACAAGCAAAATTTCTCTTTTCCAAGGTATGTGGAGCAGATGGCATTTAGTGGAGGTCATAATAACATCATCACTATTTGAACCCAAACTGACATTGCTTTTACTCTTGTTCTACCAAAATAAACAAGAGAACACAAATGAGATTTTTTTCTTTTATTAATAAATAATATACAGGAACAAAAGCCCACAGCTTGTAAGTACTCAGATGCATGAATTTTCACAAAGTTGAACACACTTCTCTAACCATCCTCCAGACCTAGATACAAAATTATCACAGAATCCCACAAATCTCCTCCCATATTTTGTCAGTCAATTCATCTTCCAGGATAGGGGTAAAGGTGTGATTTTTCCTTATTTAGGGCCCTTATTAAATGTAGTAATGTTTTTTTACAGATTTTATTTATTTATTTGAGAGAGAGAGTGAGAAAGAGCATGTTTGGGGAGGAGGGGCAAAGGCAGAGGGAGAAGCAGACTCCCTGCTACACAGGGAGCCCAATGTGGGGCTCGACCCCAGGACTCCGGGATGACCTGAGTGAGCTGAAGGTAGACTCTTAACTGAGTCACCGAGGCACTCTTAAATGAAGTAATATTGTATGTGCTCTTTTGTGTCCGGTATCTCTCAAAACAAGTATTTTAATATATGAATGCCCCCTGTTCTCCTGAGATACGGGCATTTATCACACATCTGTAAGAATCCTTAAAAAGTATTCAATGGAGCAAAGTAATTAATTGATCTCCTGGGAAAACTCAAATCAAGCAGCAGCCCATAGCATGAAATGAGCAGATATTCACCATAGAAATCACTGCTCTCTTCCCATCAGACAAAAAATTCATACAAAATGCCTACTGTGTGCTCCCCACTGGGTTGCCAGATCCACTTTAACTCTGTGAGGCAGGAAGTCATGGCCCATCCAGAAAGCGCTCAGAATGTACCTGGAGAGTTAAGACACAAAAGAAAGAAAGAAAACTCAAGATGTATGCATATATTTACAGTACTGTGCTGTGTGTTTTAGACAATTAGAGAGAATAATGATTAGGTGCTACCTGAGTTACAGATACTAATTTCTTGAGTGACAGGCAGTAACTGCAAAGTGAGTTATGGAAGAAGGAGCCCCATGCATGGTTGTCACTAAGGGAAGGGCTCACAGGAGAGATGACATTGTGTCCTTTTTATTGCAGATATGGCTACAAAATTTGTGTTATTAATGTCACTAGGGTAGGAGCAGGCAGCTCTGGAGGGAGATAAGGACTAAGCCAAGGTGGGGGAAAAAAAAAAAAACAGGTAACCTGGAAATAGGACCCTATTCATCAAAAAACAGAGACTTCAGTGTTTAAGAATCAGTGATGGTTTGCCTCTGAAGCACTTTTCCCTCCTCAGGGAAACTCAGCACCTTTTTATGGAATCACCGTTATTTGAGCCAAGGATAGAGATTCCATAATTGAATTTCATGTCTTAGCAATAGTACTCGCTGCCAGATAAGAATTTGCCCTATATAGTACCAAAGATTTCCTTCGGAGTTGGCAATAGGCAAAAAAAAAAAAAAAAAAAAATTAAAAATAAAATAAAATAAACTATCATTGATTGGGTGGCAGGAAGCCTTCTGTATATATGTTAGCTATAATCTTCACCACATCCTAAAAGGCAAATTTATCAAAACAAAGATTCAGAGGGCTCCAACTCATTTCATAGAATTGAGTAGCTTGTAAGGGGAATCGCCTGGATTTGATCCCAGGTCTATCTAGATACAGAAATAACCTAGAGCAGAGAGTAATCCCTTTTAGTTGGAGTGCTGCTATTGATCACAATGGCCCAATATAATCGATGAGCATGTGGTATTTTCTATCCTATAAATTCTTTCTTTGGATTGCTCTCAATAGTCTCACAAGTAGATTTGTCTGCACCTGACCCTCACAATGACCATACTGAGTAAGCAAAACCAATCTTAGCCTATGTCACAGGGGGGCTCAGCTAGATTGTAAGTGGGAGGCCACAACTGAAGGCCAAATCTCCTGATTCCATTACCAGTATTGTTTCCACAGAAGAGAAATGTGCAACGTTAGTACTTCTGTATGGATGCGGAAGATAAGACACAATATGGTCTTGAGGCCAGGGGTGAAATAAAAATCCATGATATATTTACTGATAAAGTATCTTTGTAACACTATAGCTCAGAATGCCCTTCTTAAAAGAGACCTAGAGAGGGGATAAGACTCAAACAGTCCTGATGATTATTTATTTCATCACCATCCCAGCCTTGTTCAGCAGCATAGAAACTTCTACAGAAATGGCTTTGCCTGCATCTGTCTGAGAATAAGAGAAGCAGAGGAAGGTTAAACATGCAAATGATGCTACAAAATTCATGACTGTGGTTGCATCTGATTCCCAGCCCGCAGCTCTAGGGGGGCACCTGGCCACCCTGGATAATGGAAAGTAAGCATGAGAAGAAGCTGGCAGGCTGTCCCAGAAAATATGCCACCCTTGGGCACCCTGCCTGAGAAGGAATCCGGCAACACAGCCAGATGATTTAAATGCTTAGCTGCTAACCTCAGCCTGAAGGAGCTTTGTGTTGGCAGCCTTCACTAAGAATCTCAGGCTTAGCAAATGAGCCCAGGCATCCCATACCACTAAGAGTCACAGGAAAAGAGCTTCTTAGGATAGTCTAGGCCAGACAAGCCCCTCCACCTCAGAGACACACATGAAAACAGTTTCCCCCGCAAGTGAGATGAGTTGTCATCAAAGTCAAATAAACATACGTCCTTGAGGATTCTCAGCCCCCCCGCCCCCCTGCCAACCGGCTTTCTCTACTTGCTGCTAAAGGTCTCCCTAGATTCCCAGGATGGCTTTTGACCTTGTCTGTGCATGTACCTCCTCCCTTTGGTGTGTTTTACATACCAAGGGCCAACAGGTGTCTTTAGGACTACTCTCAGGCTACTGGAAGGGAGAGCCTGAAGCACCTCAAAATTCATTTGCCCCCTTTAAGAGCCCTTAATCAATGCCTAAGATGTATCAGTGTATGAAAGACCCACCCCATTTGCCCCAGCCCCAGAACAAGTCTGTTTGTGCCTAGGATGCCACAAATATTTCTATTGAACAGTTCTTTTGCCTTCTTTTTTAAGTTTGTATGTAAATTCCATTTAGTTGACACACTGCTATATTAGTTTCAGGTGTACTATATAGTGATTCAACACTTCCATACAATACCTGGTGCTCATCACAACAAGCGCACTCTTGAATCCCCCTCACCTATTTCCCCCATCCTCCTCCCCTCTGGTTTGTTCTCTATAGTTAATAGTCCATTTCCTGGCTTGCTTCTCTCTCTTTTTTTCCCTCTTTGCTCATTTGTTTTGTTTCTTAAATTCCACATACGAGTGAAATCAAATGGTATTTGTCTCTGACTGACTTGACATAGCATAATGCTCCAGCTCCATCCACATCATTGCAGATGGCAAGATTTCATTCTTTTTTCATTCTTTTTTATGGCTGAGTAAATTCCTGTGCATGTGTGTGTGTGTGCATGTATGTGTATCACATCTGCTTTATTCCTTCATCAGTCGATGGACACTTGAGCTGTTTCCATAATTTGGTTATTGTATTCATTGTTATAAATATCAGAGTGCATATGTCCCTTGAATCAGTATTTCGTATCCTCTGGGTAAATATCTAGTAGTGCAATGCTTGATGGGAAGGTCGTTCTATTTTTAACGTTTTGAGGAAGTTTCATACTGTTCTTGAGTGGCTGCACCAGCTTGCATTCCCACCAACAGTGTAAGAGCCTTCCCCTTTCTCCACATCTTCTCTAACACTTGTTTCTTGTGTTGTTGATTTTAGCCATTCTGACAAGTGTGAGGTGGTATCTCATCATAGTTTTGATTTGTATTTCCCTAATGATCAATGATATTGAGCATCTTTTCATGTGTCTGTTGGCCACCTGGATGTCTTCTATGGAAAAGGTCTATTCACGTCTTCTCCCCATTTTTTAATTGGATTATTGATTTTGGGGGTGTTGAGTTTTATAAGCTCTTTATATATTTTGGATACTAATCCTTTATCAGGTCATTTGCAAATATCTTCTCCCATTCTGTAGGTTGCCTTTCAATTTCATTGTTTCCTTTACTGTGCAAAAGCCTTTTTTTTTTTTTTTGATGAAGTCCTAACAATTTATTTTTGTTTCCCTTGTCTCAGGAAACATATCTAGAAAGAAGTTGCTATGGCCAATGTCAAAGAGGTTACTGCCTGTGTAAACCATTTTTATGGTTTCATGTTTCACATTTAGAATTTATTTTTATGTTTGGTATAAGAAAGTGGTCTAGTTTCATTCTTCTGTGTGTGACTATCCAGTTTTCCCAACACCATTTGTTGAAGAGACTCTCTTTTTGCCATCAGATATTTTTTCCTGCTTTGTTGCAGATTAATTGACCATATAGTTGTGAGTCTGTTTCTGGGTTTTCTATCTGTCCTTTTGTTCTATGTGTCTGTTTTTGTGCCAGTACCTTACTGTTCTGATCACTACAGCTTTGCAATATAACTTGAAGTCCAGAATTGTGATGCCTCCATCTTTTCTTTTCTTTTCTTTATCAAGGTTGCTTTGGCCAGAAAAGGCCCTGAATAATTAGCCTTCTTAAAACCTAGGCTCAGGAGACAGCTGGAGAAGAGAGAAAAGGCCACTCCTCTTAACATACCCCTTTTCCCTTGAGAAGCCAACCTGCAATAAATGTCTGTCTTCTTCAGTTACATAAAACAGAAGTCTAGTGTGCATGGGGCACATTAATGTATGCACAGAATTACTGGGGAGAGTTCTGGACATCCAATGTGTACCTGCAATTCTAAGGTGCAGACTGGCTAGTCGGAAATGCCCCATTGTAGAATAAGTGTTTGGAGAGGAGTAAAATTTTGAATATTTGTGTCTGAGCATGCAAAGAGAATCTGAAAGCTCCTATGCACTGGAAAAAAAGGTCTGAGCAGCTGAAGATAAAAGAAAGGTGTGGCTGGGGCAACAAATAAGGCTGAAAGTTCAGGAAACATGGGCCTCTTTCTCCTACAGCAATGGTTCTTCAGGTGTGGTTTCCAGTCCACCAGCATCAGCAACCCCTGTGAGCTTGTTAGAAACACAAATACCCAGGTACCTCTTAATATGGGCCCAGCAGTCTGTGTTTTACAAGTCCTCTGGTGACTCTGATGATGTTAAACTTGAGAGTCACTAGTCTAAGGCACAGCTCACATAGAAACCCTGCCACCACCAAAGAGGAACTGTTGCCATTCCACAAACACTATGTGCTATGGGGTACAAAAATGGTTTAGCCTTTTGAAGCTTATACCCATCTGGCAGAGCTTGTTCTTGGGGTCTTTTTTCACTGTAGCTTTAAGGCCTTACAGAGAAAGGTCAAAGTTCTCACCTCCAAACATATCAGTCCCTAGTGTGAGCATAAGGGATGTGGTGGTCCCAGTCTCTGCCTCATGGGTGCATGTTAGCTGGAGTTTGCCCCTCCTATAAACACATTTCCCTATTGGTTGGAAAAGTCTTCCAGTGATAACATGCTTCCTGTTTGGAAGAGAAACCTCTTCACCTAATTCCAGGTCCTGTCCTTGTTAACTTATCTCTCAGAAATTGTCAAGAGATAGGATGAAGGTAAGAGGCGGCCAAGAAGGAGATTCATAGTCATGGACACAGGCCAGACTCCACTCCCTAGTGGAGAATCTTTGCTAACTTTAGGTACAGGAATGAGGCAGTGGCTGCCAGCAAAAGGTTCATTTATCTGGAATACCTGGACTACAGTCACCCTTGCAGGGTCCTACAAAAATCCCAAGAGATCCAAAGGTAGGAACCAATTTATGTAGAAGCTCCAAATGCTTGTACCAATCTACCATGGGAAGCATTCAAAAGGATGCAAAATGAAGCTGAAATAAGGAAGATAAATAGAAGAGTGAAAAGTTAAGAGTGATGTGCTGTAAGTGAAAGTACTACAAGACTTCATGGACATGAGCAACCTCTCTGGACTTCCCTTCTTCCCCTTCTTTAAAATGAATGAGTCAACAGGATGACCACTAAGACTAATTCCAGTTCTATAACTGTAGTCAGTGCCTTTCTTCTCTTAGCTGTGCTGGGTCCCCGTGGGTCTAAGCACCACTTGCTAATCTCTGGGTACATTTTCCTGCTGCCCTTCCCAGGGGCAAACTTCTCCAAATTTAAAAAAAAAAAAAAAAAAAAAAAGAGTCTCCCAAAGTTTCTGTTCTTGGGTTGTGTATATAATTGATGTCTACAAGGAGAGTAGCCAAGGTAAGCATATTTGGGGGAAAAAGCATTTCAGCAGTGGAGGAGGGCATAAAATAGATATCAGTGAATATTAAGACAAAAATAAAGTTTAATAAGTATTAAGATAAATGTCCTCTTTCTTTTCTCTTAATATGTATCCATACCCTTTAGTTTTTAATGCCTGGCTCTTCTTTAACCTGCTGTTTATTAAACTCTGATTTCAGACTTTGCATATTCCTCATTTGCATGAATAAATCCTTCCAACAACCAGATGAGTCAGATACCATAATTATCTCCATCTTACCATCAGGAAACTGAGGGTTAGGGACATTAACACTCCCAAAATGGCATACAGAGTGAGGGGCAGAATTGGAACCTAAATCCAAGAGGAGCTGGGTCCAGAGGCAGCATATAACCCTCCAGGATGCTTCATCTCTCAAGTTCCCCTTATAAACTGTTGGGATAAGAATGAACTTTAGGACACTTCATAAAGGTTTATCTGTTTTTTAAAGTGAGTCTGACTGGCTGTCCCACATTTTCTTAGGCAGAGCTGTGGACCTGACACTGAATCTCAATAGCTAGCTGAAGAGCACTCATTGTCTCCAACAAGGGATCAATGTGAATGAAGACAATCCCAAGACATCAGGGTCTCATCAGCAAAGCCTGAGTATTACTCCAGATCCCATGCTGAAAACGCTGTGTGACCTTGGGAAAGTCACTGGATGCCTTCAGGCTTTCATCTGTCTCTAAAGTAGGGGGAGAGTCCTTTCCACCCGCCCCCCCCAAAAAAAAAATCTGGGGACATTTTCACATCACCTGAATCTTCAAGGAGATCTGCTGACTTCCAGCCCAGCTCCTTTTTATGTGCAGAACAAATACGGTAGTAAAGTTAGACAAGTAATCAGATCTTAAAAGTTGGCTTCTGGAAATTGTGACCTACAACATCTAAGTCTTCTATCAACCTTACATTTCTACATTTACATCACATGTATTGGTCACTGTGGGGTTTTTTCCTTCCTTCCCATGAGTTAGAACATTGTAAAAACACATTGACTAGTTATTTTGGAAATTAAGAGCCTTTGCTTTAACATAGAGCAGTTATCTTAACTCACACTCTGGGATCTAGCCTGCTCACATTATTGCTCCAAGTCTCATCATTTCACTAGAGTTTGCTTTTTCTCGTCTAAACCTTCAATAGAAGAGACCTGATCCTGGGGTCACCCCCTTTGCCCCTCACTGTTTTCTTCTCCACCTTTCTAGAAACACATGCTTCAGAACAGGGTAACTAATCATTTATCTCTCCTCTACTTTGAGGCATGCCGACTAGCTTTCTGGGCTGCCTGTATTTCCAAACTTTGTTGTTGTTTTTAATTTTCCTTTTTAGACTTGGTGAGTCGCAGATGAAAAGGAGTGGCAGAGAGGCAATCAGAGTTACTCTGGCATTTGAACTGCAACAAGGAAATGACAGTGTCGGTGCCCCCACTGGGAATAGATTTGCTCTTCCTATCTTTTCCCAGTAAGTTCAAACAGAAACCCAGAATATGTAAAATGACATCTCTGCTGGGAACTTGTAATGAGTCTCTCTCTCTTCCCTATCCTGAAGTGCCCAAGTTGTGGTTCAATTTAGTTGTCAAGTCATGTCAAGATTAATAACCCTTTAGAAGAGTAATCATCTTACCCAACTAACTGAATGAATCTCCCTCAGTGGGAATTCTGACTCTTGTAACCAAATCATAGTCTTAGGAATCATGGACCTGGAAAGAACCTTCTGAGCCATTCTAGGTCATCTTCATGTCTAGGTAAAACCAAGTTCAAAATAAAGAGAACAATGTGATCTGTACCTAAAACAGCCAAAGACTCACTAATCTTTTTCAGTCACACAGTACTTAAATCAAGAGACAAACAGGAAAATTAACTCATACTCTTCAGAGGGAAAGAGTAAAAGAAATGGTTTTAACTATCAGATTTTCAACATAATTTAAACTGTAAGTGAAATGTAGACTTTAATTCATTAAGAATCTTAAAAAAAACATGAACTAATATGTTGACAAGAAATTGCTGAAATAAAGGGTGGGCATTTCTAAAATAAGTATACTGTTGGCATGGATAAGCACGGCATTCAGAGCAACTAATTCAAACTGCCAGAATTATACTAAAATAACTCTGCACATTAACAAAGAAAATTCTAAAATTAATTTATATATTGTGTTACTCAGGAATCTTATTTGCAAGGATTACATTCTGGCTGATTTAATCAGAAAATGAATGAATTGAAATTATATCAGCTACGTGCAGAGTTGAGTCACTAGGAAGGTTGGAAATTGGTCAGGAACCAGGGATACTAGACCACACCCCAACTGGGGCCAGAGTTATACCACAGACTTATCCAGTGGGGACTCTGCTTCTGATGTCCCTGAAAACCAGGCAAAATAATTTACAAAAATGTCTACCGATGACCCCAGACCCCAGATGTTGCTCTTGTATCTGTTAGCACCAATTTTCCCAGAAATGTACATTGCTACTACCACTATTCCTATTTCTTTGCATTTCTAGCTCCCAATTTATATACTTAGGTGGATGTACTGATTTGGATCAAGTGCCTATAAGAGAGGTGACAAAGGTATCTATCCCTTTCTATTTCCAGGATGTTAATGGGGCTCTGCCAATACTCAGGGTAGGGTGATGGGAGAGACCAAATTATGCTACTAAACAAACCACCCCAAAAAACTCAGTGGCTTAAATGAAAATTTTTTTTGTTTCTTTTTCTTTCCTTTTCTTTTTTTTCCCCTTAGTCGTCCTTCATATCTTGCCACCTGAGACCTCTTCTCATTCTCACTCAAGGACCTAGGCTAACAGGACAGCCTCTATGTGGAAAGCTGTAGGTCATCATGACAAAGGGAGAGTGTGGTGAAACACATACCAGTACATAAAGCTTCTAACTGGAAGTGACACGTCATCCCTGCTTAAACTTTAGTGGCCAAAGCAAGCTACATGGCCACACCCAAACTCAGGAGAAAGTGGGATGTAGGGAAATACAATTCTGTGTGTTCAGAAAAAGATCCAGAAATACCTGACAGACAACACTATGAATAGCATATTGATGAGCTGCCATATATATAAAGGGGAATTCAAACACTAGGCCGTCAGAAACTGACAAGCATCTCTTATATATCAATGGTAATTAACATTCATTGAGCTGTTATTACCATGTTTCAGGCACCAATGTTACTGAGTTGCCTTATATACTTTATCTCATTGAGTTGACTCTGGGACTGAGCTTTTAGCATTATTCTCATTGATGAGGAAACTGAGTTTCAAGAGATTATGCAACTGGCTCAAGGTCATACTAGGGAATAGAGAGCTAAGAGTTCAACTTAGAATTATCAACAACTATGAAAAAACGGGGAAAAAAAAATCAGAGTTTTTCCTGAATGGACAAGAGCCGCACCAAGCGCAAAGAGATGGCTGAGGGTTCTTAGGGCAAGTAAAGTGTTATCTCCCTCAGCTTTCGACTTCTGTTGCTCTTATTTTTTCCATTCCCCTGTCTTCTATTCTTGCCTCTGGCTCTCACTAAGCCTGTGAGCCTATCCCAAGTCTCCTTCACAGAGGCTCTGATCATAAATTGTGGAGGGAGAGACGACTGTACCAGAAGCAAAAGCTCTGGGCTCTGATATCAGGCTTTGGACTGGAAGCAGTTCGCAGCCACTCTGCACTTCAGTCTTCTCAACCGTAAAATGGTTAACAGTAATCTTAAATTATAGGATTGTGGTAGAAATAAGTTCAAAGTAGTAATTTTTAAAAGACAAAATTACATATGTAGAATATTATTAGTAGGAAGATGATCTGATAAAGAATGTCTGCTGTAATAAGATATATCTGAAAAAAATTTCAAAATCCAAAAGGATGAACAGCAGAAGAAATTCCTAGCCAATAGGTAGATACTTGGGTGAATTATCTTTTTCAAACTTTTTCTGGAATAACATCAGGCTAGTGCCCACTTGCAAGGCTTGTCTTGCTCTCCCAATATACTAGGTATGTATATATATCACATACCTAGTATGTGAGAGCCTCTTTAGCATCCTCCTTCCAAAATACAGATCGCCCCTGCTTTTTGAAAGTAGTGTTTCTGGGTGCCTGGGTGGCTCAGTGGATTGACTGTCCAGCTTTTGATTTCAGCTCAGATCATGATCTCAGGGTCATGAGATGAGCCCTATGTGGGACCCTTCGTTTCCATGCCCAGTGTGGAGATTCTGCTTGAGATTCTCTCTCCCCCTCCCTCTAACACGCCCCCTCCCTGCCCCGCATGCATGCATTTTCTCTCTCTCTCTCTCTTGCTCAAGAAAAAAAAAAAAAAAGTAGAGTGTTCCTATGAAAAGTTTCATAAGCAGAAATGGCTTTAAGCAAAGAGTATACCCTCTTGGAAAAAGGTATAACAGATTTTTCATAAACGTGAAGTGACAGTACTGTGAGCTTTCAGGGAGTGTGTGGGGGGTTGCGGGTATCTGTAAATCGAATTCTTTAAGCCTTTCCTTTTCAGATTCTCTGATGCATTCCAGGAAGCAGTGTGTACCAAAAATGAGGTTATATCTTATTCATTTCATTGATAATGAACAATCATCACATGTGCCTCTTAGACAATATATTCTTAAAATGATTCTGTTCATTTGGGGTATGTCATTGTGAAGTTAGGATTTCTACATTCTTTTACTTTTATCAGGTTAAGTGGATAGGAGAGGTCAATGTGGAATAAAAGTGAAAGCACAGCTAATCAGAGGGAAAAGTGATGCTAATAATCGGAGAAAATGTCAGGGCCAACTAAAAGTTTCCATTAAAACATCTCCCATTACAATTTATCCTATGAGTGCTATGGCTGAAAGTGCCCTGGTCACTCCTTTGAGCATTTTCCGTTAATTAAGATAGTTTTCCATTGTGTCGATTAGAGTAGAACCGATTGCTTCTAAGCATTCACATCCACAGCAGGTCTAAATTAATGATACGTTGTTTTTTTTCAAAGCTGCTTTGTGCAAGGCAAACCCAGTGGTAGCAGATGGACATTTTCTATTGCAAAGAGAGCTGTGTATTTATTATAAAATATGGTTTCTGTTGCTTAAGACACAGTGTATTTTATGCTTCCTTTACAAAAAAAAAAGTAAAAGTATTCATTCTCTGTCACATATCTGAAAATTATCTTTGTTAGCATAAATAATAGAAAAATAAGAAAAGGAAAGACCCACATGGGAATAGTCTGCAGCTTTCCATTATTGTTGCATAAATTACCCATTTTTGTTTCTTAGGCTACATTTTTTTTCTAAGTACCATTAGTTTCCTGAGACACTGAATACCCTTCAGCACTACACCACATCTCTGCCAGATTTTAATCCTATCTTAAGCAAAACACATTGAAGAAGGTTAAATTGCTTTATTTTACAAACCAAACATAAGTGATTACTGGATCTCAATATTAGGTTGTATTCTATTTCCCCGACCCTTTGGCCTAGATCACTGTCAGATGCCTATAACTAATTTCTTTGTGGTTTAACTAGAACTTCTGGTCTTCAAATATCAAATTTTTTATTTTGTTTTGTAGGACTTAGGGACCTATTTTAGCCTCAATTGTTTACAAAAACACCTGTCAACTTGTCAATGGTAAACTGGAGGCATTATTCAATTCTTCATTGATGAATTCTCACATCAAGAAACTGATGAAGAAAGGGCCTAATTTTTAGAATGAGTTCCTCCAGATTTCACCTAAATATCTGCAAAGAGAGTAGCATGAAATCCTCTATCTCCGCTCCCACATAGATGTATGGGCTCAAAAATAAAACACAATTTCCCAGGTAAATATTCATAACCTGAAAATTGTGAAGACAGTATTGTTACTCCAAAGAATGTCTCTTGTCTATCCGTATGGTTTGCTGTGGTTGTGCCCTTGGAATGTGTACATCTGCTCTGCAACCTCCCTTCTCTGGCCTTCTCAGTGTGTATTTCTGTGGAGGAAAAAACCATCAGAGGAAAGGTCTCACTTGCACATTTCTCTATTGTCATTTTATCTTGGTGTTACTTTCCCTCCCCTACTCCTCTATAACTTCTTTCTGTAACTAAACAGACTTTCAAACCAGAACATTCTATTTCTTACCTTTGTATTTATGTTTCTGGCTCTTAGTCTAGAAAGTAGAGAATGGTTTATGTTTTTCTTTGGGAAAAAAAAAAAAAGAAGAAAGAAATGTAGTCACTTTCACATATATGATTTAGAAAAGTATTTCTTTCCCAGAAGCCCTTAATACAAAAGAAAAAGAGAGAGAGAGAGAGAGAGAAAAAAAAAAAAAACAAAACTCCTCCCTCTACTAAAAGGCTCCCTAGGAGGGAATGCAATCAGCCACATTTAGTTCCTTGAGAGAGAGAAAGATCAGGCAATCATCATGTACCACTTGCTGGGAGAATCTGGGAAATGAGGGCCATTTACACATATTTGGTTAATTAAAAAGTTAGTGTTGTATGTTACTGAATCTATAAGACTATATATTTTCTTTTTCTGCATTTTTAATATATGCTCTTGTACTGAATTTTCATAATTCAGTGCTATACAAAAGCAATAGTACGAAACTTCTTTTAAAAGATTTTATTTATTTATTCATGAGAGACACATAGAGAGAGAGAGGCAGAGACACAGGCAGAGGGAGAAGCAGGCTCCATGCAGGGAGCCCGACCTGGGACTCGATCCCGGGTCTTCAGGATCAGGCCCTGGGCTGAAGGAGGCGCTAAACTGCTGAGCCACCCGGGCTGCCCACAAACTACTTTTAAATATCCCCAACTTCACAAAAAAATAACATACATACATACATACATACATACATACATACATAAATAAACATCCCCAACTCTAAACCCTAATGCTATTTCCCCCCTGTGAAGTAACACTGTAAAAATGTGTAATTCAGGTTTTACAGGGCATATTTTTACTAGAAAAAACAATATAAATCAGCTTCTCATTAAGGTGATATACATTCCACATTATGACTTCTAATTATCAACACTAACTCCAACTATGACTCATCATTTCCATGAGTTTTAGGACAAGAAAGCAAGAAAGTCAGAGAAGAATTTTATAATCAGTGTTTGGGTAATAGCAGATTGGCCCATTCTACCGGGATTAGAGAAATCCCTGACATCTTCTCTGCCTTTTTTTTTATGAGAATTAATACACTGTTTTGTTGTCTCAGCCACTTTAAGTATGGAATTCCTATTACTTATAACAAATAGCATCCAAATATAAAATATAGCATTCTTAATTGAAAGCACCAGAACCCAATTCCGGGTCGCTTATCCAAGAGAAGGTATATCAGACAGATACCTGAGGGATCACAGGACATTATTAAAATCTGACAGAACAGGCCTGGAAACTAGCAGAAATCTAGGAGGTAATAGAGGGCTATGATTTACAAAGCCATAAGAGTGCCATAACAGACTTTATAGTCTCAAGTGGCTCCCTCCTCATTCCTGTTTCCCTAACCCAAGATTCAATATCTAGTTGCCCATACTTAGATCACATTCTACCACCAGAGTATGCAGAGAACAGGAAGGAGTGAAATGATTGGCTCCCTTCATTTTCATACTGGGAAATGAGAAGCTCCACTCCAAAAAGATGCAAGACAGGTAAACTCCCAAAGGAACTGGAACATGAAGACAAGTGAGGATGGATTCTGGACAAATTAAAATGACAAATGATCTAGGAAAAAAGCATGAGCTTTGAAGTTAGACTCTACTTATTAAGTATATGACCTTGAGCAAATTACATCCTATCTTCAAATTTAGATTTTTAAATCTATAGGATGATAATGAGTATGATGATGAACATAACATCTGCTTTGTAGATTTCTTCCAAAGACCAGATAAAATAATGTGTACAAAAACCTTAAGCATAGAAATCATGACAAAATAAAGACCATCAGCAGCAATAGCTGCATCATTCTATTTTTCTAGAAGACATTCTTGAAAATGTTATCCTCTAGAACCACCTATTCCCTGATTATCAGATTATTCTTTTAAAACTCATGACTTCAATAGCAACATTCTAGAGGATGTTCTGGGTGATAAACCAATCAAAAACCTTAATCCAAATACTCAGTCTAAGAAGGTGAAACCTCCTTATGCTTGGGAATCAAGTATCAAATACACTGTGGGTTCCTCCCTGCTGAACTGAAGGTGCGTCTGCACGATAGACCTCAGGAAAGGTAGAAGTGCAACTAACAAGATTGGGCAAGATTTTGGAGCTCAGACTCACTCATCATCTCAATCCATTCCAACCCTCAAGGATGGCTTCTTCACATGATACCTGGGACCCTTGCATCTACGGTGATTTCACTTGTAAGGCAGCAGCTTTGTCCCTAACTCCAGCTATGCGTTTGGGTGGGGAGGCTGTAGGTAGGATTTCTGGGCTCTCACTGGCACAGCAGACTGCTCCAGAGCTGGGGGAAATGGGAACCTCAGAAGGCATTGACACCAACCCAGAGTTTCTAATGGATAACACAACTTCCTAAGGTATTAAAGTTCATGACTTAGAGGTGCTTCACCGACATCTATCAACCATTTGTAATCTGTAGGGAAACTCCTAAGTTTTTAGCTTCCAAACAGCATGGTAGGTATAAGCCTAGATTTCAGAGTCAGAGAGCTCGATTCTGATTTAGTTCCATTCCTCTTACGAAGTTTGACAGAAATTACTGACCTTCATGTGAAATCTTGTCTTGGCATAAGGGAAGTAGCTGCCCAGCAAAGGACATTTTCCAGACTCTCTTGCACCCCAAGTAGGGTCATCTAATTCTCACCAATGACATGCAGTTGGCTAAGAATCTTCAGAAGCAAGTTGCCTTCTTCATTCTGTCTTCCTCAGCAGCAATGGCGAGAGAGGAATTAGAGTCCTAGGTGGCGGCAGAGCCTGGATCACTATATGGAGTGATGCTTTCCTCTAATCAAAAATATCTGCTCTGGGCTGTGATGTTGAAGCCACATACACTTTGCAGGTCATTTCTTAGCACTGGCTATACTAGCCTAATTAATACATAAGTGCTATGTAAGCATGTACTGCACATATGAATACATTTTCTCCCAATTTACTTTTTCTATGCAGAGTTCTCATAAAGATATTCTCCTATAATAAATAGTTTGCTATACTGCTTTGCTGTTTATGCTTAGAGTGCTTTTTCCATGTTTCTATATTCTTGTAACAGAATTTAATAATTCTAGAAACTTCTGAATGGAATATTCCATGATTGACTTAATCATTTATTTATTGGTGGATTTTTAAATTTTTTTCATATCTTCCCCCTTTCAATTTAATCCTGCAATCAATAACTGTAGTTGAAAATAAATCTTAATGTGATATATTTTCTAATAATCTCTTGGTGACTGTACATCTTTTAACCAGAGCATGGTTTCAGTATCATACTTGAACAATCTGTTTGCTTGGTGTCTTTTCCACCTTAAGCCTCATTGGATGAAGAAACAAAAAGCAGTCCTCAGCATCTGTTAAGCTAACTTTTCTGTGTGACTAGCTGGACCAATCCAGACCATGCTCCATGTAATTCTGTCAGATAAGTGCACGTACATCCAAACTTAGTTTCTGACAATCAAGAATAAAACTCAACTCTAGGGACTCCAGAGAAAGGTTAGGCCAGATGTATATAATGCATAAATTTAAGTGGTACTCAGCTCCATCAATTCACAAACCATATAAGAACTTATTCAACCACTAAGCAAAACTGTATCTGGAGACCCTACCATAGACATTTCATGCCATTGAGGCTTTATGAGCTCACCAAATGGACCATGAAAAACTTTAAGAACTGTGAATACACTTATTAAAGCAAGTGAGGAGAAACATTTTGTGATGTTGCAACCATTATTTTTCCAATTTACCTAATATGCAACATTTGGGAATTCCCAATGCTACAATGGGCTCACTCTTTAATTATGGATAATCCAACAGATTGTTGTAGATATTTTCTGACCCTTTGAAAAGGCACTAAGATACCTCAATGTTTTGTTTCCAACGAGGGAAGCAGATTAAATAAATAGCTTCAGACCAATTTTATTGATGAAACCAGGGACTGGGACTTCTGGGCACACTATTTTTTTTTTTTCCCAAAAGGTAACTGCCAAGCTCAGAAGTCACCAATCTGTGCCTCAAAATTCTTTTTTTTTTTTTAATTTTTTATTTATTTATGATAGTCACACAGAGAGAGAGAGAGAGAGGCAGAGACACAGGCTCCCTGCACCGGGAGCCCGACGTGGGATTCGATCCCGGGTCTCTAGGATCACGCCCTGGGCCAAAGGCAGGCGCTAAACCGCTGTGCCACCCAGGGATCCCTGTGCCTCAAAATTCTTATACTGTTTATGTATAGATAATACAAATTAAACCAAAGCAAGTGGTAGATTTATCTCCTCTTTTCTGTTTATTCCATTGTCAATCTCCTTCTTTCTTGTTTAACTTATTGTCTGATGAAATTTTTTAAGTGATCTGAGAGACAGTAACTAGTTAATGGGGAAACTGAAAAAAAGCGAGAGCTAATTAAAAATCAGTTGCCTGGGAAAGTCTCAGCAAGGTGGTAACTTATGAGCTGATGTCTACATGATAAGAAGGAGCCAGCCATGTGTCTGGAATATTCAGCAGCCAATTTGAAGGCATAACTTGGAGTGTTTAAGGCAAAGAAGGCCTTTGCGGCTATAAGCATGGTAAGCAAGAAGAGAGTAATGGGGAGTTGGAGAGTGGTCTGGGACATCCAGAACAGTGTTAGAAGCTCAGCTCTTAATCTGAGTACAATTGACAACTCATCTGGAGCATTTTTAAAAAGATCATGGCATGATCTATTTTACATTTTAAAAGATCACTGTTGCATAAAAAACTGTGGAGAAAGAAGAGTCCTATGAAAGCCAGTCAGGAGGCTACTGCAACAAGTGAAGAAAGAGCTAATGACAGCTTGAAATAGTGTGATAGCTCTTGAAATAGGGGGAAATGGATGGATTTCAGATATGCTTTGGAGTTAGAGGCAAAAGAAACTTTGTGAAATTGCCTATGGGTAAGTAATGAGGAATGACTATTGGGCTGTAGGACATAAACAGATTTACAGTACAGTAAACATAAACAGTACTCTACACCAAGAGAGAGGACCAGAGGGATGAGAGAAGAGAAATTCCATCAGAAGTTCTGACTTAGTGATGTTAAATTTTAAGGGCTTATTAGTCAATAAAGTATGCAATAGGTAGTTCATAAATGAATCTGGAATTTGAGAGAGGTTAGGCTTGATGTAAAGAATATATACATTTAAAGTAATAAGACTCAATGAGGCCATCTAAGAATAGAGACCAAGAAGGATAGAGAACCCATAATTGCTATGGGGCATTCCTAAAGAAAAGAAAATGGAGACAGAAAAGGAAAGTCAATATGGAGGTCAGAGGAGTAAAAAATAACCCAGTGCCTGGTGTCATCAAAACCAAGAAAACAAAATGTGTTACGAAGTCAGAGCCAACTGTGTCCAAATCCAGTGAGAGGTTGAGAAAGGTCCAGATAGCCAATGCCCCCTGGATTTGGCAATACAAAGGTAATCATGACCTACACAAAAACAGCTTCAGAAGACTGGAAAAAAAAGAACTCAGTTGAAGTCAGGTAAGGAGGCTGGGGTGGGAGGAAAAGAGAACAATGGCAATATTAACTCAATAAGTTTTTCTGTGAAGGAGCACTAAAAGGGGGTGGTGGGTAGAGGAGGGCGGTAGTCTACAGGTGTCTTTGTCATTGATACTAGTTGGAGGTGGGAAAGCATGTTCGAATACCCATAGGTAGAAGTCATTACAGTGGGGGATACTGCTTATGAGGAGGACAGGAAGGTAGAGCTAAGGAAGTGACTCATTAAGAATGTGACAGAAATGGAACCCAAAGGACAGTGGAAGAGTTGTCCTTTGAGAGGATCAGGAATGTTTATCTTCTGTAACAGAAGAAGAGAAAGAATGGTCCCAACTTCAGAGACGTGGAATACCAGTGGAGTGAGTCAGCTTATAAAATGGGATGGCCTGGGGCAGTTGGGTGGCTCAGTGGTTGAACCTTTGGCTTTAGCTCAGGTCGTGATCCTGTGATCCTGGGATCAAGTCCTTCATCAGTCTCCCCCCAGGGAGCCTGCTTCTCCCTCTGCCTCTGTCCCTGCCTCTCTCCCTGTGTCTCTCATGAATACGTAAATAAAATCTTTAATTTATTTTAAATAAAATAAAATGAGATGCTCCGAGGTATTGAGGTGAGGGTTCAGAGACTTTGCTACTGGAATTCAGAGGCTTTGCTCAGTCTCCAGCAGATACGACTTTTCACCACATTTCTGAACACTATCATCCTTTCCCCTCACCAAGTTTCCACTTTCTACTACAATTTCTCATTACCTTTAAAAGTATAATTCAACGCCCCTCTTCAAGCAATTTTTGCCTACACAAATTTCTCCTTTCTCTGAATTCTAAAAGTCCTATACAGTCTACATTTGGCAATTTATTATGTACTATTTTGGTCTCTAAATGTTTGCCTTAGGCCTTTTTTGCAACTGGGATCCCAGCTCCATAAGACTGTGATTATGTGTTTTTGTTTTTGTTTTTGTTTTTAAAGATATCTGGTTTCTTGTGGTGTCTAAATACAAGTGGATGCTGTCTTGTCTTCAAACTATCTGATTGCTTATGAAGTGTAGCAAAGGTAAACTGAGTCATCAGGATAGAAGTGACAGAACAAACAGTCTTTCCAAGGAATATTCATCATCACCACATCATTAATCCCAAACTCTAGTTAATTTAGGGTGAATTAAATTCCTCAGGGATGTATGTGGTATGAGTAACAGAGTTGCCACAACCATTTCTACTGCTAGCTCTTTCTATATTTCCAGCCAAGGCCAACTCTGCCTGAGAACCCTGAGATGGGACTGTTCATTCTAAAATCATCAGTCATTTATTGAGGAAAGGTTATAATACTCATTATTGAAGGTCATGGTTATTAACTCAAGTTTTGCAGAGGTATCTATCACCCTTATTCAATTCACATAACAGATAGGATAAACTAGTATAAAGATGCCTACAGCTCATAGTTCCTATATTTCCAAATGAAAAGCTCTCTGATTAAAAAACTTAAAAAAAATTACACATTATTGTCATTTCCAATGAAGAAAACAGAATTTATTTTCTCAGGATCTTCAACTATATTGCTATTAGATTATGAATGTTCTCTTATAATTTGCATTGTTAAATTGGGATGTAAGGTATTGGGATCTAAGGTATGAAGCTGGGATGTACTAAAACCACAGCTCCCTATGTCATCTCCAAGCTATCCTTCATGACTGGTCATTTCCCAGTTGGATTTAAAGCATGTCAATGTCATCTAGATCTATGACAGTGCTGGGGATGATTAGTTATAGGAAATCATTTGGGCACTCATTTGGCTCTGGTAAGGATAGAGGCAAGAAAGATGGAGGGCGTGGATTCTTACTAGCCAGCTCCAAATCTGTTATCCCAAAAAACAAGGAGCAAAAATTTAAAATAAATAAAAAGCTGGTGTATCAAGTAATTACAGCTGGATGGCATTTTGTTTATTATAACATAAAATGCCAGCCAGAAATCCAATCCCTGACCTGTTTTCCACCACCACCCGCCACCACCACCACTTGTTCCTTTCTCTTATTTGTATTGGTTGGACTCTTTCAGTTGTTGGTGTTTAAATCAAACTTTACAAGTGTGAACTACCAATCAGTACATACTAGATGCGTTGGTGCATCCACAGGATGAGGAGGGACAAGAAAATGGTAAGAAAGACTGGAAAGAGGGACAAAGTGATATGACAATCATTTTAGAAGTCATTAACTCTAATATAGAAAACAAAGGCTATCACACAGAATGCTCTACAGAACATAAAGCTAATGGGGTAAAAGCTATTACTCCTTGTAGTGATTTTTTTTTACTGTTTTACTAAATGTTTTAGTAATTTTTCATCACTGGGGAATATTACTTCATATGAACAAAATATAATTAACTTTTAAGCCCTGATGAAGAAGGTATATTTAATGCTCTTGAAGCTATCCTAGTCTAAAATGTCTTCTTTTTTTAATACCTTTTAAAAAATATTTTATTTATTCATGAGAGAGAGAGAGAGAGAGAGAGACAGGCAGAGGGAGAAGCAGGCTTCATGCAGGGAACCTGATGTAGGACTCGATCCAGGGACTCCAGGATCAGGCCCTGGGCTAAAGGCAGCGCTAAACCGCTGAGCCACCCAGACGTCCTTAAAATGTCTTCTTGATTCTTCTTAAATTAATTATCATCTCTCCTTTACTTTTACTCCTCTTCCCTAACCATAATTCCACCCAGTCCCTTTCAAATCAACTGGGGGTAAAAAATCAGAAATTTTCTCTTCAGGGAACTCGTCTCCAGGGGAAATGATAAAATTTTGTGCCATTTGGAATTTACAACTAATTATTTTGTTCTCTGAAAACAGATTGGAGTTGTCTAAAGAGTCTATCTAGGAAAGAAAATCTCCTCTTCTTTGAATTTCTTTGTAGATGTGAAGATGAGAAAGGTTCCCTTTAATGCAATTTATAAGCAGTCATTTCACTGAAGGTGCAGGAGTACATTTCTAAATTGGTTTAGGATCATTGCATCTTATATCTGCTCTAATTCCCTTAGAGACACAATTTCCAATTAACATTGGAAAGCTTGACAAATAGAAAAGGAACATTCCTTCCGTGATGAGCAATACCTTTCTGATGCTTTCCCTTGGCCTGAAGTGCCCTCCCTGCCTTAGTCCATCTCTCTGTGTGAGATTCAGTTGATCCACCCAGCTAGAGTCAGGCTTCCTGGGAAAACTCCCCAGACCCATTCATGCAGGGCTAATAACCCACTTTTTTGTGCCATTGGTGGACTTGATACACATCTGCATGAGCTGCCCTTACCATGTACAGTGCCATTATTACTTTGCTGGTCAAAACTCCCCAACTCTGCCATAAGCAACTTGAGAACAGGGAGGAACAGGGAAGAGAACAGTATTTCTCTTCACATACTCATTGCACAGAGCAGGTGTTTGACAAATATCTGCTGAATGAATGATTCTCCACTCCACTAAGTACAATGTGGTCTTGGATGAGTTACGTAGTCTCTCTGTGCCTCAGTTTCCTCATATGTGGCTAATAACATAAACCTTATTGCTTTGTGGGCATGATCAGAGAGACTATGCAAAATGTCAGCATGTCTGGCTCTTAGAAGAAGTTTGTGGCAGAATGCTGACCACCTACTCCCAAACCATCCCTCTTGCTAATAAATACTGGATGTTACTCTGCTATGGGGCAGCAATGTGTTTTGAGAAGGTGAATCCATCCCTCACACTCAAACAAAGGAATTCTCTTGACAATGATAGGTTTAAGGGTGGGCCTAACACTTGGTCCCACTTCATGCAACTTAAGGGGATTCTGCTAGGAGTTTCTTGGATTTTCCTTTTTTGTAAAAACAGAGTCGGGAAGAAAAAAGACTGCCCCCTTTTCCTTCCATGGACATTGTTTTATGAGGTGTGACCTCCATCCCATTACCATGAGGGTAAAGCTAAGAGAATTACAGAGAAGCCAACTCAAGGAACTTGACAGATTTGAGTTGCTGTATTAACAACCCTGAAACCATCTCTCTGTAGACAATTTAGTACAAGAGAAAATTAAATGTCCCGTTGTTAAGCCACTTTAATTGACTATTCTATTACTTGAAAGGGAAAAAATCCTAAATGATAGGATGCTTAACAAATCCTAGCTATTCATTATTATTATTAATAATTTCAGCCCAGTACTAATGCTTCTGAAGAATTTCTTCTACAACAAGGAAGTAGGCTTTTGCTGGAAATTATACCATACTTTCCCTAGTGTTATTTACAAAATAGTAATGCCATAAGTCAAGGTTTTCTTATCCATTTAAAAAAATAGGTTAAAAGGTACTGGTACCCACTGCCTGACTCACTTCCGTACTACCTCTCTAAAACCCCACGGAAACATAGTGCAAATAAAGATTGGTCTGGCTTATAATTTCCTTCAATGTTGAACTTATTTTATGGGACTTAGTAGAGAACAGGTAGGTTATGCCCTGTGTCAAAGCTAACTCAGAGGATGAACTCTGACTGAATCAACTCAGTCAGCAAACTCTTCTTCATTCTCTCCTCAAGTGGGCTTTGCCCCCTCCACCTACCCTAGATCTCAGCAACTTACAGCCCATAGTAAACAGTTAGTAGGTTAGCAATAGAAACAGTTAGGATGAGTTGATGTCTGCTTTTTGGGACAATGTCTTAAATTCTTATATTCTTCTTCACATATATTGGCATCTCTTGTTCTCTAACACTCTAAATAAGTTGTTAAAGTTTCAGACTCCTTCAGAGATTCCCAGACTTTCAGGTACCTAGAATGTTATCCCAGGTCTACTCCTCTTCCCTACAACACCTGCCATAATACATCAAAGACCTCCAATAGGAATATATATACAAGTTCATATATATATAAACTTGTATACATTATATATATTATATATACAATTGTACACGTTGAATATCTTTATTATGATAAATAACAAAAATGAAGATTTTGAGGGTGAAAGGGAATGGTATTCTCCACCGCACACATACCCCACAGAGCAGTCATCCTAACAGAAGACAAATGGCATACTCAGAACCAGACATGGAAGGAAGATGTGGAGGATTTATAAGAGGCTAGGACAAACGTGTAAGAGAAGAGTAACACTAAGGGATAAGGCAGTAACTAGAATCAATAGCAGCCAAGTCATTACCACCTCAAGACAGAAAAAAATGGAGGGGGGAATTAAATACCAAATACACTTCACTGCCCTTGAAGTGATCATCAGCTGATGGACACAGCCAGCCCAAGGAAATTTTTCGTGGAAGGATTTAATGCCTGGACCTCTCCTTCTCTTTTCTAATCTTGGTCTAAGCCTCCACATTGACCAAATCCAATCAGAATTCAGAGGCTATGGCAATGCTATGATGCAATCTATACATATCAGCCTATGGGAAGAGAAGAGTGGATAATAGATCGGAAGAGGCATAGCCTGAGTCCAAAGCAGGGTTACTATGAGAAGAAAGAGACTGAGTCAGAGCTGCTGAATTTTGGAAAATATATTTCATTATACATATCCTGGCAAGGTCTAAGGGCAGTGAGATAAAAGGAAAAGCCGAATCAAAACCCTTTTACCTTTCATTTATATTTGCTTCAATATCAAGTCTTGATTTTAGGCCAATTATTAGTCCTCTAAACATTAATAAAAGTTTGGATTTGAGTGAGAGATGCTGACAAAACACAATGAGAGGTAGAAAAATTGGAGGAAAATTAGACGTCAATTTCTCTCACACTCCCACTGTGGCAGTTGCAATAACTTTGAAAAAGATGTTCCTTGATCTAAGCTGTGGAAACATTTTTAAAGGACTCTGTCTTAACTTGTCCTCTACTAGATATTGACCTGGCTGTTCACAAAGCAATGCACATCACTTTATAGAAAATCCACGTCTACCTGTATAAGGAGGGCATTATTCATTTCTGCCTCTTTATTTATCTACCTAAGTTTTTTAGTAACTTCTTACAAAGAAAGTTATTAGTTTCTTTTTCCTCAACATATGCCACTGAGTATAAGTGGGCTTTAGTACTTACACCATTCAAATATATTTTGTATATTCTTAATTAATTTTTACTTAGTCAAGTAAAAACCAATTTTCCTTTCAGAAAAAAAATGAGACTTGACATATTTAAGTCTAAATCTATGCCCCCTCCTCCCTGAAAAACTCCAATCCTTCTATCACCAAACATCACAGTTTGTGGCATACCTCCTTCCAGATCATTTGCCTATGCTTTTAAATATACATCTACAACTATATATTTATAAAAATAGACTTCATGGAAATTACATAGTATTACATAGAGTTTTACTGTGCATATAATTTTGCAACTTCTTTCTTTTATCTCAATAATATATATCAGATATGTATTGATGTTACTTTACATAGATTTGGTACATTCCTTTTAATATTAACATAAATTTACCATAGTTTATTTAAACATCCACCCATTGATGAGTATTTAAGTTAATTTGGGGGAAGGAATATAAACAATGCTACAGTGACTTTTTATACATGTGTTCTTGATTACAAGTGCATTCATTTTTGTAGGGCAATTAGAAAAGCATGAGACTGCCCAACCATAGCTAGGAGTGCTAAATGGTCTCTGAAGATGGTTTCACATACTGCTCCTCACATCAACAGGTAGAGTCTAATTTCCCATCTTCTTGAAAATGAACAGAACCAATTTATTTGATCAACAAAATGCAGTGAAAGCTGTGTTGAATTTCTGAAGCCAGGTCATAAGAAGCCTTGCAGTTTCCACCTGGGGGAAGCCAGCCACTGACTGTGTCAGAAACATGACTACCTTGAAACCCTCATGCTGTGAGGAAGCTTAAGTTAATCATTTGGAAATGCCATATTAGGAGAGAGAGAGAAAAACCAGTCAACTCACATCTGCTCTAGATATTTAAGTTGAGGTACTGTACATGCCATGAATGAAAAAGCCAACCTGGATGTCTAGTTCAGATGATTTTTTGGGTAACTACAACCCTAGCTGTCCTCTGACTGCAACCACATGAAAGATCCCAATGAGAACAACCCAGCTAAGCCCAGTTCCTCCACAGAAGCCATAGGAAATTAATTTTTTAACCACTAAATTTTGAGGGTTTTTTAATGTAGCTATAAATAACTAGAACAAAAATGTATGCTAATTTTCATTGCTAATCAGTGTTTCCCAGTGAGCCCTCCCAAGAAAGCTGTATCATTTACTTACTCTCCTACCACTACTATATGAAAATTCCTATGTACTTACAACTTAGTTCTTTACAGTAAGAAAACTTAAAAAGGGTATTTTTTCTGGCTGACCTTTTACTTTGACTCTAAAGCCAAAAAAAACACGTTCGTGTTTTCCATTTGTAATAAAGAGATTTTGCTGTTCTTGTGCTCCACATACAGACAGACAGGGTCAGACAGACTCTTCTTCCTTTCTTAAATAAATGAGTGAAAGATCTTTTTTTTTTTACTCAAAAGTGTGAAAATGGCTCAAATGGTAATTGTAATATCTGGTTATCTGGTATCACATTTGCAGACCATGATATTTAAAAGCAATGTTTGAAAAATGACTCTGGATTGTGTCCTAGTGGTCAATCTAAGGCTAATCCCAGGTCCACACATGCCTGGAGGGAGCTCATCCCAATGCCAACGTGGTTCTAAATATATAACGCTTTTCCTTTCATCTCTCCAATCCAATTAAATACTAGCAACGTAACCTCTGTCAGAAAATGACTGTAGAGAATTGGGTCAAAGCACCTCGGTGAGAACCTCTTCTGGGCCAATCAGAGGGTCAGTCCAATTATTTTCAGTGATTTGGAGGGTGACAGAAAGTCTATCCTTCAATTCTATCATTTAACTACTAGCAGCTAGACAGTCTCGGTGCTAAGCCTATAGAATATGATGTTCCCAGCATGGACAAAGTATGCACCTATCAGTGATCCTGGCCAGAAGTACCTGTCCTTTCTATGTCATCCTCCTTTATGCACCCAAAGAAATCCATCACTCAGCTTCTCCAGTCTTTTCCATAAAATAATCCCCCAAATGGCATTGTTTTATTACAAATGTAGTGCATTGTCATTTTAGAAAGAGATACAATGCCAAATCATCAAATCCTTCCCTCTTTGTTCCCCTTCCCCAGTCAGAGCACTTTTGGTAGTACGGTCATTTTTCTTCCAGAAACATTCCTATGCATCATTGCACTGTTATTCCTACTACTGTTGTTGTACAAATATGGAATCATAATACTATTTTGCAACCACAATTGTTTACTTAAATCATGTATCATGGACTCTTGCCACAGGCACAGCAGCTTGCTGACCTTGTTTGTCCTTTCTAAACAACTACATGGGATTCCACCATCTTGTTTCTTTCTGGTGGGAATTATGAAGAATTATTGGAGAAAAGCAGATTCTTACCTTTTTATGCCAATGTCTCATTTCAAAATAGAATCAGTAAGGGTTGGACAGCAAAGTAGAACAATAAATAAATTTGGAAATGGAAGAAAAGAAGCAATGGCAAAGCAGCTGGGGGGCACAGACTCTGTGTGAGTCTTGTGGTTGCTGATCAGGTCAGGAAGGAAAAAGAAAGAATGGCATTGTCAATACTGATCATGTCACATTAGCATCAACGTGTTTTAGCTGGAACTTGAGAATACTCATATAGCCATCTTTTCTTTTAGACTATGGCAGGCTATTATTTAAAGGAATATGATAAAACCCCATTAAAGAACAGGAATTATTATATGTCCTCTTTCTGATATACACTGTACATTGAACTACATTCTCCAAAATTGAATTGAATTCAAATCCTTGTGATTAGAAGACCTACAAGTAAAACATCTATTGGGTTTCACTGACATCACCATTATTAAAAAATACTAATAGGTATTAAATAGGTATTAAAATATAAATAAATACTTAGTATAACTAAAATATTAATAGGTATTAGTATTAAAAATACTAATAGGTAAATTCACCTCTCAGCATTACAAAATCATCTAAAAAAAGTATTCAACCTCTGAAAGACTTTTACTTAATACAACTGGTATTACTAACAAAACAACAAAATAGCACCATGGTTTTCAACTGAGAGTCTTTGAGCCAATGAGTATGGACAGATTTCTAACGGTTGGAATTTTTTAGTTATCATGAGAGAAGCAATCAATTATAACCACAGATTATCTAAGAAACATCCCATGAGTACATTTGGGACCTATTCCAGAATCAGCTTGACTATTTCAGTAAACCAAAAATAATTCACTGACTCTTAAAAAATATCTGGCTCTTCAAGTCAAATTAATCCCAATCCAAGTGCAGCAGAAGGATAATGGGAGCTCCAACATCCCTGAATATGTATTTTCTACCAAAAACAAACACAGTGAACATTGACTCTGTCCCTCTAGCACTCATCTAGCAACCTTCACTGTCCGAAAAGTAGACAAGAGCCAGAAAGGAGATGAAAAACAAAACAAAACAAAACAAAAAACCCTCTGAGCATCCAAAAGAGCTGCCATAAAATCAAAACATTAAATGCTGTGCAATTTATTCAGGGGGCACCAGAGCCTTCAGGCAAAATTGTACAGTTTGGAGCCAATTTTTAAAGGCTTGCTTATCTGGCTTTCTCAATTCACACTAGATTAGACATGGCAATTAAGAGGAAGTGGAAAAGACTGACTACTAATGATAGGCTGACATTAGTGAGAAATACAAGAAAGAAATACCACCACCAACAAAAAACATGAAGGAAGACATATTAATTCAAAATCCTTTCAGCTTGAGGTCATGTAGTACAGACACAAATGGCCTCAGAGGCCCCATAGCCTGGAGAAAAGTGAGTTCATATTTCTCTTCACTATACTCTCTGTAAGGAGGCTGAAACTGTAGAACTAATTTTTAAAAGATTTTTACTTAAATGTCATATTGTGTGTGTGTGTGTGTGTGTGTGTGTGTGTGTGTGTTAGTGCTGAAGTTTCATTAGGGTGCAACCCCATGTGATATCTCATGAGGTGCTAACTTTCCATATTCTCATTTATTTGAAAAAGGAATGAAGGAGCTTTCATATACAGGGAGAGGTAACCTAGTGATGCATCCTCCAAGTACTCTACTAGCCTGTTGTATAAATTGCTTGTCTACATACCAGTGTCTCTCCTTGTCAACTGAAATAAGGGCCTTGCCCACCCACTCCCTTAAAATGTGTATGGAGCACTGAGTAGATCCACTGAAGATACCAAAACAAGATCTTTCTCACAAAGGTTAATTGGCATGACACATAAGCTTATGTATACACTGCTTTTCATAGAAGGATAAATCTTGGAAAAAGAGTAGGAGTATAATTTAAGAAGCATCTAGTCCAAGAGTTCCTGTATTGTGTTCCAAAGAGCCCTCAATTCAAAAGAGATATTTCAGAGACCACTTTAGGGAGTAGAAAAGACCAGGCAGATTGAGGGGGGCGCCAGACCCCTATACACCTTTGCCAAAGCAGCCCTACTTTCATCTGTCTGTCTTGATGGTCTATAAAAATCTTCTTTAATAGAGGATTCTAAAGCCAAAACAAAAGTTTCAAATCAGTAATTATGACCTAGCTATAATTAGTGGTAAATAAATATCAACAAATGTCTATATTAGGAAAGTAAATGAGATTTGTAAGTAATACCATTTGTTTACATTTAAGACATAGATGTTCATTAAAGTCTACACATTTTTAAAGAATAAATGGAGATTTAAGGATAAGTTACACATAATTGAGTGAGTTCCCATCTGGGGGATAAAATGAGGTAAGGATTGGTGAAGAAAGGGAGGATGAAATGAAATAAAATTTAGGGAAAAAAAAAAAGAACTCTTGTTGTATCAGTTAGGAAGGATGTTGGATTTGAGCTTGATGTTGAGGAGAATAACTGCAATGACTTCTAATGCTTTGATAAAACCTCAGATGTGAAGCCTTCTGGCCAAATGTGCAAGATTTCATACCGTTGGAGCAATCACCGTATCCCTGGGGACTGCAGCTTTCTATAAGTTTGTTGTGACTGAACCAAGGAAGAAGGCATATGCAGATTTCTACAGCAATTATGATTCATGAAAGATCTTGAGGAGATGAAGAAGGCTGGCATCTTGAAGAGTGCAAAGTGACTTGGGAATGTATAGAATTTATTTGGGTTGAATTCCATGGATGTTTGTCAGTCCCCTGTGTTCCTGAACTATGAAACATGAACATTAGGCTCTAGAATGATAAATTCTTGATAAACAAACAACAAACAAATACTATGGGCAGTAAAAAAATAAAAATAAAAAATAAAACAAAAGGAACTCAAGTGGATGGTGAGGATCATATGAAATGAAGAGTATAAACTCTGAAACTAAGATTTAAAAAAAGATAAAATAAACTTCTTACTCTAGTTCCAAAAGAAAGAGTAAAACATCCTTTAACTACACACAGTTTCCAGGTAGCGATGCAGCCTCATTTTGAGCATTTTCAACCACAGTGACTCACACAGGCCAGAGTTGTGACCTGGGACCTTTTCATCCTTAGAAAATTCCTCCATATTCCAATTCTTTGCAATTTCAGTCATTGACAAGGATTTTGAGGTCTGAAGAAAATATCATATTAGGTTGAAAACCAAATGTACTCTTTAGCAAAACATTATATCACAGCTTTAAAAAAATGACTATATAAATAGATGTGTGAAACCATGTTGGACTTACAACCCACTGAGACCAACTCAGTGCCAATTCATATATGATTTATATCAGGGAAATAGGGGTATCATGGGTCTTGGAAACATATGAACTGTAATGATAAAGTGAAACTGATGTTCAAGGGGTATAAAAACAACAAAAGCTGTACATATATTTCTGAAAAACAGAACTCCATGGAATTTTCTAGGCTTTGTGATATAAAGAGAGAGCAAAAGTAGAAATGCAGCAAACTATACCAGTCAAAAGTTTTCCTTATGCCTAACTATGGTAGACCCATCTAATTTTGTAAATATATATATTGATATAAATATACTTATATTATCTATTATATATATTATTAAATAATGCCTCTATTTTCAGAGATGAGTCTCTAAAATATCATTTTATAACTTTCCAATGAATTAAACAAAGAAGAAAGAACAATACTCCCCTAAAACTGTCTTCCCAGTTTAAAATATCATTCAAAATTTTAGATGTAAAGTGTTAAAACTGAAAACCATTCAGTAATTGTATTCTCATATTTTTGCTTAGATCATCTTGAATGAAATTGTGACAAATAAAGACAATCAAAATCATCTCATTATACCCAAGAATATTTTACATTAAGTCCCTGGGAACTTGTGAATAAATCATCATTGTTGTTTCTTTATCTTTCTTCTGTTATTTATAGCGTAGGTGTTTTTTTCTTTGCTTTGTTTTGCTTTATTTCCTATTTTCTTACCAGATTAGTCAAAGGAAACATACAGGTCATTTATATCCTTAGTTAGATTTTTGTCTAATCCCTTTACTTAGGAGATTTGCCCTTTCTTTCCTTGTGTATTATTTGTTACAAATTAAAGTATAAAATCTCCCTAATCACTTCCACCATTTCCTGCTTGTGTTCTTGGGGATTTTGATACCAGTGGAGATCGCTGACCCAAGGAAACCTCAGTACTTACATCTCCATTAAGATATTTTCTCAAATATCAAGATATTTTGTTATAGTTTAAGATCTTGACAAAATTGCATATTTCACAGTGCAAAATAGAATCTAACAGTACTCATCAAAGGCTGAGGATTTCCAGTTTTCTCAATGAAAGGACTTTTCAGAGCTGAGATACCAACCAAAGTGAATCCATTACAATATTTTGGGGGCTAAAAATAAAGGTTATCACATTTGCATGTCTTTCCTTCTCAGTGTACAAATCCTTCACAGCTGTAATCTATTTCCTTCATCTTTATGTGGTTTTATATAATCTGTGTTTACTCTCATTTAGTAAATCTTATTTAACACTGGAAAACTAGAATATAAAAAGACATTGTATATATTTTTCTTTAAAATATAATAATCCTGGGACAGCCCAGGTGGCTCAGCAGTTTAGTGCTGCCTTTGGCCTAGGGCCTGATCCTGGAGACCTAGGATTGAGTCCCATGTCGGGCTCCCTGCATGGAGCCTGCTTCTCCCTCTGCCTGTGTCTCTGCCTCTCTCTCTCTCTCTCTCTCTCTGTCTCTCATGAATAAATAAATAAAATCTTAATATATATATATAATAATCCTTATGGATAGCCCCAGGATTGACCTTGTGAAGTTCTCTGTGAAATCAAGCTCCACCAGTCTTACAACTCTTTGAATACTTTCACTTATTATGCTGGAAAGGCCAGATAATGCAGAATTAACTTTCATAAATTTCATAAATCTGAGCTTTACTTAATTACTGAATTCCCAGGTTATTGTCTATTTGTAAAATAAGTTTATCACAAATCAGTTTTGAGACGAGGTACAGTGATAGCAGTCCAAAATTGAGTTTATGAGGAAAATATAGGTGTTCAGGGTGTGCTTAAATGGGTAGGTCTGGAAAGCAAAAACAGTAGACTCTTAGATTGTCCATGTGATGAAGATAAAGACCATAGCTAATTTATTATCATTGTATTCCCAGAACTGAGAACAGTGACTAACACATAGTAGATGCTCAAAAAATTTAAATTTGTTTATGAGCCATAAAACAGAGTATACGGCATTCTGTTCAGAATGAGAGGTGAAAATTATTACCATCCTACCTAGAATGAGTTTAATATACTTGAACGACAAAATAACATTAAGTGGTGATTAATTGGCTCCACCAGTTAACCTGGCAAAGACAGGACTAATTAGGGTTTGAGGAGAAAATCACTGGAATACACTGTTACATTTGGAAGAGGAAAACACTTAGAATGCCTTTCCAGCTCTTTGAAAGAATGGTGGGATGGTGAGAGGGTGGGTGGGAATGCAAAAATATAAAATCAGGAATGAGTATGTGTCAAAAGGATAGGACACCAACCTAAAGAAATGTAGAAGGGTGACATTAGAGGGTGGTGGAAGTCCTATCGGAAAAGAAAGCTGGGGCTCTGTGTGCGTGCACACATGCATGCACTTGCTCTTGGGTAGAAGGGGCCAGGCAGGGCCTAACTGGCAATCTAGAGAGTTCAGCTTTAGCCCTAAGACCTGAGTGTATGTAAGAGGCTTCCAAGCAGGAAAATGACAGATGAAAATAAGCTTTAAGCAAAATTAATTTAATAGAATGACAAATGGATTCTAGAAGTGGCTAAAGGAGTACAGGGCTCGGATCGTAATAAGAACCTATTGAGTACTTACCCAGTTGATGCATGAAGCCAAGGAGATCCCCTCTGAGCAATACTGATTGGCCATTAAATATCTATAGGCTCTTTGAATCAGTGCTTTTTCTTCAAGGAATGAATCCTATGGGCAAAAAATGAAGAAGTAAGCAAGCATTTACCTACCAGTCTGTGAATTCCAGTATTCTTTGAACAATGGAAAAAGAAATTATGGAAAATTATACAAATGCAGAAAATGATATATATCCACAATAACAAGTAGTAATTAAAATTATTTTTATGAAATAATAATCAAGTTATAAAATTCTAAAGTTGAGGACTGGGGTAAGTAAAAATCAGAATGGAAGGCAGATGCATCATAATTTCTCATGTGTTTACTTTTTTTCCTATGGCAATTAGCAGGAAAAAAAAAAGAAAGTGCTGGGCCTTGGTAGCTCAAGCCCAATTCCAAGAGACATGTGCATTGATGTAAGAGATTGTGCTACAAAAATTATTTTATCTTCAAGGGGAGGTTTAAAAAGCAAAAAGAAGAGAAAATACATGGAAAACTAAAGACTGAAATCTTGGAAAGAGCCCAAAGTTAGAGAAAAGAAGAAGCTGAATGAATGGAGAAAGGTATTTTTACTTTAAAAATAGAATGATGGAAGGAAGAGTTGAGGCACCTGGATAGCTCTGTTGGTTAAGCGTCTGCTTTTGGCACAGGTCATGGTCTCAGGGTCCTGGGGTCAAGCCCCACACTGGACTCCTGCTCAGCAGGGAATCTGTTTCTCCCTCTTCCTCTGCAGCGCCCCCCGCCCAACTCATGCTCTCCCTCTTTCTCTCTCACAAATAAATCAATACAATATTTTGAAAAAAGGAATGATGAAGAGATGCTGAGAGACACAAGAATTTAAAGGAACAAGAGGTAGACAACAGAACCAATACTATAGAAAGAAGTATGCAAATTAAAGAAAAAACCTCTAGATTTGAAGTCATCAGTCTTTTATGAGGTCAAAGGATCTTAATGAATATAATTTTTATGAAGCAGGAAGACCACAATTTCACATTTTTCAGCAAAGGTCAGTGGTTTAAAAAAAAATCTATATACTGCCTACTAGAGACTCTCTCCACATCTAAAGACACACACCCAGTGAAAGTAAAACGATGGAGAAAGATATTCCATACAAATGGAAATGAAAAGAAAGCTGGTACAGCAATACTCATATCAGACAAAATAGACTTTAAAACAAAGACTGTAACAAAAGACAAAGAAGGGCAATGCATAATTATAAAGAGGTCAATCAAAGAAGATATAACATTTATAAATGTTTCTGTACCCAACATGAGAGAACCTAAATATATAAAGCAAATAATACAGACATAAAGGGAGAAATTCACAGCAATACAATAATAGTAAGGGACTTTAACACTCCACTTATATTAATGGAGAGATCATCCAGACAGAAAATCAATAAGGAAACATTGGCCTTAAGTGACACATTAGACCAGATCGACTTAATAGATATATAGAGAACACTTCATCCAAAAACTTTGGAATACACATTCTTTTCAAGTGTGCACGGAACATTCTGCAGGACAGATCAGGTCACATATTAGGCCACAAAACAAGTCCCAATAAATTCAAGAAGATTGAAATTAAATTAAGATCTTTTTTGACCATACTGGCATGAAACTAGAAATCAATACAAGAAGAAAGCTGGACAAAAGCCACAAACACATGAGGATTAGGTTATATATTCCTAGACTACCAGTGGTTTAACAAAGAAACCAAAGAGAAAATTTTAAAAAGAAATACTTTGAAAAAATGAAAATTGAAACACAAAATCTCTGGGACACAGCAAAAGCAATTCTAATAAGGAAAGTCATAGCAATATGAGCCTATCTCAAGACACAAGAAAAATTCCAAGTAAACAATCCAACATTATACCTAAAGAAACTAGAAAAAAGAACAAAAACTATGTTGGTAGAAGGAAGGAAATAATACAGATCAGAGCAGAAATAAATGAAATGGAGATGAAAAACAGTAGAAATGATCAATGAAACTAAAAGCTAGTTCTTTAAGAAGATAAACAAAATTGATAAACTTCTAGATAGACTCATCAAGAAAAAAAGAGGGCCCCAATCAATAAAATTGGAAATGGAAGAGGAAATGATACAACTGAAACCACAGAAATACAAGGATCATAAGAGAATCCTATATTTATACACTAACAAATGGAAAAATCTAGATGAAACAGATAAATACTAGAAACACACAATATTCTAAAACTGAATCACAAAGAAACAGAAAACCTAAATAGACTGATTGCAAGTAATGAAATTGAATTAGTAATTCAAGAACTACCAAAAATCAAGTTAAACTTTCAGAGATAAATTCTTCCAAACATTCCAAGAGTTAGTACCTATCCTCTACTTATTCCAAGAAACTGAATAGGAAGGAAAGCTTCCAAACTCATTTTATAAAACAGCATTTTCATAAATGATATCAATACCAGACAAAAACACCATGCATGTGCAAGCATGAACACAATCTCACACACACACAAATTATAGGCCAATACCCTGGATGAACATAGATGCAGAAGTCCTCAACAAAAATATTAGCAAACCAAATTCAACAATACTTTAAGAGAGTCATTAACCATGACCAAGTGGAATTTATTCCAGGGATTCAAAGATATTTCAACATCCATAAATTAATCAATATGATACACCAGATTTACAAAAAAAAATAAAAAATAAAAGTCATATGATTATCTCAGTAGATGCAGAAAAAGCATTTGACAAAATTCAACATCCATTTATGATAAAAAAAAAAACTCTCAACACAGTGTATATAGAAGGAATGTACCTCAACATAATAAAGGCCATGTATGACAAACTCACAGCTAACACCATATTCAATGGTCAAAAGCTAAATAAAAGCTTTTTGTCGAAGATCAAGAACAAAGACAAGAATGCTAATTCTCACCACTTTTATCCACCATAGTATTGAAAGTCCTAGTCACAAAATTAGGGGGAAAAAAAGGAATAGGCATCCAAATTGGAAAGGAAGAAATAAAGCTGTCATTATTTGAAGAAGACATGATACTATATATTAAAAACCCTAAAGACTCTATAGAGAAACGATTAGAACTGAGAAATGAACTCAGCAAAGACACAGATACAAAATTAATATACAGAATTATTATTGAATAATTATTGCACAAACAATGAGCTATCAGGAAGAGAAATTAAGAAAATAATCCCATTTATAATTGCATAAAATACCTAGGAATAAAGTTAACCAAGGATGTGAAAGGACTGTACTCTGAAAACTATAAGGAAGTAGTTAAAGAAACTGAAGATGACACAAAGACAGGCTTACCTTGGAGATATTGCAAATTTGGTTCCAGATACCACAATAAAGCAAATATCACAATAAAGCTAGTCAAATGAGTTTTTGGATTCCCATTCTCAATGCATTTAAAAGTAAGTTTATACTACAGTGTAATCTATAAAGTGTACAGTAGTATTATGCCTAAAAAAGCAATGTACTTATTTTAATAAAAAATATTTTATCATGGCACCTGGGTGGCTCAGTCAGTTGAATGTCTGACTCTTGGTTTCAGCTCAGGTCATGATCTCAGGATCATGGGATTGAGCCCCATATTAAGCTCCATGCTCAGCGTGAAGTCTGCTTGAGATTCTCTCTGTTCCTCTCCCTCTGTCTCTCCCCCTCCTCTCCCTCTCTCCCTCAAATTAATAAATCTTTAAAAAATATTTTACCACTAAAAATGCTAACCATCATCTGAGCTTTCAGCAAATTGTAATTACTGATCATAAACCATCATAACAAATACAATAAGAAGAAAAGTTTGAAATATTGCAAGAATTACAAAAATGTGACACAGAGACATGAAAGAAGCAAATGCTATTGGGAAAATGGTGCTGATGAACTCACTCAATACAGAGTTTGCCACAAACCTTCAACTTTTAAAAAACACAATTATATGGGAAGTGCAAAATGATAAAGTCAATAAAATGAGGTATGCCTATAAATAGAAAAATAGTCCATGTCCATGGATTGGAAAATTTTACATCATTAAAATGTCCATACTACCCAAAGCAATCTACAGATTTGGTGCAATCTCCATCAAAATATGAATGGCATATTTTCACAGAACTAGAACAAAGAATCCTAAAATTAATATAGAACTACAAAGACCCCTAATAGCTAAAGCGATTTTGAGAAAGAAGAACAGAGCTAGAGGTATTACATATCTTAGTTTCAAACTATATCACAAAAAAATGTAGTAACCAAAAGGCTATGATACTGACACAAAAATAGATACATAGATAAAAGAGCTCAGAAATAAATCCATACATATATGGTCAATTCATCTATGACAAAGGAGGCAACAGTATGCAATGGGGAAGACAGTCTCTTCAATAAACGGTTCTGGGAAAATTGAACAGCTGCATGCTGAAGAATGAAACTGGACCATTCTCTTATACCATATGCAAAAACACATTCAAAATGGATTAAAGACTTGGAATGCAGGACCTGAAACCATAAAACTCCCATAAGAAAGCATAGGCAATAATTTTTTTGACATCAGTCTTAACAATATATTTTGGATCAGTCTCCTCAGGTAAGATCAATAAAAGCTAAAATAAACAAATCACATCAACCTAAAGCTTTTGTACAGTGAAGAAAATAATCAACAAAATGAAAAGGAGAAATAGTGATTGGGGAAGATATTGCATATCACACATGCAGTAAGGGACTGGTATCTAAAATATAAAGAACTTACACAACCAAATAACCTGATTGATTGATTGATTGATTGATTGATTGATGAGAGCGAGATGGGGGAGACAGAGATAGAGGAAGAGGAAGAATCTCCAGCAGTCTCTCCCTGAGTGCGGAGCCAGACATGGAGCTCTTCCTCACAATCCTCAGATCATGATTTGAGCTGAAAAGAAGAGTCAAACACCTAATGACTAAGGGAACCAGGTGCCCCTAAACAACCTGATTTAAAAATGGGCAGAGAACTTGAATTATTTTTCTAAGTAAGACATACAAAGGCCAAGAGGCGCATGAAAATATGTTCAACATCATCAATCAACAGGGAAATGCAAAAACCGCAATGAGATATCATGTCACATCTGTTAGAATGGCTAAAATGAGAAAGACAAGAAATCACAAGTGTCGGCAAGGACATAGAGAAAAGGGAAGCCTTGTACAGTTGTACAGGTGGTAATATAAATTGGTCAAGCCTTTATGGAAAATAGTACGGAGGTTCTCAAAACATTAAAAATAGAATGACTAGATAGATCCAGCAACTCCACTTCTGGGCATTTATCCAAAGAAAACAAAAATACCAATTGAGGAGATATATGCACTCCTGTTTTAATTTCAGCATTATTTACAATAGCCAGAATATGGAAGTAACCTAAGTGTCTATGAATAGATGAATGGGTAAGATATATATATATATTTACACACATACACATACACAGAGGCAACAAAATATTACTCAGCTATAAAAAAAGAATGAAATCTTGCCATTTGCAACACATGGCTGGACTATAGGTTATGATGTGAAGTAAGAGAAGTCAAACAGTGAGAGGCAAACACCATATGATTTCACTTGTATGTGGAATCAAAGAAAAAAATGAACAAGCAGAACAAAACAGTCTCATAGATATAGGAAACTGTTGCTTAGCAGAGTGGGGATGGGGTTAGGTTGCAGGCAAAATAGGTGAAGGGGATTAAGAGGTACAAACTCCCATTTATAAAATAAATAAGTTAAGGAATACAATGTATAGCATAGGGAATATAGTCAATAATATTGTAATAGGTTTTTATGGTGACAGGAGGTGACTACATTTATAAAGATCACTTGAAATATATAAAAGATCAAATCACCACAGTGTGTGACTAAACTAATAGAATACTGTATGTCAACTATACTTTAATTAAAAAAAGAAAAGAAATAAATGTAGAAGAAAGGGGAACCACACTTGAGCTGCTGTAGGTAGAAGGATGCCAGCAGGTAACAATGACTATAAAATTTCATGGCCCTGATGGTGAGGGACACTTGGAAGTTGTCCTGAAAGTACCATCATGTCATCCTACCAGACTTTAGCATCAGAAAATAAAACTGCAATCATATTAGGCCAGAAGAACTGAGGATTAGTTAGATGTCTTTTTTTTTTTCTTTTTTTTTTTTTTATGATAGTCACAGAGAGAGAGGGAGAGGTAGAGACATAGGCAGGGGGAGAAGCAGGCTCCATGCACCGGGAGCCCGACATGGGATTCGATCCCGGGTCTCCAGGATCGCACCCTGCGCCAAAGGCAGGCGCCAAACCGCTGCGCCACCCAGGGATCCCCGGTTAGATGTCTTAGAAATGAGGAAACTGAACTCTGTTGGGGAAAAATGGGGGGACACCTGAGTGGCTCAGTGGTTGTGCAGCTGCGTTTGGCCCAGGGTGTGATACTGGAGTCCTGGGATCGAGTCCCACATAGGGCTCCCTGCATGGAGCCTGTTTCTCTCTGTGTGTCTCTCGTGAATAAATAAATAAATTTTTCTTGTGAAAAAAAAATCTGTAAGAAAAAAATGGAAAAAAAAACAACTTTGCCCAATGAGGGGATCCTGGATAACATTTTTAGCTGTAAGGATCCATAATTTTCTGTGTGAATTTCAAGAGAAGTCACAGAGTATTTTACAGAAGGGTTCTCAACCAGGGTATGATTTTGTCTGCCAGGGAACATCTGGCACACTCTACAGAGTATTAGCTGTCACAACTGGCAGGTAAGGTGCTATTGACATCTTGGGAGTATAGTTTAGGAATGCTGTTAAACTTCCTGTGATGCACAGGATAGCTTCCCCACCACAAAAAAAAAAAAAAAAAAAAAAAAATTCCAGCGCCAAATACCCATAGTAACAAGATGAAGAAACTGTTCTGGAGTATTATGCAAATACTCCATAATAATATTGCAAATACAATCCATAATAAAATTTGATTTCCAATTTTAATCCAAATAATTGCAAGGCTAATCTAAAGCTAGTTTGACTTTGACATTAGTCCATCATTTTAGTAGACCTACTTCTTTGAAATCTCATTTTGTCTACATCTGGAATTTCAAATGTCTAGAGTGAAGTCCTATGGAGAAAGACAAGCTTCCCAATAAAGTATGTATTAATGGAAGCAAGGCCTCCCCAGGAGTTTGGCTTATACTTACAAATGCATTCACCATTGAAAATTGAGATTTACCAAGGACAAAAGTCACTGCACAAATCAATAATCCCCTGGGGTAAAAAATGCTCAGCTCTACGTGAAGGTTCTGTTTTCACCTTAGGATTCATAATTATTTGCCATGTTGATAATCTCTGCAGGGAAGGAATAGGGGGACAAAATCTGTTGTGTCAAAAGGAGTCATAGAATTTTCTGGCTGACTAAAACAACACAGAGGTGGAAGCAGAAGTAGAAGTCTGTTTTGCTGATAGAGATAGAGGACAGGAGATTACAAAGGGCATGTCATCCTCAATAAAAGTCTAGGTGGATTAGACTTCATGGCTGTTTTCTTGAAAATGTCTTCCTGTTCTTCTTAATACTCTTATTATTACTGTCAGCATGCTGGGGATAATTTTATTTTTCCTCTTTTCATTTTGCATTTTTAGCTGCAAGAAAAGACACTGTTATCATAATAATTCTGACAGGAGTATACATTTAAATACCACATTGGGGTTTACATGCATTTATATTCACAGGGCATGTCCACATATATATTTAAAGGGGTGAGTAACCTGACACTATGTTGGTTTTGCAACATTTCATTCTTTTCTGTTAATAATTTCAGGGAAAAAAAACCCTGAGATCTACTAAATACTCTGATTTGGGCTTCAAAGGCACCCAGGGATGCCTGGGTGGCTCAGCGGTTAAGCATCTGCCTTCGGCTCAGGGCATGATCCTGGAGTCCCGGGATCAAGTCCCGCAATGGGCTCCCTGCATGGATCCTGTTTCTCCCTCTGCCTATGTCTCTACCTCTCTCTCTGTGTCCCTCATGAATAAATAAATATATAAAAAAGACACTTAACAGAAAATTTAATTATGATTTCACTAAATGCTTGCTTAAGATGTACACTTTATTGTTCTACGTTCCCATAGATTTTTCAAGTCTCATCCCTTTATTAAATTAGGCCATCAGCCATACCTAAAGTAATTTTACTCAGGTAACATTTAATGATGTTACCTATGTTTTCATAAGACCACTAGAACAACCAGTTGTCAAGAAATCTTTCCCTTTGTCACCCAATATCCTTCTTCCACACTGATGTCCACCTGGTAAGTTCATCTCTGTGCTTAGCTTCAAGATTTATTTACAGGTGAATAATATGCAAGACTGGCCCAGGTTATAAAATGGTAGTTTTTCCTATTCAATTTTAAAACCCATATGTGATTATAGAATACCTGTGTAAATAGGTTTACTGAAGAAAGACAAGAAAAATGAAGAGAACAGGAAGGGAAAGGAAGGAGCTCTTAAGGATGAATTAGGAGAGCATCGCTTGTTACTGAAATACCTCTAATTGCTTGAAATTTAGGACAATTCTGAAAACTCACTTATTTTCTAAATAAGGACAATGGTGTAAAACAAAGCAGAAAAAATGGGAATTGAGAGCTGTGAAGAAAGTCACACAAAAAAATTAGTTCACAAAAGGTATAATCTCCAGAGTATAAGTTGATGAGGATGCAAAGAAAGCATGTTGAGCTCATATTCTGTAAGAGATACTTAACTGGTTTAAGGAAAAAATGAAATTCAGTGGAAACTTCTCTAATCTTGACCCAAAAAAGGTGTTGGGGTAGGTAGGAGAGCTCATTAACAGAATTGCAAGGAGCTTGAGTAAAGAGTGAACCAATGTTGAGGAAAAATGTTAATATTAATGAAGTCAAACGCAATTTTAGTGTTTTAAAATGTTTTTCATTCCTTCATATTTTCAAATCATTTCATTATTTATTAACCACTATAAAAAGATGTATTTCAGGATGACAAATACATGATTTGATCCTACTTCTCCCTCTGCCTTTGTCTCTGCCTCTCTCTCTGTGTCCCTCATGAATAAATAAATATATAAAAAATACACAACAGAAAATTTAATTATGATTAACCTGATAATATCTTAATCATTGCTTTGAATTATGTCCAAAACCTGATTTCACCTTAATTATTCAAGCATCTATGTTGCAATCACAGCTCAGAATCGTGTCACCATGTCACTTTGTAGTGTTCCTAACTGAATTTTCATAATCAGGCCATGTCAAATTTCTTACAACATAAATTATTATCACTCATGAGGTTTTTTACCCAAAGCTCTAAATTGGGGATTCAAAATGGATGGTGACTTCACCATGTAATCCAAGATGATTTCTTCAATTCCTTGAGCCACTTTGAATTTACAGTCAAACTCAGTGTCTGAGATAACTATCTTACCAGGTGCCTATTACTATCTTACTTCCTGCTTCCTTGAGTCTTCTCAGATTTACTCTTGTTATATTTAAGCGTCCAAACTGCCTCATATAGAAAGTAAGTAAAATAAATGCTGTTTGATATTTTCAAGGAAGCAACTGTACTCAGATTAACATGCCTAAGTGATGAATAAATCAGACATAATATTTCCATTCATATTGATGCAAATGAGTTATGCAGATTAATAAACCCACAGGTTCAGGATTCAAAAGAAATGGGTGACACTTAAAAATATAATGCCCCAAAAGTCTAGAAACATCAGTAGTAATTGAAATGATGACCCAAAGCAATAATATTTTAATTATCTGGACTTGTATTATTTCCTTCTGCACAAAACATTAAAACTCAAACTAGGTAAGCATGGGAAGCCTAGTGAAAAATTCATGCGCTGCTTAAATTATTTTGCAGGACAGTGGATTCTAAACTGTATTTGCAAGTTTCTACATGTTCACATACAGTAGGATTTCACAGACTCAACTACTTGATTGTGAAAGACATACCTCAATTAGCAAAAGCCTATATATTGTAAAGATACTTAAATGAGTGCACCCAAGTATATATAGTAACTACAACCAGAATAACAATGAGCTTTTAGAAGTCCCAAAGGAAACCTATTTTTAATGATGAGGAGAGAAAGATTTGCTATTAGCATATTCATTATGTGTATGCAAATCGATGATTCCAACAGCTGCTTAAGAGTGTTAAAAAACAATTTGTTCTATTAAGCAGTTTAAACATTCTTCTTAAAATCCTGTTTACCTGTTTAATTTGCTGAACAATGTCTTTCTTCAGAGGACTGGGGGTGGGGTGGGAAGAAAGATTCAGATTGTCTTCCCTCCTGTCATTTCTCCTCTGGTGAGATTCTTAAGCAAAAAGTGAGAGGCGGAGGCCATGGTTTAATGTTAATATTTTGGTGACTTTCTATATTCTTTAATTAAGTGCTGCAGCATTTTGCGTTTCTGGCAGGGATAAATTTTGCAGCGGTAAAGATCATTTTTCTGCACAGCGTCATCTCTTTTCTCGTCATGAATCCTCCAGTGAAGCTCAGAGTAAAAAGGTTGGAGAATGTAAAACAAAGTAAAAAAAAAAAAAAAATTTTCTCAAGGCTGCCGGGGAAACAATCAACGATGACCTTCCTCCTGGCACCTGATCAGTTCAGGTCTCAAACTGCATGCTGGGAGAGTCCTGAAGGCTTCGAGGTCTGTCCCCTACTCTGGGATTGCAATTCCGAGAGCCTTTCATTTTATTCTTAAGCAAACATAAGTGAGAGTCTTGCACAGACGTCCCAGCTGTAGGCCTCAGTATTTGCTCTGCCTTCGCTCATTTCCCTGCTCCCCTCCCTGCAGGAAAACCAGGGCAAATCATCCCTTCTGCCGGTTCCTGTCAACCTATGAAAATAAGCCAGTGAAGTCTCCTTCAGGACCCTGATTTCAATCCTTGAGCCCATATCCCACACCTATTCCCTTGCTCTACCTGCAGCCCTTTGATCTAGACCAGGGCTCTCCAGACTTCACTGTTCACTTGAATCATTCAGAGGGCCTTGTCAAAATGCAGGTTTTGAATCAGGAGGATGAGACCTGCCATTCTGCATTTGTAACAACTTCCCAGGCAAGGCAGCTGGTTGCTGGACCCCACCCAAGCAGCAAAGGGGTCAAAGCTGAACATCAAGTCCCTGATTTTACCTCTAGGCGCAGTAATGAGAACAGTAAAAATACTACTAGCAGCTAACACATATGTGAACTACATATCTAACATGAATTTGCTATTTTCTCCTCAAATGTGGCAATCAGAGGTAAAAACAGATGAAATAATACTACAAAACCCACACAACTAAGGACGGGGTCAAGATGCAAACAGAAGCAGTCCAGCCACAGATCTGCTACACTGTGGATCCAGACATGCCCAAATGGGAGACTTTCTGGCTTTCCTTTCAGCCTCTGGGCTTCAGCTTTCAGGCAGGTTTTCTGTTTCCCTTGTGCTTCGGGACCTACCATCAGCTAGTTCCATGGCAAAAGGTATCTATTCGGGTTTCCGGAACTACTGCACCAACTACTCCAAGGAGATGAGGAAATAACAAAGAAGAAAAGTTTCAGATTCACTTCGGTTTAGACTGAGACATTTTGTAAACTTTAAGGATCCCAAACATGTACTTTCACCAGCACTAATCAGACATAAATGACCTAAAGGTAATCAACAACCTCGTGGTTTCTGCCCTAAAGCTACATCCAATAAGTCTGGGATTTATTGGATGATGTACCGTAGGATCCCAACATGTCCAGTTGCCGGCAGAGTCCTTTAATGGCATTGACAGTTGTGAGGGCCCAAGAGAAGACACTAGCAGAATGATTATGTCACCTAATCTGTGTTATTAAAGGAGTCATCAGTGATACTTAGGTGGACAGGATGACCTATGGCAGATGCATAAATACCGTGACACAAGAGTAAATAGCACTGGTCAACAGTCACCAAGACACAGAGGATGTACATCCTATCACATCCACTTGTGATCAGGCTGGGGAGGCCAATGTCCATGGTCTAAATGCTGATGCTAGGATGTAGATTGAAGCTATACAATGCAGAGACTGTATTCTTTTTTAAAGAAATCATAACTAAGGAATCCTAACACTTGCCCCATAAGATACTCTGTGATCCTGAGTATTTCTGTGATGATGGAGGAATATCCTCCTCAAAATCTCCAGGGCAAGATACTTCAGGTACTGGCATATGTGCAACAGAGTTTTTAAGAATACTTCCTGTACAAGACCAAAGAGGTCTCTTGTTTTGGTATAAAAATAGTCAGCAAAAATGTTTCCTGCATTCTTTTTCTACAGGCCCCTCTGCCTATTGTCCCTATTCAAAACGACGATGTTTACTGTCTCACACCTGTTCCTGGCGTCTCCAGTGGAGAGCCACACTATTTTTTATGCCCAGAGAAACATGTCTGCCAATCTCAACTTTGACCAAGCTTCTCCATTGCTGGTTGAAAAGGACTGCTACCTCATGAACCTGAAGACTCGACTTTTTAGTTTGAAATTTCTATTGCCCCTGAAATTTTCCAATGGTTCATGTTCTTAAAAAAAAAAAAAAAAGAATCCCAAGACTGATACTGTGTTTTGATGATATCCTAGTGTGAAAGCAATGTAGAGGGAACTGAAGGAAACAATTTAAACAGCTCACAGTGTTTCCAGCTCTCAGAAAGAAGAAAACCAAAGAGATAAAGGAGGAAGGGGAAAATGAATAGGATTTTCTAGAGCTGTTTCCTTAGACGATACTGATATTGGAACAAATCTTCTAACATATGTTCAGTTTGTTCTTTTACTCAGTAAATATTTACTGAAGACACTCCCCATAAGGGACAGTTTCAGGTGCTAAGGATACTGCAATGAACAAGGCAGACATGATTCTTGCCCTCAGAATATGTACAGAATAGCAATTCATGCAACCTGTCTTCAATGTATGATGAAACCACTTCAAATTTTCTTTTAAGTCAATTTAGTTTTTTGTAGAATTTTTCTTTTCTGCCACCATTTTCTTTTCTGAGAAGTTGTTCTGTAGATCCAAAAGTCTAGCAAATATTGAATAGTACATTTGCATGAAAGCATTCTTATTAAACCTATCCTATGGGGGGTTGGTAATTAGCAGAGAAACAGGCTGGGAATCCTTGAATTTGGCAAGGCAGAATTAGAATAGAAAAGCCAAAAACAGAAAATGGGCCAAAGTTATATATTTAAAACAAGAGCAACAATAAAGGCTAATTATAGCATATTATATACAATATTTTTAACTCCCATAACAACCCTTGTGCAAGTACATTTATTAAAACCACTTTTCCAGCAATACAAAATGATACTTAGAGAGGGTGAACAATTTGCCCATGGTAGTAAAACAAAAGCCAAGGCCTAGATCAAACCCAAGGGATCTAGGCCAAAGACAAAGCTCTCAAATGTCATGATATGCCAGCCTCTCAGAACCTGGCCTGTGGTGAGAGAAAAATAGAACATGGGACAAAGTCATCTCTAAGCCAATTAAAAGAAGATGCCAAATTCAAGAATGATTGAGGATAATAAATCAAATATGAAAAGCTCATTTAAAATTATAGATGATGGGGGTTGGAAAAGCAGTGAGATGAATAGCAAGCCAAAAGGTCCAGACAAACTTTCTTGGTTCACATTCTCTGATAGGGTCCCTTCAGAAATCTATGGTGTCAACCTTGAGCGTGTGCTCCAAATAATCTCCAAAGCTGTGCATTTCTGCCCCAGCATCTAATAATTCCATAATTTCTTACCACAAATGTTTGGCTGTTTGATAGTGTCACGGACCTTAGTCACAAAGTACTTTAGCACTGTGGTAGCCACCACTTTTCCCACAAGGTCACCTACCAAATACAGTGGAACACAAACGGACTTTTCTGTTGTGAAAGTTGAGAGGGTCCCTGATACACTCTACAATTGTTTTTTAAATCTCTACCAATCATCAGTCTATAATAATGGGTTGGCAGGATTCCTCCTTTTTTTTAATATAATTTATTTTTTATTGGTGTTCAATTTTCCAACATATAGAATAACACCCAGTGCTCAACCCATCAAGTGCCCACCTCAGTGCCCGTCACCCAGTCACCCCCACCCCCCGCCCACCTCCCCTTCCACCACCCCTAGTTCGTTTCCCAGAGTTAGGAGCCTTTCATGTTCTGTCTCCCTTTCTGATATTTCCACTAATTTTCTCTCATCCTTAATTATGTGACAGCATGTGTAGGTCTGAGGACTTTCCCAGGTAATTTGGATACAGCAATTGTCCATGAACTTGGGAGAGAAATATAACCCTAAATCATTTAGGGCACTTCCTCTAGCAACTTTAATACACAGATACCTCCCTGATATCTTTTTTGGTTGAGCAAATTATATAGATAACTGTTTGGGATTTCAGAGAAGACTTAAATTATCTGTGGAATGGGTGACCAATAGTGGAATTTACTGAGAAATTCAGGAAAATTTATAAAGCATCAACATGAGTTATCTGTCTATAAGGATGCCTGCCATAGAAGAATCACATCATTCCAGAAAACATTATCCTGGTCATATTAGATGCTGCATATCCAGAAAGAGACCACACAAAAACATTGACAGACAACAAGGTTCTCTCATTAGAAATTTAATTAACCCCATTTTTCTGATTCCAAACCCCTTACTCTCAGCCTTTATATTGGACTGAACAGTCTGATCTGACAAAGTGAGAAATCTAGGCTATATCCTATAGATATAAGTGAGTAAGCAGTATTTTAAAATAAAGGATAAAATGATGGACCTGAGGGGCACCTGGGTTGTTCAGTGGTTGAGCATCTGCCTTTAGCTCAGGTCATAATCTCAGGGTCCTGGGATTGAGCCCCACATCAGGCTCCCCGGAGGGAGCCTGGTTCTCCCTCTGCCTAGGTTTCTGCCTCTCTCTCTCTCTGTCTCTCATGAATAAATAAATAAATAAAATATTTTTTTAAAAACGATGGAGTTGATCTTAAGTAAATGTGTAACTCTAGAAGTAGAGAAGATCGCTGAAGGGGAGAAGGGAACAGAGACAAGATTTGGACAATTGCAAAGATACAATATCTATAGTTGTTTTATAGTTTAGGTTTTCCTACCAGTTTGTTCTCAGCCCAAGTCCTTCTCTACCTAGACTCCTGAAAACTCTGTCTTTTCATCACTTTCAACCAGTTTCTACCTAGCCTCAGATCAGCCTGTCAACATTCTCCCCATCACTCAGATGCAGGTCTTTCTTCTGGTGGTCTAGCCTTAGGGCAAAGGGCAACCATACTCTTATCAGGTATTGCAGTTATCATGGCTGTATAACACGCTATGTCAAATCTGTTATCCCTCATGATTCTGTGGGTCAGGAATGTGGGCAGGGGTTGGCTAGCCATTCTGTTCCTTGGAATACTGACAGGGGTCACTCAGGAGGTGGTTATGTTGGTCTGGAGGATCCAAAATGGTTTCACGTACTGAATGTGTGCCTTGGCAAGGATGGCTGGAAGACTGGACTCAGCTAGGACTACTGGCAGGCACCTCTAATGTGGCTTTTCCAACATGGCACTTCTCCTGGCCATACGTCTACCACGGCAACTGGCTTTCCCCAGAACACATGTCCCATCAGACTCAGGCAGAAGCTGCATGGCCTTTGGGCGTTTTCTGATCTAGGTTTGGAAACTATGCAGTGTTACTTCTGTAATATTTTAATAGCTAAAAGTGAGTCATATGCCAGCTTAGATTTGAGGGAAAAAGAAATAGATAACATCTTTTGATGGGTGATTGGCAAGGTCACATTGTACAAGAGCTAGTGAGATGGCAGATAATATTGTGACTGCCTTTGGAAAATACCTTCTGCCACAAAAACAAAGAATTGAAGCCAGACAGACCTGAGTTCAAATCCTACCTCTTCTTCCTCATTGTACAACTCTTAGAAAGTTACATAATATAACAGTTTTTGTCTTGTTCTATGAAGCAGTATTTAGAAAATGCTATTTCTTGTAGTCAGAATATAGAAATAAATGAGAAAATATATACAAAGCAGCCTGACTGTAGTAAATGCTCAAATGTGCATATTTTTCACTCCTCCCTCCAGAGCCTGTAACACTGCAAGCCACAATCCTAAATAATTCTTAGAGAACAGAAGTCTTCACTGCTTTCATACATCTACTAATTCTTAATAGCTGATTCATTTCTACTCCTTTCTCTTTTTTTATTTCACTTTCTTTTTCTACACATTGTTTACAGCACCTCATCACCCAGAATGGTGACAAATGGATCATTCACTACAAATCAGCCCACATAAACACATCCATTTCCTCAGAATATTATCAGTAATCTTGGGCCAATGGGAAAAAATAATATTCAAAAGCTTATCTACAGAATAAGGAATCTATTTATCCCCTGACAAGGAGCAAAACTGCAGATCAACCCCTGTCTAACTCATCACAAATTCTAAATATACAGGTGCATATTCCAAAAGTATATATAATGACATTAGTTTGTGGTAAAATGACAAATTCCACTTTTATTACTGAATGTAGGGGCACCCGGGTGGCTCAGTGGTTGCACATCTGCCTTTGGCTCAGGCTGTGATCCTGGGTCCTGGGATCGAGTCCGCATCGGGCTCCATGCAGGGAGCCTGCTTCTCCCTCTGCCTATGTCTCTACTTTTCTCTGTGAATGTAATAATTGAATTAGAGTGTAAGATTCTATATAAAATTTCAAATCCAGGCCTTAAAAAGCACTGACAGTAAACTTGTCAGTGTAGGTCTATGAATCGTTTACAATAAGAGAACCATACTTACTCATTTCTATTGTATACTGACAAAGTGCTTTAATTCTTCCTCCCTTCCAATCTTTCTTCTTTCTTTCACTTTTCTTGCTTGTGACCATACGCCTCATTGTTAACAGTGTATTTGTATTCACTCATTCTCTAGAGCGCATAAAATTATGATGAAACACAAAATCTGGGCCAGCCCAACATGGGGCAACCCTAGACTGATTTTTTTCTTTTATTTGAATAAGAAAGCAAGGAGCGCTGATGGAAGTAGGTCTCCTGTAGCTCAGCTCTCTAAATGTTCTGCAACATGGTAGGAAACCTGAGTAAAATGATGCAGATCAATACAACCGTCCTAGGAAGGTGTTGTGATGTTTTCCTGCTGTCACCCATGAAACAAGCTTAAGATCATTGATGATTCTTTGTGCTGGAGGCATGAAGCTGCATTCAGTTACTTTGAAGAAACCATAGAAAACCCGCTAGGACAGTGGGCCTGAGATATCTTGAGCCTCATTCTTCACAAAACAGCATGGGCTCTGAACACCAATCAGATCAAAAGATGACTTCCCCAGTGGGGAGTCTCAAGCCCAGAAATGCTCAATGCAAACACGAATAACACCGAACAGTGCTCTCTGGGCCACAGGCCACGAAGAGTCACATAAACATACACAGCCTCCGTCATCTTTGCCTTTTTCTTCTAAGAGAGGCAAAGATAACCACGCTACTTTCAATGGCTTGTCTGCATTTTGTCCCATCAGAGTGTGCTGGCAGTCCTGTTTGAGCTGAAATGCTGTGGCCTCAGACAGAAACCAGGAATAATTGGAAGCTAATTTACCATGGAAATCTTAATGATATTTGAAATCACAGATGAGTGCTTTAGGGAGATAACAGGAGGAACATTCAGAGCAGGCAGCAGGCACATCACCGACAATCATAGTTTCTTTCCTCATGAGCTACAACTAGCCCCCGTCATTCTCTCTACATCAGGCAGAGATCTTCTGTGCCCAAACTTTTTGCAAAAAAGATTGATGTTATTTTTTTAGACTAAGTTTATTTTAATTATGCCTGCATCTGGAAAAGGAATTTTATTGTAGTGAAAAACAGGGACACTTCTCTACCTTTTGTTCACTAGATCTGGCCTATACTCATTTGTTCACCCAGAAGTGGGTTCAAATGGCTCTCTTGTCTGCTTTTACATTTCACAGACTCATAGGTTTAGAGGGGCCTCAAGAGCTGGGCTGGTACAAACATGACCCCCTGGCAGCTTCGTTGGTTTTCGTTCCCTCACCTAACAGCATGCCACAGAGGCAGGTCTGGAACTGCTCGAGGCTATCCCGAGGAGGAGCAAAACGGAGACCAGATCCCAATCTACCGGTTTCCTCCCAGCCCACCCAGATCCTCCATCATAATGGCTCCATATTATATCCATTCAGTGTGAAATCTGGAACCATCTTTTTCTTCTTAGTTTGTTTTAATATCATATCCCAGCACTGGAAGAAGAGCAAATCACATCAACATTTGGTGTTAAACCTCAAAAATTCCTTTCATTAGCCTTTCTAAAACACTACTCTCTCCTTCTCTGCCCTTCTCTCATTCCATGAAAAAAAAAAAAAAATTAGCAACAGGGGCTTCGCTTTATCATGCCAGCTTGGAAGAGGTCCAGATATGAGTTTCTGAGACAGTTTATGCTATATGATTTCTATTTTTTTGTTAAGTAGAAGCTAAGATGCTAAAAAAGTATTAATTGGTGATACAAAAGAGAGAATTTATTCGCCTTGGCAGTATTCTCAAGTGGTTAAGAGTTTAGGCCTTGAACTTGGCCTGCCTGAATTCAAATCAGGATTCTCCTACTTCCTAGTCATTGACCAACTATTTCACCTGACTTCTCTCAGTTTCCTTATTTCTAAAATCAGGATAATAACATTGCCTTGTGGGGCTATTGAGAGCATTGAATGGGAATGTGTATAAAATCTTGTCAGAGTGAGGGCACATGTGCTCAATATTTTTTTTTTATTTGAAGTGAATGCACAGTGCCTTTTACTGTATATGACAAATATGTGGGCATAGTACACAGGATTTGAGAACAGAAAATGAAGCTCCTCAGTTCCTAAATACTAAGAAAATGTGTGTGTTGTAATTAAAAGGGCAAAGTGGAGAGGAGTTTAAGCAGGTGATGAATGCAAGAATGAGGCCTGACCTCCATTGTGCTCAGCCAGATACATCATGGGCCTCTGTCACATGTCACCATTGAACTGGTACCCCTAGTCTCTCCTGGAGGAGATACATGACCCACAAAAGGGACACATGAAAATACTACCCCAGAAATGCATCAAAGCCTTCAAAGGGTCAGAACCAAATCCCCTGGAACATAGTCCATTACAAGAGAAATTCTGGCCAGTCACAGACTCTCAAAGAGGGATGTTCATGCAACAGAAACTTGGTTCATTTTCCTACTTAGATTCAACACGGGATCTCACAACCACCAAGGGCTTCCTGAAAGGGGCCTGAGATTTCACATTTCATCTACTCTCATCTGTGAAGTCAGTCTTCCAGGTGTGGCATTGTGGGAGGGGGAATGGAGCAAAGGGGTCTTCTCCTTAACTTCCCGAATGGGAGAGAGGAAGGATAAATTTTACCTTAACATTAAAGATTTTAAAAATATATCAAAGACAATCAGGGAAAATTCCTATGCAGTGATGCAAGATCTTAATCTACATTTAAGTTTCTTTGCCACTTTATCTGAGTCAAAAAAAATTAGAAGAAAATAAAAATAACCCTTAACTTAGCATTCTTGTCTAGGCAATTAATGAGTATGCAGACACCTATAGAAGCTGACTTTGCTTTTGCCCCATCTACAAACAAGTGATTCATTTATATAATTTTTCTTTTCTATGGTGACCAAGAGGACATCATCACACTCTACCTACTAGAATATAAGCATCCAGATGTTTCTCACATTCATGCTAGCTAACAACTACAGCAGGAAAGAACAAAAGACAAATTATTTGCTCTATTTATATTTCTACTTTTAAAGCTAATTCTAAACCTACCAAACTACCTTTATTACAAGCCTTTTGAATATGAAAAATTATATTTTCCAACATTAGAGCTTGCAAACCAACATGATTGATTATTTCCAAGTGGTCATAATATTAGGGGTAAAAATAGGCTTTAATTTGACAAATAATTAGCTTTGCATTCAGAAATGGATAACGTAGCACCACGCTAAAAGACAAAAGTGCTCTTTTTTCTTTTCCTGCTGTGGATATTAGGAATACTTCTTTAGTCATATACAACAATGCACAAATCACTTATTTTATTACTTCTCCAAGAGAGAGAGTCTCAATTATTGAAAATCTCTTGAGCTAAGAATGTGCCTACTTAATTGGTAATTCAGAACTGAACCTATTTTCCTGAATGTTAAGGTTGGGAGTGCTTCTGAAGACCAAACTCCTTTTTTACCTTTCAATATCCTTCCTGATATGGCCTCTGCTTCCCTTTCCAGTCTCATACCTTACATTTCTGCTTCTTGTTTTTCCTGCTTTGCCATCTGAGCTTTGTTTTGGGTTCTGGGGACAAGTAATGCTCACTTCCACCATGAGACAAATGCACTTACTCTTTCCTTTCTAAATCAGTTACCTCCACCACAGACATCATTGATGTCTGTGAAATCTTCCCTTAGCCTCCAGACCAATGGTCTTTGTTTTATACCATTGCACAAATATATATATATATATCACTCATATTTATTTGTATCATTATTTCATTATCTCCTTCATAAAGCTTTATGAGAAAATGGATTTTGACTATTTAACATTTTATTTTAGATGAGGCATCTAACATGGTGCTTAATATACATAATAGAAAGTCAATAACTACTTGTCGAAGGAATAAATATATTTCTTTTGGAGGGAAACCCATCAATAGTCTCACATTTTTCCAGATAGGAAGTCAACCAACCAATGCCATTCTAGGTATATCTACCTTAGCAAAAAATGAACAGACTACAAATTAATATCTATTAAGTCCTGTGAAGTAATATATCATGTCCACTCAATTTCATCTTTTCTGCTAAATGTATCTTTTGTTTAATGATGCAGATTTGATGGGGACACGGGATCAGGGTTCTTAAGTAGCCTATTTCATGGCAGTACCCTATAGAATTAGTTCTTCTGTAGGTTAACTTCTGTAATAATGTTACCATAAGATAGAATGTGATGCTGAGATGGATAGAGATGAACCACTTTATATATTCACTGGTTCTCATGGCACTATTTTGACTCTGAAGAATTCTTAGTGCAAAATCCAACAGAGCCCTAGGGAAAAAAAGAGGCATTCTGTCTTCTAAAACTATCTCTTCAATCCCATGGCTCCTGAAGAAACGTTTACAAGTAGTAAAAATAGTAAAAAGTAAAAACTCTTGGTCCACCATTTTTGGTAGACCTGCCTCTTCACGCAACAGCAGAATGCATGAAAAACCTGTATTAAACTCACCTCACATCCACACAACATTTTTCCCATTGTCTTTTTTAAAAGATTTTTATTTATTCATTCATGACAGACACAGAGAGAGAGAGAGAGAGAGAGGCAGAGACACAGGCAGAGGAAGAAGCAGGCTCCATGCAGAAGCCTGACATGGGACTCAATCCTGCGTCTCCAGGATCACGCCCAGGGCCAAAGGCAGGTGCCAAACCACTGAGCCACCCAGGGATCCCCTCCCATTGTCTTAAAATAGCTTTCAAACTCTTCTGACTCTTTTCTCCTACCACAAAACAAGACTATCATGCACTAACCTTAAAGGACTATTTCTAAAGCACAATGAATCAACAGAACTGAGAAATTACATATATATGTTATTAAAGAAATGTCGAAAATGATTAAGAAGGAATTTATTTCAGCTTCACAAATCTTTGCAGCTCTCAACATTATGGAAAAGTTAGCAGAAATAAAATACCTCGTGACATCTCTCAGAAAATAAAAGAGAAGAATATAAATTTCAGAGAAATAAGAAAGTGTCACCAAGAAAAATGTAGAGCAAAAGATTTAAAATAAAACTTCTGAAACTTAAACCTTTTGTATGCCTTGGTAACAGTAATGATAATATTCAAAATGATTAATAATAGAGTTAGTACTCAAATAATTGGAGTACCAAGCAAGGGATTCATGGATAATGTCATGTAATAGTAGAGCCACCACTTAATCTAGGACAGAATGCCTCTTTTTAAAAGTAAAGTCTATTATGGAATCAATCCCATGTCTTCTCAAGACAATTGTCCTTTCCTCTTTTTATTCTCAGCTTTCTTTATTGAAAACAATGCAAAAATGAAGGAGCACACTATTAGATTTTGTTTTCGTTTTTCTTTGTTGAATATGTTGTCTCCCCCTGGTTAATATATAATTTAGTTCAAACCTTCACATAGACATAATTTTCAAAGTTTTCATTTCCAAATATATATAGTTTGGGCAGGAAATTTAGTCATAGGTTTGAAATTCTGAACTATAATAGCTGTCAAGCTGACCGACCAATTGGGCCAGTAAATTTGGCCCCATATTTACCTAATGGTGCAGAATCATCAGCAATCACAGAGGATTATCTGTTTTCTGAAAACAAGTTATGCAAGCATGAATATGCCCATTATGCATGTGTAAAAGATTTACATCGAATCTAGTATTCCCAAACCTAACACAGAGGTTGTTTGTCAAGTTCCAACCTTATACTTGAATTAAATTTTCTCTCATTTGGTTATAATCAAATTCCCCCTAAATACAGGGAGAGGGCTTGATTTCCAGGTTAAGAAGAGGCCTATCTTCTTGGGAGAGTCTCCTTATCCTTCATGAGAGGATTGTTTGTTTGTTTGTTTGTTTGTTTGTTTTTAAGATTTTATTTATTTACTCATGAGAGACACAGAGTGAGAGGCAGAGACATAGGCAGAAAGAGAAGCAGGCTCCCTGCAGGGAGCTCAATTTTAACTCAATCCCAGGACCCTGTGATCACACCCTGAGCCAAAAGCAGATGCTCAACCACTAAGCCACCCAGGCATCCCTCATGAGAGGCTCTTGATGAGCTAACTCATATGTTTAAAGCTCTCAGGAAGGGAGGAAAGAAACATTTAAAAGGTTAAAAGGAAATCCCATGACCTGAAATGAAACAGATGGAAACTCAAATACACGAGAAGAAATGAAGAACCAGAAATGTAAGTAAATATAAAATACTTTAAAAGCATATTTTTTTCACATTTCTTCTCTTAACTTATTTAAAAGACATAAGATCCTATAAAGCAACAAATACTGTATTGTCCGATTGATAACAATACATGTAATATATGTAACAATAATAGCACAAAGAAGAGGGAAATAATAGAGATACATTGGAGCAGTTTCTGTATTTTATCAAAATTAAGTTAATACTAACCTTTAGGAGATTGTGATAAATTAAGATGCATTTGATAATTTCTAGAGAAGCCTTTGAGAGAATTGTTTTAAATAGCGTTAAAAATCAAGAGAATTTAAAATGGTACACTAAAAATATTTTCTTTTTTAAAAATTTTATTTATTTATTCATAAGAGACACACAGAGAGAGTGGCAGAGACATGCAGAGGGAGAAGCAGGCTCCCTGCAGGAAGCCCAATAGGGAACTTGATCCCAGGACCCAGGATCACGACCTGAGCCGAAGGCAGACACTCAACCACTGAGTCACCCAGGTGCCCCTAAAAATATTTTCTTTAAAAAATAAGTCAATAAATGAACAGAGAAATACGGAAGTAGGCAATTCAACAGTGATAGTTGGAGATTTCAATATCTAGGAACCAATAATAGAACCACTTTACAAGAAATCAGCAAGGGTACAGAAGACTTGAACAACACTATCAACCAACTCAAATTAGCTAACTTATGTAGAACATTCCACCCAACCAATGCAGAATGCATGGTTTTTTCAAGTGCACATGGATCATTTTCCAGGATAAAACCACATGGTAGGCTATAAAACAAATCTCAATAAAAGACTGAAATCAAACAAACTGTGTTTTCAGCCACAGTGGAATTAATTTGGAAATCAAAACAGAAAGAAATCTGGGAAATACCCAAATACTTGAGAATTAAACAACACACTTTCAAATTAAAAGGGAAAAAAAAGAAAAGAAATAAAACTAAAAGTTAGCTCTTTGAAAAGATCAACAAAATTGACAAATCTTAACCAGACTAACCAGTAAAAAGTGGGTGGGTGGAGGACACAAGCTACCAAATTCAAGTAATAGAAGAAATCAAGGTAAACTCAAAAATATTTTGCATTGAATGAAAACCAAACACAACATACCAAAATTTTTGGCATGCAGCTAAGGCAGTATTTAGAGAGAGATTTACAGCTGTAAAGGCATATATCAAAAAAGAGAAAAGCTCTCAAACCAATCACCTATTCTTTAAATGACTAGTAAAAGAAGAGTAAACTAAATCCAAACTAAACAGCAGAAACGAAATGACAAAGATCAGAAGTCAATGAAATGAAAATAAAAATGAGAGGAAAAAAAGCAATAAAACTAAAAGTTGATTCTCTTTCAAAAGATCAACAAAACTGACAATCTTTAATTGAACCAACTGAGGGAAAAAAGAGTGAAAATACAAGTTACCCAATTTAGGAATGAAAGAAGAAACATCACTAACATAGCTACAGAAGCTTAAGAGATTATAAGATAATTATAAACAACTATGCCAATAAAATAAAATAAATGAGATGAAATGGACAAGTTTGTAGAAAAAATAGACCACATATTTAAATAGATATTACATAAAAAATAAACAAATGAGCAATACATATGTGAAAATATATTCAGTTTCATTAGTCATTTGGGAAATAAAAATTAATTAAAATACAATTAAAATCACATTGAGATATTAGCACCTACTAGAATGGCTGTCATTAGAAAAAAAAAGTCCAAAGTATAGGCAAAGATGTAGAGAAACTGGAACCTTTCTTTATTATTAGTGGGAAGGTAAAATGATAAGCCACATTGCAAAACAGTTTGACAGTTTCTTATGAAGTTAAACATTGACTTACCGTATGACCCAGCAATTTCACTTCTTGGAACCCATCCAAGAGAAATGAAAACATGTCCACACAACCCTTTGTAAGTGAATGTTGATAGCAGTATTATTTTAAAATAGCCAAAACAGGAAACTATCCAAATGTCCATCAAATGATGAATAAATAAAAGTGGTACATCCATACAAAGTAATATTATTCAGCAATAAAAAGAACAAAGTACTGATACATGCTACAGCTTAGATGAATCCCCAAAACATTATAATTTTTAACAAAAGTCTGACCCAAAAGACTACATATAATTTCGTTTATATGAAATATCCAGAAAAGATAAATTTGAAGAGAAAGAAAGCATCACAATGATTTCCTAGATCAGGTGTCTGCAAATGGTCTGAAAATAATCAGAAGACATTTTGAGGTACCACAAATGTTCTAGAGCTAGAATGTGACAACGTTCATATAACAGCAAAGTTTTTAAAAAATCATTGAACTTAGGGGTGCCTGGGTGACTCAACAGGTTAAGCATCTCCCTTCAGCTCAGGTCATGATCCCAGAGTCATGGGATGGAACCCCACCTTGGACTCCCTGCTCTACAGGGAGTTTGCTTCTCCCTCTGCCCTCACCCTCGCTTATGTTCTCTCTCTCTCAAATAAATAAAAACTTTTTAAAAATAATTTAATTAAATTACACATTTACAATGGGGAAAATTGTATAGCATATAAATTATTTCTCAATAAAGCCATGTTTATTTTAATAGCGAATAAATAATATGAAAAAGGGAACACAAATGGCTCTGTTTGGATGAAAATGCCTGATTTCTTCATAAAGCATTATATATTAAAAGCATAATGAGATACAGTTTTTACAATTCAGGTACTAAAAAATGTTTATGATACACCCAACCGATAATGATATGGACAATAGGCACTCTTATTTATGGCTG